>NC_133238.1:5436125-6645625 GCF_040436345.1 Pagrus major
ACCACCTTCTTGATCATGGTATCTCCCCTGCCAGGTAAGTATGAGTTGGAACAGTCTGACACAGGATGGCCTTTCCCAGGCTCAGCCCCCTGGCTGACGGTGCCTCTTGGGGGATAATAGCAGAGTTAGGTGCCTTGGGCAATTTGCTCATCCTCATTGGGCACTAAAAGTTGCTGCAAATTCAAAAACACTGGTGCGACTTGACGAGGGGGGCTGGTCCACACATTGTGCCTGTTTTGTGTCCTTTTTCCAGCGATCCATCGCTCGGCAAAATAGAAAAATAACACTCCGTCAACGGCCACTTGGCATGATGTCTCCGCCCAGTCTGAATGCAACCAGAGACAATGTGCCGCACAAAAGCCTACCAGTAGGCATTCCAGCAATGGACGCGTCCAGACCACATTTCTTATGCAATGCCTCGCAGAGGAGGAGACGCAACAAGGTTTGTGCCGTCTCTAGCAGGCCACGCCCACTCTGCCCTTTTACCGGGAAAACGGGTAACCCGCACGCAACGCACTGCGACACAGCAGACGCCGGTGTACTGCAACGCTGTGACTTTCAGGACGGATTGAAACGGTAACACAAGGACCCCAAAGCAGCATTCAGAGGTTGAAGGTCGGCTTTCCGAGCTGCTCGGCAGAAAGCGCGGGAGACGAGCACTCACTTGTTTTTCTTCCACATTGTCATCAGGGGAGAGCGCGGACGCAGTCCCCCACTACCACAAATTATGCAGTCGAGATTCCCACATTTGGGGAATTCGCAGGGGTCAGCACAACCGGAGTGCAATGGCTGAGCCTCGCCCTGGGTGAACCACCTTCTTGATCATGGTATCTCCCCTGCCAGGTAAGTATGAGTTGGAACAGTCTGACACAGGATGGCCTTTCCCAGGCTCAGCCCCCTGGCTGACGGTGCCTCTGGGGGGATAATAGCAGAGTTAGGTGCCTTGGGCAATTTGCTCATCCTCATTGGGCACTAAAAGTTGCTGCAAATTCAAAAACACTGGTGCGACTTGACGAGGGTGGCTGGTCCACACATTGTGCCTGTTTTGTGTCCTTTTTCTAGCGATCCATCGCTCGGCAAAATAGAAAAATAACACTCCGTCAACGGCCACTTGGCATGATGTCTCCGCCCAGTCTGAATGCAACCAGAGACAATGTGCCGCACAAAAGCCTACCAGTAGGCATTCCAGCAATGGACGCGTCCAGACCACATTTCTTATGCAATGCCTCGCAGAGGAGGAGACGCAACAAGGTTTGTGCCGTCTCTAGCAGGCCACGCCCACTCTGCCCTTTTACCGGGAAAACGGGTAACCCGCACGCAACGCACTGTGACACAGCAGACGCCGGTGTACTGCAACGCTGTGACTTTCAGGACGGATTGAAACGGTAACACAAGGACCCCAAAGCAGCATTCAGAGGTTGAAGGTCGGCTTTCCGAGCTGCTCGGCAGAAAGCGCGGGAGACGAGCACTCACTTGTTTTTCTTCCACATTGTCATCAGGGGAGAGCGCGGACGCAGTCCCCCACTACCACAAATTATGCAGTCGAGATTCCCACATTTGGGGAATTCGCAGGGGTCAGCACAACCGGAGTGCAATGGCTGAGCCTCGCCCTGGGTGAACCACCTTCTTGATCATGGTATCTCCCCTGCCAGGTAAGTATGAGTTGGAACAGTCTGACACAGGATGGCCTTTCCCAGGCTCAGCCCCCTGGCTGACGGTGCCTCTGGGGGGATAATAGCAGAGTTAGGTGCCTTGGGCAATTTGCTCATCCTCATTGGGCACTAAAAGTTGCTGCAAATTCAAAAACACTGGTGCGACTTGACGAGGGTGGCTGGTCCACACATTGTGCCTGTTTTGTGTCCTTTTTCTAGCGATCCATCGCTCGGCAAAATAGAAAAATAACACTCCGTCAACGGCCACTTGGCATGATGTCTCCGCCCAGTCTGAATGCAACCAGAGACAATGTGCCGCACAAAAGCCTACCAGTAGGCATTCCAGCAATGGACGCGTCCAGACCACATTTCTTATGCAATGCCTCGCAGAGGAGGAGACGCAACAAGGTTTGTGCCGTCTCTAGCAGGCCACGCCCACTCTGCCCTTTTACCGGGAAAACGGGTAACCCGCACGCAACGCACTGTGACACAGCAGACGCCGGTGTACTGCAACGCTGTGACTTTCAGGACGGATTGAAACGGTAACACAAGGACCCCAAAGCAGCATTCAGAGGTTGAAGGTCGGCTTTCCGAGCTGCTCGGCAGAAAGCGCGGGAGACGAGCACTCACTTGTTTTTCTTCCACATTGTCATCAGGGGAGAGCGCGGACGCAGTCCCCCACTACCACAAATTATGCAGTCGAGATTCCCACATTTGGGGAATTCGCAGGGGTCAGCACAACCGGAGTGCAATGGCTGAGCCTCGCCCTGGGTGAACCACCTTCTTGATCATGGTATCTCCCCTGCCAGGTAAGTATGAGTTGGAACAGTCTGACACAGGATGGCCTTTCCCAGGCTCAGCCCCCTGGCTGACGGTGCCTCTGGGGGGATAATAGCAGAGTTAGGTGCCTTGGGCAATTTGCTCATCCTCATTGGGCACTAAAAGTTGCTGCAAATTCAAAAACACTGGTGCGACTTGACGAGGGTGGCTGGTCCACACATTGTGCCTGTTTTGTGTCCTTTTTCCAGCGATCCATCGCTCGGCAAAATAGAAAAATAACACTCCGTCAACGGCCACTTGGCATGATGTCTCCGCCCAGTCTGAATGCAACGAGAGACAATGTGCCGCACAAAAGCCTACCAGTAGGCATTCCAGCAATGGACGCGTCCAGACCACATTTCTTATGCAATGCCTCGCAGAGGAGGAGACGCAACAAGGTTTGTGCCGTCTCTAGCAGGCCACGCCCACTCTGCCCTTTTACCGGGAAAACGGGTAACCCGCACGCAACGCACTGCGACACAGCAGACGCCGGTGTACTGCAACGCTGTGACTTTCAGGACGGATTGAAACGGTAACACAAGGACCCCAAAGCAGCATTCAGAGGCTGAAGGTCGGCTTTCCGAGCTGCTCGGCAGAAAGCGCGGGAGACGAGCACTCACTTGTTTTTCTTCCACATTGTCATCAGGGGAGAGCGCGGACGCAGTCCCCCACTACCACAAATTATGCAGTCGAGATTCCCACATTTGGGGAATTCGCAGGGGTCAGCACAACCGGAGTGCAATGGCTGAGCCTCGCCCTGGGTGAACCACCTTCTTGATCATGGTATCTCCCCTGCCAGGTAAGTATGAGTTGGAACAGTCTGACACAGGATGGCCTTTCCCAGGCTCAGCCCCCTGGCTGACGGTGCCTCTGAGGGGATAATAGCAGAGTTAGGTGCCTTGGGCAATTTGCTCATCCTCATTGGGCACTAAAAGTTGCTGCAAATTCAAAAACACTGGTGCGACTTGACGAGGGTGGCTGGTCCACACATTGTGCCTGTTTTGTGTCCTTTTTCCAGCGATCCATCGCTCGGCAAAATAGAAAAATAACACTCCGTCAACGGCCACTTGGCATGATGTCTCCGCCCAGTCTGAATGCAACCAGAGACAATGTGCCGCACAAAAGCCTACCAGTAGGCATTCCAGCAATGGACGCGTCCAGACCACATTTCTTATGCAATGCCTCGCAGAGGAGGAGACGCAACAAGGTTTGTGCCGTCTCTAGCAGGCCACGCCCACTCTGCCCTTTTACCGGGAAAACGGGTAACCCGCACGCAACGCACTGCGACACAGCAGACGCCGGTGTACTGCAACGCTGTGACTTTCAGGACGGATTGAAACGGTAACACAAGGACCCCAAAGCAGCATTCAGAGGTTGAAGGTCGGCTTTCCGAGCTGCTCGGCAGAAAGCGCGGGAGACGAGCACTCACTTGTTTTTCTTCCACATTGTCATCAGACAAATAACACTCCGTCAACGGCCACTTGGCATGATGTCTCCGCCCAGTCTGAATGCAACCAGAGACAATGTGCCGCACAAAAGCCTACCAGTAGGCATTCCAGCAATGGACGCGTCCAGACCACATTTCTTATGCAATGCCTCGCAGAGGAGGAGACGCAACAAGGTTTGTGCCGTCTCTAGCAGGCCACGCCCACTCTGCCCTTTTACCGGGAAAACGGGTAACCCGCACGCAACGCACTGCGACACAGCAGACGCCGGTGTACTGCAACGCTGTGACTTTCAGGACGGATTGAAACGGTAACACAAGGACCCCAAAGCAGCATTCAGAGGTTGAAGGTTGGCTTTCCGAGCTGCTCGGCAGAAAGCGCGGGAGACGAGCACTCATTTGTTTTTCTTCCACATTGTCATCAGGGGAGAGCGCGGACGCAGTCCCCCACTACCACAAGTTATGCAGTCGAGATTCCCACATTTGGGGAATTCGCAGGGGTCAGCACAACCGGAGTGCAATGGCTGAGCCTCGCCCTGGGTGAACCACCTTCTTGATCATGGTATCTCCCCTGCCAGGTAAGTATGAGTTGGAACAGTCTGACACAGGATGGCCTTTCCCAGGCTCAGCCCCCTGGCTGACGGTGCCTCTGTGGGGATAATAGCAGAGTTAGGTGCCTTGGGCAATTTGCTCATCCTCATTGGGCACTAAAAGTTGCTGCAAATTCAAAACCACTGGTGCGACTTGACGAGGGTGGCTGGTCCACACATTGTGCCTGTTTTGTGTCCTTTTTCCAGCGATCCATCGCTCGGCAAAATAGAAAAATAACACTCCGTCAACGGCCACTTGGCATGATGTCTCCGCCCAGTCTGAATGCAACCAGAGACAATGTGCCGCACAAAAGCCTACCAGTAGGCATTCCAGCAATGGACGCGTCCAGACCACATTTCTTATGCAATGCCTCGCAGAGGAGGAGACGCAACAAGGTTTGTGCCGTCTCTAGCAGGCCACGCCCACTCTGCCCTTTTACCGGGAAAACGGGTAACCCGCACGCAACGCACTGCGACACAGCAGACGCCGGTGTACTGCAACGCTGTGACTTTCAGGACGGATTGAAACGGTAACACAAGGACCCCAAAGCAGCATTCAGAGGTTGAAGGTCGGCTTTCCGAGCTGCTCGGCAGAAAGCGCGGGAGACGAGCACTCACTTGTTTTTCTTCCACATTGTCATCAGGGGAGAGCGCGGACGCAGTCCCCCACTACCACAAATTATGCAGTCGAGATTCCCACATTTGGGGAATTCGCAGGGGTCAGCACAACCGGAGTGCAATGGCTGAGCCTCGCCCTGGGTGAACCACCTTCTTGATCATGGTATCTCCCCTGCCAGGTAAGTATGAGTTGGAACAGTCTGACACAGGATGGCCTTTCCCAGGCTCAGCCCCCTGGCTGACGGTGCCTCTGGGGGGATAATAGCAGAGTTAGGTGCCTTGGGCAATTTGCTCATCCTCATTGGGCACTAAAAGTTGCTGCAAATTCAAAAACACTGGTGCGACTTGACGAGGGTGGCTGGTCCACACATTGTGCCTGTTTTGTGTCCTTTTTCCAGCGATCCATCGCTCGGCAAAATAGAAAAATAACACTCCGTCAACGGCCACTTGGCATGATGTCTCCGCCCAGTCTGAATGCAACCAGAGACAATGTGCCGCACAAAAGCCTACCAGTAGGCATTCCAGCAATGGACACGTCCAGACCACATTTCTTATGCAATGCCTCGCAGAGGAGGAGACGCAACAAGGTTTGTGCCGTCTCTAGCAGGCCACGCCCACTCTGCCCTTTTACCGGGAAAACGGGTAACCCGCACGCAACGCACTGCGACACAGCAGACGCCGGTGTACTGCAACGCTGTGACTTTCAGGACGGATTGAAACGGTAACACAAGGACCCCAAAGCAGCATTCAGAGGTTGAAGGTCGGCTTTCCGAGCTGCTCGGCAGAAAGCGCGGGAGACGAGCACTCACTTGTTTTTCTTCCACATTGTCATCAGGGGAGAGCGCGGACGCAGTCCCCCACTACCACAAATTATGCAGTCGAGATTCCCACATTTGGGGAATTCGCAGGGGTCAGCACAACCGGAGTGCAATGGCTGAGCCTCGCCCTGGGTGAACCACTTTTCACTTTTTAGAAGCTTTTATTAATTTCAGTCAAAATTAGTTACAGACATACATTAATCCCACAATTAAAATTGCCCAACACCAAGTAGATATTCTAATCAAATAAATAATAGTTACATTTCATTCAATAAACATTCTATTCAGCAGTTGTAACACCAAATAGATGTTCCATTCAGTTTTCTTAATTTTAAAAAAGATCCATTAAAGCAACAGGAATTTTGTCAGTTTTCCACCAGTTTTTCATTTCTTGATCATTATACTTAATTCTATCCCTAATGATGTAGTCCCTGACACCTGTAATGCCAACCTTTGCCACAGAATCAGGTGAAATAGAGAGCTTTCTGAAGGCAGTTAGGTTTCTGCATTTCCAGATACCTTCTTTGACACAGTTGATGATTGCCCACCACCTTTCATTTCTGTCCTTTTCATCTGTCTCAATGTTTCCATATAAAACATCCATTTCATTAGGGGCTCTAAAAAGGTCTGTTAACCATGGATTTAGAATTTCCCACACTGCCCTTGAAACAGCGCATGACCAAAAGCAGTGGGCCACATCTTCACCATCATTACAATTTTTTATTGGACATTTAGCACTACGTGTGCATCGCCTTCTCAGTAAGAAGGCTCTTGTAGGGACACAATTTTGGGCTATCTTCCAGGCCAGGTCCTTATGTACATTGAACAAAAATGGTAAGTTTACATTTTTCCAAACTCTGATGCATTTGCTCTCAGGTAGGATACCTACCGGCACAAGGCTAGAGGTCGGGGGTGAAAGGCACCCCTCCACATCAACCCTATCTATTTTACCTACCACAGACCAATCTAACTTTGCTACTTTAAAGAGTGTTAATGCTCTCTCGTATAGAGCTGGTCTACTTTCAGCATTGGGCGTACAAAGAGAAACCCTTTTACCCTTCCCTCGATACATCATGCGGCCTACCCAAAACTTGGCAAAATGAAACCAGAGACTGGTATTGCTCTCTGTAAAAACCGCATTTAAAATTGGTGTCAAAAAAAGGGCATCAAATTTGGCCCCCAACTCAGGTACAGCTTTCCCTCCTTTAACCAGAGGTTTGTACATGATGTCTCTTTTGACATGTTCTTGTTGGGAGCTCCAAATGAATTGAAACATGATGCGTCTCAAAGAGGTCAGGAATGTCTTGGGAGCTGGCAGAGTGGCTCCCAGAAAGGTCAAAGAGGCCAGAACCTCAGCCTTAATCACCAAAATTTTGCCAGTGAATGTTAGATCCCTCTCCTCCCACTGAAGCAATTTCCCTTTGATAGCTGGTAATCTTGTTTCCCAATTTATGATTTCCATTCCCTTCCCAATTTCCACTCCCAAAATTTTTACCCTCTCTTCTTTTTCAACCAACCCTAAATCAGGCTTTCTTTCTGGCCAATTAAGGTAGAGGATCTCACTTTTGGCCCGGTTCAGTTTGGCCCCAGATGCTTGAGAAAATTGCTCACTCCACTGGAGGGCTTTAACCATTGAATTATTGCTGGTACAAAGGATTGTCAAGTCATCCATATACAGGGACATTTTAGCCTCCTTTCCATTACTACCAGGGACAGGAAGGCCCCGAATATCAGTGTCATGTTTTATCCCACAGGCCAGAGGCTCCATGGCTAGTACAAACAGGCTGACTGATAGCGGGCATCCCTGTCTGACCCCTGACTGGATCTTAATAGGTTCACTGAAGTGGCCATTAATGTTTACTCTACTAGAGCAATCAAAGTACAGTAAATTAATCCATGCCCTCAACTGTGGGCCAAACCCAAACCTCACCAGTGCTTCTTTGAGATACTCATGGCTTATTCTATCAAAGGCTTTTTCTAAATCCAGGCCAGCAATACATAGGGGTACATTGCGATCTAAAGCATACAAGTATGAATCTCTTATTAAAGCAAGGTTATCACTCATGGAGCGACCTGGAACCACACAGGTCTGCTCGACCCCAACCAACCTCTCTATTACCTCTTGTAGGCGAAGAAAGATTGCTTTTGCTAGAATCTTACGATCAACACCAAGGAGTGTAAGGGGGCGCCAGTTTTTAAGATCTTTTTTCTCACCTTTCTTAAATAGAAGGGAAATGGTACCTTCCTTTAGGGATGGTGGTAACGACCCTTATTGGAGGCTCTCATTGTACATCTCCAAAAGAGGGGCCTTTAACTCTGCCCAGAAGGTAGTATAAAATTCTTTTGGCAACCCATCTGCCCCAGGGGCCTTGTTATTTTGCATGCTTTCTACTGCTTTGGTGAGTTCACTCAGAGATATTTTACTGTCAAGCTTCCCTTTAAATTCGTTAATATTTTTATCTACTTTAGATAGAAGGTTTTCTAAAGCTGTCTTATCTAAATCTTCACTTTTGTAAAGATCAGAGTAGAAGGAGTGTACACAACTTAGTATCTCATGTATTTCAGTTTTTTCTTGCCCCTCTTTATTCTTTAATCCTTCTATAAAGTTTTTAGGCCTAGCTAATTTCCTAAAAAAGTATCTAGAGCATTTTTCATTGTTTTCCATGTGGTGGACTCGGCTACGAATCAGTAGCCCCCGACTGGCCGCCGTGGAGAGGCGTAACATCTCTCTCTTCAATTGAGCTATATCCTCTGCAACATCTAGCCCGGCATAAGCCATTATATAAAATCTCTGCAGCTTTGCCTGATATTTCTGGAGCTTCAGACGTCTCTTTTTAGCAGTTCGTTTACCCACCTCTATGAAAAAAGTTTTTGCCCTAATCTTGACTTCTTCCCACCATTCCCCCACAGAGTTGAAGGAGGGCTTAAGAGAGAGCCATTGGTTAAGCTTCACCTTAAAATCATTGACCACCTTTGCATCTTGTAGTAGGGAAATATTCAGCTTCCATGAACCTCTACCTTTTTTGATGTTTTCTTTAAACATGAGAGAACATTCAATTTTATGATGGTCAGAGAAAAAAACTGGCGTGACTGCTGCATCTACAACCTGCAGCCCCCTTGATGTCAACAGAAAGTCTATTCTGGAATGGGTTCTGCCGTTGGACCAGGTATACCCAGGTAAACTCGGATTTTTTAAGCGGTAAACATCTATCAGTCTAAAATCTTTAATAATGTTTTTTAGGATTTCAGAACTGGAGTCCAGCCTTACTGTGGAGGTGGTTAACTTTTCTTTTTTGCTTACCAAGCAGTTGAAATCGCCACCCAGAATGACCTCTCTGTTACACAACAAAAGGGGTTGTAATTCTTTGAGCACTGTTAACCGTTCTCGGAGCTCAACAGGGCAATACACATTGATTACTCTTAACTTAGCGTTAAACAGTGAAACATCAACACATAGAATTCTCCCATCTATCACACGTTGTACCTTCTGGATGATAAAATCATGCCCTCTAAATAATACTGCAACCCCTGAAGATCTGTTTTTGTTGTCGCCTGACCATACTGATGGGCCGTGGCTCCATCTCTCCTCGAAGACCTTGTAATTCTCTCTATAGGATACATTACATTCTTGAAGTAGGAAGATGTCATTACCCTCTGAGTGTAGAAAAGTGAAGGCTGATGAGCACTTTACTGGGTCATTTAGTCCTCTAGTATTGAGGGATGCTATAGAGAGAGGAGCCATAGAAGTGCAGTTCAAAGGGGTGAAGAGGGTTAGTTCAGTGACAACTATGTAACATCTACTTTTTCTTAATTATCTTCTTTTTCTTTGGTTTCACATCTCTTTCCACCTTTCTTGACATGTCTTTTATCTGTGTTGTAGATGTAAAAGCAACTACAACATCTTGCTCAAGAAAGGGGTTTGATGTGGGGGAGGAAACGGGCCAGTTGGAATGAGGTAACACAGAAGAGGTCGAGGGGGAGGATTCACCTGATGGGGGGGACTCATTTACCCGTTTTCTTGAAGGAGAGTCCACTGTGTCTGGTACCAAGGTGGTGGCAATGGGAAGGGGCAAAGAGGTCAGTAAGGACTGGGAGGCATCTTCAGCCCGTTCCATGGAGGTCTGGGAGCTGGGATCTGGCACTGATGCAAGGTTGACTGTAGATGTTGACCTCGGGCGTTGGCCATCCAATGATGAGGAGGCAGATGAGTCTGGTCCCTGATGGATGGTGATGATTGGCAGCAGGGATGTTGAGCCCTCAACTTCCTCGAAGAGAGAATTGGCCGTTGGTTCTTGTTTCAAGGTAGCTGCATGAGGAGAGATGCTAGCCAGCAGGTTGTCCAGACGGTTCCCTGCCTCCTGTAGAGTCATCGGTGTCAACTCTGTCCTTGAGCTGGAGCCAGGTTCGGGAGGATGGTCTGCTTGATGGAAAGCAGTGAGGTCCATTGTGGAGGCAGGGGAGTTGAATGCTTCGTCGTCATTCTCTAATAGCCCAGCGCTCCAGTCCAAGACTCGTGTTCCCTCTTGTACCTCCTCCTCCAGGTCCAACACCGGTTCTTCACTTGGCTGTTGGAGTGCAGGGCCAGATGGCTGTCGCACTGGGCTTGTATGTTGAGAGGGCGCCTGATTGTTGCCAGAGTTTTCAGCAATGTGGTCTTGGCCTAAAGAAACAATTGATCTTACTGTGGACAGTTTCAGCCGGTTGGAGTATGCTTGAGGGCAGTCTTTAAAGCGATGTTGGGCTGAGGCACAGAGATTGCATTTTACAGGGGTTGGACATTGGGCTGTTGTATGGTCGAATGCTTTGCAGTTCCTGCAGATGTCCACCGTACATGCAGCAGCCAGATGTTCTAGGCTGCCGCATTTACGACATTCTTTTGGCTGACCAGAGTAGAACACAGACCCTCTGAAGGCTCCCAACTGGATGGTGCTTGGGAGATGCTGGAGGACCCCCTGTCGCCTTATGAGACGCACTTGAAATCGTCTGGTGCCTGTCTTGATTCCATCTATGTCAACAACTTCCATGGCATGAATCACCTCACAGTACCGAGCCATCCATGTCCAAACATCCTGGTTCCTGACTCTCTCAGAGAAAATCATTACATGTACTGTTTTCAGGTCTCTCTCTGCCAAAGGTGACATAATAATGTTCTTGAAGCTTGTTGTTGACTTTTTCTTGATTTCAAACTTTTCCAGGCAATTTTCGTAGTATCGTGTTGTTGTAAATATCACCTCAAAGATCTTCTTACCCGGAAATGCAAAAACGTAGTCAAGCTGGTTGGTGGAAATGCCAAGTTCTTTTTGCAAAATCTGTCTGCTGAATTGCAGCCGGTCCATCTGAAGATCTTCCAGAAGGTCGAAGCGGACAGCATTCCTGCGGTTGGCTTGATTGTTTCCTAACGCCATGCTGGTCCTCTGGCCAGAAAGGAGCCGGTATGATATAGCCGCCGACGCTATTTACTTTATTGTGCCCCATACACCGCTCGACAACAATAGAGTCAGTTGATACTTGATCATGGTATCTCCCCTGCCAGGTAAGTATGAGTTGGAACAGTCTGACACAGGATGGCCTTTCCCAGGCTCAGCCCCCTGGCTGACGGTGCCTCTGGGGGGATAATAGCAGCGTTAGGTGCCTTGGGCAATTTGCTCATCCTCATTGGGCACTAAAAGTTGCTGCAAATTCAAAAACACTGGTGCGACTTGACGAGGGTGGCTGGTCCACACATTGTGCCTGTTTTGTGTCCTTTTTCCAGCGATCCATCGCTCGGCAAAATAGAAAAATAACACTCCGTCAACGGCCACTTGGCATGATGTCTCCGCCCAGTCTGAATGCAACCAGAGACAATGTGCCGCACAAAAGCCTACCAGTAGGCATTCCAGCAATGGACGTGTCCAGACCACATTTCTTATGCAATGCCTCGCAGAGGAGGAGACGCAACAAGGTTTGTGCCGTCTCTAGCAGGCCACGCCCACTCTGCCCTTTTACCGGGAAAACGGGTAACCCGCACGCAACGCACTGCGACACAGCAGACGCCGGTGTACTGCAACGCTGTGACTTTCAGGACGGATTGAAACGGTAACACAAGGACCCCAAAGCAGCATTCAGAGGTTGAAGGTTGGCTTTCCGAGCTGCTCGGCAGAAAGCGCGCCAGACGAGCACTCACTTGTTTTTCTTCCACATTGTCATCAGGGGAGAGCGCGGACGCAGTCCCCCACTACCACAAATTATGCAGTCGAGATTCCCACATTTGGGGAATTCGCAGGGGTCAGCACAACCGGAGTGCAATGGCTGAGCCTCGCCCTGGGTGAACCACCTTCTTGATTATGGTATCTCCCCTGCCAGGTAAGTATGAGTTGGAACAGTCTGACACAGGATGGCCTTTCCCAGGCTCAGCCCCCTGGCTGACGGTGCCTCTTGGGGGATAATAGCAGAGTTAGGTGCCTTGGGCAATTTGCTCATCCTCATTGGGCACTAAAAGTTGCTGCAAATTCAAAAACACTGGTGCGACTTGACGAGGGGGGCTGGTCCACACATTGTGCCTGTTTTGTGTCCTTTTTCCAGCGATCCATCGCTCGGCAAAATAGAAAAATAACACTCCGTCAACGGCCACTTGGCATGATGTCTCCGCCCAGTCTGAATGCAACCAGAGACAATGTGCCGCACAAAAGCCTACCAGTAGGCATTCCAGCAATGGACGCGTCCAGACCACATTTCTTATGCAATGCCTCGCAGAGGAGGAGACGCAACAAGGCTTGTGCCGTCTCTAGCAGGCCACGCCCACTCTGCCCTTTTACCGGGAAAACGGGTAACCCGCACGCAACGCACTGCGACACAGCAGACGCCGGTGTACTGCAACGCTGTGACTTTCAGGACGGATTGAAACGGTAACACAAGGACCCCAAAGCAGCATTCAGAGGTTGAAGGTTGGCTTTCCGAGCTGCTCGGCAGAAAGCGCGGGAGACGAGCACTCATTTGTTTTTCTTCCACATTGTCATCAGGGGAGAGCGCGGACGCAGTCCCCCACTACCACAAATTATGCAGTCGAGATTCCCACATTTGGGGAATTCGCAGGGGTCAGCACAACCGGAGTGCAATGGCTGAGCCTCGCCCTGGGTGAACCACCTTCTTGATCATGGTATCTCCCCTGCCAGGTAAGTATGAGTTGGAACAGTCTGACACAGGATGGCCTTTCCCAGGCTCAGCCCCCTGGCTGACGGTGCCTCTGGGGGGATAATAGCAGAGTTAGGTGCCTTGGGCAATTTGCTCATCCTCATTGGGCACTAAAAGTTGCTGCAAATTCAAAAACACTGGTGCGACTTGACGAGGGTGGCTGGTCCACACATTGTGCCTGTTTTGTGTCCTTTTTCCAGCGATCCATCGCTCGGCAAAATAGAAAAATAACACTCCGTCAACAGCCACTTGGCATGATGTCTCCGCCCAGTCTGAATGCAACCAGAGACAATGTGCCGCACAAAAGCCTACCAGTAGGCATTCCAGCAATGGACGCGTCCAGACCACATTTCTTATGCAATGGCTCGCAGAGGAGGAGACGCAACAAGGTTTGTGCCGTCTCTAGCAGGCCACGCCCACTCTGCCCTTTTACCGGGAAAACGGGTAACCCGCACGCAACGCACTGCGACACAGCAGACGCCGGTGTACTGCAACGCTGTGACTTTCAGGACGGATTGAAACGGTAACACAAGGACCCCAAAGCAGCATTCAGAGGTTGAAGGTTGGCTTTCCGAGCTGCTCGGCAGAAAGTGCGGGAGACGAGCACTCATTTGTTTTTCTTCCACATTGTCATCAGGGGAGAGCGCGGACGCAGTCCCCCACTACCACAAATTATGCAGTCGAGATTCCCACATTTGGGGAATTCGCAGGGGTCAGCACAACCGGAGTGCAATGGCTGAGCCTCGCCCTGGGTGAACCACCTTCTTGATCATGGTATCTCCCCTGCCAGGTAAGTATGAGTTGGAACAGTCTGACACAGGATGGCCTTTCCCAGGCTCAGCCCCCTGGCTGACGGTGCCTCTGGGGGGATAATAGCAGAGTTAGGTGCCTTGGGCAATTTGCTCATCCTCATTGGGCACTAAAAGTTGCTGCAAATTCAAAAACACTGGTGCGACTTGACGAGGGTGGCTGGTCCACACATTGTGCCTGTTTTGTGTCCTTTTTCCAGCGATCCATCGCTCTGCAAAATAGAAAAATAACACTCCGTCAACGGCCACTTGGCATGATGTCTCCGCCCAGTCTGAATGCAACCAGAGACAATGTGCCGCACAAAAGCCTACCAGTAGGCATTCCAGCAATGGACACGTCCAGACCACATTTCTTATGCAATGCCTCGCAGAGGAGGAGACGCAACAAGGTTTGTGCCGTCTCTAGCAGGCCACGCCCACTCTGCCCTTTTACCGGGAAAACGGGTAACCCGCACGCAACGCACTGCGACACAGCAGACGCCGGTGTACTGCAACGCTGTGACTTTCAGGACGGATTGAAACGGTAACACAAGGACCCCAAAGCAGCATTCAGAGGTTGAAGGTCGGCTTTCCGAGCTGCTCGGCAGAAAGCGCGGGAGACGAGCACTCACTTGTTTTTCTTCCACATTGTCATCAGGGGAGAGCGCGGACGCAGTCCCCCACTACCACAAATTATGCAGTCGAGATTCCCACATTTGGGGAATTCGCAGGGGTCAGCACAACCGGAGTGCAATGGCTGAGCCTCGCCCTGGGTGAACCACCTTCTTGATCATGGTATCTCCCCTGCCAGGTAAGTATGAGTTGGAACAGTCTGACACAGGATGGCCTTTCCCAGGCTCAGCCCCCTGGCTGACGGTGCCTCTTGGGGGATAATAGCAGAGTTAGGTGCCTTGGGCAATTTGCTCATCCTCATTGGGCACTAAAAGTTGCTGCAAATTCAAAAACACTGGTGCGACTTGACGAGGGGGGCTGGTCCACACATTGTGCCTGTTTTGTGTCCTTTTTCCAGCGATCCATCGCTCGGCAAAATAGAAAAATAACACTCCGTCAACGGCCACTTGGCATGATGTCTCCGCCCAGTCTGAATGCAACCAGAGACAATGTGCCGCACAAAAGCCTACCAGTAGGCATTCCAGCAATGGACGCGTCCAGACCACATTTCTTATGCAATGCCTCGCAGAGGAGGAGACGCAACAAGGTTTGTGCCGTCTCTAGCAGGCCACGCCCACTCTGCCCTTTTACCGGGAAAACGGGTAACCCGCACGCAACGCACTGCGACACAGCAGACGCCGGTGTACTGCAACGCTGTGACTTTCAGGACGGATTGAAACGGTAACACAAGGACCCCAAAGCAGCATTCAGAGGTTGAAGGTTGGCTTTCCGAGCTGCTCGGCAGAAAGCGCGGGAGACGAGCACTCATTTGTTTTTCTTCCACATTGTCATCAGGGGAGAGCGCGGACGCAGTCCCCCACTACCACAAATTATGCAGTCGAGATTCCCACATTTGGGGAATTCGCAGGGGTCAGCACAACCGGAGTGCAATGGCTGAGCCTCGCCCTGGGTGAACCACCTTCTTGATCATGGTATCTCCCCTGCCAGGTAAGTATGAGTTGGAACAGTCTGACACAGGATGGCCTTTCCCAGGCTCAGCCCCCTGGCTGACGGTGCCTCTGGGGGGATAATAGCAGCGTTAGGTGCCTTGGGCAATTTGCTCATCCTCATTGGGCACTAAAAGTTGCTGCAAATTCAAAAACACTGGTGCGA
This sequence comes from Pagrus major, assembly GCF_040436345.1. Lineage (NCBI taxonomy): Eukaryota > Metazoa > Chordata > Actinopteri > Spariformes > Sparidae > Pagrus > Pagrus major. The sequence goes on from NC_133238.1 coordinate 5,451,810, forward strand.
CTTGACGAGGGTGGCTGGTCCACACATTGTGCCTGTTTTGTGTCCTTTTTCCAGCGATCCATCGCTCGGCAAAATAGAAAAATAACACTCCGTCAACGGCCACTTGGCATGATGTCTCCGCCCAGTCTGAATGCAACCAGAGACAATGTGCCGCACAAAAGCCTACCAGTAGGCATTCCAGCAATGGACGTGTCCAGACCACATTTCTTATGCAATGCCTCGCAGAGGAGGAGACGCAACAAGGTTTGTGCCGTCTCTAGCAGGCCACGCCCACTCTGCCCTTTTACCGGGAAAACGGGTAACCCGCACGCAACGCACTGCGACACAGCAGACGCCGGTGTACTGCAACGCTGTGACTTTCAGGACGGATTGAAACGGTAACACAAGGACCCCAAAGCAGCATTCAGAGGTTGAAGGTTGGCTTTCCGAGCTGCTCGGCAGAAAGCGCGCCAGACGAGCACTCACTTGTTTTTCTTCCACATTGTCATCAGGGGAGAGCGCGGACGCAGTCCCCCACTACCACAAATTATGCAGTCGAGATTCCCACATTTGGGGAATTCGCAGGGGTCAGCACAACCGGAGTGCAATGGCTGAGCCTCGCCCTGGGTGAACCACCTTCTTGATTATGGTATCTCCCCTGCCAGGTAAGTATGAGTTGGAACAGTCTGACACAGGATGGCCTTTCCCAGGCTCAGCCCCCTGGCTGACGGTGCCTCTTGGGGGATAATAGCAGAGTTAGGTGCCTTGGGCAATTTGCTCATCCTCATTGGGCACTAAAAGTTGCTGCAAATTCAAAAACACTGGTGCGACTTGACGAGGGGGGCTGGTCCACACATTGTGCCTGTTTTGTGTCCTTTTTCCAGCGATCCATCGCTCGGCAAAATAGAAAAATAACACTCCGTCAACGGCCACTTGGCATGATGTCTCCGCCCAGTCTGAATGCAACCAGAGACAATGTGCCGCACAAAAGCCTACCAGTAGGCATTCCAGCAATGGACGCGTCCAGACCACATTTCTTATGCAATGCCTCGCAGAGGAGGAGACGCAACAAGGTTTGTGCCGTCTCTAGCAGGCCACGCCCACTCTGCCCTTTTACCGGGAAAACGGGTAACCCGCACGCAACGCACTGCGACACAGCAGACGCCGGTGTACTGCAACGCTGTGACTTTCAGGACGGATTGAAACGGTAACACAAGGACCCCAAAGCAGCATTCAGAGGTTGAAGGTTGGCTTTCCGAGCTGCTCGGCAGAAAGCGCGGGAGACGAGCACTCATTTGTTTTTCTTCCACATTGTCATCAGGGGAGAGCGCGGACGCAGTCCCCCACTACCACAAATTATGCAGTCGAGATTCCCACATTTGGGGAATTCGCAGGGGTCAGCACAACCGGAGTGCAATGGCTGAGCCTCGCCCTGGGTGAACCACCTTCTTGATCATGGTATCTCCCCTGCCAGGTAAGTATGAGTTGGAACAGTCTGACACAGGATGGCCTTTCCCAGGCTCAGCCCCCTGGCTGACGGTGCCTCTGGGGGGATAATAGCAGAGTTAGGTGCCTTGGGCAATTTGCTCATCCTCATTGGGCACTAAAAGTTGCTGCAAATTCAAAAACACTGGTGCGACTTGACGAGGGTGGCTGGTCCACACATTGTGCCTGTTTTGTGTCCTTTTTCCAGCGATCCATCGCTCGGCAAAATAGAAAAATAACACTCCGTCAACAGCCACTTGGCATGATGTCTCCGCCCAGTCTGAATGCAACCAGAGACAATGTGCCGCACAAAAGCCTACCAGTAGGCATTTAAGCAATGGACGCGTCCAGACCACATTTCTTATGCAATGGCTCGCAGAGGAGGAGACGCAACAAGGTTTGTGCCGTCTCTAGCAGGCCACGCCCACTCTGCCCTTTTACCGGGAAAACGGGTAACCCGCACGCAACGCACTGCGACACAGCAGACGCCGGTGTACTGCAACGCTGTGACTTTCAGGACGGATTGAAACGGTAACACAAGGACCCCAAAGCAGCATTCAGAGGTTGAAGGTTGGCTTTCCGAGCTGCTCGGCAGAAAGTGCGGGAGACGAGCACTCATTTGTTTTTCTTCCACATTGTCATCAGGGGAGAGCGCGGACGCAGTCCCCCACTACCACAAATTATGCAGTCGAGATTCCCACATTTGGGGAATTCGCAGGGGTCAGCACAACCGGAGTGCAATGGCTGAGCCTCGCCCTGGGTGAACCACCTTCTTGATCATGGTATCTCCCCTGCCAGGTAAGTATGAGTTGGAACAGTCTGACACAGGATGGCCTTTCCCAGGCTCAGCCCCCTGGCTGACGGTGCCTCTGGGGGGATAATAGCAGAGTTAGGTGCCTTGGGCAATTTGCTCATCCTCATTGGGCACTAAAAGTTGCTGCAAATTCAAAAACACTGGTGCGACTTGACGAGGGTGGCTGGTCCACACATTGTGCCTGTTTTGTGTCCTTTTTCCAGCGATCCATCGCTCTGCAAAATAGAAAAATAACACTCCGTCAACGGCCACTTGGCATGATGTCTCCGCCCAGTCTGAATGCAACCAGAGACAATGTGCCGCACAAAAGCCTACCAGTAGGCATTCCAGCAATGGACACGTCCAGACCACATTTCTTATGCAATGCCTCGCAGAGGAGGAGACGCAACAAGGTTTGTGCCGTCTCTAGCAGGCCACGCCCACTCTGCCCTTTTACCGGGAAAACGGGTAACCCGCACGCAACGCACTGCGACACAGCAGACGCCGGTGTACTGCAACGCTGTGACTTTCAGGACGGATTGAAACGGTAACACAAGGACCCCAAAGCAGCATTCAGAGGTTGAAGGTCGGCTTTCCGAGCTGCTCGGCAGAAAGCGCGGGAGACGAGCACTCACTTGTTTTTCTTCCACATTGTCATCAGGGGAGAGCGCGGACGCAGTCCCCCACTACCACAAATTATGCAGTCGAGATTCCCACATTTGGGGAATTCGCAGGGGTCAGCACAACCGGAGTGCAATGGCTGAGCCTCGCCCTGGGTGAACCACCTTCTTGATCATGGTATCTCCCCTGCCAGGTAAGTATGAGTTGGAACAGTCTGACACAGGATGGCCTTTCCCAGGCTCAGCCCCCTGGCTGACGGTGCCTCTTGGGGGATAATAGCAGAGTTAGGTGCCTTGGGCAATTTGCTCATCCTCATTGGGCACTAAAAGTTGCTGCAAATTCAAAAACACTGGTGCGACTTGACGAGGGGGGCTGGTCCACACATTGTGCCTGTTTTGTGTCCTTTTTCCAGCGATCCATCGCTCGGCAAAATAGAAAAATAACACTCCGTCAACGGCCACTTGGCATGATGTCTCCGCCCAGTCTGAATGCAACCAGAGACAATGTGCCGCACAAAAGCCTACCAGTAGGCATTCCAGCAATGGACGCGTCCAGACCACATTTCTTATGCAATGCCTCGCAGAGGAGGAGACGCAACAAGGTTTGTGCCGTCTCTAGCAGGCCACGCCCACTCTGCCCTTTTACCGGGAAAACGGGTAACCCGCACGCAACGCACTGTGACACAGCAGACGCCGGTGTACTGCAACGCTGTGACTTTCAGGACGGATTGAAACGGTAACACAAGGACCCCAAAGCAGCATTCAGAGGTTGAAGGTCGGCTTTCCGAGCTGCTCGGCAGAAAGCGCGGGAGACGAGCACTCACTTGTTTTTCTTCCACATTGTCATCAGGGGAGAGCGCGGACGCAGTCCCCCACTACCACAAATTATGCAGTCGAGATTCCCACATTTGGGGAATTCGCAGGGGTCAGCACAACCGGAGTGCAATGGCTGAGCCTCGCCCTGGGTGAACCACCTTCTTGATCATGGTATCTCCCCTGCCAGGTAAGTATGAGTTGGAACAGTCTGACACAGGATGGCCTTTCCCAGGCTCAGCCCCCTGGCTGACGGTGCCTCTGGGGGGATAATAGCAGAGTTAGGTGCCTTGGGCAATTTGCTCATCCTCATTGGGCACTAAAAGTTGCTGCAAATTCAAAAACACTGGTGCGACTTGACGAGGGTGGCTGGTCCACACATTGTGCCTGTTTTGTGTCCTTTTTCCAGCGATCCATCGCTCGGCAAAATAGAAAAATAACACTCCGTCAACGGCCACTTGGCATGATGTCTCCGCCCAGTCTGAATGCAACGAGAGACAATGTGCCGCACAAAAGCCTACCAGTAGGCATTCCAGCAATGGACGCGTCCAGACCACATTTCTTATGCAATGCCTCGCAGAGGAGGAGACGCAACAAGGTTTGTGCCGTCTCTAGCAGGCCACGCCCACTCTGCCCTTTTACCGGGAAAACGGGTAACCCGCACGCAACGCACTGCGACACAGCAGACGCCGGTGTACTGCAACGCTGTGACTTTCAGGACGGATTGAAACGGTAACACAAGGACCCCAAAGCAGCATTCAGAGGCTGAAGGTCGGCTTTCCGAGCTGCTCGGCAGAAAGCGCGGGAGACGAGCACTCACTTGTTTTTCTTCCACATTGTCATCAGGGGAGAGGGCGGACGCAGTCCCCCACTACCACAAATTATGCAGTCGAGATTCCCACATTTGGGGAATTCGCAGGGGTCAGCACAACCGGAGTGCAATGGCTGAGCCTCGCCCTGGGTGAACCACCTTCTTGATCATGGTATCTCCCCTGCCAGGTAAGTATGAGTTGGAACAGTCTGACACAGGATGGCCTTTCCCAGGCTCAGCCCCCTGGCTGACGGTGCCTCTGAGGGGATAATAGCAGAGTTAGGTGCCTTGGGCAATTTGCTCATCCTCATTGGGCACTAAAAGTTGCTGCAAATTCAAAAACACTGGTGCGACTTGACGAGGGTGGCTGGTCCACACATTGTGCCTGTTTTGTGTCCTTTTTCCAGCGATCCATCGCTCGGCAAAATAGAAAAATAACACTCCGTCAACGGCCACTTGGCATGATGTCTCCGCCCAGTCTGAATGCAACCAGAGACAATGTGCCGCACAAAAGCCTACCAGTAGGCATTCCAGCAATGGACGCGTCCAGACCACATTTCTTATGCAATGCCTCGCAGAGGAGGAGACGCAACAAGGTTTGTGCCGTCTCTAGCAGGCCACGCCCACTCTGCCCTTTTACCGGGAAAACGGGTAACCCGCACGCAACGCACTGCGACACAGCAGACGCCGGTGTACTGCAACGCTGTGACTTTCAGGACGGATTGAAACGGTAACACAAGGACCCCAAAGCAGCATTCAGAGGTTGAAGGTCGGCTTTCCGAGCTGCTCGGCAGAAAGCGCGGGAGACGAGCACTCACTTGTTTTTCTTCCACATTGTCATCAGACAAATAACACTCCGTCAACGGCCACTTGGCATGATGTCTCCGCCCAGTCTGAATGCAACCAGAGACAATGTGCCGCACAAAAGCCTACCAGTAGGCATTCCAGCAATGGACGCGTCCAGACCACATTTCTTATGCAATGCCTCGCAGAGGAGGAGACGCAACAAGGTTTGTGCCGTCTCTAGCAGGCCACGCCCACTCTGCCCTTTTACCGGGAAAACGGGTAACCCGCACGCAACGCACTGCGACACAGCAGACGCCGGTGTACTGCAACGCTGTGACTTTCAGGACGGATTGAAACGGTAACACAAGGACCCCAAAGCAGCATTCAGAGGTTGAAGGTTGGCTTTCCGAGCTGCTCGGCAGAAAGCGCGCCAGACGAGCACTCACTTGTTTTTCTTCCACATTGTCATCAGGGGAGAGCGCGGACGCAGTCCCCCACTACCACAAATTATGCAGTCGAGATTCCCACATTTGGGGAATTCGCAGGGGTCAGCACAACCGGAGTGCAATGGCTGAGCCTCGCCCTGGGTGAACCACCTTCTTGATCATGGTATCTCCCCTGCCAGGTAAGTATGAGTTGGAACAGTCTGACACAGGATGGCCTTTCCCAGGCTCAGCCCCCTGGCTGACGGTGCCTCTTGGGGGATAATAGCAGAGTTAGGTGCCTTGGGCAATTTGCTCATCCTCATTGGGCACTAAAAGTTGCTGCAAATTCAAAAACACTGGTGCGACTTGACGAGGGTGGCTGGTCCACACATTGTGCCTGTTTTGTGTCCTTTTTCCAGCGATCCATCGCTCGGCAAAATAGAAAAATAACACTCCGTCAACGGCCACTTGGCATGATGTCTCCGCCCAGTCTGAATGCAACCAGAGACAATGTGCCGCACAAAAGCCTACCAGTAGGCATTCCAGCAATGGACGCGTCCAGACCACATTTCTTATGCAATGCCTCGCAGAGGAGGAGACGCAACAAGGTTTGTGCCGTCTCTAGCAGGCCACGCCCACTCTGCCCTTTTACCGGGAAAACGGGTAACCCGCACGCAACGCACTGCGACACAGCAGACGCCGGTGTACTGCAACGCTGTGACTTTCAGGACGGATTGAAACGGTAACACAAGGACCCCAAAGCAGCATTCAGAGGTTGAAGGTTGGCTTTCCGAGCTGCTCGGCAGAAAGCGCGGGAGACGAGCACTCATTTGTTTTTCTTCCACATTGTCATCAGGGGAGAGCGCGGACGCAGTCCCCCACTACCACAAATTATGCAGTCGAGATTCCCACATTTGGGGAATTCGCAGGGGTCAGCACAACCGGAGTGCAATGGCTGAGCCTCGCCCTGGGTGAACCACCTTCTTGATCATGGTATCTCCCCTGCCAGGTAAGTATGAGTTGGAACAGTCTGACACAGGATGGCCTTTCCCAGGCTCAGCCCCCTGGCTGACGGTGCCTCTGGGGGGATAATAGCAGAGTTAGGTGCCTTGGGCAATTTGCTCATCCTCATTGGGCACTAAAAGTTGCTGCAAATTCAAAAACACTGGTGCGACTTGACGAGGGTGGCTGGTCCACACATTGTGCCTGTTTTGTGTCCTTTTTCCAGCGATCCATCGCTCGGCAAAATAGAAAAATAACACTCCGTCAACAGCCACTTGGCATGATGTCTCCGCCCAGTCTGAATGCAACCAGAGACAATGTGCCGCACAAAAGCCTACCAGTAGGCATTCCAGCAATGGACGCGTCCAGACCACATTTCTTATGCAATGGCTCGCAGAGGAGGAGACGCAACAAGGTTTGTGCCGTCTCTAGCAGGCCACGCCCACTCTGCCCTTTTACCGGGAAAACGGGTAACCCGCACGCAACGCACTGCGACACAGCAGACGCCGGTGTACTGCAACGCTGTGACTTTCAGGACGGATTGAAACGGTAACACAAGGACCCCAAAGCAGCATTCAGAGGTTGAAGGTTGGCTTTCCGAGCTGCTCGGCAGAAAGTGCGGGAGACGAGCACTCATTTGTTTTTCTTCCACATTGTCATCAGGGGAGAGCGCGGACGCAGTCCCCCACTACCACAAATTATGCAGTCGAGATTCCCACATTTGGGGAATTCGCAGGGGTCAGCACAACCGGAGTGCAATGGCTGAGCCTCGCCCTGGGTGAACCACCTTCTTGATCATGGTATCTCCCCTGCCAGGTAAGTATGAGTTGGAACAGTCTGACACAGGATGGCCTTTCCCAGGCTCAGCCCCCTGGCTGACGGTGCCTCTGGGGGGATAATAGCAGAGTTAGGTGCCTTGGGCAATTTGCTCATCCTCATTGGGCACTAAAAGTTGCTGCAAATTCAAAAACACTGGTGCGACTTGACGAGGGTGGCTGGTCCACACATTGTGCCTGTTTTGTGTCCTTTTTCCAGCGATCCATCGCTCTGCAAAATAGAAAAATAACACTCCGTCAACGGCCACTTGGCATGATGTCTCCGCCCAGTCTGAATGCAACCAGAGACAATGTGCCGCACAAAAGCCTACCAGTAGGCATTCCAGCAATGGACACGTCCAGACCACATTTCTTATGCAATGCCTCGCAGAGGAGGAGACGCAACAAGGTTTGTGCCGTCTCTAGCAGGCCACGCCCACTCTGCCCTTTTACCGGGAAAACGGGTAACCCGCACGCAACGCACTGCGACACAGCAGACGCCGGTGTACTGCAACGCTGTGACTTTCAGGACGGATTGAAACGGTAACACAAGGACCCCAAAGCAGCATTCAGAGGTTGAAGGTCGGCTTTCCGAGCTGCTCGGCAGAAAGCGCGGGAGACGAGCACTCACTTGTTTTTCTTCCACATTGTCATCAGGGGAGAGCGCGGACGCAGTCCCCCACTACCACAAATTATGCAGTCGAGATTCCCACATTTGGGGAATTCGCAGGGGTCAGCACAACCGGAGTGCAATGGCTGAGCCTCGCCCTGGGTGAACCACCTTCTTGATCATGGTATCTCCCCTGCCAGGTAAGTATGAGTTGGAACAGTCTGACACAGGATGGCCTTTCCCAGGCTCAGCCCCCTGGCTGACGGTGCCTCTTGGGGGATAATAGCAGAGTTAGGTGCCTTGGGCAATTTGCTCATCCTCATTGGGCACTAAAAGTTGCTGCAAATTCAAAAACACTGGTGCGACTTGACGAGGGGGGCTGGTCCACACATTGTGCCTGTTTTGTGTCCTTTTTCCAGCGATCCATCGCTCGGCAAAATAGAAAAATAACACTCCGTCAACGGCCACTTGGCATGATGTCTCCGCCCAGTCTGAATGCAACCAGAGACAATGTGCCGCACAAAAGCCTACCAGTAGGCATTCCAGCAATGGACGCGTCCAGACCACATTTCTTATGCAATGCCTCGCAGAGGAGGAGACGCAACAAGGTTTGTGCCGTCTCTAGCAGGCCACGCCCACTCTGCCCTTTTACCGGGAAAACGGGTAACCCGCACGCAACGCACTGCGACACAGCAGACGCCGGTGTACTGCAACGCTGTGACTTTCAGGACGGATTGAAACGGTAACACAAGGACCCCAAAGCAGCATTCAGAGGTTGAAGGTTGGCTTTCCGAGCTGCTCGGCAGAAAGCGCGGGAGACGAGCACTCATTTGTTTTTCTTCCACATTGTCATCAGGGGAGAGCGCGGACGCAGTCCCCCACTACCACAAATTATGCAGTCGAGATTCCCACATTTGGGGAATTCGCAGGGGTCAGCACAACCGGAGTGCAATGGCTGAGCCTCGCCCTGGGTGAACCACCTTCTTGATCATGGTATCTCCCCTGCCAGGTAAGTATGAGTTGGAACAGTCTGACACAGGATGGCCTTTCCCAGGCTCAGCCCCCTGGCTGACGGTGCCTCTGGGGGGATAATAGCAGCGTTAGGTGCCTTGGGCAATTTGCTCATCCTCATTGGGCACTAAAAGTTGCTGCAAATTCAAAAACACTGGTGCGACTTGACGAGGGTGGCTGGTCCACACATTGTGCCTGTTTTGTGTCCTTTTTCCAGCGATCCATCGCTCGGCAAAATAGAAAAATAACACTCCGTCAACGGCCACTTGGCATGATGTCTCCGCCCAGTCTGAATGCAACCAGAGACAATGTGCCGCACAAAAGCCTACCAGTAGGCATTCCAGCAATGGACGTGTCCAGACCACATTTCTTATGCAATGCCTCGCAGAGGAGGAGACGCAACAAGGTTTGTGCCGTCTCTAGCAGGCCACGCCCACTCTGCCCTTTTACCGGGAAAACGGGTAACCCGCACGCAACGCACTGCGACACAGCAGACGCCGGTGTACTGCAACGCTGTGACTTTCAGGACGGATTGAAACGGTAACACAAGGACCCCAAAGCAGCATTCAGAGGTTGAAGGTTGGCTTTCCGAGCTGCTCGGCAGAAAGCGCGCCAGACGAGCACTCACTTGTTTTTCTTCCACATTGTCATCAGGGGAGAGCGCGGACGCAGTCCCCCACTACCACAAATTATGCAGTCGAGATTCCCACATTTGGGGAATTCGCAGGGGTCAGCACAACCGGAGTGCAATGGCTGAGCCTCGCCCTGGGTGAACCACCTTCTTGATTATGGTATCTCCCCTGCCAGGTAAGTATGAGTTGGAACAGTCTGACACAGGATGGCCTTTCCCAGGCTCAGCCCCCTGGCTGACGGTGCCTCTTGGGGGATAATAGCAGAGTTAGGTGCCTTGGGCAATTTGCTCATCCTCATTGGGCACTAAAAGTTGCTGCAAATTCAAAAACACTGGTGCGACTTGACGAGGGGGGCTGGTCCACACATTGTGCCTGTTTTGTGTCCTTTTTCCAGCGATCCATCGCTCGGCAAAATAGAAAAATAACACTCCGTCAACGGCCACTTGGCATGATGTCTCCGCCCAGTCTGAATGCAACCAGAGACAATGTGCCGCACAAAAGCCTACCAGTAGGCATTCCAGCAATGGACGCGTCCAGACCACATTTCTTATGCAATGCCTCGCAGAGGAGGAGACGCAACAAGGTTTGTGCCGTCTCTAGCAGGCCACGCCCACTCTGCCCTTTTACCGGGAAAACGGGTAACCCGCACGCAACGCACTGCGACACAGCAGACGCCGGTGTACTGCAACGCTGTGACTTTCAGGACGGATTGAAACGGTAACACAAGGACCCCAAAGCAGCATTCAGAGGTTGAAGGTTGGCTTTCCGAGCTGCTCGGCAGAAAGCGCGGGAGACGAGCACTCATTTGTTTTTCTTCCACATTGTCATCAGGGGAGAGCGCGGACGCAGTCCCCCACTACCACAAATTATGCAGTCGAGATTCCCACATTTGGGGAATTCGCAGGGGTCAGCACAACCGGAGTGCAATGGCTGAGCCTCGCCCTGGGTGAACCACCTTCTTGATCATGGTATCTCCCCTGCCAGGTAAGTATGAGTTGGAACAGTCTGACACAGGATGGCCTTTCCCAGGCTCAGCCCCCTGGCTGACGGTGCCTCTGGGGGGATAATAGCAGAGTTAGGTGCCTTGGGCAATTTGCTCATCCTCATTGGGCACTAAAAGTTGCTGCAAATTCAAAAACACTGGTGCGACTTGACGAGGGTGGCTGGTCCACACATTGTGCCTGTTTTGTGTCCTTTTTCCAGCGATCCATCGCTCGGCAAAATAGAAAAATAACACTCCGTCAACAGCCACTTGGCATGATGTCTCCGCCCAGTCTGAATGCAACCAGAGACAATGTGCCGCACAAAAGCCTACCAGTAGGCATTTAAGCAATGGACGCGTCCAGACCACATTTCTTATGCAATGGCTCGCAGAGGAGGAGACGCAACAAGGTTTGTGCCGTCTCTAGCAGGCCACGCCCACTCTGCCCTTTTACCGGGAAAACGGGTAACCCGCACGCAACGCACTGCGACACAGCAGACGCCGGTGTACTGCAACGCTGTGACTTTCAGGACGGATTGAAACGGTAACACAAGGACCCCAAAGCAGCATTCAGAGGTTGAAGGTTGGCTTTCCGAGCTGCTCGGCAGAAAGTGCGGGAGACGAGCACTCATTTGTTTTTCTTCCACATTGTCATCAGGGGAGAGCGCGGACGCAGTCCCCCACTACCACAAATTATGCAGTCGAGATTCCCACATTTGGGGAATTCGCAGGGGTCAGCACAACCGGAGTGCAATGGCTGAGCCTCGCCCTGGGTGAACCACCTTCTTGATCATGGTATCTCCCCTGCCAGGTAAGTATGAGTTGGAACAGTCTGACACAGGATGGCCTTTCCCAGGCTCAGCCCCCTGGCTGACGGTGCCTCTGGGGGGATAATAGCAGAGTTAGGTGCCTTGGGCAATTTGCTCATCCTCATTGGGCACTAAAAGTTGCTGCAAATTCAAAAACACTGGTGCGACTTGACGAGGGTGGCTGGTCCACACATTGTGCCTGTTTTGTGTCCTTTTTCCAGCGATCCATCGCTCTGCAAAATAGAAAAATAACACTCCGTCAACGGCCACTTGGCATGATGTCTCCGCCCAGTCTGAATGCAACCAGAGACAATGTGCCGCACAAAAGCCTACCAGTAGGCATTCCAGCAATGGACACGTCCAGACCACATTTCTTATGCAATGCCTCGCAGAGGAGGAGACGCAACAAGGTTTGTGCCGTCTCTAGCAGGCCACGCCCACTCTGCCCTTTTACCGGGAAAACGGGTAACCCGCACGCAACGCACTGCGACACAGCAGACGCCGGTGTACTGCAACGCTGTGACTTTCAGGACGGATTGAAACGGTAACACAAGGACCCCAAAGCAGCATTCAGAGGTTGAAGGTCGGCTTTCCGAGCTGCTCGGCAGAAAGCGCGGGAGACGAGCACTCACTTGTTTTTCTTCCACATTGTCATCAGGGGAGAGCGCGGACGCAGTCCCCCACTACCACAAATTATGCAGTCGAGATTCCCACATTTGGGGAATTCGCAGGGGTCAGCACAACCGGAGTGCAATGGCTGAGCCTCGCCCTGGGTGAACCACCTTCTTGATCATGGTATCTCCCCTGCCAGGTAAGTATGAGTTGGAACAGTCTGACACAGGATGGCCTTTCCCAGGCTCAGCCCCCTGGCTGACGGTGCCTCTTGGGGGATAATAGCAGAGTTAGGTGCCTTGGGCAATTTGCTCATCCTCATTGGGCACTAAAAGTTGCTGCAAATTCAAAAACACTGGTGCGACTTGACGAGGGGGGCTGGTCCACACATTGTGCCTGTTTTGTGTCCTTTTTCCAGCGATCCATCGCTCGGCAAAATAGAAAAATAACACTCCGTCAACGGCCACTTGGCATGATGTCTCCGCCCAGTCTGAATGCAACCAGAGACAATGTGCCGCACAAAAGCCTACCAGTAGGCATTCCAGCAATGGACGCGTCCAGACCACATTTCTTATGCAATGCCTCGCAGAGGAGGAGACGCAACAAGGTTTGTGCCGTCTCTAGCAGGCCACGCCCACTCTGCCCTTTTACCGGGAAAACGGGTAACCCGCACGCAACGCACTGCGACACAGCAGACGCCGGTGTACTGCAACGCTGTGACTTTCAGGACGGATTGAAACGGTAACACAAGGACCCCAAAGCAGCATTCAGAGGTTGAAGGTCGGCTTTCCGAGCTGCTCGGCAGAAAGCGCGGGAGACGAGCACTCACTTGTTTTTCTTCCACATTGTCATCAGGGGAGAGCGCGGACGCAGTCCCCCACTACCACAAATTATGCAGTCGAGATTCCCACATTTGGGGAATTCGCAGGGGTCAGCACAACCGGAGTGCAATGGCTGAGCCTCGCCCTGGGTGAACCACCTTCTTGATCATGGTATCTCCCCTGCCAGGTAAGTATGAGTTGGAACAGTCTGACACAGGATGGCCTTTCCCAGGCTCAGCCCCCTGGCTGACGGTGCCTCTTGGGGGATAATAGCAGAGTTAGGTGCCTTGGGCAATTTGCTCATCCTCATTGGGCACTAAAAGTTGCTGCAAATTCAAAAACACTGGTGCGACTTGACGAGGGTGGCTGGTCCACACATTGTGCCTGTTTTGTGTCCTTTTTCCAGCGATCCATCGCTCGGCAAAATAGAAAAATAACACTCCGTCAACGGCCACTTGGCATGATGTCTCCGCCCAGTCTGAATGCAACCAGAGACAATGTGCCGCACAAAAGCCTACCAGTAGGCATTCCAGCAATGGACGTGTCCAGACCACATTTCTTATGCAATGCCTCGCAGAGGAGGAGACGCAACAAGGTTTGTGCCGTCTCTAGCAGGCCACGCCCACTCTGCCCTTTTACCGGGAAAACGGGTAACCCGCACGCAACGCACTGCGACACAGCAGACGCCGGTGTACTGCAACGCTGTGACTTTCAGGACGGATTGAAACGGTAACACAAGGACCCCAAAGCAGCATTCAGAGGTTGAAGGTTGGCTTTCCGAGCTGCTCGGCAGAAAGCGCGCCAGACGAGCACTCACTTGTTTTTCTTCCACATTGTCATCAGGGGAGAGCGCGGACGCAGTCCCCCACTACCACAAATTATGCAGTCGAGATTCCCACATTTGGGGAATTCGCAGGGGTCAGCACAACCGGAGTGCAATGGCTGAGCCTCGCCCTGGGTGAACCACTTTTTTTCACTTTTTAGAAGCTTTTATTAATTTCAGTCAAAATTAGTTACAGACATACATAAATCACACAATTACAATTACCCAACACCAAGTAGATATTCTAATCAAATAAATAATAGTTACATTCAATAAACATTCCATTCAGCAGTTGTAACATCAAATAGATGTTCCATTCAGTTTCCTTAATTTTAAAAAAGATCCATTAAAGCAACAGGAATTTTGTCAGTTTTCCACCAATTTTTCATTTCTTGATCATTATACTTAATTCTATCCCTAATGATGTAGTCCCTGACACCTGTAATGCCAACCTTTGCCACAGAATCAGGTGAAATAGAGAGCTTTCTGAAGGCAGTTAGGTTTCTGCATTTCCAGATACTTTCTTTGACACAGTTGATGATTGCCCACCACCTTTCATTTCTGTCCTTTTCATCTGTCTCAATGTTTCCATATAAAACATCCATTTCATTAGGGGCTCTAAAAAGGTCTGTTAACCATGGTTTTACAATTTCCCACACTGCCCTTGAAACAGCGCATGACCAAAAGCAGTGAGCCACATCTTCACCATCATTACAATTTTTTATTGGACATTTAGCACTACGTGTGCATCGCCTTCTCAGCAAGAAGGCTCTTGTAGGGACACAATTTTGGGCTATCTTCCAGGCCAGGTCCTTATGTACATTGAACAAAAATGGTAAGTTTACATTTTTCCAAACTCTGATGCATTTGCTCTCAGGTAGGATACCTACCGGCACAAGGCTAGAGGTCGGGGGTGAAAGGCACCCCTCCACATCAACCCTATCTATTTTACCTACCACGGACCAATCTAACTTTGCTACTTTAAAGAGTGTTAATGCTCTCTCGTATAGAGCTGGTCTACTTTCAGCATTGGGCGTACAAAGAGAAACCCTTTTACCCTTCCCTCTATACATCATGCGGCCTACCCAAAACTTGGCAAAATGAAACCAGAGACTGGTATTGCTCTCTGTAAAAACAGCATTCAAAATTGGTGTCAAAAAAAGGGCATCAAATTTGGCCCCCAACTCAGGTACAGCTTTCCCTCCTTTAACCAGAGGTTTGTACATGATGTCTCTTTTGACATGTTCTTGTTGGGAGCTCCAAATGAATTGAAACATGATGCGTCTCAAAGAGGTCAGGAATGTCTTGGGAGCTGGCAGAGTGGCCGCCAGAAAGGTCAAAGAGGCCAGAACCTCAGCCTTAATCACCAAAATTTTGCCAGTGAATGTTAGATCCCTCTGCTCCCACTGAAGCAATTTTCCTTTGATAGCTGGTAGTCTTGCTTCCCAATTTATTATTTCCATTCCCTTCCCAATTTCCACTCCCAAAATTTTTACTCTCTCTTCTTTTTCAACTAACCCTAAATCAGGCTTTCTTTCTGGCCAATTAAGGTAGAGGATCTCACTCTTGGCCCGGTTCAGTTTGGCCCCAGATGCTTGAGAAAATTGCTCACTCCACTGGAGGGCTTTAACCATTGAATTATTGCTGGTACAAAGGATTGTCAAGTCATCCATATACAGGGACATTTTAGCCTCCTTTCCATTACTACCAGGGACAGGAAGGCCCCGAATATCAGTGTCATGTTTTATCCCACAGGCCAGAGGCTCCATGGCTAGTACAAACAGGCTGACTGATAGCGGGCATCCCTGTCTGACCCCTGCCTGGATCTTAATAGGTTCACTGAAGTGGCCATTAATGTTTACTCTACTAGAGCAATCAAAGTACAGTAAATTAATCCATGCCCTCAACTGTGGGCCGAACCCAAACCTCACCAGTGCTTCTTTGAGATACTCATGGCTTATTCTATCAAAGGCTTTTTCTAAATCCAGGCCAGCAATACATAGGGGTACATTGCGATCTAAAGCATACAAGTATGAATCTCTTATTAAAGCAAGGTTATCACTCATGGAGCGACCTGGAACCACACAGGTCTGCTCGACCCCAACCAACCTCTCTATCACCTCTTGTAGGCGAAGAAAGATTGCTTTTGCTAGAATCTTACGATCAACACCAAGGAGTGTAAGGGGGCGCCAGTTTTTAAGATCTTTTTTTTCACCTTTCTTGTATAGAAGGGAAATGGTACCTTCCTTTAGGGATGGTGGTAACGACCCTAATTGGAGGCTCTCATTGTACATCTCCAAAAGAGGGGCCTTTAACTCTGCCCAGAAGGTAGTATAAAATTCTTTTGGCAACCCATCTGCCCCAGGGGCCTTGTTATTTTGCATGCTTTCTACTGCTTTGGTGAGTTCACTCAGAGATATTTTACTGTCAAGCTTCCCTTTAAATTCGTTAATATTTTTATCTACTTTAGAAAGAAGGTTTTCTAAAGCTGTCTTATCTAAATCTTCACTTTTGTAAAGATCAGAGTAGAAGGAGTGTACACAACTTAGTATCTCATGTATTTCAGTTTTTTCTTGTCCCTCTTTATTCTTTAATCCTTCTATAAAGTTTTTAGGCCTAGCTAATTTCCTAAAAAAGTATCTAGAGCATTTTTCATTGTTTTCCATGTGGTGGACTCGGCTACGAATCAGTAGCCCCCGACTGGCCGCCGTGGAGAGGCGTAACATCTCTCTCTTCAATTGAGCTATATCCTCTGCAACATCTAGCCCGGCATAAGCCATTATATAAAATCTCTGCAGCTTTGCCTGATATTTCTGGAGCTTCAGACGTCTCTTTTTAGCAGTTCGTTTACCCACCTCTATGAAAAAAGTTTTTGCCCTAATCTTGACTTCTTCCCACCATTCCCCCACAGAGTTGAAGGAGGGCTTAAGAGAGAGCCATTGGTTAAGCTTCACCTTAAAATCATTGACCACCTTTGCATCTTGTAGTAGGGAAATATTCAGCTTCCATGAACCTCTACCTTTTTTGATGTTTTCTTTAAACATGAGAGAACATTCAATTTTATGATGGTCAGAGAAAAAAACTGGCGTGACTGCTGCATCTACAACCTGCAGCCCCCTTGATGTCAACAGAAAGTCTATTCTGGAATGGGTTCTGCCGTTGGACCAGGTATACCCAGGTAAACTCGGATTTTTTAAGCGGTAAACATCTATCAGTCTAAAATCTTTAATAATGTTTTTTAGGATTTCAGAACTGGAGTCCAGCCTTACTGTGGAGGTGGTTAACTTTTCTTTTTTGCTTACCAAGCAGTTGAAATCGCCACCCAGAATGACCTCTCTGTTACACAACAAAAGGGGTTGTAATTCTTTGAGCACTGTTAACCGTTCTCGGAGCTCAACAGGGCAATACACATTGATTACTCTTAACTTAGCGTTAAACAGTGAAACATCAACACATAGAATTCTCCCATCTATCACACGTTGTACCTTCTGGATGATAAAATCATGCCCTCTAAATAATACTGCAACCCCTGAAGATCTGTTTTTGTTGTCGCCTGACCATACTGATGGGCCGTGGCTCCATCTCTCCTCGAAGACCTTGTAATTCTCTCTATAGGATACATTACATTCTTGAAGTAGGAAGATGTCATTACCCTCTGAGTGTAGAAAAGTGAAGGCTGATGAGCACTTTACTGGGTCATTTAGTCCTCTAGTATTGAGGGATGCTATAGAGAGAGGAGCCATAGAAGTGCAGTTCAAAGGGGTGAAGAGGGTTAGTTCAGTGACAACTATGTAACATCTACTTTTTCTTAATTATCTTCTTTTTCTTTGGTTTCACATCTCTTTCCACCTTTCTTGACATGTCTTTTATCTGTGTTGTAGATGTAAAAGCAACTACAACATCTTGCTCAAGAAAGGGGTTTGATGTGGGGGAGGAAACGGGCCAGTTGGAATGAGGTAACACAGAAGAGGTCGAGGGGGAGGATTCACCTGATGGGGGGGACTCATTTACCCGTTTTCTTGAAGGAGAGTCCACTGTGTCTGGTACCAAGGTGGTGGCAATGGGAAGGGGCAAAGAGGTCAGTAAGGACTGGGAGGCATCTTCAGCCCGTTCCATGGAGGTCTGGGAGCTGGGATCTGGCACTGATGCAAGGTTGACTGTAGATGTTGACCTCGGGCGCTGGCCATCCAATGATGAGGAGGCAGATGAGTCTGGTCCCTGATGGATGGTGATGATTGGCAGCAGGGATGTTGAGCCCTCAACTTCCTCGAAGAGAGAATTGGCTGTTGGTTCTTGTTTCAAGGTAGCTGCATGAGGAGAGATGCTAGCCAGCAGGTTGTCCAGACGGTTCCCTGCCTCCTGTAGAGTCATCGGTGTCAACTCTGTCCTTGAGCTGGAGCCAGGTTCGGGAGGATGGTCTGCTTGATGGAAAGCAGTGAGGTCCATTGTGGAGGCAGGGGAGTTGAACGCTTCGTCGTCATTCTCTAATAGCCCAGCGCTCCAGTCCAAGACTCGTGTTCCCTCTTGTACCTCCTCCTCCAGGTCCAACACCGGTTCTTCACTTGGCTGTTGGAGTGCAGGGCCAGATGGCTGTCGCACTGGGCTTGTATGTTGAGAGGGCGCCTGATTGTTGCCAGAGTTTTCAGCAATGTGGTCTTGGCCTAAAGAAACAATTGATCTTACTGTGGACAGTTTCAGCCGGTTGGAGTATGCTTGAGGGCAGTCTTTAAAGCGATGTTGGGCTGAGGCACAGAGATTGCATTTTACAGGGGTTGGACATTGGGCTGTTGTATGGTCGAATGCTTTGCAGTTCCTGCAGATGTCCACCGTACATGCAGCAGCCAGATGTTCTAGGCTGCCGCATTTACGACATTCTTTTGGCTGACCAGAGTAGAACACAGACCCTCTGAAGGCTCCCAACTGGATGGTGCTTGGGAGATGCTGGAGGACCCCCTGTCGCCTTATGAGACGCACTTGAAATCGTCTGGTGCCTGTCTTGATTCCATCTATGTCAACAACTTCCATGGCATGAATCACCTCACAGTACCGAGCCATCCATGTCCAAACATCCTGGTTCCTGACTCTCTCAGAGAAAATCATTACATGTACTGTTTTCAGGTCTCTCTCTGCCAAAGGTGACATAATAATGTTCTTGAAGCTTGTTGTTGACTTTTTCTTGATTTCAAACTTTTCCAGGCAACTTTCGTAGTATCGTGTTGTTGTAAATATCACCTCAAAGATCTTCTTACCCGGAAATGCAAAAACGTAGTCAAGCTGGTTGGTGGAAATGCCAAGTTCTTTTTGCAAAATCTGTCTGCTGAATTGCAGCCGGTCCATCTGAAGATCTTCCAGAAGGTCGAAGCGGACAGCATTCCTGCGGTTGGCTTGATTGTTTCCTAACGCCCTGGGTGAACCACCTTCTTGATCATGGTATCTCCCCTGCCAGGTAAGTATGAGTTGGAACAGTCTGACACAGGATGGCCTTTCCCAGGCTCAGCCCCCTGGCTGACGGTGCCTCTTGGGGGATAATAGCAGAGTTAGGTGCCTTGGGCAATTTGCTCATCCTCATTGGGCACTAAAAGTTGCTGCAAATTCAAAAACACTGGTGCGACTTGACGAGGGTGGCTGGTCCACACATTGTGCCTGTTTTGTGTCCTTTTTCCAGCGATCCATCGCTCGGCAAAATAGAAAAATAACACTCCGTCAACGGCCACTTGGCATGATGTCTCCGCCCAGTCTGAATGCAACCAGAGACAATGTGCCGCACAAAAGCCTACCAGTAGGCATTCCAGCAATGGACGCGTCCAGACCACATTTCTTATGCAATGCCTCGCAGAGGAGGAGACGCAACAAGGTTTGTGCCGTCTCTAGCAGGCCACGCCCACTCTGCCCTTTTACCGGGAAAACGGGTAACCCGCACGCAACGCACTGCGACACAGCAGACGCCGGTGTACTGCAACGCTGTGACTTTCAGGACGGATTGAAACGGTAACACAAGGACCCCAAAGCAGCATTCAGAGGTTGAAGGTTGGCTTTCCGAGCTGCTCGGCAGAAAGCGCGGGAGACGAGCACTCATTTGTTTTTCTTCCACATTGTCATCAGGGGAGAGCGCGGACGCAGTCCCCCACTACCACAAATTATGCAGTCGAGATTCCCACATTTGGGGAATTCGCAGGGGTCAGCACAACCGGAGTGCAACGGCTGAGCCTCGCCCTGGGTGAACCACCTTCTTGATCATGGTATCTCCCCTGCCAGGTAAGTATGAGTTGGAACAGTCTGACACAGGATGGCCTTTCCCAGGCTCAGCCCCCTGGCTGACGGTGCCTCTGGGGGGATAATAGCAGAGTTAGGTGCCTTGGGCAATTTGCTCATCCTCATTGGGCACTAAAAGTTGCTGCAAATTCAAAAACACTGGTGCGACTTGACGAGGGTGGCTGGTCCACACATTGTGCCTGTTTTGTGTCCTTTTTCCAGCGATCCATCGCTCGGCAAAATAGAAAAATAACACTCCGTCAACGGCCACTTGGCATGATGTCTCCGCCCAGTCTGAATGCAACCAGAGACAATGTGCCGCACAAAAGCCTACCAGTAGGCATTCCAGCAATGGACGTGTCCAGACCACATTTCTTATGCAATGCCTCGCAGAGGAGGAGACGCAACAAGGTTTGTGCCGTCTCTAGCAGGCCACGCCCACTCTGCCCTTTTACCGGGAAAACGGGTAACCCGCACGCAACGCACTGCGACACAGCAGACGCCGGTGTACTGCAACGCTGTGACTTTCAGGACGGATTGAAACGGTAACACAAGGACCCCAAAGCAGCATTCAGAGGTTGAAGGTTGGCTTTCCGAGCTGCTCGGCAGAAAGCGCGCCAGACGAGCACTCACTTGTTTTTCTTCCACATTGTCATCAGGGGAGAGCGCGGACGCAGTCCCCCACTACCACAAATTATGCAGTCGAGATTCCCACATTTGGGGAATTCGCAGGGGTCAGCACAACCGGAGTGCAATGGCTGAGCCTCGCCCTGGGTGAACCACCTTCTTGATCATGGTATCTCCCCTGCCAGGTAAGTATGAGTTGGAACAGTCTGACACAGGATGGCCTTTCCCAGGCTCAGCCCCCTGGCTGACGGTGCCTCTTGGGGGATAATAGCAGAGTTAGGTGCCTTGGGCAATTTGCTCATCCTCATTGGGCACTAAAAGTTGCTGCAAATTCAAAAACACTGGTGCGACTTGACGAGGGGGGCTGGTCCACACATTGTGCCTGTTTTGTGTCCTTTTTCCAGCGATCCATCGCTCGGCAAAATAGAAAAATAACACTCCGTCAACGGCCACTTGGCATGATGTCTCCGCCCAGTCTGAATGCAACCAGAGACAATGTGCCGCACAAAAGCCTACCAGTAGGCATTCCAGCAATGGACGCGTCCAGACCACATTTCTTATGCAATGGCTCGCAGAGGAGGAGACGCAACAAGGTTTGTGCCGTCTCTAGCAGGCCACGCCCACTCTGCCCTTTTACCGGGAAAACGGGTAACCCGCACGCAACGCACTGCGACACAGCAGACGCCGGTGTACTGCAACGCTGTGACTTTCAGGACGGATTGAAACGGTAACACAAGGACCCCAAAGCAGCATTCAGAGGTTGAAGGTTGGCTTTCCGAGCTGCTCGGCAGAAAGCGCGCCAGACGAGCACTCATTTGTTTTTCTTCCACATTGTCATCAGGGGAGAGCGCGGACGCAGTCCCCCACTACCACAAATTATGCAGTCGAGATTCCCACATTTGGGGAATTCGCAGGGGTCAGCACAACCGGAGTGCAATGGCTGAGCCTCGCCCTGGGTGAACCACCTTCTTGATCATGGTATCTCCCCTGCCAGGTAAGTATGAGTTGGAACAGTCTGACACAGGATGGCCTTTCCCAGGCTCAGCCCCCTGGCTGACGGTGCCTCTGGGGGGATAATAGCAGAGTTAGGTGCCTTGGGCAATTTGCTCATCCTCATTGGGCACTAAAAGTTGCTGCAAATTCAAAAACACTGGTGCGACTTGACGAGGGTGGCTGGTCCACACATTGTGCCTGTTTTGTGTCCTTTTTCCAGCGATCCATCGCTCGGCAAAATAGAAAAATAACACTCCGTCAATGGCCACTTGGCATGATGTCTCCGCCCAGTCTGAATGCAACCAGAGACAATGTGCCGCACAAAAGCCTACCAGTAGGCATTCCAGCAATGGACGTGTCCAGACCACATTTCTTATGCAATGCCTCGCAGAGGAGGAGACGCAACAAGGTTTGTGCCGTCTCTAGCAGGCCACGCCCACTCTGCCCTTTTACCGGGAAAACGGGTAACCCGCACGCAACGCACTGCGACACAGCAGACGCCGGTGTACTGCAACGCTGTGACTTTCAGGACGGATTGAAACGGTAACACAAGGACCCCAAAGCAGCATTCAGAGGTTGAAGGTTGGCTTTCCGAGCTGCTCGGCAGAAAGCGCGGGAGACGAGCACTCACTTGTTTTTCTTCCACATTGTCATCAGGGGAGAGCGCGGACGCAGTCCCCCACTACCACAAATTATGCAGTCGAGATTCCCACATTTGGGGAATTCGCAGGGGTCAGCACAACCGGAGTGCAATGGCTGAGCCTCGCCCTGGGTGAACCACCTTCTTGATCATGGTATCTCCCCTGCCAGGTAAGTATGAGTTGGAACAGTCTGACACAGGATGGCCTTTCCCAGGCTCAGCCCCCTGGCTGACGGTGCCTCTTGGGGGATAATAGCAGAGTTAGGTGCCTTGGGCAATTTGCTCATCCTCATTGGGCACTAAAAGTTGCTGCAAATTCAAAAACACTGGTGCGACTTGACGAGGGGGGCTGGTCCACACATTGTGCCTGTTTTGTGTCCTTTTTCCAGCGATCCATCGCTCGGCAAAATAGAAAAATAACACTCCGTCAACGGCCACTTGGCATGATGTCTCCGCCCAGTCTGAATGCAACCAGAGACAATGTGCCGCACAAAAGCCTACCAGTAGGCATTCCAGCAATGGACGCGTCCAGACCACATTTCTTATGCAATGGCTCGCAGAGGAGGAGACGCAACAAGGTTTGTGCCGTCTCTAGCAGGCCACGCCCACTCTGCCCTTTTACCGGGAAAACGGGTAACCCGCACGCAACGCACTGCGACACAGCAGACGCCGGTGTACTGCAACGCTGTGACTTTCAGGACGGATTGAAACGGTAACACAAGGACCCCAAAGCAGCATTCAGAGGTTGAAGGTCGGCTTTCCGAGCTGCTCGGCAGAAAGCGCGGGAGACGAGCACTCACTTGTTTTTCTTCCACATTGTCATCAGGGGAGAGCGCGGACGCAGTCCCCCACTACCACAAATTATGCAGTCGAGATTCCCACATTTGGGGAATTCGCAGGGGTCAGCACAACCGGAGTGCAATGGCTGAGCCTCGCCCTGGGTGAACCACCTTCTTGATCATGGTATCTCCCCTGCCAGGTAAGTATGAGTTGGAACAGTCTGACACAGGATGGCCTTTCCCAGGCTCAGCCCCCTGGCTGACGGTGCCTCTTGGGGGATAATAGCAGAGTTAGGTGCCTTGGGCAATTTGCTCATCCTCATTGGGCACTAAAAGTTGCTGCAAATTCAAAAACACTGGTGCGACTTGACGAGGGTGGCTGGTCCACACATTGTGCCTGTTTTGTGTCCTTTTTCCAGCGATCCATCGCTCGGCAAAATAGAAAAATAACACTCCGTCAACGGCCACTTGGCATGATGTCTCCGCCCAGTCTGAATGCAACCAGAGACAATGTGCCGCACAAAAGCCTACCAGTAGGCATTCCAGCAATGGACGTGTCCAGACCACATTTCTTATGCAATGCCTCGCAGAGGAGGAGACGCAACAAGGTTTGTGCCGTCTCTAGCAGGCCACGCCCACTCTGCCCTTTTACCGGGAAAACGGGTAACCCGCACGCAACGCACTGCGACACAGCAGACGCCGGTGTACTGCAACGCTGTGACTTTCAGGACGGATTGAAACGGTAACACAAGGACCCCAAAGCAGCATTCAGAGGTTGAAGGTTGGCTTTCCGAGCTGCTCGGCAGAAAGCGCGGGAGACGAGCACTCACTTGTTTTTCTTCCACATTGTCATCAGGGGAGAGCGCGGACGCAGTCCCCCACTACCACAAATTATGCAGTCGAGATTCCCACATTTGGGGAATTCGCAGGGGTCAGCACAACCGGAGTGCAATGGCTGAGCCTCGCCCTGGGTGAACCACCTTCTTGATCATGGTATCTCCCCTGCCAGGTAAGTATGAGTTGGAACAGTCTGACACAGGATGGCCTTTCCCAGGCTCAGCCCCCTGGCTGACGGTGCCTCTTGGGGGATAATAGCAGAGTTAGGTGCCTTGGGCAATTTGCTCATCCTCATTGGGCACTAAAAGTTGCTGCAAATTCAAAAACACTGGTGCGACTTGACGAGGGGGGCTGGTCCACACATTGTGCCTGTTTTGTGTCCTTTTTCCAGCGATCCATCGCTCGGCAAAATAGAAAAATAACACTCCGTCAACGGCCACTTGGCATGATGTCTCCGCCCAGTCTGAATGCAACCAGAGACAATGTGCCGCACAAAAGCCTACCAGTAGGCATTCCAGCAATGGACGCGTCCAGACCACATTTCTTATGCAATGCCTCGCAGAGGAGGAGACGCAACAAGGTTTGTGCCGTCTCTAGCAGGCCACGCCCACTCTGCCCTTTTACCGGGAAAACGGGTAACCCGCACGCAACGCACTGCGACACAGCAGACGCCGGTGTACTGCAACGCTGTGACTTTCAGGACGGATTGAAACGGTAACACAAGGACCCCAAAGCAGCATTCAGAGGTTGAAGGTCGGCTTTCCGAGCTGCTCGGCAGAAAGCGCGGGAGACGAGCACTCACTTGTTTTTCTTCCACATTGTCATCAGGGGAGAGCGCGGACGCAGTCCCCCACTACCACAAATTATGCAGTCGAGATTCCCACATTTGGGGAATTCGCAGGGGTCAGCACAACCGGAGTGCAATGGCTGAGCCTCGCCCTGGGTGAACCACCTTCTTGATCATGGTATCTCCCCTGCCAGGTAAGTATGAGTTGGAACAGTCTGACACAGGATGGCCTTTCCCAGGCTCAGCCCCCTGGCTGACGGTGCCTCTGGGGGGATAATAGCAGAGTTAGGTGCCTTGGGCAATTTGCTCATCCTCATTGGGCACTAAAAGTTGCTGCAAATTCAAAAACACTGGTGCGACTTGACGAGGGTGGCTGGTCCACACATTGTGCCTGTTTTGTGTCCTTTTTCTAGCGATCCATCGCTCGGCAAAATAGAAAAATAACACTCCGTCAACGGCCACTTGGCATGATGTCTCCGCCCAGTCTGAATGCAACCAGAGACAATGTGCCGCACAAAAGCCTACCAGTAGGCATTCCAGCAATGGACGCGTCCAGACCACATTTCTTATGCAATGCCTCGCAGAGGAGGAGACGCAACAAGGTTTGTGCCGTCTCTAGCAGGCCACGCCCACTCTGCCCTTTTACCGGGAAAACGGGTAACCCGCACGCAACGCACTGTGACACAGCAGACGCCGGTGTACTGCAACGCTGTGACTTTCAGGACGGATTGAAACGGTAACACAAGGACCCCAAAGCAGCATTCAGAGGTTGAAGGTCGGCTTTCCGAGCTGCTCGGCAGAAAGCGCGGGAGACGAGCACTCACTTGTTTTTCTTCCACATTGTCATCAGGGGAGAGCGCGGACGCAGTCCCCCACTACCACAAATTATGCAGTCGAGATTCCCACATTTGGGGAATTCGCAGGGGTCAGCACAACCGGAGTGCAATGGCTGAGCCTCGCCCTGGGTGAACCACCTTCTTGATCATGGTATCTCCCCTGCCAGGTAAGTATGAGTTGGAACAGTCTGACACAGGATGGCCTTTCCCAGGCTCAGCCCCCTGGCTGACGGTGCCTCTGGGGGGATAATAGCAGAGTTAGGTGCCTTGGGCAATTTGCTCATCCTCATTGGGCACTAAAAGTTGCTGCAAATTCAAAAACACTGGTGCGACTTGACGAGGGTGGCTGGTCCACACATTGTGCCTGTTTTGTGTCCTTTTTCCAGCGATCCATCGCTCGGCAAAATAGAAAAATAACACTCCGTCAACGGCCACTTGGCATGATGTCTCCGCCCAGTCTGAATGCAACGAGAGACAATGTGCCGCACAAAAGCCTACCAGTAGGCATTCCAGCAATGGACGCGTCCAGACCACATTTCTTATGCAATGCCTCGCAGAGGAGGAGACGCAACAAGGTTTGTGCCGTCTCTAGCAGGCCACGCCCACTCTGCCCTTTTACCGGGAAAACGGGTAACCCGCACGCAACGCACTGCGACACAGCAGACGCCGGTGTACTGCAACGCTGTGACTTTCAGGACGGATTGAAACGGTAACACAAGGACCCCAAAGCAGCATTCAGAGGCTGAAGGTCGGCTTTCCGAGCTGCTCGGCAGAAAGCGCGGGAGACGAGCACTCACTTGTTTTTCTTCCACATTGTCATCAGGGGAGAGCGCGGACGCAGTCCCCCACTACCACAAATTATGCAGTCGAGATTCCCACATTTGGGGAATTCGCAGGGGTCAGCACAACCGGAGTGCAATGGCTGAGCCTCGCCCTGGGTGAACCACCTTCTTGATCATGGTATCTCCCCTGCCAGGTAAGTATGAGTTGGAACAGTCTGACACAGGATGGCCTTTCCCAGGCTCAGCCCCCTGGCTGACGGTGCCTCTGAGGGGATAATAGCAGAGTTAGGTGCCTTGGGCAATTTGCTCATCCTCATTGGGCACTAAAAGTTGCTGCAAATTCAAAAACACTGGTGCGACTTGACGAGGGTGGCTGGTCCACACATTGTGCCTGTTTTGTGTCCTTTTTCCAGCGATCCATCGCTCGGCAAAATAGAAAAATAACACTCCGTCAACGGCCACTTGGCATGATGTCTCCGCCCAGTCTGAATGCAACCAGAGACAATGTGCCGCACAAAAGCCTACCAGTAGGCATTCCAGCAATGGACGCGTCCAGACCACATTTCTTATGCAATGCCTCGCAGAGGAGGAGACGCAACAAGGTTTGTGCCGTCTCTAGCAGGCCACGCCCACTCTGCCCTTTTACCGGGAAAACGGGTAACCCGCACGCAACGCACTGCGACACAGCAGACGCCGGTGTACTGCAACGCTGTGACTTTCAGGACGGATTGAAACGGTAACACAAGGACCCCAAAGCAGCATTCAGAGGTTGAAGGTCGGCTTTCCGAGCTGCTCGGCAGAAAGCGCGGGAGACGAGCACTCACTTGTTTTTCTTCCACATTGTCATCAGACAAATAACACTCCGTCAACGGCCACTTGGCATGATGTCTCCGCCCAGTCTGAATGCAACCAGAGACAATGTGCCGCACAAAAGCCTACCAGTAGGCATTCCAGCAATGGACGCGTCCAGACCACATTTCTTATGCAATGCCTCGCAGAGGAGGAGACGCAACAAGGTTTGTGCCGTCTCTAGCAGGCCACGCCCACTCTGCCCTTTTACCGGGAAAACGGGTAACCCGCACGCAACGCACTGCGACACAGCAGACGCCGGTGTACTGCAACGCTGTGACTTTCAGGACGGATTGAAACGGTAACACAAGGACCCCAAAGCAGCATTCAGAGGTTGAAGGTCGGCTTTCCGAGCTGCTCGGCAGAAAGCGCGGGAGACGAGCACTCACTTGTTTTTCTTCCACATTGTCATCAGGGGAGAGCGCGGACGCAGTCCCCCACTACCACAAATTATGCAGTCGAGATTCCCACATTTGGGGAATTCGCAGGGGTCAGCACAACCGGAGTGCAATGGCTGAGCCTCGCCCTGGGTGAACCACCTTCTTGATCATGGTATCTCCCCTGCCAGGTAAGTATGAGTTGGAACAGTCTGACACAGGATGGCCTTTCCCAGGCTCAGCCCCCTGGCTGACGGTGCCTCTTGGGGGATAATAGCAGAGTTAGGTGCCTTGGGCAATTTGCTCATCCTCATTGGGCACTAAAAGTTGCTGCAAATTCAAAAACACTGGTGCGACTTGACGAGGGGGGCTGGTCCACACATTGTGCCTGTTTTGTGTCCTTTTTCCAGCGATCCATCGCTCGGCAAAATAGAAAAATAACACTCCGTCAACGGCCACTTGGCATGATGTCTCCGCCCAGTCTGAATGCAACCAGAGACAATGTGCCGCACAAAAGCCTACCAGTAGGCATTCCAGCAATGGACGCGTCCAGACCACATTTCTTATGCAATGCCTCGCAGAGGAGGAGACGCAACAAGGTTTGTGCCGTCTCTAGCAGGCCACGCCCACTCTGCCCTTTTACCGGGAAAACGGGTAACCCGCACGCAACGCACTGCGACACAGCAGACGCCGGTGTACTGCAACGCTGTGACTTTCAGGACGGATTGAAACGGTAACACAAGGACCCCAAAGCAGCATTCAGAGGTTGAAGGTCGGCTTTCCGAGCTGCTCGGCAGAAAGCGCGGGAGACGAGCACTCACTTGTTTTTCTTCCACATTGTCATCAGGGGAGAGCGCGGACGCAGTCCCCCACTACCACAAATTATGCAGTCGAGATTCCCACATTTGGGGAATTCGCAGGGGTCAGCACAACCGGAGTGCAATGGCTGAGCCTCGCCCTGGGTGAACCACCTTCTTGATCATGGTATCTCCCCTGCCAGGTAAGTATGAGTTGGAACAGTCTGACACAGGATGGCCTTTCACAGGCTCAGCCCCCTGGCTGACGGTGCCTCTTGGGGGATAATAGCAGAGTTAGGTGCCTTGGGCAATTTGCTCATCCTCATTGGGCACTAAAAGTTGCTGCAAATTCAAAAACACTGGTGCGACTTGACGAGGGTGGCTGGTCCACACATTGTGCCTGTTTTGTGTCCTTTTTCCAGCGATCCATCGCTCGGCAAAATAGAAAAATAACACTCCGTCAACGGCCACTTGGCATGATGTCTCCGCCCAGTCTGAATGCAACCAGAGACAATGTGCCGCACAAAAGCCTACCAGTAGGCATTCCAGCAATGGACGTGTCCAGACCACATTTCTTATGCAATGCCTCGCAGAGGAGGAGACGCAACAAGGTTTGTGCCGTCTCTAGCAGGCCACGCCCACTCTGCCCTTTTACCGGGAAAACGGGTAACCCGCACGCAACGCACTGCGACACAGCAGACGCCGGTGTACTGCAACGCTGTGACTTTCAGGACGGATTGAAACGGTAACACAAGGACCCCAAAGCAGCATTCAGAGGTTGAAGGTTGGCTTTCCGAGCTGCTCGGCAGAAAGCGCGCCAGACGAGCACTCACTTGTTTTTCTTCCACATTGTCATCAGGGGAGAGCGCGGACGCAGTCCCCCACTACCACAAATTATGCAGTCGAGATTCCCACATTTGGGGAATTCGCAGGGGTCAGCACAACCGGAGTGCAATGGCTGAGCCTCGCCCTGGGTGAACCACCTTCTTGATCATGGTATCTCCCCTGCCAGGTAAGTATGAGTTGGAACAGTCTGACACAGGATGGCCTTTCCCAGGCTCAGCCCCCTGGCTGACGGTGCCTCTTGGGGGATAATAGCAGAGTTAGGTGCCTTGGGCAATTTGCTCATCCTCATTGGGCACTAAAAGTTGCTGCAAATTCAAAAACACTGGTGCGACTTGACGAGGGGGGCTGGTCCACACATTGTGCCTGTTTTGTGTCCTTTTTCCAGCGATCCATCGCTCGGCAAAATAGAAAAATAACACTCCGTCAACGGCCACTTGGCATGATGTCTCCGCCCAGTCTGAATGCAACCAGAGACAATGTGCCGCACAAAAGCCTACCAGTAGGCATTCCAGCAATGGACGCGTCCAGACCACATTTCTTATGCAATGCCTCGCAGAGGAGGAGACGCAACAAGGTTTGTGCCGTCTCTAGCAGGCCACGCCCACTCTGCCCTTTTACCGGGAAAACGGGTAACCCGCACGCAACGCACTGCGACACAGCAGACGCCGGTGTACTGCAACGCTGTGACTTTCAGGACGGATTGAAACGGTAACACAAGGACCCCAAAGCAGCATTCAGAGGTTGAAGGTCGGCTTTCCGAGCTGCTCGGCAGAAAGCGCGGGAGACGAGCACTCACTTGTTTTTCTTCCACATTGTCATCAGGGGAGAGCGCGGACGCAGTCCCCCACTACCACAAATTATGCAGTCGAGATTCCCACATTTGGGGAATTCGCAGGGGTCAGCACAACCGGAGTGCAATGGCTGAGCCTCGCCCTGGGTGAACCACCTTCTTGATCATGGTATCTCCCCTGCCAGGTAAGTATGAGTTGGAACAGTCTGACACAGGATGGCCTTTCCCAGGCTCAGCCCCCTGGCTGACGGTGCCTCTTGGGGGATAATAGCAGAGTTAGGTGCCTTGGGCAATTTGCTCATCCTCATTGGGCACTAAAAGTTGCTGCAAATTCAAAAACACTGGTGCGACTTGACGAGGGTGGCTGGTCCACACATTGTGCCTGTTTTGTGTCCTTTTTCCAGCGATCCATCGCTCGGCAAAATAGAAAAATAACACTCCGTCAACGGCCACTTGGCATGATGTCTCCGCCCAGTCTGAATGCAACCAGAGACAATGTGCCGCACAAAAGCCTACCAGTAGGCATTCCAGCAATGGACGTGTCCAGACCACATTTCTTATGCAATGCCTCGCAGAGGAGGAGACGCAACAAGGTTTGTGCCGTCTCTAGCAGGCCACGCCCACTCTGCCCTTTTACCGGGAAAACGGGTAACCCGCACGCAACGCACTGCGACACAGCAGACGCCGGTGTACTGCAACGCTGTGACTTTCAGGACGGATTGAAACGGTAACACAAGGACCCCAAAGCAGCATTCAGAGGTTGAAGGTTGGCTTTCCGAGCTGCTCGGCAGAAAGCGCGCCAGACGAGCACTCACTTGTTTTTCTTCCACATTGTCATCAGGGGAGAGCGCGGACGCAGTCCCCCACTACCACAAATTATGCAGTCGAGATTCCCACATTTGGGGAATTCGCAGGGGTCAGCACAACCGGAGTGCAATGGCTGAGCCTCGCCCTGGGTGAACCACCTTCTTGATCATGGTATCTCCCCTGCCAGGTAAGTATGAGTTGGAACAGTCTGACACAGGATGGCCTTTCCCAGGCTCAGCCCCCTGGCTGACGGTGCCTCTTGGGGGATAATAGCAGAGTTAGGTGCCTTGGGCAATTTGCTCATCCTCATTGGGCACTAAAAGTTGCTGCAAATTCAAAAACACTGGTGCGACTTGACGAGGGTGGCTGGTCCACACATTGTGCCTGTTTTGTGTCCTTTTTCCAGCGATCCATCGCTCGGCAAAATAGAAAAATAACACTCCGTCAACGGCCACTTGGCATGATGTCTCCGCCCAGTCTGAATGCAACCAGAGACAATGTGCCGCACAAAAGCCTACCAGTAGGCATTCCAGCAATGGACGCGTCCAGACCACATTTCTTATGCAATGCCTCGCAGAGGAGGAGACGCAACAAGGTTTGTGCCGTCTCTAGCAGGCCACGCCCACTCTGCCCTTTTACCGGGAAAACGGGTAACCCGCACGCAACGCACTGCGACACAGCAGACGCCGGTGTACTGCAACGCTGTGACTTTCAGGACGGATTGAAACGGTAACACAAGGACCCCAAAGCAGCATTCAGAGGTTGAAGGTTGGCTTTCCGAGCTGCTCGGCAGAAAGCGCGGGAGACGAGCACTCATTTGTTTTTCTTCCACATTGTCATCAGGGGAGAGCGCGGACGCAGTCCCCCACTACCACAAATTATGCAGTCGAGATTCCCACATTTGGGGAATTCGCAGGGGTCAGCACAACCGGAGTGCAATGGCTGAGCCTCGCCCTGGGTGAACCACCTTCTTGATCATGGTATCTCCCCTGCCAGGTAAGTATGAGTTGGAACAGTCTGACACAGGATGGCCTTTCCCAGGCTCAGCCCCCTGGCTGACGGTGCCTCTGGGGGGATAATAGCAGCGTTAGGTGCCTTGGGCAATTTGCTCATCCTCATTGGGCACTAAAAGTTGCTGCAAATTCAAAAACACTGGTGCGACTTGACGAGGGTGGCTGGTCCACACATTGTGCCTGTTTTGTGTCCTTTTTCCAGCGATCCATCGCTCGGCAAAATAGAAAAATAACACTCCGTCAACGGCCACTTGGCATGATGTCTCCGCCCAGTCTGAATGCAACCAGAGACAATGTGCCGCACAAAAGCCTACCAGTAGGCATTCCAGCAATGGACGTGTCCAGACCACATTTCTTATGCAATGCCTCGCAGAGGAGGAGACGCAACAAGGTTTGTGCCGTCTCTAGCAGGCCACGCCCACTCTGCCCTTTTACCGGGAAAACGGGTAACCCGCACGCAACGCACTGCGACACAGCAGACGCCGGTGTACTGCAACGCTGTGACTTTCAGGACGGATTGAAACGGTAACACAAGGACCCCAAAGCAGCATTCAGAGGTTGAAGGTTGGCTTTCCGAGCTGCTCGGCAGAAAGCGCGCCAGACGAGCACTCACTTGTTTTTCTTCCACATTGTCATCAGGGGAGAGCGCGGACGCAGTCCCCCACTACCACAAATTATGCAGTCGAGATTCCCACATTTGGGGAATTCGCAGGGGTCAGCACAACCGGAGTGCAATGGCTGAGCCTCGCCCTGGGTGAACCACCTTCTTGATTATGGTATCTCCCCTGCCAGGTAAGTATGAGTTGGAACAGTCTGACACAGGATGGCCTTTCCCAGGCTCAGCCCCCTGGCTGACGGTGCCTCTTGGGGGATAATAGCAGAGTTAGGTGCCTTGGGCAATTTGCTCATCCTCATTGGGCACTAAAAGTTGCTGCAAATTCAAAAACACTGGTGCGACTTGACGAGGGGGGCTGGTCCACACATTGTGCCTGTTTTGTGTCCTTTTTCCAGCGATCCATCGCTCGGCAAAATAGAAAAATAACACTCCGTCAACGGCCACTTGGCATGATGTCTCCGCCCAGTCTGAATGCAACCAGAGACAATGTGCCGCACAAAAGCCTACCAGTAGGCATTCCAGCAATGGACGCGTCCAGACCACATTTCTTATGCAATGCCTCGCAGAGGAGGAGACGCAACAAGGTTTGTGCCGTCTCTAGCAGGCCACGCCCACTCTGCCCTTTTACCGGGAAAACGGGTAACCCGCACGCAACGCACTGCGACACAGCAGACGCCGGTGTACTGCAACGCTGTGACTTTCAGGACGGATTGAAACGGTAACACAAGGACCCCAAAGCAGCATTCAGAGGTTGAAGGTTGGCTTTCCGAGCTGCTCGGCAGAAAGCGCGGGAGACGAGCACTCATTTGTTTTTCTTCCACATTGTCATCAGGGGAGAGCGCGGACGCAGTCCCCCACTACCACAAATTATGCAGTCGAGATTCCCACATTTGGGGAATTCGCAGGGGTCAGCACAACCGGAGTGCAATGGCTGAGCCTCGCCCTGGGTGAACCACCTTCTTGATCATGGTATCTCCCCTGCCAGGTAAGTATGAGTTGGAACAGTCTGACACAGGATGGCCTTTCCCAGGCTCAGCCCCCTGGCTGACGGTGCCTCTTGGGGGATAATAGCAGAGTTAGGTGCCTTGGGCAATTTGCTCATCCTCATTGGGCACTAAAAGTTGCTGCAAATTCAAAAACACTGGTGCGACTTGACGAGGGGGGCTGGTCCACACATTGTGCCTGTTTTGTGTCCTTTTTCCAGCGATCCATCGCTCGGCAAAATAGAAAAATAACACTCCGTCAACGGCCACTTGGCATGATGTCTCCGCCCAGTCTGAATGCAACCAGAGACAATGTGCCGCACAAAAGCCTACCAGTAGGCATTCCAGCAATGGACGCGTCCAGACCACATTTCTTATGCAATGCCTCGCAGAGGAGGAGACGCAACAAGGTTTGTGCCGTCTCTAGCAGGCCACGCCCACTCTGCCCTTTTACCGGGAAAACGGGTAACCCGCACGCAACGCACTGCGACACAGCAGACGCCGGTGTACTGCAACGCTGTGACTTTCAGGACGGATTGAAACGGTAACACAAGGACCCCAAAGCAGCATTCAGAGGTTGAAGGTCGGCTTTCCGAGCTGCTCGGCAGAAAGCGCGGGAGACGAGCACTCACTTGTTTTTCTTCCACATTGTCATCAGGGGAGAGCGCGGACGCAGTCCCCCACTACCACAAATTATGCAGTCGAGATTCCCACATTTGGGGAATTCGCAGGGGTCAGCACAACCGGAGTGCAATGGCTGAGCCTCGCCCTGGGTGAACCACTTTTTCACTTTTTAGAAGCTTTTATTAATTTCAGTCAAAATTAGTTACAGACATACATAAATCACACAATTACAATTACCCAACACCAAGTAGATATTCTAATCAAATAAATAATAGTTACATTCAATAAACATTCCATTCAGCAGTTGTAACATCAAATAGATGTTCCATTCAGTTTCCTTAATTTTAAAAAAGATCCATTAAAGCAACAGGAATTTTGTCAGTTTTCCACCAATTTTTCATTTCTTGATCATTATACTTAATTCTATCCCTAATGATGTAGTCCCTGACACCTGTAATGCCAACCTTTGCCACAGAATCAGGTGAAATAGAGAGCTTTCTGAAGGCAGTTAGGTTTCTGCATTTCCAGATACCTTCTTTGACACAGTTGATGATTGCCCACCACCTTTCATTTCTGTCCTTTTCATCTGTCTCAATGTTTCCATATAAAACATCCATTTCATTAGGGGCTCTAAAAAGGTCTGTTAACCATGGTTTTACAATTTCCCACACTGCCCTTGAAACAGCGCATGACCAAAAGCAGTGAGCCACATCTTCACCATCATTACAATTTTTTTTGGACATTTAGCACTACGTGTGCATCGCCTTCTCAGCAAGAAGGCTCTTGTAGGGACACAATTTTGGGCTATCTTCCAGGCCAGGTCCTTATGTACATTGAACAAAAATGGTAAGTTTACATTTTTCCAAACTCTGATGCATTTGCTCTCAGGTAGGATACCTACCGGCACAAGGCTAGAGGTCGGGGGTGAAAGGCACCCCTCCACATCAACCCTATCTATTTTACCTACCACGGACCAATCTAACTTTGCTACTTTAAAGAGTGTTAATGCTCTCTCGTATAGAGCTGGTCTACTTTCAGCATTGGGCGTACAAAGAGAAACCCTTTTACCCTTCCCTCTATACATCATGCGGCCTACCCAAAACTTGGCAAAATGAAACCAGAGACTGGTATTGCTCTCTGTAAAAACAGCATTCAAAATTGGTGTCAAAAAAAGGGCATCAAATTTGGCCCCCAACTCAGGTACAGCTTTCCCTCCTTTAACCAGAGGTTTGTACATGATGTCTCTTTTGACATGTTCTTGTTGGGAGCTCCAAATGAATTGAAACATGATGCGTCTCAAAGAGGTCAGGAATGTCTTGGGAGCTGGCAGAGTGGCCGCCAGAAAGGTCAAAGAGGCCAGAACCTCAGCCTTAATCACCAAAATTTTGCCAGTGAATGTTAGATCCCTCTGCTCCCACTGAAGCAATTTTCCTTTGATAGCTGGTAGTCTTGCTTCCCAATTTATTATTTCCATTCCCTTCCCAATTTCCACTCCCAAAATTTTTACTCTCTCTTCTTTTTCAACTAACCCTAAATCAGGCTTTCTTTCTGGCCAATTAAGGTAGAGGATCTCACTCTTGGCCCGGTTCAGTTTGGCCCCAGATGCTTGAGAAAATTGCTCACTCCACTGGAGGGCTTTAACCATTGAATTATTGCTGGTACAAAGGATTGTCAAGTCATCCATATACAGGGACATTTTAGCCTCCTTTCCATTACTACCAGGGACAGGAAGGCCCCGAATATCAGTGTCATGTTTTATCCCACAGGCCAGAGGCTCCATGGCTAGTACAAACAGGCTGACTGATAGCGGGCATCCCTGTCTGACCCCTGCCTGGATCTTAATAGGTTCACTGAAGTGGCCATTAATGTTTACTCTACTAGAGCAATCAAAGTACAGTAAATTAATCCATGCCCTCAACTGTGGGCCGAACCCAAACCTCACCAGTGCTTCTTTGAGATACTCATGGCTTATTCTATCAAAGGCTTTTTCTAAATCCAGGCCAGCAATACATAGGGGTACATTGCGATCTAAAGCATACAAGTATGAATCTCTTATTAAAGCAAGGTTATCACTCATGGAGCGACCTGGAACCACACAGGTCTGCTCGACCCCAACCAACCTCTCTATCACCTCTTGTAGGCGAAGAAAGATTGCTTTTGCTAGAATCTTACGATCAACACCAAGGAGTGTAAGGGGGCGCCAGTTTTTAAGATCTTTTTTTTCACCTTTCTTGTATAGAAGGGAAATGGTACCTTCCTTTAGGGATGGTGGTAACGACCCTAATTGGAGGCTCTCATTGTACATCTCCAAAAGAGGGGCCTTTAACTCTGCCCAGAAGGTAGTATAAAATTCTTTTGGCAACCCATCTGCCCCAGGGGCCTTGTTATTTTGCATGCTTTCTACTGCTTTGGTGAGTTCACTCAGAGATATTTTACTGTCAAGCTTCCCTTTAAATTCGTTAATATTTTTATCTACTTTAGAAAGAAGGTTTTCTAAAGCTGTCTTATCTAAATCTTCACTTTTGTAAAGATCAGAGTAGAAGGAGTGTACACAACTTAGTATCTCATGTATTTCAGTTTTTTCTTGTCCCTCTTTATTCTTTAATCCTTCTATAAAGTTTTTAGGCCTAGCTAATTTCCTAAAAAAGTATCTAGAGCATTTTTCATTGTTTTCCATGTGGTGGACTCGGCTACGAATCAGTAGCCCCCGACTGGCCGCCGTGGAGAGGCGTAACATCTCTCTCTTCAATTGAGCTATATCCTCTGCAACATCTAGCCCGGCATAAGCCATTATATAAAATCTCTGCAGCTTTGCCTGATATTTCTGGAGCTTCAGACGTCTCTTTTTAGCAGTTCGTTTACCCACCTCTATGAAAAAAGTTTTTGCCCTAATCTTGACTTCTTCCCACCATTCCCCCACAGAGTTGAAGGAGGGCTTAAGAGAGAGCCATTGGTTAAGCTTCACCTTAAAATCATTGACCACCTTTGCATCTTGTAGTAGGGAAATATTCAGCTTCCATGAACCTCTACCTTTTTTGATGTTTTCTTTAAACATGAGAGAACATTCAATTTTATGATGGTCAGAGAAAAAAACTGGCGTGACTGCTGCATCTACAACCTGCAGCCCCCTTGATGTCAACAGAAAGTCTATTCTGGAATGGGTTCTGCCGTTGGACCAGGTATACCCAGGTAAACTCGGATTTTTTAAGCGGTAAACATCTATCAGTCTAAAATCTTTAATAATGTTTTTTAGGATTTCAGAACTGGAGTCCAGCCTTACTGTGGAGGTGGTTAACTTTTCTTTTTTGCTTACCAAGCAGTTGAAATCGCCACCCAGAATGACCTCTCTGTTACACAACAAAAGGGGTTGTAATTCTTTGAGCACTGTTAACCGTTCTCGGAGCTCAACAGGGCAATACACATTGATTACTCTTAACTTAGCGTTAAACAGTGAAACATCAACACATAGAATTCTCCCATCTATCACACGTTGTACCTTCTGGATGATAAAATCATGCCCTCTAAATAATACTGCAACCCCTGAAGATCTGTTTTTGTTGTCGCCTGACCATACTGATGGGCCGTGGCTCCATCTCTCCTCGAAGACCTTGTAATTCTCTCTATAGGATACATTACATTCTTGAAGTAGGAAGATGTCATTACCCTCTGAGTGTAGAAAAGTGAAGGCTGATGAGCACTTTACTGGGTCATTTAGTCCTCTAGTATTGAGGGATGCTATAGAGAGAGGAGCCATAGAAGTGCAGTTCAAAGGGGTGAAGAGGGTTAGTTCAGTGACAACTATGTAACATCTACTTTTTCTTAATTATCTTCTTTTTCTTTGGTTTCACATCTCTTTCCACCTTTCTTGACATGTCTTTTATCTGTGTTGTAGATGTAAAAGCAACTACAACATCTTGCTCAAGAAAGGGGTTTGATGTGGGGGAGGAAACGGGCCAGTTGGAATGAGGTAACACAGAAGAGGTCGAGGGGGAGGATTCACCTGATGGGGGGGACTCATTTACCCGTTTTCTTGAAGGAGAGTCCACTGTGTCTGGTACCAAGGTGGTGGCAATGGGAAGGGGCAAAGAGGTCAGTAAGGACTGGGAGGCATCTTCAGCCCGTTCCATGGAGGTCTGGGAGCTGGGATCTGGCACTGATGCAAGGTTGACTGTAGATGTTGACCTCGGGCGCTGGCCATCCAATGATGAGGAGGCAGATGAGTCTGGTCCCTGATGGATGGTGATGATTGGCAGCAGGGATGTTGAGCCCTCAACTTCCTCGAAGAGAGAATTGGCCGTTGGTTCTTGTTTCAAGGTAGCTGCATGAGGAGAGATGCTAGCCAGCAGGTTGTCCAGACGGTTCCCTGCCTCCTGTAGAGTCATCGGTGTCAACTCTGTCCTTGAGCTGGAGCCAGGTTCGGGAGGATGGTCTGCTTGATGGAAAGCAGTGAGGTCCATTGTGGAGGCAGGGGAGTTGAACGCTTCGTCGTCATTCTCTAATAGCCCAGCTCCAGTCCAAGACTCGTGTTCCCTCTTGTACCTCCTCCTCCAGGTCCAACACCGGTTCTTCACTTGGCTGTTGGAGTGCAGGGCCAGATGGCTGTCGCACTGGGCTTGTATGTTGAGAGGGCGCCTGATTGTTGCCAGAGTTTTCAGCAATGTGGTCTTGGCCTAAAGAAACAATTGATCTTACTGTGGACAGTTTCAGCCGGTTGGAGTATGCTTGAGGGCAGTCTTTAAAGCGATGTTGGGCTGAGGCACAGAGATTGCATTTTACAGGGGTTGGACATTGGGCTGTTGTATGGTCGAATGCTTTGCAGTTCCTGCAGATGTCCACCGTACATGCAGCAGCCAGATGTTCTAGGCTGCCGCATTTACGACATTCTTTTGGCTGACCAGAGTAGAACACAGACCCTCTGAAGGCTCCCAACTGGATGGTGCTTGGGAGATGCTGGAGGACCCCCTGTCGCCTTATGAGACGCACTTGAAATCGTCTGGTGCCTGTCTTGATTCCATCTATGTCAACAACTTCCATGGCATGAATCACCTCACAGTACCGAGCCATCCATGTCCAAACATCCTGGTTCCTGACTCTCTCAGAGAAAATCATTACATGTACTGTTTTCAGGTCTCTCTCTGCCAAAGGTGACATAATAATGTTCTTGAAGCTTGTTGTTGACTTTTTCTTGATTTCAAACTTTTCCAGGCAACTTTCGTAGTATCGTGTTGTTGTAAATATCACCTCAAAGATCTTCTTACCCGGAAATGCAAAAACGTAGTCAAGCTGGTTGGTGGAAATGCCAAGTTCTTTTTGCAAAATCTGTCTGCTGAATTGCAGCCGGTCCATCTGAAGATCTTCCAGAAGGTCGAAGCGGACAGCATTCCTGCGGTTGGCTTGATTGTTTCCTAACGCCATGCTGGTCCTCTGGCCAGAAAGGAGCCGGTATGATATAGCCGCCGACGCTATTTACTTTATTGTGCCCCATACACCGCTCGACAACAATAGAGTCAGTTGATCCTTGATCATGGTATCTCCCCTGCCAGGTAAGTATGAGTTGGAACAGTCTGACACAGGATGGCCTTTCCCAGGCTCAGCCCCCTGGCTGACGGTGCCTCTTGGGGGATAATAGCAGAGTTAGGTGCCTTGGGCAATTTGCTCATCCTCATTGGGCACTAAAAGTTGCTGCAAATTCAAAAACACTGGTGCGACTTGACGAGGGTGGCTGGTCCACACATTGTGCCTGTTTTGTGTCCTTTTTCCAGCGATCCATCGCTCGGCAAAATAGAAAAATAACACTCCGTCAACGGCCACTTGGCATGATGTCTCCGTCCAGTCTGAATGCAACCAGAGACAATGTGCCGCACAAAAGCCTACCAGTAGGCATTCCAGCAATGGACGTGTCCAGACCACATTTCTTATGCAATGCCTCGCAGAGGAGGAGACGCAACAAGGTTTGTGCCGTCTCTAGCAGGCCACGCCCACTCTGCCCTTTTACCGGGAAAACGGGTAACCCGCACGCAACGCACTGCGACACAGCAGACGCCGGTGTACTGCAACGCTGTGACTTTCAGGACGGATTGAAACGGTAACACAAGGACCCCAAAGCAGCATTCAGAGGTTGAAGGTTGGCTTTCCGAGCTGCTCGGCAGAAAGCGCGCCAGACGAGCACTCACTTGTTTTTCTTCCACATTGTCATCAGGGGAGAGCGCGGACGCAGTCCCCCACTACCACAAATTATGCAGTCGAGATTCCCACATTTGGGGAATTCGCAGGGGTCAGCACAACCGGAGTGCAATGGCTGAGCCTCGCCCTGGGTGAACCACCTTCTTGATCATGGTATCTCCCCTGCCAGGTAAGTATGAGTTGGAACAGTCTGACACAGGATGGCCTTTCCCAGGCTCAGCCCCCTGGCTGACGGTGCCTCTTGGGGGATAATAGCAGAGTTAGGTGCCTTGGGCAATTTGCTCATCCTCATTGGGCACTAAAAGTTGCTGCAAATTCAAAAACACTGGTGCGACTTGACGAGGGTGGCTGGTCCACACATTGTGCCTGTTTTGTGTCCTTTTTCCAGCGATCCATCGCTCGGCAAAATAGAAAAATAACACTCCGTCAACGGCCACTTGGCATGATGTCTCCGCCCAGTCTGAATGCAACCAGAGACAATGTGCCGCACAAAAGCCTACCAGTAGGCATTCCAGCAATGGACGCGTCCAGACCACATTTCTTATGCAATGCCTCGCAGAGGAGGAGACGCAACAAGGTT
This sequence comes from Pagrus major, assembly GCF_040436345.1. Lineage (NCBI taxonomy): Eukaryota > Metazoa > Chordata > Actinopteri > Spariformes > Sparidae > Pagrus > Pagrus major. The sequence goes on from NC_133238.1 coordinate 5,492,637, forward strand.
TGTGCCGTCTCTAGCAGGCCACGCCCACTCTGCCCTTTTACCGGGAAAACGGGTAACCCGCACGCAACGCACTGCGACACAGCAGACGCCGGTGTACTGCAACGCTGTGACTTTCAGGACGGATTGAAACGGTAACACAAGGACCCCAAAGCAGCATTCAGAGGTTGAAGGTTGGCTTTCCGAGCTGCTCGGCAGAAAGCGCGGGAGACGAGCACTCATTTGTTTTTCTTCCACATTGTCATCAGGGGAGAGCGCGGACGCAGTCCCCCACTACCACAAATTATGCAGTCGAGATTCCCACATTTGGGGAATTCGCAGGGGTCAGCACAACCGGAGTGCAATGGCTGAGCCTCGCCCTGGGTGAACCACCTTCTTGATCATGGTATCTCCCCTGCCAGGTAAGTATGAGTTGGAACAGTCTGACACAGGATGGCCTTTCCCAGGCTCAGCCCCCTGGCTGACGGTGCCTCTGGGGGGATAATAGCAGAGTTAGGTGCCTTGGGCAATTTGCTCATCCTCATTGGGCACTAAAAGTTGCTGCAAATTCAAAAACACTGGTGCGACTTGACGAGGGTGGCTGGTCCACACATTGTGCCTGTTTTGTGTCCTTTTTCCAGCGATCCATCGCTCGGCAAAATAGAAAAATAACACTCCGTCAACGGCCACTTGGCATGATGTCTCCGCCCAGTCTGAATGCAACCAGAGACAATGTGCCGCACAAAAGCCTACCAGTAGGCATTCCAGCAATGGACGTGTCCAGACCACATTTCTTATGCAATGCCTCGCAGAGGAGGAGACGCAACAAGGTTTGTGCCGTCTCTAGCAGGCCACGCCCACTCTGCCCTTTTACCGGGAAAACGGGTAACCCGCACGCAACGCACTGCGACACAGCAGACGCCGGTGTACTGCAACGCTGTGACTTTCAGGACGGATTGAAACGGTAACACAAGGACCCCAAAGCAGCATTCAGAGGTTGAAGGTTGGCTTTCCGAGCTGCTCGGCAGAAAGCGCGCCAGACGAGCACTCACTTGTTTTTCTTCCACATTGTCATCAGGGGAGAGCGCGGACGCAGTCCCCCACTACCACAAATTATGCAGTCGAGATTCCCACATTTGGGGAATTCGCAGGGGTCAGCACAACCGGAGTGCAATGGCTGAGCCTCGCCCTGGGTGAACCACCTTCTTGATTATGGTATCTCCCCTGCCAGGTAAGTATGAGTTGGAACAGTCTGACACAGGATGGCCTTTCCCAGGCTCAGCCCCCTGGCTGACGGTGCCTCTTGGGGGATAATAGCAGAGTTAGGTGCCTTGGGCAATTTGCTCATCCTCATTGGGCACTAAAAGTTGCTGCAAATTCAAAAACACTGGTGCGACTTGACGAGGGGGGCTGGTCCACACATTGTGCCTGTTTTGTGTCCTTTTTCCAGCGATCCATCGCTCGGCAAAATAGAAAAATAACACTCCGTCAACGGCCACTTGGCATGATGTCTCCGCCCAGTCTGAATGCAACCAGAGACAATGTGCCGCACAAAAGCCTACCAGTAGGCATTCCAGCAATGGACGCGTCCAGACCACATTTCTTATGCAATGCCTCGCAGAGGAGGAGACGCAACAAGGTTTGTGCCGTCTCTAGCAGGCCACGCCCACTCTGCCCTTTTACCGGGAAAACGGGTAACCCGCACGCAACGCACTGCGACACAGCAGACGCCGGTGTACTGCAACGCTGTGACTTTCAGGACGGATTGAAACGGTAACACAAGGACCCCAAAGCAGCATTCAGAGGTTGAAGGTTGGCTTTCCGAGCTGCTCGGCAGAAAGCGCGGGAGACGAGCACTCATTTGTTTTTCTTCCACATTGTCATCAGGGGAGAGCGCGGACGCAGTCCCCCACTACCACAAATTATGCAGTCGAGATTCCCACATTTGGGGAATTCGCAGGGGTCAGCACAACCGGAGTGCAATGGCTGAGCCTCGCCCTGGGTGAACCACCTTCTTGATCATGGTATCTCCCCTGCCAGGTAAGTATGAGTTGGAACAGTCTGACACAGGATGGCCTTTCCCAGGCTCAGCCCCCTGGCTGACGGTGCCTCTGGGGGGATAATAGCAGAGTTAGGTGCCTTGGGCAATTTGCTCATCCTCATTGGGCACTAAAAGTTGCTGCAAATTCAAAAACACTGGTGCGACTTGACGAGGGTGGCTGGTCCACACATTGTGCCTGTTTTGTGTCCTTTTTCCAGCGATCCATCGCTCGGCAAAATAGAAAAATAACACTCCGTCAACGGCCACTTGGCATGATGTCTCCGCCCAGTCTGAATGCAACCAGAGACAATGTGCCGCACAAAAGCCTACCAGTAGGCATTCCAGCAATGGACGTGTCCAGACCACATTTCTTATGCAATGCCTCGCAGAGGAGGAGACGCAACAAGGTTTGTGCCGTCTCTAGCAGGCCACGCCCACTCTGCCCTTTTACCGGGAAAACGGGTAACCCGCACGCAACGCACTGCGACACAGCAGACGTTGGTGTACTGCAACGCTGTGACTTTCAGGACGGATTGAAACGGTAACACAAGGACCCCAAAGCAGCATTCAGAGGTTGAAGGTTGGCTTTCCGAGCTGCTCGGCAGAAAGCGCGGGAGACGAGCACTCACTTGTTTTTCTTCCACATTGTCATCAGGGGAGAGCGCGGACGCAGTCCCCCACTACCACAAATTATGCAGTCGAGATTCCCACATTTGGGGAATTCGCAGGGGTCAGCACAACCGGAGTGCAATGGCTGAGCCTCGCCCTGGGTGAACCACCTTCTTGATCATGGTATCTCCCCTGCCAGGTAAGTATGAGTTGGAACAGTCTGACACAGGATGGCCTTTCCCAGGCTCAGCCCCCTGGCTGACGGTGCCTCTGGGGGGATAATAGCAGAGTTAGGTGCCTTGGGCAATTTGCTCATCCTCATTGGGCACTAAAAGTTGCTGCAAATTCAAAAACACTGGTGCGACTTGACGAGGGTGGCTGGTCCACACATTGTGCCTGTTTTGTGTCCTTTTTCCAGCGATCCATCGCTCGGCAAAATAGAAAAATAACACTCCGTCAACGGCCACTTGGCATGATGTCTCCGCCCAGTCTGAATGCAACCAGAGACAATGTGCCGCACAAAAGCCTACCAGTAGGCATTCCAGCAATGGACGCGTCCAGACCACATTTCTTATGCAATGCCTCGCAGAGGAGGAGACGCAACAAGGTTTGTGCCGTCTCTAGCAGGCCACGCCCACTCTGCCCTTTTACCGGGAAAACGGGTAACCCGCACGCAACGCACTGCGACACAGCAGACGCCGGTGTACTGCAACGCTGTGACTTTCAGGACGGATTGAAACGGTAACACAAGGACCCCAAAGCAGCATTCAGAGGTTGAAGGTCGGCTTTCCGAGCTGCTCGGCAGAAAGCGCGGGAGACGAGCACTCACTTGTTTTTCTTCCACATTGTCATCAGGGGAGAGCGCGGACGCAGTCCCCCACTACCACAAATTATGCAGTCGAGATTCCCACATTTGGGGAATTCGCAGGGGTCAGCACAACCGGAGTGCAATGGCTGAGCCTCGCCCTGGGTGAACCACCTTCTTGATCATGGTATCTCCCCTGCCAGGTAAGTATGAGTTGGAACAGTCTGACACAGGATGGCCTTTCCCAGGCTCAGCCCCCTGGCTGACGGTGCCTCTGTGGGGATAATAGCAGAGTTAGGTGCCTTGGGCAATTTGCTCATCCTCATTGGGCACTAAAAGTTGCTGCAAATTCAAAAACACTGGTGCGACTTGACGAGGGTGGCTGGTCCACACATTGTGCCTGTTTTGTGTCCTTTTTCCAGCGATCCATCGCTCGGCAAAATAGAAAAATAACACTCCGTCAACGGCCACTTGGCATGATGTCTCCGCCCAGTCTGAATGCAACCAGAGACAATGTGCCGCACAAAAGCCTACCAGTAGGCATTCCAGCAATGGACGCGTCCAGACCACATTTCTTATGCAATGCCTCGCAGAGGAGGAGACGCAACAAGGTTTGTGCCGTCTCTAGCAGGCCACGCCCACTCTGCCCTTTTACCGGGAAAACGGGTAACCCGCACGCAACGCACTGCGACACAGCAGACGCCGGTGTACTGCAACGCTGTGACTTTCAGGACGGATTGAAACGGTAACACAAGGACCCCAAAGCAGCATTCAGAGGTTGAAGGTCGGCTTTCCGAGCTGCTCGGCAGAAAGCGCGGGAGACGAGCACTCACTTGTTTTTCTTCCACATTGTCATCAGGGGAGAGCGCGGACGCAGTCCCCCACTACCACAAATTATGCAGTCGAGATTCCCACATTTGGGGAATTCGCAGGGGTCAGCACAACCGGAGTGCAATGGCTGAGCCTCGCCCTGGGTGAACCACCTTCTTGATCATGGTATCTCCCCTGCCAGGTAAGTATGAGTTGGAACAGTCTGACACAGGATGGCCTTTCCCAGGCTCAGCCCCCTGGCTGACGGTGCCTCTGTGGGGATAATAGCAGAGTTAGGTGCCTTGGGCAATTTGCTCATCCTCATTGGGCACTAAAAGTTGCTGCAAATTCAAAACCACTGGTGCGACTTGACGAGGGTGGCTGGTCCACACATTGTGCCTGTTTTGTGTCCTTTTTCCAGCGATCCATCGCTCGGCAAAATAGAAAAATAACACTCCGTCAACGGCCACTTGGCATGATGTCTCCGCCCAGTCTGAATGCAACCAGAGACGATGTGCCGCACAAAAGCCTACCAGTAGGCATTCCAGCAATGGACGCGTCCAGACCACATTTCTTATGCAATGCCTCGCAGAGGAGGAGACGCAACAAGGTTTGTGCCGTCTCTAGCAGGCCACGCCCACTCTGCCCTTTTACCGGGAAAACGGGTAACCCGCACGCAACGCACTGCGACACAGCAGACGCCGGTGTACTGCAACGCTGTGACTTTCAGGACGGATTGAAACGGTAACACAAGGACCCCAAAGCAGCATTCAGAGGTTGAAGGTCGGCTTTCCGAGCTGCTCGGCAGAAAGCGCGGGAGACGAGCACTCACTTGTTTTTCTTCCACATTGTCATCAGGGGAGAGCGCGGACGCAGTCCCCCACTACCACAAATTATGCAGTCGAGATTCCCACATTTGGGGAATTCGCAGGGGTCAGCACAACCGGAGTGCAATGGCTGAGCCTCGCCCTGGGTGAACCACCTTCTTGATCATGGTATCTCCCCTGCCAGGTAAGTATGAGTTGGAACAGTCTGACACAGGATGGCCTTTCCCAGGCTCAGCCCCCTGGCTGACGGTGCCTCTGGGGGGATAATAGCAGAGTTAGGTGCCTTGGGCAATTTGCTCATCCTCATTGGGCACTAAAAGTTGCTGCAAATTCAAAAACACTGGTGCGACTTGACGAGGGTGGCTGGTCCACACATTGTGCCTGTTTTGTGTCCTTTTTCCAGCGATCCATCGCTCGGCAAAATAGAAAAATAACACTCCGTCAACGGCCACTTGGCATGATGTCTCCGCCCAGTCTGAATGCAACCAGAGACAATGTGCCGCACAAAAGCCTACCAGTAGGCATTCCAGCAATGGACGCGTCCAGACCACATTTCTTATGCAATGCCTCGCAGAGGAGGAGACGCAACAAGGTTTGTGCCGTCTCTAGCAGGCCACGCCCACTCTGCCCTTTTACCGGGAAAACGGGTAACCCGCACGCAACGCACTGCGACACAGCAGACGCCGGTGTACTGCAACGCTGTGACTTTCAGGACGGATTGAAACGGTAACACAAGGACCCCAAAGCAGCATTCAGAGGTTGAAGGTCGGCTTTCCGAGCTGCTCGGCAGAAAGCGCGGGAGACGAGCACTCACTTGTTTTTCTTCCACATTGTCATCAGGGGAGAGCGCGGACGCAGTCCCCCACTACCACAAATTATGCAGTCGAGATTCCCACATTTGGGGAATTCGCAGGGGTCAGCACAACCGGAGTGCAATGGCTGAGCCTCGCCCTGGGTGAACCACCTTCTTGATCATGGTATCTCCCCTGCCAGGTAAGTATGAGTTGGAACAGTCTGACACAGGATGGCCTTTCCCAGGCTCAGCCCCCTGGCTGACGGTGCCTCTGTGGGGATAATAGCAGAGTTAGGTGCCTTGGGCAATTTGCTCATCCTCATTGGGCACTAAAAGTTGCTGCAAATTCAAAAACACTGGTGCGACTTGACGAGGGTGGCTGGTCCACACATTGTGCCTGTTTTGTGTCCTTTTTCCAGCGATCCATCGCTCGGCAAAATAGAAAAATAACACTCCGTCAACGGCCACTTGGCATGATGTCTCCGCCCAGTCTGAATGCAACCAGAGACAATGTGCCGCACAAAAGCCTACCAGTAGGCATTCCAGCAATGGACGCGTCCAGACCACATTTCTTATGCAATGCCTCGCAGAGGAGGAGACGCAACAAGGTTTGTGCCGTCTCTAGCAGGCCACGCCCACTCTGCCCTTTTACCGGGAAAACGGGTAACCCGCACGCAACGCACTGCGACACAGCAGACGCCGGTGTACTGCAACGCTGTGACTTTCAGGACGGATTGAAACGGTAACACAAGGACCCCAAAGCAGCATTCAGAGGTTGAAGGTCGGCTTTCCGAGCTGCTCGGCAGAAAGCGCGGGAGACGAGCACTCACTTGTTTTTCTTCCACATTGTCATCAGGGGAGAGCGCGGACGCAGTCCCCCACTACCACAAATTATGCAGTCGAGATTCCCACATTTGGGGAATTCGCAGGGGTCAGCACAACCGGAGTGCAATGGCTGAGCCTCGCCCTGGGTGAACCACCTTCTTGATCATGGTATCTCCCCTGCCAGGTAAGTATGAGTTGGAACAGTCTGACACAGGATGGCCTTTCCCAGGCTCAGCCCCCTGGCTGACGGTGCCTCTGTGGGGATAATAGCAGAGTTAGGTGCCTTGGGCAATTTGCTCATCCTCATTGGGCACTAAAAGTTGCTGCAAATTCAAAACCACTGGTGCGACTTGACGAGGGTGGCTGGTCCACACATTGTGCCTGTTTTGTGTCCTTTTTCCAGCGATCCATCGCTCGGCAAAATAGAAAAATAACACTCCGTCAACGGCCACTTGGCATGATGTCTCCGCCCAGTCTGAATGCAACCAGAGACGATGTGCCGCACAAAAGCCTACCAGTAGGCATTCCAGCAATGGACGCGTCCAGACCACATTTCTTATGCAATGCCTCGCAGAGGAGGAGACGCAACAAGGTTTGTGCCGTCTCTAGCAGGCCACGCCCACTCTGCCCTTTTACCGGGAAAACGGGTAACCCGCACGCAACGCACTGCGACACAGCAGACGCCGGTGTACTGCAACGCTGTGACTTTCAGGACGGATTGAAACGGTAACACAAGGACCCCAAAGCAGCATTCAGAGGTTGAAGGTCGGCTTTCCGAGCTGCTCGGCAGAAAGCGCGGGAGACGAGCACTCACTTGTTTTTCTTCCACATTGTCATCAGGGGAGAGCGCGGACGCAGTCCCCCACTACCACAAATTATGCAGTCGAGATTCCCACATTTGGGGAATTCGCAGGGGTCAGCACAACCGGAGTGCAATGGCTGAGCCTCGCCCTGGGTGAACCACCTTCTTGATCATGGTATCTCCCCTGCCAGGTAAGTATGAGTTGGAACAGTCTGACACAGGATGGCCTTTCCCAGGCTCAGCCCCCTGGCTGACGGTGCCTCTGGGGGGATAATAGCAGAGTTAGGTGCCTTGGGCAATTTGCTCATCCTCATTGGGCACTAAAAGTTGCTGCAAATTCAAAAACACTGGTGCGACTTGACGAGGGTGGCTGGTCCACACATTGTGCCTGTTTTGTGTCCTTTTTCCAGCGATCCATCGCTCGGCAAAATAGAAAAATAACACTCCGTCAACGGCCACTTGGCATGATGTCTCCGCCCAGTCTGAATGCAACCAGAGACAATGTGCCGCACAAAAGCCTACCAGTAGGCATTCCAGCAATGGACGCGTCCAGACCACATTTCTTATGCAATGCCTCGCAGAGGAGGAGACGCAACAAGGTTTGTGCCGTCTCTAGCAGGCCACGCCCACTCTGCCCTTTTACCGGGAAAACGGGTAACCCGCACGCAACGCACTGCGACACAGCAGACGCCGGTGTACTGCAACGCTGTGACTTTCAGGACGGATTGAAACGGTAACACAAGGACCCCAAAGCAGCATTCAGAGGTTGAAGGTCGGCTTTCCGAGCTGCTCGGCAGAAAGCGCGGGAGACGAGCACTCACTTGTTTTTCTTCCACATTGTCATCAGGGGAGAGCGCGGACGCAGTCCCCCACTACCACAAATTATGCAGTCGAGATTCCCACATTTGGGGAATTCGCAGGGGTCAGCACAACCGGAGTGCAATGGCTGAGCCTCGCCCTGGGTGAACCACCTTCTTGATCATGGTATCTCCCCTGCCAGGTAAGTATGAGTTGGAACAGTCTGACACAGGATGGCCTTTCCCAGGCTCAGCCCCCTGGCTGACGGTGCCTCTGGGGGGATAATAGCAGAGTTAGGTGCCTTGGGCAATTTGCTCATCCTCATTGGGCACTAAAAGTTGCTGCAAATTCAAAAACACTGGTGCGACTTGACGAGGGTGGCTGGTCCACACATTGTGCCTGTTTTGTGTCCTTTTTCCAGCGATCCATCGCTCGGCAAAATAGAAAAATAACACTCCGTCAACGGCCACTTGGCATGATGTCTCCGCCCAGTCTGAATGCAACCAGAGACAATGTGCCGCACAAAAGCCTACCAGTAGGCATTCCAGCAATGGACGCGTCCAGACCACATTTCTTATGCAATGCCTCGCAGAGGAGGAGACGCAACAAGGTTTGTGCCGTCTCTAGCAGGCCACGCCCACTCTGCCCTTTTACCGGGAAAACGGGTAACCCGCACGCAACGCACTGCGACACAGCAGACGCCGGTGTACTGCAACGCTGTGACTTTCAGGACGGATTGAAACGGTAACACAAGGACCCCAAAGCAGCATTCAGAGGTTGAAGGTCGGCTTTCCGAGCTGCTCGGCAGAAAGCGCGGGAGACGAGCACTCACTTGTTTTTCTTCCACATTGTCATCAGGGGAGAGCGCGGACGCAGTCCCCCACTACCACAAATTATGCAGTCGAGATTCCCACATTTGGGGAATTCGCAGGGGTCAGCACAACCGGAGTGCAATGGCTGAGCCTCGCCCTGGGTGAACCACCTTCTTGATCATGGTATCTCCCCTGCCAGGTAAGTATGAGTTGGAACAGTCTGACACAGGATGGCCTTTCCCAGGCTCAGCCCCCTGGCTGACGGTGCCTCTGGGGGGATAATAGCAGAGTTAGGTGCCTTGGGCAATTTGCTCATCCTCATTGGGCACTAAAAGTTGCTGCAAATTCAAAAACACTGGTGCGACTTGACGAGGGTGGCTGGTCCACACATTGTGCCTGTTTTGTGTCCTTTTTCCAGCGATCCATCGCTCGGCAAAATAGAAAAATAACACTCCGTCAACGGCCACTTGGCATGATGTCTCCGCCCAGTCTGAATGCAACCAGAGACAATGTGCCGCACAAAAGCCTACCAGTAGGCATTCCAGCAATGGACGCGTCCAGACCACATTTCTTATGCAATGCCTCGCAGAGGAGGAGACGCAACAAGGTTTGTGCCGTCTCTAGCAGGCCACGCCCACTCTGCCCTTTTACCGGGAAAACGGGTAACCCGCACGCAACGCACTGCGACACAGCAGACGCCGGTGTACTGCAACGCTGTGACTTTCAGGACGGATTGAAACGGTAACACAAGGACCCCAAAGCAGCATTCAGAGGTTGAAGGTCGGCTTTCCGAGCTGCTCGGCAGAAAGCGCGGGAGACGAGCACTCACTTGTTTTTCTTCCACATTGTCATCAGGGGAGAGCGCGGACGCAGTCCCCCACTACCACAAATTATGCAGTCGAGATTCCCACATTTGGGGAATTCGCAGGGGTCAGCACAACCGGAGTGCAATGGCTGAGCCTCGCCCTGGGTGAACCACCTTCTTGATCATGGTATCTCCCCTGCCAGGTAAGTATGAGTTGGAACAGTCTGACACAGGATGGCCTTTCCCAGGCTCAGCCCCCTGGCTGACGGTGCCTCTGGGGGGATAATAGCAGAGTTAGGTGCCTTGGGCAATTTGCTCATCCTCATTGGGCACTAAAAGTTGCTGCAAATTCAAAAACACTGGTGCGACTTGACGAGGGTGGCTGGTCCACACATTGTGCCTGTTTTGTGTCCTTTTTCCAGCGATCCATCGCTCGGCAAAATAGAAAAATAACACTCCGTCAACGGCCACTTGGCATGATGTCTCCGCCCAGTCTGAATGCAACCAGAGACAATGTGCCGCACAAAAGCCTACCAGTAGGCATTCCAGCAATGGACGCGTCCAGACCACATTTCTTATGCAATGCCTCGCAGAGGAGGAGACGCAACAAGGTTTGTGCCGTCTCTAGCAGGCCACGCCCACTCTGCCCTTTTACCGGGAAAACGGGTAACCCGCACGCAACGCACTGCGACACAGCAGACGCCGGTGTACTGCAACGCTGTGACTTTCAGGACGGATTGAAACGGTAACACAAGGACCCCAAAGCAGCATTCAGAGGTTGAAGGTCGGCTTTCCGAGCTGCTCGGCAGAAAGCGCGGGAGACGAGCACTCACTTGTTTTTCTTCCACATTGTCATCAGACAAATAACACTCCGTCAACGGCCACTTGGCATGATGTCTCCGCCCAGTCTGAATGCAACCAGAGACAATGTGCCGCACAAAAGCCTACCAGTAGGCATTCCAGCAATGGACGCGTCCAGACCACATTTCTTATGCAATGCCTCGCAGAGGAGGAGACGCAACAAGGTTTGTGCCGTCTCTAGCAGGCCACGCCCACTCTGCCCTTTTACCGGGAAAACGGGTAACCCGCACGCAACGCACTGCGACACAGCAGACGCCGGTGTACTGCAACGCTGTGACTTTCAGGACGGATTGAAACGGTAACACAAGGACCCCAAAGCAGCATTCAGAGGTTGAAGGTCGGCTTTCCGAGCTGCTCGGCAGAAAGCGCGGGAGACGAGCACTCACTTGTTTTTCTTCCACATTGTCATCAGGGGAGAGCGCGGACGCAGTCCCCCACTACCACAAATTATGCAGTCGAGATTCCCACATTTGGGGAATTCGCAGGGGTCAGCACAACCGGAGTGCAATGGCTGAGCCTCGCCCTGGGTGAACCACCTTCTTGATCATGGTATCTCCCCTGCCAGGTAAGTATGAGTTGGAACAGTCTGACACAGGATGGCCTTTCCCAGGCTCAGCCCCCTGGCTGACGGTGCCTCTGCGGGGATAATAGCAGAGTTAGGTGCCTTGGGCAATTTGCTCATCCTCATTGGGCACTAAAAGTTGCTGCAAATTCAAAAACACTGGTGCGACTTGACGAGGGTGGCTGGTCCACACATTGTGCCTGTTTTGTGTCCTTTTTCCAGCGATCCATCGCTCGGCAAAATAGAAAAATAACACTCCGTCAACGGCCACTTGGCATGATGTCTCCGCCCAGTCTGAATGCAACCAGAGACAATGTGCCGCACAAAAGCCTACCAGTAGGCATTCCAGCAATGGACGCGTCCAGACCACATTTCTTATGCAATGCCTCGCAGAGGAGGAGACGCAACAAGGTTTGTGCCGTCTCTAGCAGGCCACGCCCACTCTGCCCTTTTACCGGGAAAACGGGTAACCCGCACGCAACGCACTGCGACACAGCAGACGCCGGTGTACTGCAACGCTGTGACTTTCAGGACGGATTGAAACGGTAACACAAGGACCCCAAAGCAGCATTCAGAGGTTGAAGGTCGGCTTTCCGAGCTGCTCGGCAGAAAGCGCGGGAGACGAGCACTCACTTGTTTTTCTTCCACATTGTCATCAGGGGAGAGCGCGGACGCAGTCCCCCACTACCACAAATTATGCAGTCGAGATTCCCACATTTGGGGAATTCGCAGGGGTCAGCACAACCGGAGTGCAATGGCTGAGCCTCGCCCTGGGTGAACCACCTTCTTGATCATGGTATCTCCCCTGCCAGGTAAGTATGAGTTGGAACAGTCTGACACAGGATGGCCTTTCCCAGGCTCAGCCCCCTGGCTGACGGTGCCTCTGGGGGGATAATAGCAGAGTTAGGTGCCTTGGGCAATTTGCTCATCCTCATTGGGCACTAAAAGTTGCTGCAAATTCAAAAACACTGGTGCGACTTGACGAGGGTGGCTGGTCCACACATTGTGCCTGTTTTGTGTCCTTTTTCCAGCGATCCATCGCTCGGCAAAATAGAAAAATAACACTCCGTCAACGGCCACTTGGCATGATGTCTCCGCCCAGTCTGAATGCAACCAGAGACAATGTGCCGCACAAAAGCCTACCAGTAGGCATTCCAGCAATGGACGCGTCCAGACCACATTTCTTATGCAATGCCTCGCAGAGGAGGAGACGCAACAAGGTTTGTGCCGTCTCTAGCAGGCCACGCCCACTCTGCCCTTTTACCGGGAAAACGGGTAACCCGCACGCAACGCACTGCGACACAGCAGACGCCGGTGTACTGCAACGCTGTGACTTTCAGGACGGATTGAAACGGTAACACAAGGACCCCAAAGCAGCATTCAGAGGTTGAAGGTCGGCTTTCCGAGCTGCTCGGCAGAAAGCGCGGGAGACGAGCACTCACTTGTTTTTCTTCCACATTGTCATCAGGGGAGAGCGCGGACGCAGTCCCCCACTACCACAAATTATGCAGTCGAGATTCCCACATTTGGGGAATTCGCAGGGGTCAGCACAACCGGAGTGCAATGGCTGAGCCTCGCCCTGGGTGAACCACCTTCTTGATCATGGTATCTCCCCTGCCAGGTAAGTATGAGTTGGAACAGTCTGACACAGGATGGCCTTTCCCAGGCTCAGCCCCCTGGCTGACGGTGCCTCTGCGGGGATAATAGCAGAGTTAGGTGCCTTGGGCAATTTGCTCATCCTCATTGGGCACTAAAAGTTGCTGCAAATTCAAAAACACTGGTGCGACTTGACGAGGGTGGCTGGTCCACACATTGTGCCTGTTTTGTGTCCTTTTTCCAGCGATCCATCGCTCGGCAAAATAGAAAAATAACACTCCGTCAACGGCCACTTGGCATGATGTCTCCGCCCAGTCTGAATGCAACCAGAGACAATGTGCCGCACAAAAGCCTACCAGTAGGCATTCCAGCAATGGACGCGTCCAGACCACATTTCTTATGCAATGCCTCGCAGAGGAGGAGACGCAACAAGGTTTGTGCCGTCTCTAGCAGGCCACGCCCACTCTGCCCTTTTACCGGGAAAACGGGTAACCCGCACGCAACGCACTGCGACACAGCAGACGCCGGTGTACTGCAACGCTGTGACTTTCAGGACGGATTGAAACGGTAACACAAGGACCCCAAAGCAGCATTCAGAGGCTGAAGGTCGGCTTTCCGAGCTGCTCGGCAGAAAGCGCGGGAGACGAGCACTCACTTGTTTTTCTTCCACATTGTCATCAGGGGAGAGCGCGGACGCAGTCCCCCACTACCACAAATTATGCAGTCGAGATTCCCACATTTGGGGAATTCGCAGGGGTCAGCACAACCGGAGTGCAATGGCTGAGCCTCGCCCTGGGTGAACCACCTTCTTGATCATGGTATCTCCCCTGCCAGGTAAGTATGAGTTGGAACAGTCTGACACAGGATGGCCTTTCCCAGGCTCAGCCCCCTGGCTGACGGTGCCTCTGAGGGGATAATAGCAGAGTTAGGTGCCTTGGGCAATTTGCTCATCCTCATTGGGCACTAAAAGTTGCTGCAAATTCAAAAACACTGGTGCGACTTGACGAGGGTGGCTGGTCCACACATTGTGCCTGTTTTGTGTCCTTTTTCCAGCGATCCATCGCTCGGCAAAATAGAAAAATAACACTCCGTCAACGGCCACTTGGCATGATGTCTCCGCCCAGTCTGAATGCAACCAGAGACAATGTGCCGCACAAAAGCCTACCAGTAGGCATTCCAGCAATGGACGCGTCCAGACCACATTTCTTATGCAATGCCTCGCAGAGGAGGAGACGCAACAAGGTTTGTGCCGTCTCTAGCAGGCCACGCCCACTCTGCCCTTTTACCGGGAAAACGGGTAACCCGCACGCAACGCACTGCGACACAGCAGACGCCGGTGTACTGCAACGCTGTGACTTTCAGGACGGATTGAAACGGTAACACAAGGACCCCAAAGCAGCATTCAGAGGTTGAAGGTCGGCTTTCCGAGCTGCTCGGCAGAAAGCGCGGGAGACGAGCACTCACTTGTTTTTCTTCCACATTGTCATCAGACAAATAACACTCCGTCAACGGCCACTTGGCATGATGTCTCCGCCCAGTCTGAATGCAACCAGAGACAATGTGCCGCACAAAAGCCTACCAGTAGGCATTCCAGCAATGGACGCGTCCAGACCACATTTCTTATGCAATGCCTCGCAGAGGAGGAGACGCAACAAGGTTTGTGCCGTCTCTAGCAGGCCACGCCCACTCTGCCCTTTTACCGGGAAAACGGGTAACCCGCACGCAACGCACTGCGACACAGCAGACGCCGGTGTACTGCAACGCTGTGACTTTCAGGACGGATTGAAACGGTAACACAAGGACCCCAAAGCAGCATTCAGAGGTTGAAGGTCGGCTTTCCGAGCTGCTCGGCAGAAAGCGCGGGAGACGAGCACTCACTTGTTTTTCTTCCACATTGTCATCAGGGGAGAGCGCGGACGCAGTCCCCCACTACCACAAATTATGCAGTCGAGATTCCCACATTTGGGGAATTCGCAGGGGTCAGCACAACCGGAGTGCAATGGCTGAGCCTCGCCCTGGGTGAACCACCTTCTTGATCATGGTATCTCCCCTGCCAGGTAAGTATGAGTTGGAACAGTCTGACACAGGATGGCCTTTCCCAGGCTCAGCCCCCTGGCTGACGGTGCCTCTGGGGGGATAATAGCAGAGTTAGGTGCCTTGGGCAATTTGCTCATCCTCATTGGGCACTAAAAGTTGCTGCAAATTCAAAAACACTGGTGCGACTTGACGAGGGTGGCTGGTCCACACATTGTGCCTGTTTTGTGTCCTTTTTCCAGCGATCCATCGCTCGGCAAAATAGAAAAATAACACTCCGTCAACGGCCACTTGGCATGATGTCTCCGCCCAGTCTGAATGCAACCAGAGACAATGTGCCGCACAAAAGCCTACCAGTAGGCATTCCAGCAATGGACGCGTCCAGACCACATTTCTTATGCAATGCCTCGCAGAGGAGGAGACGCAACAAGGTTTGTGCCGTCTCTAGCAGGCCACGCCCACTCTGCCCTTTTACCGGGAAAACGGGTAACCCGCATGCAACGCACTGCGACACAGCAGACGCCGGTGTACTGCAACGCTGTGACTTTCAGGACGGATTGAAACGGTAACACAAGGACCCCAAAGCAGCATTCAGAGGTTGAAGGTCGGCTTTCCGAGCTGCTCGGCAGAAAGCGCGGGAGACGAGCACTCACTTGTTTTTCTTCCACATTGTCATCAGGGGAGAGCGCGGACGCAGTCCCCCACTACCACAAATTATGCAGTCGAGATTCCCACATTTGGGGAATTCGCAGAGGTCAGCACAACCGGAGTGCAATGGCTGAGCCTCGCCCTGGGTGAACCACCTTCTTGATCATGGTATCTCCCCTGCCAGGTAAGTATGAGTTGGAACAGTCTGACACAGGATGGCCTTTCCCAGGCTCAGCCCCCTGGCTGACGGTGCCTCTGGGGGGATAATAGCAGAGTTAGGTGCCTTGGGCAATTTGCTCATCCTCATTGGGCACTAAAAGTTGCTGCAAATTCAAAAACACTGGTGCGACTTGACGAGGGTGGCTGGTCCACACATTGTGCCTGTTTTGTGTCCTTTTTCCAGCGATCCATCGCTCGGCAAAATAGAAAAATAACACTCCGTCAACGGCCACTTGGCATGATGTCTCCGCCCAGTCTGAATGCAACCAGAGACAATGTGCCGCACAAAAGCCTACCAGTAGGCATTCCAGCAATGGACGCGTCCAGACCACATTTCTTATGCAATGCCTCGCAGAGGAGGAGACGCAACAAGGTTTGTGCCGTCTCTAGCAGGCCACGCCCACTCTGCCCTTTTACCGGGAAAACGGGTAACCCGCACGCAACGCACTGCGACACAGCAGACGCCGGTGTACTGCAACGCTGTGACTTTCAGGACGGATTGAAACGGTAACACAAGGACCCCAAAGCAGCATTCAGAGGTTGAAGGTCGGCTTTCCGAGCTGCTCGGCAGAAAGCGCGGGAGACGAGCACTCACTTGTTTTTCTTCCACATTGTCATCAGGGGAGAGCGCGGACGCAGTCCCCCACTACCACAAATTATGCAGTCGAGATTCCCACATTTGGGGAATTCGCAGGGGTCAGCACAACCGGAGTGCAATGGCTGAGCCTCGCCCTGGGTGAACCACCTTCTTGATCATGGTATCTCCCCTGCCAGGTAAGTATGAGTTGGAACAGTCTGACACAGGATGGCCTTTCCCAGGCTCAGCCCCCTGGCTGACGGTGCCTCTGCGGGGATAATAGCAGAGTTAGGTGCCTTGGGCAATTTGCTCATCCTCATTGGGCACTAAAAGTTGCTGCAAATTCAAAAACACTGGTGCGACTTGACGAGGGTGGCTGGTCCACACATTGTGCCTGTTTTGTGTCCTTTTTCCAGCGATCCATCGCTCGGCAAAATAGAAAAATAACACTCCGTCAACGGCCACTTGGCATGATGTCTCCGCCCAGTCTGAATGCAACCAGAGACAATGTGCCGCACAAAAGCCTACCAGTAGGCATTCCAGCAATGGACGCGTCCAGACCACATTTCTTATGCAATGCCTCGCAGAGGAGGAGACGCAACAAGGTTTGTGCCGTCTCTAGCAGGCCACGCCCACTCTGCCCTTTTACCGGGAAAACGGGTAACCCGCACGCAACGCACTGCGACACAGCAGACGCCGGTGTACTGCAACGCTGTGACTTTCAGGACGGATTGAAACGGTAACACAAGGACCCCAAAGCAGCATTCAGAGGTTGAAGGTCGGCTTTCCGAGCTGCTCGGCAGAAAGCGCGGGAGACGAGCACTCACTTGTTTTTCTTCCACATTGTCATCAGACAAATAACACTCCGTCAACGGCCACTTGGCATGATGTCTCCGCCCAGTCTGAATGCAACCAGAGACAATGTGCCGCACAAAAGCCTACCAGTAGGCATTCCAGCAATGGACGCGTCCAGACCACATTTCTTATGCAATGCCTCGCAGAGGAGGAGACGCAACAAGGTTTGTGCCGTCTCTAGCAGGCCACGCCCACTCTGCCCTTTTACCGGGAAAACGGGTAACCCGCACGCAACGCACTGCGACACAGCAGACGCCGGTGTACTGCAACGCTGTGACTTTCAGGACGGATTGAAACGGTAACACAAGGACCCCAAAGCAGCATTCAGAGGTTGAAGGTCGGCTTTCCGAGCTGCTCGGCAGAAAGCGCGGGAGACGAGCACTCACTTGTTTTTCTTCCACATTGTCATCAGGGGAGAGCGCGGACGCAGTCCCCCACTACCACAAATTATGCAGTCGAGATTCCCACATTTGGGGAATTCGCAGGGGTCAGCACAACCGGAGTGCAATGGCTGAGCCTCGCCCTGGGTGAACCACCTTCTTGATCATGGTATCTCCCCTGCCAGGTAAGTATGAGTTGGAACAGTCTGACACAGGATGGCCTTTCCCAGGCTCAGCCCCCTGGCTGACGGTGCCTCTGTGGGGATAATAGCAGAGTTAGGTGCCTTGGGCAATTTGCTCATCCTCATTGGGCACTAAAAGTTGCTGCAAATTCAAAACCACTGGTGCGACTTGACGAGGGTGGCTGGTCCACACATTGTGCCTGTTTTGTGTCCTTTTTCCAGCGATCCATCGCTCGGCAAAATAGAAAAATAACACTCCGTCAACGGCCACTTGGCATGATGTCTCCGCCCAGTCTGAATGCAACCAGAGACGATGTGCCGCACAAAAGCCTACCAGTAGGCATTCCAGCAATGGACGCGTCCAGACCACATTTCTTATGCAATGCCTCGCAGAGGAGGAGACGCAACAAGGTTTGTGCCGTCTCTAGCAGGCCACGCCCACTCTGCCCTTTTACCGGGAAAACGGGTAACCCGCACGCAACGCACTGCGACACAGCAGACGCCGGTGTACTGCAACGCTGTGACTTTCAGGACGGATTGAAACGGTAACACAAGGACCCCAAAGCAGCATTCAGAGGTTGAAGGTCGGCTTTCCGAGCTGCTCGGCAGAAAGCGCGGGAGACGAGCACTCACTTGTTTTTCTTCCACATTGTCATCAGGGGAGAGCGCGGACGCAGTCCCCCACTACCACAAATTATGCAGTCGAGATTCCCACATTTGGGGAATTCGCAGGGGTCAGCACAACCGGAGTGCAATGGCTGAGCCTCGCCCTGGGTGAACCACCTTCTTGATCATGGTATCTCCCCTGCCAGGTAAGTATGAGTTGGAACAGTCTGACACAGGATGGCCTTTCCCAGGCTCAGCCCCCTGGCTGACGGTGCCTCTGGGGGGATAATAGCAGAGTTAGGTGCCTTGGGCAATTTGCTCATCCTCATTGGGCACTAAAAGTTGCTGCAAATTCAAAAACACTGGTGCGACTTGACGAGGGTGGCTGGTCCACACATTGTGCCTGTTTTGTGTCCTTTTTCCAGCGATCCATCGCTCGGCAAAATAGAAAAATAACACTCCGTCAACGGCCACTTGGCATGATGTCTCCGCCCAGTCTGAATGCAACCAGAGACAATGTGCCGCACAAAAGCCTACCAGTAGGCATTCCAGCAATGGACGCGTCCAGACCACATTTCTTATGCAATGCCTCGCAGAGGAGGAGACGCAACAAGGTTTGTGCCGTCTCTAGCAGGCCACGCCCACTCTGCCCTTTTACCGGGAAAACGGGTAACCCGCACGCAACGCACTGCGACACAGCAGACGCCGGTGTACTGCAACGCTGTGACTTTCAGGACGGATTGAAACGGTAACACAAGGACCCCAAAGCAGCATTCAGAGGTTGAAGGTCGGCTTTCCGAGCTGCTCGGCAGAAAGCGCGGGAGACGAGCACTCACTTGTTTTTCTTCCACATTGTCATCAGGGGAGAGCGCGGACGCAGTCCCCCACTACCACAAATTATGCAGTCGAGATTCCCACATTTGGGGAATTCGCAGGGGTCAGCACAACCGGAGTGCAATGGCTGAGCCTCGCCCTGGGTGAACCACCTTCTTGATCATGGTATCTCCCCTGCCAGGTAAGTATGAGTTGGAACAGTCTGACACAGGATGGCCTTTCCCAGGCTCAGCCCCCTGGCTGACGGTGCCTCTGCGGGGATAATAGCAGAGTTAGGTGCCTTGGGCAATTTGCTCATCCTCATTGGGCACTAAAAGTTGCTGCAAATTCAAAAACACTGGTGCGACTTGACGAGGGTGGCTGGTCCACACATTGTGCCTGTTTTGTGTCCTTTTTCCAGCGATCCATCGCTCGGCAAAATAGAAAAATAACACTCCGTCAACGGCCACTTGGCATGATGTCTCCGCCCAGTCTGAATGCAACCAGAGACAATGTGCCGCACAAAAGCCTACCAGTAGGCATTCCAGCAATGGACGCGTCCAGACCACATTTCTTATGCAATGCCTCGCAGAGGAGGAGACGCAACAAGGTTTGTGCCGTCTCTAGCAGGCCACGCCCACTCTGCCCTTTTACCGGGAAAACGGGTAACCCGCACGCAACGCACTGCGACACAGCAGACGCCGGTGTACTGCAACGCTGTGACTTTCAGGACGGATTGAAACGGTAACACAAGGACCCCAAAGCAGCATTCAGAGGTTGAAGGTCGGCTTTCCGAGCTGCTCGGCAGAAAGCGCGGGAGACGAGCACTCACTTGTTTTTCTTCCACATTGTCATCAGACAAATAACACTCCGTCAACGGCCACTTGGCATGATGTCTCCGCCCAGTCTGAATGCAACCAGAGACAATGTGCCGCACAAAAGCCTACCAGTAGGCATTCCAGCAATGGACGCGTCCAGACCACATTTCTTATGCAATGCCTCGCAGAGGAGGAGACGCAACAAGGTTTGTGCCGTCTCTAGCAGGCCACGCCCACTCTGCCCTTTTACCGGGAAAACGGGTAACCCGCACGCAACGCACTGCGACACAGCAGACGCCGGTGTACTGCAACGCTGTGACTTTCAGGACGGATTGAAACGGTAACACAAGGACCCCAAAGCAGCATTCAGAGGTTGAAGGTCGGCTTTCCGAGCTGCTCGGCAGAAAGCGCGGGAGACGAGCACTCACTTGTTTTTCTTCCACATTGTCATCAGGGGAGAGCGCGGACGCAGTCCCCCACTACCACAAATTATGCAGTCGAGATTCCCACATTTGGGGAATTCGCAGGGGTCAGCACAACCGGAGTGCAATGGCTGAGCCTCGCCCTGGGTGAACCACCTTCTTGATCATGGTATCTCCCCTGCCAGGTAAGTATGAGTTGGAACAGTCTGACACAGGATGGCCTTTCCCAGGCTCAGCCCCCTGGCTGACGGTGCCTCTGCGGGGATAATAGCAGAGTTAGGTGCCTTGGGCAATTTGCTCATCCTCATTGGGCACTAAAAGTTGCTGCAAATTCAAAAACACTGGTGCGACTTGACGAGGGTGGCTGGTCCACACATTGTGCCTGTTTTGTGTCCTTTTTCCAGCGATCCATCGCTCGGCAAAATAGAAAAATAACACTCCGTCAACGGCCACTTGGCATGATGTCTCCGCCCAGTCTGAATGCAACCAGAGACAATGTGCCGCACAAAAGCCTACCAGTAGGCATTCCAGCAATGGACGCGTCCAGACCACATTTCTTATGCAATGCCTCGCAGAGGAGGAGACGCAACAAGGTTTGTGCCGTCTCTAGCAGGCCACGCCCACTCTGCCCTTTTACCGGGAAAACGGGTAACCCGCACGCAACGCACTGCGACACAGCAGACGCCGGTGTACTGCAACGCTGTGACTTTCAGGACGGATTGAAACGGTAACACAAGGACCCCAAAGCAGCATTCAGAGGTTGAAGGTCGGCTTTCCGAGCTGCTCGGCAGAAAGCGCGGGAGACGAGCACTCACTTGTTTTTCTTCCACATTGTCATCAGACAAATAACACTCCGTCAACGGCCACTTGGCATGATGTCTCCGCCCAGTCTGAATGCAACCAGAGACAATGTGCCGCACAAAAGCCTACCAGTAGGCATTCCAGCAATGGACGCGTCCAGACCACATTTCTTATGCAATGCCTCGCAGAGGAGGAGACGCAACAAGGTTTGTGCCGTCTCTAGCAGGCCACGCCCACTCTGCCCTTTTACCGGGAAAACGGGTAACCCGCACGCAACGCACTGCGACACAGCAGACGCCGGTGTACTGCAACGCTGTGACTTTCAGGACGGATTGAAACGGTAACACAAGGACCCCAAAGCAGCATTCAGAGGTTGAAGGTCGGCTTTCCGAGCTGCTCGGCAGAAAGCGCGGGAGACGAGCACTCACTTGTTTTTCTTCCACATTGTCATCAGGGGAGAGCGCGGACGCAGTCCCCCACTACCACAAATTATGCAGTCGAGATTCCCACATTTGGGGAATTCGCAGGGGTCAGCACAACCGGAGTGCAATGGCTGAGCCTCGCCCTGGGTGAACCACCTTCTTGATCATGGTATCTCCCCTGCCAGGTAAGTATGAGTTGGAACAGTCTGACACAGGATGGCCTTTCCCAGGCTCAGCCCCCTGGCTGACGGTGCCTCTGGGGGGATAATAGCAGAGTTAGGTGCCTTGGGCAATTTGCTCATCCTCATTGGGCACTAAAAGTTGCTGCAAATTCAAAAACACTGGTGCGACTTGACGAGGGTGGCTGGTCCACACATTGTGCCTGTTTTGTGTCCTTTTTCCAGCGATCCATCGCTCGGCAAAATAGAAAAATAACACTCCGTCAACGGCCACTTGGCATGATGTCTCCGCCCAGTCTGAATGCAACCAGAGACAATGTGCCGCACAAAAGCCTACCAGTAGGCATTCCAGCAATGGACGCGTCCAGACCACATTTCTTATGCAATGCCTCGCAGAGGAGGAGACGCAACAAGGTTTGTGCCGTCTCTAGCAGGCCACGCCCACTCTGCCCTTTTACCGGGAAAACGGGTAACCCGCACGCAACGCACTGTGACACAGCAGACGCCGGTGTACTGCAACGCTGTGACTTTCAGGACGGATTGAAACGGTAACACAAGGACCCCAAAGCAGCATTCAGAGGTTGAAGGTCGGCTTTCCGAGCTGCTCGGCAGAAAGCGCGGGAGACGAGCACTCACTTGTTTTTCTTCCACATTGTCATCAGGGGAGAGCGCGGACGCAGTCCCCCACTACCACAAATTATGCAGTCGAGATTCCCACATTTGGGGAATTCGCAGGGGTCAGCACAACCGGAGTGCAATGGCTGAGCCTCGCCCTGGGTGAACCACCTTCTTGATCATGGTATCTCCCCTGCCAGGTAAGTATGAGTTGGAACAGTCTGACACAGGATGGCCTTTCCCAGGCTCAGCCCCCTGGCTGACGGTGCCTCTGCGGGGATAATAGCAGAGTTAGGTGCCTTGGGCAATTTGCTCATCCTCATTGGGCACTAAAAGTTGCTGCAAATTCAAAAACACTGGTGCGACTTGACGAGGGTGGCTGGTCCACACATTGTGCCTGTTTTGTGTCCTTTTTCCAGCGATCCATCGCTCGGCAAAATAGAAAAATAACACTCCGTCAACGGCCACTTGGCATGATGTCTCCGCCCAGTCTGAATGCAACCAGAGACAATGTGCCGCACAAAAGCCTACCAGTAGGCATTCCAGCAATGGACGCGTCCAGACCACATTTCTTATGCAATGCCTCGCAGAGGAGGAGACGCAACAAGGTTTGTGCCGTCTCTAGCAGGCCACGCCCACTCTGCCCTTTTACCGGGAAAACGGGTAACCCGCACGCAACGCACTGCGACACAGCAGACGCCGGTGTACTGCAACGCTGTGACTTTCAGGACGGATTGAAACGGTAACACAAGGACCCCAAAGCAGCATTCAGAGGCTGAAGGTCGGCTTTCCGAGCTGCTCGGCAGAAAGCGCGGGAGACGAGCACTCACTTGTTTTTCTTCCACATTGTCATCAGGGGAGAGCGCGGACGCAGTCCCCCACTACCACAAATTATGCAGTCGAGATTCCCACATTTGGGGAATTCGCAGGGGTCAGCACAACCGGAGTGCAATGGCTGAGCCTCGCCCTGGGTGAACCACCTTCTTGATCATGGTATCTCCCCTGCCAGGTAAGTATGAGTTGGAACAGTCTGACACAGGATGGCCTTTCCCAGGCTCAGCCCCCTGGCTGACGGTGCCTCTGAGGGGATAATAGCAGAGTTAGGTGCCTTGGGCAATTTGCTCATCCTCATTGGGCACTAAAAGTTGCTGCAAATTCAAAAACACTGGTGCGACTTGACGAGGGTGGCTGGTCCACACATTGTGCCTGTTTTGTGTCCTTTTTCCAGCGATCCATCGCTCGGCAAAATAGAAAAATAACACTCCGTCAACGGCCACTTGGCATGATGTCTCCGCCCAGTCTGAATGCAACCAGAGACAATGTGCCGCACAAAAGCCTACCAGTAGGCATTCCAGCAATGGACGCGTCCAGACCACATTTCTTATGCAATGCCTCGCAGAGGAGGAGACGCAACAAGGTTTGTGCCGTCTCTAGCAGGCCACGCCCACTCTGCCCTTTTACCGGGAAAACGGGTAACCCGCACGCAACGCACTGCGACACAGCAGACGCCGGTGTACTGCAACGCTGTGACTTTCAGGACGGATTGAAACGGTAACACAAGGACCCCAAAGCAGCATTCAGAGGTTGAAGGTCGGCTTTCCGAGCTGCTCGGCAGAAAGCGCGGGAGACGAGCACTCACTTGTTTTTCTTCCACATTGTCATCAGACAAATAACACTCCGTCAACGGCCACTTGGCATGATGTCTCCGCCCAGTCTGAATGCAACCAGAGACAATGTGCCGCACAAAAGCCTACCAGTAGGCATTCCAGCAATGGACGCGTCCAGACCACATTTCTTATGCAATGCCTCGCAGAGGAGGAGACGCAACAAGGTTTGTGCCGTCTCTAGCAGGCCACGCCCACTCTGCCCTTTTACCGGGAAAACGGGTAACCCGCACGCAACGCACTGCGACACAGCAGACGCCGGTGTACTGCAACGCTGTGACTTTCAGGACGGATTGAAACGGTAACACAAGGACCCCAAAGCAGCATTCAGAGGTTGAAGGTCGGCTTTCCGAGCTGCTCGGCAGAAAGCGCGGGAGACGAGCACTCACTTGTTTTTCTTCCACATTGTCATCAGGGGAGAGCGCGGACGCAGTCCCCCACTACCACAAATTATGCAGTCGAGATTCCCACATTTGGGGAATTCGCAGGGGTCAGCACAACCGGAGTGCAATGGCTGAGCCTCGCCCTGGGTGAACCACCTTCTTGATCATGGTATCTCCCCTGCCAGGTAAGTATGAGTTGGAACAGTCTGACACAGGATGGCCTTTCCCAGGCTCAGCCCCCTGGCTGACGGTGCCTCTGTGGGGATAATAGCAGAGTTAGGTGCCTTGGGCAATTTGCTCATCCTCATTGGGCACTAAAAGTTGCTGCAAATTCAAAACCACTGGTGCGACTTGACGAGGGTGGCTGGTCCACACATTGTGCCTGTTTTGTGTCCTTTTTCCAGCGATCCATCGCTCGGCAAAATAGAAAAATAACACTCCGTCAACGGCCACTTGGCATGATGTCTCCGCCCAGTCTGAATGCAACCAGAGACGATGTGCCGCACAAAAGCCTACCAGTAGGCATTCCAGCAATGGACGCGTCCAGACCACATTTCTTATGCAATGCCTCGCAGAGGAGGAGACGCAACAAGGTTTGTGCCGTCTCTAGCAGGCCACGCCCACTCTGCCCTTTTACCGGGAAAACGGGTAACCCGCATGCAACGCACTGCGACACAGCAGACGCCGGTGTACTGCAACGCTGTGACTTTCAGGACGGATTGAAACGGTAACACAAGGACCCCAAAGCAGCATTCAGAGGTTGAAGGTCGGCTTTCCGAGCTGCTCGGCAGAAAGCGCGGGAGACGAGCACTCACTTGTTTTTCTTCCACATTGTCATCAGGGGAGAGCGCGGACGCAGTCCCCCACTACCACAAATTATGCAGTCGAGATTCCCACATTTGGGGAATTCGCAGGGGTCAGCACAACCGGAGTGCAATGGCTGAGCCTCGCCCTGGGTGAACCACCTTCTTGATCATGGTATCTCCCCTGCCAGGTAAGTATGAGTTGGAACAGTCTGACACAGGATGGCCTTTCCCAGGCTCAGCCCCCTGGCTGACGGTGCCTCTGGGGGGATAATAGCAGAGTTAGGTGCCTTGGGCAATTTGCTCATCCTCATTGGGCACTAAAAGTTGCTGCAAATTCAAAAACACTGGTGCGACTTGACGAGGGTGGCTGGTCCACACATTGTGCCTGTTTTGTGTCCTTTTTCCAGCGATCCATCGCTCGGCAAAATAGAAAAATAACACTCCGTCAACGGCCACTTGGCATGATGTCTCCGCCCAGTCTGAATGCAACCAGAGACAATGTGCCGCACAAAAGCCTACCAGTAGGCATTCCAGCAATGGACGCGTCCAGACCACATTTCTTATGCAATGCCTCGCAGAGGAGGAGACGCAACAAGGTTTGTGCCGTCTCTAGCAGGCCACGCCCACTCTGCCCTTTTACCGGGAAAACGGGTAACCCGCACGCAACGCACTGCGACACAGCAGACGCCGGTGTACTGCAACGCTGTGACTTTCAGGACGGATTGAAACGGTAACACAAGGACCCCAAAGCAGCATTCAGAGGTTGAAGGTCGGCTTTCCGAGCTGCTCGGCAGAAAGCGCGGGAGACGAGCACTCACTTGTTTTTCTTCCACATTGTCATCAGACAAATAACACTCCGTCAACGGCCACTTGGCATGATGTCTCCGCCCAGTCTGAATGCAACCAGAGACAATGTGCCGCACAAAAGCCTACCAGTAGGCATTCCAGCAATGGACGCGTCCAGACCACATTTCTTATGCAATGCCTCGCAGAGGAGGAGACGCAACAAGGTTTGTGCCGTCTCTAGCAGGCCACGCCCACTCTGCCCTTTTACCGGGAAAACGGGTAACCCGCACGCAACGCACTGCGACACAGCAGACGCCGGTGTACTGCAACGCTGTGACTTTCAGGACGGATTGAAACGGTAACACAAGGACCCCAAAGCAGCATTCAGAGGTTGAAGGTCGGCTTTCCGAGCTGCTCGGCAGAAAGCGCGGGAGACGAGCACTCACTTGTTTTTCTTCCACATTGTCATCAGGGGAGAGCGCGGACGCAGTCCCCCACTACCACAAATTATGCAGTCGAGATTCCCACATTTGGGGAATTCGCAGGGGTCAGCACAACCGGAGTGCAATGGCTGAGCCTCGCCCTGGGTGAACCACCTTCTTGATCATGGTATCTCCCCTGCCAGGTAAGTATGAGTTGGAACAGTCTGACACAGGATGGCCTTTCCCAGGCTCAGCCCCCTGGCTGACGGTGCCTCTGGGGGGATAATAGCAGAGTTAGGTGCCTTGGGCAATTTGCTCATCCTCATTGGGCACTAAAAGTTGCTGCAAATTCAAAAACACTGGTGCGACTTGACGAGGGTGGCTGGTCCACACATTGTGCCTGTTTTGTGTCCTTTTTCCAGCGATCCATCGCTCGGCAAAATAGAAAAATAACACTCCGTCAACGGCCACTTGGCATGATGTCTCCGCCCAGTCTGAATGCAACCAGAGACAATGTGCCGCACAAAAGCCTACCAGTAGGCATTCCAGCAATGGACGCGTCCAGACCACATTTCTTATGCAATGCCTCGCAGAGGAGGAGACGCAACAAGGTTTGTGCCGTCTCTAGCAGGCCACGCCCACTCTGCCCTTTTACCGGGAAAACGGGTAACCCGCACGCAACGCACTGTGACACAGCAGACGCCGGTGTACTGCAACGCTGTGACTTTCAGGACGGATTGAAACGGTAACACAAGGACCCCAAAGCAGCATTCAGAGGTTGAAGGTCGGCTTTCCGAGCTGCTCGGCAGAAAGCGCGGGAGACGAGCACTCACTTGTTTTTCTTCCACATTGTCATCAGGGGAGAGCGCGGACGCAGTCCCCCACTACCACAAATTATGCAGTCGAGATTCCCACATTTGGGGAATTCGCAGGGGTCAGCACAACCGGAGTGCAATGGCTGAGCCTCGCCCTGGGTGAACCACCTTCTTGATCATGGTATCTCCCCTGCCAGGTAAGTATGAGTTGGAACAGTCTGACACAGGATGGCCTTTCCCAGGCTCAGCCCCCTGGCTGACGGTGCCTCTGCGGGGATAATAGCAGAGTTAGGTGCCTTGGGCAATTTGCTCATCCTCATTGGGCACTAAAAGTTGCTGCAAATTCAAAAACACTGGTGCGACTTGACGAGGGTGGCTGGTCCACACATTGTGCCTGTTTTGTGTCCTTTTTCCAGCGATCCATCGCTCGGCAAAATAGAAAAATAACACTCCGTCAACGGCCACTTGGCATGATGTCTCCGCCCAGTCTGAATGCAACGAGAGACAATGTGCCGCACAAAAGCCTACCAGTAGGCATTCCAGCAATGGACGCGTCCAGACCACATTTCTTATGCAATGCCTCGCAGAGGAGGAGACGCAACAAGGTTTGTGCCGTCTCTAGCAGGCCACGCCCACTCTGCCCTTTTACCGGGAAAACGGGTAACCCGCACGCAACGCACTGCGACACAGCAGACGCCGGTGTACTGCAACGCTGTGACTTTCAGGACGGATTGAAACGGTAACACAAGGACCCCAAAGCAGCATTCAGAGGCTGAAGGTCGGCTTTCCGAGCTGCTCGGCAGAAAGCGCGGGAGACGAGCACTCACTTGTTTTTCTTCCACATTGTCATCAGGGGAGAGCGCGGACGCAGTCCCCCACTACCACAAATTATGCAGTCGAGATTCCCACATTTGGGGAATTCGCAGGGGTCAGCACAACCGGAGTGCAATGGCTGAGCCTCGCCCTGGGTGAACCACCTTCTTGATCATGGTATCTCCCCTGCCAGGTAAGTATGAGTTGGAACAGTCTGACACAGGATGGCCTTTCCCAGGCTCAGCCCCCTGGCTGACGGTGCCTCTGAGGGGATAATAGCAGAGTTAGGTGCCTTGGGCAATTTGCTCATCCTCATTGGGCACTAAAAGTTGCTGCAAATTCAAAAACACTGGTGCGACTTGACGAGGGTGGCTGGTCCACACATTGTGCCTGTTTTGTGTCCTTTTTCCAGCGATCCATCGCTCGGCAAAATAGAAAAATAACACTCCGTCAACGGCCACTTGGCATGATGTCTCCGCCCAGTCTGAATGCAACCAGAGACAATGTGCCGCACAAAAGCCTACCAGTAGGCATTCCAGCAATGGACGCGTCCAGACCACATTTCTTATGCAATGCCTCGCAGAGGAGGAGACGCAACAAGGTTTGTGCCGTCTCTAGCAGGCCACGCCCACTCTGCCCTTTTACCGGGAAAACGGGTAACCCGCACGCAACGCACTGCGACACAGCAGACGCCGGTGTACTGCAACGCTGTGACTTTCAGGACGGATTGAAACGGTAACACAAGGACCCCAAAGCAGCATTCAGAGGTTGAAGGTCGGCTTTCCGAGCTGCTCGGCAGAAAGCGCGGGAGACGAGCACTCACTTGTTTTTCTTCCACATTGTCATCAGGGGAGAGCGCGGACGCAGTCCCCCACTACCACAAATTATGCAGTCGAGATTCCCACATTTGGGGAATTCGCAGGGGTCAGCACAACCGGAGTGCAATGGCTGAGCCTCGCCCTGGGTGAACCACCTTCTTGATCATGGTATCTCCCCTGCCAGGTAAGTATGAGTTGGAACAGTCTGACACAGGATGGCCTTTCCCAGGCTCAGCCCCCTGGCTGACGGTGCCTCTGCGGGGATAATAGCAGAGTTAGGTGCCTTGGGCAATTTGCTCATCCTCATTGGGCACTAAAAGTTGCTGCAAATTCAAAAACACTGGTGCGACTTGACGAGGGTGGCTGGTCCACACATTGTGCCTGTTTTGTGTCCTTTTTCCAGCGATCCATCGCTCGGCAAAATAGAAAAATAACACTCCGTCAACGGCCACTTGGCATGATGTCTCCGCCCAGTCTGAATGCAACCAGAGACAATGTGCCGCACAAAAGCCTACCAGTAGGCATTCCAGCAATGGACGCGTCCAGACCACATTTCTTATGCAATGCCTCGCAGAGGAGGAGACGCAACAAGGTTTGTGCCGTCTCTAGCAGGCCACGCCCACTCTGCCCTTTTACCGGGAAAACGGGTAACCCGCACGCAACGCACTGCGACACAGCAGACGCCGGTGTACTGCAACGCTGTGACTTTCAGGACGGATTGAAACGGTAACACAAGGACCCCAAAGCAGCATTCAGAGGTTGAAGGTCGGCTTTCCGAGCTGCTCGGCAGAAAGCGCGGGAGACGAGCACTCACTTGTTTTTCTTCCACATTGTCATCAGACAAATAACACTCCGTCAACGGCCACTTGGCATGATGTCTCCGCCCAGTCTGAATGCAACCAGAGACAATGTGCCGCACAAAAGCCTACCAGTAGGCATTCCAGCAATGGACGCGTCCAGACCACATTTCTTATGCAATGCCTCGCAGAGGAGGAGACGCAACAAGGTTTGTGCCGTCTCTAGCAGGCCACGCCCACTCTGCCCTTTTACCGGGAAAACGGGTAACCCGCACGCAACGCACTGCGACACAGCAGACGCCGGTGTACTGCAACGCTGTGACTTTCAGGACGGATTGAAACGGTAACACAAGGACCCCAAAGCAGCATTCAGAGGTTGAAGGTCGGCTTTCCGAGCTGCTCGGCAGAAAGCGCGGGAGACGAGCACTCACTTGTTTTTCTTCCACATTGTCATCAGGGGAGAGCGCGGACGCAGTCCCCCACTACCACAAATTATGCAGTCGAGATTCCCACATTTGGGGAATTCGCAGGGGTCAGCACAACCGGAGTGCAATGGCTGAGCCTCGCCCTGGGTGAACCACCTTCTTGATTATGGTATCTCCCCTGCCAGGTAAGTATGAGTTGGAACAGTCTGACACAGGATGGCCTTTCCCAGGCTCAGCCCCATGGCTGACGGTGCCTCTTGGGGGATAATAGCAGAGTTAGGTGCCTTGGGCAATTTGCTCATCCTCATTGGGCACTAAAAGTTGCTGCAAATTCAAAAACACTGGTGCGACTTGACGAGGGGGGCTGGTCCACACATTGTGCCTGTTTTGTGTCCTTTTTCCAGCGATCCATCGCTCGGCAAAATAGAAAAATAACACTCCGTCAACGGCCACTTGGCATGATGTCTCCGCCCAGTCTGAATGCAACCAGAGACAATGTGCCGCACAAAAGCCTACCAGTAGGCATTCCAGCAATGGACGCGTCCAGACCACATTTCTTATGCAATGCCTCGCAGAGGAGGAGACGCAACAAGGTTTGTGCCGTCTCTAGCAGGCCACGCCCACTCTGCCCTTTTACCGGGAAAACGGGTAACCCGCACGCAACGCACTGCGACACAGCAGACGCCGGTGTACTGCAACGCTGTGACTTTCAGGACGGATTGAAACGGTAACACAAGGACCCCAAAGCAGCATTCAGAGGTTGAAGGTTGGCTTTCCGAGCTGCTCGGCAGAAAGCGCGGGAGACGAGCACTCATTTGTTTTTCTTCCACATTGTCATCAGGGGAGAGCGCGGACGCAGTCCCCCACTACCACAAATTATGCAGTCGAGATTCCCACATTTGGGGAATTCGCAGGGGTCAGCACAACCGGAGTGCAATGGCTGAGCCTCGCCCTGGGTGAACCACCTTCTTGATCATGGTATCTCCCCTGCCAGGTAAGTATGAGTTGGAACAGTCTGACACAGGATGGCCTTTCCCAGGCTCAGCCCCCTGGCTGACGGTGCCTCTGGGGGGATAATAGCAGAGTTAGGTGCCTTGGGCAATTTGCTCATCCTCATTGGGCACTAAAAGTTGCTGCAAATTCAAAAACACTGGTGCGACTTGACGAGGGTGGCTGGTCCACACATTGTGCCTGTTTTGTGTCCTTTTTCCAGCGATCCATCGCTCGGCAAAATAGAAAAATAACACTCCGTCAACAGCCACTTGGCATGATGTCTCCGCCCAGTCTGAATGCAACCAGAGACAATGTGCCGCACAAAAGCCTACCAGTAGGCATTCCAGCAATGGACGCGTCCAGACCACATTTCTTATGCAATGGCTCGCAGAGGAGGAGACGCAACAAGGTTTGTGCCGTCTCTAGCAGGCCACGCCCACTCTGCCCTTTTACCGGGAAAACGGGTAACCCGCACGCAACGCACTGCGACACAGCAGACGCCGGTGTACTGCAACGCTGTGACTTTCAGGACGGATTGAAACGGTAACACAAGGACCCCAAAGCAGCATTCAGAGGTTGAAGGTTGGCTTTCCGAGCTGCTCGGCAGAAAGTGCGGGAGACGAGCACTCATTTGTTTTTCTTCCACATTGTCATCAGGGGAGAGCGCGGACGCAGTCCCCCACTACCACAAATTATGCAGTCGAGATTCCCACATTTGGGGAATTCGCAGGGGTCAGCACAACCGGAGTGCAATGGCTGAGCCTCGCCCTGGGTGAACCACCTTCTTGATCATGGTATCTCCCCTGCCAGGTAAGTATGAGTTGGAACAGTCTGACACAGGATGGCCTTTCCCAGGCTCAGCCCCCTGGCTGACGGTGCCTCTGGGGGGATAATAGCGGAGTTAGGTGCCTTGGGCAATTTGCTCATCCTCATTGGGCACTAAAAGTTGCTGCAAATTCAAAAACACTGGTGCGACTTGACGAGGGTGGCTGGTCCACACATTGTGCCTGTTTTGTGTCCTTTTTCCAGCGATCCATCGCTCGGCAAAATAGAAAAATAACACTCCGTCAACGGCCACTTGGCATGATGTCTCCGCCCAGTCTGAATGCAACCAGAGACAATGTGCCGCACAAAAGCCTACCAGTAGGCATTCCAGCAATGGACGTGTCCAGACCACATTTCTTATGCAATGCCTCGCAGAGGAGGAGACGCAACAAGGTTTGTGCCGTCTCTAGCAGGCCACGCCCACTCTGCCCTTTTACCGGGAAAACGGGTAACCCGCACGCAACGCACTGCGACACAGCAGACGCCGGTGTACTGCAACGCTGTGACTTTCAGGACGGATTGAAACGGTAACACAAGGACCCCAAAGCAGCATTCAGAGGTTGAAGGTTGGCTTTCCGAGCTGCTCGGCAGAAAGCGCGCCAGACGAGCACTCACTTGTTTTTCTTCCACATTGTCATCAGGGGAGAGCGCGGACGCAGTCCCCCACTACCACAAATTATGCAGTCGAGATTCCCACATTTGGGGAATTCGCAGGGGTCAGCACAACCGGAGTGCAATGGCTGAGCCTCGCCCTGGGTGAACCACCTTCTTGATCATGGTATCTCCCCTGCCAGGTAAGTATGAGTTGGAACAGTCTGACACAGGATGGCCTTTCCCAGGCTCAGCCCCCTGGCTGACGGTGCCTCTGGGGGGATAATAGCAGAGTTAGGTGCCTTGGGCAATTTGCTCATCCTCATTGGGCACTAAAAGTTGCTGCAAATTCAAAAACACTGGTGCGACTTGACGAGGGTGGCTGGTCCACACATTGTGCCTGTTTTGTGTCCTTTTTCCAGCGATCCATCGCTCGGCAAAATAGAAAAATAACACTCCGTCAACGGCCACTTGGCATGATGTCTCCGCCCAGTCTGAATGCAACCAGAGACAATGTGCCGCACAAAAGCCTACCAGTAGGCATTCCAGCAATGGACGCGTCCAGACCACATTTCTTATGCAATGGCTCGCAGAGGAGGAGACGCAACAAGGTTTGTGCCGTCTCTAGCAGGCCACGCCCACTCTGCCCTTTTACCGGGAAAACGGGTAACCCGCACGCAACGCACTGCGACACAGCAGACGCCGGTGTACTGCAACGCTGTGACTTTCAGGACGGATTGAAACGGTAACACAAGGACCCCAAAGCAGCATTCAGAGGTTGAAGGTTGGCTTTCCGAGCTGCTCGGCAGAAAGTGCGGGAGACGAGCACTCATTTGTTTTTCTTCCACATTGTCATCAGGGGAGAGCGCGGACGCAGTCCCCCACTACCACAAATTATGCAGTCGAGATTCCCACATTTGGGGAATTCGCAGGGGTCAGCACAACCGGAGTGCAATGGCTGAGCCTCGCCCTGGGTGAACCACCTTCTTGATCATGGTATCTCCCCTGCCAGGTAAGTATGAGTTGGAACAGTCTGACACAGGATGGCCTTTCCCAGGCTCAGCCCCCTGGCTGACGGTGCCTCTGGGGGGATAATAGCGGAGTTAGGTGCCTTGGGCAATTTGCTCATCCTCATTGGGCACTAAAAGTTGCTGCAAATTCAAAAACACTGGTGCGACTTGACGAGGGTGGCTGGTCCACACATTGTGCCTGTTTTGTGTCCTTTTTCCAGCGATCCATCGCTCGGCAAAATAGAAAAATAACACTCCGTCAACGGCCACTTGGCATGATGTCTCCGCCCAGTCTGAATGCAACCAGAGACAATGTGCCGCACAAAAGCCTACCAGTAGGCATTCCAGCAATGGACGTGTCCAGACCACATTTCTTATGCAATGCCTCGCAGAGGAGGAGACGCAACAAGGTTTGTGCCGTCTCTAGCAGGCCACGCCCACTCTGCCCTTTTACCGGGAAAACGGGTTACCCGCACGCAACGCACTGCGACACAGCAGACGCCGGTGTACTGCAACGCTGTGACTTTCAGGACGGATTGAAACGGTAACACAAGGACCCCAAAGCAGCATTCAGAGGTTGAAGGTTGGCTTTCCGAGCTGCTCGGCAGAAAGCGCGCCAGACGAGCACTCACTTGTTTTTCTTCCACATTGTCATCAGGGGAGAGCGCGGACGCAGTCCCCCACTACCACAAATTATGCAGTCGAGATTCCCACATTTGGGGAATTCGCAGGGGTCAGCACAACCGGAGTGCAATGGCTGAGCCTCGCCCTGGGTGAACCACCTTCTTGATCATGGTATCTCCCCTGCCAGGTAAGTATGAGTTGGAACAGTCTGACACAGGATGGCCTTTCCCAGGCTCAGCCCCCTGGCTGACGGTGCCTCTGGGGGGATAATAGCAGAGTTAGGTGCCTTGGGCAATTTGCTCATCCTCATTGGGCACTAAAAGTTGCTGCAAATTCAAAAACACTGGTGCGACTTGACGAGGGTGGCTGGTCCACACATTGTGCCTGTTTTGTGTCCTTTTTCCAGCGATCCATCGCTCGGCAAAATAGAAAAATAACACTCCGTCAACGGCCACTTGGCATGATGTCTCCGCCCAGTCTGAATGCAACCAGAGACAATGTGCCGCACAAAAGCCTACCAGTAGGCATTCCAGCAATGGACGCGTCCAGACCACATTTCTTATGCAATGGCTCGCAGAGGAGGAGACGCAACAAGGTTTGTGCCGTCTCTAGCAGGCCACGCCCACTCTGCCCTTTTACCGGGAAAACGGGTAACCCGCACGCAACGCACTGCGACACAGCAGACGCCGGTGTACTGCAACGCTGTGACTTTCAGGACGGATTGAAACGGTAACACAAGGACCCCAAAGCAGCATTCAGAGGTTGAAGGTTGGCTTTCCGAGCTGCTCGGCAGAAAGTGCGGGAGACGAGCACTCATTTGTTTTTCTTCCACATTGTCATCAGGGGAGAGCGCGGACGCAGTCCCCCACTACCACAAATTATGCAGTCGAGATTCCCACATTTGGGGAATTCGCAGGGGTCAGCACAACCGGAGTGCAATGGCTGAGCCTCGCCCTGGGTGAACCACCTTCTTGATCATGGTATCTCCCCTGCCAGGTAAGTATGAGTTGGAACAGTCTGACACAGGATGGCCTTTCCCAGGCTCAGCCCCCTGGCTGACGGTGCCTCTGGGGGGATAATAGCAGAGTTAGGTGCCTTGGGCAATTTGCTCATCCTCATTGGGCACTAAAAGTTGCTGCAAATTCAAAAACACTGGTGCGACTTGACGAGGGTGGCTGGTCCACACATTGTGCCTGTTTTGTGTCCTTTTTCCAGCGATCCATCGCTCGGCAAAATAGAAAAATAACACTCCGTCAACGGCCACTTGGCATGATGTCTCCGCCCAGTCTGAATGCAACCAGAGACAATGTGCCGCACAAAAGCCTACCAGTAGGCATTCCAGCAATGGACGTGTCCAGACCACATTTCTTATGCAATGCCTCGCAGAGGAGGAGACGCAACAAGGTTTGTGCCGTCTCTAGCAGGCCACGCCCACTCTGCCCTTTTACCGGGAAAACGGGTAACCCGCACGCAACGCACTGCGACACAGCAGACGCCGGTGTACTGCAACGCTGTGACTTTCAGGACGGATTGAAACGGTAACACAAGGACCCCAAAGCAGCATTCAGAGGTTGAAGGTTGGCTTTCCGAGCTGCTCGGCAGAAAGCGCGCCAGACGAGCACTCACTTGTTTTTCTTCCACATTGTCATCAGGGGAGAGCGCGGACGCAGTCCCCCACTACCACAAATTATGCAGTCGAGATTCCCACATTTGGGGAATTCGCAGGGGTCAGCACAACCGGAGTGCAATGGCTGAGCCTCGCCCTGGGTGAACCACCTTCTTGATCATGGTATCTCCCCTGCCAGGTAAGTATGAGTTGGAACAGTCTGACACAGGATGGCCTTTCCCAGGCTCAGCCCCGTGGCTGACGGTGCCTCTGGGGGGATAATAGCAGAGTTAGGTGCCTTGGGCAATTTGCTCATCCTCATTGGGCACTAAAAGTTGCTGCAAATTCAAAAACACTGGTGCGACTTGACGAGGGTGGCTGGTCCACACATTGTGCCTGTTTTGTGTCCTTTTTCCAGCGATCCATCGCTCGGCAAAATAGAAAAATAACACTCCGTCAACGGCCACTTGGCATGATGTCTCCGCCCAGTCTGAATGCAACCAGAGACAATGTGCCGCACAAAAGCCTACCAGTAGGCATTCCAGCAATGGACGCGTCCAGACCACATTTCTTATGCAATGCCTCGCAGAGGAGGAGACGCAACAAGGTTTGTGCCGTCTCTAGCAGGCCACGCCCACTCTGCCCTTTTACCGGGAAAACGGGTAACCCGCACGCAACGCACTGCGACACAGCAGACGCCGGTGTACTGCAACGCTGTGACTTTCAGGACGGATTGAAACGGTAACACAAGGACCCCAAAGCAGCATTCAGAGGTTGAAGGTCGGCTTTCCGAGCTGCTCGGCAGAAAGCGCGGGAGACGAGCACTCACTTGTTTTTCTTCCACATTGTCATCAGGGGAGAGCGCGGACGCAGTCCCCCACTACCACAAATTATGCAGTCGAGATTCCCACATTTGGGGAATTCGCAGGGGTCAGCACAACCGGAGTGCAATGGCTGAGCCTCGCCCTGGGTGAACCACCTTCTTGATCATGGTATCTCCCCTGCCAGGTAAGTATGAGTTGGAACAGTCTGACACAGGATGGCCTTTCCCAGGCTCAGCCCCCTGGCTGACGGTGCCTCTGGGGGGATAATAGCAGAGTTAGGTGCCTTGGGCAATTTGCTCATCCTCATTGGGCACTAAAAGTTGCTGCAAATTCAAAAACACTGGTGCGACTTGACGAGGGTGGCTGGTCCACACATTGTGCCTGTTTTGTGTCCTTTTTCCAGCGATCCATCGCTCTGCAAAATAGAAAAATAACACTCCGTCAACGGCCACTTGGCATGATGTCTCCGCCCAGTCTGAATGCAACCAGAGACAATGTGCCGCACAAAAGCCTACCAGTAGGCATTCCAGCAATGGACACGTCCAGACCACATTTCTTATGCAATGCCTCGCAGAGGAGGAGACGCAACAAGGTTTGTGCCGTCTCTAGCAGGCCACGCCCACTCTGCCCTTTTACCGGGAAAACGGGTAACCCGCACGCAACGCACTGCGACACAGCAGACGCCGGTGTACTGCAACGCTGTGACTTTCAGGACGGATTGAAACGGTAACACAAGGACCCCAAAGCAGCATTCAGAGGTTGAAGGTCGGCTTTCCGAGCTGCTCGGCAGAAAGCGCGGGAGACGAGCACTCACTTGTTTTTCTTCCACATTGTCATCAGGGGAGAGCGCGGACGCAGTCCCCCACTACCACAAATTATGCAGTCGAGATTCCCACATTTGGGGAATTCGCAGGGGTCAGCACAACCGGAGTGCAATGGCTGAGCCTCGCCCTGGGTGAACCACTTTTCACTTTTTAGAAGCTTTTATTAATTTCAGTCAAAATTAGTTACAGACATACATTAATCCCACAATTAAAATTGCCCAACACCAAGTAGATATTCTAATCAAATAAATAATAGTTACATTTCATTCAATAAACATTCTATTCAGCAGTTGTAACACCAAATAGATGTTCCATTCAGTTTTCTTAATTTTAAAAAAGATCCATTAAAGCAACAGGAATTTTGTCAGTTTTCCACCAGTTTTTCATTTCTTGATCATTATACTTAATTCTATCCCTAATGATGTAGTCCCTGACACCTGTAATGCCAACCTTTGCCACAGAATCAGGTGAAATAGAGAGCTTTCTGAAGGCAGTTAGGTTTCTGCATTTCCAGATACCTTCTTTGACACAGTTGATGATTGCCCACCACCTTTCATTTCTGTCCTTTTCATCTGTCTCAATGTTTCCATATAAAACATCCATTTCATTAGGGGCTCTAAAAAGGTCTGTTAACCATGGATTTAGAATTTCCCACACTGCCCTTGAAACAGCGCATGACCAAAAGCAGTGGGCCACATCTTCACCATCATTACAATTTTTTATTGGACATTTAGCACTACGTGTGCATCGCCTTCTCAGTAAGAAGGCTCTTGTAGGGACACAATTTTGGGCTATCTTCCAGGCCAGGTCCTTATGTACATTGAACAAAAATGGTAAGTTTACATTTTTCCAAACTCTGATGCATTTGCTCTCAGGTAGGATACCTACCGGCACAAGGCTAGAGGTCGGGGGTGAAAGGCACCCCTCCACATCAACCCTATCTATTTTACCTACCACAGACCAATCTAACTTTGCTACTTTAAAGAGTGTTAATGCTCTCTCGTATAGAGCTGGTCTACTTTCAGCATTGGGCGTACAAAGAGAAACCCTTTTACCCTTCCCTCGATACATCATGCGGCCTACCCAAAACTTGGCAAAATGAAACCAGAGACTGGTATTGCTCTCTGTAAAAACCGCATTTAAAATTGGTGTCAAAAAAAGGGCATCAAATTTGGCCCCCAACTCAGGTACAGCTTTCCCTCCTTTAACCAGAGGTTTGTACATGATGTCTCTTTTGACATGTTCTTGTTGGGAGCTCCAAATGAATTGAAACATGATGCGTCTCAAAGAGGTCAGGAATGTCTTGGGAGCTGGCAGAGTGGCTCCCAGAAAGGTCAAAGAGGCCAGAACCTCAGCCTTAATCACCAAAATTTTGCCAGTGAATGTTAGATCCCTCTCCTCCCACTGAAGCAATTTCCCTTTGATAGCTGGTAATCTTGTTTCCCAATTTATGATTTCCATTCCCTTCCCAATTTCCACTCCCAAAATTTTTACCCTCTCTTCTTTTTCAACCAACCCTAAATCAGGCTTTCTTTCTGGCCAATTAAGGTAGAGGATCTCACTTTTGGCCCGGTTCAGTTTGGCCCCAGATGCTTGAGAAAATTGCTCACTCCACTGGAGGGCTTTAACCATTGAATTATTGCTGGTACAAAGGATTGTCAAGTCATCCATATACAGGGACATTTTAGCCTCCTTTCCATTACTACCAGGGACAGGAAGGCCCCGAATATCAGTGTCATGTTTTATCCCACAGGCCAGAGGCTCCATGGCTAGTACAAACAGGCTGACTGATAGCGGGCATCCCTGTCTGACCCCTGACTGGATCTTAATAGGTTCACTGAAGTGGCCATTAATGTTTACTCTACTAGAGCAATCAAAGTACAGTAAATTAATCCATGCCCTCAACTGTGGGCCAAACCCAAACCTCACCAGTGCTTCTTTGAGATACTCATGGCTTATTCTATCAAAGGCTTTTTCTAAATCCAGGCCAGCAATACATAGGGGTACATTGCGATCTAAAGCATACAAGTATGAATCTCTTATTAAAGCAAGGTTATCACTCATGGAGCGACCTGGAACCACACAGGTCTGCTCGACCCCAACCAACCTCTCTATTACCTCTTGTAGGCGAAGAAAGATTGCTTTTGCTAGAATCTTACGATCAACACCAAGGAGTGTAAGGGGGCGCCAGTTTTTAAGATCTTTTTTCTCACCTTTCTTAAATAGAAGGGAAATGGTACCTTCCTTTAGGGATGGTGGTAACGACCCTAATTGGAGGCTCTCATTGTACATCTCCAAAAGAGGGGCCTTTAACTCTGCCCAGAAGGTAGTATAAAATTCTTTTGGCAACCCATCTGCCCCAGGGGCCTTGTTATTTTGCATGCTTTCTACTGCTTTGGTGAGTTCACTCAGAGATATTTTACTGTCAAGCTTCCCTTTAAATTCGTTAATATTTTTATCTACTTTAGATAGAAGGTTTTCTAAAGCTGTCTTATCTAAATCTTCACTTTTGTAAAGATCAGAGTAGAAGGAGTGTACACAACTTAGTATCTCATGTATTTCAGTTTTTTCTTGCCCCTCTTTATTCTTTAATCCTTCTATAAAGTTTTTAGGCCTAGCTAATTTCCTAAAAAAGTATCTAGAGCATTTTTCATTGTTTTCCATGTGGTGGACTCGGCTACGAATCAGTAGCCCCCGACTGGCCGCCGTGGAGAGGCGTAACATCTCTCTCTTCAATTGAGCTATATCCTCTGCAACATCTAGCCCGGCATAAGCCATTATATAAAATCTCTGCAGCTTTGCCTGATATTTCTGGAGCTTCAGACGTCTCTTTTTAGCAGTTCGTTTACCCACCTCTATGAAAAAAGTTTTTGCCCTAATCTTGACTTCTTCCCACCATTCCCCCACAGAGTTGAAGGAGGGCTTAAGAGAGAGCCATTGGTTAAGCTTCACCTTAAAATCATTGACCACCTTTGCATCTTGTAGTAGGGAAATATTCAGCTTCCATGAACCTCTACCTTTTTTGATGTTTTCTTTAAACATGAGAGAACATTCAATTTTATGATGGTCAGAGAAAAAAACTGGCGTGACTGCTGCATCTACAACCTGCAGCCCCCTTGATGTCAACAGAAAGTCTATTCTGGAATGGGTTCTGCCGTTGGACCAGGTATACCCAGGTAAACTCGGATTTTTTAAGCGGTAAACATCTATCAGTCTAAAATCTTTAATAATGTTTTTTAGGATTTCAGAACTGGAGTCCAGCCTTACTGTGGAGGTGGTTAACTTTTCTTTTTTGCTTACCAAGCAGTTGAAATCGCCACCCAGAATGACCTCTCTGTTACACAACAAAAGGGGTTGTAATTCTTTGAGCACTGTTAACCGTTCTCGGAGCTCAACAGGGCAATACACATTGATTACTCTTAACTTAGCGTTAAACAGTGAAACATCAACACATAGAATTCTCCCATCTATCACACGTTGTACCTTCTGGATGATAAAATCATGCCCTCTAAATAATACTGCAACCCCTGAAGATCTGTTTTTGTTGTCGCCTGACCATACTGATGGGCCGTGGCTCCATCTCTCCTCGAAGACCTTGTAATTCTCTCTATAGGATACATTACATTCTTGAAGTAGGAAGATGTCATTACCCTCTGAGTGTAGAAAAGTGAAGGCTGATGAGCACTTTACTGGGTCATTTAGTCCTCTAGTATTGAGGGATGCTATAGAGAGAGGAGCCATAGAAGTGCAGTTCAAAGGGGTGAAGAGGGTTAGTTCAGTGACAACTATGTAACATCTACTTTTTCTTAATTATCTTCTTTTTCTTTGGTTTCACATCTCTTTCCACCTTTCTTGACATGTCTTTTATCTGTGTTGTAGATGTAAAAGCAACTACAACATCTTGCTCAAGAAAGGGGTTTGATGTGGGGGAGGAAACGGGCCAGTTGGAATGAGGTAACACAGAAGAGGTCGAGGGGGAGGATTCACCTGATGGGGGGGACTCATTTACCCGTTTTCTTGAAGGAGAGTCCACTGTGTCTGGTACCAAGGTGGTGGCAATGGGAAGGGGCAAAGAGGTCAGTAAGGACTGGGAGGCATCTTCAGCCCGTTCCATGGAGGTCTGGGAGCTGGGATCTGGCACTGATGCAAGGTTGACTGTAGATGTTGACCTCGGGCGTTGGCCATCCAATGATGAGGAGGCAGATGAGTCTGGTCCCTGATGGATGGTGATGATTGGCAGCAGGGATGTTGAGCCCTCAACTTCCTCGAAGAGAGAATTGGCCGTTGGTTCTTGTTTCAAGGTAGCTGCATGAGGAGAGATGCTAGCCAGCAGGTTGTCCAGACGGTTCCCTGCCTCCTGTAGAGTCATCGGTGTCAACTCTGTCCTTGAGCTGGAGCCAGGTTCGGGAGGATGGTCTGCTTGATGGAAAGCAGTGAGGTCCATTGTGGAGGCAGGGGAGTTGAACGCTTCGTCGTCATTCTCTAATAGCCCAGCGCTCCAGTCCAAGACTCGTGTTCCCTCTTGTACCTCCTCCTCCAGGTCCAACACCGGTTCTTCACTTGGCTGTTGGAGTGCAGGGCCAGATGGCTGTCGCACTGGGCTTGTATGTTGAGAGGGCGCCTGATTGTTGCCAGAGTTTTCAGCAATGTGGTCTTGGCCTAAAGAAACAATTGATCTTACTGTGGACAGTTTCAGCCGGTTGGAGTATGCTTGAGGGCAGTCTTTAAAGCGATGTTGGGCTGAGGCACAGAGATTGCATTTTACAGGGGTTGGACATTGGGCTGTTGTATGGTCGAATGCTTTGCAGTTCCTGCAGATGTCCACCGTACATGCAGCAGCCAGATGTTCTAGGCTGCCGCATTTACGACATTCTTTTGGCTGACCAGAGTAGAACACAGACCCTCTGAAGGCTCCCAACTGGATGGTGCTTGGGAGATGCTGGAGGACCCCCTGTCGCCTTATGAGACGCACTTGAAATCGTCTGGTGCCTGTCTTGATTCCATCTATGTCAACAACTTCCATGGCATGAATCACCTCACAGTACCGAGCCATCCATGTCCAAACATCCTGGTTCCTGACTCTCTCAGAGAAAATCATTACATGTACTGTTTTCAGGTCTCTCTCTGCCAAAGGTGACATAATAATGTTCTTGAAGCTTGTTGTTGACTTTTTCTTGATTTCAAACTTTTCCAGGCAACTTTCGTAGTATCGTGTTGTTGTAAATATCACCTCAAAGATCTTCTTACCCGGAAATGCAAAAACGTAGTCAAGCTGGTTGGTGGAAATGCCAAGTTCTTTTTGCAAAATCTGTCTGCTGAATTGCAGCCGGTCCATCTGAAGATCTTCCAGAAGGTCGAAGCGGACAGCATTCCTGCGGTTGGCTTGATTGTTTCCTAACGCCCTGGGTGAACCACCTTCTTGATCATGGTATCTCCCCTGCCAGGTAAGTATGAGTTGGAACAGTCTGACACAGGATGGCCTTTCCCAGGCTCAGCCCCCTGGCTGACGGTGCCTCTTGGGGGATAATAGCAGAGTTAGGTGCCTTGGGCAATTTGCTCATCCTCATTGGGCACTAAAAGTTGCTGCAAATTCAAAAACACTGGTGCGACTTGACGAGGGTGGCTGGTCCACACATTGTGCCTGTTTTGTGTCCTTTTTCCAGCGATCCATCGCTCGGCAAAATAGAAAAATAACACTCCGTCAACGGCCACTTGGCATGATGTCTCCGCCCAGTCTGAATGCAACCAGAGACAATGTGCCGCACAAAAGCCTACCAGTAGGCATTCCAGCAATGGACGCGTCCAGACCACATTTCTTATGCAATGCCTCGCAGAGGAGGAGACGCAACAAGGTTTGTGCCGTCTCTAGCAGGCCACGCCCACTCTGCCCTTTTACCGGGAAAACGGGTAACCCGCACGCAACGCACTGCGACACAGCAGACGCCGGTGTACTGCAACGCTGTGACTTTCAGGACGGATTGAAACGGTAACACAAGGACCCCAAAGCAGCATTCAGAGGTTGAAGGTTGGCTTTCCGAGCTGCTCGGCAGAAAGCGCGGGAGACGAGCACTCATTTGTTTTTCTTCCACATTGTCATCAGGGGAGAGCGCGGACGCAGTCCCCCACTACCACAAATTATGCAGTCGAGATTCCCACATTTGGGGAATTCGCAGGGGTCAGCACAACCGGAGTGCAATGGCTGAGCCTCGCCCTGGGTGAACCACCTTCTTGATCATGGTATCTCCCCTGCCAGGTAAGTATGAGTTGGAACAGTCTGACACAGGATGGCCTTTCCCAGGCTCAGCCCCCTGGCTGACGGTGCCTCTGGGGGGATAATAGCAGAGTTAGGTGCCTTGGGCAATTTGCTCATCCTCATTGGGCACTAAAAGTTGCTGCAAATTCAAAAACACTGGTGCGACTTGACGAGGGTGGCTGGTCCACACATTGTGCCTGTTTTGTGTCCTTTTTCCAGCGATCCATCGCTCGGCAAAATAGAAAAATAACACTCCGTCAACGGCCACTTGGCATGATGTCTCCGCCCAGTCTGAATGCAACCAGAGACAATGTGCCGCACAAAAGCCTACCAGTAGGCATTCCAGCAATGGACGTGTCCAGACCACATTTCTTATGCAATGCCTCGCAGAGGAGGAGACGCAACAAGGTTTGTGCCGTCTCTAGCAGGCCACGCCCACTCTGCCCTTTTACCGGGAAAACGGGTAACCCGCACGCAACGCACTGCGACACAGCAGACGCCGGTGTACTGCAACGCTGTGACTTTCAGGACGGATTGAAACGGTAACACAAGGACCCCAAAGCAGCATTCAGAGGTTGAAGGTTGGCTTTCCGAGCTGCTCGGCAGAAAGCGCGCCAGACGAGCACTCACTTGTTTTTCTTCCACATTGTCATCAGGGGAGAGCGCGGACGCAGTCCCCCACTACCACAAATTATGCAGTCGAGATTCCCACATTTGGGGAATTCGCAGGGGTCAGCACAACCGGAGTGCAATGGCTGAGCCTCGCCCTGGGTGAACCACCTTCTTGATCATGGTATCTCCCCTGCCAGGTAAGTATGAGTTGGAACAGTCTGACACAGGATGGCCTTTCCCAGGCTCAGCCCCCTGGCTGACGGTGCCTCTTGGGGGATAATAGCAGAGTTAGGTGCCTTGGGCAATTTGCTCATCCTCATTGGGCACTAAAAGTTGCTGCAAATTCAAAAACACTGGTGCGACTTGACGAGGGGGGCTGGTCCACACATTGTGCCTGTTTTGTGTCCTTTTTCCAGCGATCCATCGCTCGGCAAAATAGAAAAATAACACTCCGTCAACGGCCACTTGGCATGATGTCTCCGCCCAGTCTGAATG
This sequence comes from Pagrus major, assembly GCF_040436345.1. Taxonomy (NCBI): domain Eukaryota; kingdom Metazoa; phylum Chordata; class Actinopteri; order Spariformes; family Sparidae; genus Pagrus; species Pagrus major. The sequence continues at coordinate 5,537,516 of NC_133238.1, forward strand.
CAACCAGAGACAATGTGCCGCACAAAAGCCTACCAGTAGGCATTCCAGCAATGGACGCGTCCAGACCACATTTCTTATGCAATGGCTCGCAGAGGAGGAGACGCAACAAGGTTTGTGCCGTCTCTAGCAGGCCACGCCCACTCTGCCCTTTTACCGGGAAAACGGGTAACCCGCACGCAACGCACTGCGACACAGCAGACGCCGGTGTACTGCAACGCTGTGACTTTCAGGACGGATTGAAACGGTAACACAAGGACCCCAAAGCAGCATTCAGAGGTTGAAGGTCGGCTTTCCGAGCTGCTCGGCAGAAAGCGCGGGAGACGAGCACTCACTTGTTTTTCTTCCACATTGTCATCAGGGGAGAGCGCGGACGCAGTCCCCCACTACCACAAATTATGCAGTCGAGATTCCCACATTTGGGGAATTCTCAGGGGTCAGCACAACCGGAGTGCAATGGCTGAGCCTCGCCCTGGGTGAACCACCTTCTTGATCATGGTATTTCCCCTGCCAGGTAAGTATGAGTTGGAACAGTCTGACACAGGATGGCCTTTCCCAGGCTCAGCCCCCTGGCTGACGGTGCCTCTTGGGGGATAATAGCAGAGTTAGGTGCCTTGGGCAATTTGCTCATCCTCATTGGGCACTAAAAGTTGCTGCAAATTCAAAAACACTGGTGCGACTTGACGAGGGTGGCTGGTCCACACATTGTGCCTGTTTTGTGTCCTTTTTCCAGCGATCCATCGCTCGGCAAAATAGAAAAATAACACTCCGTCAACGGCCACTTGGCATGATGTCTCCGCCCAGTCTGAATGCAACCAGAGACAATGTGCCGCACAAAAGCCTACCAGTAGGCATTCCAGCAATGGACGCGTCCAGACCACATTTCTTATGCAATGCCTCGCAGAGGAGGAGACGCAACAAGGTTTGTGCCGTCTCTAGCAGGCCACGCCCACTCTGCCCTTTAACCGGGAAAACGGGTAACCCGCACGCAACGCACTGCGACACAGCAGACGCCGGTGTACTGCAACGCTGTGACTTTCAGGACGGATTGAAACGGTAACACAAGGACCCCAAAGCAGCATTCAGAGGTTGAAGGTCGGCTTTCCGAGCTGCTCGGCAGAAAGCGCGGGAGACGAGCACTCACTTGTTTTTCTTCCACATTGTCATCAGGGGAGAGCGCGGACGCAGTCCCCCACTACCACAAATTATGCAGTCGAGATTCCCACATTTGGGGAATTCGCAGGGGTCAGCACAACCGGAGTGCAATGGCTGAGCCTCGCCCTGGGTGAACCACCTTCTTGATCATGGTATCTCCCCTGCCAGGTAAGTATGAGTTGGAACAGTCTGACACAGGATGGCCTTTCCCAGGCTCAGCCCCCTGGCTGACGGTGCCTCTTGGGGGATAATAGCAGAGTTAGGTGCCTTGGGCAATTTGCTCATCCTCATTGGGCACTAAAAGTTGCTGCAAATTCAAAAACACTGGTGCGACTTGACGAGGGTGGCTGGTCCACACATTGTGCCTGTTTTGTGTCCTTTTTCCAGCGATCCATCGCTCGGCAAAATAGAAAAATAACACTCCGTCAACGGCCACTTGGCATGATGTCTCCGCCCAGTCTGAATGCAACCAGAGACAATGTGCCGCACAAAAGCCTACCAGTAGGCATTCCAGCAATGGACGTGTCCAGACCACATTTCTTATGCAATGCCTCGCAGAGGAGGAGACGCAACAAGGTTTGTGCCGTCTCTAGCAGGCCACGCCCACTCTGCCCTTTTACCGGGAAAACGGGTAACCCGCACGCAACGCACTGCGACACAGCAGACGCCGGTGTACTGCAACGCTGTGACTTTCAGGACGGATTGAAACGGTAACACAAGGACCCCAAAGCAGCATTCAGAGGTTGAAGGTTGGCTTTCCGAGCTGCTCGGCAGAAAGCGCGGGAGACGAGCACTCACTTGTTTTTCTTCCACATTGTCATCAGGGGAGAGCGCGGACGCAGTCCCCCACTACCACAAATTATGCAGTCGAGATTCCCACATTTGGGGAATTCGCAGGGGTCAGCACAACCGGAGTGCAATGGCTGAGCCTCGCCCTGGGTGAACCACCTTCTTGATCATGGTATCTCCCCTGCCAGGTAAGTATGAGTTGGAACAGTCTGACACAGGATGGCCTTTCCCAGGCTCAGCCCCCTGGCTGACGGTGCCTCTTGGGGGATAATAGCAGAGTTAGGTGCCTTGGGCAATTTGCTCATCCTCATTGGGCACTAAAAGTTGCTGCAAATTCAAAAACACTGGTGCGACTTGACGAGGGGGGCTGGTCCACACATTGTGCCTGTTTTGTGTCCTTTTTCCAGCGATCCATCGCTCGGCAAAATAGAAAAATAACACTCCGTCAACGGCCACTTGGCATGATGTCTCCGCCCAGTCTGAATGCAACCAGAGACAATGTGCCGCACAAAAGCCTACCAGTAGGCATTCCAGCAATGGACGCGTCCAGACCACATTTCTTATGCAATGCCTCGCAGAGGAGGAGACGCAACAAGGTTTGTGCCGTCTCTAGCAGGCCACGCCCACTCTGCCCTTTTACCGGGAAAACGGGTAACCCGCACGCAACGCACTGCGACACAGCAGACGCCGGTGTACTGCAACGCTGTGACTTTCAGGACGGATTGAAACGGTAACACAAGGACCCCAAAGCAGCATTCAGAGGTTGAAGGTCGGCTTTCCGAGCTGCTCGGCAGAAAGCGCGGGAGACGAGCACTCACTTGTTTTTCTTCCACATTGTCATCAGGGGAGAGCGCGGACGCAGTCCCCCACTACCACAAATTATGCAGTCGAGATTCCCACATTTGGGGAATTCGCAGGGGTCAGCACAACCGGAGTGCAATGGCTGAGCCTCGCCCTGGGTGAACCACCTTCTTGATCATGGTATCTCCCCTGCCAGGTAAGTATGAGTTGGAACAGTCTGACACAGGATGGCCTTTCCCAGGCTCAGCCCCCTGGCTGACGGTGCCTCTGGGGGGATAATAGCAGAGTTAGGTGCCTTGGGCAATTTGCTCATCCTCATTGGGCACTAAAAGTTGCTGCAAATTCAAAAACACTGGTGCGACTTGACGAGGGTGGCTGGTCCACACATTGTGCCTGTTTTGTGTCCTTTTTCTAGCGATCCATCGCTCGGCAAAATAGAAAAATAACACTCCGTCAACGGCCACTTGGCATGATGTCTCCGCCCAGTCTGAATGCAACCAGAGACAATGTGCCGCACAAAAGCCTACCAGTAGGCATTCCAGCAATGGACGCGTCCAGACCACATTTCTTATGCAATGCCTCGCAGAGGAGGAGACGCAACAAGGTTTGTGCCGTCTCTAGCAGGCCACGCCCACTCTGCCCTTTTACCGGGAAAACGGGTAACCCGCACGCAACGCACTGTGACACAGCAGACGCCGGTGTACTGCAACGCTGTGACTTTCAGGACGGATTGAAACGGTAACACAAGGACCCCAAAGCAGCATTCAGAGGTTGAAGGTCGGCTTTCCGAGCTGCTCGGCAGAAAGCGCGGGAGACGAGCACTCACTTGTTTTTCTTCCACATTGTCATCAGGGGAGAGCGCGGACGCAGTCCCCCACTACCACAAATTATGCAGTCGAGATTCCCACATTTGGGGAATTCGCAGGGGTCAGCACAACCGGAGTGCAATGGCTGAGCCTCGCCCTGGGTGAACCACCTTCTTGATCATGGTATCTCCCCTGCCAGGTAAGTATGAGTTGGAACAGTCTGACACAGGATGGCCTTTCCCAGGCTCAGCCCCCTGGCTGACGGTGCCTCTGGGGGGATAATAGCAGAGTTAGGTGCCTTGGGCAATTTGCTCATCCTCATTGGGCACTAAAAGTTGCTGCAAATTCAAAAACACTGGTGCGACTTGACGAGGGTGGCTGGTCCACACATTGTGCCTGTTTTGTGTCCTTTTTCCAGCGATCCATCGCTCGGCAAAATAGAAAAATAACACTCCGTCAACGGCCACTTGGCATGATGTCTCCGCCCAGTCTGAATGCAACGAGAGACAATGTGCCGCACAAAAGCCTACCAGTAGGCATTCCAGCAATGGACGCGTCCAGACCACATTTCTTATGCAATGCCTCGCAGAGGAGGAGACGCAACAAGGTTTGTGCCGTCTCTAGCAGGCCACGCCCACTCTGCCCTTTTACCGGGAAAACGGGTAACCCGCACGCAACGCACTGCGACACAGCAGACGCCGGTGTACTGCAACGCTGTGACTTTCAGGACGGATTGAAACGGTAACACAAGGACCCCAAAGCAGCATTCAGAGGCTGAAGGTCGGCTTTCCGAGCTGCTCGGCAGAAAGCGCGGGAGACGAGCACTCACTTGTTTTTCTTCCACATTGTCATCAGGGGAGAGCGCGGACGCAGTCCCCCACTACCACAAATTATGCAGTCGAGATTCCCACATTTGGGGAATTCGCAGGGGTCAGCACAACCGGAGTGCAATGGCTGAGCCTCGCCCTGGGTGAACCACCTTCTTGATCATGGTATCTCCCCTGCCAGGTAAGTATGAGTTGGAACAGTCTGACACAGGATGGCCTTTCCCAGGCTCAGCCCCCTGGCTGACGGTGCCTCTGAGGGGATAATAGCAGAGTTAGGTGCCTTGGGCAATTTGCTCATCCTCATTGGGCACTAAAAGTTGCTGCAAATTCAAAAACACTGGTGCGACTTGACGAGGGTGGCTGGTCCACACATTGTGCCTGTTTTGTGTCCTTTTTCCAGCGATCCATCGCTCGGCAAAATAGAAAAATAACACTCCGTCAACGGCCACTTGGCATGATGTCTCCGCCCAGTCTGAATGCAACCAGAGACAATGTGCCGCACAAAAGCCTACCAGTAGGCATTCCAGCAATGGACGCGTCCAGACCACATTTCTTATGCAATGCCTCGCAGAGGAGGAGACGCAACAAGGTTTGTGCCGTCTCTAGCAGGCCACGCCCACTCTGCCCTTTTACCGGGAAAACGGGTAACCCGCACGCAACGCACTGCGACACAGCAGACGCCGGTGTACTGCAACGCTGTGACTTTCAGGACGGATTGAAACGGTAACACAAGGACCCCAAAGCAGCATTCAGAGGTTGAAGGTCGGCTTTCCGAGCTGCTCGGCAGAAAGCGCGGGAGACGAGCACTCACTTGTTTTTCTTCCACATTGTCATCAGACAAATAACACTCCGTCAACGGCCACTTGGCATGATGTCTCCGCCCAGTCTGAATGCAACCAGAGACAATGTGCCGCACAAAAGCCTACCAGTAGGCATTCCAGCAATGGACGCGTCCAGACCACATTTCTTATGCAATGCCTCGCAGAGGAGGAGACGCAACAAGGTTTGTGCCGTCTCTAGCAGGCCACGCCCACTCTGCCCTTTTACCGGGAAAACGGGTAACCCGCACGCAACGCACTGCGACACAGCAGACGCCGGTGTACTGCAACGCTGTGACTTTCAGGACGGATTGAAACGGTAACACAAGGACCCCAAAGCAGCATTCAGAGGTTGAAGGTCGGCTTTCCGAGCTGCTCGGCAGAAAGCGCGGGAGACGAGCACTCACTTGTTTTTCTTCCACATTGTCATCAGGGGAGAGCGCGGACGCAGTCCCCCACTACCACAAATTATGCAGTCGAGATTCCCACATTTGGGGAATTCGCAGGGGTCAGCACAACCGGAGTGCAATGGCTGAGCCTCGCCCTGGGTGAACCACCTTCTTGATCATGGTATCTCCCCTGCCAGGTAAGTATGAGTTGGAACAGTCTGACACAGGATGGCCTTTCCCAGGCTCAGCCCCCTGGCTGACGGTGCCTCTTGGGGGATAATAGCAGAGTTAGGTGCCTTGGGCAATTTGCTCATCCTCATTGGGCACTAAAAGTTGCTGCAAATTCAAAAACACTGGTGCGACTTGACGAGGGGGGCTGGTCCACACATTGTGCCTGTTTTGTGTCCTTTTTCCAGCGATCCATCGCTCGGCAAAATAGAAAAATAACACTCCGTCAACGGCCACTTGGCATGATGTCTCCGCCCAGTCTGAATGCAACCAGAGACAATGTGCCGCACAAAAGCCTACCAGTAGGCATTCCAGCAATGGACGCGTCCAGACCACATTTCTTATGCAATGCCTCGCAGAGGAGGAGACGCAACAAGGTTTGTGCCGTCTCTAGCAGGCCACGCCCACTCTGCCCTTTTACCGGGAAAACGGGTAACCCGCACGCAACGCACTGCGACACAGCAGACGCCGGTGTACTGCAACGCTGTGACTTTCAGGACGGATTGAAACGGTAACACAAGGACCCCAAAGCAGCATTCAGAGGTTGAAGGTCGGCTTTCCGAGCTGCTCGGCAGAAAGCGCGGGAGACGAGCACTCACTTGTTTTTCTTCCACATTGTCATCAGGGGAGAGCGCGGACGCAGTCCCCCACTACCACAAATTATGCAGTCGAGATTCCCACATTTGGGGAATTCGCAGGGGTCAGCACAACCGGAGTGCAATGGCTGAGCCTCGCCCTGGGTGAACCACCTTCTTGATCATGGTATCTCCCCTGCCAGGTAAGTATGAGTTGGAACAGTCTGACACAGGATGGCCTTTCACAGGCTCAGCCCCCTGGCTGACGGTGCCTCTTGGGGGATAATAGCAGAGTTAGGTGCCTTGGGCAATTTGCTCATCCTCATTGGGCACTAAAAGTTGCTGCAAATTCAAAAACACTGGTGCGACTTGACGAGGGTGGCTGGTCCACACATTGTGCCTGTTTTGTGTCCTTTTTCCAGCGATCCATCGCTCGGCAAAATAGAAAAATAACACTCCGTCAACGGCCACTTGGCATGATGTCTCCGCCCAGTCTGAATGCAACCAGAGACAATGTGCCGCACAAAAGCCTACCAGTAGGCATTCCAGCAATGGACGTGTCCAGACCACATTTCTTATGCAATGCCTCGCAGAGGAGGAGACGCAACAAGGTTTGTGCCGTCTCTAGCAGGCCACGCCCACTCTGCCCTTTTACCGGGAAAACGGGTAACCCGCACGCAACGCACTGCGACACAGCAGACGCCGGTGTACTGCAACGCTGTGACTTTCAGGACGGATTGAAACGGTAACACAAGGACCCCAAAGCAGCATTCAGAGGTTGAAGGTTGGCTTTCCGAGCTGCTCGGCAGAAAGCGCGCCAGACGAGCACTCACTTGTTTTTCTTCCACATTGTCATCAGGGGAGAGCGCGGACGCAGTCCCCCACTACCACAAATTATGCAGTCGAGATTCCCACATTTGGGGAATTCGCAGGGGTCAGCACAACCGGAGTGCAATGGCTGAGCCTCGCCCTGGGTGAACCACCTTCTTGATCATGGTATCTCCCCTGCCAGGTAAGTATGAGTTGGAACAGTCTGACACAGGATGGCCTTTCCCAGGCTCAGCCCCCTGGCTGACGGTGCCTCTTGGGGGATAATAGCAGAGTTAGGTGCCTTGGGCAATTTGCTCATCCTCATTGGGCACTAAAAGTTGCTGCAAATTCAAAAACACTGGTGCGACTTGACGAGGGTGGCTGGTCCACACATTGTGCCTGTTTTGTGTCCTTTTTCCAGCGATCCATCGCTCGGCAAAATAGAAAAATAACACTCCGTCAACGGCCACTTGGCATGATGTCTCCGCCCAGTCTGAATGCAACCAGAGACAATGTGCCGCACAAAAGCCTACCAGTAGGCATTCCAGCAATGGACGCGTCCAGACCACATTTCTTATGCAATGCCTCGCAGAGGAGGAGACGCAACAAGGTTTGTGCCGTCTCTAGCAGGCCACGCCCACTCTGCCCTTTTACCGGGAAAACGGGTAACCCGCACGCAACGCACTGCGACACAGCAGACGCCGGTGTACTGCAACGCTGTGACTTTCAGGACGGATTGAAACGGTAACACAAGGACCCCAAAGCAGCATTCAGAGGTTGAAGGTTGGCTTTCCGAGCTGCTCGGCAGAAAGCGCGGGAGACGAGCACTCATTTGTTTTTCTTCCACATTGTCATCAGGGGAGAGCGCGGACGCAGTCCCCCACTACCACAAATTATGCAGTCGAGATTCCCACATTTGGGGAATTCGCAGGGGTCAGCACAACCGGAGTGCAATGGCTGAGCCTCGCCCTGGGTGAACCACCTTCTTGATCATGGTATCTCCCCTGCCAGGTAAGTATGAGTTGGAACAGTCTGACACAGGATGGCCTTTCCCAGGCTCAGCCCCCTGGCTGACGGTGCCTCTGGGGGGATAATAGCAGCGTTAGGTGCCTTGGGCAATTTGCTCATCCTCATTGGGCACTAAAAGTTGCTGCAAATTCAAAAACACTGGTGCGACTTGACGAGGGTGGCTGGTCCACACATTGTGCCTGTTTTGTGTCCTTTTTCCAGCGATCCATCGCTCGGCAAAATAGAAAAATAACACTCCGTCAACGGCCACTTGGCATGATGTCTCCGCCCAGTCTGAATGCAACCAGAGACAATGTGCCGCACAAAAGCCTACCAGTAGGCATTCCAGCAATGGACGTGTCCAGACCACATTTCTTATGCAATGCCTCGCAGAGGAGGAGACGCAACAAGGTTTGTGCCGTCTCTAGCAGGCCACGCCCACTCTGCCCTTTTACCGGGAAAACGGGTAACCCGCACGCAACGCACTGCGACACAGCAGACGCCGGTGTACTGCAACGCTGTGACTTTCAGGACGGATTGAAACGGTAACACAAGGACCCCAAAGCAGCATTCAGAGGTTGAAGGTTGGCTTTCCGAGCTGCTCGGCAGAAAGCGCGCCAGACGAGCACTCACTTGTTTTTCTTCCACATTGTCATCAGGGGAGAGCGCGGACGCAGTCCCCCACTACCACAAATTATGCAGTCGAGATTCCCACATTTGGGGAATTCGCAGGGGTCAGCACAACCGGAGTGCAATGGCTGAGCCTCGCCCTGGGTGAACCACCTTCTTGATTATGGTATCTCCCCTGCCAGGTAAGTATGAGTTGGAACAGTCTGACACAGGATGGCCTTTCCCAGGCTCAGCCCCCTGGCTGACGGTGCCTCTTGGGGGATAATAGCAGAGTTAGGTGCCTTGGGCAATTTGCTCATCCTCATTGGGCACTAAAAGTTGCTGCAAATTCAAAAACACTGGTGCGACTTGACGAGGGGGGCTGGTCCACACATTGTGCCTGTTTTGTGTCCTTTTTCCAGCGATCCATCGCTCGGCAAAATAGAAAAATAACACTCCGTCAACGGCCACTTGGCATGATGTCTCCGCCCAGTCTGAATGCAACCAGAGACAATGTGCCGCACAAAAGCCTACCAGTAGGCATTCCAGCAATGGACGCGTCCAGACCACATTTCTTATGCAATGCCTCGCAGAGGAGGAGACGCAACAAGGTTTGTGCCGTCTCTAGCAGGCCACGCCCACTCTGCCCTTTTACCGGGAAAACGGGTAACCCGCACGCAACGCACTGCGACACAGCAGACGCCGGTGTACTGCAACGCTGTGACTTTCAGGACGGATTGAAACGGTAACACAAGGACCCCAAAGCAGCATTCAGAGGTTGAAGGTTGGCTTTCCGAGCTGCTCGGCAGAAAGCGCGGGAGACGAGCACTCATTTGTTTTTCTTCCACATTGTCATCAGGGGAGAGCGCGGACGCAGTCCCCCACTACCACAAATTATGCAGTCGAGATTCCCACATTTGGGGAATTCGCAGGGGTCAGCACAACCGGAGTGCAATGGCTGAGCCTCGCCCTGGGTGAACCACCTTCTTGATCATGGTATCTCCCCTGCCAGGTAAGTATGAGTTGGAACAGTCTGACACAGGATGGCCTTTCCCAGGCTCAGCCCCCTGGCTGACGGTGCCTCTTGGGGGATAATAGCAGAGTTAGGTGCCTTGGGCAATTTGCTCATCCTCATTGGGCACTAAAAGTTGCTGCAAATTCAAAAACACTGGTGCGACTTGACGAGGGGGGCTGGTCCACACATTGTGCCTGTTTTGTGTCCTTTTTCCAGCGATCCATCGCTCGGCAAAATAGAAAAATAACACTCCGTCAACGGCCACTTGGCATGATGTCTCCGCCCAGTCTGAATGCAACCAGAGACAATGTGCCGCACAAAAGCCTACCAGTAGGCATTCCAGCAATGGACGCGTCCAGACCACATTTCTTATGCAATGCCTCGCAGAGGAGGAGACGCAACAAGGTTTGTGCCGTCTCTAGCAGGCCACGCCCACTCTGCCCTTTTACCGGGAAAACGGGTAACCCGCACGCAACGCACTGCGACACAGCAGACGCCGGTGTACTGCAACGCTGTGACTTTCAGGACGGATTGAAACGGTAACACAAGGACCCCAAAGCAGCATTCAGAGGTTGAAGGTCGGCTTTCCGAGCTGCTCGGCAGAAAGCGCGGGAGACGAGCACTCACTTGTTTTTCTTCCACATTGTCATCAGGGGAGAGCGCGGACGCAGTCCCCCACTACCACAAATTATGCAGTCGAGATTCCCACATTTGGGGAATTCGCAGGGGTCAGCACAACCGGAGTGCAATGGCTGAGCCTCGCCCTGGGTGAACCACTTTTTCACTTTTTAGAAGCTTTTATTAATTTCAGTCAAAATTAGTTACAGACATACATAAATCACACAATTACAATTACCCAACACCAAGTAGATATTCTAATCAAATAAATAATAGTTACATTCAATAAACATTCCATTCAGCAGTTGTAACATCAAATAGATGTTCCATTCAGTTTCCTTAATTTTAAAAAAGATCCATTAAAGCAACAGGAATTTTGTCAGTTTTCCACCAATTTTTCATTTCTTGATCATTATACTTAATTCTATCCCTAATGATGTAGTCCCTGACACCTGTAATGCCAACCTTTGCCACAGAATCAGGTGAAATAGAGAGCTTTCTGAAGGCAGTTAGGTTTCTGCATTTCCAGATACCTTCTTTGACACAGTTGATGATTGCCCACCACCTTTCATTTCTGTCCTTTTCATCTGTCTCAATGTTTCCATATAAAACATCCATTTCATTAGGGGCTCTAAAAAGGTCTGTTAACCATGGTTTTACAATTTCCCACACTGCCCTTGAAACAGCGCATGACCAAAAGCAGTGAGCCACATCTTCACCATCATTACAATTTTTTTTGGACATTTAGCACTACGTGTGCATCGCCTTCTCAGCAAGAAGGCTCTTGTAGGGACACAATTTTGGGCTATCTTCCAGGCCAGGTCCTTATGTACATTGAACAAAAATGGTAAGTTTACATTTTTCCAAACTCTGATGCATTTGCTCTCAGGTAGGATACCTACCGGCACAAGGCTAGAGGTCGGGGGTGAAAGGCACCCCTCCACATCAACCCTATCTATTTTACCTACCACGGACCAATCTAACTTTGCTACTTTAAAGAGTGTTAATGCTCTCTCGTATAGAGCTGGTCTACTTTCAGCATTGGGCGTACAAAGAGAAACCCTTTTACCCTTCCCTCTATACATCATGCGGCCTACCCAAAACTTGGCAAAATGAAACCAGAGACTGGTATTGCTCTCTGTAAAAACAGCATTCAAAATTGGTGTCAAAAAAAGGGCATCAAATTTGGCCCCCAACTCAGGTACAGCTTTCCCTCCTTTAACCAGAGGTTTGTACATGATGTCTCTTTTGACATGTTCTTGTTGGGAGCTCCAAATGAATTGAAACATGATGCGTCTCAAAGAGGTCAGGAATGTCTTGGGAGCTGGCAGAGTGGCCGCCAGAAAGGTCAAAGAGGCCAGAACCTCAGCCTTAATCACCAAAATTTTGCCAGTGAATGTTAGATCCCTCTGCTCCCACTGAAGCAATTTTCCTTTGATAGCTGGTAGTCTTGCTTCCCAATTTATTATTTCCATTCCCTTCCCAATTTCCACTCCCAAAATTTTTACTCTCTCTTCTTTTTCAACTAACCCTAAATCAGGCTTTCTTTCTGGCCAATTAAGGTAGAGGATCTCACTCTTGGCCCGGTTCAGTTTGGCCCCAGATGCTTGAGAAAATTGCTCACTCCACTGGAGGGCTTTAACCATTGAATTATTGCTGGTACAAAGGATTGTCAAGTCATCCATATACAGGGACATTTTAGCCTCCTTTCCATTACTACCAGGGACAGGAAGGCCCCGAATATCAGTGTCATGTTTTATCCCACAGGCCAGAGGCTCCATGGCTAGTACAAACAGGCTGACTGATAGCGGGCATCCCTGTCTGACCCCTGCCTGGATCTTAATAGGTTCACTGAAGTGGCCATTAATGTTTACTCTACTAGAGCAATCAAAGTACAGTAAATTAATCCATGCCCTCAACTGTGGGCCGAACCCAAACCTCACCAGTGCTTCTTTGAGATACTCATGGCTTATTCTATCAAAGGCTTTTTCTAAATCCAGGCCAGCAATACATAGGGGTACATTGCGATCTAAAGCATACAAGTATGAATCTCTTATTAAAGCAAGGTTATCACTCATGGAGCGACCTGGAACCACACAGGTCTGCTCGACCCCAACCAACCTCTCTATCACCTCTTGTAGGCGAAGAAAGATTGCTTTTGCTAGAATCTTACGATCAACACCAAGGAGTGTAAGGGGGCGCCAGTTTTTAAGATCTTTTTTTTCACCTTTCTTGTATAGAAGGGAAATGGTACCTTCCTTTAGGGATGGTGGTAACGACCCTAATTGGAGGCTCTCATTGTACATCTCCAAAAGAGGGGCCTTTAACTCTGCCCAGAAGGTAGTATAAAATTCTTTTGGCAACCCATCTGCCCCAGGGGCCTTGTTATTTTGCATGCTTTCTACTGCTTTGGTGAGTTCACTCAGAGATATTTTACTGTCAAGCTTCCCTTTAAATTCGTTAATATTTTTATCTACTTTAGAAAGAAGGTTTTCTAAAGCTGTCTTATCTAAATCTTCACTTTTGTAAAGATCAGAGTAGAAGGAGTGTACACAACTTAGTATCTCATGTATTTCAGTTTTTTCTTGTCCCTCTTTATTCTTTAATCCTTCTATAAAGTTTTTAGGCCTAGCTAATTTCCTAAAAAAGTATCTAGAGCATTTTTCATTGTTTTCCATGTGGTGGACTCGGCTACGAATCAGTAGCCCCCGACTGGCCGCCGTGGAGAGGCGTAACATCTCTCTCTTCAATTGAGCTATATCCTCTGCAACATCTAGCCCGGCATAAGCCATTATATAAAATCTCTGCAGCTTTGCCTGATATTTCTGGAGCTTCAGACGTCTCTTTTTAGCAGTTCGTTTACCCACCTCTATGAAAAAAGTTTTTGCCCTAATCTTGACTTCTTCCCACCATTCCCCCACAGAGTTGAAGGAGGGCTTAAGAGAGAGCCATTGGTTAAGCTTCACCTTAAAATCATTGACCACCTTTGCATCTTGTAGTAGGGAAATATTCAGCTTCCATGAACCTCTACCTTTTTTGATGTTTTCTTTAAACATGAGAGAACATTCAATTTTATGATGGTCAGAGAAAAAAACTGGCGTGACTGCTGCATCTACAACCTGCAGCCCCCTTGATGTCAACAGAAAGTCTATTCTGGAATGGGTTCTGCCGTTGGACCAGGTATACCCAGGTAAACTCGGATTTTTTAAGCGGTAAACATCTATCAGTCTAAAATCTTTAATAATGTTTTTTAGGATTTCAGAACTGGAGTCCAGCCTTACTGTGGAGGTGGTTAACTTTTCTTTTTTGCTTACCAAGCAGTTGAAATCGCCACCCAGAATGACCTCTCTGTTACACAACAAAAGGGGTTGTAATTCTTTGAGCACTGTTAACCGTTCTCGGAGCTCAACAGGGCAATACACATTGATTACTCTTAACTTAGCGTTAAACAGTGAAACATCAACACATAGAATTCTCCCATCTATCACACGTTGTACCTTCTGGATGATAAAATCATGCCCTCTAAATAATACTGCAACCCCTGAAGATCTGTTTTTGTTGTCGCCTGACCATACTGATGGGCCGTGGCTCCATCTCTCCTCGAAGACCTTGTAATTCTCTCTATAGGATACATTACATTCTTGAAGTAGGAAGATGTCATTACCCTCTGAGTGTAGAAAAGTGAAGGCTGATGAGCACTTTACTGGGTCATTTAGTCCTCTAGTATTGAGGGATGCTATAGAGAGAGGAGCCATAGAAGTGCAGTTCAAAGGGGTGAAGAGGGTTAGTTCAGTGACAACTATGTAACATCTACTTTTTCTTAATTATCTTCTTTTTCTTTGGTTTCACATCTCTTTCCACCTTTCTTGACATGTCTTTTATCTGTGTTGTAGATGTAAAAGCAACTACAACATCTTGCTCAAGAAAGGGGTTTGATGTGGGGGAGGAAACGGGCCAGTTGGAATGAGGTAACACAGAAGAGGTCGAGGGGGAGGATTCACCTGATGGGGGGGACTCATTTACCCGTTTTCTTGAAGGAGAGTCCACTGTGTCTGGTACCAAGGTGGTGGCAATGGGAAGGGGCAAAGAGGTCAGTAAGGACTGGGAGGCATCTTCAGCCCGTTCCATGGAGGTCTGGGAGCTGGGATCTGGCACTGATGCAAGGTTGACTGTAGATGTTGACCTCGGGCGCTGGCCATCCAATGATGAGGAGGCAGATGAGTCTGGTCCCTGATGGATGGTGATGATTGGCAGCAGGGATGTTGAGCCCTCAACTTCCTCGAAGAGAGAATTGGCCGTTGGTTCTTGTTTCAAGGTAGCTGCATGAGGAGAGATGCTAGCCAGCAGGTTGTCCAGACGGTTCCCTGCCTCCTGTAGAGTCATCGGTGTCAACTCTGTCCTTGAGCTGGAGCCAGGTTCGGGAGGATGGTCTGCTTGATGGAAAGCAGTGAGGTCCATTGTGGAGGCAGGGGAGTTGAACGCTTCGTCGTCATTCTCTAATAGCCCAGCGCTCCAGTCCAAGACTCGTGTTCCCTCTTGTACCTCCTCCTCCAGGTCCAACACCGGTTCTTCACTTGGCTGTTGGAGTGCAGGGCCAGATGGCTGTCGCACTGGGCTTGTATGTTGAGAGGGCGCCTGATTGTTGCCAGAGTTTTCAGCAATGTGGTCTTGGCCTAAAGAAACAATTGATCTTACTGTGGACAGTTTCAGCCGGTTGGAGTATGCTTGAGGGCAGTCTTTAAAGCGATGTTGGGCTGAGGCACAGAGATTGCATTTTACAGGGGTTGGACATTGGGCTGTTGTATGGTCGAATGCTTTGCAGTTCCTGCAGATGTCCACCGTACATGCAGCAGCCAGATGTTCTAGGCTGCCGCATTTACGACATTCTTTTGGCTGACCAGAGTAGAACACAGACCCTCTGAAGGCTCCCAACTGGATGGTGCTTGGGAGATGCTGGAGGACCCCCTGTCGCCTTATGAGACGCACTTGAAATCGTCTGGTGCCTGTCTTGATTCCATCTATGTCAACAACTTCCATGGCATGAATCACCTCACAGTACCGAGCCATCCATGTCCAAACATCCTGGTTCCTGACTCTCTCAGAGAAAATCATTACATGTACTGTTTTCAGGTCTCTCTCTGCCAAAGGTGACATAATAATGTTCTTGAAGCTTGTTGTTGACTTTTTCTTGATTTCAAACTTTTCCAGGCAACTTTCGTAGTATCGTGTTGTTGTAAATATCACCTCAAAGATCTTCTTACCCGGAAATGCAAAAACGTAGTCAAGCTGGTTGGTGGAAATGCCAAGTTCTTTTTGCAAAATCTGTCTGCTGAATTGCAGCCGGTCCATCTGAAGATCTTCCAGAAGGTCGAAGCGGACAGCATTCCTGCGGTTGGCTTGATTGTTTCCTAACGCCATGCTGGTCCTCTGGCCAGAAAGGAGCCGGTATGATATAGCCGCCGACGCTATTTACTTTATTGTGCCCCATACACCGCTCGACAACAATAGAGTCAGTTGATCCTTGATCATGGTATCTCCCCTGCCAGGTAAGTATGAGTTGGAACAGTCTGACACAGGATGGCCTTTCCCAGGCTCAGCCCCCTGGCTGACGGTGCCTCTTGGGGGATAATAGCAGAGTTAGGTGCCTTGGGCAATTTGCTCATCCTCATTGGGCACTAAAAGTTGCTGCAAATTCAAAAACACTGGTGCGACTTGACGAGGGTGGCTGGTCCACACATTGTGCCTGTTTTGTGTCCTTTTTCCAGCGATCCATCGCTCGGCAAAATAGAAAAATAACACTCCGTCAACGGCCACTTGGCATGATGTCTCCGCCCAGTCTGAATGCAACCAGAGACAATGTGCCGCACAAAAGCCTACCAGTAGGCATTCCAGCAATGGACGTGTCCAGACCACATTTCTTATGCAATGCCTCGCAGAGGAGGAGACGCAACAAGGTTTGTGCCGTCTCTAGCAGGCCACGCCCACTCTGCCCTTTTACCGGGAAAACGGGTAACCCGCACGCAACGCACTGCGACACAGCAGACGCCGGTGTACTGCAACGCTGTGACTTTCAGGACGGATTGAAACGGTAACACAAGGACCCCAAAGCAGCATTCAGAGGTTGAAGGTTGGCTTTCCGAGCTGCTCGGCAGAAAGCGCGCCAGACGAGCACTCACTTGTTTTTCTTCCACATTGTCATCAGGGGAGAGCGCGGACGCAGTCCCCCACTACCACAAATTATGCAGTCGAGATTCCCACATTTGGGGAATTCGCAGGGGTCAGCACAACCGGAGTGCAATGGCTGAGCCTCGCCCTGGGTGAACCACCTTCTTGATCATGGTATCTCCCCTGCCAGGTAAGTATGAGTTGGAACAGTCTGACACAGGATGGCCTTTCCCAGGCTCAGCCCCCTGGCTGACGGTGCCTCTTGGGGGATAATAGCAGAGTTAGGTGCCTTGGGCAATTTGCTCATCCTCATTGGGCACTAAAAGTTGCTGCAAATTCAAAAACACTGGTGCGACTTGACGAGGGTGGCTGGTCCACACATTGTGCCTGTTTTGTGTCCTTTTTCCAGCGATCCATCGCTCGGCAAAATAGAAAAATAACACTCCGTCAACGGCCACTTGGCATGATGTCTCCGCCCAGTCTGAATGCAACCAGAGACAATGTGCCGCACAAAAGCCTACCAGTAGGCATTCCAGCAATGGACGCGTCCAGACCACATTTCTTATGCAATGCCTCGCAGAGGAGGAGACGCAACAAGGTTTGTGCCGTCTCTAGCAGGCCACGCCCACTCTGCCCTTTTACCGGGAAAACGGGTAACCCGCACGCAACGCACTGCGACACAGCAGACGCCGGTGTACTGCAACGCTGTGACTTTCAGGACGGATTGAAACGGTAACACAAGGACCCCAAAGCAGCATTCAGAGGTTGAAGGTTGGCTTTCCGAGCTGCTCGGCAGAAAGCGCGGGAGACGAGCACTCATTTGTTTTTCTTCCACATTGTCATCAGGGGAGAGCGCGGACGCAGTCCCCCACTACCACAAATTATGCAGTCGAGATTCCCACATTTGGGGAATTCGCAGGGGTCAGCACAACCGGAGTGCAATGGCTGAGCCTCGCCCTGGGTGAACCACCTTCTTGATCATGGTATCTCCCCTGCCAGGTAAGTATGAGTTGGAACAGTCTGACACAGGATGGCCTTTCCCAGGCTCAGCCCCCTGGCTGACGGTGCCTCTGGGGGGATAATAGCAGAGTTAGGTGCCTTGGGCAATTTGCTCATCCTCATTGGGCACTAAAAGTTGCTGCAAATTCAAAAACACTGGTGCGACTTGACGAGGGTGGCTGGTCCACACATTGTGCCTGTTTTGTGTCCTTTTTCCAGCGATCCATCGCTCGGCAAAATAGAAAAATAACACTCCGTCAACGGCCACTTGGCATGATGTCTCCGCCCAGTCTGAATGCAACCAGAGACAATGTGCCGCACAAAAGCCTACCAGTAGGCATTCCAGCAATGG
The DNA here is from genome assembly GCF_040436345.1 of Pagrus major. NCBI lineage: Eukaryota > Metazoa > Chordata > Actinopteri > Spariformes > Sparidae > Pagrus > Pagrus major. The sequence goes on from NC_133238.1 coordinate 5,555,477, forward strand.
ACGTGTCCAGACCACATTTCTTATGCAATGCCTCGCAGAGGAGGAGACGCAACAAGGTTTGTGCCGTCTCTAGCAGGCCACGCCCACTCTGCCCTTTTACCGGGAAAACGGGTAACCCGCACGCAACGCACTGCGACACAGCAGACGCCGGTGTACTGCAACGCTGTGACTTTCAGGACGGATTGAAACGGTAACACAAGGACCCCAAAGCAGCATTCAGAGGTTGAAGGTTGGCTTTCCGAGCTGCTCGGCAGAAAGCGCGCCAGACGAGCACTCACTTGTTTTTCTTCCACATTGTCATCAGGGGAGAGCGCGGACGCAGTCCCCCACTACCACAAATTATGCAGTCGAGATTCCCACATTTGGGGAATTCGCAGGGGTCAGCACAACCGGAGTGCAATGGCTGAGCCTCGCCCTGGGTGAACCACCTTCTTGATTATGGTATCTCCCCTGCCAGGTAAGTATGAGTTGGAACAGTCTGACACAGGATGGCCTTTCCCAGGCTCAGCCCCCTGGCTGACGGTGCCTCTTGGGGGATAATAGCAGAGTTAGGTGCCTTGGGCAATTTGCTCATCCTCATTGGGCACTAAAAGTTGCTGCAAATTCAAAAACACTGGTGCGACTTGACGAGGGGGGCTGGTCCACACATTGTGCCTGTTTTGTGTCCTTTTTCCAGCGATCCATCGCTCGGCAAAATAGAAAAATAACACTCCGTCAACGGCCACTTGGCATGATGTCTCCGCCCAGTCTGAATGCAACCAGAGACAATGTGCCGCACAAAAGCCTACCAGTAGGCATTCCAGCAATGGACGCGTCCAGACCACATTTCTTATGCAATGCCTCGCAGAGGAGGAGACGCAACAAGGTTTGTGCCGTCTCTAGCAGGCCACGCCCACTCTGCCCTTTTACCGGGAAAACGGGTAACCCGCACGCAACGCACTGCGACACAGCAGACGCCGGTGTACTGCAACGCTGTGACTTTCAGGACGGATTGAAACGGTAACACAAGGACCCCAAAGCAGCATTCAGAGGTTGAAGGTTGGCTTTCCGAGCTGCTCGGCAGAAAGCGCGGGAGACGAGCACTCATTTGTTTTTCTTCCACATTGTCATCAGGGGAGAGCGCGGACGCAGTCCCCCACTACCACAAATTATGCAGTCGAGATTCCCACATTTGGGGAATTCGCAGGGGTCAGCACAACCGGAGTGCAATGGCTGAGCCTCGCCCTGGGTGAACCACCTTCTTGATCATGGTATCTCCCCTGCCAGGTAAGTATGAGTTGGAACAGTCTGACACAGGATGGCCTTTCCCAGGCTCAGCCCCCTGGCTGACGGTGCCTCTGGGGGGATAATAGCAGAGTTAGGTGCCTTGGGCAATTTGCTCATCCTCATTGGGCACTAAAAGTTGCTGCAAATTCAAAAACACTGGTGCGACTTGACGAGGGTGGCTGGTCCACACATTGTGCCTGTTTTGTGTCCTTTTTCCAGCGATCCATCGCTCGGCAAAATAGAAAAATAACACTCCGTCAACGGCCACTTGGCATGATGTCTCCGCCCAGTCTGAATGCAACCAGAGACAATGTGCCGCACAAAAGCCTACCAGTAGGCATTCCAGCAATGGACGTGTCCAGACCACATTTCTTATGCAATGCCTCGCAGAGGAGGAGACGCAACAAGGTTTGTGCCGTCTCTAGCAGGCCACGCCCACTCTGCCCTTTTACCGGGAAAACGGGTAACCCGCACGCAACGCACTGCGACACAGCAGACGTTGGTGTACTGCAACGCTGTGACTTTCAGGACGGATTGAAACGGTAACACAAGGACCCCAAAGCAGCATTCAGAGGTTGAAGGTTGGCTTTCCGAGCTGCTCGGCAGAAAGCGCGGGAGACGAACACTCACTTGTTTTTCTTCCACATTGTCATCAGGGGAGAGCGCGGACGCAGTCCCCCACTACCACAAATTATGCAGTCGAGATTCCCACATTTGGGGAATTCGCAGGGGTCAGCACAACCGGAGTGCAATGGCTGAGCCTCGCCCTGGGTGAACCACCTTCTTGATCATGGTATCTCCCCTGCCAGGTAAGTATGAGTTGGAACAGTCTGACACAGGATGGCCTTTCCCAGGCTCAGCCCCCTGGCTGACGGTGCCTCTGGGGGGATAATAGCAGAGTTAGGTGCCTTGGGCAATTTGCTCATCCTCATTGGGCACTAAAAGTTGCTGCAAATTCAAAAACACTGGTGCGACTTGACGAGGGTGGCTGGTCCACACATTGTGCCTGTTTTGTGTCCTTTTTCCAGCGATCCATCGCTCGGCAAAATAGAAAAATAACACTCCGTCAACGGCCACTTGGCATGATGTCTCCGCCCAGTCTGAATGCAACCAGAGACAATGTGCCGCACAAAAGCCTACCAGTAGGCATTCCAGCAATGGACGCGTCCAGACCACATTTCTTATGCAATGCCTCGCAGAGGAGGAGACGCAACAAGGTTTGTGCCGTCTCTAGCAGGCCACGCCCACTCTGCCCTTTTACCGGGAAAACGGGTAACCCGCACGCAACGCACTGCGACACAGCAGACGCCGGTGTACTGCAACGCTGTGACTTTCAGGACGGATTGAAACGGTAACACAAGGACCCCAAAGCAGCATTCAGAGGTTGAAGGTCGGCTTTCCGAGCTGCTCGGCAGAAAGCGCGGGAGACGAGCACTCACTTGTTTTTCTTCCACATTGTCATCAGGGGAGAGCGCGGACGCAGTCCCCCACTACCACAAATTATGCAGTCGAGATTCCCACATTTGGGGAATTCGCAGGGGTCAGCACAACCGGAGTGCAATGGCTGAGCCTCGCCCTGGGTGAACCACCTTCTTGATCATGGTATCTCCCCTGCCAGGTAAGTATGAGTTGGAACAGTCTGACACAGGATGGCCTTTCCCAGGCTCAGCCCCCTGGCTGACGGTGCCTCTGTGGGGATAATAGCAGAGTTAGGTGCCTTGGGCAATTTGCTCATCCTCATTGGGCACTAAAAGTTGCTGCAAATTCAAAAACACTGGTGCGACTTGACGAGGGTGGCTGGTCCACACATTGTGCCTGTTTTGTGTCCTTTTTCCAGCGATCCATCGCTCGGCAAAATAGAAAAATAACACTCCGTCAACGGCCACTTGGCATGATGTCTCCGCCCAGTCTGAATGCAACCAGAGACAATGTGCCGCACAAAAGCCTACCAGTAGGCATTCCAGCAATGGACGCGTCCAGACCACATTTCTTATGCAATGCCTCGCAGAGGAGGAGACGCAACAAGGTTTGTGCCGTCTCTAGCAGGCCACGCCCACTCTGCCCTTTTACCGGGAAAACGGGTAACCCGCACGCAACGCACTGCGACACAGCAGACGCCGGTGTACTGCAACGCTGTGACTTTCAGGACGGATTGAAACGGTAACACAAGGACCCCAAAGCAGCATTCAGAGGTTGAAGGTCGGCTTTCCGAGCTGCTCGGCAGAAAGCGCGGGAGACGAGCACTCACTTGTTTTTCTTCCACATTGTCATCAGGGGAGAGCGCGGACGCAGTCCCCCACTACCACAAATTATGCAGTCGAGATTCCCACATTTGGGGAATTCGCAGGGGTCAGCACAACCGGAGTGCAATGGCTGAGCCTCGCCCTGGGTGAACCACCTTCTTGATCATGGTATCTCCCCTGCCAGGTAAGTATGAGTTGGAACAGTCTGACACAGGATGGCCTTTCCCAGGCTCAGCCCCCTGGCTGACGGTGCCTCTGTGGGGATAATAGCAGAGTTAGGTGCCTTGGGCAATTTGCTCATCCTCATTGGGCACTAAAAGTTGCTGCAAATTCAAAACCACTGGTGCGACTTGACGAGGGTGGCTGGTCCACACATTGTGCCTGTTTTGTGTCCTTTTTCCAGCGATCCATCGCTCGGCAAAATAGAAAAATAACACTCCGTCAACGGCCACTTGGCATGATGTCTCCGCCCAGTCTGAATGCAACCAGAGACGATGTGCCGCACAAAAGCCTACCAGTAGGCATTCCAGCAATGGACGCGTCCAGACCACATTTCTTATGCAATGCCTCGCAGAGGAGGAGACGCAACAAGGTTTGTGCCGTCTCTAGCAGGCCACGCCCACTCTGCCCTTTTACCGGGAAAACGGGTAACCCGCACGCAACGCACTGCGACACAGCAGACGCCGGTGTACTGCAACGCTGTGACTTTCAGGACGGATTGAAACGGTAACACAAGGACCCCAAAGCAGCATTCAGAGGTTGAAGGTCGGCTTTCCGAGCTGCTCGGCAGAAAGCGCGGGAGACGAGCACTCACTTGTTTTTCTTCCACATTGTCATCAGGGGAGAGCGCGGACGCAGTCCCCCACTACCACAAATTATGCAGTCGAGATTCCCACATTTGGGGAATTCGCAGGGGTCAGCACAACCGGAGTGCAATGGCTGAGCCTCGCCCTGGGTGAACCACCTTCTTGATCATGGTATCTCCCCTGCCAGGTAAGTATGAGTTGGAACAGTCTGACACAGGATGGCCTTTCCCAGGCTCAGCCCCCTGGCTGACGGTGCCTCTGGGGGGATAATAGCAGAGTTAGGTGCCTTGGGCAATTTGCTCATCCTCATTGGGCACTAAAAGTTGCTGCAAATTCAAAAACACTGGTGCGACTTGACGAGGGTGGCTGGTCCACACATTGTGCCTGTTTTGTGTCCTTTTTCCAGCGATCCATCGCTCGGCAAAATAGAAAAATAACACTCCGTCAACGGCCACTTGGCATGATGTCTCCGCCCAGTCTGAATGCAACCAGAGACAATGTGCCGCACAAAAGCCTACCAGTAGGCATTCCAGCAATGGACGCGTCCAGACCACATTTCTTATGCAATGCCTCGCAGAGGAGGAGACGCAACAAGGTTTGTGCCGTCTCTAGCAGGCCACGCCCACTCTGCCCTTTTACCGGGAAAACGGGTAACCCGCATGCAACGCACTGCGACACAGCAGACGCCGGTGTACTGCAACGCTGTGACTTTCAGGACGGATTGAAACGGTAACACAAGGACCCCAAAGCAGCATTCAGAGGTTGAAGGTCGGCTTTCCGAGCTGCTCGGCAGAAAGCGCGGGAGACGAGCACTCACTTGTTTTTCTTCCACATTGTCATCAGGGGAGAGCGCGGACGCAGTCCCCCACTACCACAAATTATGCAGTCGAGATTCCCACATTTGGGGAATTCGCAGGGGTCAGCACAACCGGAGTGCAATGGCTGAGCCTCGCCCTGGGTGAACCACCTTCTTGATCATGGTATCTCCCCTGCCAGGTAAGTATGAGTTGGAACAGTCTGACACAGGATGGCCTTTCCCAGGCTCAGCCCCCTGGCTGACGGTGCCTCTGGGGGGATAATAGCAGAGTTAGGTGCCTTGGGCAATTTGCTCATCCTCATTGGGCACTAAAAGTTGCTGCAAATTCAAAAACACTGGTGCGACTTGACGAGGGTGGCTGGTCCACACATTGTGCCTGTTTTGTGTCCTTTTTCCAGCGATCCATCGCTCGGCAAAATAGAAAAATAACACTCCGTCAACGGCCACTTGGCATGATGTCTCCGCCCAGTCTGAATGCAACCAGAGACAATGTGCCGCACAAAAGCCTACCAGTAGGCATTCCAGCAATGGACGCGTCCAGACCACATTTCTTATGCAATGCCTCGCAGAGGAGGAGACGCAACAAGGTTTGTGCCGTCTCTAGCAGGCCACGCCCACTCTGCCCTTTTACCGGGAAAACGGGTAACCCGCACGCAACGCACTGCGACACAGCAGACGCCGGTGTACTGCAACGCTGTGACTTTCAGGACGGATTGAAACGGTAACACAAGGACCCCAAAGCAGCATTCAGAGGTTGAAGGTCGGCTTTCCGAGCTGCTCGGCAGAAAGCGCGGGAGACGAGCACTCACTTGTTTTTCTTCCACATTGTCATCAGGGGAGAGCGCGGACGCAGTCCCCCACTACCACAAATTATGCAGTCGAGATTCCCACATTTGGGGAATTCGCAGGGGTCAGCACAACCGGAGTGCAATGGCTGAGCCTCGCCCTGGGTGAACCACCTTCTTGATCATGGTATCTCCCCTGCCAGGTAAGTATGAGTTGGAACAGTCTGACACAGGATGGCCTTTCCCAGGCTCAGCCCCCTGGCTGACGGTGCCTCTGGGGGGATAATAGCAGAGTTAGGTGCCTTGGGCAATTTGCTCATCCTCATTGGGCACTAAAAGTTGCTGCAAATTCAAAAACACTGGTGCGACTTGACGAGGGTGGCTGGTCCACACATTGTGCCTGTTTTGTGTCCTTTTTCCAGCGATCCATCGCTCGGCAAAATAGAAAAATAACACTCCGTCAACGGCCACTTGGCATGATGTCTCCGCCCAGTCTGAATGCAACCAGAGACAATGTGCCGCACAAAAGCCTACCAGTAGGCATTCCAGCAATGGACGCGTCCAGACCACATTTCTTATGCAATGCCTCGCAGAGGAGGAGACGCAACAAGGTTTGTGCCGTCTCTAGCAGGCCACGCCCACTCTGCCCTTTTACCGGGAAAACGGGTAACCCGCACGCAACGCACTGCGACACAGCAGACGCCGGTGTACTGCAACGCTGTGACTTTCAGGACGGATTGAAACGGTAACACAAGGACCCCAAAGCAGCATTCAGAGGTTGAAGGTCGGCTTTCCGAGCTGCTCGGCAGAAAGCGCGGGAGACGAGCACTCACTTGTTTTTCTTCCACATTGTCATCAGGGGAGAGCGCGGACGCAGTCCCCCACTACCACAAATTATGCAGTCGAGATTCCCACATTTGGGGAATTCGCAGGGGTCAGCACAACCGGAGTGCAATGGCTGAGCCTCGCCCTGGGTGAACCACCTTCTTGATCATGGTATCTCCCCTGCCAGGTAAGTATGAGTTGGAACAGTCTGACACAGGATGGCCTTTCCCAGGCTCAGCCCCCTGGCTGACGGTGCCTCTGGGGGGATAATAGCAGAGTTAGGTGCCTTGGGCAATTTGCTCATCCTCATTGGGCACTAAAAGTTGCTGCAAATTCAAAAACACTGGTGCGACTTGACGAGGGTGGCTGGTCCACACATTGTGCCTGTTTTGTGTCCTTTTTCCAGCGATCCATCGCTCGGCAAAATAGAAAAATAACACTCCGTCAACGGCCACTTGGCATGATGTCTCCGCCCAGTCTGAATGCAACCAGAGACAATGTGCCGCACAAAAGCCTACCAGTAGGCATTCCAGCAATGGACGCGTCCAGACCACATTTCTTATGCAATGCCTCGCAGAGGAGGAGACGCAACAAGGTTTGTGCCGTCTCTAGCAGGCCACGCCCACTCTGCCCTTTTACCGGGAAAACGGGTAACCCGCACGCAACGCACTGCGACACAGCAGACGCCGGTGTACTGCAACGCTGTGACTTTCAGGACGGATTGAAACGGTAACACAAGGACCCCAAAGCAGCATTCAGAGGTTGAAGGTCGGCTTTCCGAGCTGCTCGGCAGAAAGCGCGGGAGACGAGCACTCACTTGTTTTTCTTCCACATTGTCATCAGACAAATAACACTCCGTCAACGGCCACTTGGCATGATGTCTCCGCCCAGTCTGAATGCAACCAGAGACAATGTGCCGCACAAAAGCCTACCAGTAGGCATTCCAGCAATGGACGCGTCCAGACCACATTTCTTATGCAATGCCTCGCAGAGGAGGAGACGCAACAAGGTTTGTGCCGTCTCTAGCAGGCCACGCCCACTCTGCCCTTTTACCGGGAAAACGGGTAACCCGCACGCAACGCACTGCGACACAGCAGACGCCGGTGTACTGCAACGCTGTGACTTTCAGGACGGATTGAAACGGTAACACAAGGACCCCAAAGCAGCATTCAGAGGTTGAAGGTCGGCTTTCCGAGCTGCTCGGCAGAAAGCGCGGGAGACGAGCACTCACTTGTTTTTCTTCCACATTGTCATCAGGGGAGAGCGCGGACGCAGTCCCCCACTACCACAAATTATGCAGTCGAGATTCCCACATTTGGGGAATTCGCAGGGGTCAGCACAACCGGAGTGCAATGGCTGAGCCTCGCCCTGGGTGAACCACCTTCTTGATCATGGTATCTCCCCTGCCAGGTAAGTATGAGTTGGAACAGTCTGACACAGGATGGCCTTTCCCAGGCTCAGCCCCCTGGCTGACGGTGCCTCTGCGGGGATAATAGCAGAGTTAGGTGCCTTGGGCAATTTGCTCATCCTCATTGGGCACTAAAAGTTGCTGCAAATTCAAAAACACTGGTGCGACTTGACGAGGGTGGCTGGTCCACACATTGTGCCTGTTTTGTGTCCTTTTTCCAGCGATCCATCGCTCGGCAAAATAGAAAAATAACACTCCGTCAACGGCCACTTGGCATGATGTCTCCGCCCAGTCTGAATGCAACCAGAGACAATGTGCCGCACAAAAGCCTACCAGTAGGCATTCCAGCAATGGACGCGTCCAGACCACATTTCTTATGCAATGCCTCGCAGAGGAGGAGACGCAACAAGGTTTGTGCCGTCTCTAGCAGGCCACGCCCACTCTGCCCTTTTACCGGGAAAACGGGTAACCCGCACGCAACGCACTGCGACACAGCAGACGCCGGTGTACTGCAACGCTGTGACTTTCAGGACGGATTGAAACGGTAACACAAGGACCCCAAAGCAGCATTCAGAGGTTGAAGGTCGGCTTTCCGAGCTGCTCGGCAGAAAGCGCGGGAGACGAGCACTCACTTGTTTTTCTTCCACATTGTCATCAGGGGAGAGCGCGGACGCAGTCCCCCACTACCACAAATTATGCAGTCGAGATTCCCACATTTGGGGAATTCGCAGGGGTCAGCACAACCGGAGTGCAATGGCTGAGCCTCGCCCTGGGTGAACCACCTTCTTGATCATGGTATCTCCCCTGCCAGGTAAGTATGAGTTGGAACAGTCTGACACAGGATGGCCTTTCCCAGGCTCAGCCCCCTGGCTGACGGTGCCTCTGGGGGGATAATAGCAGAGTTAGGTGCCTTGGGCAATTTGCTCATCCTCATTGGGCACTAAAAGTTGCTGCAAATTCAAAAACACTGGTGCGACTTGACGAGGGTGGCTGGTCCACACATTGTGCCTGTTTTGTGTCCTTTTTCCAGCGATCCATCGCTCGGCAAAATAGAAAAATAACACTCCGTCAACGGCCACTTGGCATGATGTCTCCGCCCAGTCTGAATGCAACCAGAGACAATGTGCCGCACAAAAGCCTACCAGTAGGCATTCCAGCAATGGACGCGTCCAGACCACATTTCTTATGCAATGCCTCGCAGAGGAGGAGACGCAACAAGGTTTGTGCCGTCTCTAGCAGGCCACGCCCACTCTGCCCTTTTACCGGGAAAACGGGTAACCCGCACGCAACGCACTGCGACACAGCAGACGCCGGTGTACTGCAACGCTGTGACTTTCAGGACGGATTGAAACGGTAACACAAGGACCCCAAAGCAGCATTCAGAGGTTGAAGGTCGGCTTTCCGAGCTGCTCGGCAGAAAGCGCGGGAGACGAGCACTCACTTGTTTTTCTTCCACATTGTCATCAGGGGAGAGCGCGGACGCAGTCCCCCACTACCACAAATTATGCAGTCGAGATTCCCACATTTGGGGAATTCGCAGGGGTCAGCACAACCGGAGTGCAATGGCTGAGCCTCGCCCTGGGTGAACCACCTTCTTGATCATGGTATCTCCCCTGCCAGGTAAGTATGAGTTGGAACAGTCTGACACAGGATGGCCTTTCCCAGGCTCAGCCCCCTGGCTGACGGTGCCTCTGCGGGGATAATAGCAGAGTTAGGTGCCTTGGGCAATTTGCTCATCCTCATTGGGCACTAAAAGTTGCTGCAAATTCAAAAACACTGGTGCGACTTGACGAGGGTGGCTGGTCCACACATTGTGCCTGTTTTGTGTCCTTTTTCCAGCGATCCATCGCTCGGCAAAATAGAAAAATAACACTCCGTCAACGGCCACTTGGCATGATGTCTCCGCCCAGTCTGAATGCAACCAGAGACAATGTGCCGCACAAAAGCCTACCAGTAGGCATTCCAGCAATGGACGCGTCCAGACCACATTTCTTATGCAATGCCTCGCAGAGGAGGAGACGCAACAAGGTTTGTGCCGTCTCTAGCAGGCCACGCCCACTCTGCCCTTTTACCGGGAAAACGGGTAACCCGCACGCAACGCACTGCGACACAGCAGACGCCGGTGTACTGCAACGCTGTGACTTTCAGGACGGATTGAAACGGTAACACAAGGACCCCAAAGCAGCATTCAGAGGTTGAAGGTCGGCTTTCCGAGCTGCTCGGCAGAAAGCGCGGGAGACGAGCACTCACTTGTTTTTCTTCCACATTGTCATCAGACAAATAACACTCCGTCAACGGCCACTTGGCATGATGTCTCCGCCCAGTCTGAATGCAACCAGAGACAATGTGCCGCACAAAAGCCTACCAGTAGGCATTCCAGCAATGGACGCGTCCAGACCACATTTCTTATGCAATGCCTCGCAGAGGAGGAGACGCAACAAGGTTTGTGCCGTCTCTAGCAGGCCACGCCCACTCTGCCCTTTTACCGGGAAAACGGGTAACCCGCACGCAACGCACTGCGACACAGCAGACGCCGGTGTACTGCAACGCTGTGACTTTCAGGACGGATTGAAACGGTAACACAAGGACCCCAAAGCAGCATTCAGAGGTTGAAGGTCGGCTTTCCGAGCTGCTCGGCAGAAAGCGCGGGAGACGAGCACTCACTTGTTTTTCTTCCACATTGTCATCAGGGGAGAGCGCGGACGCAGTCCCCCACTACCACAAATTATGCAGTCGAGATTCCCACATTTGGGGAATTCGCAGGGGTCAGCACAACCGGAGTGCAATGGCTGAGCCTCGCCCTGGGTGAACCACCTTCTTGATCATGGTATCTCCCCTGCCAGGTAAGTATGAGTTGGAACAGTCTGACACAGGATGGCCTTTCCCAGGCTCAGCCCCCTGGCTGACGGTGCCTCTGCGGGGATAATAGCAGAGTTAGGTGCCTTGGGCAATTTGCTCATCCTCATTGGGCACTAAAAGTTGCTGCAAATTCAAAAACACTGGTGCGACTTGACGAGGGTGGCTGGTCCACACATTGTGCCTGTTTTGTGTCCTTTTTCCAGCGATCCATCGCTCGGCAAAATAGAAAAATAACACTCCGTCAACGGCCACTTGGCATGATGTCTCCGCCCAGTCTGAATGCAACCAGAGACAATGTGCCGCACAAAAGCCTACCAGTAGGCATTCCAGCAATGGACGCGTCCAGACCACATTTCTTATGCAATGCCTCGCAGAGGAGGAGACGCAACAAGGTTTGTGCCGTCTCTAGCAGGCCACGCCCACTCTGCCCTTTTACCGGGAAAACGGGTAACCCGCACGCAACGCACTGCGACACAGCAGACGCCGGTGTACTGCAACGCTGTGACTTTCAGGACGGATTGAAACGGTAACACAAGGACCCCAAAGCAGCATTCAGAGGTTGAAGGTCGGCTTTCCGAGCTGCTCGGCAGAAAGCGCGGGAGACGAGCACTCACTTGTTTTTCTTCCACATTGTCATCAGGGGAGAGCGCGGACGCAGTCCCCCACTACCACAAATTATGCAGTCGAGATTCCCACATTTGGGGAATTCGCAGGGGTCAGCACAACCGGAGTGCAATGGCTGAGCCTCGCCCTGGGTGAACCACCTTCTTGATCATGGTATCTCCCCTGCCAGGTAAGTATGAGTTGGAACAGTCTGACACAGGATGGCCTTTCCCAGGCTCAGCCCCCTGGCTGACGGTGCCTCTGGGGGGATAATAGCAGAGTTAGGTGCCTTGGGCAATTTGCTCATCCTCATTGGGCACTAAAAGTTGCTGCAAATTCAAAAACACTGGTGCGACTTGACGAGGGTGGCTGGTCCACACATTGTGCCTGTTTTGTGTCCTTTTTCCAGCGATCCATCGCTCGGCAAAATAGAAAAATAACACTCCGTCAACGGCCACTTGGCATGATGTCTCCGCCCAGTCTGAATGCAACCAGAGACAATGTGCCGCACAAAAGCCTACCAGTAGGCATTCCAGCAATGGACGCGTCCAGACCACATTTCTTATGCAATGCCTCGCAGAGGAGGAGACGCAACAAGGTTTGTGCCGTCTCTAGCAGGCCACGCCCACTCTGCCCTTTTACCGGGAAAACGGGTAACCCGCACGCAACGCACTGCGACACAGCAGACGCCGGTGTACTGCAACGCTGTGACTTTCAGGACGGATTGAAACGGTAACACAAGGACCCCAAAGCAGCATTCAGAGGTTGAAGGTCGGCTTTCCGAGCTGCTCGGCAGAAAGCGCGGGAGACGAGCACTCACTTGTTTTTCTTCCACATTGTCATCAGGGGAGAGCGCGGACGCAGTCCCCCACTACCACAAATTATGCAGTCGAGATTCCCACATTTGGGGAATTCGCAGGGGTCAGCACAACCGGAGTGCAATGGCTGAGCCTCGCCCTGGGTGAACCACCTTCTTGATCATGGTATCTCCCCTGCCAGGTAAGTATGAGTTGGAACAGTCTGACACAGGATGGCCTTTCCCAGGCTCAGCCCCCTGGCTGACGGTGCCTCTGCGGGGATAATAGCAGAGTTAGGTGCCTTGGGCAATTTGCTCATCCTCATTGGGCACTAAAAGTTGCTGCAAATTCAAAAACACTGGTGCGACTTGACGAGGGTGGCTGGTCCACACATTGTGCCTGTTTTGTGTCCTTTTTCCAGCGATCCATCGCTCGGCAAAATAGAAAAATAACACTCCGTCAACGGCCACTTGGCATGATGTCTCCGCCCAGTCTGAATGCAACCAGAGACAATGTGCCGCACAAAAGCCTACCAGTAGGCATTCCAGCAATGGACGCGTCCAGACCACATTTCTTATGCAATGCCTCGCAGAGGAGGAGACGCAACAAGGTTTGTGCCGTCTCTAGCAGGCCACGCCCACTCTGCCCTTTTACCGGGAAAACGGGTAACCCGCACGCAACGCACTGCGACACAGCAGACGCCGGTGTACTGCAACGCTGTGACTTTCAGGACGGATTGAAACGGTAACACAAGGACCCCAAAGCAGCATTCAGAGGCTGAAGGTCGGCTTTCCGAGCTGCTCGGCAGAAAGCGCGGGAGACGAGCACTCACTTGTTTTTCTTCCACATTGTCATCAGGGGAGAGCGCGGACGCAGTCCCCCACTACCACAAATTATGCAGTCGAGATTCCCACATTTGGGGAATTCGCAGGGGTCAGCACAACCGGAGTGCAATGGCTGAGCCTCGCCCTGGGTGAACCACCTTCTTGATCATGGTATCTCCCCTGCCAGGTAAGTATGAGTTGGAACAGTCTGACACAGGATGGCCTTTCCCAGGCTCAGCCCCCTGGCTGACGGTGCCTCTGGGGGGATAATAGCAGAGTTAGGTGCCTTGGGCAATTTGCTCATCCTCATTGGGCACTAAAAGTTGCTGCAAATTCAAAAACACTGGTGCGACTTGACGAGGGTGGCTGGTCCACACATTGTGCCTGTTTTGTGTCCTTTTTCCAGCGATCCATCGCTCGGCAAAATAGAAAAATAACACTCCGTCAACGGCCACTTGGCATGATGTCTCCGCCCAGTCTGAATGCAACCAGAGACAATGTGCCGCACAAAAGCCTACCAGTAGGCATTCCAGCAATGGACGCGTCCAGACCACATTTCTTATGCAATGCCTCGCAGAGGAGGAGACGCAACAAGGTTTGTGCCGTCTCTAGCAGGCCACGCCCACTCTGCCCTTTTACCGGGAAAACGGGTAACCCGCACGCAACGCACTGCGACACAGCAGACGCCGGTGTACTGCAACGCTGTGACTTTCAGGACGGATTGAAACGGTAACACAAGGACCCCAAAGCAGCATTCAGAGGTTGAAGGTCGGCTTTCCGAGCTGCTCGGCAGAAAGCGCGGGAGACGAGCACTCACTTGTTTTTCTTCCACATTGTCATCAGGGGAGAGCGCGGACGCAGTCCCCCACTACCACAAATTATGCAGTCGAGATTCCCACATTTGGGGAATTCGCAGGGGTCAGCACAACCGGAGTGCAATGGCTGAGCCTCGCCCTGGGTGAACCACCTTCTTGATCATGGTATCTCCCCTGCCAGGTAAGTATGAGTTGGAACAGTCTGACACAGGATGGCCTTTCCCAGGCTCAGCCCCCTGGCTGACGGTGCCTCTGCGGGGATAATAGCAGAGTTAGGTGCCTTGGGCAATTTGCTCATCCTCATTGGGCACTAAAAGTTGCTGCAAATTCAAAAACACTGGTGCGACTTGACGAGGGTGGCTGGTCCACACATTGTGCCTGTTTTGTGTCCTTTTTCCAGCGATCCATCGCTCGGCAAAATAGAAAAATAACACTCCGTCAACGGCCACTTGGCATGATGTCTCCGCCCAGTCTGAATGCAACCAGAGACAATGTGCCGCACAAAAGCCTACCAGTAGGCATTCCAGCAATGGACGCGTCCAGACCACATTTCTTATGCAATGCCTCGCAGAGGAGGAGACGCAACAAGGTTTGTGCCGTCTCTAGCAGGCCACGCCCACTCTGCCCTTTTACCGGGAAAACGGGTAACCCGCACGCAACGCACTGCGACACAGCAGACGCCGGTGTACTGCAACGCTGTGACTTTCAGGACGGATTGAAACGGTAACACAAGGACCCCAAAGCAGCATTCAGAGGCTGAAGGTCGGCTTTCCGAGCTGCTCGGCAGAAAGCGCGGGAGACGAGCACTCACTTGTTTTTCTTCCACATTGTCATCAGGGGAGAGCGCGGACGCAGTCCCCCACTACCACAAATTATGCAGTCGAGATTCCCACATTTGGGGAATTCGCAGGGGTCAGCACAACCGGAGTGCAATGGCTGAGCCTCGCCCTGGGTGAACCACCTTCTTGATCATGGTATCTCCCCTGCCAGGTAAGTATGAGTTGGAACAGTCTGACACAGGATGGCCTTTCCCAGGCTCAGCCCCCTGGCTGACGGTGCCTCTGAGGGGATAATAGCAGAGTTAGGTGCCTTGGGCAATTTGCTCATCCTCATTGGGCACTAAAAGTTGCTGCAAATTCAAAAACACTGGTGCGACTTGACGAGGGTGGCTGGTCCACACATTGTGCCTGTTTTGTGTCCTTTTTCCAGCGATCCATCGCTCGGCAAAATAGAAAAATAACACTCCGTCAACGGCCACTTGGCATGATGTCTCCGCCCAGTCTGAATGCAACCAGAGACAATGTGCCGCACAAAAGCCTACCAGTAGGCATTCCAGCAATGGACGCGTCCAGACCACATTTCTTATGCAATGCCTCGCAGAGGAGGAGACGCAACAAGGTTTGTGCCGTCTCTAGCAGGCCACGCCCACTCTGCCCTTTTACCGGGAAAACGGGTAACCCGCACGCAACGCACTGCGACACAGCAGACGCCGGTGTACTGCAACGCTGTGACTTTCAGGACGGATTGAAACGGTAACACAAGGACCCCAAAGCAGCATTCAGAGGTTGAAGGTCGGCTTTCCGAGCTGCTCGGCAGAAAGCGCGGGAGACGAGCACTCACTTGTTTTTCTTCCACATTGTCATCAGACAAATAACACTCCGTCAACGGCCACTTGGCATGATGTCTCCGCCCAGTCTGAATGCAACCAGAGACAATGTGCCGCACAAAAGCCTACCAGTAGGCATTCCAGCAATGGACGCGTCCAGACCACATTTCTTATGCAATGCCTCGCAGAGGAGGAGACGCAACAAGGTTTGTGCCGTCTCTAGCAGGCCACGCCCACTCTGCCCTTTTACCGGGAAAACGGGTAACCCGCACGCAACGCACTGCGACACAGCAGACGCCGGTGTACTGCAACGCTGTGACTTTCAGGACGGATTGAAACGGTAACACAAGGACCCCAAAGCAGCATTCAGAGGTTGAAGGTCGGCTTTCCGAGCTGCTCGGCAGAAAGCGCGGGAGACGAGCACTCACTTGTTTTTCTTCCACATTGTCATCAGGGGAGAGCGCGGACGCAGTCCCCCACTACCACAAATTATGCAGTCGAGATTCCCACATTTGGGGAATTCGCAGGGGTCAGCACAACCGGAGTGCAATGGCTGAGCCTCGCCCTGGGTGAACCACCTTCTTGATCATGGTATCTCCCCTGCCAGGTAAGTATGAGTTGGAACAGTCTGACACAGGATGGCCTTTCCCAGGCTCAGCCCCCTGGCTGACGGTGCCTCTGTGGGGATAATAGCAGAGTTAGGTGCCTTGGGCAATTTGCTCATCCTCATTGGGCACTAAAAGTTGCTGCAAATTCAAAACCACTGGTGCGACTTGACGAGGGTGGCTGGTCCACACATTGTGCCTGTTTTGTGTCCTTTTTCCAGCGATCCATCGCTCGGCAAAATAGAAAAATAACACTCCGTCAACGGCCACTTGGCATGATGTCTCCGCCCAGTCTGAATGCAACCAGAGACGATGTGCCGCACAAAAGCCTACCAGTAGGCATTCCAGCAATGGACGCGTCCAGACCACATTTCTTATGCAATGCCTCGCAGAGGAGGAGACGCAACAAGGTTTGTGCCGTCTCTAGCAGGCCACGCCCACTCTGCCCTTTTACCGGGAAAACGGGTAACCCGCACGCAACGCACTCCGACACAGCAGACGCCGGTGTACTGCAACGCTGTGACTTTCAGGACGGATTGAAACGGTAACACAAGGACCCCAAAGCAGCATTCAGAGGTTGAAGGTCGGCTTTCCGAGCTGCTCGGCAGAAAGCGCGGGAGACGAGCACTCACTTGTTTTTCTTCCACATTGTCATCAGACAAATAACACTCCGTCAACGGCCACTTGGCATGATGTCTCCGCCCAGTCTGAATGCAACCAGAGACAATGTGCCGCACAAAAGCCTACCAGTAGGCATTCCAGCAATGGACGCGTCCAGACCACATTTCTTATGCAATGCCTCGCAGAGGAGGAGACGCAACAAGGTTTGTGCCGTCTCTAGCAGGCCACGCCCACTCTGCCCTTTTACCGGGAAAACGGGTAACCCGCACGCAACGCACTGCGACACAGCAGACGCCGGTGTACTGCAACGCTGTGACTTTCAGGACGGATTGAAACGGTAACACAAGGACCCCAAAGCAGCATTCAGAGGTTGAAGGTCGGCTTTCCGAGCTGCTCGGCAGAAAGCGCGGGAGACGAGCACTCACTTGTTTTTCTTCCACATTGTCATCAGGGGAGAGCGCGGACGCAGTCCCCCACTACCACAAATTATGCAGTCGAGATTCCCACATTTGGGGAATTCGCAGGGGTCAGCACAACCGGAGTGCAATGGCTGAGCCTCGCCCTGGGTGAACCACCTTCTTGATCATGGTATCTCCCCTGCCAGGTAAGTATGAGTTGGAACAGTCTGACACAGGATGGCCTTTCCCAGGCTCAGCCCCCTGGCTGACGGTGCCTCTGTGGGGATAATAGCAGAGTTAGGTGCCTTGGGCAATTTGCTCATCCTCATTGGGCACTAAAAGTTGCTGCAAATTCAAAACCACTGGTGCGACTTGACGAGGGTGGCTGGTCCACACATTGTGCCTGTTTTGTGTCCTTTTTCCAGCGATCCATCGCTCGGCAAAATAGAAAAATAACACTCCGTCAACGGCCACTTGGCATGATGTCTCCGCCCAGTCTGAATGCAACCAGAGACGATGTGCCGCACAAAAGCCTACCAGTAGGCATTCCAGCAATGGACGCGTCCAGACCACATTTCTTATGCAATGCCTCGCAGAGGAGGAGACGCAACAAGGTTTGTGCCGTCTCTAGCAGGCCACGCCCACTCTGCCCTTTTACCGGGAAAACGGGTAACCCGCACGCAACGCACTGCGACACAGCAGACGCCGGTGTACTGCAACGCTGTGACTTTCAGGACGGATTGAAACGGTAACACAAGGACCCCAAAGCAGCATTCAGAGGTTGAAGGTCGGCTTTCCGAGCTGCTCGGCAGAAAGCGCGGGAGACGAGCACTCACTTGTTTTTCTTCCACATTGTCATCAGGGGAGAGCGCGGACGCAGTCCCCCACTACCACAAATTATGCAGTCGAGATTCCCACATTTGGGGAATTCGCAGGGGTCAGCACAACCGGAGTGCAATGGCTGAGCCTCGCCCTGGGTGAACCACCTTCTTGATCATGGTATCTCCCCTGCCAGGTAAGTATGAGTTGGAACAGTCTGACACAGGATGGCCTTTCCCAGGCTCAGCCCCCTGGCTGACGGTGCCTCTGGGGGGATAATAGCAGAGTTAGGTGCCTTGGGCAATTTGCTCATCCTCATTGGGCACTAAAAGTTGCTGCAAATTCAAAAACACTGGTGCGACTTGACGAGGGTGGCTGGTCCACACATTGTGCCTGTTTTGTGTCCTTTTTCCAGCGATCCATCGCTCGGCAAAATAGAAAAATAACACTCCGTCAACGGCCACTTGGCATGATGTCTCCGCCCAGTCTGAATGCAACCAGAGACAATGTGCCGCACAAAAGCCTACCAGTAGGCATTCCAGCAATGGACGCGTCCAGACCACATTTCTTATGCAATGCCTCGCAGAGGAGGAGA
The DNA here is from genome assembly GCF_040436345.1 of Pagrus major. Taxonomy (NCBI): domain Eukaryota; kingdom Metazoa; phylum Chordata; class Actinopteri; order Spariformes; family Sparidae; genus Pagrus; species Pagrus major. The sequence goes on from NC_133238.1 coordinate 5,574,169, forward strand.
CGCAACAAGGTTTGTGCCGTCTCTAGCAGGCCACGCCCACTCTGCCCTTTTACCGGGAAAACGGGTAACCCGCACGCAACGCACTGCGACACAGCAGACGCCGGTGTACTGCAACGCTGTGACTTTCAGGACGGATTGAAACGGTAACACAAGGACCCCAAAGCAGCATTCAGAGGTTGAAGGTCGGCTTTCCGAGCTGCTCGGCAGAAAGCGCGGGAGACGAGCACTCACTTGTTTTTCTTCCACATTGTCATCAGGGGAGAGCGCGGACGCAGTCCCCCACTACCACAAATTATGCAGTCGAGATTCCCACATTTGGGGAATTCGCAGGGGTCAGCACAACCGGAGTGCAATGGCTGAGCCTCGCCCTGGGTGAACCACCTTCTTGATCATGGTATCTCCCCTGCCAGGTAAGTATGAGTTGGAACAGTCTGACACAGGATGGCCTTTCCCAGGCTCAGCCCCCTGGCTGACGGTGCCTCTGGGGGGATAATAGCAGAGTTAGGTGCCTTGGGCAATTTGCTCATCCTCATTGGGCACTAAAAGTTGCTGCAAATTCAAAAACACTGGTGCGACTTGACGAGGGTGGCTGGTCCACACATTGTGCCTGTTTTGTGTCCTTTTTCCAGCGATCCATCGCTCGGCAAAATAGAAAAATAACACTCCGTCAACGGCCACTTGGCATGATGTCTCCGCCCAGTCTGAATGCAACCAGAGACAATGTGCCGCACAAAAGCCTACCAGTAGGCATTCCAGCAATGGACGCGTCCAGACCACATTTCTTATGCAATGCCTCGCAGAGGAGGAGACGCAACAAGGTTTGTGCCGTCTCTAGCAGGCCACGCCCACTCTGCCCTTTTACCGGGAAAACGGGTAACCCGCACGCAACGCACTGCGACACAGCAGACGCCGGTGTACTGCAACGCTGTGACTTTCAGGACGGATTGAAACGGTAACACAAGGACCCCAAAGCAGCATTCAGAGGTTGAAGGTCGGCTTTCCGAGCTGCTCGGCAGAAAGCGCGGGAGACGAGCACTCACTTGTTTTTCTTCCACATTGTCATCAGGGGAGAGCGCGGACGCAGTCCCCCACTACCACAAATTATGCAGTCGAGATTCCCACATTTGGGGAATTCGCAGGGGTCAGCACAACCGGAGTGCAATGGCTGAGCCTCGCCCTGGGTGAACCACCTTCTTGATCATGGTATCTCCCCTGCCAGGTAAGTATGAGTTGGAACAGTCTGACACAGGATGGCCTTTCCCAGGCTCAGCCCCCTGGCTGACGGTGCCTCTGCGGGGATAATAGCAGAGTTAGGTGCCTTGGGCAATTTGCTCATCCTCATTGGGCACTAAAAGTTGCTGCAAATTCAAAAACACTGGTGCGACTTGACGAGGGTGGCTGGTCCACACATTGTGCCTGTTTTGTGTCCTTTTTCCAGCGATCCATCGCTCGGCAAAATAGAAAAATAACACTCCGTCAACGGCCACTTGGCATGATGTCTCCGCCCAGTCTGAATGCAACCAGAGACAATGTGCCGCACAAAAGCCTACCAGTAGGCATTCCAGCAATGGACGCGTCCAGACCACATTTCTTATGCAATGCCTCGCAGAGGAGGAGACGCAACAAGGTTTGTGCCGTCTCTAGCAGGCCACGCCCACTCTGCCCTTTTACCGGGAAAACGGGTAACCCGCACGCAACGCACTGCGACACAGCAGACGCCGGTGTACTGCAACGCTGTGACTTTCAGGACGGATTGAAACGGTAACACAAGGACCCCAAAGCAGCATTCAGAGGTTGAAGGTCGGCTTTCCGAGCTGCTCGGCAGAAAGCGCGGGAGACGAGCACTCACTTGTTTTTCTTCCACATTGTCATCAGACAAATAACACTCCGTCAACGGCCACTTGGCATGATGTCTCCGCCCAGTCTGAATGCAACCAGAGACAATGTGCCGCACAAAAGCCTACCAGTAGGCATTCCAGCAATGGACGCGTCCAGACCACATTTCTTATGCAATGCCTCGCAGAGGAGGAGACGCAACAAGGTTTGTGCCGTCTCTAGCAGGCCACGCCCACTCTGCCCTTTTACCGGGAAAACGGGTAACCCGCACGCAACGCACTGCGACACAGCAGACGCCGGTGTACTGCAACGCTGTGACTTTCAGGACGGATTGAAACGGTAACACAAGGACCCCAAAGCAGCATTCAGAGGTTGAAGGTCGGCTTTCCGAGCTGCTCGGCAGAAAGCGCGGGAGACGAGCACTCACTTGTTTTTCTTCCACATTGTCATCAGGGGAGAGCGCGGACGCAGTCCCCCACTACCACAAATTATGCAGTCGAGATTCCCACATTTGGGGAATTCGCAGGGGTCAGCACAACCGGAGTGCAATGGCTGAGCCTCGCCCTGGGTGAACCACCTTCTTGATCATGGTATCTCCCCTGCCAGGTAAGTATGAGTTGGAACAGTCTGACACAGGATGGCCTTTCCCAGGCTCAGCCCCCTGGCTGACGGTGCCTCTGCGGGGATAATAGCAGAGTTAGGTGCCTTGGGCAATTTGCTCATCCTCATTGGGCACTAAAAGTTGCTGCAAATTCAAAAACACTGGTGCGACTTGACGAGGGTGGCTGGTCCACACATTGTGCCTGTTTTGTGTCCTTTTTCCAGCGATCCATCGCTCGGCAAAATAGAAAAATAACACTCCGTCAACGGCCACTTGGCATGATGTCTCCGCCCAGTCTGAATGCAACCAGAGACAATGTGCCGCACAAAAGCCTACCAGTAGGCATTCCAGCAATGGACGCGTCCAGACCACATTTCTTATGCAATGCCTCGCAGAGGAGGAGACGCAACAAGGTTTGTGCCGTCTCTAGCAGGCCACGCCCACTCTGCCCTTTTACCGGGAAAACGGGTAACCCGCACGCAACGCACTGCGACACAGCAGACGCCGGTGTACTGCAACGCTGTGACTTTCAGGACGGATTGAAACGGTAACACAAGGACCCCAAAGCAGCATTCAGAGGTTGAAGGTCGGCTTTCCGAGCTGCTCGGCAGAAAGCGCGGGAGACGAGCACTCACTTGTTTTTCTTCCACATTGTCATCAGACAAATAACACTCCGTCAACGGCCACTTGGCATGATGTCTCCGCCCAGTCTGAATGCAACCAGAGACAATGTGCCGCACAAAAGCCTACCAGTAGGCATTCCAGCAATGGACGCGTCCAGACCACATTTCTTATGCAATGCCTCGCAGAGGAGGAGACGCAACAAGGTTTGTGCCGTCTCTAGCAGGCCACGCCCACTCTGCCCTTTTACCGGGAAAACGGGTAACCCGCACGCAACGCACTGCGACACAGCAGACGCCGGTGTACTGCAACGCTGTGACTTTCAGGACGGATTGAAACGGTAACACAAGGACCCCAAAGCAGCATTCAGAGGTTGAAGGTCGGCTTTCCGAGCTGCTCGGCAGAAAGCGCGGGAGACGAGCACTCACTTGTTTTTCTTCCACATTGTCATCAGGGGAGAGCGCGGACGCAGTCCCCCACTACCACAAATTATGCAGTCGAGATTCCCACATTTGGGGAATTCGCAGGGGTCAGCACAACCGGAGTGCAATGGCTGAGCCTCGCCCTGGGTGAACCACCTTCTTGATCATGGTATCTCCCCTGCCAGGTAAGTATGAGTTGGAACAGTCTGACACAGGATGGCCTTTCCCAGGCTCAGCCCCCTGGCTGACGGTGCCTCTGGGGGGATAATAGCAGAGTTAGGTGCCTTGGGCAATTTGCTCATCCTCATTGGGCACTAAAAGTTGCTGCAAATTCAAAAACACTGGTGCGACTTGACGAGGGTGGCTGGTCCACACATTGTGCCTGTTTTGTGTCCTTTTTCCAGCGATCCATCGCTCGGCAAAATAGAAAAATAACACTCCGTCAACGGCCACTTGGCATGATGTCTCCGCCCAGTCTGAATGCAACCAGAGACAATGTGCCGCACAAAAGCCTACCAGTAGGCATTCCAGCAATGGACGCGTCCAGACCACATTTCTTATGCAATGCCTCGCAGAGGAGGAGACGCAACAAGGTTTGTGCCGTCTCTAGCAGGCCACGCCCACTCTGCCCTTTTACCGGGAAAACGGGTAACCCGCACGCAACGCACTGCGACACAGCAGACGCCGGTGTACTGCAACGCTGTGACTTTCAGGACGGATTGAAACGGTAACACAAGGACCCCAAAGCAGCATTCAGAGGTTGAAGGTCGGCTTTCCGAGCTGCTCGGCAGAAAGCGCGGGAGACGAGCACTCACTTGTTTTTCTTCCACATTGTCATCAGGGGAGAGCGCGGACGCAGTCCCCCACTACCACAAATTATGCAGTCGAGATTCCCACATTTGGGGAATTCGCAGGGGTCAGCACAACCGGAGTGCAATGGCTGAGCCTCGCCCTGGGTGAACCACCTTCTTGATCATGGTATCTCCCCTGCCAGGTAAGTATGAGTTGGAACAGTCTGACACAGGATGGCCTTTCCCAGGCTCAGCCCCCTGGCTGACGGTGCCTCTGGGGGGATAATAGCAGAGTTAGGTGCCTTGGGCAATTTGCTCATCCTCATTGGGCACTAAAAGTTGCTGCAAATTCAAAAACACTGGTGCGACTTGACGAGGGTGGCTGGTCCACACATTGTGCCTGTTTTGTGTCCTTTTTCCAGCGATCCATCGCTCGGCAAAATAGAAAAATAACACTCCGTCAACGGCCACTTGGCATGATGTCTCCGCCCAGTCTGAATGCAACCAGAGACAATGTGCCGCACAAAAGCCTACCAGTAGGCATTCCAGCAATGGACGCGTCCAGACCACATTTCTTATGCAATGCCTCGCAGAGGAGGAGACGCAACAAGGTTTGTGCCGTCTCTAGCAGGCCACGCCCACTCTGCCCTTTTACCGGGAAAACGGGTAACCCGCACGCAACGCACTGCGACACAGCAGACGCCGGTGTACTGCAACGCTGTGACTTTCAGGACGGATTGAAACGGTAACACAAGGACCCCAAAGCAGCATTCAGAGGTTGAAGGTCGGCTTTCCGAGCTGCTCGGCAGAAAGCGCGGGAGACGAGCACTCACTTGTTTTTCTTCCACATTGTCATCAGACAAATAACACTCCGTCAACGGCCACTTGGCATGATGTCTCCGCCCAGTCTGAATGCAACCAGAGACAATGTGCCGCACAAAAGCCTACCAGTAGGCATTCCAGCAATGGACGCGTCCAGACCACATTTCTTATGCAATGCCTCGCAGAGGAGGAGACGCAACAAGGTTTGTGCCGTCTCTAGCAGGCCACGCCCACTCTGCCCTTTTACCGGGAAAACGGGTAACCCGCACGCAACGCACTGCGACACAGCAGACGCCGGTGTACTGCAACGCTGTGACTTTCAGGACGGATTGAAACGGTAACACAAGGACCCCAAAGCAGCATTCAGAGGTTGAAGGTCGGCTTTCCGAGCTGCTCGGCAGAAAGCGCGGGAGACGAGCACTCACTTGTTTTTCTTCCACATTGTCATCAGGGGAGAGCGCGGACGCAGTCCCCCACTACCACAAATTATGCAGTCGAGATTCCCACATTTGGGGAATTCGCAGGGGTCAGCACAACCGGAGTGCAATGGCTGAGCCTCGCCCTGGGTGAACCACCTTCTTGATCATGGTATCTCCCCTGCCAGGTAAGTATGAGTTGGAACAGTCTGACACAGGATGGCCTTTCCCAGGCTCAGCCCCCTGGCTGACGGTGCCTCTGGGGGGATAATAGCAGAGTTAGGTGCCTTGGGCAATTTGCTCATCCTCATTGGGCACTAAAAGTTGCTGCAAATTCAAAAACACTGGTGCGACTTGACGAGGGTGGCTGGTCCACACATTGTGCCTGTTTTGTGTCCTTTTTCCAGCGATCCATCGCTCGGCAAAATAGAAAAATAACACTCCGTCAACGGCCACTTGGCATGATGTCTCCGCCCAGTCTGAATGCAACCAGAGACAATGTGCCGCACAAAAGCCTACCAGTAGGCATTCCAGCAATGGACGCGTCCAGACCACATTTCTTATGCAATGCCTCGCAGAGGAGGAGACGCAACAAGGTTTGTGCCGTCTCTAGCAGGCCACGCCCACTCTGCCCTTTTACCGGGAAAACGGGTAACCCGCACGCAACGCACTGCGACACAGCAGACGCCGGTGTACTGCAACGCTGTGACTTTCAGGACGGATTGAAACGGTAACACAAGGACCCCAAAGCAGCATTCAGAGGTTGAAGGTCGGCTTTCCGAGCTGCTCGGCAGAAAGCGCGGGAGACGAGCACTCACTTGTTTTTCTTCCACATTGTCATCAGACAAATAACACTCCGTCAACGGCCACTTGGCATGATGTCTCCGCCCAGTCTGAATGCAACCAGAGACAATGTGCCGCACAAAAGCCTACCAGTAGGCATTCCAGCAATGGACGCGTCCAGACCACATTTCTTATGCAATGCCTCGCAGAGGAGGAGACGCAACAAGGTTTGTGCCGTCTCTAGCAGGCCACGCCCACTCTGCCCTTTTACCGGGAAAACGGGTAACCCGCACGCAACGCACTGCGACACAGCAGACGCCGGTGTACTGCAACGCTGTGACTTTCAGGACGGATTGAAACGGTAACACAAGGACCCCAAAGCAGCATTCAGAGGTTGAAGGTCGGCTTTCCGAGCTGCTCGGCAGAAAGCGCGGGAGACGAGCACTCACTTGTTTTTCTTCCACATTGTCATCAGGGGAGAGCGCGGACGCAGTCCCCCACTACCACAAATTATGCAGTCGAGATTCCCACATTTGGGGAATTCGCAGGGGTCAGCACAACCGGAGTGCAATGGCTGAGCCTCGCCCTGGGTGAACCACCTTCTTGATCATGGTATCTCCCCTGCCAGGTAAGTATGAGTTGGAACAGTCTGACACAGGATGGCCTTTCCCAGGCTCAGCCCCCTGGCTGACGGTGCCTCTGCGGGGATAATAGCAGAGTTAGGTGCCTTGGGCAATTTGCTCATCCTCATTGGGCACTAAAAGTTGCTGCAAATTCAAAAACACTGGTGCGACTTGACGAGGGTGGCTGGTCCACACATTGTGCCTGTTTTGTGTCCTTTTTCCAGCGATCCATCGCTCGGCAAAATAGAAAAATAACACTCCGTCAACGGCCACTTGGCATGATGTCTCCGCCCAGTCTGAATGCAACCAGAGACAATGTGCCGCACAAAAGCCTACCAGTAGGCATTCCAGCAATGGACGCGTCCAGACCACATTTCTTATGCAATGCCTCGCAGAGGAGGAGACGCAACAAGGTTTGTGCCGTCTCTAGCAGGCCACGCCCACTCTGCCCTTTTACCGGGAAAACGGGTAACCCGCACGCAACGCACTGCGACACAGCAGACGCCGGTGTACTGCAACGCTGTGACTTTCAGGACGGATTGAAACGGTAACACAAGGACCCCAAAGCAGCATTCAGAGGTTGAAGGTCGGCTTTCCGAGCTGCTCGGCAGAAAGCGCGGGAGACGAGCACTCACTTGTTTTTCTTCCACATTGTCATCAGACAAATAACACTCCGTCAACGGCCACTTGGCATGATGTCTCCGCCCAGTCTGAATGCAACCAGAGACAATGTGCCGCACAAAAGCCTACCAGTAGGCATTCCAGCAATGGACGCGTCCAGACCACATTTCTTATGCAATGCCTCGCAGAGGAGGAGACGCAACAAGGTTTGTGCCGTCTCTAGCAGGCCACGCCCACTCTGCCCTTTTACCGGGAAAACGGGTAACCCGCATGCAACGCACTGCGACACAGCAGACGCCGGTGTACTGCAACGCTGTGACTTTCAGGACGGATTGAAACGGTAACACAAGGACCCCAAAGCAGCATTCAGAGGTTGAAGGTCGGCTTTCCGAGCTGCTCGGCAGAAAGCGCGGGAGACGAGCACTCACTTGTTTTTCTTCCACATTGTCATCAGGGGAGAGCGCGGACGCAGTCCCCCACTACCACAAATTATGCAGTCGAGATTCCCACATTTGGGGAATTCGCAGGGGTCAGCACAACCGGAGTGCAATGGCTGAGCCTCGCCCTGGGTGAACCACCTTCTTGATCATGGTATCTCCCCTGCCAGGTAAGTATGAGTTGGAACAGTCTGACACAGGATGGCCTTTCCCAGGCTCAGCCCCCTGGCTGACGGTGCCTCTGGGGGGATAATAGCAGAGTTAGGTGCCTTGGGCAATTTGCTCATCCTCATTGGGCACTAAAAGTTGCTGCAAATTCAAAAACACTGGTGCGACTTGACGAGGGTGGCTGGTCCACACATTGTGCCTGTTTTGTGTCCTTTTTCCAGCGATCCATCGCTCGGCAAAATAGAAAAATAACACTCCGTCAACGGCCACTTGGCATGATGTCTCCGCCCAGTCTGAATGCAACCAGAGACAATGTGCCGCACAAAAGCCTACCAGTAGGCATTCCAGCAATGGACGCGTCCAGACCACATTTCTTATGCAATGCCTCGCAGAGGAGGAGACGCAACAAGGTTTGTGCCGTCTCTAGCAGGCCACGCCCACTCTGCCCTTTTACCGGGAAAACGGGTAACCCGCACGCAACGCACTGCGACACAGCAGACGCCGGTGTACTGCAACGCTGTGACTTTCAGGACGGATTGAAACGGTAACACAAGGACCCCAAAGCAGCATTCAGAGGTTGAAGGTCGGCTTTCCGAGCTGCTCGGCAGAAAGCGCGGGAGACGAGCACTCACTTGTTTTTCTTCCACATTGTCATCAGACAAATAACACTCCGTCAACGACCACTTGGCATGATGTCTCCGCCCAGTCTGAATGCAACCAGAGACAATGTGCCGCACAAAAGCCTACCAGTAGGCATTCCAGCAATGGACGCGTCCAGACCACATTTCTTATGCAATGCCTCGCAGAGGAGGAGACGCAACAAGGTTTGTGCCGTCTCTAGCAGGCCACGCCCACTCTGCCCTTTTACCGGGAAAACGGGTAACCCGCACGCAACGCACTGCGACACAGCAGACGCCGGTGTACTGCAACGCTGTGACTTTCAGGACGGATTGAAACGGTAACACAAGGACCCCAAAGCAGCATTCAGAGGTTGAAGGTCGGCTTTCCGAGCTGCTCGGCAGAAAGCGCGGGAGACGAGCACTCACTTGTTTTTCTTCCACATTGTCATCAGGGGAGAGCGCGGACGCAGTCCCCCACTACCACAAATTATGCAGTCGAGATTCCCACATTTGGGGAATTCGCAGGGGTCAGCACAACCGGAGTGCAATGGCTGAGCCTCGCCCTGGGTGAACCACCTTCTTGATCATGGTATCTCCCCTGCCAGGTAAGTATGAGTTGGAACAGTCTGACACAGGATGGCCTTTCCCAGGCTCAGCCCCCTGGCTGACGGTGCCTCTGGGGGGATAATAGCAGAGTTAGGTGCCTTGGGCAATTTGCTCATCCTCATTGGGCACTAAAAGTTGCTGCAAATTCAAAAACACTGGTGCGACTTGACGAGGGTGGCTGGTCCACACATTGTGCCTGTTTTGTGTCCTTTTTCCAGCGATCCATCGCTCGGCAAAATAGAAAAATAACACTCCGTCAACGGCCACTTGGCATGATGTCTCCGCCCAGTCTGAATGCAACCAGAGACAATGTGCCGCACAAAAGCCTACCAGTAGGCATTCCAGCAATGGACGCGTCCAGACCACATTTCTTATGCAATGCCTCGCAGAGGAGGAGACGCAACAAGGTTTGTGCCGTCTCTAGCAGGCCACGCCCACTCTGCCCTTTTACCGGGAAAACGGGTAACCCGCACGCAACGCACTGCGACACAGCAGACGCCGGTGTACTGCAACGCTGTGACTTTCAGGACGGATTGAAACGGTAACACAAGGACCCCAAAGCAGCATTCAGAGGTTGAAGGTCGGCTTTCCGAGCTGCTCGGCAGAAAGCGCGGGAGACGAGCACTCACTTGTTTTTCTTCCACATTGTCATCAGGGGAGAGCGCGGACGCAGTCCCCCACTACCACAAATTATGCAGTCGAGATTCCCACATTTGGGGAATTCGCAGGGGTCAGCACAACCGGAGTGCAATGGCTGAGCCTCGCCCTGGGTGAACCACCTTCTTGATCATGGTATCTCCCCTGCCAGGTAAGTATGAGTTGGAACAGTCTGACACAGGATGGCCTTTCCCAGGCTCAGCCCCCTGGCTGACGGTGCCTCTGCGGGGATAATAGCAGAGTTAGGTGCCTTGGGCAATTTGCTCATCCTCATTGGGCACTAAAAGTTGCTGCAAATTCAAAAACACTGGTGCGACTTGACGAGGGTGGCTGGTCCACACATTGTGCCTGTTTTGTGTCCTTTTTCCAGCGATCCATCGCTCGGCAAAATAGAAAAATAACACTCCGTCAACGGCCACTTGGCATGATGTCTCCGCCCAGTCTGAATGCAACCAGAGACAATGTGCCGCACAAAAGCCTACCAGTAGGCATTCCAGCAATGGACGCGTCCAGACCACATTTCTTATGCAATGCCTCGCAGAGGAGGAGACGCAACAAGGTTTGTGCCGTCTCTAGCAGGCCACGCCCACTCTGCCCTTTTACCGGGAAAACGGGTAACCCGCACGCAACGCACTGCGACACAGCAGACGCCGGTGTACTGCAACGCTGTGACTTTCAGGACGGATTGAAACGGTAACACAAGGACCCCAAAGCAGCATTCAGAGGTTGAAGGTCGGCTTTCCGAGCTGCTCGGCAGAAAGCGCGGGAGACGAGCACTCACTTGTTTTTCTTCCACATTGTCATCAGACAAATAACACTCCGTCAACGGCCACTTGGCATGATGTCTCCGCCCAGTCTGAATGCAACCAGAGACAATGTGCCGCACAAAAGCCTACCAGTAGGCATTCCAGCAATGGACGCGTCCAGACCACATTTCTTATGCAATGCCTCGCAGAGGAGGAGACGCAACAAGGTTTGTGCCGTCTCTAGCAGGCCACGCCCACTCTGCCCTTTTACCGGGAAAACGGGTAACCCGCACGCAACGCACTGCGACACAGCAGACGCCGGTGTACTGCAACGCTGTGACTTTCAGGACGGATTGAAACGGTAACACAAGGACCCCAAAGCAGCATTCAGAGGTTGAAGGTCGGCTTTCCGAGCTGCTCGGCAGAAAGCGCGGGAGACGAGCACTCACTTGTTTTTCTTCCACATTGTCATCAGGGGAGAGCGCGGACGCAGTCCCCCACTACCACAAATTATGCAGTCGAGATTCCCACATTTGGGGAATTCGCAGGGGTCAGCACAACCGGAGTGCAATGGCTGAGCCTCGCCCTGGGTGAACCACCTTCTTGATTATGGTATCTCCCCTGCCAGGTAAGTATGAGTTGGAACAGTCTGACACAGGATGGCCTTTCCCAGGCTCAGCCCCATGGCTGACGGTGCCTCTTGGGGGATAATAGCAGAGTTAGGTGCCTTGGGCAATTTGCTCATCCTCATTGGGCACTAAAAGTTGCTGCAAATTCAAAAACACTGGTGCGACTTGACGAGGGGGGCTGGTCCACACATTGTGCCTGTTTTGTGTCCTTTTTCCAGCGATCCATCGCTCGGCAAAATAGAAAAATAACACTCCGTCAACGGCCACTTGGCATGATGTCTCCGCCCAGTCTGAATGCAACCAGAGACAATGTGCCGCACAAAAGCCTACCAGTAGGCATTCCAGCAATGGACGCGTCCAGACCACATTTCTTATGCAATGCCTCGCAGAGGAGGAGACGCAACAAGGTTTGTGCCGTCTCTAGCAGGCCACGCCCACTCTGCCCTTTTACCGGGAAAACGGGTAACCCGCACGCAACGCACTGCGACACAGCAGACGCCGGTGTACTGCAACGCTGTGACTTTCAGGACGGATTGAAACGGTAACACAAGGACCCCAAAGCAGCATTCAGAGGTTGAAGGTTGGCTTTCCGAGCTGCTCGGCAGAAAGCGCGGGAGACGAGCACTCATTTGTTTTTCTTCCACATTGTCATCAGGGGAGAGCGCGGACGCAGTCCCCCACTACCACAAATTATGCAGTCGAGATTCCCACATTTGGGGAATTCGCAGGGGTCAGCACAACCGGAGTGCAATGGCTGAGCCTCGCCCTGGGTGAACCACCTTCTTGATCATGGTATCTCCCCTGCCAGGTAAGTATGAGTTGGAACAGTCTGACACAGGATGGCCTTTCCCAGGCTCAGCCCCCTGGCTGACGGTGCCTCTGGGGGGATAATAGCAGAGTTAGGTGCCTTGGGCAATTTGCTCATCCTCATTGGGCACTAAAAGTTGCTGCAAATTCAAAAACACTGGTGCGACTTGACGAGGGTGGCTGGTCCACACATTGTGCCTGTTTTGTGTCCTTTTTCCAGCGATCCATCGCTCGGCAAAATAGAAAAATAACACTCCGTCAACAGCCACTTGGCATGATGTCTCCGCCCAGTCTGAATGCAACCAGAGACAATGTGCCGCACAAAAGCCTACCAGTAGGCATTCCAGCAATGGACGCGTCCAGACCACATTTCTTATGCAATGGCTCGCAGAGGAGGAGACGCAACAAGGTTTGTGCCGTCTCTAGCAGGCCACGCCCACTCTGCCCTTTTACCGGGAAAACGGGTAACCCGCACGCAACGCACTGCGACACAGCAGACGCCGGTGTACTGCAACGCTGTGACTTTCAGGACGGATTGAAACGGTAACACAAGGACCCCAAAGCAGCATTCAGAGGTTGAAGGTTGGCTTTCCGAGCTGCTCGGCAGAAAGTGCGGGAGACGAGCACTCATTTGTTTTTCTTCCACATTGTCATCAGGGGAGAGCGCGGACGCAGTCCCCCACTACCACAAATTATGCAGTCGAGATTCCCACATTTGGGGAATTCGCAGGGGTCAGCACAACCGGAGTGCAATGGCTGAGCCTCGCCCTGGGTGAACCACCTTCTTGATCATGGTATCTCCCCTGCCAGGTAAGTATGAGTTGGAACAGTCTGACACAGGATGGCCTTTCCCAGGCTCAGCCCCCTGGCTGACGGTGCCTCTGGGGGGATAATAGCGGAGTTAGGTGCCTTGGGCAATTTGCTCATCCTCATTGGGCACTAAAAGTTGCTGCAAATTCAAAAACACTGGTGCGACTTGACGAGGGTGGCTGGTCCACACATTGTGCCTGTTTTGTGTCCTTTTTCCAGCGATCCATCGCTCGGCAAAATAGAAAAATAACACTCCGTCAACGGCCACTTGGCATGATGTCTCCGCCCAGTCTGAATGCAACCAGAGACAATGTGCCGCACAAAAGCCTACCAGTAGGCATTCCAGCAATGGACGTGTCCAGACCACATTTCTTATGCAATGCCTCGCAGAGGAGGAGACGCAACAAGGTTTGTGCCGTCTCTAGCAGGCCACGCCCACTCTGCCCTTTTACCGGGAAAACGGGTAACCCGCACGCAACGCACTGCGACACAGCAGACGCCGGTGTACTGCAACGCTGTGACTTTCAGGACGGATTGAAACGGTAACACAAGGACCCCAAAGCAGCATTCAGAGGTTGAAGGTTGGCTTTCCGAGCTGCTCGGCAGAAAGCGCGCCAGACGAGCACTCACTTGTTTTTCTTCCACATTGTCATCAGGGGAGAGCGCGGACGCAGTCCCCCACTACCACAAATTATGCAGTCGAGATTCCCACATTTGGGGAATTCGCAGGGGTCAGCACAACCGGAGTGCAATGGCTGAGCCTCGCCCTGGGTGAACCACCTTCTTGATCATGGTATCTCCCCTGCCAGGTAAGTATGAGTTGGAACAGTCTGACACAGGATGGCCTTTCCCAGGCTCAGCCCCCTGGCTGACGGTGCCTCTGGGGGGATAATAGCAGAGTTAGGTGCCTTGGGCAATTTGCTCATCCTCATTGGGCACTAAAAGTTGCTGCAAATTCAAAAACACTGGTGCGACTTGACGAGGGTGGCTGGTCCACACATTGTGCCTGTTTTGTGTCCTTTTTCCAGCGATCCATCGCTCGGCAAAATAGAAAAATAACACTCCGTCAACGGCCACTTGGCATGATGTCTCCGCCCAGTCTGAATGCAACCAGAGACAATGTGCCGCACAAAAGCCTACCAGTAGGCATTCCAGCAATGGACGCGTCCAGACCACATTTCTTATGCAATGGCTCGCAGAGGAGGAGACGCAACAAGGTTTGTGCCGTCTCTAGCAGGCCACGCCCACTCTGCCCTTTTACCGGGAAAACGGGTAACCCGCACGCAACGCACTGCGACACAGCAGACGCCGGTGTACTGCAACGCTGTGACTTTCAGGACGGATTGAAACGGTAACACAAGGACCCCAAAGCAGCATTCAGAGGTTGAAGGTTGGCTTTCCGAGCTGCTCGGCAGAAAGTGCGGGAGACGAGCACTCATTTGTTTTTCTTCCACATTGTCATCAGGGGAGAGCGCGGACGCAGTCCCCCACTACCACAAATTATGCAGTCGAGATTCCCACATTTGGGGAATTCGCAGGGGTCAGCACAACCGGAGTGCAATGGCTGAGCCTCGCCCTGGGTGAACCACCTTCTTGATCATGGTATCTCCCCTGCCAGGTAAGTATGAGTTGGAACAGTCTGACACAGGATGGCCTTTCCCAGGCTCAGCCCCCTGGCTGACGGTGCCTCTGGGGGGATAATAGCGGAGTTAGGTGCCTTGGGCAATTTGCTCATCCTCATTGGGCACTAAAAGTTGCTGCAAATTCAAAAACACTGGTGCGACTTGACGAGGGTGGCTGGTCCACACATTGTGCCTGTTTTGTGTCCTTTTTCCAGCGATCCATCGCTCGGCAAAATAGAAAAATAACACTCCGTCAACGGCCACTTGGCATGATGTCTCCGCCCAGTCTGAATGCAACCAGAGACAATGTGCCGCACAAAAGCCTACCAGTAGGCATTCCAGCAATGGACGTGTCCAGACCACATTTCTTATGCAATGCCTCGCAGAGGAGGAGACGCAACAAGGTTTGTGCCGTCTCTAGCAGGCCACGCCCACTCTGCCCTTTTACCGGGAAAACGGGTTACCCGCACGCAACGCACTGCGACACAGCAGACGCCGGTGTACTGCAACGCTGTGACTTTCAGGACGGATTGAAACGGTAACACAAGGACCCCAAAGCAGCATTCAGAGGTTGAAGGTTGGCTTTCCGAGCTGCTCGGCAGAAAGCGCGCCAGACGAGCACTCACTTGTTTTTCTTCCACATTGTCATCAGGGGAGAGCGCGGACGCAGTCCCCCACTACCACAAATTATGCAGTCGAGATTCCCACATTTGGGGAATTCGCAGGGGTCAGCACAACCGGAGTGCAATGGCTGAGCCTCGCCCTGGGTGAACCACCTTCTTGATCATGGTATCTCCCCTGCCAGGTAAGTATGAGTTGGAACAGTCTGACACAGGATGGCCTTTCCCAGGCTCAGCCCCCTGGCTGACGGTGCCTCTGGGGGGATAATAGCAGAGTTAGGTGCCTTGGGCAATTTGCTCATCCTCATTGGGCACTAAAAGTTGCTGCAAATTCAAAAACACTGGTGCGACTTGACGAGGGTGGCTGGTCCACACATTGTGCCTGTTTTGTGTCCTTTTTCCAGCGATCCATCGCTCGGCAAAATAGAAAAATAACACTCCGTCAACGGCCACTTGGCATGATGTCTCCGCCCAGTCTGAATGCAACCAGAGACAATGTGCCGCACAAAAGCCTACCAGTAGGCATTCCAGCAATGGACGCGTCCAGACCACATTTCTTATGCAATGGCTCGCAGAGGAGGAGACGCAACAAGGTTTGTGCCGTCTCTAGCAGGCCACGCCCACTCTGCCCTTTTACCGGGAAAACGGGTAACCCGCACGCAACGCACTGCGACACAGCAGACGCCGGTGTACTGCAACGCTGTGACTTTCAGGACGGATTGAAACGGTAACACAAGGACCCCAAAGCAGCATTCAGAGGTTGAAGGTTGGCTTTCCGAGCTGCTCGGCAGAAAGCGCGGGAGACGAGCACTCATTTGTTTTTCTTCCACATTGTCATCAGGGGAGAGCGCGGACGCAGTCCCCCACTACCACAAATTATGCAGTCGAGATTCCCACATTTGGGGAATTCGCAGGGGTCAGCACAACCGGAGTGCAATGGCTGAGCCTCGCCCTGGGTGAACCACCTTCTTGATCATGGTATCTCCCCTGCCAGGTAAGTATGAGTTGGAACAGTCTGACACAGGATGGCCTTTCCCAGGCTCAGCCCCCTGGCTGACGGTGCCTCTGGGGGGATAATAGCAGAGTTAGGTGCCTTGGGCAATTTGCTCATCCTCATTGGGCACTAAAAGTTGCTGCAAATTCAAAAACACTGGTGCGACTTGACGAGGGTGGCTGGTCCACACATTGTGCCTGTTTTGTGTCCTTTTTCCAGCGATCCATCGCTCGGCAAAATAGAAAAATAACACTCCGTCAACGGCCACTTGGCATGATGTCTCCGCCCAGTCTGAATGCAACCAGAGACAATGTGCCGCACAAAAGCCTACCAGTAGGCATTCCAGCAATGGACGTGTCCAGACCACATTTCTTATGCAATGCCTCGCAGAGGAGGAGACGCAACAAGGTTTGTGCCGTCTCTAGCAGGCCACGCCCACTCTGCCCTTTTACCGGGAAAACGGGTAACCCGCACGCAACGCACTGCGACACAGCAGACGCCGGTGTACTGCAACGCTGTGACTTTCAGGACGGATTGAAACGGTAACACAAGGACCCCAAAGCAGCATTCAGAGGTTGAAGGTTGGCTTTCCGAGCTGCTCGGCAGAAAGCGCGCCAGACGAGCACTCACTTGTTTTTCTTCCACATTGTCATCAGGGGAGAGCGCGGACGCAGTCCCCCACTACCACAAATTATGCAGTCGAGATTCCCACATTTGGGGAATTCGCAGGGGTCAGCACAACCGGAGTGCAATGGCTGAGCCTCGCCCTGGGTGAACCACCTTCTTGATCATGGTATCTCCCCTGCCAGGTAAGTATGAGTTGGAACAGTCTGACACAGGATGGCCTTTCCCAGGCTCAGCCCCGTGGCTGACGGTGCCTCTGGGGGGATAATAGCAGAGTTAGGTGCCTTGGGCAATTTGCTCATCCTCATTGGGCACTAAAAGTTGCTGCAAATTCAAAAACACTGGTGCGACTTGACGAGGGTGGCTGGTCCACACATTGTGCCTGTTTTGTGTCCTTTTTCCAGCGATCCATCGCTCGGCAAAATAGAAAAATAACACTCCGTCAACGGCCACTTGGCATGATGTCTCCGCCCAGTCTGAATGCAACCAGAGACAATGTGCCGCACAAAAGCCTACCAGTAGGCATTCCAGCAATGGACGCGTCCAGACCACATTTCTTATGCAATGCCTCGCAGAGGAGGAGACGCAACAAGGTTTGTGCCGTCTCTAGCAGGCCACGCCCACTCTGCCCTTTTACCGGGAAAACGGGTAACCCGCACGCAACGCACTGCGACACAGCAGACGCCGGTGTACTGCAACGCTGTGACTTTCAGGACGGATTGAAACGGTAACACAAGGACCCCAAAGCAGCATTCAGAGGTTGAAGGTCGGCTTTCCGAGCTGCTCGGCAGAAAGCGCGGGAGACGAGCACTCACTTGTTTTTCTTCCACATTGTCATCAGGGGAGAGCGCGGACGCAGTCCCCCACTACCACAAATTATGCAGTCGAGATTCCCACATTTGGGGAATTCGCAGGGGTCAGCACAACCGGAGTGCAATGGCTGAGCCTCGCCCTGGGTGAACCACCTTCTTGATCATGGTATCTCCCCTGCCAGGTAAGTATGAGTTGGAACAGTCTGACACAGGATGGCCTTTCCCAGGCTCAGCCCCCTGGCTGACGGTGCCTCTGGGGGGATAATAGCAGAGTTAGGTGCCTTGGGCAATTTGCTCATCCTCATTGGGCACTAAAAGTTGCTGCAAATTCAAAAACACTGGTGCGACTTGACGAGGGTGGCTGGTCCACACATTGTGCCTGTTTTGTGTCCTTTTTCCAGCGATCCATCGCTCGGCAAAATAGAAAAATAACACTCCGTCAACGGCCACTTGGCATGATGTCTCCGCCCAGTCTGAATGCAACCAGAGACAATGTGCCGCACAAAAGCCTACCAGTAGGCATTCCAGCAATGGACGCGTCCAGACCACATTTCTTATGCAATGCCTCGCAGAGGAGGAGACGCAACAAGGTTTGTGCCGTCTCTAGCAGGCCACGCCCACTCTGCCCTTTTACCGGGAAAACGGGTAACCCGCACGCAACGCACTGCGACACAGCAGACGCCGGTGTACTGCAACGCTGTGACTTTCAGGACGGATTGAAACGGTAACACAAGGACCCCAAAGCAGCATTCAGAGGTTGAAGGTCGGCTTTCCGAGCTGCTCGGCAGAAAGCGCGGGAGACGAGCACTCACTTGTTTTTCTTCCACATTGTCATCAGGGGAGAGCGCGGACGCAGTCCCCCACTACCACAAATTATGCAGTCGAGATTCCCACATTTGGGGAATTCGCAGGGGTCAGCACAACCGGAGTGCAATGGCTGAGCCTCGCCCTGGGTGAACCACCTTCTTGATCATGGTATCTCCCCTGCCAGGTAAGTATGAGTTGGAACAGTCTGACACAGGATGGCCTTTCCCAGGCTCAGCCCCCTGGCTGACGGTGCCTCTGGGGGGATAATAGCAGAGTTAGGTGCCTTGGGCAATTTGCTCATCCTCATTGGGCACTAAAAGTTGCTGCAAATTCAAAAACACTGGTGCGACTTGACGAGGGTGGCTGGTCCACACATTGTGCCTGTTTTGTGTCCTTTTTCCAGCGATCCATCGCTCTGCAAAATAGAAAAATAACACTCCGTCAACGGCCACTTGGCATGATGTCTCCGCCCAGTCTGAATGCAACCAGAGACAATGTGCCGCACAAAAGCCTACCAGTAGGCATTCCAGCAATGGACACGTCCAGACCACATTTCTTATGCAATGCCTCGCAGAGGAGGAGACGCAACAAGGTTTGTGCCGTCTCTAGCAGGCCACGCCCACTCTGCCCTTTTACCGGGAAAACGGGTAACCCGCACGCAACGCACTGCGACACAGCAGACGCCGGTGTACTGCAACGCTGTGACTTTCAGGACGGATTGAAACGGTAACACAAGGACCCCAAAGCAGCATTCAGAGGTTGAAGGTCGGCTTTCCGAGCTGCTCGGCAGAAAGCGCGGGAGACGAGCACTCACTTGTTTTTCTTCCACATTGTCATCAGGGGAGAGCGCGGACGCAGTCCCCCACTACCACAAATTATGCAGTCGAGATTCCCACATTTGGGGAATTCGCAGGGGTCAGCACAACCGGAGTGCAATGGCTGAGCCTCGCCCTGGGTGAACCACTTTTCACTTTTTAGAAGCTTTTATTAATTTCAGTCAAAATTAGTTACAGACATACATTAATCCCACAATTAAAATTGCCCAACACCAAGTAGATATTCTAATCAAATAAATAATAGTTACATTTCATTCAATAAACATTCTATTCAGCAGTTGTAACACCAAATAGATGTTCCATTCAGTTTTCTTAATTTTAAAAAAGATCCATTAAAGCAACAGGAATTTTGTCAGTTTTCCACCAGTTTTTCATTTCTTGATCATTATACTTAATTCTATCCCTAATGATGTAGTCCCTGACACCTGTAATGCCAACCTTTGCCACAGAATCAGGTGAAATAGAGAGCTTTCTGAAGGCAGTTAGGTTTCTGCATTTCCAGATACCTTCTTTGACACAGTTGATGATTGCCCACCACCTTTCATTTCTGTCCTTTTCATCTGTCTCAATGTTTCCATATAAAACATCCATTTCATTAGGGGCTCTAAAAAGGTCTGTTAACCATGGATTTAGAATTTCCCACACTGCCCTTGAAACAGCGCATGACCAAAAGCAGTGGGCCACATCTTCACCATCATTACAATTTTTTATTGGACATTTAGCACTACGTGTGCATCGCCTTCTCAGTAAGAAGGCTCTTGTAGGGACACAATTTTGGGCTATCTTCCAGGCCAGGTCCTTATGTACATTGAACAAAAATGGTAAGTTTACATTTTTCCAAACTCTGATGCATTTGCTCTCAGGTAGGATACCTACCGGCACAAGGCTAGAGGTCGGGGGTGAAAGGCACCCCTCCACATCAACCCTATCTATTTTACCTACCACAGACCAATCTAACTTTGCTACTTTAAAGAGTGTTAATGCTCTCTCGTATAGAGCTGGTCTACTTTCAGCATTGGGCGTACAAAGAGAAACCCTTTGGGTGAACCACTTTTTCACTTTTTAGAAGCTTTTATTAATTTCAGTCAAAATTAGTTACAGACATACATTAATCCCACAATTAAAATTGCCCAACACCAAGTAGATAATCTAATCAAATAAATAATAGTTACATTTCATTCAATAAACATTCTATTCAGCAGTTGTAACACCAAATAGATGTTCCATTCAGTTTTCTTAATTTTAAAAAAGATCCATTAAAGCAACAGGAATTTTGTCAGTTTTCCACCAGTTTTTCATTTCTTGATCATTATACTTAATTCTATCCCTAATGATGTAGTCCCTGACACCTGTAATGCCAACCTTTGCCACAGAATCAGGTGAAATAGAGAGCTTTCTGAAGGCAGTTAGGTTTCTGCATTTCCAGATAACCACCTTCTTGATCATGGTATCTCCCCTGCCAGGTAAGTATGAGTTGGAACAGTCTGACACAGGATGGCCTTTCCCAGGCTCAGCCCCCTGGCTGACGGTGCCTCTGGGGGGATAATAGCAGAGTTAGGTGCCTTGGGCAATTTGCTCATCCTCATTGGGCACTAAAAGTTGCTGCAAATTCAAAAACACTGGTGCGACTTGACGAGGGTGGCTGGTCCACACATTGTGCCTGTTTTGTGTCCTTTTTCCAGCGATCCATCGCTCGGCAAAATAGAAAAATAACACTCCGTCAACAGCCACTTGGCATGATGTCTCCGCCCAGTCTGAATGCAACCAGAGACAATGTGCCGCACAAAAGCCTACCAGTAGGCATTCCAGCAATGGACGCGTCCAGACCACATTTCTTATGCAATGGCTCGCAGAGGAGGAGACGCAACAAGGTTTGTGCCGTCTCTAGCAGGCCACGCCCACTCTGCCCTTTTACCGGGAAAACGGGTAACCCGCACGCAACGCACTGCGACACAGCAGACGCCGGTGTACTGCAACGCTGTGACTTTCAGGACGGATTGAAACGGTAACACAAGGACCCCAAAGCAGCATTCAGAGGTTGAAGGTTGGCTTTCCGAGCTGCTCGGCAGAAAGCGCGGGAGACGAGCACTCACTTGTTTTTCTTCCACATTGTCATCAGGGGAGAGCGCGGACGCAGTCCCCCACTACCACAAATTATGCAGTCGAGATTCCCACATTTGGGGAATTCGCAGGGGTCAGCACAACCGGAGTGCAATGGCTGAGCCTCGCCCTGGGTGAACCACCTTCTTGATCATGGTATCTCCCCTGCCAGGTAAGTATGAGTTGGAACAGTCTGACACAGGATGGCCTTTCCCAGGCTCAGCCCCGTGGCTGACGGTGCCTCTGGGGGGATAATAGCAGAGTTAGGTGCCTTGGGCAATTTGCTCATCCTCATTGGGCACTAAAAGTTGCTGCAAATTCAAAAACACTGGTGCGACTTGACGAGGGTGGCTGGTCCACACATTGTGCCTGTTTTGTGTCCTTTTTCCAGCGATCCATCGCTCGGCAAAATAGAAAAATAACACTCCGTCAACGGCCACTTGGCATGATGTCTCCGCCCAGTCTGAATGCAACCAGAGACAATGTGCCGCACAAAAGCCTACCAGTAGGCATTCCAGCAATGGACGCGTCCAGACCACATTTCTTATGCAATGCCTCGCAGAGGAGGAGACGCAACAAGGTTTGTGCCGTCTCTAGCAGGCCACGCCCACTCTGCCCTTTTACCGGGAAAACGGGTAACCCGCACGCAACGCACTGCGACACAGCAGACGCCGGTGTACTGCAACGCTGTGACTTTCAGGACGGATTGAAACAGTAACACAAGGACCCCAAAGCAGCATTCAGAGGTTGAAGGTCGGCTTTCCGAGCTGCTCGGCAGAAAGCGCGGGAGACGAGCACTCACTTGTTTTTCTTCCACATTGTCATCAGGGGAGAGCGCGGACGCAGTCCCCCACTACCACAAATTACGCAGTCGAGATTCCCACATTTGGGGAATTCGCAGGGGTCAGCACAACCGGAGTGCAATGGCTGAGCCTCGCCCTGGGTGAACCACCTTCTTGATCATGGTATCTCCCCTGCCAGGTAAGTATGAGTTGGAACAGTCTGACACAGGATGGCCTTTCCCAGGCTCAGCCCCCTGGCTGACGGTGCCTCTGGGGGGATAATAGCAGAGTTAGGTGCCTTGGGCAATTTGCTCATCCTCATTGGGCACTAAAAGTTGCTGCAAATTCAAAAACACTGGTGCGACTTGACGAGGGTGGCTGGTCCACACATTGTGCCTGTTTTGTGTCCTTTTTCCAGCGATCCATCGCTCTGCAAAATAGAAAAATAACACTCCGTCAACGGCCACTTGGCATGATGTCTCCGCCCAGTCTGAATGCAACCAGAGACAATGTGCCGCACAAAAGCCTACCAGTAGGCATTCCAGCAATGGACACGTCCAGACCACATTTCTTATGCAATGCCTCGCAGAGGAGGAGACGCAACAAGGTTTGTGCCGTCTCTAGCAGGCCACGCCCACTCTGCCCTTTTACCGGGAAAACGGGTAACCCGCACGCAACGCACTGCGACACAGCAGACGCCGGTGTACTGCAACGCTGTGACTTTCAGGACGGATTGAAACGGTAACACAAGGACCCCAAAGCAGCATTCAGAGGTTGAAGGTCGGCTTTCCGAGCTGCTCGGCAGAAAGCGCGGGAGACGAGCACTCACTTGTTTTTCTTCCACATTGTCATCAGGGGAGAGCGCGGACGCAGTCCCCCACTACCACAAATTATGCAGTCGAGATTCCCACATTTGGGGAATTCGCAGGGGTCAGCACAACCGGAGTGCAATGGCTGAGCCTCGCCCTGGGTGAACCACCTTCTTGATCATGGTATCTCCCCTGCCAGGTAAGTATGAGTTGGAACAGTCTGACACAGGATGGCCTTTCCCAGGCTCAGCCCCCTGGCTGACGGTGCCTCTGGGGGGATAATAGCAGAGTTAGGTGCCTTGGGCAATTTGCTCATCCTCATTGGGCACTAAAAGTTGCTGCAAATTCAAAAACACTGGTGCGACTTGACGAGGGTGGCTGGTCCACACATTGTGCCTGTTTTGTGTCCTTTTTCCAGCGATCCATCGCTCTGCAAAATAGAAAAATAACACTCCGTCAACGGCCACTTGGCATGATGTCTCCGCCCAGTCTGAATGCAACCAGAGACAATGTGCCGCACAAAAGCCTACCAGTAGGCATTCCAGCAATGGACACGTCCAGACCACATTTCTTATGCAATGCCTCGCAGAGGAGGAGACGCAACAAGGTTTGTGCCGTCTCTAGCAGGCCACGCCCACTCTGCCCTTTTACCGGGAAAACGGGTAACCCGCACGCAACGCACTGCGACACAGCAGACGCCGGTGTACTGCAACGCTGTGACTTTCAGGACGGATTGAAACGGTAACACAAGGACCCCAAAGCAGCATTCAGAGGTTGAAGGTCGGCTTTCCGAGCTGCTCGGCAGAAAGCGCGGGAGACGAGCACTCACTTGTTTTTCTTCCACATTGTCATCAGACAAATAACACTCCGTCAACGGCCACTTGGCATGATGTCTCCGCCCAGTCTGAATGCAACCAGAGACAATGTGCCGCACAAAAGCCTACCAGTAGGCATTCCAGCAATGGACGCGTCCAGACCACATTTCTTATGCAATGCCTCGCAGAGGAGGAGACGCAACAAGGTTTGTGCCATCTCTAGCAGGCCACGCCCACTCTGCCCTTTTACCGGGAAAACGGGTAACCCGCACGCAACGCACTGCGACACAGCAGACGCCGGTGTACTGCAACGCTGTGACTTTCAGGACGGATTGAAACGGTAACACAAGGACCCCAAAGCAGCATTCAGAGGTTGAAGGTTGGCTTTCCGAGCTGCTCGGCAGAAAGCGCGGGAGACGAGCACTCATTTGTTTTTCTTCCACATTGTCATCAGGGGAGAGCGCGGACGCAGTCCCCCACTACCACAAATTATGCAGTCGAGATTCCCACATTTGGGGAATTCGCAGGGGTCAGCACAACCGGAGTGCAATGGCTGAGCCTCGCCCTGGGTGAACCACCTTCTTGATCATGGTATCTCCCCTGCCAGGTAAGTATGAGTTGGAACAGTCTGACACAGGATGGCCTTTCCCAGGCTCAGCCCCCTGGCTGACGGTGCCTCTGGGGGGATAATAGCAGAGTTAGGTGCCTTGGGCAATTTGCTCATCCTCATTGGGCACTAAAAGTTGCTGCAAATTCAAAAACACTGGTGCGACTTGACGAGGGTGGCTGGTCCACACATTGTGCCTGTTTTGTGTCCTTTTTCCAGCGATCCATCGCTCGGCAAAATAGAAAAATAACACTCCGTCAACAGCCACTTGGCATGATGTCTCCGCCCAGTCTGAATGCAACCAGAGACAATGTGCCGCACAAAAGCCTACCAGTAGGCATTCCAGCAATGGACGCGTCCAGACCACATTTCTTATGCAATGGCTCGCAGAGGAGGAGACGCAACAAGGTTTGTGCCGTCTCTAGCAGGCCACGCCCACTCTGCCCTTTTACCGGGAAAACGGGTAACCCGCACGCAACGCACTGCGACACAGCAGACGCCGGTGTACTGCAACGCTGTGACTTTCAGGACGGATTGAAACGGTAACACAAGGACCCCAAAGCAGCATTCAGAGGTTGAAGGTTGGCTTTCCGAGCTGCTCGGCAGAAAGTGCGGGAGACGAGCACTCATTTGTTTTTCTTCCACATTGTCATCAGGGGAGAGCGCGGACGCAGTCCCCCACTACCACAAATTATGCAGTCGAGATTCCCACATTTGGGGAATTCGCAGGGGTCAGCACAACCGGAGTGCAATGGCTGAGCCTCGCCCTGGGTGAACCACCTTCTTGATCATGGTATCTCCCCTGCCAGGTAAGTATGAGTTGGAACAGTCTGACACAGGATGGCCTTTCCCAGGCTCAGCCCCCTGGCTGACGGTGCCTCTGGGGGGATAATAGCAGAGTTAGGTGCCTTGGGCAATTTGCTCATCCTCATTGGGCACTAAAAGTTGCTGCAAATTCAAAAACACTGGTGCGACTTGACGAGGGTGGCTGGTCCACACATTGTGCCTGTTTTGTGTCCTTTTTCCAGCGATCCATCGCTCGGCAAAATAGAAAAATAACACTCCGTCAACGGCCACTTGGCATGATGTCTCCGCCCAGTCTGAATGCAACCAGAGACAATGTGCCGCACAAAAGCCTACCAGTAGGCATTCCAGCAATGGACGCGTCCAGACCACATTTCTTATGCAATGCCTCGCAGAGGAGGAGACGCAACAAGGTTTGTGCCGTCTCTAGCAGGCCACGCCCACTCTGCCCTTTTACCGGGAAAACGGGTAACCCGCACGCAACGCACTGCGACACAGCAGACGCCGGTGTACTGCAACGCTGTGACTTTCAGGACGGATTGAAACGGTAACACAAGGACCCCAAAGCAGCATTCAGAGGTTGAAGGTCGGCTTTCCGAGCTGCTCGGCAGAAAGCGCGGGAGACGAGCACTCACTTGTTTTTCTTCCACATTGTCATCAGGGGAGAGCGCGGACGCAGTCCCCCACTACCACAAATTATGCAGTCGAGATTCCCACATTTGGGGAATTCGCAGGGGTCAGCACAACCGGAGTGCAATGGCTGAGCCTCGCCCTGGGTGAACCACCTTCTTGATCATGGTATCTCCCCTGCCAGGTAAGTATGAGTTGGAACAGTCTGACACAGGATGGCCTTTCCCAGGCTCAGCCCCCTGGCTGACGGTGCCTCTTGGGGGATAATAGCAGAGTTAGGTGCCTTGGGCAATTTGCTCATCCTCATTGGGCACTAAAAGTTGCTGCAAATTCAAAAACACTGGTGCGACTTGACGAGGGTGGCTGGTCCACACATTGTGCCTGTTTTGTGTCCTTTTTCCAGCGATCCATCGCTCGGCAAAATAGAAAAATAACACTCCGTCAACGGCCACTTGGCATGATGTCTCCGCCCAGTCTGAATGCAACCAGAGACAATGTGCCGCACAAAAGCCTACCAGTAGGCATTCCAGCAATGGACGTGTCCAGACCACATTTCTTATGCAATGCCTCGCAGAGGAGGAGACGCAACAAGGTTTGTGCCGTCTCTAGCAGGCCACGCCCACTCTGCCCTTTTACCGGGAAAACGGGTAACCCGCACGCAACGCACTGCGACACAGCAGACGCCGGTGTACTGCAACGCTGTGACTTTCAGGACGGATTGAAACGGTAACACAAGGACCCCAAAGCAGCATTCAGAGGTTGAAGGTTGGCTTTCCGAGCTGCTCGGCAGAAAGCGCGCCAGACGAGCACTCACTTGTTTTTCTTCCACATTGTCATCAGGGGAGAGCGCGGACGCAGTCCCCCACTACCACAAATTATGCAGTCGAGATTCCCACATTTGGGGAATTCGCAGGGGTCAGCACAACCGGAGTGCAATGGCTGAGCCTCGCCCTGGGTGAACCACCTTCTTGATCATGGTATCTCCCCTGCCAGGTAAGTATGAGTTGGAACAGTCTGACACAGGATGGCCTTTCCCAGGCTCAGCCCCCTGGCTGACGGTGCCTCTTGGGGGATAATAGCAGAGTTAGGTGCCTTGGGCAATTTGCTCATCCTCATTGGGCACTAAAAGTTGCTGCAAATTCAAAAACACTGGTGCGACTTGACGAGGGTGGCTGGTCCACACATTGTGCCTGTTTTGTGTCCTTTTTCCAGCGATCCATCGCTCGGCAAAATAGAAAAATAACACTCCGTCAACGGCCACTTGGCATGATGTCTCCGCCCAGTCTGAATGCAACCAGAGACAATGTGCCGCACAAAAGCCTACCAGTAGGCATTCCAGCAATGGACGCGTCCAGACCACATTTCTTATGCAATGCCTCGCAGAGGAGGAGACGCAACAAGGTTTGTGCCGTCTCTAGCAGGCCACGCCCACTCTGCCCTTTTACCGGGAAAACGGGTAACCCGCACGCAACGCACTGCGACACAGCAGACGCCGGTGTACTGCAACGCTGTGACTTTCAGGACGGATTGAAACGGTAACACAAGGACCCCAAAGCAGCATTCAGAGGTTGAAGGTTGGCTTTCCGAGCTGCTCGGCAGAAAGCGCGGGAGACGAGCACTCATTTGTTTTTCTTCCACATTGTCATCAGGGGAGAGCGCGGACGCAGTCCCCCACTACCACAAATTATGCAGTCGAGATTCCCACATTTGGGGAATTCGCAGGGGTCAGAACAACCGGAGTGCAATGGCTGAGCCTCGCCCTGGGTGAACCACCTTCTTGATCATGGTATCTCCCCTGCCAGGTAAGTATGAGTTGGAACAGTCTGACACAGGATGGCCTTTCCCAGGCTCAGCCCCCTGGCTGACGGTGCCTCTGGGGGGATAATAGCAGAGTTAGGTGCCTTGGGCAATTTGCTCATCCTCATTGGGCACTAAAAGTTGCTGCAAATTCAAAAACACTGGTGCGACTTGACGAGGGTGGCTGGTCCACACATTGTGCCTGTTTTGTGTCCTTTTTCCAGCGATCCATCGCTCGGCAAAATAGAAAAATAACACTCCGTCAACGGCCACTTGGCATGATGTCTCCGCCCAGTCTGAATGCAACCAGAGACAATGTGCCGCACAAAAGCCTACCAGTAGGCATTCCAGCAATGGACGTGTCCAGACCACATTTCTTATGCAATGCCTCGCAGAGGAGGAGACGCAACAAGGTTTGTGCCGTCTCTAGCAGGCCACGCCCACTCTGCCCTTTTACCGGGAAAACGGGTAACCCGCACGCAACGCACTGCGACACAGCAGACGCCGGTGTACTGCAACGCTGTGACTTTCAGGACGGATTGAAACGGTAACACAAGGACCCCAAAGCAGCATTCAGAGGTTGAAGGTTGGCTTTCCGAGCTGCTCGGCAGAAAGCGCGCCAGACGAGCACTCACTTGTTTTTCTTCCACATTGTCATCAGGGGAGAGCGCGGACGCAGTCCCCCACTACCACAAATTATGCAGTCGAGATTCCCACATTTGGGGAATTCGCAGGGGTCAGCACAACCGGAGTGCAATGGCTGAGCCTCGCCCTGGGTGAACCACCTTCTTGATTATGGTATCTCCCCTGCCAGGTAAGTATGAGTTGGAACAGTCTGACACAGGATGGCCTTTCCCAGGCTCAGCCCCCTGGCTGACGGTGCCTCTTGGGGGATAATAGCAGAGTTAGGTGCCTTGGGCAATTTGCTCATCCTCATTGGGCACTAAAAGTTGCTGCAAATTCAAAAACACTGGTGCGACTTGACGAGGGGGGCTGGTCCACACATTGTGCCTGTTTTGTGTCCTTTTTCCAGCGATCCATCGCTCGGCAAAATAGAAAAATAACACTCCGTCAACGGCCACTTGGCATGATGTCTCCGCCCAGTCTGAATGCAACCAGAGACAATGTGCCGCACAAAAGCCTACCAGTAGGCATTCCAGCAATGGACGCGTCCAGACCACATTTCTTATGCAATGCCTCGCAGAGGAGGAGACGCAACAAGGTTTGTGCCGTCTCTAGCAGGCCACGCCCACTCTGCCCTTTTACCGGGAAAACGGGTAACCCGCACGCAACGCACTGCGACACAGCAGACGCCGGTGTACTGCAACGCTGTGACTTTCAGGACGGATTGAAACGGTAACACAAGGACCCCAAAGCAGCATTCAGAGGTTGAAGGTTGGCTTTCCGAGCTGCTCGGCAGAAAGCGCGGGAGACGAGCACTCATTTGTTTTTCTTCCACATTGTCATCAGGGGAGAGCGCGGACGCAGTCCCCCACTACCACAAATTATGCAGTCGAGATTCCCACATTTGGGGAATTCGCAGGGGTCAGCACAACCGGAGTGCAATGGCTGAGCCTCGCCCTGGGTGAACCACTTTTCACTTTTTAGAAGCTTTTATTAATTTCAGTCAAAATTAGTTACAGACATACATAAATCACACAATTACAATTACCCAACACCAAGTAGATATTCTAATCAAATAAATAATAGTTACATTCAATAAACATTTCATTCAGCAGTTGTAACATCAAATAGATGTTCCATTCAGTTTCCTTAATTTTAAAAAAGATCCATTAAAGCAACAGGAATTTTGTCAGTTTTCCACCAATTTTTCATTTCTTGATCATTATACTTAATTCTATCCCTAATGATGTAGTCCCTGACACCTGTAATGCCAACCTTTGCCACAGAATCAGGTGAAATAGAGAGCTTTCTGAAGGCAGTTAGGTTTCTGCATTTCCAGATACCTTCTTTGACACAGTTGATGATTGCCCACCACCTTTCATTTCTGTCCTTTTCATCTGTCTCAATGTTTCCATATAAAACATCCATTTCATTAGGGGCTCTAAAAAGGTCTGTTAACCATGGTTTTAAAATTTCCCACACTGCCCTTGAAACAGCGCATGACCAAAAGCAGTGAGCCACATCTTCACCATCATTACAATTTTTTATTGGACATTTAGCACTACGTGTGCATCGCCTTCTCAGCAAGAAGGCTCTTGTAGGGACACAATTTTGGGCTATCTTCCAGGCCAGGTCCTTATGTACATTGAACAAAAATGGTAAGTTTACATTTTTCCAAACTCTGATGCATTTGCTCTCAGGTAGGATACCTACCGGCACAAGGCTAGAGGTCGGGGGTGAAAGGCACCCCTCCACATCAACCCTATCTATTTTACCTAACACGGACCAATCTAACTTTGCTACTTTAAAGAGTGTTAATGCTCTCTCGTATAGAGCTGGTCTACTTTCAGCATTGGGCGTACAAAGAGAAACCCTTTTACCCTTCCCTCTATACATCATGCGGCCTACCCAAAACTTGGCAAAATGAAACCAGAGACTGGTATTGCTCTCTGTAAAAACAGCATTCAAAATTGGTGTCAAAAAAAGGGCATCAAATTTGGCCCCCAACTCAGGTACAGCTTTCCCTCCTTTAACCAGAGGTTTGTACATGATGTCTCTTTTGACATGTTCTTGTTGGGAGCTCCAAATGAATTGAAACATGATGCGTCTCAAAGAGGTCAGGAATGTCTTGGGAGCTGGCAGAGTGGCCGCCAGAAAGGTCAAAGAGGCCAGAACCTCAGCCTTAATCACCAAAATTTTGCCAGTGAATGTTAGATCCCTCTGCTCCCACTGAAGCAATTTTCCTTTGATAGCTGGTAGTCTTGCTTCCCAATTTATTATTTCCATTCCCTTCCCAATTTCCACTCCCAAAATTTTTACCCTCTCTTCTTTTTCAACTAACCCTAAATCAGGCTTTCTTTCTGGCCAATTAAGGTAGAGGATCTCACTCTTGGCCCGGTTCAGTTTGGCCCCAGATGCTTGAGAAAATTGCTCACTCCACTGGAGGGCTTTAACCATTGAATTATTGCTGGTACAAAGGATTGTCAAGTCATCCATATACAGGGACATTTTAGCCTCCTTTCCATTACTACCAGGGACAGGAAGGCCCCGAATATCAGTGTCATGTTTTATCCCACAGGCCAGAGGCTCCATGGCTAGTACAAACAGGCTGACTGATAGCGGGCATCCCTGTCTGACCCCTGCCTGGATCTTAATAGGTTCACTGAAGTGGCCATTAATGTTTACTCTACTAGAGCAATCAAAGTACAGTAAATTAATCCATGCCCTCAACTGTGGGCCGAACCCAAACCTCACCAGTGCTTCTTTGAGATACTCATGGCTTATTCTATCAAAGGCTTTTTCTAAATCCAGGCCAGCAATACATAGGGGTACATTGCGATCTAAAGCATACAAGTATGAATCTCTTATTAAAGCAAGGTTATCACTCATGGAGCGACCTGGAACCACACAGGTCTGCTCGACCCCAACCAACCTCTCTATCACCTCTTGTAGGCGAAGAAAGATTGCTTTTGCTAGAATCTTACGATCAACACCAAGGAGAGTAAGGGGGCGCCAGTTTTTAAGATCTTTTTTTTCACCTTTCTTGAATAGAAGGGAAATGGTACCTTCCTTTAGGGATGGTGGTAACGACCCTAATTGGAGGCTCTCATTGTACATCTCCAAAAGAGGGGCCTTTAACTCTGCCCAGAAGGTAGTATAAAATTCTTTTGGCAACCCATCTGCCCCAGGGGCCTTGTTATTTTGCATGCTTTCTACTGCTTTGGTGAGTTCACTCAGAGATATTTTACTGTCAAGCTTCCCTTTAAATTCGTTAATATTTTTATCTACTTTAGATAGAAGGTTTTCTAAAGCTGTCTTATCTAAATCTTCACTTTTGTAAAGATCAGAGTAGAAGGAGTGTACACAACTTAGTATCTCATGTATTTCAGTTTTTTCTTGTCCCTCTTTATTCTTTAATCCTTCTATAAAGTTTTTAGGCCTAGCTAATTTCCTAAAAAAGTATCTAGAGCATTTTTCATTGTTTTCCATGTGGTGGACTCGGCTACGAATCAGTAGCCCCCGACTGGCCGCCGTGGAGAGGCGTAACATCTCTCTCTTCAATTGAGCTATATCCTCTGCAACATCTAGCCCGGCATAAGCCATTATATAAAATCTCTGCAGCTTTGCCTGATATTTCTGGAGCTTCAGACGTCTCTTTTTAGCAGTTCGTTTACCCACCTCTATGAAAAAAGTTTTTGCCCTAACCTTGACTTCTTCCCACCATTCCCCCACAGAGTTGAAGGAGGGCTTAAGAGAGAGCCATTGGTTAAGCTTCACCTTAAAATCATTGACCACCTTTGCATCTTGTAGTAGGGAAATATTCAGCTTCCATGAACCTCTACCTTTTTTGATGTTTTCTTTAAACATGAGAGAACATTCAATTTTATGATGGTCAGAGAAAAAAACTGGCGTGACTGCTGCATCTACAACCTGCAGCCCCCTTGATGTCAACAGAAAGTCTATTCTGGAATGGGTTCTGCCGTTGGACCAGGTATACCCAGGTAAACTCGGATTTTTTAAGCGGTAAACATCTAACAGTCTAAAATCTTTAATAATGTTTTTTAGGATTTCAGAACTGGAGTCCAGCCTTACTGTGGAGGTGGTTAACTTTTCTTTTTTGCTTACCAAGCAGTTGAAATCGCCACCCAGAATGACCTCTCTGTTACACAACAAAAGGGGTTGTAATTCTTTGAGCACTGTTAACCGTTCTCGGAGCTCAACAGGGCAATACACATTGATTACTCTTAACTTAGCGTTAAACAGTGAAACATCAACACATAGAATTCTCCCATCTATCACACGTTGTACCTTCTGGATGATAAAATCATGCCCTCTAAATAATACTGCAACCCCTGAAGATCTGTTTTTGTTGTCGCCTGACCATACTGATGGGCCGTGGCTCCATCTCTCCTCGAAGACCTTGTAATTCTCTCTATAGGATACATTACATTCTTGAAGTAGGAAGATGTCATTACCCTCTGAGTGTAGAAAAGTGAAGGCTGATGAGCACTTTACTGGGTCATTTAGTCCTCTAGTATTGAGGGATGCTATAGAGAGAGGAGCCATAGAAGTGCAGTTCAAAGGGGTGAAGAGGGTTAGTTCAGTGACAACTATGTAACATCTACTTTTTCTTAATTATCTTCTTTTTCTTTGGTTTCACATCTCTTTCCACCTTTCTTGACATGTCTTTTATCTGTGTTGTAGATGTAAAAGCAACTACAACATCTTGCTCAAGAAAGGGGTTTGATGTGGGGGAGGAAACGGGCCAGTTGGAATGAGGTAACACAGAAGAGGTCGAGGGGGAGGATTCACCTGATGGGGGGGACTCATTTACCCGTTTTCTTGAAGGAGAGTCCACTGTGTCTGGTACCAAGGTGGTGGCAATGGGAAGGGGCAAAGAGGTCAGTAAGGACTGGGAGGCATCTTCAGCCCGTTCCATGGAGGTCTGGGAGCTGGGATCTGGCACTGATGCAAGGTTGACTGTAGATGTTGACCTCGGGCGTTGGCCATCCAATGATGAGGAGGCAGATGAGTCTGGTCCCTGATGGATGGTGATGATTGGCAGCAGGGATGTTGAGCCCTCAACTTCCTCGAAGAGAGAATTGGCCGTTGGTTCTTGTTTCAAGGTAGCTGCATGAGGAGAGATGCTAGCCAGCAGGTTGTCCAGACGGTTCCCTGCCTCCTGTAGAGTCATCGGGGTCAACTCTGTCCTTGAGCTGGAGCCAGGTTCGGGAGGATGGTCTGCTTGATGGAAAGCAGTGAGGTCCATTGTGGAGGCAGGGGAGTTGAATGCTTCGTCGTCATTTTCTAATAGCCCAGCGCTCCAGTCCAAGACTCGTGTTCCCTCTTGTACCTCCTCCTCCAGGTCCAACACCGGTTCTTCACTTGGCTGTTGGAGTGCAGGGCCAGATGGCTGTCGCACTGGGCTTGTATGTTGAGAGGGCGCCTGATTGTTGCCAGAGTTTTCAGCAATGTGGTCTTGGCCTAAAGAAACAATTGATCTTACTGTGGACAGTTTCAGCCGGTTGGAGTATGCTTGAGGGCAGTCTTTAAAGCGATGTTGGGCTGAGGCACAGAGATTGCATTTTACAGGGGTTGGACATTGGGCTGTTGTATGGTCGAGTGCTTTGCAGTTCCTGCAGATGTCCACCGTACATGCAGCAGCCAGATGTTCTAGGCTGCCGCATTTACGACATTCTTTTGGCTGACCAGAGTAGAACACAGACCCTCTGAAGGCTCCCAACTGGATGGTGCTTGGGAGATGCTGGAGGACCCCCTGTCGCCTTATGAGACGCACTTGAAATCGTCTGGTGCCTGTCTTGATTCCATCTATGTCAACAACTTCCATGGCATGAATCACCTCACAGTACCGAGCCATCCATGTCCAAACATCCTGGTTCCTGACTCTCTCAGAGAAAATCATTACATGTACTGTTTTCAGGTCTCTCTCTGCCAAAGGTGACATAATAATGTTCTTGAAGCTTGTTGTTGACTTTTTCTTGATTTCAAACTTTTCCAGGCAACTTTCGTAGTATCGTGTTGTTGTAAATATCACCTCAAAGATCTTCTTACCCGGAAATGCAAAAACGTAGTCAAGCTGGTTGGTGGAAATGCCAAGTTCTTTTTGCAAAATCTGTCTGCTGAATTGCAGCCGGTCCATCTGAAGATCTTCCAGAAGGTCGAAGCGGACAGCATTCCTGCGGTTGGCTTGATTGTTTCCTAACGCCATGCTGGTCCTCTGGCCAGAAAGGAGCCGGTATGATATAGCCGCCGACGCTATTTACTTTATTGTGCCCCATACACCGCTCGACAACAATAGAGTCAGTTGATACTTGATCATGGTATCTCCCCTGCCAGGTAAGTATGAGTTGGAACAGTCTGACACAGGATGGCCTTTCCCAGGCTCAGCCCCCTGGCTGACGGTGCCTCTGGGGGGATAATAGCAGAGTTAGGTGCCTTGGGCAATTTGCTCATCCTCATTGGGCACTAAAAGTTGCTGCAAATTCAAAAACACTGGTGCGACTTGACGAGGGTGGCTGGTCCACACATTGTGCCTGTTTTGTGTCCTTTTTCCAGCGATCCAGACCACATTTCTTATGCAATGGCTCGCAGAGGAGGAGACGCAACAAGGTTTGTGCCGTCTCTAGCAGGCCACGCCCACTCTGCCCTTTTACCGGGAAAACGGGTAACCCGCACGCAACGCACTGCGACACAGCAGACGCCGGTGTACTGCAACGCTGTGACTTTCAGGACGGATTGAAACGGTAACACAAGGACCCCAAAGCAGCATTCAGAGGTTGAAGGTTGGCTTTCCGAGCTGCTCGGCAGAAAGTGCGGGAGACGAGCACTCATTTGTTTTTCTTCCACATTGTCATCAGGGGAGAGCGCGGACGCAGTCCCCCACTACCACAAATTATGCAGTCGAGATTCCCACATTTGGGGAATTCGCAGGGGTCAGCACAACCGGAGTGCAATGGCTGAGCCTCGCCCTGGGTGAACCACCTTCTTGATCATGGTATCTCCCCTGCCAGGTAAGTATGAGTTGGAACAGTCTGACACAGGATGGCCTTTCCCAGGCTCAGCCCCCTGGCTGACGGTGCCTCTGGGGGGATAATAGCAGAGTTAGGTGCCTTGGGCAATTTGCTCATCCTCATTGGGCACTAAAAGTTGCTGCAAATTCAAAAACACTGGTGCGACTTGACGAGGGTGGCTGGTCCACACATTGTGCCTGTTTTGTGTCCTTTTTCCAGCGATCCATCGCTCGGCAAAATAGAAAAATAACACTCCGTCAACGGCCACTTGGCATGATGTCTCCGCCCAGTCTGAATGCAACCAGAGACAATGTGCCGCACAAAAGCCTACCAGTAGGCATTCCAGCAATGGACGTGTCCAGACCACATTTCTTATGCAATGCCTCGCAGAGGAGGAGACGCAACAAGGTTTGTGCCGTCTCTAGCAGGCCACGCCCACTCTGCCCTTTTACCGGGAAAACGGGTAACCCGCACGCAACGCACTGCGACACAGCAGACGCCGGTGTACTGCAACGCTGTGACTTTCAGGACGGATTGAAACGGTAACACAAGGACCCCAAAGCAGCATTCAGAGGTTGAAGGTTGGCTTTCCGAGCTGCTCGGCAGAAAGCGCGCCAGACGAGCACTCACTTGTTTTTCTTCCACATTGTCATCAGGGGAGAGCGCGGACGCAGTCCCCCACTACCACAAATTATGCAGTCGAGATTCCCACATTTGGGGAATTCGCAGGGGTCAGCACAACCGGAGTGCAATGGCTGAGCCTCGCCCTGGGTGAACCACCTTCTTGATCATGGTATCTCCCCTGCCAGGTAAGTATGAGTTGGAACAGTCTGACACAGGATGGCCTTTCCCAGGCTCAGCCCCGTGGCTGACGGTGCCTCTGGGGGGATAATAGCAGAGTTAGGTGCCTTGGGCAATTTGCTCATCCTCATTGGGCACTAAAAGTTGCTGCAAATTCAAAAACACTGGTGCGACTTGACGAGGGTGGCTGGTCCACACATTGTGCCTGTTTTGTGTCCTTTTTCCAGCGATCCATCGCTCGGCAAAATAGAAAAATAACACTCCGTCAACGGCCACTTGGCATGATGTCTCCGCCCAGTCTGAATGCAACCAGAGACAATGTGCCGCACAAAAGCCTACCAGTAGGCATTCCAGCAATGGACGCGTCCAGACCACATTTCTTATGCAATGCCTCGCAGAGGAGGAGACGCAACAAGGTTTGTGCCGTCTCTAGCAGGCCACGCCCACTCTGCCCTTTTACCGGGAAAACGGGTAACCCGCACGCAACGCACTGCGACACAGCAGACGCCGGTGTACTGCAACGCTGTGACTTTCAGGACGGATTGAAACGGTAACACAAGGACCCCAAAGCAGCATTCAGAGGTTGAAGGTCGGCTTTCCGAGCTGCTCGGCAGAAAGCGCGGGAGACGAGCACTCACTTGTTTTTCTTCCACATTGTCATCAGGGGAGAGCGCGGACGCAGTCCCCCACTACCACAAATTATGCAGTCGAGATTCCCACATTTGGGGAATTCGCAGGGGTCAGCACAACCGGAGTGCAATGGCTGAGCCTCGCCCTGGGTGAACCACCTTCTTGATCATGGTATCTCCCCTGCCAGGTAAGTATGAGTTGGAACAGTCTGACACAGGATGGCCTTTCCCAGGCTCAGCCCCCTGGCTGACGGTGCCTCTGAGGGGATAATAGCAGAGTTAGGTGCCTTGGGCAATTTGCTCATCCTCATTGGGCACTAAAAGTTGCTGCAAATTCAAAAACACTGGTGCGACTTGACGAGGGTGGCTGGTCCACACATTGTGCCTGTTTTGTGTCCTTTTTCCAGCGATCCATCGCTCGGCAAAATAGAAAAATAACACTCCGTCAACAGCCACTTGGCATGATGTCTCCGCCCAGTCTGAATGCAACCAGAGACAATGTGCCGCACAAAAGCCTACCAGTAGGCATTCCAGCAATGGACGCGTCCAGACCACATTTCTTATGCAATGGCTCGCAGAGGAGGAGACGCAACAAGGTTTGTGCCGTCTCTAGCAGGCCACGCCCACTCTGCCCTTTTACCGGGAAAACGGGTAACCCGCACGCAACGCACTGCGACACAGCAGACGCCGGTGTACTGCAACGCTGTGACTTTCAGGACGGATTGAAACGGTAACACAAGGACCCCAAAGCAGCATTCAGAGGTTGAAGGTTGGCTTTCCGAGCTGCTCGGCAGAAAGTGCGGGAGACGAGCACTCATTTGTTTTTCTTCCACATTGTCATCAGGGGAGAGCGCGGACGCAGTCCCCCACTACCACAAATTATGCAGTCGAGATTCCCACATTTGGGGAATTCGCAGGGGTCAGCACAACCGGAGTGCAATGGCTGAGCCTCGCCCTGGGTGAACCACCTTCTTGATCATGGTATCTCCCCTGCCAGGTAAGTATGAGTTGGAACAGTCTGACACAGGATGGCCTTTCCCAGGCTCAGCCCCCTGGCTGACGGTGCCTCTGGGGGGATAATAGCAGAGTTAGGTGCCTTGGGCAATTTGCTCATCCTCATTGGGCACTAAAAGTTGCTGCAAATTCAAAAACACTGGTGCGACTTGACGAGGGTGGCTGGTCCACACATTGTGCCTGTTTTGTGTCCTTTTTCCAGCGA
The DNA here is from genome assembly GCF_040436345.1 of Pagrus major. NCBI lineage: Eukaryota > Metazoa > Chordata > Actinopteri > Spariformes > Sparidae > Pagrus > Pagrus major. The sequence continues at coordinate 5,612,148 of NC_133238.1, forward strand.
TCCATCGCTCGGCAAAATAGAAAAATAACACTCCGTCAACGGCCACTTGGCATGATGTCTCCGCCCAGTCTGAATGCAACCAGAGACAATGTGCCGCACAAAAGCCTACCAGTAGGCATTCCAGCAATGGACGTGTCCAGACCACATTTCTTATGCAATGCCTCGCAGAGGAGGAGACGCAACAAGGTTTGTGCCGTCTCTAGCAGGCCACGCCCACTCTGCCCTTTTACCGGGAAAACGGGTTACCCGCACGCAACGCACTGCGACACAGCAGACGCCGGTGTACTGCAACGCTGTGACTTTCAGGACGGATTGAAACGGTAACACAAGGACCCCAAAGCAGCATTCAGAGGTTGAAGGTTGGCTTTCCGAGCTGCTCGGCAGAAAGCGCGCCAGACGAGCACTCACTTGTTTTTCTTCCACATTGTCATCAGGGGAGAGCGCGGACGCAGTCCCCCACTACCACAAATTATGCAGTCGAGATTCCCACATTTGGGGAATTCGCAGGGGTCAGCACAACCGGAGTGCAATGGCTGAGCCTCGCCCTGGGTGAACCACCTTCTTGATCATGGTATCTCCCCTGCCAGGTAAGTATGAGTTGGAACAGTCTGACACAGGATGGCCTTTCCCAGGCTCAGCCCCGTGGCTGACGGTGCCTCTGGGGGGATAAAAGCAGAGTTAGGTGCCTTGGGCAATTTGCTCATCCTCATTGGGCACTAAAAGTTGCTGCAAATTCAAAAACACTGGTGCGACTTGACGAGGGTGGCTGGTCCACACATTGTGCCTGTTTTGTGTCCTTTTTCCAGCGATCCATCGCTCGGCAAAATAGAAAAATAACACTCCGTCAACGGCCACTTGGCATGATGTCTCCGCCCAGTCTGAATGCAACCAGAGACAATGTGCCGCACAAAAGCCTACCAGTAGGCATTCCAGCAATGGACGCGTCCAGACCACATTTCTTATGCAATGCCTCGCAGAGGAGGAGACGCAACAAGGTTTGTGCCGTCTCTAGCAGGCCACGCCCACTCTGCCCTTTTACCGGGAAAACGGGTAACCCGCACGCAACGCACTGCGACACAGCAGACGCCGGTGTACTGCAACGCTGTGACTTTCAGGACGGATTGAAACGGTAACACAAGGACCCCAAAGCAGCATTCAGAGGTTGAAGGTCGGCTTTCCGAGCTGCTCGGCAGAAAGCGCGGGAGACGAGCACTCACTTGTTTTTCTTCCACATTGTCATCAGGGGAGAGCGCGGACGCAGTCCCCCACTACCACAAATTATGCAGTCGAGATTCCCACATTTGGGGAATTCGCAGGGGTCAGCACAACCGGAGTGCAATGGCTGAGCCTCGCCCTGGGTGAACCACCTTCTTGATCATGGTATCTCCCCTGCCAGGTAAGTATGAGTTGGAAAAGTCTGACACAGGATGGCCTTTCCCAGGCTCAGCCCCCTGGCTGACGGTGCCTCTGAGGGGATAATAGCAGAGTTAGGTGCCTTGGGCAATTTGCTCATCCTCATTGGGCACTAAAAGTTGCTGCAAATTCAAAAACACTGGTGCGACTTGACGAGGGTGGCTGGTCCACACATTGTGCCTGTTTTGTGTCCTTTTTCCAGCGATCCATCGCTCGGCAAAATAGAAAAATAACACTCCGTCAACGGCCACTTGGCATGATGTCTCCGCCCAGTCTGAATGCAACCAGAGACAATGTGCCGCACAAAAGCCTACCAGTAGGCATTCCAGCAATGGACGCGTCCAGACCACATTTCTTATGCAATGCCTCGCAGAGGAGGAGACGCAACAAGGTTTGTGCCGTCTCTAGCAGGCCACGCCCACTCTGCCCTTTTACCGGGAAAACGGGTAACCCGCACGCAACGCACTGCGACACAGCAGACGCCGGTGTACTGCAACGCTGTGACTTTCAGGACGGATTGAAACGGTAACACAAGGACCCCAAAGCAGCATTCAGAGGTTGAAGGTTGGCTTTCCGAGCTGCTCGGCAGAAAGTGCGGGAGACGAGCACTCATTTGTTTTTCTTCCACATTGTCATCAGGGGAGAGCGCGGACGCAGTCCCCCACTACCACAAATTATGCAGTCGAGATTCCCACATTTGGGGAATTCGCAGGGGTCAGCACAACCGGAGTGCAATGGCTGAGCCTCGCCCTGGGTGAACCACCTTCTTGATCATGGTATCTCCCCTGCCAGGTAAGTATGAGTTGGAACAGTCTGACACAGGATGGCCTTTCCCAGGCTCAGCCCCCTGGCTGACGGTGCCTCTGGGGGGATAATAGCAGAGTTAGGTGCCTTGGGCAATTTGCTCATCCTCATTGGGCACTAAAAGTTGCTGCAAATTCAAAAACACTGGTGCGACTTGACGAGGGTGGCTGGTCCACACATTGTGCCTGTTTTGTGTCCTTTTTCCAGCGATCCATCGCTCGGCAAAATAGAAAAATAACACTCCGTCAACGGCCACTTGGCATGATGTCTCCGCCCAGTCTGAATGCAACCAGAGACAATGTGCCGCACAAAAGCCTACCAGTAGGCATTCCAGCAATGGACGTGTCCAGACCACATTTCTTATGCAATGCCTCGCAGAGGAGGAGACGCAACAAGGTTTGTGCCGTCTCTAGCAGGCCACGCCCACTCTGCCCTTTTACCGGGAAAACGGGTAACCCGCACGCAACGCACTGCGACACAGCAGACGCCGGTGTACTGCAACGCTGTGACTTTCAGGACGGATTGAAACGGTAACACAAGGACCCCAAAGCAGCATTCAGAGGTTGAAGGTTGGCTTTCCGAGCTGCTCGGCAGAAAGCGCGCCAGACGAGCACTCACTTGTTTTTCTTCCACATTGTCATCAGGGGAGAGCGCGGACGCAGTCCCCCACTACCACAAATTATGCAGTCGAGATTCCCACATTTGGGGAATTCGCAGGGGTCAGCACAACCGGAGTGCAATGGCTGAGCCTCGCCCTGGGTGAACCACCTTCTTGATCATGGTATCTCCCCTGCCAGGTAAGTATGAGTTGGAACAGTCTGACACAGGATGGCCTTTCCCAGGCTCAGCCCCGTGGCTGACGGTGCCTCTGGGGGGATAATAGCAGAGTTAGGTGCCTTGGGCAATTTGCTCATCCTCATTGGGCACTAAAAGTTGCTGCAAATTCAAAAACACTGGTGCGACTTGACGAGGGTGGCTGGTCCACACATTGTGCCTGTTTTGTGTCCTTTTTCCAGCGATCCATCGCTCGGCAAAATAGAAAAATAACACTCCGTCAACGGCCACTTGGCATGATGTCTCCGCCCAGTCTGAATGCAACCAGAGACAATGTGCCGCACAAAAGCCTACCAGTAGGCATTCCAGCAATGGACGCGTCCAGACCACATTTCTTATGCAATGCCTCGCAGAGGAGGAGACGCAACAAGGTTTGTGCCGTCTCTAGCAGGCCACGCCCACTCTGCCCTTTTACCGGGAAAACGGGTAACCCGCACGCAACGCACTGCGACACAGCAGACGCCGGTGTACTGCAACGCTGTGACTTTCAGGACGGATTGAAACGGTAACACAAGGACCCCAAAGCAGCATTCAGAGGTTGAAGGTCGGCTTTCCGAGCTGCTCGGCAGAAAGCGCGGGAGACGAGCACTCACTTGTTTTTCTTCCACATTGTCATCAGGGGAGAGCGCGGACGCAGTCCCCCACTACCACAAATTATGCAGTCGAGATTCCCACATTTGGGGAATTCGCAGGGGTCAGCACAACCGGAGTGCAATGGCTGAGCCTCGCCCTGGGTGAACCACCTTCTTGATCATGGTATCTCCCCTGCCAGGTAAGTATGAGTTGGAACAGTCTGACACAGGATGGCCTTTCCCAGGCTCAGCCCCCTGGCTGACGGTGCCTCTGAGGGGATAATAGCAGAGTTAGGTGCCTTGGGCAATTTGCTCATCCTCATTGGGCACTAAAAGTTGCTGCAAATTCAAAAACACTGGTGCGACTTGACGAGGGTGGCTGGTCCACACATTGTGCCTGTTTTGTGTCCTTTTTCCAGCGATCCATCGCTCGGCAAAATAGAAAAATAACACTCCGTCAACAGCCACTTGGCATGATGTCTCCGCCCAGTCTGAATGCAACCAGAGACAATGTGCCGCACAAAAGCCTACCAGTAGGCATTCCAGCAATGGACGCGTCCAGACCACATTTCTTATGCAATGGCTCGCAGAGGAGGAGACGCAACAAGGTTTGTGCCGTCTCTAGCAGGCCACGCCCACTCTGCCCTTTTACCGGGAAAACGGGTAACCCGCACGCAACGCACTGCGACACAGCAGACGCCGGTGTACTGCAACGCTGTGACTTTCAGGACGGATTGAAACGGTAACACAAGGACCCCAAAGCAGCATTCAGAGGTTGAAGGTTGGCTTTCCGAGCTGCTCGGCAGAAAGTGCGGGAGACGAGCACTCATTTGTTTTTCTTCCACATTGTCATCAGGGGAGAGCGCGGACGCAGTCCCCCACTACCACAAATTATGCAGTCGAGATTCCCACATTTGGGGAATTCGCAGGGGTCAGCACAACCGGAGTGCAATGGCTGAGCCTCGCCCTGGGTGAACCACCTTCTTGATCATGGTATCTCCCCTGCCAGGTAAGTATGAGTTGGAACAGTCTGACACAGGATGGCCTTTCCCAGGCTCAGCCCCGTGGCTGACGGTGCCTCTGGGGGGATAATAGCAGAGTTAGGTGCCTTGGGCAATTTGCTCATCCTCATTGGGCACTAAAAGTTGCTGCAAATTCAAAAACACTGGTGCGACTTGACGAGGGTGGCTGGTCCACACATTGTGCCTGTTTTGTGTCCTTTTTCCAGCGATCCATCGCTCGGCAAAATAGAAAAATAACACTCCGTCAACGGCCACTTGGCATGATGTCTCCGCCCAGTCTGAATGCAACCAGAGACAATGTGCCGCACAAAAGCCTACCAGTAGGCATTCCAGCAATGGACGTGTCCAGACCACATTTCTTATGCAATGCCTCGCAGAGGAGGAGACGCAACAAGGTTTGTGCCGTCTCTAGCAGGCCACGCCCACTCTGCCCTTTTACCGGGAAAACGGGTTACCCGCACGCAACGCACTGCGACACAGCAGACGCCGGTGTACTGCAACGCTGTGACTTTCAGGACGGATTGAAACGGTAACACAAGGACCCCAAAGCAGCATTCAGAGGTTGAAGGTTGGCTTTCCGAGCTGCTCGGCAGAAAGCGCGCCAGACGAGCACTCACTTGTTTTTCTTCCACATTGTCATCAGGGGAGAGCGCGGACGCAGTCCCCCACTACCACAAATTATGCAGTCGAGATTCCCACATTTGGGGAATTCGCAGGGGTCAGCACAACCGGAGTGCAATGGCTGAGCCTCGCCCTGGGTGAACCACCTTCTTGATCATGGTATCTCCCCTGCCAGGTAAGTATGAGTTGGAACAGTCTGACACAGGATGGCCTTTCCCAGGCTCAGCCCCGTGGCTGACGGTGCCTCTGGGGGGATAATAGCAGAGTTAGGTGCCTTGGGCAATTTGCTCATCCTCATTGGGCACTAAAAGTTGCTGCAAATTCAAAAACACTGGTGCGACTTGACGAGGGTGGCTGGTCCACACATTGTGCCTGTTTTGTGTCCTTTTTCCAGCGATCCATCGCTCGGCAAAATAGAAAAATAACACTCCGTCAACGGCCACTTGGCATGATGTCTCCGCCCAGTCTGAATGCAACCAGAGACAATGTGCCGCACAAAAGCCTACCAGTAGGCATTCCAGCAATGGACGCGTCCAGACCACATTTCTTATGCAATGCCTCGCAGAGGAGGAGACGCAACAAGGTTTGTGCCGTCTCTAGCAGGCCACGCCCACTCTGCCCTTTTACCGGGAAAACGGGTAACCCGCACGCAACGCACTGCGACACAGCAGACGCCGGTGTACTGCAACGCTGTGACTTTCAGGACGGATTGAAACGGTAACACAAGGACCCCAAAGCAGCATTCAGAGGTTGAAGGTCGGCTTTCCGAGCTGCTCGGCAGAAAGCGCGGGAGACGAGCACTCACTTGTTTTTCTTCCACATTGTCATCAGGGGAGAGCGCGGACGCAGTCCCCCACTACCACAAATTATGCAGTCGAGATTCCCACATTTGGGGAATTCGCAGGGGTCAGCACAACCGGAGTGCAATGGCTGAGCCTCGCCCTGGGTGAACCACCTTCTTGATCATGGTATCTCCCCTGCCAGGTAAGTATGAGTTGGAACAGTCTGACACAGGATGGCCTTTCCCAGGCTCAGCCCCCTGGCTGACGGTGCCTCTGAGGGGATAATAGCAGAGTTAGGTGCCTTGGGCAATTTGCTCATCCTCATTGGGCACTAAAAGTTGCTGCAAATTCAAAAACACTGGTGCGACTTGACGAGGGTGGCTGGTCCACACATTGTGCCTGTTTTGTGTCCTTTTTCCAGCGATCCATCGCTCGGCAAAATAGAAAAATAACACTCCGTCAACGGCCACTTGGCATGATGTCTCCGCCCAGTCTGAATGCAACCAGAGACAATGTGCCGCACAAAAGCCTACCAGTAGGCATTCCAGCAATGGACGCGTCCAGACCACATTTCTTATGCAATGCCTCGCAGAGGAGGAGACGCAACAAGGTTTGTGCCGTCTCTAGCAGGCCACGCCCACTCTGCCCTTTTACCGGGAAAACGGGTAACCCGCACGCAACGCACTGCGACACAGCAGACGCCGGTGTACTGCAACGCTGTGACTTTCAGGACGGATTGAAACGGTAACACAAGGACCCCAAAGCAGCATTCAGAGGTTGAAGGTCGGCTTTCCGAGCTGCTCGGCAGAAAGCGCGCCAGACGAGCACTCACTTGTTTTTCTTCCACATTGTCATCAGGGGAGAGCGCGGACGCAGTCCCCCACTACCACAAATTATGCAGTCGAGATTCCCACATTTGGGGAATTCGCAGGGGTCAGCACAACCGGAGTGCAATGGCTGAGCCTCGCCCTGGGTGAACCACCTTCTTGATCATGGTATCTCCCCTGCCAGGTAAGTATGAGTTGGAACAGTCTGACACAGGATGGCCTTTCCCAGGCTCAGCCCCCTGGCTGACGGTGCCTCTGTGGGGATAATAGCAGAGTTAGGTGCCTTGGGCAATTTGCTCATCCTCATTGGGCACTAAAAGTTGCTGCAAATTCAAAACCACTGGTGCGACTTGACGAGGGTGGCTGGTCCACACATTGTGCCTGTTTTGTGTCCTTTTTCCAGCGATCCATCGCTCGGCAAAATAGAAAAATAACACTCCGTCAACGGCCACTTGGCATGATGTCTCCGCCCAGTCTGAATGCAACCAGAGACGATGTGCCGCACAAAAGCCTACCAGTAGGCATTCCAGCAATGGACGCGTCCAGACCACATTTCTTATGCAATGCCTCGCAGAGGAGGAGACGCAACAAGGTTTGTGCCGTCTCTAGCAGGCCACGCCCACTCTGCCCTTTTACCGGGAAAACGGGTAACCCGCACGCAACGCACTGCGACACAGCAGACGCCGGTGTACTGCAACGCTGTGACTTTCAGGACGGATTGAAACGGTAACACAAGGACCCCAAAGCAGCATTCAGAGGTTGAAGGTCGGCTTTCCGAGCTGCTCGGCAGAAAGCGCGGGAGACGAGCACTCACTTGTTTTTCTTCCACATTGTCATCAGGGGAGAGCGCGGACGCAGTCCCCCACTACCACAAATTATGCAGTCGAGATTCCCACATTTGGGGAATTCGCAGGGGTCAGCACAACCGGAGTGCAATGGCTGAGCCTCGCCCTGGGTGAACCACTTTTCACTTTTTAGAAGCTTTTATTAATTTCAGTCAAAATTAGTTACAGACATACATTAATCCCACAATTACAATTGCCCAACACCAAGTAGATATTCTAATCAAATAAATAATAGTTACATTTCATTCAATAAACATTCTATTCAGCAGTTGTAACACCAAATAGATGTTCCATTCAGTTTTCTTAATTTTAAAAAAGATCCATTAAAGCAACAGGAATTTTGTCAGTTTTCCACCAGTTTTTCATTTCTTGATCATTATACTTAATTCTATCCCTAATGATGTAGTCCCTGACACCTGTAATGCCAACCTTTGCCACAGAATCAGGTGAAATAGAGAGCTTTCTGAAGGCAGTTAGGTTTCTGCATTTCCAGATACCTTCTTTGACACAGTTGATGATTGCCCACCACCTTTCATTTCTGTCCTTTTCATCTGTCTCAATGTTTCCATATAAAACATCCATTTCATTAGGGGCTCTAAAAAGGTCTGTTAACCATGGATTTAGAATTTCCCACACTGCCCTTGAAACAGCGCATGACCAAAAGCAGTGGGCCACATCTTCACCATCATTACAATTTTTTATTGGACATTTAGCACTACGTGTGCATCGCCTTCTCAGTAAGAAGGCTCTTGTAGGGACACAATTTTGGGCTATCTTCCAGGCCAGGTCCTTATGTACATTGAACAAAAATGGTAAGTTTACATTTTTCCAAACTCTGATGCATTTGCTCTCAGGTAGGATACCTACCGGCACAAGGCTAGAGGTCGGGGGTGAAAGGCACCCCTCCACATCAACCCTATCTATTTTACCTACCACAGACCAATCTAACTTTGCTACTTTAAAGAGTGTTAATGCTCTCTCGTATAGAGCTGGTCTACTTTCAGCATTGGGCGTACAAAGAGAAACCCTTTTACCCTTCCCTCGATACATCATGCGGCCTACCCAAAACTTGGCAAAATGAAACCAGAGACTGGTATTGCTCTCTGTAAAAACCGCATTTAAAATTGGTGTCAAAAAAAGGGCATCAAATTTGGCCCCCAACTCAGGTACAGCTTTCCCTCCTTTAACCAGAGGTTTGTACATGATGTCTCTTTTGACATGTTCTTGTTGGGAGCTCCAAATGAATTGAAACATGATGCGTCTCAAAGAGGTCAGGAATGTCTTGGGAGCTGGCAGAGTGGCTGCCAGAAAGGTCAAAGAGGCCAGAACCTCAGCCTTAATCACCAAAATTTTGCCAGTGAATGTTAGATCCCTCTCCTCCCACTGAAGCAATTTCCCTTTGATAGCTGGTAATCTTGTTTCCCAATTTATGATTTCCATTCCCTTCCCAATTTCCACTCCCAAAATTTTTACCCTCTCTTCTTTTTCAACCAACCCTAAATCAGGCTTTCTTTCTGGCCAATTAAGGTAGAGGATCTCACTTTTGGCCCGGTTCAGTTTGGCCCCAGATGCTTGAGAAAATTGCTCACTCCACTGGAGGGCTTTAACCATTGAATTATTGCTGGTACAAAGGATTGTCAAGTCATCCATATACAGGGACATTTTAGCCTCCTTTCGATTACTACCAGGGACAGGAAGGCCCCGAATATCAGTGTCATGTTTTATCCCACAGGCCAGAGGCTCCATGGCTAGTACAAACAGGCTGACTGATAGCGGGCATCCCTGTCTGACCCCTGACTGGATCTTAATAGGTTCACTGAAGTGGCCATTAATGTTTACTCTACTAGAGCAATCAAAGTACAGTAAATTAATCCATGCCCTCAACTGTGGGCCAAACCCAAACCTCACCAGTGCTTCTTTGAGATACTCATGGCTTATTCTATCAAAGGCTTTTTCTAAATCCAGGCCAGCAATACATAGGGGTACATTGCGATCTAAAGCATACAAGTATGAATCTCTTATTAAAGCAAGGTTATCACTCATGGAGCGACCTGGAACCACACAGGTCTGCTCGACCCCAACCAACCTCTCTATCACCTCTTGTAGGCGAAGAAAGATTGCTTTTGCTAGAATCTTACGATCAACACCAAGGAGTGTAAGGGGGCGCCAGTTTTTAAGATCTTTTTTCTCACCTTTCTTAAATAGAAGGGAAATGGTACCTTCCTTTAGGGATGGTGGTAACGACCCTAATTGGAGGCTCTCATTGTACATCTCCAAAAGAGGGGCCTTTAACTCTGCCCAGAAGGTAGTATAAAATTCTTTTGGCAACCCATCTGCCCCAGGGGCCTTGTTATTTTGCATGCTTTCTACTGCTTTGGTGAGTTCACTCAGAGATATTTTACTGTCAAGCTTCCCTTTAAATTCGTTAATATTTTTATCTACTTTAGATAGAAGGTTTTCTAAAGCTGTCTTATCTAAATCTTCACTTTTGTAAAGATCAGAGTAGAAGGAGTGTACACAACTTAGTATCTCATGTATTTCAGTTTTTTCTTGTCCCTCTTTATTCTTTAATCCTTCTATAAAGTTTTTAGGCCTAGCTAATTTCCTAAAAAAGTATCTAGAGCATTTTTCATTGTTTTCCATGTGGTGGACTCGGCTACGAATCAGTAGCCCCCGACTGGCCGCCGTAGAGAGGCGTAACATCTCTCTCTTCAATTGAGCTATATCCTCTGCAACATCTAGCCCGGCATAAGCCATTATATAAAATCTCTGCAGCTTTGCCTGATATTTCTGGAGCTTCAGACGTCTCTTTTTAGCAGTTCGTTTACCCACCTCTATGAAAAAAGTTTTTGCCCTAATCTTGACTTCTTCCCACCATTCCCCCACAGAGTTGAAGGAGGGCTTAAGAGAGAGCCATTGGTTAAGCTTCACCTTAAAATCATTGACCACCTTTGCATCTTGTAGTAGGGAAATATTCAGCTTCCATGAACCTCTACCTTTTTTGATGTTTTCTTTAAACATGAGAGAACATTCAATTTTATGATGGTCAGAGAAAAAAACTGGCGTGACTGCTGCATCTACAACCTGCAGCCCCCTTGATGTCAACAGAAAGTCTATTCTGGAATGGGTTCTGCCGTTGGACCAGGTATACCCAGGTAAACTCGGATTTTTTAAGCGGTAAACATCTATCAGTCTAAAATCTTTAATAATGTTTTTTAGGATTTCAGAACTGGAGTCCAGCCTTACTGTGGAGGTGGTTAACTTTTCTTTTTTGCTTACCAAGCAGTTGAAATCGCCACCCAGAATGACCTCTCTGTTACACAACAAAAGGGGTTGTAATTCTTTGAGCACTGTTAACCGTTCTCGGAGCTCAACAGGGCAATACACATTGATTACTCTTAACTTAGCGTTAAACAGTGAAACATCAACACATAGAATTCTCCCATCTATCACACGTTGTACCTTCTGGATGATAAAATCATGCCCTCTAAATAATACTGCAACCCCTGAAGATCTGTTTTTGTTGTCGCCTGACCATACTGATGGGCCGTGGCTCCATCTCTCCTCGAAGACCTTGTAATTCTCTCTATAGGATACATTACATTCTTGAAGTAGGAAGATGTCATTACCCTCTGAGTGTAGAAAAGTGAAGGCTGATGAGCACTTTACTGGGTCATTTAGTCCTCTAGTATTGAGGGATGCTATAGAGAGAGGAGCCATAGAAGTGCAGTTCAAAGGGGTGAAGAGGGTTAGATCAGTGACAACTATGTAACATCTACTTTTTCTTAATTATCTTCTTTTTCTTTGGTTTCACATCTCTTTCCACCTTTCTTGACATGTCTTTTATCTGTGTTGTAGATGTAAAAGCAACTACAACATCTTGCTCAAGAAAGGGGTTTGATGTGGGGGAGGAAACGGGCCAGTTGGAATGAGGTAACACAGAAGAGGTCGAGGGGGAGGATTCACCTGATGGGGGGGACTCATTTACCCGTTTTCTTGAAGGAGAGTCCACTGTGTCTGGTACCAAGGTGGTGGCAATGGGAAGGGGCAAAGAGGTCAGTAAGGATTGGGAGGCATCTTCATCCCGTTCCATGGAGGTCTGGGAGCTGAGATCTGGCACTGATGCAAGGTTGACTGTAGATGTTGACCTCGGGCGTTGGCCATCCAATGATGAGGAGGCAGATGAGTCTGGTCCCTGATGGATGGTGATGATTGGCAGCAGGGATGTTGAGCCCTCAACTTCCTTGAAGAGAGAATTGGCCGTTGGTTCTTGTTTCAAGGTAGCTGCATGAGGAGAGATGCTAGCCAGCAGGTTGTCCAGACGGTTCCCTGCCTCCTGTAGAGTCATCGGTGTCAACTCTGTCCTTGAGCTGGAGCCAGGTTCGGGAGGATGGTCTGCTTGATGGAAAGCAGTGAGGTCCATTGTGGAGGCAGGGGAGTTGAACGCTTCGTCGTCATTCTCTAATAGCCCAGCGCTCCAGTCCAAGACTCGTGTTCCCTCTTGTACCTCCTCCTCCAGGTCCAACACCGGTTCTTCACTTGGCTGTTGGAGTGCAGGGCCAGATGGCTGTCGCACTGGGCTTGTATGTTGAGAGGGCGCCTGATTGTTGCCAGAGTTTTCAGCAATGTGGTCTTGGCCTAAAGAAACAATTGATCTTACTGTGGACAGTTTCAGCCGGTTGGAGTATGCTTGAGGGCAGTCTTTAAAGCGATGTTGGGCTGAGGCACAGAGATTGCATTTTACAGGGGTTGGACATTGGGCTGTTGTATGGTCGAATGCTTTGCAGTTCCTGCAGAGGTCCACCGTACATGCAGCAGCCAGATGTTCTAGGCTGCCGCATTTACGACATTCTTTTGGCTGACCAGAGTAGAACACAGACCCTCTGAAGGCTCCCAACTGGATGTTGCTTGGGAGATGCTGGAGGACCCCCTGTCGCCTTATGAGACGCACTTGAAATCGTCTGGTGCCTGTCTTGATTCCATCTATGTCAACAACTTCCATGGCATGAATCACCTCACAGTACCGAGCCATCCATGTCCAAACATCCTGGTTCCTGACTCTCTCAGAGAAAATCATTACATGTACTGTTTTCAGGTCTCTCTCTGCCAAAGGTGACATAATAATGTTCTTGAAGCTTGTTGTTGACTTTTTCTTGATTTCAAACTTTTCCAGGCAACTTTCGTAGTATCGTGTTGTTGTAAATATCACCTCAAAGATCTTCTTACCCGGAAATGCAAAAACGTAGTCAAGCTGGTTGGTGGAAATGCCAAGTTCTTTTTGCAAAATCTGTCTGCTGAATTGCAGCCGGTCCATCTGAAGATCTTCCAGAAGGTCGAAGCGGACAGCATTCCTGCGGTTGGCTTGATTGTTTCCTAACGCCATGCTGGTCCTCTGGCCAGAAAGGAGCCGGGATGATATAGCCGCCGACGCTATTTACTTTATTGTGCCCCATACACCGCTCGACAACAATAGAGTCAGTTGATACTTGATCATGGTATCTCCCCTGCCAGGTAAGTATGAGTTGGAACAGTCTGACACAGGATGGCCTTTCCCAGGCTCAGCCCCCTGGCTGACGGTGCCTCTGGGGGGATAATAGCAGAGTTAGGTGCCTTGGGCAATTTGCTCATCCTCATTGGGCACTAAAAGTTGCTGCAAATTCAAAAACACTGGTGCGACTTGACGAGGGTGGCTGGTCCACACATTGTGCCTGTTTTGTGTCCTTTTTCCAGCGATCCATCGCTCGGCAAAATAGAAAAATAACACTCCGTCAACGGCCACTTGGCATGATGTCTCCGCCCAGTCTGAATGCAACCAGAGACAATGTGCCGCACAAAAGCCTACCAGTAGGCATTCCAGCAATGGACGCGTCCAGACCACATTTCTTATGCAATGCCTCGCAGAGGAGGAGACGCAACAAGGTTTGTGCCGTCTCTAGCAGGCCACGCCCACTCTGCCCTTTTACCGGGAAAACGGGTAACCCGCACGCAACGCACTGCGACACAGCAGACGCCGGTGTACTGCAACGCTGTGACTTTCAGGACGGATTGAAACGGTAACACAAGGACCCCAAAGCAGCATTCAGAGGTTGAAGGTTGGCTTTCCGAGCTGCTCGGCAGAAAGCGCGGGAGACGAGCACTCATTTGTTTTTCTTCCACATTGTCATCAGGGGAGAGCGCGGACGCAGTCCCCCACTACCACAAATTATGCAGTCGAGATTCCCACATTTGGGGAATTCGCAGGGGTCAGCACAACCGGAGTGCAATGGCTGAGCCTCGCCCTGGGTGAACCACCTTCTTGATCATGGTATCTCCCCTGCCAGGTAAGTATGAGTTGGAACAGTCTGACACAGGATGGCCTTTCCCAGGCTCAGCCCCCTGGCTGACGGTGCCTCTGTGGGGATAATAGCAGAGTTAGGTGCCTTGGGCAATTTGCTCATCCTCATTGGGCACTAAAAGTTGCTGCAAATTCAAAACCACTGGTGCGACTTGACGAGGGTGGCTGGTCCACACATTGTGCCTGTTTTGTGTCCTTTTTCCAGCGATCCATCGCTCGGCAAAATAGAAAAATAACACTCCGTCAACGGCCACTTGGCATGATGTCTCCGCCCAGTCTGAATGCAACCAGAGACGATGTGCCGCACAAAAGCCTACCAGTAGGCATTCCAGCAATGGACGCGTCCAGACCACATTTCTTATGCAATGCCTCGCAGAGGAGGAGACGCAACAAGGTTTGTGCCGTCTCTAGCAGGCCACGCCCACTCTGCCCTTTTACCGGGAAAACGGGTAACCCGCACGCAACGCACTGCGACACAGCAGACGCCGGTGTACTGCAACGCTGTGACTTTCAGGACGGATTGAAACGGTAACACAAGGACCCCAAAGCAGCATTCAGAGGTTGAAGGTCGGCTTTCCGAGCTGCTCGGCAGAAAGCGCGGGAGACGAGCACTCACTTGTTTTTCTTCCACATTGTCATCAGGGGAGAGCGCGGACGCAGTCCCCCACTACCACAAATTATGCAGTCGAGATTCCCACATTTGGGGAATTCGCAGGGGTCAGCACAACCGGAGTGCAATGGCTGAGCCTCGCCCTGGGTGAACCACCTTCTTGATCATGGTATCTCCCCTGCCAGGTAAGTATGAGTTGGAACAGTCTGACACAGGATGGCCTTTCCCAGGCTCAGCCCCCTGGCTGACGGTGCCTCTGGGGGGATAATAGCAGAGTTAGGTGCCTTGGGCAATTTGCTCATCCTCATTGGGCACTAAAAGTTGCTGCAAATTCAAAAACACTGGTGCGACTTGACGAGGGTGGCTGGTCCACACATTGTGCCTGTTTTGTGTCCTTTTTCCAGCGATCCATCGCTCGGCAAAATAGAAAAATAACACTCCGTCAACGGCCACTTGGCATGATGTCTCCGCCCAGTCTGAATGCAACCAGAGACAATGTGCCGCACAAAAGCCTACCAGTAGGCATTCCAGCAATGGACACGTCCAGACCACATTTCTTATGCAATGCCTCGCAGAGGAGGAGACGCAACAAGGTTTGTGCCGTCTCTAGCAGGCCACGCCCACTCTGCCCTTTTACCGGGAAAACGGGTAACCCGCACGCAACGCACTGCGACACTGCAGACGCCGGTGTACTGCAACGCTGTGACTTTCAGGACGGATTGAAACGGTAACACAAGGACCCCAAAGCAGCATTCAGAGGTTGAAGGTCGGCTTTCCGAGCTGCTCGGCAGAAAGCGCGGGAGACGAGCACTCACTTGTTTTTCTTCCACATTGTCATCAGGGGAGAGCGCGGACGCAGTCCCCCACTACCACAAATTATGCAGTCGAGATTCCCACATTTGGGGAATTCGCAGGGGTCAGCACAACCGGAGTGCAATGGCTGAGCCTCGCCCTGGGTGAACCACTTTTCACTTTTTAGAAGCTTTTATTAATTTCAGTCAAAATTAGTTACAGACATACATTAATCCCACAATTAAAATTGCCCAACACCAAGTAGATATTCTAATCAAATAAATAATAGTTACATTTCATTCAATAAACATTCTATTCAGCAGTTGTAACACCAAATAGATGTTCCATTCAGTTTTCTTAATTTTAAAAAAGATCCATTAAAGCAACAGGAATTTTGTCAGTTTTCCACCAGTTTTTCATTTCTTGATCATTATACTTAATTCTATCCCTAATGATGTAGTCCCTGACACCTGTAATGCCAACCTTTGCCACAGAATCAGGTGAAATAGAGAGCTTTCTGAAGGCAGTTAGGTTTCTGCATTTCCAGATACCTTCTTTGACACAGTTGATGATTGCCCACCACCTTTCATTTCTGTCCTTTTCATCTGTCTCAATGTTTCCATATAAAACATCCATTTCATTAGGGGCTCTAAAAAGGTCTGTTAACCATGGATTTAGAATTTCCCACACTGCCCTTGAAACAGCGCATGACCAAAAGCAGTGGGCCACATCTTCACCATCATTACAATTTTTTATTGGACATTTAGCACTACGTGTGCATCGCCTTCTCAGTAAGAAGGCTCTTGTAGGGACACAATTTTGGGCTATCTTCCAGGCCAGGTCCTTATGTACATTGAACAAAAATGGTAAGTTTACATTTTTCCAAACTCTGATGCATTTGCTCTCAGGTAGGATACCTACCGGCACAAGGCTAGAGGTCGGGGGTGAAAGGCACCCCTCCACATCAACCCTATCTATTTTACCTACCACAGACCAATCTAACTTTGCTACTTTAAAGAGTGTTAATGCTCTCTCGTATAGAGCTGGTCTACTTTCAGCATTGGGCGTACAAAGAGAAACCCTTTTACCCTTCCCTCGATACATCATGCGGCCTACCCAAAACTTGGCAAAATGAAACCAGAGACTGGTATTGCTCTCTGTAAAAACCGCATTTAAAATTGGTGTCAAAAAAAGGGCATCAAATTTGGCCCCCAACTCAGGTACAGCTTTCCCTCCTTTAACCAGAGGTTTGTACATGATGTCTCTTTTGACATGTTCTTGTTGGGAGCTCCAAATGAATTGAAACATGATGCGTCTCAAAGAGGTCAGGAATGTCTTGGGAGCTGGCAGAGTGGCTCCCAGAAAGGTCAAAGAGGCCAGAACCTCAGCCTTAATCACCAAAATTTTGCCAGTGAATGTTAGATCCCTCTCCTCCCACTGAAGCAATTTCCCTTTGATAGCTGGTAATCTTGTTTCCCAATTTATGATTTCCATTCCCTTCCCAATTTCCACTCCCAAAATTTTTACCCTCTCTTCTTTTTCAACCAACCCTAAATCAGGCTTTCTTTCTGGCCAATTAAGGTAGAGGATCTCACTTTTGGCCCGGTTCAGTTTGGCCCCAGATGCTTGAGAAAATTGCTCACTCCACTGGAGGGCTTTAACCATTGAATTATTGCTGGTACAAAGGATTGTCAAGTCATCCATATACAGGGACATTTTAGCCTCCTTTCCATTACTACCAGGGACAGGAAGGCCCCGAATATCAGTGTCATGTTTTATCCCACAGGCCAGAGGCTCCATGGCTAGTACAAACAGGCTGACTGATAGCGGGCATCCCTGTCTGACCCCTGACTGGATCTTAATAGGTTCACTGAAGTGGCCATTAATGTTTACTCTACTAGAGCAATCAAAGTACAGTAAATTAATCCATGCCCTCAACTGTGGGCCAAACCCAAACCTCACCAGTGCTTCTTTGAGATACTCATGGCTTATTCTATCAAAGGC
The DNA here is from genome assembly GCF_040436345.1 of Pagrus major. Lineage (NCBI taxonomy): Eukaryota > Metazoa > Chordata > Actinopteri > Spariformes > Sparidae > Pagrus > Pagrus major. Next base: position 5,629,608 of record NC_133238.1, read on the forward strand.
TTTTTCTAAATCCAGGCCAGCAATACATAGGGGTACATTGCGATCTAAAGCATACAAGTATGAATCTCTTATTAAAGCAAGGTTATCACTCATGGAGCGACCTGGAACCACACAGGTCTGCTCGACCCCAACCAACCTCTCTATTACCTCTTGTAGGCGAAGAAAGATTGCTTTTGCTAGAATCTTACGATCAACACCAAGGAGTGTAAGGGGGCGCCAGTTTTTAAGATCTTTTTTCTCACCTTTCTTAAATAGAAGGGAAATGGTACCTTCCTTTAGGGATGGTGGTAACGACCCTAATTGGAGGCTCTCATTGTACATCTCCAAAAGAGGGGCCTTTAACTCTGCCCAGAAGGTAGTATAAAATTCTTTTGGCAACCCATCTGCCCCAGGGGCCTTGTTATTTTGCATGCTTTCTACTGCTTTGGTGAGTTCACTCAGAGATATTTTACTGTCAAGCTTCCCTTTAAATTCGTTAATATTTTTATCTACTTTAGATAGAAGGTTTTCTAAAGCTGTCTTATCTAAATCTTCACTTTTGTAAAGATCAGAGTAGAAGGAGTGTACACAACTTAGTATCTCATGTATTTCAGTTTTTTCTTGCCCCTCTTTATTCTTTAATCCTTCTATAAAGTTTTTAGGCCTAGCTAATTTCCTAAAAAAGTATCTAGAGCATTTTTCATTGTTTTCCATGTGGTGGACTCGGCTACGAATCAGTAGCCCCCGACTGGCCGCCGTGGAGAGGCGTAACATCTCTCTCTTCAATTGAGCTATATCCTCTGCAACATCTAGCCCGGCATAAGCCATTATATAAAATCTCTGCAGCTTTGCCTGATATTTCTGGAGCTTCAGACGTCTCTTTTTAGCAGTTCGTTTACCCACCTCTATGAAAAAAGTTTTTGCCCTAATCTTGACTTCTTCCCACCATTCCCCCACAGAGTTGAAGGAGGGCTTAAGAGAGAGCCATTGGTTAAGCTTCACCTTAAAATCATTGACCACCTTTGCATCTTGTAGTAGGGAAATATTCAGCTTCCATGAACCTCTACCTTTTTTGATGTTTTCTTTAAACATGAGAGAACATTCAATTTTATGATGGTCAGAGAAAAAAACTGGCGTGACTGCTGCATCTACAACCTGCAGCCCCCTTGATGTCAACAGAAAGTCTATTCTGGAATGGGTTCTGCCGTTGGACCAGGTATACCCAGGTAAACTCGGATTTTTTAAGCGGTAAACATCTATCAGTCTAAAATCTTTAATAATGTTTTTTAGGATTTCAGAACTGGAGTCCAGCCTTACTGTGGAGGTGGTTAACTTTTCTTTTTTGCTTACCAAGCAGTTGAAATCGCCACCCAGAATGACCTCTCTGTTACACAACAAAAGGGGTTGTAATTCTTTGAGCACTGTTAACCGTTCTCGGAGCTCAACAGGGCAATACACATTGATTACTCTTAACTTAGCGTTAAACAGTGAAACATCAACACATAGAATTCTCCCATCTATCACACGTTGTACCTTCTGGATGATAAAATCATGCCCTCTAAATAATACTGCAACCCCTGAAGATCTGTTTTTGTTGTCGCCTGACCATACTGATGGGCCGTGGCTCCATCTCTCCTCGAAGACCTTGTAATTCTCTCTATAGGATACATTACATTCTTGAAGTAGGAAGATGTCATTACCCTCTGAGTGTAGAAAAGTGAAGGCTGATGAGCACTTTACTGGGTCATTTAGTCCTCTAGTATTGAGGGATGCTATAGAGAGAGGAGCCATAGAAGTGCAGTTCAAAGGGGTGAAGAGGGTTAGTTCAGTGACAACTATGTAACATCTACTTTTTCTTAATTATCTTCTTTTTCTTTGGTTTCACATCTCTTTCCACCTTTCTTGACATGTCTTTTATCTGTGTTGTAGATGTAAAAGCAACTACAACATCTTGCTCAAGAAAGGGGTTTGATGTGGGGGAGGAAACGGGCCAGTTGGAATGAGGTAACACAGAAGAGGTCGAGGGGGAGGATTCACCTGATGGGGGGGACTCATTTACCCGTTTTCTTGAAGGAGAGTCCACTGTGTCTGGTACCAAGGTGGTGGCAATGGGAAGGGGCAAAGAGGTCAGTAAGGACTGGGAGGCATCTTCAGCCCGTTCCATGGAGGTCTGGGAGCTGGGATCTGGCACTGATGCAAGGTTGACTGTAGATGTTGACCTCGGGCGTTGGCCATCCAATGATGAGGAGGCAGATGAGTCTGGTCCCTGATGGATGGTGATGATTGGCAGCAGGGATGTTGAGCCCTCAACTTCCTCGAAGAGAGAATTGGCCGTTGGTTCTTGTTTCAAGGTAGCTGCATGAGGAGAGATGCTAGCCAGCAGGTTGTCCAGACGGTTCCCTGCCTCCTGTAGAGTCATCGGTGTCAACTCTGTCCTTGAGCTGGAGCCAGGTTCGGGAGGATGGTCTGCTTGATGGAAAGCAGTGAGGTCCATTGTGGAGGCAGGGGAGTTGAATGCTTCGTCGTCATTCTCTAATAGCCCAGCGCTCCAGTCCAAGACTCGTGTTCCCTCTTGTACCTCCTCCTCCAGGTCCAACACCGGTTCTTCACTTGGCTGTTGGAGTGCAGGGCCAGATGGCTGTCGCACTGGGCTTGTATGTTGAGAGGGCGCCTGATTGTTGCCAGAGTTTTCAGCAATGTGGTCTTGGCCTAAAGAAACAATTGATCTTACTGTGGACAGTTTCAGCCGGTTGAAGTATGCTTGAGGGCAGTCTTTAAAGCGATGTTGGGCTGAGGCACAGAGATTGCATTTTACAGGGGTTGGACATTGGGCTGTTGTATGGTCGAATGCTTTGCAGTTCCTGCAGATGTCCACCGTACATGCAGCAGCCAGATGTTCTAGGCTGCCGCATTTACGACATTCTTTTGGCTGACCAGAGTAGAACACAGACCCTCTGAAGGCTCCCAACTGGATGGTGCTTGGGAGATGCTGGAGGACCCCCTGTCGCCTTATGAGACGCACTTGAAATCGTCTGGTGCCTGTCTTGATTCCATCTATGTCAACAACTTCCATGGCATGAATCACCTCACAGTACCGAGCCATCCATGTCCAAACATCCTGGTTCCTGACTCTCTCAGAGAAAATCATTACATGTACTGTTTTCAGGTCTCTCTCTGCCAAAGGTGACATAATAATGTTCTTGAAGCTTGTTGTTGACTTTTTCTTGATTTCAAACTTTTCCAGGCAATTTTCGTAGTATCGTGTTGTTGTAAATATCACCTCAAAGATCTTCTTACCCGGAAATGCAAAAACGTAGTCAAGCTGGTTGGTGGAAATGCCAAGTTCTTTTTGCAAAATCTGTCTGCTGAATTGCAGCCGGTCCATCTGAAGATCTTCCAGAAGGTCGAAGCGGACAGCATTCCTGCGGTTGGCTTGATTGTTTCCTAACGCCATGCTGGTCCTCTGGCCAGAAAGGAGCCGGTATGATATAGCCGCCGACGCTATTTACTTTATTGTGCCCCATACACCGCTCGACAACAATAGAGTCAGTTGATACTTGATCATGGTATCTCCCCTGCCAGGTAAGTATGAGTTGGAACAGTCTGACACAGGATGGCCTTTCCCAGGCTCAGCCCCCTGGCGGACGGTGCCTCTGGGGGGATAATAGCAGAGTTAGGTGCCTTGGGCAATTTGCTCATCCTCATTGGGCACTAAAAGTTGCTGCAAATTCAAAAACACTGGTGCGACTTGACGAGGGTGGCTGGTCCACACATTGTGCCTGTTTTGTGTCCTTTTTCCAGCGATCCATCGCTCGGCAAAATAGAAAAATAACACTCCGTCAACGGCCACTTGGCATGATGTCTCCGCCCAGTCTGAATGCAACCAGAGACAATGTGCCGCACAAAAGCCTACCAGTAGGCATTCCAGCAATGGACGCGTCCAGACCACATTTCTTATGCAATGGCTCGCAGAGGAGGAGACGCAACAAGGTTTGTGCCGTCTCTAGCAGGCCACGCCCACTCTGCCCTTTTACCGGGAAAACGGGTAACCCGCACGCAACGCACTGCGACACAGCAGACGCCGGTGTACTGCAACGCTGTGACTTTCAGGACGGATTGAAACGGTAACACAAGGACCCCAAAGCAGCATTCAGAGGTTGAAGGTCGGCTTTCCGATCTGCTCGGCAGAAAGCGCGGGAGACGAGCACTCACTTGTTTTTCTTCCACATTGTCATCAGGGGAGAGCGCGGACGCAGTCCCCCACTACCACAAATTATGCAGTCGAGATTCCCACATTTGGGGAATTCGCAGGGGTCAGCACAACCGGAGTGCAATGGCTGAGCCTCGCCCTGGGTGAACCACCTTCTTGATCATGGTATCTCCCCTGCCAGGTAAGTATGAGTTGGAACAGTCTGACACAGGATGGCCTTTCCCAGGCTCAGCCCCCTGGCTGACGGTGCCTCTGTGGGGATAATAGCAGAGTTAGGTGCCTTGGGCAATTTGCTCATCCTCATTGGGCACTAAAAGTTGCTGCAAATTCAAAAACACTGGTGCGACTTGACGAGGGTGGCTGGTCCACACATTGTGCCTGTTTTGTGTCCTTTTTCCAGCGATCCATCGCTCGGCAAAATAGAAAAATAACACTCCGTCAACGGCCACTTGGCATGATGTCTCCGCCCAGTCTGAATGCAACCAGAGACAATGTGCCGCACAAAAGCCTACCAGTAGGCATTCCAGCAATGGACGCGTCCAGACCACATTTCTTATGCAATGCCTCGCAGAGGAGGAGACGCAACAAGGTTTGTGCCGTCTCTAGCAGGCCACGCCCACTCTGCCCTTTAACCGGGAAAACGGGTAACCCGCACGCAACGCACTGCGACACAGCAGACGCCGGTGTACTGCAACGCTGTGACTTTCAGGACGGATTGAAACGGTAACACAAGGACCCCAAAGCAGCATTCAGAGGTTGAAGGTCGGCTTTCCGAGCTGCTCGGCAGAAAGCGCGGGAGACGAGCACTCACTTGTTTTTCTTCCACATTGTCATCAGGGGAGAGCGCGGACGCAGTCCCCCACTACCACAAATTATGCAGTCGAGATTCCCACATTTGGGGAATTCGCAGGGGTCAGCACAACCGGAGTGCAATGGCTGAGCCTCGCCCTGGGTGAACCACCTTCTTGATCATGGTATCTCCCCTGCCAGGTAAGTATGAGTTGGAACAGTCTGACACAGGATGGCCTTTCCCAGGCTCAGCCCCCTGGCTGACGGTGCCTCTTGGGGGATAATAGCAGAGTTAGGTGCCTTGGGCAATTTGCTCATCCTCATTGGGCACTAAAAGTTGCTGCAAATTCAAAAACACTGGTGCGACTTGACGAGGGTGGCTGGTCCACACATTGTGCCTGTTTTGTGTCCTTTTTCCAGCGATCCATCGCTCGGCAAAATAGAAAAATAACACTCCGTCAACGGCCACTTGGCATGATGTCTCCGCCCAGTCTGAATGCAACCAGAGACAATGTGCCGCACAAAAGCCTACCAGTAGGCATTCCAGCAATGGACGTGTCCAGACCACATTTCTTATGCAATGCCTCGCAGAGGAGGAGACGCAACAAGGTTTGTGCCGTCTCTAGCAGGCCACGCCCACTCTGCCCTTTTACCGGGAAAACGGGTAACCCGCACGCAACGCACTGCGACACAGCAGACGCCGGTGTACTGCAACGCTGTGACTTTCAGGACGGATTGAAACGGTAACACAAGGACCCCAAAGCAGCATTCAGAGGTTGAAGGTTGGCTTTTACGAGCTGCTCGGCAGAAAGCGCGCCAGACGAGCACTCACTTGTTTTTCTTCCACATTGTCATCAGGGGAGAGCGCGGACGCAGTCCCCCACTACCACAAATTATGCAGTCGAGATTCCCACATTTGGGGAATTCGCAGGGGTCAGCACAACCGGAGTGCAATGGCTGAGCCTCGCCCTGGGTGAACCACCTTCTTGATCATGGTATCTCCCCTGCCAGGTAAGTATGAGTTGGAACAGTCTGACACAGGATGGCCTTTCCCAGGCTCAGCCCCCTGGCGGACGGTGCCTCTGGGGGGATAATAGCAGAGTTAGGTGCCTTGGGCAATTTGCTCATCCTCATTGGGCACTAAAAGTTGCTGCAAATTCAAAAACACTGGTGCGACTTGACGAGGGTGGCTGGTCCACACATTGTGCCTGTTTTGTGTCCTTTTTCCAGCGATCCATCGCTCGGCAAAATAGAAAAATAACACTCCGTCAACGGCCACTTGGCATGATGTCTCCGCCCAGTCTGAATGCAACCAGAGACAATGTGCCGCACAAAAGCCTACCAGTAGGCATTCCAGCAATGGACGCGTCCAGACCACATTTCTTATGCAATGGCTCGCAGAGGAGGAGACGCAACAAGGTTTGTGCCGTCTCTAGCAGGCCACGCCCACTCTGCCCTTTTACCGGGAAAACGGGTAACCCGCACGCAACGCACTGCGACACAGCAGACGCCGGTGTACTGCAACGCTGTGACTTTCAGGACGGATTGAAACGGTAACACAAGGACCCCAAAGCAGCATTCAGAGGTTGAAGGTCGGCTTTCCGAGCTGCTCGGCAGAAAGCGCGGGAGACGAGCACTCACTTGTTTTTCTTCCACATTGTCATCAGGGGAGAGCGCGGACGCAGTCCCCCACTACCACAAATTATGCAGTCGAGATTCCCACATTTGGGGAATTCGCAGGGGTCAGCACAACCGGAGTGCAATGGCTGAGCCTCGCCCTGGGTGAACCACCTTCTTGATCATGGTATCTCCCCTGCCAGGTAAGTATGAGTTGGAACAGTCTGACACAGGATGGCCTTTCCCAGGCTCAGCCCCCTGGCTGACGGTGCCTCTGTGGGGATAATAGCAGAGTTAGGTGCCTTGGGCAATTTGCTCATCCTCATTGGGCACTAAAAGTTGCTGCAAATTCAAAAACACTGGTGCGACTTGACGAGGGTGGCTGGTCCACACATTGTGCCTGTTTTGTGTCCTTTTTCCAGCGATCCATCGCTCGGCAAAATAGAAAAATAACACTCCGTCAACGGCCACTTGGCATGATGTCTCCGCCCAGTCTGAATGCAACCAGAGACAATGTGCCGCACAAAAGCCTACCAGTAGGCATTCCAGCAATGGACGCGTCCAGACCACATTTCTTATGCAATGCCTCGCAGAGGAGGAGACGCAACAAGGTTTGTGCCGTCTCTAGCAGGCCACGCCCACTCTGCCCTTTTACCGGGAAAACGGGTAACCCGCACGCAACGCACTGCGACACAGCAGACGCCGGTGTACTGCAACGCTGTGACTTTCAGGACGGATTGAAACGGTAACACAAGGACCCCAAAGCAGCATTCAGAGGTTGAAGGTCGGCTTTCCGATCTGCTCGGCAGAAAGCGCGGGAGACGAGCACTCACTTGTTTTTCTTCCACATTGTCATCAGGGGAGAGCGCGGACGCAGTCCCCCACTACCACAAATTATGCAGTCGAGATTCCCACATTTGGGGAATTCGCAGGGGTCAGCACAACCGGAGTGCAATGGCTGAGCCTCGCCCTGGGTGAACCACCTTCTTGATCATGGTATCTCCCCTGCCAGGTAAGTATGAGTTGGAACAGTCTGACACAGGATGGCCTTTCCCAGGCTCAGCCCCCTGGCTGACGGTGCCTCTGTGGAGATAATAGCAGAGTTAGGTGCCTTGGGCAATTTGCTCATCCTCATTGGGCACTAAAAGTTGCTGCAAATTCAAAAACACTGGTGCGACTTGACGAGGGTGGCTGGTCCACACATTGTGCCTGTTTTGTGTCCTTTTTCCAGCGATCCATCGCTCGGCAAAATAGAAAAATAACACTCCGTCAACGGCCACTTGGCATGATGTCTCCGCCCAGTCTGAATGCAACCAGAGACAATGTGCCGCACAAAAGCCTACCAGTAGGCATTCCAGCAATGGACGCGTCCAGACCACATTTCTTATGCAATGCCTCGCAGAGGAGGAGACGCAACAAGGTTTGTGCCGTCTCTAGCAGGCCACGCCCACTCTGCCCTTTTACCGGGAAAACGGGTAACCCGCACGCATCGCACTGCGACACAGCAGACGCCGGTGTACTGCAACGCTGTGACTTTCAGGACGGATTGAAACGGTAACACAAGGACCCCAAAGCAGCATTCAGAGGTTGAAGGTCGGCTTTCCGAGCTGCTCGGCAGAAAGCGCGGGAGACGAGCACTCACTTGTTTTTCTTCCACATTGTCATCAGGGGAGAGCGCGGACGCAGTCCCCCACTACCACAAATTATGCAGTCGAGATTCCCACATTTGGGGAATTCGCAGGGGTCAGCACAACCGGAGTGCAATGGCTGAGCCTCGCCCTGGGTGAACCACCTTCTTGATCATGGTATCTCCCCTGCCAGGTAAGTATGAGTTGGAACAGTCTGACACAGGATGGCCTTTCCCAGGCTCAGCCCCCTGGCTGACGGTGCCTCTTGGGGGATAATAGCAGAGTTAGGTGCCTTGGGCAATTTGCTCATCCTCATTGGGCACTAAAAGTTGCTGCAAATTCAAAAACACTGGTGCGACTAGACGAGGGTGGCTGGTCCACACATTGTGCCTGTTTTGTGTCCTTTTTCCAGCGATCCATCGCTCGGCAAAATAGAAAAATAACACTCCGTCAACGGCCACTTGGCATGATGTCTCTGCCCAGTCTGAATGCAACCAGAGACGATGTGCCGCACAAAAGCCTACCAGTAGGCATTCCAGCAATGGACGCGTCCAGACCACATTTCTTATGCAATGCCTCGCAGAGGAGGAGACGCAACAAGGTTTGTGCCGTCTCTAGCAGGCCACGCCCACTCTGCCCTTTTACCGGGAAAACGGGTAACCCGCACGCAACGCACTGCGACACAGCAGACGCCGGTGTACTGCAACGCTGTGACTTTCAGGACGGATTGAAACGGTAACACAAGGACCCCAAAGCAGCATTCAGAGGTTGAAGGTCGGCTTTCCGAGCTGCTCGGCAGAAAGCGCGGGAGACGAGCACTCACTTGTTTTTCTTCCACATTGTCATCAGGGGAGAGCGCGGACGCAGTCCCCCACTACCACAAATTATGCAGTCGAGATTCCCACATTTGGGGAATTCGCAGATGTCCGTCCCGGCGCAGTGCAAACCCCACTGTAGACTGTAGACAATTCCCGCCGCCCATTGGACCAGAGTCTACACTTGTCTACAGTTGCCGGCCGCCCGTTGGACCAGAGTCTACACTTGCTTGCGCTTCGGCGCGCTTGATTGGTCGAAAGTCTACAGTTCACACACCTCCCCGCCCCCTTGCGGTGATTGACACATGGCAGTCAACGGTTTTCGGAGTTTGACACTTGGCAGTTCGGGGTTTCGGAGCTAGCCAAATTGCGATAGTGTTTTTCGCAGAGACAAATACAAGGTAAGAGTCGTGATCGGAGTCTTTTATTTTTTCCAGCCACTACGTTGACTTCATCGTAGGGTTTTACCTATGTTTTTTTCCACTGTTAATGTGCTTTCTTACGTAGTAACATCGTCTGAATAAGCGCATATAGACGTGCGTCCATTCATTCCATTTCCTTCATGCATTCATTCATTCATTCATTCATTCAAAAATGAACATGTAAAGTCATTCTTTCTAGCGGATAAAAGTGTATTGTTTAACTGTTGATTATTCTTATGCTTTCTTACGTAGTAACATCGTCTGAATAAGCGCATATTATGTCCCATTGACGCGTAGCCTTGACGTGCGTCCATTCATTCCATTCATTCAAAAATGAACATGTAAATTCATTCTTTCTAGCGGATAAAAGTGTATTGTTTAACTGTTGATTATTCCTATTCTGTAGTATAGCTCATTTAAGTCAGGTGTAAAGTCTTTTGAGGGGGGGATACTGAACTTGCTTTGACGTGGGGGAGGGGGGGAGCGGAGTTTGCGGCCTGTCCAGAGGGGCAAGGGCCAGTGATTTAACACAGAGCAACTGATCATATAAGAAGAAAGAATACAAGTAACTTGGTAGCTAATAACTAGTTAACTCGTTATATGGTGTGACTCTAGGCCTATATGACCTAGAGTTACTATATGCACTTAATAGCTACTGCTGCTTTATTTCAGTACATGGGAAGGAGTTCAAATAGAGAAAAATAACCATTCATGGTCAGAATTCATCAGAATCATCCTAACTACTAGTCACTTTTTGTTTTCCTCTGCACGTCAGAAATTCTGTGCACAGTTTAGTACGTTGTTAAGTAAGTAAGTTAAGTAAGTCACTTGAGTATCACCGCTGTGAATAACACTGGTATTCTAACCTGGCATCTGCAAATATGAAGTAGTTTTAATGTCTTTCTCACACATTGTTTCAAGACCCCACTGGCTTTGCACATTTAAGTAAGCCCCTTTTAACTGGCCTCACATTTTCTTCTACAGAGTGAATTAAGTCAAAATGGAGTTCAAGGCAGCTTCTCATTCAGCAGGTGAGTCACAGGTGAAGGCAGGGATATTTGTGCTGCCTTCATCAATACCTCCTGTGTCCTTCACACTAAATCTAGTATTTAATAGTTTGTTTCCAGTGTGATTTAATAGTTTGTTCGTTTCATTACATCGTCACTAAAAGACCCTTTCATACATATGTGTTTTGTTGAACCTACAAACGTACAGCTTTAGTACTTTTATCAAGGGTGAAGTCCCAAATCACTTAAACGGTTCAATGTTTTTCAGCTAAGAGACCTGGAGCAGATCCATTGTTGCCTGTCTTGTGTGTTCTGGACACAAGTGTGCCACATGACAGGCAACAATGTGTTCTCAAAGCATCAAAGGAGGCCAAGGTGTGCCAGTCATTCAAACGAGCATCCCAGATGTATGATGACAGCAGGCTGGGGGATCCAGAGACGGCTTGTGAGGAAGGTAATATCACAACCAACATATGATCCATGTAGATGTGTTTGCACCTGACCCATCCTGTGCTGTGCTGCAAGCATGCCAAGCTACTGCACAGTGCACTATACGCTTAATATTTGTAATAACCTTTCCAATGTGTAACTCTTCAGCTAAGAAGAAATGCCTCCTGATCACCACAAAGCCCACCGAGAAGCAGTATCTCGGGCAGCTAACTGTCCCATTTGGGAAATATGGGGGCAAAAATTTCAAGTGGCTGATCGAAAATGACGTTGGGTATCTCAAATTGTAAGTTTGCCTCACTAAACAGAATCAAACATTGTTGTTTTAAGTTAGCTTTAAGTTGTTTTTCTTAAATAACATGTTCTGTATTTTAGTCTCCTCGATCGCCACGTGAAGGAGAGCCGCCACCCAGACAGGAAAGGTGGAATGCAGGATGTGTGGGTGAAGGATTACCTCCTGAAGTACATTCAGATGTTCCCTGCGGTCTCCTGCCACCTGGAACTAAACGTTGACAGGGCCATTTATGGGCAGGGCCGCTTCAGGTCCTTCACATTCCAGGAGATGTGGCAGTGGTACAGCCTGCACAAGTGCCTTCAGGCCGATCCCCAAGCTGGCAGTGACCACGAGCGAAAGATGTCTCAGGAGGCTTTCTGCTATTAGGCAGTGGCTCGTCATGAAAGAGGATGACATCTCTTCCAAGTCGCTGAAGCGCTTCAGGCAGTACATCCTAGACAAAGAAAAAGAGGTAGGTCAAGGCTCCTTAAGTGAAAAGCAGGCTGCAGTTCATAAGACAAACCTCAAGCCTGTACTCAAACTGCACTTTACAGAAATCTCCCCAAAAAGTGGCCCCTCCAGCAGCAACTGCCACATCCAGCATCTCAGGGTCCCGTGGTGACGACAGCTGGGCAGATGTTGCTGATGACAGCCGGGCAGATGATGCTCTGCTGGCTGACGCACTTGCAGCTTTTGAAAGTCAAGGTATATCAGTTTATCTCCTTGGATTAATATTACTGCATGGACCTCATTAATGCAGAATCTGTATCTAATAAACCAGCTGCAGACTAACACTGAGGATGGTTCTACAGTTCTGTCCTTTAGCTGCTTTGACAGATTTTTGTCCTCATGGCTGCATAAGGTTTTGTCCCGATTTCCTTTCAGGGGACACTGACCCGACTACTGATGCTGCCTCCCAACCAGACCCTCCACAAGACCCTCCGTCACAGACAGCAACTTGTCCACCATCACCTGTAAGCCCATAATTCATAGATTACACCGACCATGTCAACATTAAGGTTTATACTAATACACTGATCTCTTTAAAGGCTCCTCCGTCAGCTCCCGTTGGACAACAAGGGACAACATCTGATGTGACTGGTGCAGCGCTGCAGGCGAGCGAAAGTGCTGTGACTGAGGCGGCAGTAGCTGCTCCACCTGAGGTAATACATGCAGCTTAATGGAGGAACAGCCTTACAGTCGGAGCACTTACTGGTTGGTAGATGAAAGTCTCGTCTTTGTTATTCAACCAGGTTAAGTACGAGGGGTGGCACAAAATGTGGGAGTCTGGTGCTCATGGGCTCCCTGAAGCAGACGTCAGGTGGCTGAAGGAGGACGCAGAAAGAGGGCTCTTCCAACCCATGATGTCATTTGAGGACAAGAGCGGTCACATCAAAACCAGAAAAGTCCTGAAGAACGACAGAATGTGGTTTCATCCGCCTGAGTTTCCTGGAGTGGTGTTGGGAGGGGGAGTGCCCTCAGCGGAGTCCTTCTTTCGCAGCAAGGTGTTTTTTTGGAGACCAGTCGGTGTGTGGGGCTACAGCCTTCGCTGTCCCAGGTCTGAGTGCCCAGCGCGTGCTAAGAAGGACGCTTTTCTGTACCGCTGTGGCTACTCAAAAACTGTCAGGCAGATCTGCCACATGTCTGGCTGGTACTCCATGCTGACGGAGGTCCTGGCCTGTAACGCTTGCAGGAAAGCTGCCCAGGAGTCGAAGGACCATGCCATCGGCCGCTTCCTGGCGTGGGATGCGGCGATAATCGACCAGCTGAGTCCAGCTCACAGAGCCGTGTTCCCTGCTATTTTAACACTGAGGTGAGTCTCTGAGTTATTTTACCGTAAATTGAATTCTACAAGATTGTATTAGAACATGTAATTCCTAATGATTATGCTGTAATTTTAGACGCGGTGTGGACAAGCAGGTGATCCGCCTGATGAGGGATCGCACTCAGGGCAACACCATGGCCAAGGTGTGGAGGCAGGTCCAGGAGAGCCACTGTGAGGAGTACCTGCAGAGAAAGGACCTCTACACCACCCTCCTCAGCCAGCTCAACAAGCCCGGTGGGATCACAAGTAAGTCAGATTTGAGTTGCCTGTTTTGTTTCACTGTGTAGAAAAATGAATGCTTCTCTCAGATGTAGCAAATAGATCATTTCCATCTGCCAGCCTTAATAAAGAATACATAATACAACAGGAGCGCACACTGTAATAGGAATGAGGGAGCTTTCTTAGAAGACTTAAACTGAGGCAAAAAAAAAAATACAAAAAAATACTTATTACACACTTACCTTTACTTACCTTACCTTATTAATGCTTACCATAACCCTGGTGAATATTGCTGGTAACACTGGTCCTGTTAGATTCCTCTTCCCCTGATGGAGAGAATTAAAACAGTCAGTATTGCAAATTGTCTTAGAGATCCTACAGTCTAATGTTGAAGTTCACTGTGTGTGTGTGTGTGTGTGTGTTTCCAGGGACTCTCAACCAACAGTTTCAGCGACCACCACCAAAGAGGGAGCTGCCCTCCCCGAAGCTGTTGAGGAAAACCTTCCTGATAGCTGAAACAGAAAATATTGAGGACTACCGGACCCAAATCATGTCCACATTCGGAAAAGTCCTAAAATATGACTCCACCAAGAAGGTAATTTGATGCAGTCTTACAAACAGGAACATTTTTAATTGAAAAAGTAGTCATTGAATTTAAATTCAGTACTGATGATGTTTTAGTGATCATTTAGTTTGAATACAGTACAGAAACGAAACCTGATGAAATAATGGCCAAGCATCATACAGTTGAAGTGTTATTTTAGCTCAAATGAAGACGATGGCATTCAAACTAAATGATCACTATAACATCATCAATACTGAATTTAAATTCAATGACAGTTACAGCTTGCACCTCTTGGATCACGTGTAGAATAACCTTATTTTGGAGCTGTATGTTTTTCCTCTGCAGCAATGTTAGTTTTGGCTCATATTGCTCCTGACACATGACATCACTACATGGCATCATAACATGTCCCTTTATGTCCTTAACTAAACTCTGGTCCTGTGAGCACTCAATTGCTTCGCCCAACATTATTTTCAGGTGATACATTTTAGACATATTTCTATAAATGTCACCTTGTTAACGCCTTTTTTATTATATTTTTAACCAGTTTTTAAAGGCTCGATGAACACAAATAATCATCAATTTATGACAGAAGTATATACAATTAACATCTCAATAAAACATGTCTCAGAGATAGTTACATATGACAGTTTTTACACACATGGTTATACCGCTGCTAAATGGTTAGCATGTTTTCATCATCAGACTTGTCTTTTCATCATCAGATTTGCAAGAAACTCTCCGGAGACGGAAAAGGCACCGCAGAGTGGTGCACCAACGTGGCCAATGAACTTGGTCAGATCCTCGTGGCTGTACTCACCTGTGAGGAGTCTGTGGACAAAATGCGGCCAATGGCTGAAGGCCTCATGGCCAGGTACAGAAGAGCAGGAGAGGCACCTCCTGAACTGATGTATGTGGACCGCGGCTGCTGTCGCGTGCATGGTGTGTCGTCTCTGGAGCAGCTGTTCAGTGAGTGGGCTGACAGTGGCATGATGGTGCGCCTGGACATCTTTCACTGGATACACAGGTTTGACGCTGCTGTCAGAACGGATCACCACCCAAAATATGCACTCTTTAAGTCTGCGCTCTCTGCTGCAGTCTTTTCTTACAGCAAGGACGACATGGCGCTGCTCATCCAAGCCATATGTGCAGGACACCCGTCCAGGTACGATTCCCTGTCTGATGGTCAGATCATTGAATTGCATGTCAGCAAAAATGATCTGAAGCATTACGTCAGGAGGATCACCGTTGGAGCCCTGGAGACGTTTGCACGTGTGCAGAATTCTATTGACATCCTGAAGGGACCGGCTGGGATGGATGAGAACCAGGTCCATCTGTTCAAGGATGCAGCAGCCATCGACCATGTCTGGGAGAACCAGCAGAAACACCTGGAGTGCATTCAGGATCCGCCAGGAAGAGACATGTACACCATCATTAAGTACATCACCCGTAATGGTGTGCGGCTGCCACATTATAGCACAGCGAGGGGAAGCAACAGCCTGGAGGGATTCCACTCCTTCCTGCCGGCCATGATACCGGGGCCCCACTGTGCCGCAGTCCCCTTCCAGGTTTATCTCCTCAGTGGAATTGCACGCTGGAACTCAGACAGGGAGTCGGCCAGCGTCAAAGGCCAGAAAGGGAGGAAGCACATGGTGTACGTCTCTCCTCTGATACACCGCCTCAACCAGAGGTGCCAGGAGTTGTTTGGAGAGGTTGAAGAGGCAAACTTCCGGCCTCCTGTTCCTGCTGGAGACGAGCGAATTGGTCTGGAGTATCTGTTCTCTCAGTCATCAGCACCATTCAGTGCTCCAGACCATTATGCTCAAACCAGAGAGACCCTTCAAGCTGCAGAGGATGGAGATGATGAGGTGGTGGTTGCTGATGAGGTGGTCGCTGACACAGAGGGATCCCTGGAGGATGATGTGGGCTACAACTCTGACAGTGAGAGTGACAATCTGACTCCGCTGAGGAAGAGCCTGCATCTCACCGATCAGGTTGTGGCTCCTGAGCTGGATCCCTGTGTGGAGGACGTGTGCGGTCCGAACCATCTTCCTGGGTACCAGCATGTAGAGGAGCTGAGCGCTGCGCTCGTTGAGATTGCCTTGGAGGAGGGAAAGCTTGCTCTCAGTGACTCCATGAGACAGCGAGTCATCAGCGGCTGGAACAAGCTTGATCTCCACGATCGCAGCATCCAGCATTTTGACAGCCTCTACTCAGCACGTTGGGGTAACGCTCTGTTCGGCCGCACTAAAGGTGATCCGGGTGAGTCATCTCTGGTGCAAAAGCTGAAGTTCAGCAAGCGGTATTCTGCCGCTCACCTGCTGGACTCCAGAAAGAACCGCCTCATGTACTGCATCATTAAACAGCTGTGGCTTCATCCAGACTGTGGTGGAAAGGCTCATGGGTCCCAACAGAAGAACCAGGTCACCAAGATGTACCAGCGTGTGCAGCAGAGGGTGACGGTCGACGACCCCGAACTCAGCAAACTCGGGATTCCCATCCTTAAAGTAAACTCTAAGTGTATTGCTGAGTTCGTCAGGAGACAGGAAGCCTTGTCGGCCACGAATGTGACGGATCAAGGTTTGTCTGTCCTCCGTCGTCATCAAAGTGTGGCCAGCACGACCCAACCCCAGG
The DNA here is from genome assembly GCF_040436345.1 of Pagrus major. NCBI lineage: Eukaryota > Metazoa > Chordata > Actinopteri > Spariformes > Sparidae > Pagrus > Pagrus major. Next base: position 5,646,039 of record NC_133238.1, read on the forward strand.
CAGCAGAGCTTCCAGATATGCGACCTCTTACCACTCGACCGCAGGTGCAGTATCTGATCGCTCCATCATTGGCAGGGACCAGGAAACTCAAGCAGAGGTTCGATCATTTCTCTGCTTCACTCCCCGCTCAGCCGTCGCTCACGCCGATCCTTGCCGCAGCAGCTGCACCCGCCGCTCAGCCGCCACTCACACCAATCCTCCTCACCGCGACAGCAGGACTCCAGCCCACCTTCACATTCGTGCAGCCCCCGGCAGGACCCTTCACGCAGCCACGGGTATCTGTTTCATTGCCTCAACAGTTCAGCTCATCAGCAAGATCAACTGTATACAAGAGGAAGAAAGCAGAGCGCAGTGGTGCTGGACCTCAGAGTACAGTGAGACTGTACACCTGTACACTGTGTGGCCAATCTACACAGGGACACAAAAAATACAGGAAAAAAACTTACTGTGACAAATCAAAATCATCCACCTCCAAAGAACTTGCCGGACAGACTTTTGAAACATTCACAGACTTTCAGAAAGCAGTGGATGAGGCTTTGGGCCCTCAATCACAGAGTCAGCCATGAAGCTGTAACCTTCCTAAATGTAAATATTTTCATACACACATGCACTTTGCATGTTGTACCTGTGTTTTGTGTTATTGCAGCTGGGTTTTTATTGTGGCTGTGTTGTTATTGCTTTGTTCTAGTGGCTGTGTTTGTTCTAGGCACAGTTTTGTAAAAAGTACCTTAATCTCATACTTGAGTAATAGTAAAAATATTATTATTATTATATATTGATAAACACATATATACACTTTTGTAAATGTCAAAGTCCCCTATATGTTTATGAGTATTACTCTATTATATATAACTATAACTATATTATAATTATATATTATTCAGCATTTTTCTCATTACTGGAATCTGAGTTTTTTTATATTGTACTTATATATAATATATAAGTATATCAAGTGCAGTGAAAATACGTAAAATAAATAACTATTATATATAACTACATTATATTATACTATATTATATATTATTCAGCATTTTTCTCACTATTGGAATCAGTGAGTTCTTTTATATTATATTATATATAAGTACAAGTATATCAAGTACAGTAAAAATACGTAAAAAAGCTAAATTGTATTAAGCACATACCTGAGTAAATGTACTTTAATCTTGGTTGAATTAAAGGGGACTGTTGGACTATTGTAATTATATAGTTACATATATAATGGTGTTTATATCATATGATAATATTTGAATTTGTTTACAGGAGTTTCCTTTGCACTAGTATACTCAGTAATGTTAGTTTGTTGTGTGACTTACTGATATTGTTATAAATAACTGCAGCAACAAAGAACCCGTTTCATTACCGATTTATTTTTATTTATTAAAAAATTTGTGATTACAACTTTACATTTCTCTGATCTTTGTCATACAAGCATACAAAGACAAATCATAAACACGAGAACAAAATTAAGTGGTCACTGCTACAGTAACAGTGAGTTGTGGACTATTAATTGATGAATGCAAAAATAGGTGAATATTTGTTTATCAACAATACAACATTCAGATAATCTTGCACATATAGCAATAGAGACATTTAGGTACCTTTACTCAGCCTCAGACACATTACACTAGCCAGCAGCCATGAGGGGATGCATGAAGACAGAAGAGAAAAGGCATTTAAGGAAAACACAAAGCATTCTTAGACAAGTAAAACAACAACAATCCATTCAGTAAAATGTGAATCAATTACATTCATTATGTAGCACTTGCTTATACAGTTACTTGAAACAGTGTTTATAGAATGTAACATTTTAATAGCTTCAAGAGGTATAACAATAAATATCTGATTTAAACACAAAATAAAAATAACAAATATCACTCATATGGAATGCTACAGATGATGTCAACAGTCTATGCATTATTTGCTTCTAATGGGGGTGAGCCACATATAGATTACTGTAATTTCCTGTAGACGCCACTGAATTCCTCATGTGTTCAATGGGGGAATCTCAACGGTCATCTTTTCTGGTAGTTGACTGCATTCGTGCTCTCCCCTGTAATCATGCAAAATAAAAATGTTAATGATATACAGCATAGACTGCGCTTTGCATAGTCAGAAAAAGAGGCAAAACTGCCTCGCCGCGGCCGGTGCGCAATACCTGCTGAGTGTGCCCTGCATTTCCCCCCCGCGGTCCTCAACTGAAACAGAGAGTCTGGAAGCGCCCGAGTGTTTGTGACGTTTGGTGGCCTGCGCCCAACGAGCAGGCTTTTCTCTCTCCACAAACTGGTCGAGTAGAGCCTGGGATAATGTGGGGACGGGCGTGGCCAGGGATTTTGGTGCGCGATGAGCCAAGTGAGGCTCACCATGAGAAGAGTGCCTGGGACCACAGCTGTCTTGGCTGCTGTCGAGGAGAGGCGCTGTACTTACTCGGGTTTCTCTTCATAACGCACAAGTCTTTCGCCTTTTACTAAAGACTTCCGTGGAGAGGAACACCAATGAGTTGAAGATATTTTTGGCAGGCTTTGCCGTTTGGCTGAGCCTCGTGCATGTGTGAAAATCAATAAAGCCGGCCTTAACCAGACTCGGGGCTAAGCCACCGAGCGCTTGGGAGGAGCCGCTAAGCAGATCAAGTGTAGTATCTGTTCTTATCAGTTTAATATCTGATATGTCCTCTATATGGGGACAACATATTAAATGGATTTTTAGCCTCGGGAGCTGAAACAGGGGCTTGCTCCGTTCACTCCACGCATCGACCCGGTATTGCAGCGCCGCCGGGAACGGTGCACCCCTCTCCTGCCTTGTTGAAAATCAATCAGTTTTGCAGACCAAAGGCCTTGACATTGCGGCACAGAATCGGCAGCAAGAAGAAGGCTGGCAAACCGCAGCGAGAGCTGTGCTTTGCATAGTCAGAAAAAGAGGCAAAACTGCCTCGCCGTGGCCGGTGCGCAATACCTGCTGAGTGTGCCCTGCAATTTTATCTGACCTTTTGGGATATCCTTGCACATGACCTACTTACTGTTTTTAATGACTTTGAACGACTAGACCTGTTACCTGAGAGCTTTAGAGTAGGGATAGTGACATTAATCCACAAAAAAGAGGACCAGACTGACCTGAAAAACTGGAGACCAATAACGCTTTTAAACTTTGACTGCAAACTTTTTAGCAAACTTTTATCAACACGTTTATCTTTGGTTTTAGGGGAGGTGATCCACCCGGATCAAGCCTGTGCCATCCCGGGGAGGAAGATCACCGACAGCCTCGTACTGATCAGAGACACCATCTGTTACGCGAGAGACAGAGACATTCGGCTTGTATTGCTAAATTTAGACTTTGAAAAAGCCTTCGATCGGGTCTCGCACCAGTACCTATTTCAGGTACTGCAAAAAATGGGGTTTCCTGAGAGGGTCATAGCGTGGGTGGGTTTGCTCTACCGGGGAATCAACAGCAAAATCCTTGTAAATGGGCAACTTACCAAAGCAGTGAATATATGCTGCGGTGTCCGTCAGGGTTGTCCGTTATCTGCCCTCCTTTACGTTATATGTGTGGAACCATTGGCACAGATCTTGAGAAGGGACAAATGGATCAATGGGGTGTCAATTCCGGGGAGTGGGGGCTTGGTCACAAAATGCCTTTTATACATGGATGATGTCAATGTTTTATGTACAGACCTTTTAGCTGTAAACAGGACCATGGACTTGACGGACTGGTATGGACGGGCCTCTGGAGCCAGACTTAACCGCGACAAGACCCAAGCCCAATTTTACGGACCATGGACAGTGACCGAGACCACAGGACTCCCTCTGACTGTGACCCTGACTGACATGAAAATACTCGGGGTAAAATTTGACGGGGAAGGGGGTGGGAGGAGCAATTGGCTTGACGCGATAGGGAAAGTTAGAAAGAGACTGGGATACTGGAGACTAAGGGGACTGACAATGGAAGGCAAGGTTTTAGTCATAAAAGCTGTGATTTTACCCTTGTTTTTACTAATCAGTTCTGTTTTTATCCCGCCTCGTAGAGTGCTTTTAGATCTCGATCGAGCCATTTTTTACTTTCTGTGGGGGTCCAAGTGGGAGCGACTTAGAAGAAACGTCATGAAGATGCCAAAAACAAAAGGAGGGAAAGATGTTCCAGACCTCCACCTGTTTTTAGGAAGCCAATACACCACACTGCACCTCAAATATGCCACATCCCCATCCAGAGATCACAAGACATCTGCCATGGCAAGATTCTGGATGGGGTCTTACCTCAGGACACTCAAGTTTTTACCTGTCGATCTTAGAGCACCTGTGTCTTTTAAACTGCCCACGGCCTATGATTTTATACGCAAATTTTTAAAAGATTTTAACTTGGAACAGGAGGAGCTGTCACTTTTAACCAACCACCGCTCTCTTCTCTCTCTTGTGCAGGAGCGGGAGCCAGTGAGTCCGGTGCGCGGGCTCGCAATCGGCGAGCCCTCAAGTGTTTGGCGCAATGTCAACCATCCCGTTCTCCCAAACAGATTACGGGATCTCTCCTGGATGGTAGCTCATGAGGTCCTCCCGGTCAGGTCCGTGATGCACTCCCGGGGCATGTCACCATCCGCCATCTGCCCCCGACCGGGTTGTGGCGCGCCCGAGTCGGCGAGGCACTTGTTCTGGGAGTGCAGCGCTGCCATTGACCTGTGGGCAATGGCCGGCTCCCAGCAATTCCCGTACTTGCCAGCAGGGGAGGTCCTAGATGCACAACTAGTGCTCTACGGGGTGAGCCAGAAGAAAAGAACAACAGAGGAATTCTCCAAGCTCTGGCTCACCCTGGCCGCCATGAAAGACGCTATATGGACCTCCAGAAACCTGCTGGCGAGAAAGCGCATGCAGATCCCCCCCGTGGCTACGATCCAAATGGCTGCAGCGACGGTCCAGGCAGCCGTCGCTGCTGGCGGCAGGCCTAGGACGTAGCCACATGAAGCATCGCCTCTGCGCTCATTCGGAGGTGGGAGCCGGAGCCACACACAAAGGTCAAGGCAGCAGCGGCCTGATCCTCCGGGTGTGGCAGGTGGGAAGGAGCAAGAGGCTGAGGGCCTCCTCTGAGCATCACCAGCGGGTACCCAGGGATCTGATGGGAGAGCGGGATGAGTTCCCCATGATAGGGACTCACCCCGCTCCTGCATAACAAAGACTTGAGAGCTTTTAAATGCCCTCCCTTTTTAAAAAAAGACACACTGATATATTATACACTTACACTGATTCACAGAACGGACTTTTAATGCCACAAAGGAGCACTTTGTTTTAACATGTCTTGTGTATTTTAAGGCAACAATTGTGTTTTTTTTTAATCTGTAAACACCTTTTATTGGATATGATGGTGTTTTTTTTATGGTGGATGGTTTTACAGATTTAACTACTGTATTGTTGCGGATGACATGTTGATTTTAAGTGTTTTCAAATTGTATTGTGGACTGTGTTCTGAATAAGTGTGAAAAATAGAGAAACTTGTGTCAATAAACTTTTTTCAAAGAAAAATCTGTTCTTATCAGTTTAATATCTGATATGTTCTCTATATGGGGACAACATATTAAATGGATTTTTAGCCTCGGGAGCTGAAACAGGGGCTTGCTCCGTTCACTCCACGCATCGACCCGGTATTGCAGCGCCGCCGGAAACGGTGCACCCCTCTCCTGCCTTGTTGAAAATCAATCAGTGTTGCAGACCAAAGGCCTTGACAAACTTGACATTGCGGCACAGAATCGGCAGCAAGAAGAAGGCTGGCAAACCGCAGCGAGAGCTGCGCTTTGCATGGTCAGAAAAAGAGGCAAAACTGCCTCGCCGCGGCCGGTGCGCAATACCTGCTGAGTGTGCCCTGCATTTCCCCCCCGCGGTCCTCAACTGAAACAGAGAGTCTGGAAGCGCCCGAGTGTTTGTGACGTTTGGTGGCCTGCGCCCAACGAGCAGGCTTTTCTCTCTCCACAAACCGGTCGAGTAGAGCCTGGGATAATGTGGGGACGGGCGTGGCCAGGGATTTTGGTGCGCGATGAGCCAAGTGAGGCTCACCATGAGAAGAGTGCCTGGGACCACAGCTGTCTTGGCTGCTGTCGAGGAGAGGCGCTGTACTTACTCGGGTTTCTCTTCATAACGCACAAGTCTTTCGCCTTTTACTAAAGACTTCCGTGGAGAGGAACACCAATGAGTTGAAGATATTTTTGGCAGGCTTTGCCGTTTGGCTGAGCCTCGTGCATGTGTGAAAATCAATAAAGCCGGCCTTAACCAGACTCGGGGCTAAGCCACGGAGCGCTTGGGAGGAGCCGCTAAGCACAAGCCACTCCGCCGCGCAATGCAAATGGCACACCGCGACGAGTGTGAAGCGTGCCAGGAGGTGGGCTCAGGCAGCAGACGACTGGGGCTCATCGCTTCTCGGCCTTTTGGCTAAGACAGCGATCACTCCCTGCAAGCGGGATTATTTTCTCATTGTGGAAGTAATCCTTTGCGACTTGGGAGACATTGTTGTATTGCTTCTTTGCACATTTTTGTTTGTTATTATTGCACATTTGCACAGTGGTTTGTTGGAGACATCTAAGAGCCTGTCAAGGTAAGAAAGCTTTTAGTTTTTTTTTGCTTTTTGCTGTCTTATTCTTGACTGGTTTTAGGTGTTTTTACAGCCTTTTTTTAGCTTGTATTTATTTAACTTATTGTATTTTATTCATCGTTGAAGTGTGGTGTCTCCAGCCATGTCGGCTGCCCGTGCCGGCATGCGGAGGCACCACAGTGTGCGTTTTACCTTTTTAGAAAGAGATGGAAAGCTCCTGGAGATGTCCAGATTGGACTTCTCCAGGAAGCTAATTCAAAAGGCCCTTGGCTTTTCCCCACAGCAATTGAACTGCGTACTGTCTCTTCCCTTCAACAAAGGTTTTGATATTAGTTTTGTTACCGCTGCAGTGCTACAAGAATTTTGGCAACGCTTTGAAAAGGTTAAGACCCAGTTTTCAGCATTCAACGTGGAGAAACTGACTGACAACTCTCTGAAAGTGGTTATTGTTAGGATGTTCAATGAAATGGTGAATGCTGAAGATATATGCATGTGGCTGGGTAGATACTGCACTGTGAAGGGCCAGGCTACCAAGGTGAGGGATGAAGATGGCATCTGGAACTGTGCCTGGAGGGTCCCCATTCAACAATGGCAGGACCCCCAGGGGTACCAGGGCCTGAGGCATCTCCCATCCATGGTAGTTCTTGGTGAGAACAGGGGCTACATTCACTACCAGGGCATGCCCAAGCTCTGCCGCAAGTGTGGTGAGCATGGACACCTGGCAGAGGCTTGCCAAAACATTGTTTGCGGTAAATGCAGAGAAATTGGGCACTCCTTTGAGGAGTGTCCCAATGGCAGAAAGTGCAATCTCTGTGGAGAGACAAATCACCTCTTCAGAGATTGCCCAATGTCTTTTGCCAACAAACTGAAAGCCCAAAGAAAACAAGAATCGGAAATTGAAAAAGAAAAAATATTAAAGGAAAATGGCCGAAATGTAACTGTCGAAGTGCTAATTGAAGAGGAGGGGCTGGGAAATTCAAATCTCCCGCCAAAATCTGTGGTTGGAGGAGAGGAGCCCGGTGAGGCGGGACAAGGGGAGGGGCCTGGCTTTAACCCAGCAGAGGGTGCTGCTGAGGGAGATGGGGAAAGCCAGGCAGCAGGTGGAGCTGGACAAGATGGCTCGACAGGCACTGACTCAGCCAATAGCCTCATTACAGTCGGGGAGGAACAAGAGGAAGGAGAGTCCAGTGACACCTCCCTCCCCAATACCCAGCCCAACCTCAAGAGAACTGCATCTGAACTGTCCAGCTCTGAGGCTGATGCAGCCTCGGAGAAGAAGGGAAGGGCTGAGCTTGACTCATACAGTTCCCCTGTGGAGCAGCTCAGAGCCTTCCCTTCCAGTTCACCCGATCAGTGCTCATTTCTTAATATAGCACTACAGTCAACTCCATTGGAAAAGCGTGCCGACATGGCTTTCCGGAGGAAAGAGTCTCAGGCCTCACCCCCCGATTGCATGGGGATAGTGAAATGAGATCCTTTTACATTCCTGAAAGTCTGGAAGTTTTAACAAGTAGTCTTTTAATTTTTTATTCCTTAAAATGTCATACCTGTTGTTTTTACCAATTATACTCATGACCCTCAACATTTCCACCCTCAATGTGAGAAGTGTGAGGTCGGGAGTTAGAGCCCAGACTGTTTTATCCTACCTAAATTCTTTTACGTCAGATGTGTTTTTATTACAGGAGTGCAATCTGCCCTTTTTAACAACCTACAGGAAATGGGAGGAGAAATGGCCACTCGGTCAATCCATGTGGAGTGGATCAAACCACAACAAGTCAGATGGAGTGGCCATTTTAATTAAAAACCCCTTGGTAGTGGTGAGGGGCAGCACTGTGGTGAGAGACGGACGGGCAGTTTTAGCACACTTGACATACATGGGGCAGGATTTTAACCTACTCAACGTATACGGTTTTAACGACAAAAATGACAGGTATGACCTTTTAGAAGAACTGCAGTCCCACATGCTAGGTAGGGTGCCTTTAGTGGTAGGAGGGGATTTTAATTGTGTTTTATCCAGAACAGATAGACGGGGAGCAGGGGAAGATTTTAAAGTAGATAAAACATCGGTTTTACTGCAAGACATCTGCAAGGATTTTAAGCTACAAGACTGTTTTAAATCCATGCATCCTAGAGAGGAGGGCTTCACCTGGTTCAGTGGTGACGGCACCAAAGCCTCTCGCATTGACTATGTTTTTACACGGGACTGCCCACCAACTGATGCTAGATTGACCCCCGTTTTCTTTTCTGATCACGCAATGCTGTCATGCACCCTGACACTCTCTTCTGGTGTGACTGTAGGAAGTGGTCTGTGGAAGCTCAACTGCTCCCTGTTAGAGGACAGGGAGATAGTTGGACAATACAGGGAGCAGTATAGCCAATGGCAGACCCTTCAAGACTTTTACGATTCACGTGCACACTGGTGGGAGTGGGTGAAGACAAAGACTAAGGCTTTTTTTAGACAGGCAGGGAGAAAGAAAAAAGATAAGGAAAAAAGATGCATGTTGGGACTGCAGAAAAGACTACAGAGATATTTTAAACTTGTGAACCAAGGATTTGATTTTAATGACGACATTTTAGAAGTCAAAAAACAAATGTCAAAATTAGCTGAAATAAAGAGTCAGGGTATCATTTTAAGAAGCAAAGAGAGAGAAAGAGAAGAAGGAGAAAAATGCACACGATACTTTTTTAAGAAGATAGCTAGCAGAAGTGGGGTTTTAACAAAGCTAAAAAAAGAAGACGGGTTTTTAACTGCTAACACAAACGAACTTATTGAAACAGTGGAACTCTTTTACAATAAATTATATGAAAAAAAAGACATAGAGACAGACATTACAGAACAGGTTTTAGAATACATTGATAGGACGGTGGAGGAAAGTGTGCTTTTAACCCAGGATTTTACCCTTTTAGAGTTAGGTAAATGTTTAAAAAATTTTAAGAAGGGGAAGTCCCCAGGACAAGATGGACTTCCCCTGGAATTTTATCTGACCTTTTGGGATATCCTTGCACATGACCTACTTACTGTTTTTAATGACTTTGAACGACTAGACCTGTTACCTGAGAGCTTTAGAGTAGGGATAGTGACATTAATCCACAAAAAAGAGGACCAGACTGACCTGAAAAACTGGAGACCAATAACGCTTTTAAACTTTGACTGCAAACTTTTTAGCAAACTTTTATCAACACGTTTATCTTTGGTTTTAGGGGAGGTGATCCACCCGGATCAAGCCTGTGCCATCCCGGGGAGGAAGATCACCGACAGCCTCGTACTGATCAGAGACACCATCTGTTACGCGAGAGACAGAGACATTCGGCTTGTATTGCTAAATTTAGACTTTGAAAAAGCCTTCGATCGGGTCTCGCACCAGTACCTATTTCAGGTACTGCAAAAAATGGGGTTTCCTGAGAGGGTCATAGCGTGGGTGGGTTTGCTCTACCGGGGAATCAACAGCAAAATCCTTGTAAATGGGCAACTTACCAAAGCAGTGAATATATGCTGCGGTGTCCGTCAGGGTTGTCCGTTATCTGCCCTCCTTTACGTTATATGTGTGGAACCATTGGCACAGATCTTGAGAAGGGACAAATGGATCAATGGGGTGTCAATTCCGGGGAGTGGGGGCTTGGTCACAAAATGCCTTTTATACATGGATGATGTCAATGTTTTATGTACAGACCTTTTAGCTGTAAACAGGACCATGGACTTGACGGACTGGTATGGACGGGCCTCTGGAGCCAGACTTAACCGCGACAAGACCCAAGCCCAATTTTACGGACCATGGACAGTGACCGAGACCACAGGACTCCCTCTGACTGTGACCCTGACTGACATGAAAATACTCGGGGTAAAATTTGACGGGGAAGGGGGTGGGAGGAGCAATTGGCTTGACGCGATAGGGAAAGTTAGAAAGAGACTGGGATACTGGAGACTAAGGGGACTGACAATGGAAGGCAAGGTTTTAGTCATAAAAGCTGTGATTTTACCCTTGTTTTTACTAATCAGTTCTGTTTTTATCCCGCCTCGTAGAGTGCTTTTAGATCTCGATCGAGCCATTTTTTACTTTCTGTGGGGGTCCAAGTGGGAGCGACTTAGAAGAAACGTCATGAAGATGCCAAAAACAAAAGGAGGGAAAGATGTTCCAGACCTCCACCTGTTTTTAGGAAGCCAATACACCACACTGCACCTCAAATATGCCACATCCCCATCCAGAGATCACAAGACATCTGCCATGGCAAGATTCTGGATGGGGTCTTACCTCAGGACACTCAAGTTTTTACCTGTCGATCTTAGAGCACCTGTGTCCTTTAAACTGCCCACGGCCTATGATTTTATACGCAAATTTTTAAAAGATTTTAACTTGGAACAGGAGGAGCTGTCACTTTTAACCAACCACCGCTCTCTTCTCTCTCTTGTGCAGGAGCGGGAGCCAGTGAGTCCGGTGCGCGGGCTCGCAATCGGCGAGCCCTCAAGTGTTTGGCGCAATGTCAACCATCCCGTTCTCCCAAACAGATTACGGGATCTCTCCTGGATGGTAGCTCATGAGGTCCTCCCGGTCAGGTCCGTGATGCACTCCCGGGGCATGTCACCATCCGCCATCTGCCCCCGACCGGGTTGTGGCGCGCCCGAGTCGGCGAGGCACTTGTTCTGGGAGTGCAGCGCTGCCATTGACCTGTGGGCAATGGCCGGCTCCCAGCAATTCCCGTACTTGCCAGCAGGGGAGGTCCTAGATGCACAACTAGTGCTCTACGGGGTGAGCCAGAAGAAAAGAACAACAGAGGAATTCTCCAAGCTCTGGCTCACCCTGGCCGCCATGAAAGACGCTATATGGACCTCCAGAAACCTGCTGGCGAGAAAGCGCATGCAGATCCCCCCCGTGGCTACGATCCAAATGGCTGCAGCGACGGTCCAGGCAGCCGTCGCTGCTGGCGGCAGGCCTAGGACGTAGCCACATGAAGCATCGCCTCTGCGCTCATTCGGAGGTGGGAGCCGGAGCCACACACAAAGGTCAAGGCAGCGGCGGCCTGATCCTCCGGGTGTGGCAGGTGGGAAGGAGCAAGAGGCTGAGGGCCTCCTCTGAGCATCACCAGCGGGTACCCAGGGATCTGATGGGAGAGCGGGATGAGTTCCCCATGATAGGGACTCACCCCGCTCCTGCATAACAAAGACTTGAGAGCTTTTAAATGCCCTCCCTTTTTAAAAAAGACACACTGATATATTATACACTTACACTGATTCACAGAACGGACTTTTAATGCCACAAAGGAGCACTTTGTTTTAACATGTCTTGTGTATTTTAAGGCAACAATTATGTTTTGTTTTTTTAATCTGTAAACACCTTTTATTGGATATGATGGTGTTTTTTTTATGGTGGATGGTTATACAGATTTAACTACTGTATTGTTGCGGATGACATGTTGATTTTAAGTGTTTTCAAATTGTATTGTGGACTGTGTTCTGAATAAGTGTGAAAAATAGAGAAACTTGTGTCAATAAACTTTTTTCAAAAGAAAAAATCTGTTCTTATCAGTTTAATATCTGATACGTCCTCTATATGGGGACAACATATTAAATGGATTTTTAGCCTCGGGAGCTGAAACAGGGGCTTGCTCCGTTCACTCCACGCATCGACCCGGTATTGCAGCGCCGCCGGGAACGGTGCACCCCTCTCCGGCCTTGTTGAAAATCAATCAGTGTTGCAGACCAAAGACCTTGACAAACTTGACATTGCGGCACAGAATCGGCAGCAAGAAGAAGGCTGGCAAACCGCAGCGAGAGCTGCGCTTTGCATGGTCAGAAAAAGAGGCAAAACTGCCTCGCCGCGGCCGGTGCGCAATACCTGCTGAGTGTGCCCTGCATTTCCCCCCCGCGGTCCTCAACTGAAACAGAGAGTCTGGAAGCGCCCGAGTGTTTGTGACGTTTGGTGGCCTGCGCCCAACGAGCAGGCTTTTCTCTCTCCACAAACCGGTCGAGTAGAGCCTGGGATAATGTGGGGACGGGCGTGGCCAGGGATTTTGGTTGCGCGATGAGCCAAGTGAGGCTCACCATGAGAAGAGTGCCTGGGACCACAGCTGTCTTGGCTGCTGTCGAGGAGAGGCGCTGTACTTACTCGGGTTTCTCTTCATAACGCACAAGTCTTTCGCCTTTTACTAAAGACTTCCGTGGAGAGGAACACCAATGAGTTGAAGATATTTTTGGCAGGCTTTGCCGTTTGGCTGAGCCTCGTGCATGTGTGAAAATCAATAAAGCCGGCCTTAACCAGACTCGGGGCTAAGCCACGGAGCGCTTGGGAGGAGCCGCTAAGCACAAGCCACTCCGCCGCGCAATGCAAATGGCACACCGCGACGAGTGTGAAGCGTGCCAGGAGGTGGGCTCAGGCAGCAGACGACTGGGGCTCATCGCTTCTCGGCCTTTTGGCTAAGACAGCGATCACTCCCTGCAAGCGGGATTATTTTCTCATTGTGGAAGTAATCCTTTGCGACTTGGGAGACATTGTTGTATTGCTTCTTTGCACATTTTTGTTTGTTATTATTGCACATTTGCACAGTGGTTTGTTGGAGACATCTAAGAGCCTGTCAAGGTAAGAAAGCTTTTAGTTTTTTTTTGCTTTTTGCTGTCTTATTCTTGACTGGTTTTAGGTGTTTTTACAGCCTTTTTTTAGCTTGTATTTATTTAACTTATTGTATTTTATTCATCGTTGAAGTGTGGTGTCTCCAGCCATGTCGGCTGCCCGTGCCGGCATGCGGAGGCACCACAGTGTGCGTTTTACCTTTTTAGAAAGAGATGGAAAGCTCCTGGAGATGTCCAGATTGGACTTCTCCAGGAAGCTAATTCAAAAGGCCCTTGGCTTTTCCCCACAGCAATTGAACTGCGTACTGTCTCTTCCCTTCAACAAAGGTTTTGATATTAGTTTTGTTACCGCTGCAGTGCTACAAGAATTTTGGCAACGCTTTGAAAAGGTTAAGACCCAGTTTTCAGCATTCAACGTGGAGAAACTGACTGACAACTCTCTGAAAGTGGTTATTGTTAGGATGTTCAATGAAATGGTGAATGCTGAAGATATATGCATGTGGCTGGGTAGATACTGCACTGTGAAGGGCCAGGCTACCAAGGTGAGGGATGAAGATGGCATCTGGAACTGTGCCTGGAGGGTCCCCATTCAACAATGGCAGGACCCCCAGGGGTACCAGGGCCTGAGGCATCTCCCATCCATGGTAGTTCTTGGTGAGAACAGGGGCTACATTCACTACCAGGGCATGCCCAAGCTCTGCCGCAAGTGTGGTGAGCATGGACACCTGGCAGAGGCTTGCCAAAACATTGTTTGCGGTAAATGCAGAGAAATTGGGCACTCCTTTGAGGAGTGTCCCAATGGCAGAAAGTGCAATCTCTGTGGAGAGACAAATCACCTCTTCAGAGATTGCCCAATGTCTTTTGCCAACAAACTGAAAGCCCAAAGAAAACAAGAATCGGAAATTGAAAAAGAAAAAATATTAAAGGAAAATGGCCGAAATGTAACTGTCGAAGTGCTAATTGAAGAGGAGGGGCTGGGAAATTCAAATCTCCCGCCAAAATCTGTGGTTGGAGGAGAGGAGCCCGGTGAGGCGGGACAAGGGGAGGGGCCTGGCTTTAACCCAGCAGAGGGTGCTGCTGAGGGAGATGGGGAAAGCCAGGCAGCAGGTGGAGCTGGACAAGATGGCTCGACAGGCACTGACTCAGCCAATAGCCTCATTACAGTCGGGGAGGAACAAGAGGAAGGAGAGTCCAGTGACACCTCCCTCCCCAATACCCAGCCCAACCTCAAGAGAACTGCATCTGAACTGTCCAGCTCTGAGGCTGATGCAGCCTCGGAGAAGAAGGGAAGGGCTGAGCTTGACTCATACAGTTCCCCTGTGGAGCAGCTCAGAGCCTTCCCTTCCAGTTCACCCGATCAGTGCTCATTTCTTAATATAGCACTACAGTCAACTCCATTGGAAAAGCGTGCCGACATGGCTTTCCGGAGGAAAGAGTCTCAGGCCTCACCCCCCGATTGCATGGGGATAGTGAAATGAGATCCTTTTACATTCCTGAAAGTCTGGAAGTTTTAACAAGTAGTCTTTTAATTTTTTATTCCTTAAAATGTCATACCTGTTGTTTTTACCAATTATACTCATGACCCTCAACATTTCCACCCTCAATGTGAGAAGTGTGAGGTCGGGAGTTAGAGCCCAGACTGTTTTATCCTACCTAAATTCTTTTACGTCAGATGTGTTTTTATTACAGGAGTGCAATCTGCCCTTTTTAACAACCTACAGGAAATGGGAGGAGAAATGGCCACTCGGTCAATCCATGTGGAGTGGATCAAACCACAACAAGTCAGATGGAGTGGCCATTTTAATTAAAAACCCCTTGGTAGTGGTGAGGGGCAGCACTGTGGTGAGAGACGGACGGGCAGTTTTAGCACACTTGACATACATGGGGCAGGATTTTAACCTACTCAACGTATACGGTTTTAACGACAAAAATGACAGGTATGACCTTTTAGAAGAACTGCAGTCCCACATGCTAGGTAGGGTGCCTTTAGTGGTAGGAGGGGATTTTAATTGTGTTTTATCCAGAACAGATAGACGGGGAGCAGGGGAAGATTTTAAAGTAGATAAAACATCGGTTTTACTGCAAGACATCTGCAAGGATTTTAAGCTACAAGACTGTTTTAAATCCATGCATCCTAGAGAGGAGGGCTTCACCTGGTTCAGTGGTGACGGCACCAAAGCCTCTCGCATTGACTATGTTTTTACACGGGACTGCCCACCAACTGATGCTAGATTGACCCCCGTTTTCTTTTCTGATCACGCAATGCTGTCATGCACCCTGACACTCTCTTCTGGTGTGACTGTAGGAAGTGGTCTGTGGAAGCTCAACTGCTCCCTGTTAGAGGACAGGGAGATAGTTGGACAATACAGGGAGCAGTATAGCCAATGGCAGACCCTTCAAGACTTTTACGATTCACGTGCACACTGGTGGGAGTGGGTGAAGACAAAGACTAAGGCTTTTTTTAGACAGGCAGGGAGAAAGAAAAAAGATAAGGAAAAAAGATGCATGTTGGGACTGCAGAAAAGACTACAGAGATATTTTAAACTTGTGAACCAAGGATTTGATTTTAATGACGACATTTTAGAAGTCAAAAAACAAATGTCAAAATTAGCTGAAATAAAGAGTCAGGGTATCATTTTAAGAAGCAAAGAGAGAGAAAGAGAAGAAGGAGAAAAATGCACACGATACTTTTTTAAGAAGATAGCTAGCAGAAGTGGGGTTTTAACAAAGCTAAAAAAAGAAGACGGGTTTTTAACTGCTAACACAAACGAACTTATTGAAACAGTGGAACTCTTTTACAATAAATTATATGAAAAAAAAGACATAGAGACAGACATTACAGAACAGGTTTTAGAATACATTGATAGGACGGTGGAGGAAAGTGTGCTTTTAACCCAGGATTTTACCCTTTTAGAGTTAGGTAAATGTTTAAAAAATTTTAAGAAGGGGAAGTCCCCAGGACAAGATGGACTTCCCCTGGAATTTTATCTGACCTTTTGGGATATCCTTGCACATGACCTACTTACTGTTTTTAATGACTTTGAACGACTAGACCTGTTACCTGAGAGCTTTAGAGTAGGGATAGTGACATTAATCCACAAAAAAGAGGACCAGACTGACCTGAAAAACTGGAGACCAATAACGCTTTTAAACTTTGACTGCAAACTTTTTAGCAAACTTTTATCAACACGTTTATCTTTGGTTTTAGGGGAGGTGATCCACCCGGATCAAGCCTGTGCCATCCCGGGGAGGAAGATCACCGACAGCCTCGTACTGATCAGAGACACCATCTGTTACGCGAGAGACAGAGACATTCGGCTTGTATTGCTAAATTTAGACTTTGAAAAAGCCTTCGATCGGGTCTCGCACCAGTACCTATTTCAGGTACTGCAAAAAATGGGGTTTCCTGAGAGGGTCATAGCGTGGGTGGGTTTGCTCTACCGGGGAATCAACAGCAAAATCCTTGTAAATGGGCAACTTACCAAAGCAGTGAATATATGCTGCGGTGTCCGTCAGGGTTGTCCGTTATCTGCCCTCCTTTACGTTATATGTGTGGAACCATTGGCACAGATCTTGAGAAGGGACAAATGGATCAATGGGGTGTCAATTCCGGGGAGTGGGGGCTTGGTCACAAAATGCCTTTTATACATGGATGATGTCAATGTTTTATGTACAGACCTTTTAGCTGTAAACAGGACCATGGACTTGACGGACTGGTATGGACGGGCCTCTGGAGCCAGACTTAACCGCGACAAGACCCAAGCCCAATTTTACGGACCATGGACAGTGACCGAGACCACAGGACTCCCTCTGACTGTGACCCTGACTGACATGAAAATACTCGGGGTAAAATTTGACGGGGAAGGGGGTGGGAGGAGCAATTGGCTTGACGCGATAGGGAAAGTTAGAAAGAGACTGGGATACTGGAGACTAAGGGGACTGACAATGGAAGGCAAGGTTTTAGTCATAAAAGCTGTGATTTTACCCTTGTTTTTACTAATCAGTTCTGTTTTTATCCCGCCTCGTAGAGTGCTTTTAGATCTCGATCGAGCCATTTTTTACTTTCTGTGGGGGTCCAAGTGGGAGCGACTTAGAAGAAACGTCATGAAGATGCCAAAAACAAAAGGAGGGAAAGATGTTCCAGACCTCCACCTGTTTTTAGGAAGCCAATACACCACACTGCACCTCAAATATGCCACATCCCCATCCAGAGATCACAAGACATCTGCCATGGCAAGATTCTGGATGGGGTCTTACCTCAGGACACTCAAGTTTTTACCTGTCGATCTTAGAGCACCTGTGTCCTTTAAACTGCCCACGGCCTATGATTTTATACGCAAATTTTTAAAAGATTTTAACTTGGAACAGGAGGAGCTGTCACTTTTAACCAACCACCGCTCTCTTCTCTCTCTTGTGCAGGAGCGGGAGCCAGTGAGTCCGGTGCGCGGGCTCGCAATCGGCGAGCCCTCAAGTGTTTGGCGCAATGTCAACCATCCCGTTCTCCCAAACAGATTACGGGATCTCTCCTGGATGGTAGCTCATGAGGTCCTCCCGGTCAGGTCCGTGATGCACTCCCGGGGCATGTCACCATCCGCCATCTGCCCCCGACCGGGTTGTGGCGCGCCCGAGTCGGCGAGGCACTTGTTCTGGGAGTGCAGCGCTGCCATTGACCTGTGGGCAATGGCCGGCTCCCAGCAATTCCCGTACTTGCCAGCAGGGGAGGTCCTAGATGCACAACTAGTGCTCTACAGGGTGAGCCAGAAGAAAAGAACAACAGAGGAATTCTCCAAGCTCTGGCTCACCCTGGCCGCCATGAAAGACGCTATATGGACCTCCAGAAACCTGCTGGCGAGAAAGCGCATGCAGATCCCCCCCGTGGCTACGATCCAAATGGCTGCAGCGACGGTCCAGGCAGCCGTCGCTGCTGGCGGCAGGCCTAGGACGTAGCCACATGAAGCATCGCCTCTGCGCTCATTCGGAGGTGGGAGCCGGAGCCACACACAAAGGTCAAGGCAGCGGCGGCCTGATCCTCCGGGTGTGGCAGGTGGGAAGGAGCAAGAGGCTGAGGGCCTCCTCTGAGCATCACCAGCGGGTACCCAGGGATCTGATGGGAGAGCGGGATGAGTTCCCCATGATAGGGACTCACCCCGCTCCTGCATAACAAAGACTTGAGAGCTTTTAAATGCCCTCCCTTTTTAAAAAAGACACACTGATATATTATACACTTACACTGATTCACAGAACGGACTTTTAATGCCACAAAGGAGCACTTTGTTTTAACATGTCTTGTGTATTTTAAGGCAACAATTATGTTTTGTTTTTTTAATCTGTAAACACCTTTTATTGGATATGATGGTGTTTTTTTTATGGTGGATGGTTATACAGATTTAACTACTGTATTGTTGCGGATGACATGTTGATTTTAAGTGTTTTCAAATTGTATTGTGGACTGTGTTCTGAATAAGTGTGAAAAATAGAGAAACTTGTGTCAATAAACTTTTTTCAAAAGAAAAAATCTGTTCTTATCAGTTTAATATCTGATACGTCCTCTATATGGGGACAACATATTAAATGGATTTTTAGCCTCGGGAGCTGAAACAGGGGCTTGCTCCGTTCACTCCACGCATCGACCCGGTATTGCAGTGCCGCCGGGAACGGTGCACCCCTCTCCGGCCTTGTTGAAAATCAATCAGTGTTGCAGACCAAAGGCCTTGACAAACTTGACATTGCGGCACAGAATCGGCAGCAAGAAGAAGGCTGGCAAACCGCAGCGAGAGCTGCGCTTTGCATGGTCAGAAAAAGAGGCAAAACTGCCTCGCCGCGGCCGGTGCGCAATACCTGCTGAGTGTGCCCTGCATTTCCCCCCCGCGGTCCTCAACTGAAACAGAGAGTCTGGAAGCGCCCGAGTGTTTGTGACGTTTGGTGGCCTGCGCCCAACGAGCAGGCTTTTCTCTCTCCACAAACCGGTCGAGTAGAGCCTGGGATAATGTGGGGACGGGCGTGGCCAGGGATTTTGGTGCGCGATGAGCCAAGTGAGGCTCACCATGAGAAGAGTGCCTGGGACCACAGCTGTCTTGGCTGCTGTCGAGGAGAGGCGCTGTACTTACTCGGGTTTCTCTTCATAACGCACAAGTCTTTCGCCTTTTACTAAAGACTTCCGTGGAGAGGAACACCAATGAGTTGAAGATATTTTTGGCAGGCTTTGCCGTTTGGCTGAGCCTCGTGCATGTGTGAAAATCAATAAAGCCGGCCTTAACCAGACTCGGGGCTAAGCCACGGAGCGCTTGGGAGGAGCCGCTAAGCACAAGCCACTCCGCCGCGCAATGCAAATGGCACACCGCGACGAGTGTGAAGCGTGCCAGGAGGTGGGCTCAGGCAGCAGACGACTGGGGCTCATCGCTTCTCGGCCTTTTGGCTAAGATCAAGTGTAGTATCTGTTCTTATCAGTTTAATATCTGATACGTCCTCTATATGGGGACAACATATTAAATGGATTTTTAGCCTCGGGAGCTGAAACAGGGGCTTGCTCCGTTCACTCCACGCATCGACCCGGTATTGCAGCGCCGCCGGGAACGGTGCACCCCTCTCCGGCCTTGTTGAAAATCAATCAGTGTTGCAGACCAAAGGCCTTGACAAACTTGACATTGCGGCACAGAATCGGCAGCAAGAAGAAGGCTGGCAAACCGCAGCGAGAGCTGCGCTTTGCATGGTCAGAAAAAGAGGCAAAACTGCCTCGCCGCGGCCGGTGCGCAATACCTGCTGAGTGTGCCCTGCATTTCCCCCCCGCGGTCCTCAACTGAAACAGAGAGTCTGGAAGCGCCCGAGTGTTTGTGACGTTTGGTGGCCTGCGCCCAACGAGCAGGCTTTTCTCTCTCCACAAACCGGTCGAGTAGAGCCTGGGATAATGTGGGGACGGGCGTGGCCAGGGATTTTGGTGCGCGATGAGCCAAGTGAGGCTCACCATGAGAAGAGTGCCTGGGACCACAGCTGTCTTGGCTGCTGTCGAGGAGAGGCGCTGTACTTACTCGGGTTTCTCTTCATAACGCACAAGTCTTTCGCCTTTTACTAAAGACTTCCGTGGAGAGGAACACCAATGAGTTGAAGATATTTTTGGCAGGCTTTGCCGTTTGGCTGAGCCTCGTGCATGTGTGAAAATCAATAAAGCCGGCCTTAACCAGACTCCGGGCTAAGCCACGGAGCGCTTGGGAGGAGCCGCTAAGCACAAGCCACTCCGCCGCGCAATGCAAATGGCACACCGCGACGAGTGTGAAGCGTGCCAGGAGGTGGGCTCAGGCAGCAGACGACTGGGGCTCATCGCTTCTCGGCCTTTTGGCTAAGATCAAGTGTAGTATCTGTTCTTATCAGTTTAATATCTGATATGTCCTCTATATGGGGACAACATATTAAATGGATTTTTAGCCTCGGGAGCTGAAACAGGGGCTTGCTCCGTTCACTCCACGCATCGACCCGGTATTGCAGCGCCGCCGGGAACGGTGCACCCCTCTCCGGCCTTGTTGAAAATCAATCAGTGTTGCAGACCAAAGGCCTTGACAAACTTGACATTGCGGCACAGAATCGGCAGCAAGAAGAAGGCTGGCAAACCGCAGCGAGAGCTGCGCTTTGCATGGTCAGAAAAAGAGGCAAAACTGCCTCGCCGCGGCCGGTGCGCAATACCTGCTGAGTGTGCCCTGCATTTCCCCCCCGCGGTCCTCAACTGAAACAGAGAGTCTGGAAGCGCCCGAGTGTTTGTGACGTTTGGTGGCCTGCGCCCAACGAGCAGGCTTTTCTCTCTCCACAAACCGGTCGAGTAGAGCCTGGGATAATGTGGGGACGGGCGTGGCCAGGGATTTTGGTGCGCGATGAGCCAAGTGAGGCTCACCATGAGAAGAGTGCCTGGGACCACAGCTGTCTTGGCTGCTGTCGAGGAGAGGCGCTGTACTTACTCGGGTTTCTCTTCATAACGCACAAGTCTTTCGCCTTTTACTAAAGACTTCCGTGGAGAGGAACACCAATGAGTTGAAGATATTTTTGGCAGGCTTTGCCGTTTGGCTGAGCCTCGTGCATGTGTGAAAATCAATAAAGCCGGCCTTAACCAGACTCGGGGCTAAGCCACGGAGCGCTTGGGAGGAGCCGCTAAGCACAAGCCACTCCGCCGCGCAATGCAAATGGCACACCGCGACGAGTGTGAAGCGTGCCAGGAGGTGGGCTCAGGCAGCAGACGACTGGGGCTCATCGCTTCTCGGCCTTTTGGCTAAGATCAAGTGTAGTATCTGTTCTTATCAGTTTAATATCTGATACGTCCTCTATATGGGGACAACATATTAAATGGATTTTTAGCCTCGGGAGCTGAAACAGGGGCTTGCTCCGTTCACTCCACGCATCGACCCGGTATTGCAGCGCCGCCGGGAACGGTGCACCCCTCTCCGGCCTTGTTGAAAATCAATCAGTGTTGCAGACCAAAGGCCTTGACAAACTTGACATTGCGGCACAGAATCGGCAGCAAGAAGAAGGCTGGCAAACCGCAGCGAGAGCTGCGCTTTGCATGGTCAGAAAAAGAGGCAAAACTGCCTCGCCGCGGCCGGTGCGCAATACCTGCTGAGTGTGCCCTGCATTTCCCCCCCGCGGTCCTCAACTGAAACAGAGAGTCTGGAAGCGCCCGAGTGTTTGTGACGTTTGGTGGCCTGCGCCCAACGAGCAGGCTTTTCTCTCTCCACAAACCGGTCGAGTAGAGCCTGGGATAATGTGGGGACGGGCGTGGCCAGGGATTTTGGTGCGCGATGAGCCAAGTGAGGCTCACCATGAGAAGAGTGCCTGGGACCACAGCTGTCTTGGCTGCTGTCGAGGAGAGGCGCTGTACTTACTCGGGTTTCTCTTCATAACGCACAAGTCTTTCGCCTTTTACTAAAGACTTCCGTGGAGAGGAACACCAATGAGTTGAAGATATTTTTGGCAGGCTTTGCCGTTTGGCTGAGCCTCGTGCATGTGTGAAAATCAATAAAGCCGGCCTTAACCAGACTCGGGGCTAAGCCACGGAGCGCTTGGGAGGAGCCGCTAAGCACAAGCCACTCCGCCGCGCAATGCAAATGGCACACCGCGACGAGTGTGAAGCGTGCCAGGAGGTGGGCTCAGGCAGCAGACGACTGGGGCTCATCGCTTCTCGGCCTTTTGGCTAAGATCAAGTGTAGTATCTGTTCTTATCAGTTTAATATCTGATACGTCCTCTATATGGGGACAACATATTAAATGGATTTTTAGCCTCGGGAGCTGAAACAGGGGCTTGCTCCGTTCACTCCACGCATCGACCCGGTATTGCAGCGCCGCCGGGAACGGTGCACCCCTCTCCGGCCTTGTTGAAAATCAATCAGTGTTGCAGACCAAAGGCCTTGACAAACTTGACATTGCGGCACAGAATCGGCAGCAAGAAGAAGGCTGGCAAACCGCAGCGAGAGCTGCGCTTTGCATGGTCAGAAAAAGAGGCAAAACTGCCTCGCCGCGGCCGGTGCGCAATACCTGCTGAGTGTGCCCTGCATTTCCCCCCCGCGGTCCTCAACTGAAACAGAGAGTCTGGAAGCGCCCGAGTGTTTGTGACGTTTGGTGGCCTGCGCCCAACGAGCAGGCTTTTCTCTCTCCACAAACCGGTCGAGTAGAGCCTGGGATAATGTGGGGACGGGCGTGGCCAGGGATTTTGGTGCGCGATGAGCCAAGTGAGGCTCACCATGAGAAGAGTGCCTGGGACCACAGCTGTCTTGGCTGCTGTCGAGGAGAGGCGCTGTACTTACTCGGGTTTCTCTTCATAACGCACAAGTCTTTCGCCTTTTACTAAAGACTTCCGTGGAGAGGAACACCAATGAGTTGAAGATATTTTTGGCAGGCTTTGCCGTTTGGCTGAGCCTCGTGCATGTGTGAAAATCAATAAAGCCGGCCTTAACCAGACTCGGGGCTAAGCCACGGAGCGCTTGGGAGGAGCCGCTAAGCACAAGCCACTCCGCCGCGCAATGCAAATGGCACACCGCGACGAGTGTGAAGCGTGCCAGGAGGTGGGCTCAGGCAGCAGACGACTGGGGCTCATCGCTTCTCGGCCTTTTGGCTAAGATCAAGTGTAGTATCTGTTCTTATCAGTTTAATATCTGATATGTCCTCTATATGGGGACAACATATTAAATGGATTTTTAGCCTCGGGAGCTGAAACAGGGGCTTGCTCCGTTCACTCCACGCATCGACCCGGTATTGCAGCGCCGCCGGGAACGGTGCACCCCTCTCCGGCCTTGTTGAAAATCAATCAGTGTTGCAGACCAAAGGCCTTGACAAACTTGACATTGCGGCACAGAATCGGCAGCAAGAAGAAGGCTGGCAAACCGCAGCGAGAGCTGCGCTTTGCATGGTCAGAAAAAGAGGCAAAACTGCCTCGCCGCGGCCGGTGCGCAATACCTGCTGAGTGTGCCCTGCATTTCCCCCCCGCGGTCCTCAACTGAAACAGAGAGTCTGGAAGCGCCCGAGTGTTTGTGACGTTTGGTGGCCTGCGCCCAACGAGCAGGCTTTTCTCTCTCCACAAACCGGTCGAGTAGAGCCTGGGATAATGTGGGGACGGGCGTGGCCAGGGATTTTGGTGCGCGATGAGCCAAGTGAGGCTCACCATGAGAAGAGTGCCTGGGACCACAGCTGTCTTGGCTGCTGTCGAGGAGAGGCGCTGTACTTACTCGGGTTTCTCTTCATAACGCACAAGTCTTTCGCCTTTTACTAAAGACTTCCGTGGAGAGGAACACCAATGAGTTGAAGATATTTTTGGCAGGCTTTGCCGTTTGGCTGAGCCTCGTGCATGTGTGAAAATCAATAAAGCCGGCCTTAACCAGACTCGGGGCTAAGCCACGGAGCGCTTGGGAGGAGCCGCTAAGCACAAGCCACTCCGCCGCGCAATGCAAATGGCACACCGCGACGAGTGTGAAGCGTGCCAGGAGGTGGGCTCAGGCAGCAGACGACTGGGGCTCATCGCTTCTCGGCCTTTTGGCTAAGATCAAGTGTAGTATCTGTTCTTATCAGTTTAATATCTGATACGTCCTCTATATGGGGACAACATATTAAATGGATTTTTAGCCTCGGGAGCTGAAACAGGGGCTTGCTCCGTTCACTCCACGCATCGACCCGGTATTGCAGCGCCGCCGGGAACGGTGCACCCCTCTCCGGCCTTGTTGAAAATCAATCAGTGTTGCAGACCAAAGGCCTTGACAAACTTGACATTGCGGCACAGAATCGGCAGCAAGAAGAAGGCTGGCAAACCGCAGCGAGAGCTGCGCTTTGCATGGTCAGAAAAAGAGGCAAAACTGCCTCGCCGCGGCCGGTGCGCAATACCTGCTGAGTGTGCCCTGCATTTCCCCCCCGCGGTCCTCAACTGAAACAGAGAGTCTGGAAGCGCCCGAGTGTTTGTGACGTTTGGTGGCCTGCGCCCAACGAGCAGGCTTTTCTCTCTCCACAAACCGGTCGAGTAGAGCCTGGGATAATGTGGGGACGGGCGTGGCCAGGGATTTTGGTGCGCGATGAGCCAAGTGAGGCTCACCATGAGAAGAGTGCCTGGGACCACAGCTGTCTTGGCTGCTGTCGAGGAGAGGCGCTGTACTTACTCGGGTTTCTCTTCATAACGCACAAGTCTTTCGCCTTTTACTAAAGACTTCCGTGGAGAGGAACACCAATGAGTTGAAGATATTTTTGGCAGGCTTTGCCGTTTGGCTGAGCCTCGTGCATGTGTGAAAATCAATAAAGCCGGCCTTAACCAGACTCGGGGCTAAGCCACGGAGCGCTTGGGAGGAGCCGCTAAGCACAAGCCACTCCGCCGCGCAATGCAAATGGCACACCGCGACGAGTGTGAAGCGTGCCAGGAGGTGGGCTCAGGCAGCAGACGACTGGGGCTCATCGCTTCTCGGCCTTTTGGCTAAGATCAAGTGTAGTATCTGTTCTTATCAGTTTAATATCTGATACGTCCTCTATATGGGGACAACATATTAAATGGATTTTTAGCCTCGGGAGCTGAAACAGGGGCTTGCTCCGTTCACTCCACGCATCGACCCGGTATTGCAGCGCCGCCGGGAACGGTGCACCCCTCTCCGGCCTTGTTGAAAATCAATCAGTGTTGCAGACCAAAGGCCTTGACAAACTTGACATTGCGGCACAGAATCGGCAGCAAGAAGAAGGCTGGCAAACCGCAGCGAGAGCTGCGCTTTGCATGGTCAGAAAAAGAGGCAAAACTGCCTCGCCGCGGCCGGTGCGCAATACCTGCTGAGTGTGCCCTGCATTTCCCCCCCGCGGTCCTCAACTGAAACAGAGAGTCTGGAAGCGCCCGAGTGTTTGTGACGTTTGGTGGCCTGCGCCCAACGAGCAGGCTTTTCTCTCTCCACAAACCGGTCGAGTAGAGCCTGGGATAATGTGGGGACGGGCGTGGCCAGGGATTTTGGTGCGCGATGAGCCAAGTGAGGCTCACCATGAGAAGAGTGCCTGGGACCACAGCTGTCTTGGCTGCTGTCGAGGAGAGGCGCTGTACTTACTCGGGTTTCTCTTCATAACGCACAAGTCTTTCGCCTTTTACTAAAGACTTCCGTGGAGAGGAACACCAATGAGTTGAAGATATTTTTGGCAGGCTTTGCCGTTTGGCTGAGCCTCGTGCATGTGTGAAAATCAATAAAGCCGGCCTTAACCAGACTCGGGGCTAAGCCACGGAGCGCTTGGGAGGAGCCGCTAAGCACAAGCCACTCCGCCGCGCAATGCAAATGGCACACCGCGACGAGTGTGAAGCGTGCCAGGAGGTGGGCTCAGGCAGCAGACGACTGGGGCTCATCGCTTCTCGGCCTTTTGGCTAAGATCAAGTGTAGTATCTGTTCTTATCAGTTTAATATCTGATACGTCCTCTATATGGGGACAACATATTAAATGGATTTTTAGCCTCGGGAGCTGAAACAGGGGCTTGCTCCGTTCACTCCACGCATCGACCCGGTATTGCAGCGCCGC
The DNA here is from genome assembly GCF_040436345.1 of Pagrus major. Lineage (NCBI taxonomy): Eukaryota > Metazoa > Chordata > Actinopteri > Spariformes > Sparidae > Pagrus > Pagrus major. The sequence continues at coordinate 5,672,152 of NC_133238.1, forward strand.
CGGGAACGGTGCACCCCTCTCCGGCCTTGTTGAAAATCAATCAGTGTTGCAGACCAAAGGCCTTGACAAACTTGACATTGCGGCACAGAATCGGCAGCAAGAAGAAGGCTGGCAAACCGCAGCGAGAGCTGCGCTTTGCATGGTCAGAAAAAGAGGCAAAACTGCCTCGCCGCGGCCGGTGCGCAATACCTGCTGAGTGTGCCCTGCATTTCCCCCCCGCGGTCCTCAACTGAAACAGAGAGTCTGGAAGCGCCCGAGTGTTTGTGACGTTTGGTGGCCTGCGCCCAACGAGCAGGCTTTTCTCTCTCCACAAACCGGTCGAGTAGAGCCTGGGATAATGTGGGGACGGGCGTGGCCAGGGATTTTGGTGCGCGATGAGCCAAGTGAGGCTCACCATGAGAAGAGTGCCTGGGACCACAGCTGTCTTGGCTGCTGTCGAGGAGAGGCGCTGTACTTACTCGGGTTTCTCTTCATAACGCACAAGTCTTTCGCCTTTTACTAAAGACTTCCGTGGAGAGGAACACCAATGAGTTGAAGATATTTTTGGCAGGCTTTGCCGTTTGGCTGAGCCTCGTGCATGTGTGAAAATCAATAAAGCCGGCCTTAACCAGACTCCGGGCTAAGCCACGGAGCGCTTGGGAGGAGCCGCTAAGCACAAGCCACTCCGCCGCGCAATGCAAATGGCACACCGCGACGAGTGTGAAGCGTGCCAGGAGGTGGGCTCAGGCAGCAGACGACTGGGGCTCATCGCTTCTCGGCCTTTTGGCTAAGATCAAGTGTAGTATCTGTTCTTATCAGTTTAATATCTGATACGTCCTCTATATGGGGACAACATATTAAATGGATTTTTAGCCTCGGGAGCTGAAACAGGGGCTTGCTCCGTTCACTCCACGCATCGACCCGGTATTGCAGCGCCGCCGGGAACGGTGCACCCCTCTCCGGCCTTGTTGAAAATCAATCAGTGTTGCAGACCAAAGGCCTTGACAAACTTGACATTGCGGCACAGAATCGGCAGCAAGAAGAAGGCTGGCAAACCGCAGCGAGAGCTGCGCTTTGCATGGTCAGAAAAAGAGGCAAAACTGCCTCGCCGCGGCCGGTGCGCAATACCTGCTGAGTGTGCCCTGCATTTCCCCCCCGCGGTCCTCAACTGAAACAGAGAGTCTGGAAGCGCCCGAGTGTTTGTGACGTTTGGTGGCCTGCGCCCAACGAGCAGGCTTTTCTCTCTCCACAAACCGGTCGAGTAGAGCCTGGGATAATGTGGGGACGGGCGTGGCCAGGGATTTTGGTGCGCGATGAGCCAAGTGAGGCTCACCATGAGAAGAGTGCCTGGGACCACAGCTGTCTTGGCTGCTGTCGAGGAGAGGCGCTGTACTTACTCGGGTTTCTCTTCATAACGCACAAGTCTTTCGCCTTTTACTAAAGACTTCCGTGGAGAGGAACACCAATGAGTTGAAGATATTTTTGGCAGGCTTTGCCGTTTGGCTGAGCCTCGTGCATGTGTGAAAATCAATAAAGCCGGCCTTAACCAGACTCGGGGCTAAGCCACGGAGCGCTTGGGAGGAGCCGCTAAGCACAAGCCACTCCGCCGCGCAATGCAAATGGCACACCGCGACGAGTGTGAAGCGTGCCAGGAGGTGGGCTCAGGCAGCAGACGACTGGGGCTCATCGCTTCTCGGCCTTTTGGCTAAGATCAAGTGTAGTATCTGTTCTTATCAGTTTAATATCTGATATGTCCTCTATATGGGGACAACATATTAAATGGATTTTTAGCCTCGGGAGCTGAAACAGGGGCTTGCTCCGTTCACTCCACGCATCGACCCGGTATTGCAGCGCCGCCGGGAACGGTGCACCCCTCTCCGGCCTTGTTGAAAATCAATCAGTGTTGCAGACCAAAGGCCTTGACAAACTTGACATTGCGGCACAGAATCGGCAGCAAGAAGAAGGCTGGCAAACCGCAGCGAGAGCTGCGCTTTGCATGGTCAGAAAAAGAGGCAAAACTGCCTCGCCGCGGCCGGTGCGCAATACCTGCTGAGTGTGCCCTGCATTTCCCCCCCGCGGTCCTCAACTGAAACAGAGAGTCTGGAAGCGCCCGAGTGTTTGTGACGTTTGGTGGCCTGCGCCCAACGAGCAGGCTTTTCTCTCTCCACAAACCGGTCGAGTAGAGCCTGGGATAATGTGGGGACGGGCGTGGCCAGGGATTTTGGTGCGCGATGAGCCAAGTGAGGCTCACCATGAGAAGAGTGCCTGGGACCACAGCTGTCTTGGCTGCTGTCGAGGAGTGGCGCTGTACTTACTCGGGTTTCTCTTCATAACGCACAAGTCTTTCGCCTTTTACTAAAGACTTCCGTGGAGAGGAACACCAATGAGTTGAAGATATTTTTGGCAGGCTTTGCCGTTTGGCTGAGCCTCGTGCATGTGTGAAAATCAATAAAGCCGGCCTTAACCAGACTCGGGGCTAAGCCACGGAGCGCTTGGGAGGAGCCGCTAAGCACAAGCCACTCCGCCGCGCAATGCAAATGGCACACCGCGACGAGTGTGAAGCGTGCCAGGAGGTGGGCTCAGGCAGCAGACGACTGGGGCTCATCGCTTCTCGGCCTTTTGGCTAAGATCAAGTGTAGTATCTGTTCTTATCAGTTTAATATCTGATATGTCCTCTATATGGGGACAACATATTAAATGGATTTTTAGCCTCGGGAGCTGAAACAGGGGCTTGCTCCGTTCACTCCACGCATCGACCCGGTATTGCAGCGCCGCCGGGAACGGTGCACCCCTCTCCGGCCTTGTTGAAAATCAATCAGTGTTGCAGACCAAAGGCCTTGACAAACTTGACATTGCGGCACAGAATCGGCAGCAAGAAGAAGGCTGGCAAACCGCAGCGAGAGCTGCGCTTTGCATGGTCAGAAAAAGAGGCAAAACTGCCTCGCCGCGGCCGGTGCGCAATACCTGCTGAGTGTGCCCTGCATTTCCCCCCCGCGGTCCTCAACTGAAACAGAGAGTCTGGAAGCGCCCGAGTGTTTGTGACGTTTGGTGGCCTGCGCCCAACGAGCAGGCTTTTCTCTCTCCACAAACCGGTCGAGTAGAGCCTGGGATAATGTGGGGACGGGCGTGGCCAGGGATTTTGGTGCGCGATGAGCCAAGTGAGGCTCACCATGAGAAGAGTGCCTGGGACCACAGCTGTCTTGGCTGCTGTCGAGGAGAGGCGCTGTACTTACTCGGGTTTCTCTTCATAACGCACAAGTCTTTCGCCTTTTACTAAAGACTTCCGTGGAGAGGAACACCAATGAGTTGAAGATATTTTTGGCAGGCTTTGCCGTTTGGCTGAGCCTCGTGCATGTGTGAAAATCAATAAAGCTGGCCTTAACCAGACTCGGGGCTAAGCCACGGAGCGCTTGGGAGGAGCCGCTAAGCACAAGCCACTCCGCCGCGCAATGCAAATGGCACACCGCGACGAGTGTGAAGCGTGCCAGGAGGTGGGCTCAGGCAGCAGACGACTGGGGCTCATCGCTTCTCGGCCTTTTGGCTAAGATCAAGTGTAGTATCTGTTCTTATCAGTTTAATATCTGATACGTCCTCTATATGGGGACAACATATTAAATGGATTTTTAGCCTCGGGAGCTGAAACAGGGGCTTGCTCCGTTCACTCCACGCATCGACCCGGTATTGCAGCGCCGCCGGGAACGGTGCACCCCTCTCCGGCCTTGTTGAAAATCAATCAGTGTTGCAGACCAAAGGCCTTGACAAACTTGACATTGCGGCACAGAATCGGCAGCAAGAAGAAGGCTGGCAAACCGCAGCGAGAGCTGCGCTTTGCATGGTCAGAAAAAGAGGCAAAACTGCCTCGCCGCGGCCGGTGCGCAATACCTGCTGAGTGTGCCCTGCATTTCCCCCCCGCGGTCCTCAACTGAAACAGAGAGTCTGGAAGCGCCCGAGTGTTTGTGACGTTTGGTGGCCTGCGCCCAACGAGCAGGCTTTTCTCTCTCCACAAACCGGTCGAGTAGAGCCTGGGATAATGTGGGGACGGGCGTGGCCAGGGATTTTGGTGCGCGATGAGCCAAGTGAGGCTCACCATGAGAAGAGTGCCTGGGACCACAGCTGTCTTGGCTGCTGTCGAGGAGAGGCGCTGTACTTACTCGGGTTTCTCTTCATAACGCACAAGTCTTTCGCCTTTTACTAAAGACTTCCGTGGAGAGGAACACCAATGAGTTGAAGATATTTTTGGCAGGCTTTGCCGTTTGGCTGAGCCTCGTGCATGTGTGAAAATCAATAAAGACGGCCTTAACCAGACTCGGGGCTAAGCCACGGAGCGCTTGGGAGGAGCCGCTAAGCACAAGCCACTCCGCCGCGCAATGCAAATGGCACACCGCGACGAGTGTGAAGCGTGCCAGGAGGTGGGCTCAGGCAGCAGACGACTGGGGCTCATCGCTTCTCGGCCTTTTGGCTAAGATCAAGTGTAGTATCTGTTCTTATCAGTTTAATATCTGATATGTCCTCTATATGGGGACAACATATTAAATGGATTTTTAGCCTCGGGAGCTGAAACAGGGGCTTGCTCCGTTCACTCCACGCATCGACCCGGTATTGCAGCGCCGCCGGGAACGGTGCACCCCTCTCCGGCCTTGTTGAAAATCAATCAGTGTTGCAGACCAAAGGCCTTGACAAACTTGACATTGCGGCACAGAATCGGCAGCAAGAAGAAGGCTGGCAAACCGCAGCGAGAGCTGCGCTTTGCATGGTCAGAAAAAGAGGCAAAACTGCCTCGCCGCGGCCGGTGCGCAATACCTGCTGAGTGTGCCCTGCATTTCCCCCCCGCGGTCCTCAACTGAAACAGAGAGTCTGGAAGCGCCCGAGTGTTTGTGACGTTTGGTGGCCTGCGCCCAACGAGCAGGCTTTTCTCTCTCCACAAACCGGTCGAGTAGAGCCTGGGATAATGTGGGGACGGGCGTGGCCAGGGATTTTGGTGCGCGATGAGCCAAGTGAGGCTCACCATGAGAAGAGTGCCTGGGACCACAGCTGTCTTGGCTGCTGTCGAGGAGAGGCGCTGTACTTACTCGGGTTTCTCTTCATAACGCACAAGTCTTTCGCCTTTTACTAAAGACTTCCGTGGAGAGGAACACCAATGAGTTGAAGATATTTTTGGCAGGCTTTGCCGTTTGGCTGAGCCTCGTGCATGTGTGAAAATCAATAAAGCCGGCCTTAACCAGACTCGGGGCTAAGCCACGGAGCGCTTGGGAGGAGCCGCTAAGCACAAGCCACTCCGCCGCGCAATGCAAATGGCACACCGCGACGAGTGTGAAGCGTGCCAGGAGGTGGGCTCAGGCAGCAGACGACTGGGGCTCATCGCTTCTCGGCCTTTTGGCTAAGATCAAGTGTAGTATCTGTTCTTATCAGTTTAATATCTGATATGTCCTCTATATGGGGACAACATATTAAATGGATTTTTAGCCTCGGGAGCTGAAACAGGGGCTTGCTCCGTTCACTCCACGCATCGACCCGGTATTGCAGCGCCGCCGGGAACGGTGCACCCCTCTCCGGCCTTGTTGAAAATCAATCAGTGTTGCAGACCAAAGGCCTTGACAAACTTGACATTGCGGCACAGAATCGGCAGCAAGAAGAAGGCTGGCAAACCGCAGCGAGAGCTGCGCTTTGCATGGTCAGAAAAAGAGGCAAAACTGCCTCGCCGCGGCCGGTGCGCAATACCTGCTGAGTGTGCCCTGCATTTCCCCCCCGCGGTCCTCAACTGAAACAGAGAGTCTGGAAGCGCCCGAGTGTTTGTGACGTTTGGTGGCCTGCGCCCAACGAGCAGGCTTTTCTCTCTCCACAAACCGGTCGAGTAGAGCCTGGGATAATGTGGGGACGGGCGTGGCCAGGGATTTTGGTGCGCGATGAGCCAAGTGAGGCTCACCATGAGAAGAGTGCCTGGGACCACAGCTGTCTTGGCTGCTGTCGAGGAGAGGCGCTGTACTTACTCGGGTTTCTCTTCATAACGCACAAGTCTTTCGCCTTTTACTAAAGACTTCCGTGGAGAGGAACACCAATGAGTTGAAGATATTTTTGGCAGGCTTTGCCGTTTGGCTGAGCCTCGTGCATGTGTGAAAATCAATAAAGCCGGCCTTAACCAGACTCGGGGCTAAGCCACGGAGCGCTTGGGAGGAGCCGCTAAGCACAAGCCACTCCGCCGCGCAATGCAAATGGCACACCGCGACGAGTGTGAAGCGTGCCAGGAGGTGGGCTCAGGCAGCAGACGACTGGGGCTCATCGCTTCTCGGCCTTTTGGCTAAGATCAAGTGTAGTATCTGTTCTTATCAGTTTAATATCTGATATGTCCTCTATATGGGGACAACATATTAAATGGATTTTTAGCCTCGGGAGCTGAAACAGGGGCTTGCTCCGTTCACTCCACGCATCGACCCGGTATTGCAGCGCCGCCGGGAACGGTGCACCCCTCTCCGGCCTTGTTGAAAATCAATCAGTGTTGCAGACCAAAGGCCTTGACAAACTTGACATTGCGGCACAGAATCGGCAGCAAGAAGAAGGCTGGCAAACCGCAGCGAGAGCTGCGCTTTGCATGGTCAGAAAAAGAGGCAAAACTGCCTCGCCGCGGCCGGTGCGCAATACCTGCTGAGTGTGCCCTGCATTTCCCCCCCGCGGTCCTCAACTGAAACAGAGAGTCTGGAAGCGCCCGAGTGTTTGTGACGTTTGGTGGCCTGCGCCCAACGAGCAGGCTTTTCTCTCTCCACAAACCGGTCGAGTAGAGCCTGGGATAATGTGGGGACGGGCGTGGCCAGGGATTTTGGTGCGCGATGAGCCAAGTGAGGCTCACCATGAGAAGAGTGCCTGGGACCACAGCTGTCTTGGCTGCTGTCGAGGAGTGGCGCTGTACTTACTCGGGTTTCTCTTCATAACGCACAAGTCTTTCGCCTTTTACTAAAGACTTCCGTGGAGAGGAACACCAATGAGTTGAAGATATTTTTGGCAGGCTTTGCCGTTTGGCTGAGCCTCGTGCATGTGTGAAAATCAATAAAGCCGGCCTTAACCAGACTCGGGGCTAAGCCACGGAGCGCTTGGGAGGAGCCGCTAAGCACAAGCCACTCCGCCGCGCAATGCAAATGGCACACCGCGACGAGTGTGAAGCGTGCCAGGAGGTGGGCTCAGGCAGCAGACGACTGGGGCTCATCGCTTCTCGGCCTTTTGGCTAAGATCAAGTGTAGTATCTGTTCTTATCAGTTTAATATCTGATATGTCCTCTATATGGGGACAACATATTAAATGGATTTTTAGCCTCGGGAGCTGAAACAGGGGCTTGCTCCGTTCACTCCACGCATCGACCCGGTATTGCAGCGCCGCCGGGAACGGTGCACCCCTCTCCGGCCTTGTTGAAAATCAATCAGTGTTGCAGACCAAAGGCCTTGACAAACTTGACATTGCGGCACAGAATCGGCAGCAAGAAGAAGGCTGGCAAACCGCAGCGAGAGCTGCGCTTTGCATGGTCAGAAAAAGAGGCAAAACTGCCTCGCCGCGGCCGGTGCGCAATACCTGCTGAGTGTGCCCTGCATTTCCCCCCCGCGGTCCTCAACTGAAACAGAGAGTCTGGAAGCGCCCGAGTGTTTGTGACGTTTGGTGGCCTGCGCCCAACGAGCAGGCTTTTCTCTCTCCACAAACCGGTCGAGTAGAGCCTGGGATAATGTGGGGACGGGCGTGGCCAGGGATTTTGGTGCGCGATGAGCCAAGTGAGGCTCACCATGAGAAGAGTGCCTGGGACCACAGCTGTCTTGGCTGCTGTCGAGGAGAGGCGCTGTACTTACTCGGGTTTCTCTTCATAACGCACAAGTCTTTCGCCTTTTACTAAAGACTTCCGTGGAGAGGAACACCAATGAGTTGAAGATATTTTTGGCAGGCTTTGCCGTTTGGCTGAGCCTCGTGCATGTGTGAAAATCAATAAAGCCGGCCTTAACCAGACTCGGGGCTAAGCCACGGAGCGCTTGGGAGGAGCCGCTAAGCACAAGCCACTCCGCCGCGCAATGCAAATGGCACACCGCGACGAGTGTGAAGCGTGCCAGGAGGTGGGCTCAGGCAGCAGACGACTGGGGCTCATCGCTTCTCGGCCTTTTGGCTAAGATCAAGTGTAGTATCTGTTCTTATCAGTTTAATATCTGATATGTCCTCTATATGGGGACAACATATTAAATGGATTTTTAGCCTCGGGAGCTGAAACAGGGGCTTGCTCCGTTCACTCCACGCATCGACCCGGTATTGCAGCGCCGCCGGGAACGGTGCACCCCTCTCCGGCCTTGTTGAAAATCAATCAGTGTTGCAGACCAAAGGCCTTGACAAACTTGACATTGCGGCACAGAATCGGCAGCAAGAAGAAGGCTGGCAAACCGCAGCGAGAGCTGCGCTTTGCATGGTCAGAAAAAGAGGCAAAACTGCCTCGCCGCGGCCGGTGCGCAATACCTGCTGAGTGTGCCCTGCATTTCCCCCCCGCGGTCCTCAACTGAAACAGAGAGTCTGGAAGCGCCCGAGTGTTTGTGACGTTTGGTGGCCTGCGCCCAACGAGCAGGCTTTTCTCTCTCCACAAACCGGTCGAGTAGAGCCTGGGATAATGTGGGGACGGGCGTGGCCAGGGATTTTGGTGCGCGATGAGCCAAGTGAGGCTCACCATGAGAAGAGTGCCTGGGACCACAGCTGTCTTGGCTGCTGTCGAGGAGAGGCGCTGTACTTACTCGGGTTTCTCTTCATAACGCACAAGTCTTTCGCCTTTTACTAAAGACTTCCGTGGAGAGGAACACCAATGAGTTGAAGATATTTTTGGCAGGCTTTGCCGTTTGGCTGAGCCTCGTGCATGTGTGAAAATCAATAAAGCCGGCCTTAACCAGACTCGGGGCTAAGCCACGGAGCGCTTGGGAGGAGCCGCTAAGCACAAGCCACTCCGCCGCGCAATGCAAATGGCACACCGCGACGAGTGTGAAGCGTGCCAGGAGGTGGGCTCAGGCAGCAGACGACTGGGGCTCATCGCTTCTCGGCCTTTTGGCTAAGATCAAGTGTAGTATCTGTTCTTATCAGTTTAATATCTGATATGTCCTCTATATGGGGACAACATATTAAATGGATTTTTAGCCTCGGGAGCTGAAACAGGGGCTTGCTCCGTTCACTCCACGCATCGACCCGGTATTGCAGCGCCGCCGGGAACGGTGCACCCCTCTCCGGCCTTGTTGAAAATCAATCAGTGTTGCAGACCAAAGGCCTTGACAAACTTGACATTGCGGCACAGAATCGGCAGCAAGAAGAAGGCTGGCAAACCGCAGCGAGAGCTGCGCTTTGCATGGTCAGAAAAAGAGGCAAAACTGCCTCGCCGCGGCCGGTGCGCAATACCTGCTGAGTGTGCCCTGCATTTCCCCCCCGCGGTCCTCAACTGAAACAGAGAGTCTGGAAGCGCCCGAGTGTTTGTGACGTTTGGTGGCCTGCGCCCAACGAGCAGGCTTTTCTCTCTCCACAAACCGGTCGAGTAGAGCCTGGGATAATGTGGGGACGGGCGTGGCCAGGGATTTTGGTGCGCGATGAGCCAAGTGAGGCTCACCATGAGAAGAGTGCCTGGGACCACAGCTGTCTTGGCTGCTGTCGAGGAGTGGCGCTGTACTTACTCGGGTTTCTCTTCATAACGCACAAGTCTTTCGCCTTTTACTAAAGACTTCCGTGGAGAGGAACACCAATGAGTTGAAGATATTTTTGGCAGGCTTTGCCGTTTGGCTGAGCCTCGTGCATGTGTGAAAATCAATAAAGCCGGCCTTAACCAGACTCGGGGCTAAGCCACGGAGCGCTTGGGAGGAGCCGCTAAGCACAAGCCACTCCGCCGCGCAATGCAAATGGCACACCGCGACGAGTGTGAAGCGTGCCAGGAGGTGGGCTCAGGCAGCAGACGACTGGGGCTCATCGCTTCTCGGCCTTTTGGCTAAGATCAAGTGTAGTATCTGTTCTTATCAGTTTAATATCTGATATGTCCTCTATATGGGGACAACATATTAAATGGATTTTTAGCCTCGGGAGCTGAAACAGGGGCTTGCTCCGTTCACTCCACGCATCGACCCGGTATTGCAGCGCCGCCGGGAACGGTGCACCCCTCTCCGGCCTTGTTGAAAATCAATCAGTGTTGCAGACCAAAGGCCTTGACAAACTTGACATTGCGGCACAGAATCGGCAGCAAGAAGAAGGCTGGCAAACCGCAGCGAGAGCTGCGCTTTGCATGGTCAGAAAAAGAGGCAAAACTGCCTCGCCGCGGCCGGTGCGCAATACCTGCTGAGTGTGCCCTGCATTTCCCCCCCGCGGTCCTCAACTGAAACAGAGAGTCTGGAAGCGCCCGAGTGTTTGTGACGTTTGGTGGCCTGCGCCCAACGAGCAGGCTTTTCTCTCTCCACAAACCGGTCGAGTAGAGCCTGGGATAATGTGGGGACGGGCGTGGCCAGGGATTTTGGTGCGCGATGAGCCAAGTGAGGCTCACCATGAGAAGAGTGCCTGGGACCACAGCTGTCTTGGCTGCTGTCGAGGAGAGGCGCTGTACTTACTCGGGTTTCTCTTCATAACGCACAAGTCTTTCGCCTTTTACTAAAGACTTCCGTGGAGAGGAACACCAATGAGTTGAAGATATTTTTGGCAGGCTTTGCCGTTTGGCTGAGCCTCGTGCATGTGTGAAAATCAATAAAGCCGGCCTTAACCAGACTCGGGGCTAAGCCACGGAGCGCTTGGGAGGAGCCGCTAAGCACAAGCCACTCCGCCGCGCAATGCAAATGGCACACCGCGACGAGTGTGAAGCGTGCCAGGAGGTGGGCTCAGGCAGCAGACGACTGGGGCTCATCGCTTCTCGGCCTTTTGGCTAAGATCAAGTGTAGTATCTGTTCTTATCAGTTTAATATCTGATATGTCCTCTATATGGGGACAACATATTAAATGGATTTTTAGCCTCGGGAGCTGAAACAGGGGCTTGCTCCGTTCACTCCACGCATCGACCCGGTATTGCAGCGCCGCCGGGAACGGTGCACCCCTCTCCGGCCTTGTTGAAAATCAATCAGTGTTGCAGACCAAAGGCCTTGACAAACTTGACATTGCGGCACAGAATCGGCAGCAAGAAGAAGGCTGGCAAACCGCAGCGAGAGCTGCGCTTTGCATGGTCAGAAAAAGAGGCAAAACTGCCTCGCCGCGGCCGGTGCGCAATACCTGCTGAGTGTGCCCTGCATTTCCCCCCCGCGGTCCTCAACTGAAACAGAGAGTCTGGAAGCGCCCGAGTGTTTGTGACGTTTGGTGGCCTGCGCCCAACGAGCAGGCTTTTCTCTCTCCACAAACCGGTCGAGTAGAGCCTGGGATAATGTGGGGACGGGCGTGGCCAGGGATTTTGGTGCGCGATGAGCCAAGTGAGGCTCACCATGAGAAGAGTGCCTGGGACCACAGCTGTCTTGGCTGCTGTCGAGGAGAGGCGCTGTACTTACTCGGGTTTCTCTTCATAACGCACAAGTCTTTCGCCTTTTACTAAAGACTTCCGTGGAGAGGAACACCAATGAGTTGAAGATATTTTTGGCAGGCTTTGCCGTTTGGCTGAGCCTCGTGCATGTGTGAAAATCAATAAAGCCGGCCTTAACCAGACTCGGGGCTAAGCCACGGAGCGCTTGGGAGGAGCCGCTAAGCACAAGCCACTCCGCCGCGCAATGCAAATGGCACACCGCGACGAGTGTGAAGCGTGCCAGGAGGTGGGCTCAGGCAGCAGACGACTGGGGCTCATCGCTTCTCGGCCTTTTGGCTAAGATCAAGTGTAGTATCTGTTCTTATCAGTTTAATATCTGATATGTCCTCTATATGGGGACAACATATTAAATGGATTTTTAGCCTCGGGAGCTGAAACAGGGGCTTGCTCCGTTCACTCCACGCATCGACCCGGTATTGCAGCGCCGCCGGGAACGGTGCACCCCTCTCCGGCCTTGTTGAAAATCAATCAGTGTTGCAGACCAAAGGCCTTGACAAACTTGACATTGCGGCACAGAATCGGCAGCAAGAAGAAGGCTGGCAAACCGCAGCGAGAGCTGCGCTTTGCATGGTCAGAAAAAGAGGCAAAACTGCCTCGCCGCGGCCGGTGCGCAATACCTGCTGAGTGTGCCCTGCATTTCCCCCCCGCGGTCCTCAACTGAAACAGAGAGTCTGGAAGCGCCCGAGTGTTTGTGACGTTTGGTGGCCTGCGCCCAACGAGCAGGCTTTTCTCTCTCCACAAACCGGTCGAGTAGAGCCTGGGATAATGTGGGGACGGGCGTGGCCAGGGATTTTGGTGCGCGATGAGCCAAGTGAGGCTCACCATGAGAAGAGTGCCTGGGACCACAGCTGTCTTGGCTGCTGTCGAGGAGAGGCGCTGTACTTACTCGGGTTTCTCTTCATAACGCACAAGTCTTTCGCCTTTTACTAAAGACTTCCGTGGAGAGGAACACCAATGAGTTGAAGATATTTTTGGCAGGCTTTGCCGTTTGGCTGAGCCTCGTGCATGTGTGAAAATCAATAAAGCCGGCCTTAACCAGACTCGGGGCTAAGCCACGGAGCGCTTGGGAGGAGCCGCTAAGCACAAGCCACTCCGCCGCGCAATGCAAATGGCACACCGCGACGAGTGTGAAGCGTGCCAGGAGGTGGGCTCAGGCAGCAGACGACTGGGGCTCATCGCTTCTCGGCCTTTTGGCTAAGATCAAGTGTAGTATCTGTTCTTATCAGTTTAATATCTGATATGTCCTCTATATGGGGACAACATATTAAATGGATTTTTAGCCTCGGGAGCTGAAACAGGGGCTTGCTCCGTTCACTCCACGCATCGACCCGGTATTGCAGCGCCGCCGGGAACGGTGCACCCCTCTCCGGCCTTGTTGAAAATCAATCAGTGTTGCAGACCAAAGGCCTTGACAAACTTGACATTGCGGCACAGAATCGGCAGCAAGAAGAAGGCTGGCAAACCGCAGCGAGAGCTGCGCTTTGCATGGTCAGAAAAAGAGGCAAAACTGCCTCGCCGCGGCCGGTGCGCAATACCTGCTGAGTGTGCCCTGCATTTCCCCCCCGCGGTCCTCAACTGAAACAGAGAGTCTGGAAGCGCCCGAGTGTTTGTGACGTTTGGTGGCCTGCGCCCAACGAGCAGGCTTTTCTCTCTCCACAAACCGGTCGAGTAGAGCCTGGGATAATGTGGGGACGGGCGTGGCCAGGGATTTTGGTGCGCGATGAGCCAAGTGAGGCTCACCATGAGAAGAGTGCCTGGGACCACAGCTGTCTTGGCTGCTGTCGAGGAGAGGCGCTGTACTTACTCGGGTTTCTCTTCATAACGCACAAGTCTTTCGCCTTTTACTAAAGACTTCCGTGGAGAGGAACACCAATGAGTTGAAGATATTTTTGGCAGGCTTTGCCGTTTGGCTGAGCCTCGTGCATGTGTGAAAATCAATAAAGCCGGCCTTAACCAGACTCGGGGCTAAGCCACGGAGCGCTTGGGAGGAGCCGCTAAGCACAAGCCACTCCGCCGCGCAATGCAAATGGCACACCGCGACGAGTGTGAAGCGTGCCAGGAGGTGGGCTCAGGCAGCAGACGACTGGGGCTCATCGCTTCTCGGCCTTTTGGCTAAGATCAAGTGTAGTATCTGTTCTTATCAGTTTAATATCTGATATGTCCTCTATATGGGGACAACATATTAAATGGATTTTTAGCCTCGGGAGCTGAAACAGGGGCTTGCTCCGTTCACTCCACGCATCGACCCGGTATTGCAGCGCCGCCGGGAACGGTGCACCCCTCTCCGGCCTTGTTGAAAATCAATCAGTGTTGCAGACCAAAGGCCTTGACAAACTTGACATTGCGGCACAGAATCGGCAGCAAGAAGAAGGCTGGCAAACCGCAGCGAGAGCTGCGCTTTGCATGGTCAGAAAAAGAGGCAAAACTGCCTCGCCGCGGCCGGTGCGCAATACCTGCTGAGTGTGCCCTGCATTTCCCCCCCGCGGTCCTCAACTGAAACAGAGAGTCTGGAAGCGCCCGAGTGTTTGTGACGTTTGGTGGCCTGCGCCCAACGAGCAGGCTTTTCTCTCTCCACAAACCGGTCGAGTAGAGCCTGGGATAATGTGGGGACGGGCGTGGCCAGGGATTTTGGTGCGCGATGAGCCAAGTGAGGCTCACCATGAGAAGAGTGCCTGGGACCACAGCTGTCTTGGCTGCTGTCGAGGAGAGGCGCTGTACTTACTCGGGTTTCTCTTCATAACGCACAAGTCTTTCGCCTTTTACTAAAGACTTCCGTGGAGAGGAACACCAATGAGTTGAAGATATTTTTGGCAGGCTTTGCCGTTTGGCTGAGCCTCGTGCATGTGTGAAAATCAATAAAGCCGGCCTTAACCAGACTCGGGGCTAAGCCACGGAGCGCTTGGGAGGAGCCGCTAAGCACAAGCCACTCCGCCGCGCAATGCAAATGGCACACCGCGACGAGTGTGAAGCGTGCCAGGAGGTGGGCTCAGGCAGCAGACGACTGGGGCTCATCGCTTCTCGGCCTTTTGGCTAAGATCAAGTGTAGTATCTGTTCTTATCAGTTTAATATCTGATATGTCCTCTATATGGGGACAACATATTAAATGGATTTTTAGCCTCGGGAGCTGAAACAGGGGCTTGCTCCGTTCACTCCACGCATCGACCCGGTATTGCAGCGCCGCCGGGAACGGTGCACCCCTCTCCGGCCTTGTTGAAAATCAATCAGTGTTGCAGACCAAAGGCCTTGACAAACTTGACATTGCGGCACAGAATCGGCAGCAAGAAGAAGGCTGGCAAACCGCAGCGAGAGCTGCGCTTTGCATGGTCAGAAAAAGAGGCAAAACTGCCTCGCCGTGGCCGGTGCGCAATACCTGCTGAGTGTGCCCTGCATTTCCCCCCCGCGGTCCTCAACTGAAACAGAGAGTCTGGAAGCGCCCGAGTGTTTGTGACGTTTGGTGGCCTGCGCCCAACGAGCAGGCTTTTCTCTCTCCACAAACCGGTCGAGTAGAGCCTGGGATAATGTGGGGACGGGCGTGGCCAGGGATTTTGGTGCGCGATGAGCCAAGTGAGGCTCACCATGAGAAGAGTGCCTGGGACCACAGCTGTCTTGGCTGCTGTCGAGGAGAGGCGCTGTACTTACTCGGGTTTCTCTTCATAACGCACAAGTCTTTCGCCTTTTACTAAAGACTTCCGTGGAGAGGAACACCAATGAGTTGAAGATATTTTTGGCAGGCTTTGCCGTTTGGCTGAGCCTCGTGCATGTGTGAAAATCAATAAAGCCGGCCTTAACCAGACTCGGGGCTAAGCCACGGAGCGCTTGGGAGGAGCCGCTAAGCACAAGCCACTCCGCCGCGCAATGCAAATGGCACACCGCGACGAGTGTGAAGCGTGCCAGGAGGTGGGCTCAGGCAGCAGACGACTGGGGCTCATCGCTTCTCGGCCTTTTGGCTAAGATCAAGTGTAGTATCTGTTCTTATCAGTTTAATATCTGATATGTCCTCTATATGGGGACAACATATTAAATGGATTTTTAGCCTCGGGAGCTGAAACAGGGGCTTGCTCCGTTCACTCCACGCATCGACCCGGTATTGCAGCGCCGCCGGGAACGGTGCACCCCTCTCCGGCCTTGTTGAAAATCAATCAGTGTTGCAGACCAAAGGCCTTGACAAACTTGACATTGCGGCACAGAATCGGCAGCAAGAAGAAGGCTGGCAAACCGCAGCGAGAGCTGCGCTTTGCATGGTCAGAAAAAGAGGCAAAACTGCCTCGCCGCGGCCGGTGCGCAATACCTGCTGAGTGTGCCCTGCATTTCCCCCCCGCGGTCCTCAACTGAAACAGAGAGTCTGGAAGCGCCCGAGTGTTTGTGACGTTTGGTGGCCTGCGCCCAACGAGCAGGCTTTTCTCTCTCCACAAACCGGTCGAGTAGAGCCTGGGATAATGTGGGGACGGGCGTGGCCAGGGATTTTGGTGCGCGATGAGCCAAGTGAGGCTCACCATGAGAAGAGTGCCTGGGACCACAGCTGTCTTGGCTGCTGTCGAGGAGAGGCGCTGTACTTACTCGGGTTTCTCTTCATAACGCACAAGTCTTTCGCCTTTTACTAAAGACTTCCGTGGAGAGGAACACCAATGAGTTGAAGATATTTTTGGCAGGCTTTGCCGTTTGGCTGAGCCTCGTGCATGTGTGAAAATCAATAAAGCCGGCCTTAACCAGACTCGGGGCTAAGCCACGGAGCGCTTGGGAGGAGCCGCTAAGCACAAGCCACTCCGCCGCGCAATGCAAATGGCACACCGCGACGAGTGTGAAGCGTGCCAGGAGGTGGGCTCAGGCAGCAGACGACTGGGGCTCATCGCTTCTCGGCCTTTTGGCTAAGATCAAGTGTAGTATCTGTTCTTATCAGTTTAATATCTGATATGTCCTCTATATGGGGACAACATATTAAATGGATTTTTAGCCTCGGGAGCTGAAACAGGGGCTTGCTCCGTTCACTCCACGCATCGACCCGGTATTGCAGCGCCGCCGGGAACGGTGCACCCCTCTCCGGCCTTGTTGAAAATCAATCAGTGTTGCAGACCAAAGGCCTTGACAAACTTGACATTGCGGCACAGAATCGGCAGCAAGAAGAAGGCTGGCAAACCGCAGCGAGAGCTGCGCTTTGCATGGTCAGAAAAAGAGGCAAAACTGCCTCGCCGCGGCCGGTGCGCAATACCTGCTGAGTGTGCCCTGCATTTCCCCCCCGCGGTCCTCAACTGAAACAGAGAGTCTGGAAGCGCCCGAGTGTTTGTGACGTTTGGTGGCCTGCGCCCAACGAGCAGGCTTTTCTCTCTCCACAAACCGGTCGAGTAGAGCCTGGGATAATGTGGGGACGGGCGTGGCCAGGGATTTTGGTGCGCGATGAGCCAAGTGAGGCTCACCATGAGAAGAGTGCCTGGGACCACAGCTGTCTTGGCTGCTGTCGAGGAGAGGCGCTGTACTTACTCGGGTTTCTCTTCATAACGCACAAGTCTTTCGCCTTTTACTAAAGACTTCCGTGGAGAGGAACACCAATGAGTTGAAGATATTTTTGGCAGGCTTTGCCGTTTGGCTGAGCCTCGTGCATGTGTGAAAATCAATAAAGCCGGCCTTAACCAGACTCGGGGCTAAGCCACGGAGCGCTTGGGAGGAGCCGCTAAGCACAAGCCACTCCGCCGCGCAATGCAAATGGCACACCGCGACGAGTGTGAAGCGTGCCAGGAGGTGGGCTCAGGCAGCAGACGACTGGGGCTCATCGCTTCTCGGCCTTTTGGCTAAGATCAAGTGTAGTATCTGTTCTTATCAGTTTAATATCTGATATGTCCTCTATATGGGGACAACATATTAAATGGATTTTTAGCCTCGGGAGCTGAAACAGGGGCTTGCTCCGTTCACTCCACGCATCGACCCGGTATTGCAGCGCCGCGGGGAACGGTGCACCCCTCTCCGGCCTTGTTGAAAATCAATCAGTGTTGCAGACCAAAGGCCTTGACAAACTTGACATTGCGGCACAGAATCGGCAGCAAGAAGAAGGCTGGCAAACCGCAGCGAGAGCTGCGCTTTGCATGGTCAGAAAAAGAGGCAAAACTGCCTCGCCGCGGCCGGTGCGCAATACCTGCTGAGTGTGCCCTGGATTTCCCCCCCGCGGTCCTCAACTGAAACAGAGAGTCTGGAAGCGCCCGAGTGTTTGTGACGTTTGGTGGCCTGCGCCCAACGAGCAGGCTTTTCTCTCTCCACAAACCGGTCGAGTAGAGCCTGGGATAATGTGGGGACGGGCGTGGCCAGGGATTTTGGTGCGCGATGAGCCAAGTGAGGCTCACCATGAGAAGAGTGCCTGGGACCACAGCTGTCTTGGCTGCTGTCGAGGAGAGGCGCTGTACTTACTCGGGTTTCTCTTCATAACGCACAAGTCTTTCGCCTTTTACTAAAGACTTCCGTGGAGAGGAACACCAATGAGTTGAAGATATTTTTGGCAGGCTTTGCCGTTTGGCTGAGCCTCGTGCATGTGTGAAAATCAATAAAGCCGGCCTTAACCAGACTCGGGGCTAAGCCACGGAGCGCTTGGGAGGAGCCGCTAAGCACAAGCCACTCCGCCGCGCAATGCAAATGGCACACCGCGACGAGTGTGAAGCGTGCCAGGAGGTGGGCTCAGGCAGCAGACGACTGGGGCTCATCGCTTCTCGGCCTTTTGGCTAAGATCAAGTGTAGTATCTGTTCTTATCAGTTTAATATCTGATATGTCCGCTATATGGGGACAACATATTAAATGGATTTTTAGCCTCGGGAGCTGAAACAGGGGCTTGCTCCGTTCACTCCACGCATCGACCCGGTATTGCAGCGCCGCCGGGAACGGTGCACCCCTCTCCGGCCTTGTTGAAAATCAATCAGTGTTGCAGACCAAAGGCCTTGACAAACTTGACATTGCGGCACAGAATCGGCAGCAAGAAGAAGGCTGGCAAACCGCAGCGAGAGCTGCGCTTTGCATGGTCAGAAAAAGAGGCAAAACTGCCTCGCCGCGGCCGGTGCGCAATACCTGCTGAGTGTGCCCTGCATTTCCCCCCCGCGGTCCTCAACTGAAACAGAGAGTCTGGAAGCGCCCGAGTGTTTGTGACGTTTGGTGGCCTGCGCCCAACGAGCAGGCTTTTCTCTCTCCACAAACCGGTCGAGTAGAGCCTGGGATAATGTGGGGACGGGCGTGGCCAGGGATTTTGGTGCGCGATGAGCCAAGTGAGGCTCACCATGAGAAGAGTGCCTGGGACCACAGCTGTCTTGGCTGCTGTCGAGGAGAGGCGCTGTACTTACTCGGGTTTCTCTTCATAACGCACAAGTCTTTCGCCTTTTACTAAAGACTTCCGTGGAGAGGAACACCAATGAGTTGAAGATATTTTTGGCAGGCTTTGCCGTTTGGCTGAGCCTCGTGCATGTGTGAAAATCAATAAAGCCGGCCTTAACCAGACTCGGGGCTAAGCCACGGAGCGCTTGGGAGGAGCCGCTAAGCACAAGCCACTCCGCCGCGCAATGCAAATGGCACACCGCGACGAGTGTGAAGCGTGCCAGGAGGTGGGCTCAGGCAGCAGACGACTGGGGCTCATCGCTTCTCGGCCTTTTGGCTAAGATCAAGTGTAGTATCTGTTCTTATCAGTTTAATATCTGATATGTCCTCTATATGGGGACAACATATTAAATGGATTTTTAGCCTCGGGAGCTGAAACAGGGGCTTGCTCCGTTCACTCCACGCATCGACCCGGTATTGCAGCGCCGCGGGGAACGGTGCACCCCTCTCCGGCCTTGTTGAAAATCAATCAGTGTTGCAGACCAAAGGCCTTGACAAACTTGACATTGCGGCACAGAATCGGCAGCAAGAAGAAGGCTGGCAAACCGCAGCGAGAGCTGCGCTTTGCATGGTCAGAAAAAGAGGCAAAACTGCCTCGCCGCGGCCGGTGCGCAATACCTGCTGAGTGTGCCCTGCATTTCCCCCCCGCGGTCCTCAACTGAAACAGAGAGTCTGGAAGCGCCCGAGTGTTTGTGACGTTTGGTGGCCTGCGCCCAACGAGCAGGCTTTTCTCTCTCCACAAACCGGTCGAGTAGAGCCTGGGATAATGTGGGGACGGGCGTGGCCAGGGATTTTGGTGCGCGATGAGCCAAGTGAGGCTCACCATGAGAAGAGTGCCTGGGACCACAGCTGTCTTGGCTGCTGTCGAGGAGAGGCGCTGTACTTACTCGGGTTTCTCTTCATAACGCACAAGTCTTTCGCCTTTTACTAAAGACTTCCGTGGAGAGGAACACCAATGAGTTGAAGATATTTTTGGCAGGCTTTGCCGTTTGGCTGAGCCTCGTGCATGTGTGAAAATCAATAAAGCCGGCCTTAACCAGACTCGGGGCTAAGCCACGGAGCGCTTGGGAGGAGCCGCTAAGCACAAGCCACTCCGCCGCGCAATGCAAATGGCACACCGCGACGAGTGTGAAGCGTGCCAGGAGGTGGGCTCAGGCAGCAGACGACTGGGGCTCATCGCTTCTCGGCCTTTTGGCTAAGATCAAGTGTAGTATCTGTTCTTATCAGTTTAATATCTGATATGTCCTCTATATGGGGACAACATATTAAATGGATTTTTAGCCTCGGGAGCTGAAACAGGGGCTTGCTCCGTTCACTCCACGCATCGACCCGGTATTGCAGCGCCGCCGGGAACGGTGCACCCCTCTCCGGCCTTGTTGAAAATCAATCAGTGTTGCAGACCAAAGGCCTTGACAAACTTGACATTGCGGCACAGAATCGGCAGCAAGAAGAAGGCTGGCAAACCGCAGCGAGAGCTGCGCTTTGCATGTCAGAAAAAGAGGCAAAACTGCCTCGCCGCGGCCGGTGCGCAATACCTGCTGAGTGTGCCCTGCATTTCCCCCCCGCGGTCCTCAACTGAAACAGAGAGTCTGGAAGCGCCCGAGTGTTTGTGACGTTTGGTGGCCTGCGCCCAACGAGCAGGCTTTTCTCTCTCCACAAACCGGTCGAGTAGAGCCTGGGATAATGTGGGGACGGGCGTGGCCAGGGATTTTGGTGCGCGATGAGCCAAGTGAGGCTCACCATGAGAAGAGTGCCTGGGACCACAGCTGTCTTGGCTGCTGTCGAGGAGAGGCGCTGTACTTACTCGGGTTTCTCTTCATAACGCACAAGTCTTTCGCCTTTTACTAAAGACTTCCGTGGAGAGGAACACCAATGAGTTGAAGATATTTTTGGCAGGCTTTGCCGTTTGGCTGAGCCTCGTGCATGTGTGAAAATCAATAAAGCCGGCCTTAACCAGACTCGGGGCTAAGCCACGGAGCGCTTGGGAGGAGCCGCTAAGCACAAGCCACTCCGCCGCGCAATGCAAATGGCACACCGCGACGAGTGTGAAGCGTGCCAGGAGGTGGGCTCAGGCAGCAGACGACTGGGGCTCATCGCTTCTCGGCCTTTTGGCTAAGACGGCGATCACTCCCTGCAAGTGGGATTATTTTCTCATTGTGGAAGTAATCCTTTGCGACTTGGGAGACATTGTTGTATTGCTTCTTTGCACATTTTTGTTTGTTATTATTGTACATTTGCACAGTGGTTTGTTGGAGACATCTAAGAGCCTGTCAAGGTAAGAAAGCTTTTAGTTTTTTTTTGCTTTTTGCTGTCTTATTCTTGACTGGTTTTAGGTGTTTTTACAGCCTTTTTTTAGCTTGTATTTATTTAACTTATTGTATTTTATTCATCGTTGAAGTGTGGTGTCTCCAGCCATGTCGGCTGCCCGTGCCGGCATGCGGAGGCACCACAGTGTGCGTTTTACCTTTTTAGAAAGAGATGGAAAGCTCCTGGAGATGTCCAGATTGGACTTCTCCAGGAAGCTAATTCAAAAGGCCCTTGGCTTTTCCCCACAGCAATTGAACTGCGTACTGTCTCTTCCCTTCAACAAAGGTTTTGATATTAGTTTTGTTACCGCTGCAGTGCTACAAGAATTTTGGCAACGCTTTGAAAAGGTTAAGACCCAGTTTTCAGCATTCAACGTGGAGAAACTGACTGACAACTCTCTGAAAGTGGTTATTGTTAGGATGTTCAATGAAATGGTGAATGCTGAAGATATATGCATGTGGCTGGGTAGATACTGCACTGTGAAGGGCCAGGCTACCAAGGTGAGGGATGAAGATGGCATCTGGAACTGTGCCTGGAGGGTCCCCATTCAACAATGGCAGGACCCCCAGGGGTACCAGGGCCTGAGGCATCTCCCATCCATGGTAGTTCTTGGTGAGAACAGGGGCTACATTCACTACCAGGGCATGCCCAAGCTCTGCCGCAAGTGTGGTGAGCATGGACACCTGGCAGAGGCTTGCCAAAACATTGTTTGCGGTAAATGCAGAGAAATTGGGCACTCCTTTGAGGAGGCAGAAAGTGCAATCTCTGTGGAGAGACAAATCACCTCTTCAGAGATTGCCCAATGTCTTTTGCCAACAAACTGAAAGCCCAAAGAAAACAAGAATCGGAAATTGAAAAAGAAAAAATATTAAAGGAAAATGGCCGAAATGTAACTGTCGAAGTGCTAATTGAAGAGGAGGGGCTGGGAAATTCAAATCTCCCGCCAAAATCTGTGGTTGGAGGAGAGGAGCCCGGTGAGGCGGGACAAGGGGAGGGGCCTGGCTTTAACCCAGCAGAGGGTGCTGCTGAGGGAGATGGGGAAAGCCAGGCAGCAGGTGGAGCTGGACAAGATGGCTCGACAGGCACTGACTCAGCCAATAGCCTCATTACAGTCGGGGAGGAACAAGAGGAAGGAGAGTCCAGTGACACCTCCCTCCCCAATACCCAGCCCAACCTCAAGAGAACTGCATCTGAACTGTCCAGCTCTGAGGCTGATGCAGCCTCGGAGAAGAAGGGAAGGGCTGAGCTTGACTCATACAGTTCCCCTGTGGAGCAGCTCAGAGCCTTCCCTTCCAGTTCACCCGATCAGTGCTCATTTCTTAATATAGCACTACAGTCAACTCCATTGGAAAAGCGTGCCGACATGGCTTTCCGGAGGAAAGAGTCTCAGGCCTCACCCCCCGATTGCATGGGGATAGTGAAATGAGATCCTTTTACATTCCTGAAAGTCTGGAAGTTTTAACAAGTAGTCTTTTAATTTTTTATTCCTTAAAATGTCATACCTGTTGTTTTTACCAATTATACTCATGACCCTCAACATTTCCACCCTCAATGTGAGAAGTGTGAGGTCGGGAGTTAGAGCCCAGACTGTTTTATCCTACCTAAATTCTTTTACGTCAGATGTGTTTTTATTACAGGAGTGCAATCTGCCCTTTTTAACAACCTACAGGAAATGGGAGGAGAAATGGCCACTCGGTCAATCCATGTGGAGTGGATCAAACCACAACAAGTCAGATGGAGTGGCCATTTTAATTAAAAACCCCTTGGTAGTGGTGAGGGGCAGCACTGTGGTGAGAGACGGACGGGCAGTTTTAGCACACTTGACATACATGGGGCAGGATTTTAACCTACTCAACGTATACGGTTTTAACGACAAAAATGACAGGTATGACCTTTTAGAAGAACTGCAGTCCCACATGCTAGGTAGGGTGCCTTTAGTGGTAGGAGGGGATTTTAATTGTGTTTTATCCAGAACAGATAGACGGGGAGCAGGGGAAGATTTTAAAGTAGATAAAACATCGGTTTTACTGCAAGACATCTGCAAGGATTTTAAGCTACAAGACTGTTTTAAATCCATGCATCCTAGAGAGGAGGGCTTCACCTGGTTCAGTGGTGACGGCACCAAAGCCTCTCGCATTGACTATGTTTTTACACGGGACTGCCCACCAACTGATGCTAGATTGACCCCCGTTTTCTTTTCTGATCACGCAATGCTGTCATGCACCCTGACACTCTCTTCTGGTGTGACTGTAGGAAGTGGTCTGTGGAAGCTCAACTGCTCCCTGTTAGAGGACAGGGAGATAGTTGGACAATACAGGGAGCAGTATAGCCAATGGCAGACCCTTCAAGACTTTTACGATTCACGTGCACACTGGTGGGAGTGGGTGAAGACAAAGACTAAGGCTTTTTTTAGACAGGCAGGGAGAAAGAAAAAAGATAAGGAAAAAAGATGCATGTTGGGACTGCAGAAAAGACTACAGAGATATTTTAAACTTGTGAACCAAGGATTTGATTTTAATGACGACATTTTAGAAGTCAAAAAACAAATGTCAAAATTAGCTGAAATAAAGAGTCAGGGTATCATTTTAAGAAGCAAAGAGAGAGAAAGAGAAGAAGGAGAAAAATGCACACGATACTTTTTTAAGAAGATAGCTAGCAGAAGTGGGGTTTTAACAAAGCTAAAAAAAGAAGACGGGTTTTTAACTGCTAACACAAACGAACTTATTGAAACAGTGGAACTCTTTTACAATAAATTATATGAAAAAAAAGACATAGAGACAGACATTACAGAACAGGTTTTAGAATACATTGATAGGACGGTGGAGGAAAGTGTGCTTTTAACCCAGGATTTTACCCTTTTAGAGTTAGGTAAATGTTTAAAAAATTTTAAGAAGGGGAAGTCCCCAGGACAAGATGGACTTCCCCTGGAATTTTATCTGACCTTTTGGGATATCCTTGCACATGACCTACTTACTGTTT
This sequence comes from Pagrus major, assembly GCF_040436345.1. Lineage (NCBI taxonomy): Eukaryota > Metazoa > Chordata > Actinopteri > Spariformes > Sparidae > Pagrus > Pagrus major. The sequence goes on from NC_133238.1 coordinate 5,696,287, forward strand.
TTAATGACTTTGAACGACTAGACCTGTTACCTGAGAGCTTTAGAGTAGGGATAGTGACATTAATCCACAAAAAAGAGGACCAGACTGACCTGAAAAACTGGAGACCAATAACGCTTTTAAACTTTGACTGCAAACTTTTTAGCAAACTTTTATCAACACGTTTATCTTTGGTTTTAGGGGAGGTGATCCACCCGGATCAAGCCTGTGCCATCCCGGGGAGGAAGATCACCGACAGCCTCGTACTGATCAGAGACACCATCTGTTACGCGAGAGACAGAGACATTCGGCTTGTATTGCTAAATTTAGACTTTGAAAAAGCCTTCGATCGGGTCTCGCACCAGTACCTATTTCAGGTACTGCAAAAAATGGGGTTTCCTGAGAGGGTCATAGCGTGGGTGGGTTTGCTCTACCGGGGAATCAACAGCAAAATCCTTGTAAATGGGCAACTTACCAAAGCAGTGAATATATGCTGCGGTGTCCGTCAGGGTTGTCCGTTATCTGCCCTCCTTTACGTTATATGTGTGGAACCATTGGCACAGATCTTGAGAAGGGACAAATGGATCAATGGGGTGTCAATTCCGGGGAGTGGGGGCTTGGTCACAAAATGCCTTTTATACATGGATGATGTCAATGTTTTATGTACAGACCTTTTAGCTGTAAACAGGACCATGGACTTGACGGACTGGTATGGACGGGCCTCTGGAGCCAGACTTAACCGCGACAAGACCCAAGCCCAATTTTACGGACCATGGACAGTGACCGAGACCACAGGACTCCCTCTGACTGTGACCCTGACTGACATGAAAATACTCGGGGTAAAATTTGACGGGGAAGGGGGTGGGAGGAGCAATTGGCTTGACGCGATAGGGAAAGTTAGAAAGAGACTGGGATACTGGAGACTAAGGGGACTGACAATGGAAGGCAAGGTTTTAGTCATAAAAGCTGTGATTTTACCCTTGTTTTTACTAATCAGTTCTGTTTTTATCCCGCCTCGTAGAGTGCTTTTAGATCTCGATCGAGCCATTTTTTACTTTCTGTGGGGGTCCAAGTGGGAGCGACTTAGAAGAAACGTCATGAAGATGCCAAAAACAAAAGGAGGGAAAGATGTTCCAGACCTCCACCTGTTTTTAGGAAGCCAATACACCACACTGCACCTCAAATATGCCACATCCCCATCCAGAGATCACAAGACATCTGCCATGGCAAGATTCTGGATGGGGTCTTACCTCAGGACACTCAAGTTTTTACCTGTCGATCTTAGAGCACCTGTGTCTTTTAAACTGCCCACGGCCTATGATTTTATACGCAAATTTTTAAAAGATTTTAACTTGGAACAGGAGGAGCTGTCACTTTTAACCAACCACCGCTCTCTTCTCTCTCTTGTGCAGGAGCGGGAGCCAGTGAGTCCGGTGCGCGGGCTCGCAATCGGCGAGCCCTCAAGTGTTTGGCGCAATGTCAACCATCCCGTTCTCCCAAACAGATTACGGGATCTCTCCTGGATGGTAGCTCATGAGGTCCTCCCGGTCAGGTCCGTGATGCACTCCCGGGGCATGTCACCATCCGCCATCTGCCCCCGACCGGGTTGTGGCGCGCCCGAGTCGGCGAGGCACTTGTTCTGGGAGTGCAGCGCTGCCATTGACCTGTGGGCAATGGCCGGCTCCCAGCAATTCCCGTACTTGCCAGCAGGGGAGGTCCTAGATGCACAACTAGTGCTCTACGGGGTGAGCCAGAAGAAAAGAACAACAGAGGAATTCTCCAAGCTCTGGCTCACCCTGGCCGCCATGAAAGACGCTATATGGACCTCCAGAAACCTGCTGGCGAGAAAGCGCATGCAGATCCCCCCCGTGGCTACGATCCAAATGGCTGCAGCGACGGTCCAGGCAGCCGTCGCTGCTGGCGGCAGGCCTAGGACGTAGCCACATGAAGCATCGCCTCTGCGCTCATTCGGAGGTGGGAGCCGGAGCCACACACAAAGGTCAAGGCAGCAGCGGCCTGATCCTCCGGGTGTGGCAGGTGGGAAGGAGCAAGAGGCTGAGGGCCTCCTCTGAGCATCACCAGCGGGTACCCAGGGATCTGATGGGAGAGCGGGATGAGTTCCCCATGATAGGGACTCACCCCGCTCCTGCATAACAAAGACTTGAGAGCTTTTAAATGCCCTCCCTTTTTAAAAAAAGACACACTGATATATTATACACTTACACTGATTCACAGAACGGACTTTTAATGCCACAAAGGAGCACTTTGTTTTAACATGTCTTGTGTATTTTAAGGCAACAATTGTGTTTTTTTTTTAATCTGTAAACACCTTTTATTGGATATGATGGTGTTTTTTTTATGGTGGATGGTTTTACAGATTTAACTACTGTATTGTTGCGGATGACATGTTGATTTTAAGTGTTTTCAAATTGTATTGTGGACTGTGTTCTGAATAAGTGTGAAAAATAGAGAAACTTGTGTCAATAAACTTTTTTCAAAAGAAAAAATCTGTTCTTATCAGTTTAATATCTGATATGTCCTCTATATGGGGACAACATATTAAATGGATTTTTAGCCTCGGGAGCTGAAACAGGGGCTTGCTCCGTTCACTCCACGCATCGACCCGGTATTGCAGCGCCGCCGGGAACGGTGCACCCCTCTCCGGCCTTGTTGAAAATCAATCAGTGTTGCAGACCAAAGGCCTTGACAAACTTGACATTGCGGCACAGAATCGGCAGCAAGAAGAAGGCTGGCAAACCGCAGCGAGAGCTGCGCTTTGCATGGTCAGAAAAAGAGGCAAAACTGCCTCGCCGCGGCCGGTGCGCAATACCTGCTGAGTGTGCCCTGCATTTCCCCCCCGCGGTCCTCAACTGAAACAGAGAGTCTGGAAGCGCCCGAGTGTTTGTGACGTTTGGTGGCCTGCGCCCAACGAGCAGGCTTTTCTCTCTCCACAAACCGGTCGAGTAGAGCCTGGGATAATGTGGGGACGGGCGTGGCCAGGGATTTTGGTGCGCGATGAGCCAAGTGAGGCTCACCATGAGAAGAGTGCCTGGGACCACAGCTGTCTTGGCTGCTGTCGAGGAGAGGCGCTGTACTTACTCGGGTTTCTCTTCATAACGCACAAGTCTTTCGCCTTTTACTAAAGACTTCCGTGGAGAGGAACACCAATGAGTTGAAGATATTTTTGGCAGGCTTTGCCGTTTGGCTGAGCCTCGTGCATGTGTGAAAATCAATAAAGCCGGCCTTAACCAGACTCGGGGCTAAGCCACGGAGCGCTTGGGAGGAGCCGCTAAGCACAAGCCACTCCGCCGCGCAATGCAAATGGCACACCGCGACGAGTGTGAAGCGTGCCAGGAGGTGGGCTCAGGCAGCAGACGACTGGGGCTCATCGCTTCTCGGCCTTTTGGCTAAGATCAAGTGTAGTATCTGTTCTTATCAGTTTAATATCTGATATGTCCTCTATATGGGGACAACATATTAAATGGATTTTTAGCCTCGGGAGCTGAAACAGGGGCTTGCTCCGTTCACTCCACGCATCGACCCGGTATTGCAGCGCCGCCGGGAACGGTGCACCCCTCTCCGGCCTTGTTGAAAATCAATCAGTGTTGCAGACCAAAGGCCTTGACAAACTTGACATTGCGGCACAGAATCGGCAGCAAGAAGAAGGCTGGCAAACCGCAGCGAGAGCTGCGCTTTGCATGGTCAGAAAAAGAGGCAAAACTGCCTCGCCGCGGCCGGTGCGCAATACCTGCTGAGTGTGCCCTGCATTTCCCCCCCGCGGTCCTCAACTGAAACAGAGAGTCTGGAAGCGCCCGAGTGTTTGTGACGTTTGGTGGCCTGCGCCCAACGAGCAGGCTTTTCTCTCTCCACAAACCGGTCGAGTAGAGCCTGGGATAATGTGGGGACGGGCGTGGCCAGGGATTTTGGTGCGCGATGAGCCAAGTGAGGCTCACCATGAGAAGAGTGCCTGGGACCACAGCTGTCTTGGCTGCTGTCGAGGAGAGGCGCTGTACTTACTCGGGTTTCTCCTCATAACGCACAAGTCTTTCGCCTTTTACTAAAGACTTCCGTGGAGAGGAACACCAATGAGTTGAAGATATTTTTGGCAGGCTTTGCCGTTTGGCTGAGCCTCGTGCATGTGTGAAAATCAATAAAGCCGGCCTTAACCAGACTCGGGGCTAAGCCACGGAGCGCTTGGGAGGAGCCGCTAAGCACAAGCCACTCCGCCGCGCAATGCAAATGGCACACCGCGACGAGTGTGAAGCGTGCCAGGAGGTGGGCTCAGGCAGCAGACGACTGGGGCTCATCGCTTCTCGGCCTTTTGGCTAAGATCAAGTGTAGTATCTGTTCTTATCAGTTTAATATCTGATATGTCCTCCATATGGGGACAACATATTAAATGGATTTTTAGCCTCGGGAGCTGAAACAGGGGCTTGCTCCGTTCACTCCACGCATCGACCCGATATTGCAGCGCCGCCGGGAACGGTGCACCCCTCTCCGGCCTTGTTGAAAATCAATCAGTGTTGCAGACCAAAGGCCTTGACAAACTTGACATTGCGGCACAGAATCGGCAGCAAGAAGAAGGCTGGCAAACCGCAGCGAGAGCTGCGCTTTGCATGGTCAGAAAAAGAGGCAAAACTGCCTCGCCGCGGCCGGTGCGCAATACCTGCTGAGTGTGCCCTGCATTTCCCCCCCGCGGTCCTCAACTGAAACAGAGAGTCTGGAAGCGCCCGAGTGTTTGTGACGTTTGGTGGCCTGCGCCCAACGAGCAGGCTTTTCTCTCTCCACAAACCGGTCGAGTAGAGCCTGGGATAATGTGGGGACGGGCGTGGCCAGGGATTTTGGTGCGCGATGAGCCAAGTGAGGCTCACCATGAGAAGAGTGCCTGGGACCACAGCTGTCTTGGCTGCTGTCGAGGAGAGGCGCTGTACTTACTCGGGTTTCTCTTCATAACGCACAAGTCTTTCGCCTTTTACTAAAGACTTCCGTGGAGAGGAACACCAATGAGTTGAAGATATTTTTGGCAGGCTTTGCCGTTTGGCTGAGCCTCGTGCATGTGTGAAAATCAATAAAGCCGGCCTTAACCAGACTCGGGGCTAAGCCACGGAGCGCTTGGGAGGAGCCGCTAAGCACAAGCCACTCCGCCGCGCAATGCAAATGGCACACCGCGACGAGTGTGAAGCGTGCCAGGAGGTGGGCTCAGGCAGCAGACGACTGGGGCTCATCGCTTCTCGGCCTTTTGGCTAAGATCAAGTGTAGTATCTGTTCTTATCAGTTTAATATCTGATATGTCCTCTATATGGGGACAACATATTAAATGGATTTTTAGCCTCGGGAGCTGAAACAGGGGCTTGCTCCGTTCACTCCACGCATCGACCCGGTATTGCAGCGCCGCCGGGAACGGTGCACCCCTCTCCGGCCTTGTTGAAAATCAATCAGTGTTGCAGACCAAAGGCCTTGACAAACTTGACATTGCGGCACAGAATCGGCAGCAAGAAGAAGGCTGGCAAACCGCAGCGAGAGCTGCGCTTTGCATGGTCAGAAAAAGAGGCAAAACTGCCTCGCCGCGGCCGGTGCGCAATACCTGCTGAGTGTGCCCTGCATTTCCCCCCCGCGGTCCTCAACTGAAACAGAGAGTCTGGAAGCGCCCGAGTGTTTGTGACGTTTGGTGGCCTGCGCCCAACGAGCAGGCTTTTCTCTCTCCACAAACCGGTCGAGTAGAGCCTGGGATAATGTGGGGACGGGCGTGGCCAGGGATTTTGGTGCGCGATGAGCCAAGTGAGGCTCACCATGAGAAGAGTGCCTGGGACCACAGCTGTCTTGGCTGCTGTCGAGGAGAGGCGCTGTACTTACTCGGGTTTCTCTTCATAACGCACAAGTCTTTCGCCTTTTACTAAAGACTTCCGTGGAGAGGAACACCAATGAGTTGAAGATATTTTTGGCAGGCTTTGCCGTTTGGCTGAGCCTCGTGCATGTGTGAAAATCAATAAAGCCGGCCTTAACCAGACTCGGGGCTAAGCCACGGAGCGCTTGGGAGGAGCCGCTAAGCACAAGCCACTCCGCCGCGCAATGCAAATGGCACACCGCGACGAGTGTGAAGCGTGCCAGGAGGTGGGCTCAGGCAGCAGACGACTGGGGCTCATCGCTTCTCGGCCTTTTGGCTAAGATCAAGTGTAGTATCTGTTCTTATCAGTTTAATATCTGATATGTCCTCTATATGGGGACAACATATTAAATGGATTTTTAGCCTCGGGAGCTGAAACAGGGGCTTGCTCCGTTCACTCCACGCATCGACCCGGTATTGCAGCGCCGCCGGGAACGGTGCACCCCTCTCCGGCCTTGTTGAAAATCAATCAGTGTTGCAGACCAAAGGCCTTGACAAACTTGACATTGCGGCACAGAATCGGCAGCAAGAAGAAGGCTGGCAAACCGCAGCGAGAGCTGCGCTTTGCATGGTCAGAAAAAGAGGCAAAACTGCCTCGCCGCGGCCGGTGCGCAATACCTGCTGAGTGTGCCCTGCATTTCCCCCCCGCGGTCCTCAACTGAAACAGAGAGTCTGGAAGCGCCCGAGTGTTTGTGACGTTTGGTGGCCTGCGCCCAACGAGCAGGCTTTTCTCTCTCCACAAACCGGTCGAGTAGAGCCTGGGATAATGTGGGGACGGGCGTGGCCAGGGATTTTGGTGCGCGATGAGCCAAGTGAGGCTCACCATGAGAAGAGTGCCTGGGACCACAGCTGTCTTGGCTGCTGTCGAGGAGAGGCGCTGTACTTACTCGGGTTTCTCTTCATAACGCACAAGTCTTTCGCCTTTTACTAAAGACTTCCGTGGAGAGGAACACCAATGAGTTGAAGATATTTTTGGCAGGCTTTGCCGTTTGGCTGAGCCTCGTGCATGTGTGAAAATCAATAAAGCCGGCCTTAACCAGAATCGGGGCTAAGCCACGGAGCGCTTGGGAGGAGCCGCTAAGCACAAGCCACTCCGCCGCGCAATGCAAATGGAACACCGCGACGAGTGTGAAGCGTGCCAGGAGGTGGGCTCAGGCAGCAGACGACTGGGGCTCATCGCTTCTCGGCCTTTTGGCTAAGATCAAGTGTAGTATCTGTTCTTATCAGTTTAATATCTGATATGTCCTCTATATGGGGACAACATATTAAATGGATTTTTAGCCTCGGGAGCTGAAACAGGGGCTTGCTCCGTTCACTCCACGCATCGACCCGGTATTGCAGCGCCGCCGGGAACGGTGCACCCCTCTCCGGCCTTGTTGAAAATCAATCAGTGTTGCAGACCAAAGGCCTTGACAAACTTGACATTGCGGCACAGAATCGGCAGCAAGAAGAAGGCTGGCAAACCGCAGCGAGAGCTGCGCTTTGCATGGTCAGAAAAAGAGGCAAAACTGCCTCGCCGCGGCCGGTGCGCAATACCTGCTGAGTGTGCCCTGCATTTCCCCCCCGCGGTCCTCAACTGAAACAGAGAGTCTGGAAGCGCCCGAGTGTTTGTGACGTTTGGTGGCCTGCGCCCAACGAGCAGGCTTTTCTCTCTCCACAAACCGGTCGAGTAGAGCCTGGGATAATGTGGGGACGGGCGTGGCCAGGGATTTTGGTGCGCGATGAGCCAAGTGAGGCTCACCATGAGAAGAGTGCCTGGGACCACAGCTGTCTTGGCTGCTGTCGAGGAGAGGCGCTGTACTTACTCGGGTTTCTCTTCATAACGCACAAGTCTTTCGCCTTTTACTAAAGACTTCCGTGGAGAGGAACACCAATGAGTTGAAGATATTTTTGGCAGGCTTTGCCGTTTGGCTGAGCCTCGTGCATGTGTGAAAATCAATAAAGCCGGCCTTAACCAGACTCGGGGCTAAGCCACGGAGCGCTTGGGAGGAGCCGCTAAGCACAAGCCACTCCGCCGCGCAATGCAAATGGCACACCGCGACGAGTGTGAAGCGTGCCAGGAGGTGGGCTCAGGCAGCAGACGACTGGGGCTCATCGCTTCTCGGCCTTTTGGCTAAGATCAAGTGTAGTATCTGTTCTTATCAGTTTAATATCTGATATGTCCTCTATATGGGGACAACATATTAAATGGATTTTTAGCCTCGGGAGCTGAAACAGGGGCTTGCTCCGTTCACTCCACGCATCGACCCGGTATTGCAGCGCCGCCGGGAACGGTGCACCCCTCTCCGGCCTTGTTGAAAATCAATCAGTGTTGCAGACCAAAGGCCTTGACAAACTTGACATTGCGGCACAGAATCGGCAGCAAGAAGAAGGCTGGCAAACCGCAGCGAGAGCTGCGCTTTGCATGGTCAGAAAAAGAGGCAAAACTGCCTCGCCGCGGCCGGTGCGCAATACCTGCTGAGTGTGCCCTGCATTTCCCCCCCGCGGTCCTCAACTGAAACAGAGAGTCTGGAAGCGCCCGAGTGTTTGTGACGTTTGGTGGCCTGCGCCCAACGAGCAGGCTTTTCTCTCTCCACAAACCGGTCGAGTAGAGCCTGGGATAATGTGGGGACGGGCGTGGCCAGGGATTTTGGTGCGCGATGAGCCAAGTGAGGCTCACCATGAGAAGAGTGCCTGGGACCACAGCTGTCTTGGCTGCTGTCGAGGAGAGGCGCTGTACTTACTCGGGTTTCTCTTCATAACGCACAAGTCTTTCGCCTTTTACTAAAGACTTCCGTGGAGAGGAACACCAATGAGTTGAAGATATTTTTGGCAGGCTTTGCCGTTTGGCTGAGCCTCGTGCATGTGTGAAAATCAATAAAGCCGGCCTTAACCAGACTCGGGGCTAAGCCACGGAGCGCTTGGGAGGAGCCGCTAAGCACAAGCCACTCCGCCGCGCAATGCAAATGGCACACCGCGACGAGTGTGAAGCGTGCCAGGAGGTGGGCTCAGGCAGCAGACGACTGGGGCTCATCGCTTCTCGGCCTTTTGGCTAAGATCAAGTGTAGTATCTGTTCTTATCAGTTTAATATCTGATATGTCCTCTATATGGGGACAACATATTAAATGGATTTTTAGCCTCGGGAGCTGAAACAGGGGCTTGCTCCGTTCACTCCACGCATCGACCCGGTATTGCAGCGCCGCCGGGAACGGTGCACCCCTCTCCGGCCTTGTTGAAAATCAATCAGTGTTGCAGACCAAAGGCCTTGACAAACTTGACATTGCGGCACAGAATCGGCAGCAAGAAGAAGGCTGGCAAACCGCAGCGAGAGCTGCGCTTTGCATGGTCAGAAAAAGAGGCAAAACTGCCTCGCTGCGGCCGGTGCGCAATACCTGCTGAGTGTGCCCTGCATTTCCCCCCCGCGGTCCTCAACTGAAACAGAGAGTCTGGAAGCGCCCGAGTGTTTGTGACGTTTGGTGGCCTGCGCCCAACGAGCAGGCTTTTCTCTCTCCACAAACCGGTCGAGTAGAGCCTGGGATAATGTGGGGACGGGCGTGGCCAGGGATTTTGGTGCGCGATGAGCCAAGTGAGGCTCACCATGAGAAGAGTGCCTGGGACCACAGCTGTCTTGGCTGCTGTCGAGGAGAGGCGCTGTACTTACTCGGGTTTCTCTTCATAACGCACAAGTCTTTCGCCTTTTACTAAAGACTTCCGTGGAGAGGAACACCAATGAGTTGAAGATATTTTTGGCAGGCTTTGCCGTTTGGCTGAGCCTCGTGCATGTGTGAAAATCAATAAAGCCGGCCTTAACCAGAATCGGGGCTAAGCCACGGAGCGCTTGGGAGGAGCCGCTAAGCACAAGCCACTCCGCCGCGCAATGCAAATGGAACACCGCGACGAGTGTGAAGCGTGCCAGGAGGTGGGCTCAGGCAGCAGACGACTGGGGCTCATCGCTTCTCGGCCTTTTGGCTAAGATCAAGTGTAGTATCTGTTCTTATCAGTTTAATATCTGATATGTCCTCTATATGGGGACAACATATTAAATGGATTTTTAGCCTCGGGAGCTGAAACAGGGGCTTGCTCCGTTCACTCCACGCATCGACCCGGTATTGCAGCGCCGCCGGGAACGGTGCACCCCTCTCCGGCCTTGTTGAAAATCAATCAGTGTTGCAGACCAAAGGCCTTGACAAACTTGACATTGCGGCACAGAATCGGCAGCAAGAAGAAGGCTGGCAAACCGCAGCGAGAGCTGCGCTTTGCATGGTCAGAAAAAGAGGCAAAACTGCCTCGCCGCGGCCGGTGCGCAATACCTGCTGAGTGTGCCCTGCATTTCCCCCCCGCGGTCCTCAACTGAAACAGAGAGTCTGGAAGCGCCCGAGTGTTTGTGACGTTTGGTGGCCTGCGCCCAACGAGCAGGCTTTTCTCTCTCCACAAACCGGTCGAGTAGAGCCTGGGATAATGTGGGGACGGGCGTGGCCAGGGATTTTGGTGCGCGATGAGCCAAGTGAGGCTCACCATGAGAAGAGTGCCTGGGACCACAGCTGTCTTGGCTGCTGTCGAGGAGAGGCGCTGTACTTACTCGGGTTTCTCTTCATAACGCACAAGTCTTTCGCCTTTTACTAAAGACTTCCGTGGAGAGGAACACCAATGAGTTGAAGATATTTTTGGCAGGCTTTGCCGTTTGGCTGAGCCTCGTGCATGTGTGAAAATCAATAAAGCCGGCCTTAACCAGACTCGGGGCTAAGCCACGGAGCGCTTGGGAGGAGCCGCTAAGCACAAGCCACTCCGCCGCGCAATGCAAATGGCACACCGCGACGAGTGTGAAGCGTGCCAGGAGGTGGGCTCAGGCAGCAGACGACTGGGGCTCATCGCTTCTCGGCCTTTTGGCTAAGATCAAGTGTAGTATCTGTTCTTATCAGTTTAATATCTGATATGTCCTCTATATGGGGACAACATATTAAATGGATTTTTAGCCTCGGGAGCTGAAACAGGGGCTTGCTCCGTTCACTCCATGCATCGACCCGGTATTGCAGCGCCGCCGGGAACGGTGCACCCCTCTCCGGCCTTGTTGAAAATCAATCAGTGTTGCAGACCAAAGGCCTTGACAAACTTGACATTGCGGCACAGAATCGGCAGCAAGAAGAAGGCTGGCAAACCGCAGCGAGAGCTGCGCTTTGCATGGTCAGAAAAAGAGGCAAAACTGCCTCGCCGCGGCCGGTGCGCAATACCTGCTGAGTGTGCCCTGCATTTCCCCCCCGCGGTCCTCAACTGAAACAGAGAGTCTGGAAGCGCCCGAGTGTTTGTGACGTTTGGTGGCCTGCGCCCAACGAGCAGGCTTTTCTCTCTCCACAAACCGGTCGAGTAGAGCCTGGGATAATGTGGGGACGGGCGTGGCCAGGGATTTTGGTGCGCGATGAGCCAAGTGAGGCTCACCATGAGAAGAGTGCCTGGGACCACAGCTGTCTTGGCTGCTGTCGAGGAGAGGCGCTGTACTTACTCGGGTTTCTCTTCATAACGCACAAGTCTTTCGCCTTTTACTAAAGACTTCCGTGGAGAGGAACACCAATGAGTTGAAGATATTTTTGGCAGGCTTTGCCGTTTGGCTGAGCCTCGTGCATGTGTGAAAATCAATAAAGCCGGCCTTAACCAGACTCGGGGCTAAGCCACGGAGCGCTTGGGAGGAGCCGCTAAGCACAAGCCACTCCGCCGCGCAATGCAAATGGCACACCGCGACGAGTGTGAAGCGTGCCAGGAGGTGGGCTCAGGCAGCAGACGACTGGGGCTCATCGCTTCTCGGCCTTTTGGCTAAGATCAAGTGTAGTATCTGTTCTTATCAGTTTAATATCTGATATGTCCTCTATATGGGGACAACATATTAAATGGATTTTTAGCCTCGGGAGCTGAAACAGGGGCTTGCTCCGTTCACTCCACGCATCGACCCGGTATTGCAGCGCCGCCGGGAACGGTGCACCCCTCTCCGGCCTTGTTGAAAATCAATCAGTGTTGCAGACCAAAGGCCTTGACAAACTTGACATTGCGGCACAGAATCGGCAGCAAGAAGAAGGCTGGCAAACCGCAGCGAGAGCTGCGCTTTGCATGGTCAGAAAAAGAGGCAAAACTGCCTCGCCGCGGCCGGTGCGCAATACCTGCTGAGTGTGCCCTGCATTTCCCCCCCGCGGTCCTCAACTGAAACAGAGAGTCTGGAAGCGCCCGAGTGTTTGTGACGTTTGGTGGCCTGCGCCCAACGAGCAGGCTTTTCTCTCTCCACAAACCGGTCGAGTAGAGCCTGGGATAATGTGGGGACGGGCGTGGCCAGGGATTTTGGTGCGCGATGAGCCAAGTGAGGCTCACCATGAGAAGAGTGCCTGGGACCACAGCTGTCTTGGCTGCTGTCGAGGAGAGGCGCTGTACTTACTCGGGTTTCTCTTCATAACGCACAAGTCTTTCGCCTTTTACTAAAGACTTCCGTGGAGAGGAACACCAATGAGTTGAAGATATTTTTGGCAGGCTTTGCCGTTTGGCTGAGCCTCGTGCATGTGTGAAAATCAATAAAGCCGGCCTTAACCAGACTCGGGGCTAAGCCACGGAGCGCTTGGGAGGAGCCGCTAAGCACAAGCCACTCCGCCGCGCAATGCAAATGGCACACCGCGACGAGTGTGAAGCGTGCCAGGAGGTGGGCTCAGGCAGCAGACGACTGGGGCTCATCGCTTCTCGGCCTTTTGGCTAAGATCAAGTGTAGTATCTGTTCTTATCAGTTTAATATCTGATATGTCCTCTATATGGGGACAACATATTAAATGGATTTTTAGCCTCGGGAGCTGAAACAGGGGCTTGCTCCGTTCACTCCACGCATCGACCCGGTATTGCAGCGCCGCCGGGAACGGTGCACCCCTCTCCGGCCTTGTTGAAAATCAATCAGTGTTGCAGACCAAAGGCCTTGACAAACTTGACATTGCGGCACAGAATCGGCAGCAAGAAGAAGGCTGGCAAACCGCAGCGAGAGCTGCGCTTTGCATGGTCAGAAAAAGAGGCAAAACTGCCTCGCCGCGGCCGGTGCGCAATACCTGCTGAGTGTGCCCTGCATTTCCCCCCCGCGGTCCTCAACTGAAACAGAGAGTCTGGAAGCGCCCGAGTGTTTGTGACGTTTGGTGGCCTGCGCCCAACGAGCAGGCTTTTCTCTCTCCACAAACCGGTCGAGTAGAGCCTGGGATAATGTGGGGACGGGCGTGGCCAGGGATTTTGGTGCGCGATGAGCCAAGTGAGGCTCACCATGAGAAGAGTGCCTGGGACCACAGCTGTCTTGGCTGCTGTCGAGGAGAGGCGCTGTACTTACTCGGGTTTCTCTTCATAACGCACAAGTCTTTCGCCTTTTACTAAAGACTTCCGTGGAGAGGAACACCAATGAGTTGAAGATATTTTTGGCAGGCTTTGCCGTTTGGCTGAGCCTCGTGCATGTGTGAAAATCAATAAAGCCGGCCTTAACCAGACTCGGGGCTAAGCCACGGAGCGCTTGGGAGGAGCCGCTAAGCACAAGCCACTCCGCCGCGCAATGCAAATGGCACACCGCGACGAGTGTGAAGCGTGCCAGGAGGTGGGCTCAGGCAGCAGACGACTGGGGCTCATCGCTTCTCGGCCTTTTGGCTAAGATCAAGTGTAGTATCTGTTCTTATCAGTTTAATATCTGATATGTCCTCTATATGGGGACAACATATTAAATGGATTTTTAGCCTCGGGAGCTGAAACAGGGGCTTGCTCCGTTCACTCCACGCATCGACCCGGTATTGCAGCGCCGCCGGGAACGGTGCACCCCTCTCCGGCCTTGTTGAAAATCAATCAGTGTTGCAGACCAAAGGCCTTGACAAACTTGACATTGCGGCACAGAATCGGCAGCAAGAAGAAGGCTGGCAAACCGCAGCGAGAGCTGCGCTTTGCATGGTCAGAAAAAGAGGCAAAACTGCCTCGCCGCGGCCGGTGCGCAATACCTGCTGAGTGTGCCCTGCATTTCCCCCCCGCGGTCCTCAACTGAAACAGAGAGTCTGGAAGCGCCCGAGTGTTTGTGACGTTTGGTGGCCTGCGCCCAACGAGCAGGCTTTTCTCTCTCCACAAACCGGTCGAGTAGAGCCTGGGATAATGTGGGGACGGGCGTGGCCAGGGATTTTGGTGCGCGATGAGCCAAGTGAGGCTCACCATGAGAAGAGTGCCTGGGACCACAGCTGTCTTGGCTGCTGTCGAGGAGAGGCGCTGTACTTACTCGGGTTTCTCTTCATAACGCACAAGTCTTTCGCCTTTTACTAAAGACTTCCGTGGAGAGGAACACCAATGAGTTGAAGATATTTTTGGCAGGCTTTGCCGTTTGGCTGAGCCTCGTGCATGTGTGAAAATCAATAAAGCCGGCCTTAACCAGACTCGGGGCTAAGCCACGGAGCGCTTGGGAGGAGCCGCTAAGCACAAGCCACTCCGCCGCGCAATGCAAATGGCACACCGCGACGAGTGTGAAGCGTGCCAGGAGGTGGGCTCAGGCAGCAGACGACTGGGGCTCATCGCTTCTCGGCCTTTTGGCTAAGATCAAGTGTAGTATCTGTTCTTATCAGTTTAATATCTGATATGTCCTCTATATGGGGACAACATATTAAATGGATTTTTAGCCTCGGGAGCTGAAACAGGGGCTTGCTCCGTTCACTCCACGCATCGACCCGGTATTGCAGCGCCGCCGGGAACGGTGCACCCCTCTCCGGCCTTGTTGAAAATCAATCAGTGTTGCAGACCAAAGGCCTTGACAAACTTGACATTGCGGCACAGAATCGGCAGCAAGAAGAAGGCTGGCAAACCGCAGCGAGAGCTGCGCTTTGCATGGTCAGAAAAAGAGGCAAAACTGCCTCGCCGCGGCCGGTGCGCAATACCTGCTGAGTGTGCCCTGCATTTCCCCCCCGCGGTCCTCAACTGAAACAGAGAGTCTGGAAGCGCCCGAGTGTTTGTGACGTTTGGTGGCCTGCGCCCAACGAGCAGGCTTTTCTCTCTCCACAAACCGGTCGAGTAGAGCCTGGGATAATGTGGGGACGGGCGTGGCCAGGGATTTTGGTGCGCGATGAGCCAAGTGAGGCTCACCATGAGAAGAGTGCCTGGGACCACAGCTGTCTTGGCTGCTGTCGAGGAGAGGCGCTGTACTTACTCGGGTTTCTCTTCATAACGCACAAGTCTTTCGCCTTTTACTAAAGACTTCCGTGGAGAGGAACACCAATGAGTTGAAGATATTTTTGGCAGGCTTTGCCGTTTGGCTGAGCCTCGTGCATGTGTGAAAATCAATAAAGCCGGCCTTAACCAGACTCGGGGCTAAGCCACGGAGCGCTTGGGAGGAGCCGCTAAGCACAAGCCACTCCGCCGCGCAATGCAAATGGCACACCGCGACGAGTGTGAAGCGTGCCAGGAGGTGGGCTCAGGCAGCAGACGACTGGGGCTCATCGCTTCTCGGCCTTTTGGCTAAGATCAAGTGTAGTATCTGTTCTTATCAGTTTAATATCTGATATGTCCTCTATATGGGGACAACATATTAAATGGATTTTTAGCCTCGGGAGCTGAAACAGTGGCTTGCTCCGTTCACTCCACGCATCGACCCGGTATTGCAGCGCCGCCGGGAACGGTGCACCCCTCTCCGGCCTTGTTGAAAATCAATCAGTGTTGCAGACCAAAGGCCTTGACAAACTTGACATTGCGGCACAGAATCGGCAGCAAGAAGAAGGCTGGCAAACCGCAGCGAGAGCTGCGCTTTGCATGGTCAGAAAAAGAGGCAAAACTGCCTCGCCGCGGCCGGTGCGCAATACCTGCTGAGTGTGCCCTGCATTTCCCCCCCCGCGGTCCTCAACTGAAACAGAGAGTCTGGAAGCGCCCGAGTGTTTGTGACGTTTGGTGGCCTGCGCCCAACGAGCAGGCTTTTCTCTCTCCACAAACCGGTCGAGTAGAGCCTGGGATAATGTGGGGACGGGCGTGGCCAGGGATTTTGGTGCGCGATGAGCCAAGTGAGGCTCACCATGAGAAGAGTGCCTGGGACCACAGCTGTCTTGGCTGCTGTCGAGGAGAGGCGCTGTACTTACTCGGGTTTCTCTTCATAACGCACAAGTCTTTCGCCTTTTACTAAAGACTTCCGTGGAGAGGAACACCAATGAGTTGAAGATATTTTTGGCAGGCTTTGCCGTTTGGCTGAGCCTCGTGCATGTGTGAAAATCAATAAAGCCGGCCTTAACCAGACTCGGGGCTAAGCCACGGAGCGCTTGGGAGGAGCCGCTAAGCACAAGCCACTCCGCCGCGCAATGCAAATGGCACACCGCGACGAGTGTGAAGCGTGCCAGGAGGTGGGCTCAGGCAGCAGACGACTGGGGCTCATCGCTTCTCGGCCTTTTGGCTAAGATCAAGTGTAGTATCTGTTCTTATCAGTTTAATATCTGATATGTCCTCTATATGGGGACAACATATTAAATGGATTTTTAGCCTCGGGAGCTGAAACAGGGGCTTGCTCCGTTCACTCCACGCATCGACCCGGTATTGCAGCGCCGCCGGGAACGGTGCACCCCTCTCCGGCCTTGTTGAAAATCAATCAGTGTTGCAGACCAAAGGCCTTGACAAACTTGACATTGCGGCACAGAATCGGCAGCAAGAAGAAGGCTGGCAAACCGCAGCGAGAGCTGCGCTTTGCATGGTCAGAAAAAGAGGCAAAACTGCCTCGCCGCGGCCGGTGCGCAATACCTGCTGAGTGTGCCCTGCATTTCCCCCCCCGCGGTCCTCAACTGAAACAGAGAGTCTGGAAGCGCCCGAGTGTTTGTGACGTTTGGTGGCCTGCGCCCAACGAGCAGGCTTTTCTCTCTCCACAAACCGGTCGAGTAGAGCCTGGGATAATGTGGGGACGGGCGTGGCCAGGGATTTTGGTGCGCGATGAGCCAAGTGAGGCTCACCATGAGAAGAGTGCCTGGGACCACAGCTGTCTTGGCTGCTGTCGAGGAGAGGCGCTGTACTTACTCGGGTTTCTCTTCATAACGCACAAGTCTTTCGCCTTTTACTAAAGACTTCCGTGGAGAGGAACACCAATGAGTTGAAGATATTTTTGGCAGGCTTTGCCGTTTGGCTGAGCCTCGTGCATGTGTGAAAATCAATAAAGCCGGCCTTAACCAGACTCGGGGCTAAGCCACGGAGCGCTTGGGAGGAGCCGCTAAGCACAAGCCACTCCGCCGCGCAATGCAAATGGCACACCGCGACGAGTGTGAAGCGTGCCAGGAGGTGGGCTCAGGCAGCAGACGACTGGGGCTCATCGCTTCTCGGCCTTTTGGCTAAGATCAAGTGTAGTATCTGTTCTTATCAGTTTAATATCTGATATGTCCTCTATATGGGGACAACATATTAAATGGATTTTTAGCCTCGGGAGCTGAAACAGGGGCTTGCTCCGTTCACTCCACGCATCGACCCGGTATTGCAGCGCCGCCGGGAACGGTTCACCCCTCTCCGGCCTTGTTGAAAATCAATCAGTGTTGCAGACCAAAGGCCTTGACAAACTTGACATTGCGGCACAGAATCGGCAGCAAGAAGAAGGCTGGCAAACCGCAGCGAGAGCTGCGCTTTGCATGGTCAGAAAAAGAGGCAAAACTGCCTCGCCGCGGCCGGTGCGCAATACCTGCTGAGTGTGCCCTGCATTTCCCCCCCGCGGTCCTCAACTGAAACAGAGAGTCTGGAAGCGCCCGAGTGTTTGTGACGTTTGGTGGCCTGCGCCCAACGAGCAGGCTTTTCTCTCTCCACAAACCGGTCGAGTAGAGCCTGGGATAATGTGGGGACGGGCGTGGCCAGGGATTTTGGTGCGCGATGAGCCAAGTGAGGCTCACCATGAGAAGAGTGCCTGGGACCACAGCTGTCTTGGCTGCTGTCGAGGAGAGGCGCTGTACTTACTCGGGTTTCTCTTCATAACGCACAAGTCTTTCGCCTTTTACTAAAGACTTCCGTGGAGAGGAACACCAATGAGTTGAAGATATTTTTGGCAGGCTTTGCCGTTTGGCTGAGCCTCGTGCATGTGTGAAAATCAATAAAGCCGGCCTTAACCAGACTCGGGGCTAAGCCACGGAGCGCTTGGGAGGAGCCGCTAAGCACAAGCCACTCCGCCGCGCAATGCAAATGGCACACCGCGACGAGTGTGAAGCGTGCCAGGAGGTGGGCTCAGGCAGCAGACGACTGGGGCTCATCGCTTCTCGGCCTTTTGGCTAAGATCAAGTGTAGTATCTGTTCTTATCAGTTTAATATCTGATATGTTCTCTATATGGGGACAACATATTAAATGGATTTTTAGCCTCGGGAGCTGAAACAGGGGCTTGCTCCGTTCACTCCACGCATCGACCCGGTATTGCAGCGCCGCCGGGAACGGTGCACCCCTCTCCGGCCTTGTTGAAAATCAATCAGTGTTGCAGACCAAAGGCCTTGACAAACTTGACATTGCGGCACAGAATCGGCAGCAAGAAGAAGGCTGGCAAACCGCAGCGAGAGCTGCGCTTTGCATGGTCAGAAAAAGAGGCAAAACTGCCTCGCCGCGGCCGGTGCGCAATACCTGCTGAGTGTGCCCTGCATTTCCCCCCCGCGGTCCTCAACTGAAACAGAGAGTCTGGAAGCGCCCGAGTGTTTGTGACGTTTGGTGGCCTGCGCCCAACGAGCAGGCTTTTCTCTCTCCACAAACCGGTCGAGTAGAGCCTGGGATAATGTGGGGACGGGCGTGGCCAGGGATTTTGGTGCGCGATGAGCCAAGTGAGGCTCACCATGAGAAGAGTGCCTGGGACCACAGCTGTCTTGGCTGCTGTCGAGGAGAGGCGCTGTACTTACTCGGGTTTCTCTTCATAACGCACAAGTCTTTCGCCTTTTACTAAAGACTTCCGTGGAGAGGAACACCAATGAGTTGAAGATATTTTTGGCAGGCTTTGCCGTTTGGCTGAGCCTCGTGCATGTGTGAAAATCAATAAAGCCGGCCTTAACCAGACTCGGGGCTAAGCCACGGAGCGCTTGGGAGGAGCCGCTAAGCACAAGCCACTCCGCCGCGCAATGCAAATGGCACACCGCGACGAGTGTGAAGCGTGCCAGGAGGTGGGCTCAGGCAGCAGACGACTGGGGCTCATCGCTTCTCGGCCTTTTGGCTAAGACGGCGATCACTCCCTGCAAGTGGGATTATTTTCTCATTGTGGAAGTAATCCTTTGCGACTTGGGAGACATTGTTGTATTGCTTCTTTGCACATTTTTGTTTGTTATTATTGCACATTTGCACAGTGGTTTGTTGGAGACATCTAAGAGCCTGTCAAGGTAAGAAAGCTTTTAGTTTTTTTTTGCTTTTTGCTGTCTTATTCTTGACTGGTTTTAGGTGTTTTTACAGCCTTTTTTTAGCTTGTATTTATTTAACTTATTGTATTTTATTCATCGTTGAAGTGTGGTGTCTCCAGCCATGTCGGCTGCCCGTGCCGGCATGCGGAGGCACCACAGTGTGCGTTTTACCTTTTTAGAAAGAGATGGAAAGCTCCTGGAGATGTCCAGATTGGACTTCTCCAGGAAGCTAATTCAAAAGGCCCTTGGCTTTTCCCCACAGCAATTGAACTGCGTACTGTCTCTTCCCTTCAACAAAGGTTTTGATATTAGTTTTGTTACCGCTGCAGTGCTACAAGAATTTTGGCAACGCTTTGAAAAGGTTAAGACCCAGTTTTCAGCATTCAACGTGGAGAAACTGACTGACAACTCTCTGAAAGTGGTTATCGTTAGGATGTTCAATGAAATGGTGAATGCTGAAGATATATGCATGTGGCTGGGTAGATACTGCACTGTGAAGGGCCAGGCTACCAAGGTGAGGGATGAAGATGGCATCTGGAACTGTGCCTGGAGGGTCCCCATTCAACAATGGCAGGACCCCCAGGGGTACCAGGGCCTGAGGCATCTCCCATCCATGGTAGTTCTTGGTGAGAACAGGGGCTACATTCACTACCAGGGCATGCCCAAGCTCTGCCGCAAGTGTGGTGAGCATGGACACCTGGCAGAGGCTTGCCAAAACATTGTTTGCGGTAAATGCAGAGAAATTGGGCACTCCTTTGAGGAGTGTCCCAATGGCAGAAAGTGCAATCTCTGTGGAGAGACAAATCACCTCTTCAGAGATTGCCCAATGTCTTTTGCCAACAAACTGAAAGCCCAAAGAAAACAAGAATCGGAAATTGAAAAAGAAAAAATATTAAAGGAAAATGGCCGAAATGTAACTGTCGAAGTGCTAATTGAAGAGGAGGGGCTGGGAAATTCAAATCTCCCGCCAAAATCTGTGGTTGGAGGAGAGGAGCCCGGTGAGGCGGGACAAGGGGAGGGGCCTGGCTTTAACCCAGCAGAGGGTGCTGCTGAGGGAGATGGGGAAAGCCAGGCAGCAGGTGGAGCTGGACAAGATGGCTCGACAGGCACTGACTCAGCCAATAGCCTCATTACAGTCGGGGAGGAACAAGAGGAAGGAGAGTCCAGTGACACCTCCCTCCCCAATACCCAGCCCAACCTCAAGAGAACTGCATCTGAACTGTCCAGCTCTGAGGCTGATGCAGCCTCGGAGAAGAAGGGAAGGGCTGAGCTTGACTCATACAGTTCCCCTGTGGAGCAGCTCAGAGCCTTCCCTTCCAGTTCACCCGATCAGTGCTCATTTCTTAATATAGCACTACAGTCAACTCCATTGGAAAAGCGTGCCGACATGGCTTTCCGGAGGAAAGAGTCTCAGGCCTCACCCCCCGATTGCATGGGGATAGTGAAATGAGATCCTTTTACATTCCTGAAAGTCTGGAAGTTTTAACAAGTAGTCTTTTAATTTTTTATTCCTTAAAATGTCATACCTGTTGTTTTTACCAATTATACTCATGACCCTCAACATTTCCACCCTCAATGTGAGAAGTGTGAGGTCGGGAGTTAGAGCCCAGACTGTTTTATCCTACCTAAATTCTTTTACGTCAGATGTGTTTTTATTACAGGAGTGCAATCTGCCCTTTTTAACAACCTACAGGAAATGGGAGGAGAAATGGCCACTCGGTCAATCCATGTGGAGTGGATCAAACCACAACAAGTCAGATGGAGTGGCCATTTTAATTAAAAACCCCTTGGTAGTGGTGAGGGGCAGCACTGTGGTGAGAGACGGACGGGCAGTTTTAGCACACTTGACATACATGGGGCAGGATTTTAACCTACTCAACGTATACGGTTTTAACGACAAAAATGACAGGTATGACCTTTTAGAAGAACTGCAGTCCCACATGCTAGGTAGGGTGCCTTTAGTGGTAGGAGGGGATTTTAATTGTGTTTTATCCAGAACAGATAGACGGGGAGCAGGGGAAGATTTTAAAGTAGATAAAACATCGGTTTTACTGCAAGACATCTGCAAGGATTTTAAGCTACAAGACTGTTTTAAATCCATGCATCCTAGAGAGGAGGGCTTCACCTGGTTCAGTGGTGACGGCACCAAAGCCTCTCGCATTGACTATGTTTTTACACGGGACTGCCCACCAACTGATGCTAGATTGACCCCCGTTTTCTTTTCTGATCACGCAATGCTGTCATGCACCCTGACACTCTCTTCTGGTGTGACTGTAGGAAGTGGTCTGTGGAAGCTCAACTGCTCCCTGTTAGAGGACAGGGAGATAGTTGGACAATACAGGGAGCAGTATAGCCAATGGCAGACCCTTCAAGACTTTTACGATTCACGTGCACACTGGTGGGAGTGGGTGAAGACAAAGACTAAGGCTTTTTTTAGACAGGCAGGGAGAAAGAAAAAAGATAAGGAAAAAAGATGCATGTTGGGACTGCAGAAAAGACTACAGAGATATTTTAAACTTGTGAACCAAGGATTTGATTTTAATGACGACATTTTAGAAGTCAAAAAACAAATGTCAAAATTAGCTGAAATAAAGAGTCAGGGTATCATTTTAAGAAGCAAAGAGAGAGAAAGAGAAGAAGGAGAAAAATGCACACGATACTTTTTTAAGAAGATAGCTAGCAGAAGTGGGGTTTTAACAAAGCTAAAAAAAGAAGACGGGTTTTTAACTGCTAACACAAACGAACTTATTGAAACAGTGGAACTCTTTTACAATAAATTATATGAAAAAAAGACATAGAGACAGACATTACAGAACAGGTTTTAGAATACATTGATAGGACGGTGGAGGAAAGTGTGCTTTTAACCCAGGATTTTACCCTTTTAGAGTTAGGTAAATGTTTAAAAAATTTTAAGAAGGGGAAGTCCCCAGGACAAGATGGACTTCCCCTGGAATTTTATCTGACCTTTTGGGATATCCTTGCACATGACCTACTTACTGTTTTTAATGACTTTGAACGACTAGACCTGTTACCTGAGAGCTTTAGAGTAGGGATAGTGACATTAATCCACAAAAAAGAGGACCAGACTGACCTGAAAAACTGGAGACCAATAACGCTTTTAAACTTTGACTGCAAACTTTTTAGCAAACTTTTATCAACACGTTTATCTTTGGTTTTAGGGGAGGTGATCCACCCGGATCAAGCCTGTGCCATCCCGGGGAGGAAGATCACCGACAGCCTCGTACTGATCAGAGACACCATCTGTTACGCGAGAGACAGAGACATTCGGCTTGTATTGCTAAATTTAGACTTTGAAAAAGCCTTCGATCGGGTCTCGCACCAGTACCTATTTCAGGTACTGCAAAAAATGGGGTTTCCTGAGAGGGTCATAGCGTGGGTGGGTTTGCTCTACCGGGGAATCAACAGCAAAATCCTTGTAAATGGGCAACTTACCAAAGCAGTGAATATATGCTGCGGTGTCCGTCAGGGTTGTCCGTTATCTGCCCTCCTTTACGTTATATGTGTGGAACCATTGGCACAGATCTTGAGAAGGGACAAATGGATCAATGGGGTGTCAATTCCGGGGAGTGGGGGCTTGGTCACAAAATGCCTTTTATACATGGATGATGTCAATGTTTTATGTACAGACCTTTTAGCTGTAAACAGGACCATGGACTTGACGGACTGGTATGGACGGGCCTCTGGAGCCAGACTTAACCGCGACAAGACCCAAGCCCAATTTTACGGACCATGGACAGTGACCGAGACCACAGGACTCCCTCTGACTGTGACCCTGACTGACATGAAAATACTCGGGGTAAAATTTGACGGGGAAGGGGGTGGGAGGAGCAATTGGCTTGACGCGATAGGGAAAGTTAGAAAGAGACTGGGATACTGGAGACTAAGGGGACTGACAATGGAAGGCAAGGTTTTAGTCATAAAAGCTGTGATTTTACCCTTGTTTTTACTAATCAGTTCTGTTTTTATCCCGCCTCGTAGAGTGCTTTTAGATCTCGATCGAGCCATTTTTTACTTTCTGTGGGGGTCCAAGTGGGAGCGACTTAGAAGAAACGTCATGAAGATGCCAAAAACAAAAGGAGGGAAAGATGTTCCAGACCTCCACCTGTTTTTAGGAAGCCAATACACCACACTGCACCTCAAATATGCCACATCCCCATCCAGAGATCACAAGACATCTGCCATGGCAAGATTCTGGATGGGGTCTTACCTCAGGACACTCAAGTTTTTACCTGTTGATCTTAGAGCACCTGTGTCTTTTAAACTGCCCACGGCCTATGATTTTATACGCAAATTTTTAAAAGATTTTAACTTGGAACAGGAGGAGCTGTCACTTTTAACCAACCACCGCTCTCTTCTCTCTCTTGTGCAGGAGCGGGAGCCAGTGAGTCCGGTGCGCGGGCTCGCAATCGGCGAGCCCTCAAGTGTTTGGCGCAATGTCAACCATCCCGTTCTCCCAAACAGATTACGGGATCTCTCCTGGATGGTAGCTCATGAGGTCCTCCCGGTCAGGTCCGTGATGCACTCCCGGGGCATGTCACCATCCGCCATCTGCCCCCGACCGGGTTGTGGCGCGCCCGAGTCGGCGAGGCACTTGTTCTGGGAGTGCAGCGCTGCCATTGACCTGTGGGCAATGGCCGGCTCCCAGCAATTCCCGTACTTGCCAGCAGGGGAGGTCCTAGATGCACAACTAGTGCTCTACGGGGTGAGCCAGAAGAAAAGAACAACAGAGGAATTCTCCAAGCTCTGGCTCACCCTGGCCGCCATGAAAGACGCTATATGGACCTCCAGAAACCTGCTGGCGAGAAAGCGCATGCAGATCCCCCCCGTGGCTACGATCCAAATGGCTGCAGCGACGGTCCAGGCAGCCGTCGCTGCTGGCGGCAGGCCTAGGACGTAGCCACATGAAGCATCGCCTCTGCGCTCATTCGGAGGTGGGAGCCGGAGCCACACACAAAGGTCAAGGCAGCAGCGGCCTGATCCTCCGGGTGTGGCAGGTGGGAAGGAGCAAGAGGCTGAGGGCCTCCTCTGAGCATCACCAGCGGGTACCCAGGGATCTGATGGGAGAGCGGGATGAGTTCCCCATGATAGGGACTCACCCCGCTCCTGCATAACAAAGACTTGAGAGCTTTTAAATGCCCTCCCTTTTTAAAAAAGACACACTGATATATTATACACTTACACTGATTCACAGAACGGACTTTTAATGCCACAAAGGAGCACTTTGTTTTAACATGTCTTGTGTATTTTAAGGCAACAATTGTGTTTTTTTTTTAATCTGTAAACACCTTTTATTGGATATGATGGTGTTTTTTTTTTATGGTGGATGGTTTTACAGATTTAACTACTGTATTGTTGCGGATGACATGTTGATTTTAAGTGTTTTCAAATTGTATTGTGGACTGTGTTCTGAATAAGTGTAAAAAATAGAGAAACTTGTGTCAATAAACTTTTTTCAAAAGAAAAATCTGTTCTTATCAGTTTAATATCTGATATGTCCTCTATATGGGGACAACATATTAAATGGATTTTTAGCCTCGGGAGCTGAAACAGGGGCTTGCTCCGTTCACTCCACGCATCGACCCGGTATTGCAGCGCCGCCGGGAACGGTGCACCCCTCTCCGGCCTTGTTGAAAATCAATCAGTGTTGCAGACCAAAGGCCTTGACAAACTTGACATTGCGGCACAGAATCGGCAGCAAGAAGAAGGCTGGCAAACCGCAGCGAGAGCTGCGCTTTGCATGGTCAGAAAAAGAGGCAAAACTGCCTCGCCGCGGCCGGTGCGCAATACCTGCTGAGTGTGCCCTGCATTTCCCCCCCGCGGTCCTCAACTGAAACAGAGAGTCTGGAAGCGCCCGAGTGTTTGTGACGTTTGGTGGCCTGCGCCCAACGAGCAGGCTTTTCTCTCTCCACAAACCGGTCGAGTAGAGCCTGGGATAATGTGGGGACGGGCGTGGCCAGGGATTTTGGTGCGCGATGAGCCAAGTGAGGCTCACCATGAGAAGAGTGCCTGGGACCACAGCTGTCTTGGCTGCTGTCGAGGAGAGGCGCTGTACTTACTCGGGTTTCTCTTCATAACGCACAAGTCTTTCGCCTTTTACTAAAGACTTCCGTGGAGAGGAACACCAATGAGTTGAAGATATTTTTGGCAGGCTTTGCCGTTTGGCTGAGCCTCGTGCATGTGTGAAAATCAATAAAGCCGGCCTTAACCAGACTCGGGGCTAAGCCACGGAGCGCTTGGGAGGAGCCGCTAAGCACAAGCCACTCCGCCGCGCAATGCAAATGGCACACCGCGACGAGTGTGAAGCGTGCCAGGAGGTGGGCTCAGGCAGCAGACGACTGGGGCTCATCGCTTCTCGGCCTTTTGGCTAAGATCAAGTGTAGTATCTGTTCTTATCAGTTTAATATCTGATATGTCCTCTATATGGGGACAACATATTAAATGGATTTTTAGCCTCGGGAGCTGAAACAGGGGCTTGCTCCGTTCACTCCACGCATCGACCCGGTATTGCAGCGCCGCCGGGAACGGTGCACCCCTCTCCGGCCTTGTTGAAAATCAATCAGTGTTGCAGACCAAAGGCCTTGACAAACTTGACATTGCGGCACAGAATCGGCAGCAAGAAGAAGGCTGGCAAACCGCAGCGAGAGCTGCGCTTTGCATGGTCAGAAAAAGAGGCAAAACTGCCTCGCCGCGGCCGGTGCGCAATACCTGCTGAGTGTGCCCTGCATTTCCCCCCCGCGGTCCTCAACTGAAACAGAGAGTCTGGAAGCGCCCGAGTGTTTGTGACGTTTGGTGGCCTGCGCCCAACGAGCAGGCTTTTCTCTCTCCACAAACCGGTCGAGTAGAGCCTGGGATAATGTGGGGACGGGCGTGGCCAGGGATTTTGGTGCGCGATGAGCCAAGTGAGGCTCACCATGAGAAGAGTGCCTGGGACCACAGCTGTCTTGGCTGCTGTCGAGGAGAGGCGCTGTACTTACTCGGGTTTCTCTTCATAACGCACAAGTCTTTCGCCTTTTACTAAAGACTTCCGTGGAGAGGAACACCAATGAGTTGAAGATATTTTTGGCAGGCTTTGCCGTTTGGCTGAGCCTCGTGCATGTGTGAAAATCAATAAAGCCGGCCTTAACCAGACTCGGGGCTAAGCCACGGAGCGCTTGGGAGGAGCCGCTAAGCACAAGCCACTCCGCCGCGCAATGCAAATGGCACACCGCGACGAGTGTGAAGCGTGCCAGGAGGTGGGCTCAGGCAGCAGACGACTGGGGCTCATCGCTTCTCGGCCTTTTGGCTAAGATCAAGTGTAGTATCTGTTCTTATCAGTTTAATATCTGATATGTCCTCTATATGGGGACAACATATTAAATGGATTTTTAGCCTCGGGAGCTGAAACAGGGGCTTGCTCCGTTCACTCCACGCATCGACCCGGTATTGCAGCGCCGCCGGGAACGGTGCACCCCTCTCCGGCCTTGTTGAAAATCAATCAGTGTTGCAGACCAAAGGCCTTGACAAACTTGACATTGCGGCACAGAATCGGCAGCAAGAAGAAGGCTGGCAAACCGCAGCGAGAGCTGCGCTTTGCATGGTCAGAAAAAGAGGCAAAACTGCCTCGCCGCGGCCGGTGCGCAATACCTGCTGAGTGTGCCCTGCATTTCCCCCCCGCGGTCCTCAACTGAAACAGAGAGTCTGGAAGCGCCCGAGTGTTTGTGACGTTTGGTGGCCTGCGCCCAACGAGCAGGCTTTTCTCTCTCCACAAACCGGTCGAGTAGAGCCTGGGATAATGTGGGGACGGGCGTGGCCAGGGATTTTGGTGCGCGATGAGCCAAGTGAGGCTCACCATGAGAAGAGTGCCTGGGACCACAGCTGTCTTGGCTGCTGTCGAGGAGAGGCGCTGTACTTACTCGGGTTTCTCTTCATAACGCACAAGTCTTTCGCCTTTTACTAAAGACTTCCGTGGAGAGGAACACCAATGAGTTGAAGATATTTTTGGCAGGCTTTGCCGTTTGGCTGAGCCTCGTGCATGTGTGAAAATCAATAAAGCCGGCCTTAACCAGACTCGGGGCTAAGCCACGGAGCGCTTGGGAGGAGCCGCTAAGCACAAGCCACTCTGCCGCGCAATGCAAATGGCACACCGCGACGAGTGTGAAGCGTGCCAGGAGGTGGGCTCAGGCAGCAGACGACTGGGGCTCATCGCTTCTCGGCCTTTTGGCTAAGATCAAGTGTAGTATCTGTTCTTATCAGTTTAATATCTGATATGTCCTCCATATGGGGACAACATATTAAATGGATTTTTAGCCTCGGGAGCTGAAACAGGGGCTTGCTCCGTTCACTCCACGCATCGACCCGGTATTGCAGCGCCGCCGGGAACGGTGCACCCCTCTCCGGCCTTGTTGAAAATCAATCAGTGTTGCAGACCAAAGGCCTTGACAAACTTGACATTGCGGCACAGAATCGGCAGCAAGAAGAAGGCTGGCAAACCGCAGCGAGAGCTGCGCTTTGCATGGTCAGAAAAAGAGGCAAAACTGCCTCGCCGCGGCCGGTGCGCAATACCTGCTGAGTGTGCCCTGCATTTCCCCCCCGCGGTCCTCAACTGAAACAGAGAGTCTGGAAGCGCCCGAGTGTTTGTGACGTTTGGTGGCCTGCGCCCAACGAGCAGGCTTTTCTCTCTCCACAAACCGGTCGAGTAGAGCCTGGGATAATGTGGGGACGGGCGTGGCCAGGGATTTTGGTGCGCGATGAGCCAAGTGAGGCTCACCATGAGAAGAGTGCCTGGGACCACAGCTGTCTTGGCTGCTGTCGAGGAGAGGCGCTGTACTTACTCGGGTTTCTCTTCATAACGCACAAGTCTTTCGCCTTTTACTAAAGACTTCCGTGGAGAGGAACACCAATGAGTTGAAGATATTTTTGGCAGGCTTTGCCGTTTGGCTGAGCCTCGTGCATGTGTGAAAATCAATAAAGCCGGCCTTAACCAGACTCGGGGCTAAGCCACGGAGCGCTTGGGAGGAGCCGCTAAGCACAAGCCACTCCGCCGCGCAATGCAAATGGCACACCGCGACGAGTGTGAAGCGTGCCAGGAGGTGGGCTCAGGCAGCAGACGACTGGGGCTCATCGCTTCTCGGCCTTTTGGCTAAGATCAAGTGTAGTATCTGTTCTTATCAGTTTAATATCTGATATGTCCTCTATATGGGGACAACATATTAAATGGATTTTTAGCCTCGGGAGCTGAAACAGGGGCTTGCTCCGTTCACTCCACGCATCGACCCGGTATTGCAGCGCCGCCGGGAACGGTGCACCCCTCTCCGGCCTTGTTGAAAATCAATCAGTGTTGCAGACCAAAGGCCTTGACAAACTTGACATTGCGGCACAGAATCGGCAGCAAGAAGAAGGCTGGCAAACCGCAGCGAGAGCTGCGCTTTGCATGGTCAGAAAAAGAGGCAAAACTGCCTCGCCGCGGCCGGTGCGCAATACCTGCTGAGTGTGCCCTGCATTTCCCCCCCGCGGTCCTCAACTGAAACAGAGAGTCTGGAAGCGCCCGAGTGTTTGTGACGTTTGGTGGCCTGCGCCCAACGAGCAGGCTTTTCTCTCTCCACAAACCGGTCGAGTAGAGCCTGGGATAATGTGGGGACGGGCGTGGCCAGGGATTTTGGTGCGCGATGAGCCAAGTGAGGCTCACCATGAGAAGAGTGCCTGGGACCACAGCTGTCTTGGCTGCTGTCGAGGAGAGGCGCTGTACTTACTCGGGTTTCTCTTCATAACGCACAAGTCTTTCGCCTTTTACTAAAGACTTCCGTGGAGAGGAACACCAATGAGTTGAAGATATTTTTGGCAGGCTTTGCCGTTTGGCTGAGCCTCGTGCATGTGTGAAAATCAATAAAGCCGGCCTTAACCAGACTCGGGGCTAAGCCACGGAGCGCTTGGGAGGAGCCGCTAAGCACAAGCCACTCCGCCGCGCAATGCAAATGGCACACCGCGACGAGTGTGAAGCGTGCCAGGAGGTGGGCTCAGGCAGCAGACGACTGGGGCTCATCGCTTCTCGGCCTTTTGGCTAAGATCAAGTGTAGTATCTGTTCTTATCAGTTTAATATCTGATATGTCCTCTATATGGGGACAACATATTAAATGGATTTTTAGCCTCGGGAGCTGAAACAGTGGCTTGCTCCGTTCACTCCACGCATCGACCCGGTATTGCAGCGCCGCCGGGAACGGTGCACCCCTCTCCGGCCTTGTTGAAAATCAATCAGTGTTGCAGACCAAAGGCCTTGACAAACTTGACATTGCGGCACAGAATCGGCAGCAAGAAGAAGGCTGGCAAACCGCAGCGAGAGCTGCGCTTTGCATGGTCAGAAAAAGAGGCAAAACTGCCTCGCCGCGGCCGGTGCGCAATACCTGCTGAGTGTGCCCTGCATTTCCCCCCCCGCGGTCCTCAACTGAAACAGAGAGTCTGGAAGCGCCCGAGTGTTTGTGACGTTTGGTGGCCTGCGCCCAACGAGCAGGCTTTTCTCTCTCCACAAACCGGTCGAGTAGAGCCTGGGATAATGTGGGGACGGGCGTGGCCAGGGATTTTGGTGCGCGATGAGCCAAGTGAGGCTCACCATGAGAAGAGTGCCTGGGACCACAGCTGTCTTGGCTGCTGTCGAGGAGAGGCGCTGTACTTACTCGGGTTTCTCTTCATAACGCACAAGTCTTTCGCCTTTTACTAAAGACTTCCGTGGAGAGGAACACCAATGAGTTGAAGATATTTTTGGCAGGCTTTGCCGTTTGGCTGAGCCTCGTGCATGTGTGAAAATCAATAAAGCCGGCCTTAACCAGACTCGGGGCTAAGCCACGGAGCGCTTGGGAGGAGCCGCTAAGCACAAGCCACTCCGCCGCGCAATGCAAATGGCACACCGCGACGAGTGTGAAGCGTGCCAGGAGGTGGGCTCAGGCAGCAGACGACTGGGGCTCATCGCTTCTCGGCCTTTTGGCTAAGATCAAGTGTAGTATCTGTTCTTATCAGTTTAATATCTGATATGTCCTCTATATGGGGACAACATATTAAATGGATTTTTAGCCTCGGGAGCTGAAACAGGGGCTTGCTCCGTTCACTCCACGCATCGACCCGGTATTGCAGCGCCGCCGGGAACGGTGCACCCCTCTCCGGCCTTGTTGAAAATCAATCAGTGTTGCAGACCAAAGGCCTTGACAAACTTGACATTGCGGCACAGAATCGGCAGCAAGAAGAAGGCTGGCAAACCGCAGCGAGAGCTGCGCTTTGCATGGTCAGAAAAAGAGGCAAAACTGCCTCGCCGCGGCCGGTGCGCAATACCTGCTGAGTGTGCCCTGCATTTCCCCCCCCGCGGTCCTCAACTGAAACAGAGAGTCTGGAAGCGCCCGAGTGTTTGTGACGTTTGGTGGCCTGCGCCCAACGAGCAGGCTTTTCTCTCTCCACAAACCGGTCGAGTAGAGCCTGGGATAATGTGGGGACGGGCGTGGCCAGGGATTTTGGTGCGCGATGAGCCAAGTGAGGCTCACCATGAGAAGAGTGCCTGGGACCACAGCTGTCTTGGCTGCTGTCGAGGAGAGGCGCTGTACTTACTCGGGTTTCTCTTCATAACGCACAAGTCTTTCGCCTTTTACTAAAGACTTCCGTGGAGAGGAACACCAATGAGTTGAAGATATTTTTGGCAGGCTTTGCCGTTTGGCTGAGCCTCGTGCATGTGTGAAAATCAATAAAGCCGGCCTTAACCAGACTCGGGGCTAAGCCACGGAGCGCTTGGGAGGAGCCGCTAAGCACAAGCCACTCCGCCGCGCAATGCAAATGGCACACCGCGACGAGTGTGAAGCGTGCCAGGAGGTGGGCTCAGGCAGCAGACGACTGGGGCTCATCGCTTCTCGGCCTTTTGGCTAAGACAGCGATCACTCCCTGCAAGCGGGATTATTTTCTCATTGTGGAAGTAATCCTTTGCGACTTGGGAGACATTGTTGTATTGCTTCTTTGCACATTTTTGTTTGTTATTATTGCACATTTGCACAGTGGTTTGTTGGAGACATCTAAGAGCCTGTCAAGGTAAGAAAGCTTTTAGTTTTTTTTTTTTTTTTTGCTTTTTGCTGTCTTATTCTTGACTGGTTTTGGGTGTTTTTACAGCCTTTTTTTAGCTTGTATTTATTTAACTTATTGTATTTTATTCATCGTTGAAGTGTGGTGTCTCCAGCCATGTCGGCTGCCCGTGCCGGCATGCGGAGGCACCACAGTGTGCGTTTTACCTTTTTAGAAAGAGATGGAAAGCTCCTGGAGATGTCCAGATTGGACTTCTCCAGGAAGCTAATTCAAAAGGCCCTTGGCTTTTCCCCACAGCAATTGAACTGCGTACTGTCTCTTCCCTTCAACAAAGGTTTTGATATTAGTTTTGTTACCGCTGCAGTGCTACAAGAATTTTGGCAACGCTTTGAAAAGGTTAAGACCCAGTTTTCAGCATTCAACGTGGAGAAACTGACTGACAACTCTCTGAAAGTGGTTATTGTTAGGATGTTCAATGAAATGGTGAATGCTGAAGATATATGCATGTGGCTGGGTAGATACTGCACTGTGAAGGGCCAGGCTACCAAGGTGAGGGATGAAGATGGCATCTGGAACTGTGCCTGGAGGGTCCCCATTCAACAATGGCAGGACCCCCAGGGGTACCAGGGCCTGAGGCATCTCCCATCCATGGTAGTTCTTGGTGAGAACAGGGGCTACATTCACTACCAGGGCATGCCCAAGCTCTGCCGCAAGTGTGGTGAGCATGGACACCTGGCAGAGGCTTGCCAAAACATTGTTTGCGGTAAATGCAGAGAAATTGGGCACTCCTTTGAGGAGTGTCCCAATGGCAGAAAGTGCAATCTCTGTGGAGAGACAAATCACCTCTTCAGAGATTGCCCAATGTCTTTTGCCAACAAACTGAAAGCCCAAAGAAAACAAGAATCGGAAATTGAAAAAGAAAAAATATTAAAGGAAAATGGCCGAAATGTAACTGTCGAAGTGCTAATTGAAGAGGAGGGGCTGGGAAATTCAAATCTCCCGCCAAAATCTGTGGTTGGAGGAGAGGAGCCCGGTGAGGCGGGACAAGGGGAGGGGCCTGGCTTTAACCCAGCAGAGGGTGCTGCTGAGGGAGATGGGGA
This sequence comes from Pagrus major, assembly GCF_040436345.1. Taxonomy (NCBI): domain Eukaryota; kingdom Metazoa; phylum Chordata; class Actinopteri; order Spariformes; family Sparidae; genus Pagrus; species Pagrus major. The sequence goes on from NC_133238.1 coordinate 5,728,608, forward strand.
AAGCCAGGCAGCAGGTGGAGCTGGACAAGATGGCTCGACAGGCACTGACTCAGCCAATAGCCTCATTACAGTCGGGGAGGAACAAGAGGAAGGAGAGTCCAGTGACACCTCCCTCCCCAATACCCAGCCCAACCTCAAGAGAACTGCATCTGAACTGTCCAGCTCTGAGGCTGATGCAGCCTCGGAGAAGAAGGGAAGGGCTGAGCTTGACTCATACAGTTCCCCTGTGGAGCAGCTCAGAGCCTTCCCTTCCAGTTCACCCGATCAGTGCTCATTTCTTAATATAGCACTACAGTCAACTCCATTGGAAAAGCGTGCCGACATGGCTTTCCGGAGGAAAGAGTCTCAGGCCTCACCCCCCGATTGCATGGGGATAGTGAAATGAGATCCTTTTACATTCCTGAAAGTCTGGAAGTTTTAACAAGTAGTCTTTTAATTTTTTATTCCTTAAAATGTCATACCTGTTGTTTTTACCAATTATACTCATGACCCTCAACATTTCCACCCTCAATGTGAGAAGTGTGAGGTCGGGAGTTAGAGCCCAGACTGTTTTATCCTACCTAAATTCTTTTACGTCAGATGTGTTTTTATTACAGGAGTGCAATCTGCCCTTTTTAACAACCTACAGGAAATGGGAGGAGAAATGGCCACTCGGTCAATCCATGTGGAGTGGATCAAACCACAACAAGTCAGATGGAGTGGCCATTTTAATTAAAAACCCCTTGGTAGTGGTGAGGGGCAGCACTGTGGTGAGAGACGGACGGGCAGTTTTAGCACACTTGACATACATGGGGCAGGATTTTAACCTACTCAACGTATACGGTTTTAACGACAAAAATGACAGGTATGACCTTTTAGAAGAACTGCAGTCCCACATGCTAGGTAGGGTGCCTTTAGTGGTAGGAGGGGATTTTAATTGTGTTTTATCCAGAACAGATAGACGGGGAGCAGGGGAAGATTTTAAAGTAGATAAAACATCGGTTTTACTGCAAGACATCTGCAAGGATTTTAAGCTACAAGACTGTTTTAAATCCATGCATCCTAGAGAGGAGGGCTTCACCTGGTTCAGTGGTGACGGCACCAAAGCCTCTCGCATTGACTATGTTTTTACACGGGACTGCCCACCAACTGATGCTAGATTGACCCCCGTTTTCTTTTCTGATCACGCAATGCTGTCATGCACCCTGACACTCTCTTCTGGTGTGACTGTAGGAAGTGGTCTGTGGAAGCTCAACTGCTCCCTGTTAGAGGACAGGGAGATAGTTGGACAATACAGGGAGCAGTATAGCCAATGGCAGACCCTTCAAGACTTTTACGATTCACGTGCACACTGGTGGGAGTGGGTGAAGACAAAGACTAAGGCTTTTTTTAGACAGGCAGGGAGAAAGAAAAAAGATAAGGAAAAAAGATGCATGTTGGGACTGCAGAAAAGACTACAGAGATATTTTAAACTTGTGAACCAAGGATTTGATTTTAATGACGACATTTTAGAAGTCAAAAAACAAATGTCAAAATTAGCTGAAATAAAGAGTCAGGGTATCATTTTAAGAAGCAAAGAGAGAGAAAGAGAAGAAGGAGAAAAATGCACACGATACTTTTTTAAGAAGATAGCTAGCAGAAGTGGGGTTTTAACAAAGCTAAAAAAAGAAGACGGGTTTTTAACTGCTAACACAAACGAACTTATTGAAACAGTGGAACTCTTTTACAATAAATTATATGAAAAAAAAGACATAGAGACAGACATTACAGAACAGGTTTTAGAATACATTGATAGGACGGTGGAGGAAAGTGTGCTTTTAACCCAGGATTTTACCCTTTTAGAGTTAGGTAAATGTTTAAAAAATTTTAAGAAGGGGAAGTCCCCAGGACAAGATGGACTTCCCCTGGAATTTTATCTGACCTTTTGGGATATCCTTGCACATGACCTACTTACTGTTTTAAATGACTTTGAACGACTAGACCTGCTACCTGAGAGCTTTAGAGTAGGGATAGTGACATTAATCCACAAAAAAGAGGACCAGACTGACCTGAAAAACTGGAGACCAATAACGCTTTTAAACTTTGACTGCAAACTTTTTAGCAAACTTTTATCAACACGTTTATCTTTGGTTTTAGGGGAGGTGATCCACCCGGATCAAGCCTGTGCCATCCCGGGGAGGAAGATCACCGACAGCCTCGTACTGATCAGAGACACCATCTGTTACGCGAGAGACAGAGACATTCGGCTTGTATTGCTAAATTTAGACTTTGAAAAAGCCTTCGATCGGGTCTCGCACCAGTACCTATTTCAGGTACTGCAAAAAATGGGGTTTCCTGAGAGGGTCATAGCGTGGGTGGGTTTGCTCTACCGGGGAATCAACAGCAAAATCCTTGTAAATGGGCAACTTACCAAAGCAGTGAATATATGCTGCGGTGTCCGTCAGGGTTGTCCGTTATCTGCCCTCCTTTACGTTATATGTGTGGAACCATTGGCACAGATCTTGAGAAGGGACAAATGGATCAATGGGGTGTCAATTCCGGGGAGTGGGGGCTTGGTCACAAAATGCCTTTTATACATGGATGATGTCAATGTTTTATGTACAGACCTTTTAGCTGTAAACAGGACCATGGACTTGACGGACTGGTACGGACGGGCCTCTGGAGCCAGACTTAACCGCGACAAGACCCAAGCCCAATTTTACGGACCATGGACAGTGACCGAGACCACAGGACTCCCTCTGACTGTGACCCTGACTGACATGAAAATACTCGGGGTAAAATTTGACGGGGAAGGGGGTGGGAGGAGCAATTGGCTTGACGCGATAGGGAAAGTTAGAAAGAGACTGGGATACTGGAGACTAAGGGGACTGACAATGGAAGGCAAGGTTTTAGTCATAAAAGCTGTGATTTTACCCTTGTTTTTACTAATCAGTTCTGTTTTTATCCCGCCTCGTAGAGTGCTTTTAGATCTCGATCGAGCCATTTTTTACTTTCTGTGGGGGTCCAAGTGGGAGCGACTTAGAAGAAACGTCATGAAGATGCCAAAAACAAAAGGAGGGAAAGATGTTCCAGACCTCCACCTGTTTTTAGGAAGCCAATACACCACACTGCACCTCAAATATGCCACATCCCCATCCAGAGATCACAAGACATCTGCCATGGCAAGATTCTGGATGGGGTCTTACCTCAGGACACTCAAGTTTTTACCTGTCGATCTTAGAGCACCTGTGTCTTTTAAACTGCCCACGGCCTATGATTTTATACGCAAATTTTTAAAAGATTTTAACTTGGAACAGGAGGAGCTGTCACTTTTAACCAACCACCGCTCTCTTCTCTCTCTTGTGCAGGAGCGGGAGCCAGTGAGTCCGGTGCGTGGGCTCGCAATCGGCGAGCCCTCAAGTGTTTGGCACAATGTCAACCATCCTGCTCTCCCAAACAGACTACGGGATCTCTCCTGGATGGTAGCTCATGAGGTCCTCCCGGTCAGGTCCGTGATGCACTCCCGGGGCATGTCACCATCCGCCATCTGCCCCCGACCGGGTTGTGGCGCGCCCGAGTCGGCGAGGCACTTGTTCTGGGAGTGCAGCGCTGCCATTGACCTGTGGGCAATGGCCGGCTCCCAGCAATTCCCGTACTTGCCAGCAGGGGAGGTCCTAGATGCACAACTAGTGCTCTACGGGGTGAGCCAGAAGAAAAGAACAACAGAGGAATTCTCCAAGCTCTGGCTCACCCTGGCCGCCATGAAAGACGCTATATGGACCTCCAGAAACCTGCTGGCGAGAAAGCGCATGCAGATCCCCCCCGTGGCTACGATCCAAATGGCTGCAGCGACGGTCCAGGCAGCCGTCGCTGCTGGCGGCAGGCCTAGGACGTAGCCACATGAAGCATCGCCTCTGCGCTCATTCGGAGGTGGGAGCCGGAGCCACACACAAAGGTCAAGGCAGCAGCGGCCTGATCCTCCGGGTGTGGCAGGTGGGAAGGAGCAAGAGGCTGAGGGCCTCCTCTGAGCATCACCAGCGGGTACCCAGGGATCTGATGGGAGAGCGGGATGAGTTCCCCATGATAGGGACTCACCCCGCTCCTGCATAACAAAGACTTGAGAGCTTTTAAATGCCCTCCCTTTTTAAAAAAGACACACTGATATATTATACACTTACACTGATTCACAGAACGGACTTTTAATGCCACAAAGGAGCACTTTGTTTTAACATGTCTTGTGTATTTTAAGGCAACAATTGTGTTTTTTTTTTTAATCTGTAAACACCTTTTATTGGATATGATGGTGTTTTTTTTATGGTGGATGGTTTTACAGATTTAACTACTGTATTGTTGCGGATGACATGTTGATTTTAAGTGTTTTCAAATTGTATTGTGGACTGTGTTCTGAATAAGTGTGAAAAATAGAGAAACTTGTGTCAATAAACTTTTTTCAAAAGAAAAAAATCTGTTCTTATCAGTTTAATATCTGATATGTCCTCTATATGGGGACAACATATTAAATGGATTTTTAGCCTCGGGAGCTGAAACAGGGGCTTGCTCCGTTCACTCCACGCATCGACCCGGTATTGCAGCGCCGCCGGGAACGGTGCACCCCTCTCCGGCCTTGTTGAAAATCAATCAGTGTTGCAGACCAAAGGCCTTGACAAACTTGACATTGCGGCACAGAATCGGCAGCAAGAAGAAGGCTGGCAAACCGCAGCGAGAGCTGCGCTTTGCATGGTCAGAAAAAGAGGCAAAACTGCCTCGCCGCGGCCGGTGCGCAATACCTGCTGAGTGTGCCCTGCATTTCCCCCCCGCGGTCCTCAACTGAAACAGAGAGTCTGGAAGCGCCCGAGTGTTTGTGACGTTTGGTGGCCTGCGCCCAACGAGCAGGCTTTTCTCTCTCCACAAACCGGTCGAGTAGAGCCTGGGATAATGTGGGGACGGGCGTGGCCAGGGATTTTGGTGCGCGATGAGCCAAGTGAGGCTCACCATGAGAAGAGTGCCTGGGACCACAGCTGTCTTGGCTGCTGTCGAGGAGAGGCGCTGTACTTACTCGGGTTTCTCTTCATAACGCACAAGTCTTTCGCCTTTTACTAAAGACTTCCGTGGAGAGGAACACCAATGAGTTGAAGATATTTTTGGCAGGCTTTGCCGTTTGGCTGAGCCTCGTGCATGTGTGAAAATCAATAAAGCCGGCCTTAACCAGACTCGGGGCTAAGCCACGGAGCGCTTGGGAGGAGCCGCTAAGCACAAGCCACTCCGCCGCGCAATGCAAATGGCACACCGCGACGAGTGTGAAGCGTGCCAGGAGGTGGGCTCAGGCAGCAGACGACTGGGGCTCATCGCTTCTCGGCCTTTTGGCTAAGATCAAGTGTAGTATCTGTTCTTATCAGTTTAATATCTGATATGTCCTCTATATGGGGACAACATATTAAATGGATTTTTAGCCTCGGGAGCTGAAACAGGGGCTTGCTCCGTTCACTCCACGCATCGACCCGGTATTGCAGCGCCGCCGGGAACGGTGCACCCCTCTCCGGCCTTGTTGAAAATCAATCAGTGTTGCAGACCAAAGGCCTTGACAAACTTGACATTGCGGCACAGAATCGGCAGCAAGAAGAAGGCTGGCAAACCGCAGCGAGAGCTGCGCTTTGCATGGTCAGAAAAAGAGGCAAAACTGCCTCGCCGCGGCCGGTGCGCAATACCTGCTGAGTGTGCCCTGCATTTCCCCCCCGCGGTCCTCAACTGAAACAGAGAGTCTGGAAGCGCCCGAGTGTTTGTGACGTTTGGTGGCCTGCGCCCAACGAGCAGGCTTTTCTCTCTCCACAAACCGGTCGAGTAGAGCCTGGGATAATGTGGGGACGGGCGTGGCCAGGGATTTTGGTGCGCGATGAGCCAAGTGAGGCTCACCATGAGAAGAGTGCCTGGGACCACAGCTGTCTTGGCTGCTGTCGAGGAGAGGCGCTGTACTTACTCGGGTTTCTCTTCATAACGCACAAGTCTTTCGCCTTTTACTAAAGACTTCCGTGGAGAGGAACACCAATGAGTTGAAGATATTTTTGGCAGGCTTTGCCGTTTGGCTGAGCCTCGTGCATGTGTGAAAATCAATAAAGCCGGCCTTAACCAGACTCGGGGCTAAGCCACGGAGCGCTTGGGAGGAGCCGCTAAGCACAAGCCACTCCGCCGCGCAATGCAAATGGCACACCGCGACGAGTGTGAAGCGTGCCAGGAGGTGGGCTCAGGCAGCAGACGACTGGGGCTCATCGCTTCTCGGCCTTTTGGCTAAGACAGCGATCACTCCCTGCAAGCGGGATTATTTTCTCATTGTGGAAGTAATCCTTTGCGACTTGGGAGACATTGTTGTATTGCTTCTTTGCACATTTTTGTTTGTTATTATTGCACATTTGCACAGTGGTTTGTTGGAGACATCTAAGAGCCTGTCAAGGTAAGAAAGCTTTTAGTTTTTTTTTGCTTTTTGCTGTCTTATTCTTGACTGGTTTTAGGTGTTTTTACAGCCTTTTTTTAGCTTGTATTTATTTAACTTATTGTATTTTATTCATCGTTGAAGTGTGGTGTCTCCAGCCATGTCGGCTGCCCGTGCCGGCATGCGGAGGCACCACAGTGTGCGTTTTACCTTTTTAGAAAGAGATGGAAAGCTCCTGGAGATGTCCAGATTGGACTTCTCCAGGAAGCTAATTCAAAAGGCCCTTGGCTTTTCCCCACAGCAATTGAACTGCGTACTGTCTCTTCCCTTCAACAAAGGTTTTGATATTAGTTTTGTTACCGCTGCAGTGCTACAAGAATTTTGGCAACGCTTTGAAAAGGTTAAGACCCAGTTTTCAGCATTCAACGTGGAGAAACTGACTGACAACTCTCTGAAAGTGGTTATTGTTAGGATGTTCAATGAAATGGTGAATGCTGAAGATATATGCATGTGGCTGGGTAGATACTGCACTGTGAAGGGCCAGGCTACCAAGGTGAGGGATGAAGATGGCATCTGGAACTGTGCCTGGAGGGTCCCCATTCAACAATGGCAGGACCCCCAGGGGTACCAGGGCCTGAGGCATCTCCCATCCATGGTAGTTCTTGGTGAGAACAGGGGCTACATTCACTACCAGGGCATGCCCAAGCTCTGCCGCAAGTGTGGTGAGCATGGACACCTGGCAGAGGCTTGCCAAAACATTGTTTGCGGTAAATGCAGAGAAATTGGGCACTCCTTTGAGGAGTGTCCCAATGGCAGAAAGTGCAATCTCTGTGGAGAGACAAATCACCTCTTCAGAGATTGCCCAATGTCTTTTGCCAACAAACTGAAAGCCCAAAGAAAACAAGACTCGGAAATTGAAAAAGAAAAAATATTAAAGGAAAATGGCCGAAATGTAACTGTCGAAGTGCTAATTGAAGAGGAGGGGCTGGGAAATTCAAATCTCCCGCCAAAATCTGTGGTTGGAGGAGAGGAGCCCGGTGAGGCGGGACAAGGGGAGGGGCCTGGCTTTAACCCAGCAGAGGGTGCTGCTGAGGGAGATGGGGAAAGCCAGGCAGCAGGTGGAGCTGGACAAGATGGCTCGACAGGCACTGACTCAGCCAATAGCCTCATTACAGTCGGGGAGGAACAAGAGGAAGGAGAGTCCAGTGACACCTCCCTCCCCAATACCCAGCCCAACCTCAAGAGAACTGCATCTGAACTGTCCAGCTCTGAGGCTGATGCAGCCTCGGAGAAGAAGGGAAGGGCTGAGCTTGACTCATACAGTTCCCCTGTGGAGCAGCTCAGAGCCTTCCCTTCCAGTTCACCCGATCAGTGCTCATTTCTTAATATAGCACTACAGTCAACTCCATTGGAAAAGCGTGCCGACATGGCTTTCCGGAGGAAAGAGTCTCAGGCCTCACCCCCCGATTGCATGGGGATAGTGAAATGAGATCCTTTTACATTCCTGAAAGTCTGGAAGTTTTAACAAGTAGTCTTTTAATTTTTTATTCCTTAAAATGTCATACCTGTTGTTTTTACCAATTATACTCATGACCCTCAACATTTCCACCCTCAATGTGAGAAGTGTGAGGTCGGGAGTTAGAGCCCAGACTGTTTTATCCTACCTAAATCCTTTTACGTCAGATGTGTTTTTATTACAGGAGTGCAATCTGCCCTTTTTAACAACCTACAGGAAATGGGAGGAGAAATGGCCACTCGGTCAATCCATGTGGAGTGGATCAAACCACAACAAGTCAGATGGAGTGGCCATTTTAATTAAAAACCCCTTGGTAGTGGTGAGGGGCAGCACTGTGGTGAGAGACGGACGGGCAGTTTTAGCACACTTGACATACATGGGGCAGGATTTTAACCTACTCAACGTATACGGTTTTAACGACAAAAATGACAGGTATGACCTTTTAGAAGAACTGCAGTCCCACATGCTAGGTAGGGTGCCTTTAGTGGTAGGAGGGGATTTTAATTGTGTTTTATCCAGAACAGATAGACGGGGAGCAGGGGAAGATTTTAAAGTAGATAAAACATCGGTTTTACTGCAAGACATCTGCAAGGATTTTAAGCTACAAGACTGTTTTAAATCCATGCATCCTAGAGAGGAGGGCTTCACCTGGTTCAGTGGTGACGGCACCAAAGCCTCTCGCATTGACTATGTTTTTACACGGGACTGCCCACCAACTGATGCTAGATTGACCCCCGTTTTCTTTTCTGATCACGCAATGCTGTCATGCACCCTGACACTCTCTTCTGGTGTGACTGTAGGAAGTGGTCTGTGGAAGCTCAACTGCTCCCTGTTAGAGGACAGGGAGATAGTTGGACAATACAGGGAGCAGTATAGCCAATGGCAGACCCTTCAAGACTTTTACGATTCACGTGCACACTGGTGGGAGTGGGTGAAGACAAAGACTAAGGCTTTTTTTAGACAGGCAGGGAGAAAGAAAAAAGATAAGGAAAAAAGATGCATGTTGGGACTGCAGAAAAGACTACAGAGATATTTTAAACTTGTGAACCAAGGATTTGATTTTAATGACGACATTTTAGAAGTCAAAAAACAAATGTCAAAATTAGCTGAAATAAAGAGTCAGGGTATCATTTTAAGAAGCAAAGAGAGAGAAAGAGAAGAAGGAGAAAAATGCACACGATACTTTTTTAAGAAGATAGCTAGCAGAAGTGGGGTTTTAACAAAGCTAAAAAAAGAAGACGGGTTTTTAACTGCTAACACAAACGAACTTATTGAAACAGTGGAACTCTTTTACAATAAATTATATGAAAAAAAAGACATAGAGACAGACATTACAGAACAGGTTTTAGAATACATTGATAGGACGGTGGAGGAAAGTGTGCTTTTAACCCAGGATTTTACCCTTTTAGAGTTAGGTAAATGTTTAAAAAATTTTAAGAAGGGGAAGTCCCCAGGACAAGATGGACTTCCCCTGGAATTTTATCTGACCTTTTGGGATATCCTTGCACATGACCTACTTACTGTTTTTAATGACTTTGAACGACTAGACCTGTTACCTGAGAGCTTTAGAGTAGGGATAGTGACATTAATCCACAAAAAAGAGGACCAGACTGACCTGAAAAACTGGAGACCAATAACGCTTTTAAACTTTGACTGCAAACTTTTTAGCAAACTTTTATCAACACGTTTATCTTTGGTTTTAGGGGAGGTGATCCACCCGGATCAAGCCTGTGCCATCCCGGGGAGGAAGATCACCGACAGCCTCGTACTGATCAGAGACACCATCTGTTACGCGAGAGACAGAGACATTCGGCTTGTATTGCTAAATTTAGACTTTGAAAAAGCCTTCGATCGGGTCTCGCACCAGTACCTATTTCAGGTACTGCAAAAAATGGGGTTTCCTGAGAGGGTCATAGCGTGGGTGGGTTTGCTCTACCGGGGAATCAACAGCAAAATCCTTGTAAATGGGCAACTTACCAAAGCAGTGAATATATGCTGCGGTGTCCGTCAGGGTTGTCCGTTATCTGCCCTCCTTTACGTTATATGTGTGGAACCATTGGCACAGATCTTGAGAAGGGACAAATGGATCAATGGGGTGTCAATTCCGGGGAGTGGGGGCTTGGTCACAAAATGCCTTTTATACATGGATGATGTCAATGTTTTATGTACAGACCTTTTAGCTGTAAACAGGACCATGGACTTGACGGACTGGTATGGACGGGCCTCTGGAGCCAGACTTAACCGCGACAAGACCCAAGCCCAATTTTACGGACCATGGACAGTGACCGAGACCACAGGACTCCCTCTGACTGTGACCCTGACTGACATGAAAATACTCGGGGTAAAATTTGACGGGGAAGGGGGTGGGAGGAGCAATTGGCTTGACGCGATAGGGAAAGTTAGAAAGAGACTGGGATACTGGAGACTAAGGGGACTGACAATGGAAGGCAAGGTTTTAGTCATAAAAGCTGTGATTTTACCCTTGTTTTTACTAATCAGTTCTGTTTTTATCCCGCCTCGTAGAGTGCTTTTAGATCTCGATCGAGCCATTTTTTACTTTCTGTGGGGGTCCAAGTGGGAGCGACTTAGAAGAAACGTCATGAAGATGCCAAAAACAAAAGGAGGGAAAGATGTTCCAGACCTCCACCTGTTTTTAGGAAGCCAATACACCACACTGCACCTCAAATATGCCACATCCCCATCCAGAGATCACAAGACATCTGCCATGGCAAGATTCTGGATGGGGTCTTACCTCAGGACACTCAAGTTTTTACCTGTCGATCTTAGAGCACCTGTGTCTTTTAAACTGCCCACGGCCTATGATTTTATACGCAAATTTTTAAAAGATTTTAACTTGGAACAGGAGGAGCTGTCACTTTTAACCAACCACCGCTCTCTTCTCTCTCTTGTGCAGGAGCGGGAGCCAGTGAGTCCGGTGCGCGGGCTCGCAATCGGCGAGCCCTCAAGTGTTTGGCGCAATGTCAACCATCCCGTTCTCCCAAACAGATTACGGGATCTCTCCTGGATGGTAGCTCATGAGGTCCTCCCGGTCAGGTCCGTGATGCACTCCCGGGGCATGTCACCATCCGCCATCTGCCCCCGACCGGGTTGTGGCGCGCCCGAGTCGGCGAGGCACTTGTTCTGGGAGTGCAGCGCTGCCATTGACCTGTGGGCAATGGCCGGCTCCCAGCAATTCCCGTACTTGCCAGCAGGGGAGGTCCTAGATGCACAACTAGTGCTCTACGGGGTGAGCCAGAAGAAAAGAACAACAGAGGAATTCTCCAAGCTCTGGCTCACCCTGGCCGCCATGAAAGACGCTATATGGACCTCCAGAAACCTGCTGGCGAGAAAGCGCATGCAGATCCCCCCCGTGGCTACGATCCAAATGGCTGCAGCGACGGTCCAGGCAGCCGTCGCTGCTGGCGGCAGGCCTAGGACGTAGCCACATGAAGCATCGCCTCTGCGCTCATTCGGAGGTGGGAGCCGGAGCCACACACAAAGGTCAAGGCAGCAGCGGCCTGATCCTCCGGGTGTGGCAGGTGGGAAGGAGCAAGAGGCTGAGGGCCTCCTCTGAGCATCACCAGCGGGTACCCAGGGATCTGATGGGAGAGCGGGATGAGTTCCCCATGATAGGGACTCACCCCGCTCCTGCATAACAAAGACTTGAGAGCTTTTAAATGCCCTCCCTTTTTAAAAAAGACACACTGATATATTATACACTTACACTGATTCACAGAACGGACTTTTAATGCCACAAAGGAGCACTTTGTTTTAACATGTCTTGTGTATTTTAAGGCAACAATTATGTTTTTTTTTTTTTAATCTGTAAACACCTTTTATTGGATATGATGGTGTTTTTTTTATGGTGGATGGTTATACAGATTTAACTACTGTATTGTTGCGGATGACATGTTGATTTTAAGTGTTTTCAAATTGTATTGTGGACTGTGTTCTGAATAAGTGTGAAAAATAGAGAAACTTGTGTCAATAAACTTTTTTAAAAAAAAAAAAAAAAAAAAAAAAATCTGTTCTTATCAGTTTAATATCTGATATGTCCTCTATATGGGGACAACATATTAAATGGATTTTTAGCCTCGGGAGCTGAAACAGGGGCTTGCTCCGTTCACTCCACGCATCGACCCGGTATTGCAGCGCCGCCGGGAACGGTGCACCCCTCTCCGGCCTTGTTGAAAATCAATCAGTGTTGCAGACCAAAGGCCTTGACAAACTTGACATTGCGGCACAGAATCGGCAGCAAGAAGAAGGCTGGCAAACCGCAGCGAGAGCTGCGCTTTGCATGGTCAGAAAAAGAGGCAAAACTGCCTCGCCGCGGCCGGTGCGCAATACCTGCTGAGTGTGCCCTGCATTTCCCCCCCGCGGTCCTCAACTGAAACAGAGAGTCTGGAAGCGCCCGAGTGTTTGTGACGTTTGGTGGCCTGCGCCCAACGAGCAGGCTTTTCTCTCTCCACAAACCGGTCGAGTAGAGCCTGGGATAATGTGGGGACGGGCGTGGCCAGGGATTTTGGTGCGCGATGAGCCAAGTGAGGCTCACCATGAGAAGAGTGCCTGGGACCACAGCTGTCTTGGCTGCTGTCGAGGAGAGGCGCTGTACTTACTCGGGTTTCTCTTCATAACGCACAAGTCTTTCGCCTTTTACTAAAGACTTCCGTGGAGAGGAACACCAATGAGTTGAAGATATTTTTGGCAGGCTTTGCCGTTTGGCTGAGCCTCGTGCATGTGTGAAAATCAATAAAGCCGGCCTTAACCAGACTCGGGGCTAAGCCACGGAGCGCTTGGGAGGAGCCGCTAAGCACAAGCCACTCCGCCGCGCAATGCAAATGGCACACCGCGACGAGTGTGAAGCGTGCCAGGAGGTGGGCTCAGGCAGCAGACGACTGGGGCTCATCGCTTCTCGGCCTTTTGGCTAAGATCAAGTGTAGTATCTGTTCTTATCAGTTTAATATCTGATATGTCCTCTATATGGGGACAACATATTAAATGGATTTTTAGCCTCGGGAGCTGAAACAGGGGCTTGCTCCGTTCACTCCACGCATCGACCCGGTATTGCAGCGCCGCCGGGAACGGTGCACCCCTCTCCGGCCTTGTTGAAAATCAATCAGTGTTGCAGACCAAAGGCCTTGACAAACTTGACATTGCGGCACAGAATCGGCAGCAAGAAGAAGGCTGGCAAACCGCAGCGAGAGCTGCGCTTTGCATGGTCAGAAAAAGAGGCAAAACTGCCTCGCCGCGGCCGGTGCGCAATACCTGCTGAGTGTGCCCTGCATTTCCCCCCCGCGGTCCTCAACTGAAACAGAGAGTCTGGAAGCGCCCGAGTGTTTGTGACGTTTGGTGGCCTGCGCCCAACGAGCAGGCTTTTCTCTCTCCACAAACCGGTCGAGTAGAGCCTGGGATAATGTGGGGACGGGCGTGGCCAGGGATTTTGGTGCGCGATGAGCCAAGTGAGGCTCACCATGAGAAGAGTGCCTGGGACCACAGCTGTCTTGGCTGCTGTCGAGGAGAGGCGCTGTACTTACTCGGGTTTCTCTTCATAACGCACAAGTCTTTCGCCTTTTACTAAAGACTTCCGTGGAGAGGAACACCAATGAGTTGAAGATATTTTTGGCAGGCTTTGCCGTTTGGCTGAGCCTCGTGCATGTGTGAAAATCAATAAAGCCGGCCTTAACCAGACTCGGGGCTAAGCCACGGAGCGCTTGGGAGGAGCCGCTAAGCACAAGCCACTCCGCCGCGCAATGCAAATGGCACACCGCGACGAGTGTGAAGCGTGCCAGGAGGTGGGCTCAGGCAGCAGACGACTGGGGCTCATCGCTTCTCGGCCTTTTGGCTAAGATCAAGTGTAGTATCTGTTCTTATCAGTTTAATATCTGATATGTCCTCTATATGGGGACAACATATTAAATGGATTTTTAGCCTCGGGAGCTGAAACAGGGGCTTGCTCCGTTCACTCCACGCATCGACCCGGTATTGCAGCGCCGCCGGGAACGGTGCACCCCTCTCCGGCCTTGTTGAAAATCAATCAGTGTTGCAGACCAAAGGCCTTGACAAACTTGACATTGCGGCACAGAATCGGCAGCAAGAAGAAGGCTGGCAAACCGCAGCGAGAGCTGCGCTTTGCATGGTCAGAAAAAGAGGCAAAACTGCCTCGCCGCGGCCGGTGCGCAATACCTGCTGAGTGTGCCCTGCATTTCCCCCCCGCGGTCCTCAACTGAAACAGAGAGTCTGGAAGCGCCCGAGTGTTTGTGACATTTGGTGGCCTGCGCCCAACGAGCAGGCTTTTCTCTCTCCACAAACCGGTCGAGTAGAGCCTGGGATAATGTGGGGACGGGCGTGGCCAGGGATTTTGGTGCGCGATGAGCCAAGTGAGGCTCACCATGAGAAGAGTGCCTGGGACCACAGCTGTCTTGGCTGCTGTCGAGGAGAGGCGCTGTACTTACTCGGGTTTCTCTTCATAACGCACAAGTCTTTCGCCTTTTACTAAAGACTTCCGTGGAGAGGAACACCAATGAGTTGAAGATATTTTTGGCAGGCTTTGCCGTTTGGCTGAGCCTCGTGCATGTGTGAAAATCAATAAAGCCGGCCTTAACCAGACTCGGGGCTAAGCCACGGAGCGCTTGGGAGGAGCCGCTAAGCACAAGCCACTCCGCCGCGCAATGCAAATGGCACACCGCGACGAGTGTGAAGCGTGCCAGGAGGTGGGCTCAGGCAGCAGACGACTGGGGCTCATCGCTTCTCGGCCTTTTGGCTAAGATCAAGTGTAGTATCTGTTCTTATCAGTTTAATATCTGATATGTCCTCTATATGGGGACAACATATTAAATGGATTTTTAGCCTCGGGAGCTGAAACAGGGGCTTGCTCCGTTCACTCCACGCATCGACCCGGTATTGCAGCGCCGCCGGGAACGGTGCACCCCTCTCCGGCCTTGTTGAAAATCAATCAGTGTTGCAGACCAAAGGCCTTGACAAACTTGACATTGCGGCACAGAATCGGCAGCAAGAAGAAGGCTGGCAAACCGCAGCGAGAGCTGCGCTTTGCATGGTCAGAAAAAGAGGCAAAACTGCCTCGCCGCGGCCGGTGCGCAATACCTGCTGAGTGTGCCCTGCATTTCCCCCCCCGCGGTCCTCAACTGAAACAGAGAGTCTGGAAGCGCCCGAGTGTTTGTGACGTTTGGTGGCCTGCGCCCAACGAGCAGGCTTTTCTCTCTCCACAAACCGGTCGAGTAGAGCCTGGGATAATGTGGGGACGGGCGTGGCCAGGGATTTTGGTGCGCGATGAGCCAAGTGAGGCTCACCATGAGAAGAGTGCCTGGGACCACAGCTGTCTTGGCTGCTGTCGAGGAGAGGCGCTGTACTTACTCGGGTTTCTCTTCATAACGCACAAGTCTTTCGCCTTTTACTAAAGACTTCCGTGGAGAGGAACACCAATGAGTTGAAGATATTTTTGGCAGGCTTTGCCGTTTGGCTGAGCCTCGTGCATGTGTGAAAATCAATAAAGCCGGCCTTAACCAGACTCGGGGCTAAGCCACGGAGCGCTTGGGAGGAGCCGCTAAGCACAAGCCACTCCGCCGCGCAATGCAAATGGCACACCGCGACGAGTGTGAAGCGTGCCAGGAGGTGGGCTCAGGCAGCAGACGACTGGGGCTCATCGCTTCTCGGCCTTTTGGCTAAGATCAAGTGTAGTATCTGTTCTTATCAGTTTAATATCTGATATGTCCTCTATATGGGGACAACATATTAAATGGATTTTTAGCCTCGGGAGCTGAAACAGGGGCTTGCTCCGTTCACTCCACGCATCGACCCGGTATTGCAGCGCCGCCGGGAACGGTGCACCCCTCTCCGGCCTTGTTGAAAATCAATCAGTGTTGCAGACCAAAGGCCTTGACAAACTTGACATTGCGGCACAGAATCGGCAGCAAGAAGAAGGCTGGCAAACCGCAGCGAGAGCTGCGCTTTGCATGGTCAGAAAAAGAGGCAAAACTGCCTCGCCGCGGCCGGTGCGCAATACCTGCTGAGTGTGCCCTGCATTTCCCCCCCCGCGGTCCTCAACTGAAACAGAGAGTCTGGAAGCGCCCGAGTGTTTGTGACGTTTGGTGGCCTGCGCCCAACGAGCAGGCTTTTCTCTCTCCACAAACCGGTCGAGTAGAGCCTGGGATAATGTGGGGACGGGCGTGGCCAGGGATTTTGGTGCGCGATGAGCCAAGTGAGGCTCACCATGAGAAGAGTGCCTGGGACCACAGCTGTCTTGGCTGCTGTCGAGGAGAGGCGCTGTACTTACTCGGGTTTCTCTTCATAACGCACAAGTCTTTCGCCTTTTACTAAAGACTTCCGTGGAGAGGAACACCAATGAGTTGAAGATATTTTTGGCAGGCTTTGCCGTTTGGCTGAGCCTCGTGCATGTGTGAAAATCAATAAAGCCGGCCTTAACCAGACTCGGGGCTAAGCCACGGAGCGCTTGGGAGGAGCCGCTAAGCACAAGCCACTCCGCCGCGCAATGCAAATGGCACACCGCGACGAGTGTGAAGCGTGCCAGGAGGTGGGCTCAGGCAGCAGACGACTGGGGCTCATCGCTTCTCGGCCTTTTGGCTAAGACAGTGATCACTCCCTGCAAGCGGGATTATTTTCTCATTGTGGAAGTAATCCTTTGCGACTTGGGAGACATTGTTGTATTGCTTCTTTGCACATTTTTGTTTGTTATTATTGCACATTTGCACAGTGGTTTGTTGGAGACATCTAAGAGCCTGTCAAGGTAAGAAAGCTTTTAGTTTTTTTTTTTTGCTTTTTGCTGTCTTATTCTTGACTGGTTTTAGGTGTTTTTACAGCCTTTTTTTAGCTTGTATTTATTTAACTTATTGTATTTTATTCATCGTTGAAGTGTGGTGTCTCCAGCCATGTCGGCTGCCCGTGCCGGCATGCGGAGGCACCACAGTGTGCGTTTTACCTTTTTAGAAAGAGATGGAAAGCTCCTGGAGATGTCCAGATTGGACTTCTCCAGGAAGCTAATTCAAAAGGCCCTTGGCTTTTCCCCACAGCAATTGAACTGCGTACTGTCTCTTCCCTTCAACAAAGGTTTTGATATTAGTTTTGTTACCGCTGCAGTGCTACAAGAATTTTGGCAACGCTTTGAAAAGGTTAAGACCCAGTTTTCAGCATTCAACGTGGAGAAACTGACTGACAACTCTCTGAAAGTGGTTATTGTTAGGATGTTCAATGAAATGGTGAATGCTGAAGATATATGCATGTGGCTGGGTAGATACTGCACTGTGAAGGGCCAGGCTACCAAGGTGAGGGATGAAGATGGCATCTGGAACTGTGCCTGGAGGGTCCCCATTCAACAATGGCAGGACCCCCAGGGGTACCAGGGCCTGAGGCATCTCCCATCCATGGTAGTTCTTGGTGAGAACAGGGGCTACATTCACTACCAGGGCATGCCCAAGCTCTGCCGCAAGTGTGGTGAGCATGGACACCTGGCAGAGGCTTGCCAAAACATTGTTTGCGGTAAATGCAGAGAAATTGGGCACTCCTTTGAGGAGTGTCCCAATGGCAGAAAGTGCAATCTCTGTGGAGAGACAAATCACCTCTTCAGAGATTGCCCAATGTCTTTTGCCAACAAACTGAAAGCCCAAAGAAAACAAGAATCGGAAATTGAAAAAGAAAAAATATTAAAGGAAAATGGCCGAAATGTAACTGTCGAAGTGCTAATTGAAGAGGAGGGGCTGGGAAATTCAAATCTCCCGCCAAAATCTGTGGTTGGAGGAGAGGAGCCCGGTGAGGCGGGACAAGGGGAGGGGCCTGGCTTTAACCCAGCAGAGGGTGCTGCTGAGGGAGATGGGGAAAGCCAGGCAGCAGGTGGAGCTGGACAAGATGGCTCGACAGGCACTGACTCAGCCAATAGCCTCATTACAGTCGGGGAGGAACAAGAGGAAGGAGAGTCCAGTGACACCTCCCTCCCCAATACCCAGCCCAACCTCAAGAGAACTGCATCTGAACTGTCCAGCTCTGAGGCTGATGCAGCCTCGGAGAAGAAGGGAAGGGCTGAGCTTGACTCATACAGTTCCCCTGTGGAGCAGCTCAGAGCCTTCCCTTCCAGTTCACCCGATCAGTGCTCATTTCTTAATATAGCACTACAGTCAACTCCATTGGAAAAGCGTGCCGACATGGCTTTCCGGAGGAAAGAGTCTCAGGCCTCACCCCCCGATTGCATGGGGATAGTGAAATGAGATCCTTTTACATTCCTGAAAGTCTGGAAGTTTTAACAAGTAGTCTTTTAATTTTTTATTCCTTAAAATGTCATACCTGTTGTTTTTACCAATTATACTCATGACCCTCAACATTTCCACCCTCAATGTGAGAAGTGTGAGGTCGGGAGTTAGAGCCCAGACTGTTTTATCCTACCTAAATTCTTTTACGTCAGATGTGTTTTTATTACAGGAGTGCAATCTGCCCTTTTTAACAACCTACAGGAAATGGGAGGAGAAATGGCCACTCGGTCAATCCATGTGGAGTGGATCAAACCACAACAAGTCAGATGGAGTGGCCATTTTAATTAAAAACCCCTTGGTAGTGGTGAGGGGCAGCACTGTGGTGAGAGACGGACGGGCAGTTTTAGCACACTTGACATACATGGGGCAGGATTTTAACCTACTCAACGTATACGGTTTTAACGACAAAAATGACAGGTATGACCTTTTAGAAGAACTGCAGTCCCACATGCTAGGTAGGGTGCCTTTAGTGGTAGGAGGGGATTTTAATTGTGTTTTATCCAGAACAGATAGACGGGGAGCAGGGGAAGATTTTAAAGTAGATAAAACATCGGTTTTACTGCAAGACATCTGCAAGGATTTTAAGCTACAAGACTGTTTTAAATCCATGCATCCTAGAGAGGAGGGCTTCACCTGGTTCAGTGGTGACGGCACCAAAGCCTCTCGCATTGACTATGTTTTTACACGGGACTGCCCACCAACTGATGCTAGATTGACCCCCGTTTTCTTTTCTGATCACGCAATGCTGTCATGCACCCTGACACTCTCTTCTGGTGTGACTGTAGGAAGTGGTCTGTGGAAGCTCAACTGCTCCCTGTTAGAGGACAGGGAGATAGTTGGACAATACAGGGAGCAGTATAGCCAATGGCAGACCCTTCAAGACTTTTACGATTCACGTGCACACTGGTGGGAGTGGGTGAAGACAAAGACTAAGACTTTTTTTAGACAGGCAGGGAGAAAGAAAAAAGATAAGGAAAAAAGATGCATGTTGGGACTGCAGAAAAGACTACAGAGATATTTTAAACTTGTGAACCAAGGATTTGATTTTAATGACGACATTTTAGAAGTCAAAAAACAAATGTCAAAATTAGCTGAAATAAAGAGTCAGGGTATCATTTTAAGAAGCAAAGAGAGAGAAAGAGAAGAAGGAGAAAAATGCACACGATACTTTTTTAAGAAGATAGCTAGCAGAAGTGGGGTTTTAACAAAGCTAAAAAAAGAAGACGGGTTTTTAACTGCTAACACAAACGAACTTATTGAAACAGTGGAACTCTTTTACAATAAATTATATGGAAAAAAAGACATAGAGACAGACATTACAGAACAGGTTTTAGAATACATTGATAGGACGGTGGAGGAAAGTGTGCTTTTAACCCAGGATTTTACCCTTTTAGAGTTAGGTAAATGTTTAAAAAATTTTAAGAAGGGGAAGTCCCCAGGACAAGATGGACTTCCCCTGGAATTTTATCTGACCTTTTGGGATATCCTTGCACATGACCTACTTACTGTTTTTAATGACTTTGAACGACTAGACCTGTTACCTGAGAGCTTTAGAGTAGGGATAGTGACATTAATCCACAAAAAAGAGGACCAGACTGACCTGAAAAACTGGAGACCAATAACGCTTTTAAACTTTGACTGCAAACTTTTTAGCAAACTTTTATCAACACGTTTATCTTTGGTTTTAGGGGAGGTGATCCACCCGGATCAAGCCTGTGCCATCCCGGGGAGGAAGATCACCGACAGCCTCGTACTGATCAGAGACACCATCTGTTACGCGAGAGACAGAGACATTCGGCTTGTATTGCTAAATTTAGACTTTGAAAAAGCCTTCGATCGGGTCTCGCACCAGTACCTATTTCAGGTACTGCAAAAAATGGGGTTTCCTGAGAGGGTCATAGCGTGGGTGGGTTTGCTCTACCGGGGAATCAACAGCAAAATCCTTGTAAATGGGCAACTTACCAAAGCAGTGAATATATGCTGCGGTGTCCGTCAGGGTTGTCCGTTATCTGCCCTCCTTTACGTTATATGTGTGGAACCATTGGCACAGATCTTGAGAAGGGACAAATGGATCAATGGGGTGTCAATTCCGGGGAGTGGGGGCTTGGTCACAAAATGCCTTTTATACATGGATGATGTCAATGTTTTATGTACAGACCTTTTAGCTGTAAACAGGACCATGGACTTGACGGACTGGTATGGACGGGCCTCTGGAGCCAGACTTAACCGCGACAAGACCCAAGCCCAATTTTACGGACCATGGACAGTGACCGAGACCACAGGACTCCCTCTGACTGTGACCCTGACTGACATGAAAATACTCGGGGTAAAATTTGACGGGGAAGGGGGTGGGAGGAGCAATTGGCTTGACGCGATAGGGAAAGTTAGAAAGAGACTGGGATACTGGAGACTAAGGGGACTGACAATGGAAGGCAAGGTTTTAGTCATAAAAGCTGTGATTTTACCCTTGTTTTTACTAATCAGTTCTGTTTTTATCCCGCCTCGTAGAGTGCTTTTAGATCTCGATCGAGCCATTTTTTACTTTCTGTGGGGGTCCAAGTGGGAGCGACTTAGAAGAAACGTCATGAAGATGCCAAAAACAAAAGGAGGGAAAGATGTTCCAGACCTCCACCTGTTTTTAGGAAGCCAATACACCACACTGCACCTCAAATATGCCACATCCCCATCCAGAGATCACAAGACATCTGCCATGGCAAGATTCTGGATGGGGTCTTACCTCAGGACACTCAAGTTTTTACCTGTCGATCTTAGAGCACCTGTGTCTTTTAAACTGCCCACGGCCTATGATTTTATACGCAAATTTTTAAAAGATTTTAACTTGGAACAGGAGGAGCTGTCACTTTTAACCAACCACCGCTCTCTTCTCTCTCTTGTGCAGGAGCGGGAGCCAGTGAGTCCGGTGCGCGGGCTCGCAATCGGCGAGCCCTCAAGTGTTTGGCGCAATGTCAACCATCCCGTTCTCCCAAACAGATTACGGGATCTCTCCTGGATGGTAGCTCATGAGGTCCTCCCGGTCAGGTCCGTGATGCACTCCCGGGGCATGTCACCATCCGCCATCTGCCCCCGACCGGGTTGTGGCGCGCCCGAGTCGGCGAGGCACTTGTTCTGGGAGTGCAGCGCTGCCATTGACCTGTGGGCAATGGCCGGCTCCCAGCAATTCCCGTACTTGCCAGCAGGGGAGGTCCTAGATGCACAACTAGTGCTCTACGGGGTGAGCCAGAAGAAAAGAACAACAGAGGAATTCTCCAAGCTCTGGCTCACCCTGGCCGCCATGAAAGACGCTATATGGACCTCCAGAAACCTGCTGGCGAGAAAGCGCATGCAGATCCCCCCCGTGGCTACGATCCAAATGGCTGCAGCGACGGTCCAGGCAGCCGTCGCTGCTGGCGGCAGGCCTAGGACGTAGCCACATGAAGCATCGCCTCTGCGCTCATTCGGAGGTGGGAGCCGGAGCCACACACAAAGGTCAAGGCAGCAGCGGCCTGATCCTCCGGGTGTGGCAGGTGGGAAGGAGCAAGAGGCTGAGGGCCTCCTCTGAGCATCACCAGCGGGTACCCAGGGATCTGATGGGAGAGCGGGATGAGTTCCCCATGATAGGGACTCACCCCGCTCCTGCATAACAAAGACTTGAGAGCTTTTAAATGCCCTCCCTTTTTAAAAAAGACACACTGATATATTATACACTTACACTGATTCACAGAACGGACTTTTAATGCCACAAAGGAGCACTTTGTTTTAACATGTCTTGTGTATTTTAAGGCAACAATTGTGTTTTTTTTTTAATCTGTAAACACCTTTTATTGGATATGATGGTGTTTTTTTTTTATGGTGGATGGTTTTACAGATTTAACTACTGTATTGTTGCGGATGACATGTTGATTTTAAGTGTTTTCAAATTGTATTGTGGACTGTGTTCTGAATAAGTGTAAAAAATAGAGAAACTTGTGTCAATAAACTTTTTTCAAAAGAAAAATCTGTTCTTATCAGTTTAATATCTGATATGTCCTCTATATGGGGACAACATATTGAATGGATTTTTAGCCTCGGGAGCTGAAACAGGGGCTTGCTCCGTTCACTCCACGCATCGACCCGGTATTGCAGCGCCGCCGGGAACGGTGCACCCCTCTCCGGCCTTGTTGAAAATCAATCAGTGTTGCAGACCAAAGGCCTTGACAAACTTGACATTGCGGCACAGAATCGGCAGCAAGAAGAAGGCTGGCAAACCGCAGCGAGAGCTGCGCTTTGCATGGTCAGAAAAAGAGGCAAAACTGCCTCGCCGCGGCCGGTGCGCAATACCTGCTGAGTGTGCCCTGCATTTCCCCCCCGCGGTCCTCAACTGAAACAGAGAGTCTGGAAGCGCCCGAGTGTTTGTGACGTTTGGTGGCCTGCGCCCAACGAGCAAGCTTTTCTCTCTCCACAAACCGGTCGAGTAGAGCCTGGGATAATGTGGGGACGGGCGTGGCCAGGGATTTTGGTGCGCGATGAGCCAAGTGAGGCTCACCATGAGAAGAGTGCCTGGGACCACAGCTGTCTTGGCTGCTGTCGAGGAGAGGCGCTGTACTTACTCGGGTTTCTCTTCATAACGCACAAGTCTTTCGCCTTTTACTAAAGACTTCCGTGGAGAGGAACACCAATGAGTTGAAGATATTTTTGGCAGGCTTTGCCGTTTGGCTGAGCCTCGTGCATGTGTGAAAATCAATAAAGCCGGCCTTAACCAGACTCGGGGCTAAGCCACGGAGCGCTTGGGAGGAGCCGCTAAGCACAAGCCACTCCGCCGCGCAATGCAAATGGCACACCGCGACGAGTGTGAAGCGTGCCAGGAGGTGGGCTCAGGCAGCAGACGACTGGGGCTCATCGCTTCTCGGCCTTTTGGCTAAGATCAAGTGTAGTATCTGTTCTTATCAGTTTAATATCTGATATGTCCTCTATATGGGGACAACATATTAAATGGATTTTTAGCCTCGGGAGCTGAAACAGGGGCTTGCTCCGTTCACTCCAAGCATCGACCCGGTATTGCAGCGCCACCGGGAACGGTGCACCCCTCTCCGGCCTTGTTGAAAATCAATCAGTGTTGCAGACCAAAGGCCTTGACAAACTTGACATTGCGGCACAGAATCGGCAGCAAGAAGAAGGCTGGCAAACCGCAGCGAGAGCTGCGCTTTGCATGGTCAGAAAAAGAGGCAAAACTGCCTCGCCGCGGCCGGTGCGCAATACCTGCTGAGTGTGCCCTGCATTTCCCCCCCGCGGTCCTCAACTGAAACAGAGAGTCTGGAAGCGCCCGAGTGTTTGTGACGTTTGGTGGCCTGCGCCCAACGAGCAGGCTTTTCTCTCTCCACAAACCGGTCGAGTAGAGCCTGGGATAATGTGGGGACGGGCGTGGCCAGGGATTTTGGTGCGCGATGAGCCAAGTGAGGCTCACCATGAGAAGAGTGCCTGGGACCACAGCTGTCTTGGCTGCTGTCGAGGAGAGGCGCTGTACTTACTCGGGTTTCTCTTCATAACGCACAAGTCTTTCGCCTTTTACTAAAGACTTCCGTGGAGAGGAACACCAATGAGTTGAAGATATTTTTGGCAGGCTTTGCCGTTTGGCTGAGCCTCGTGCATGTGTGAAAATCAATAAAGCCGGCCTTAACCAGACTCGGGGCTAAGCCACGGAGCGCTTGGGAGGAGCCGCTAAGCACAAGCCACTCCGCCGCGCAATGCAAATGGCACACCGCGACGAGTGTGAAGCGTGCCAGGAGGTGGGCTCAGGCAGCAGACGACTGGGGCTCATCGCTTCTCGGCCTTTTGGCTAAGATCAAGTGTAGTATCTGTTCTTATCAGTTTAATATCTGATATGTCCTCTATATGGGGACAACATATTAAATGGATTTTTAGCCTCGGGAGCTGAAACAGGGGCTTGCTCCGTTCACTCCACGCATCGACCCGGTATTGCAGCGCCGCCGGGAACGGTGCACCCCTCTCCGGCCTTGTTGAAAATCAATCAGTGTTGCAGACCAAAGGCCTTGACAAACTTGACATTGCGGCACAGAATCGGCAGCAAGAAGAAGGCTGGCAAACCGCAGCGAGAGCTGCGCTTTGCATGGTCAGAAAAAGAGGCAAAACTGCCTCGCCGCGGCCGGTGCGCAATACCTGCTGAGTGTGCCCTGCATTTCCCCCCCGCGGTCCTCAACTGAAACAGAGAGTCTGGAAGCGCCCGAGTGTTTGTGACGTTTGGTGGCCTGCGCCCAACGAGCAGGCTTTTCTCTCTCCACAAACCGGTCGAGTAGAGCCTGGGATAATGTGGGGACGGGCGTGGCCAGGGATTTTGGTGCGCGATGAGCCAAGTGAGGCTCACCATGAGAAGAGTGCCTGGGACCACAGCTGTCTTGGCTGCTGTCGAGGAGAGGCGCTGTACTTACTCGGGTTTCTCTTCATAACGCACAAGTCTTTCGCCTTTTACTAAAGACTTCCGTGGAGAGGAACACCAATGAGTTGAAGATATTTTTGGCAGGCTTTGCCGTTTGGCTGAGCCTCGTGCATGTGTGAAAATCAATAAAGCCGGCCTTAACCAGACTCGGGGCTAAGCCACGGAGCGCTTGGGAGGAGCCGCTAAGCACAAGCCACTCCGCCGCGCAATGCAAATGGCACACCGCGACGAGTGTGAAGCGTGCCAGGAGGTGGGCTCAGGCAGCAGACGACTGGGGCTCATCGCTTCTCGGCCTTTTGGCTAAGACAGCGATCACTCCCTGCAAGCGGGATTATTTTCTCATTGTGGAAGTAATCCTTTGCGCCTTGGGAGACATTGTTCATTGCATCTTTGCACTTTTGTGTTTGTTATTTTTTGCATATTTGCACAGTGGTTTGTTGGAGACATCTGAAAACCGGTCAAGGTAAGAAAGCTTTTAGTTCTTTTACTTTTGGTTGTCTTATTCTTGTCTGGTTTTAGGTGTTTTTACAGCCTTTTTTTAGCCTCTATTTATTTAACTTATTGTATTTTATTCATCGTTGAAGTGTGGTGTCTCCAGCCATGTCGGCTGCCCGTGCCGGCATGCGGAGGCACCACAGTGTGCGTTTTACTTTCTTAGAAAGAGATGGAAAGCTCCTGGAGATGTCCAGATTGGACTTCTCCAGGAAGCTAATCCAAAAGGCCCTTGGCTTTTCCCCACAGCAATTGAACTGCGTATTGTCTCTTCCCTTCAACAAAGGTTTTGATATTAGTTTTGTTACCGCTGCAGTGCTACAAGAATTTTGGCAACGCTTTGAAAAGGTTAAGACCCAGTTTTCAGCATTCAACGTGGAGAAACTGACTGACAACTCTCTGAAAGTGGTTATTGTTAGGATGTTCAATGAAATGGTGAATGCTGAAGATATATGTATGTGGCTGGGTAGATACTGCACTGTGAAGGGCCAGGCTACCAAGGTGAGGGATGAAGATGGCATCTGGAACTGTGCCTGGAGGGTCCCCATTCAACAATGGCAGGACCCCCAGGGGTACCAGGGCCTGAGGCATCTCCCATCCATGGTAGTTCTTGGTGAGAACAGGGGCTACATTCACTACCAGGGCATGCCCAAGCTCTGCCGCAAGTGTGGTGAGCATGGACACCTGGCAGAGGCTTGCCAAAACATTGTTTGCGGTAAATGCAGAGAAATTGGGCACTCCTTTGAGGAGTGTCCCAATGGCAGAAAGTGCAATCTCTGTGGAGAGACAAATCACCTCTTCAGAGATTGCCCATTGTCATTTGCCAACAAACTGAAAGCCCAAAGAAAACAAGACTCGGAAATTGAAAAAGAAAAAATATTAAAGGAAAATGGCCGAAATGTAACTGTCGAAGTGCTAATTGAAGAGGAGGGGCTGGGAAATTCAAATCTCCCGCCAAAATCTGTGGTTGGAGGAGAGGAGCCCGGTGAGGTGGGACAAGGGGAGGGGCCTGGCTTTAACCCAGCAGAGGGTGCTGCTGAGGGAGATGGGGAAAGCCAGGCAGCAGGTGGAGCTGGACAAGATGGCTCGACAGGCACTGACTCAGCCAATAGCCTCATTACAGTCGGGGAGGAACAGGAGGAAGGAGAGTCCAGTGACACCTCCCTCCCCAATACCCAGCCCAACCTCAAGAGAACTGCATCTGAACTGTCCAGCTCTGAGGCTGATGCAGCCTCAGAGAAGAAGGGAAGGGCTGAGCTTGACTCATACAGTTCCCCTGTGGAGCAGCTCAGAGCCTTCCCTTCCAGTTCACCCAATCAGTGCTCATTTCTTAATATAGCACTACAGTCAACTCCATTGGAAAAGCGTGCCGACATTGCTTTCCGGAGGAAAGAGTCTCAGGCCTCACCCCCCGATTGCATGGGGATAGTGAAATGAGATCCTTTTACATTACTGAAAGTCTGGAAGTTTTAACAGTAGTCTTTTCATTTTTTATTCCTTAAAATGTCATACCTGTTGTTTTTAACAATCATACTCATGACCCTCAACATTTCCACCCTCAATGTGAGAAGTGTGAGGTCGGGAGTTAGAGCCCAGACTGTTTTATCCTACCTAAATTCTTTTACGTCAGATGTGTTTTTATTACAGGAGTGCAATCTGCCCTTTTTAACAACCTACAGGAAATGGGAGGAGAAATGGCCACTCGGTCAATCCATGTGGAGTGGATCAAACCACAACAAGTCCGATGGAGTGGCCATTTTAATTAAAAACCCCTTGGTAGTGGTGAGGGGCAGCACTGTGGTGAGAGACGGACGGGCAGTTTTAGCACACTTGACATACATGGGGCAGGATTTTAACCTACTCAACGTATACGGTTTTAACGACAAAAATGACAGGTATGACCTTTTAGAAGAACTGCAGTCCCACATGCTAGGTAGGGTGCCTTTAGTGGTAGGAGGGGATTTTAATTGTGTTTTATCCAGAACAGATAGACGGGGAGCAGGGGAAGATTTTAAAGTAGATAAAACATTGGTTTTACTGCAAGACATCTGCAAGGATTTTAAGTTACAAGACTGTTTTAAATCCATGCATCCTAGAGAGGAGGGCTTCACCTGGTTCAGTGGTGATGGCACCAAAGCCTCTCGCATTGACTACGTTTTTACACGGGACTGCCCACCAACTGATGCTAGATTGACCCCTGTTTTCTTTTCTGATCACGCAATGCTGTCATGCACCCTGACACTCTCTTCTGGTGTGACTGTAGGAAGTGGTCTGTGGAAGCTCAACTGCTCCCTGTTAGAGGACAGGGAGATAGTTGGACAATACAGGGAGCAGTATAGCCAATGGCAGACCCTTCAAGACTTTTACGATTCACGTGCACACTGGTGGGAGTGGGTGAAGACAAAGACTAAGACTTTTTTTAGACAGGCAGGGAGAAAGAAAAAAGATAAGGAAAAAAGATGCATGTTGGGACTGCAGAAAAGACTACAGAGATATTTTAAACTTGTGAACCAAGGATTTGATTTTAATGAAGACATTTTAGAAGTCAAAAAGCAAATGTCAAAATTAGCCGAAATAAAGAGTCAGGGTATCATTTTAAGAAGCAAAGAGAGAGAAAGAGAAGAAGGAGAAAAATGCACACGATACTTTTTTAAGAAGATAGCTAGCAGAAGTGGGGTTTTAACAAAGCTAAAAAAAGAAGATGGGTTTTTAACTGCTAACACAAACGAACTAATTGAAACAGTGGAACTCTTTTACAATAAATTATATGAAAAAAAAGACATAGAGACAGACATTACAGAACAGGTTTTAGAATACATTGATAGGACGGTGGAGGAAAATGTGCTTTTAACCCAGGATTTTACCCTTTTAGAGTTAGGTAAATGTTTAAAAAATTTTAAGAAGGGGAAGTCCCCAGGACAAGATGGACTTCCCCTGGAATTTTATCTGACCTTTTGGGATATCCTTGCACATGACCTACTTACTGTTTTTAATGACTTTGAACGACTAGACCTGTTACCTGAGAGCTTTAGAGTAGGGATAGTTACGTTAATCCACAAAAAAGAGGACCAGACTGACCTGAAAAACTGGAGACCAATAACGCTTTTAAACTTTGACTGCAAACTTTTTAGCAAACTTTTATCAACACGTTTATCTTTGGTTTTAGGGGAGGTGATCCACCCGGATCAAGCCTGTGCCATCCCGGGGAGGAAGATCACCGACAGCCTCGTACTGATCAGAGACACCATCTGTTACGCGAGAGACAGAGACATTCGGCTTGTATTGCTAAATTTAGACTTTGAAAAAGCCTTCGATCGGGTCTCGCACCAGTACCTATTTCAGGTACTGCAAAAAATGGGGTTTCCTGAGAGGGTCATAGCGTGGGTGGGATTGCTCTACCGGGGAATCAACAGCAAAATCCTTGTAAACGGGCAACTTACCGAAGCAGTGAATATATGCTGCGGTGTCCGTCAGGGTTGTCCGTTATCTGCCCTCCTTTACGTTATATGTGTGGAACCATTGGCACAGATCTTGAGAAGGGACAAATGGATCAATGGGGTGTCAATTCCGGGGAGTGGGGGCTTGGTCACAAAATGTCTTTTATACATGGATGATGTCAACGTTTTATGTACAGACCTTTTAGCTGTAAACAGGACCATGGACTTGACGGACTGGTACGGACGGGCCTCTGGAGCCAGACTTAACCGCGACAAGACCCAAGCCCAATTTTACGGACCATGGACAGTGACCGAGACCACAGGACTCCCTCTGACTGTGACCCTGACTGACATGAAAATACTCGGGGTAAAATTTGACGGGGAAGGGGGTGGGAGGAGCAATTGGCTTGACGTGATAGGGAAAGTTAGAAAGAGACTGGGATACTGGAGACTAAGGGGACTGACAATGGAAGGCAAGGTTTTAATCATAAAAGCTGTGATTTTACCCTTGTTTTTACTAATCAGTTCTGTTTTTATCCCGCCTCGTAGAGTGCTTTTAGATCTAGATCGAGCCATTTTTTACTTTCTGTGGGGGTCCAAGTGGGAGCGAGTCGGAAGAAAAGTCATGAAGATGCCAAAAACAAAAGGAGGGAAAGATGTTCCAGACCTCCACTTGTTTTTAGGAAGCCAATACACCACACTGCACCTCAAATACGCCACATCCCCATCCAGAGATCACAAGACATCTGCCATGGCAAGATTCTGGATGGGGTCTTACCTCAGGACACTCAAGTTTTTACCTGTTGATCTTAGAGCACCTGTGTCTTTTAAACTGCCCACGGCCTATGATTTTATACGCAAATTTTTAAAAGATTTTAACTTGGAACAGGAGGAGCTGTCACTTTTAACCAACCACCGCTCTCTTCTCTCTCTTGTGCAGGAGCGGGAGCCAGTGAGTCCGGTGCGTGGGCTCGCAATCGGCGAGCCCTCAAGTGTTTGGCACAATGTCAACCATCCCTCTCTCCCAAACAGACTACGGGATCTCTCCTGGATGGTAGCTCATGAGGTCCTCCCGGTCAGGTCCGTGATGCACTCCCGGGGCATGTCACCATCCGCCATCTGCCCCCGACCGGGTTGTGGCGCGCCCGAGTCGGCGAGGCACTTGTTCTGGGAGTGCAGCGCTGCCATTGACCTGTGGGCAATGGCCGGCTCCCAGCAATTCCCGTACTTGCCAGCAGGGGAGGTCCTAGATGCACAACAAGTGCTCTACGGGGTGAGCCAGAAGAAAAGGACAACAGAGGAATTCTCCAAGCTCTGGCTCACCCTGGCCGCCATGAAAGACGCTATATGGACCTCCAGAAACCTGCTGGCGAGAAAGCGCATGCAGATCCCCCCCGTGGCTACGATCCAAATGGCCGCAGCGACGGTCCAGGCAGCCGTCGCTGCTGGCGGCAGGCCTAGGACGTAGCCACATGAAGCATCGCCTCTGCGCTCATTCGGAGGTGGGAGCCGGAGCCACACACAAAGGTCAAGGCAGCAGCGGCCTGATCCTCCGGGTGTGGCAGGTGGGAAGGAGCAAGAGGTTGAGGGCCTCCTCTGAGCATCACCAGCGGGGCCCCAGGGGTCTGATGGGAGAGTGGGATGAGTTCCCCATGATAGGGACTCACCCCGCTCCTGCATAACAAAGACTTGAGAGCTTTTAAATGCCCTCCCCTTTTAAAAAGACACACTGATATACAATACACTTACACTGATTCACAGAACGGACTTTTAATGCCACAAAAGAGCACTTTTTTTTTAACATGTCTTGTGTATTTTAAAGCAACAATTGTGTTTTTTTTTAATCTGTAAACACCTTTTATTGGATCTGATGGTGTTTTTATGGTGGATGGTTTTACAGATTTAACTACTGTATTGTTGCGAATGACATGTTGTTTTTAATTGTTTTTTTTTAAGTGCTGTAAGATCAAATTGTATTGTGGACTGTGATCTGAATGAGTGTGAAACAGAGAAAATTGTGTCAATAAACTTTTTTCAAAAGAAAAAAATCTGTTCTTATCAGTTTAATATCTGATATGTCCTCTATATGGGGACAACATATTAAATGGATTTTTAGCCTCGGGAGCTGAAACAGGGGCTTGCTCCGTTCACTCCACGCATCGACCCGGTATTGCAGCGCCGCCGGGAACGGTGCACCCCTCTCCGGCCTTGTTGAAAATCAATCAGTGTTGCAGACCAAAGGCCTTGACAAACTTGACATTGCGGCACAGAATCGGCAGCAAGAAGAAGGCTGGCAAACCGCAGCGAGAGCTGCGCTTTGCATGGTCAGAAAAAGAGGCAAAACTGCCTCGCCGCGGCCGGTGCGCAATACCTGCTGAGTGTGCCCTGCATTTCCCCCCCGCGGTCCTCAACTGAAACAGAGAGTCTGGAAGCGCCCGAGTGTTTGTGACGTTTGGTGGCCTGCGCCCAACGAGCAGGCTTTTCTCTCTCCACAAACCGGTCGAGTAGAGCCTGGGATAATGTGGGGACGGGCGTGGCCAGGGATTTTGGTGCGCGATGAGCCAAGTGAGGCTCACCATGAGAAGAGTGCCTGGGACCACAGCTGTCTTGGCTGCTGTCGAGGAGAGGCACTGTACTTACTCGGGTTTCTCTTCATAACGCACAAGTCTTTCGCCTTTTACTAAAGACTTCCGTGGAGAGGAACACCAATGAGTTGAAGATATTTTTGGCAGGCTTTGCCGTTTGGCTGAGCCTCGTGCATGTGTGAAAATCAATAAAGCCGGCCTTAACCAGACTCGGGGCTAAGCCACGGAGCGCTTGGGAGGAGCCGCTAAGCACAAGCCACTCCGCCGCGCAATGCAAATGGCACACCGCGACGAGTGTGAAGCGTGCCAGGAGGTGGGCTCAGGCAGCAGACGACTGGGGCTCATCGCTTCTCGGCCTTTTGGCTAAGATCAAGTGTAGTATCTGTTCTTATCAGTTTAATATCTGATATGTCCTCTATATGGGGACAACATATTAAATGGATTTTTAGCCTCGGGAGCTGAAACAGGGGCTTGCTCCGTTCACTCCACGCATCGACCCGGTATTGCAGCGCCGCCGGGAACGGTGCACCCCTCTCCGGCCTTGTTGAAAATCAATCAGTGTTGCAGACCAAAGGCCTTGACAAACTTGACATTGCGGCACAGAATCGGCAGCAAGAAGAAGGCTGGCAAACCGCAGCGAGAGCTGCGCTTTGTATGGTCAGAAAAAGAGGCAAAACTGCCTCGCCGCGGCCGGTGCGCAATACCTGCTGAGTGTGCCCTGCATTTCCCCCCCGCGGTCCTCAACTGAAACAGAGAGTCTGGAAGCGCCCGAGTGTTTGTGACGTTTGGTGGCCTGCGCCCAACGAGCAGGCTTTTCTCTCTCCACAAACCGGTCGAGTAGAGCCTGGGATAATGTGGGGACGGGCGTGGCCAGGGATTTTGGTGCGCGATGAGCCAAGTGAGGCTCACCATGAGAAGAGTGCCTGGGACCACAGCTGTCTTGGCTGCTGTCGAGGAGAGGCGCTGTACTTACTCGGGTTTCTCTTCATAACGCACAAGTCTTTCGCCTTTTACTAAAGACTTCCGTGGAGAGGAACACCAATGAGTTGAAGATATTTTTGGCAGGCTTTGCCGTTTGGCTGAGCCTCGTGCATGTGTGAAAATCAATAAAGCCGGCCTTAACCAGACTCGGGGCTAAGCCACGGAGCGCTTGGGAGGAGCCGCTAAGCACAAGCCACTCCGCCGCGCAATGCAAATGGCACACCGCGACGAGTGTGAAGCGTGCCAGGAGGTGGGCTCAGGCAGCAGACGACTGGGGCTCATCGCTTCTCGGCCTTTTGGCTAAGATCAAGTGTAGTATCTGTTCTTATCAGTTTAATATCTGATATGTCCTCTATATGGGGACAACATATTAAATGGATTTTTAGCCTCGGGAGCTGAAACAGGGGCTTGCTCCGTTCACTCCACGCATCGACCCGGTATTGCAGCGCCGCCGGGAACGGTGCACCCCTCTCCGGCCTTGTTGAAAATCAATCAGTGTTGCAGACCAAAGGCCTTGACAAACTTGACATTGCGGCACAGAATCGGCAGCAAGAAGAAGGCTGGCAAACCGCAGCGAGAGCTGCGCTTTGCATGGTCAGAAAAAGAGGCAAAACTGCCTCGCCGCGGCCGGTGCGCAATACCTGCTGAGTGTGCCCTGCATTTCCCCCCCGCGGTCCTCAACTGAAACAGAGAGTCTGGAAGCGCCCGAGTGTTTGTGACGTTTGGTGGCCTGCGCCCAGCGAGCAGGCTTTTCTCTCTCCACAAACCGGTCGAGTAGAGCCTGGGATAATGTGGGGACGGGCGTGGCCAGGGATTTTGGTGCGCGATGAGCCAGGTGAGGCTCACCATGAGAAGAGTGCCTGGGACCACAGCTGTCTTGGCTGCTGTCGAGGAGAGGCGCTGTACTTACTCGGGTTTCTCTTCATAACGCACAAGTCTTTCGCCTTTTACTAAAGACTTCCGTGGAGAGGAACACCAATGAGTTGAAGATATTTTTGGCAGGCTTTGCCGTTTGGCTGAGCCTCGTGCATGTGTGAAAATCAATAAAGCCGGCCTTAACCAGACTCGGGGCTAAGCCACGGAGCGCTTGGGAGGAGCCGCTAAGCACAAGCCACTCCGCCGCGCAATGCAAATGGCACACCGCGACGAGTGTGAAGCGTGCCAGGAGGTGGGCTCAGGCAGCAGACGACTGGGGCTCATCGCTTCTCGGCCTTTTGGCTAAGATCAAGTGTAGTATCTGTTCTTATCAGTTTAATATCTGATATGTCCTCTATATGGGGACAACATATTAAATGGATTTTTAGCCTCGGGAGCTGAAACAGGGGCGTGCTCCGTTCACTCCACGCATCGACCCGGTATTGCAGCGCCGCCGGGAACGGTGCACCCCTCTCCGGCCTTGTTGAAAATCAATCAGTGTTGCAGACCAAAGGCCTTGACAAACTTGACATTGCGGCACAGAATCGGCAGCAAGAAGAAGGCTGGCAAACCGCAGCGAGAGCTGCGCTTTGCATGGTCAGAAAAAGAGGCAAAACTGCCTCGCCGTGGCCGGTGCGCAATACCTGCTGAGTGTGCCCTGCATTTCCCCCCCGCGGTCCTCAACTGAAACAGAGAGTCTGGAAGCGCCCGAGTGTTTGTGACGTTTGGTGGCCTGCGCCCAACGAGCAGGCTTTTCTCTCTCCACAAACCGGTCGAGTAGAGCCTGGGATAATGTGGGGACGGGCGTGGCCAGGGATTTTGGTGCGCGATGAGCCAAGTGAGGCTCACCATGAGAAGAGTGCCTGGGACCACAGCTGTCTTGGCTGCTGTCGAGGAGAGGCGCTGTAGTTACTCGGGTTTCTCTTCATAACGCACAAGTCTTTCGCCTTTTACTAAAGACTTCCGTGGAGAGGAACACCAATGAGTTGAAGATATTTTTGGCAGGCTTTGCCGTTTGGCTGAGCCTCGTGCATGTGTGAAAATCAATAAAGCCGGCCTTAACCAGACTCGGGGCTAAGCCACGGAGCGCTTGGGAGGAGCCGCTAAGCACAAGCCACTCCGCCGCGCAATGCAAATGGCACACCGCGACGAGTGTGAAGCGTGCCAGGAGGTGGGCTCAGGCAGCAGACGACTGGGGCTGATCGCTTCTCGGCCTTTTGGCTAAGATCAAGTGTAGTATCTGTTCTTATCAGTTTAATATCTGATATGTCCTCTATATGGGGACAACATATTAAATGGATTTTTAGCCTCGGGAGCTGAAACAGGGGCTTGCTCCGTTCACTCCACGCATCGACCCGGTATTGCAGCGCCGCCGGGAACGGTGCACCCCTCTCCGGCCTTGTTGAAAATCAATCAGTGTTGCAGACCAAAGGCCTTGACAAACTTGACATTGCGGCACAGAATCGGCAGCAAGAAGAAGGCTGGCAAACCGCAGCGAGAGCTGCGCTTTGCATGGTCAGAAAAAGAGGCAAAACTGCCTCGCCGCGGCCGGTGCGCAGTACCTGCTGAGTGTGCCCTGCATTTCCCCCCCGCAGTCCTCAACTGAAACAGAGAGTCTGGAAGCGCCCGAGTGTTTGTGACGTTTGGTGGCCTGCGCCCAACGAGCAGGCTTTTCTCTCTCCACAAACCGGTCGAGTAGAGCCTGGGATAATGTGGGGACGGGCGTGGCCAGGGATTTTGGTGCGCGATGAGCCAAGTGAGGCTCACCATGAGAAGAGTGCCTGGGACCACAGCTGTCTTGGCTGCTGTCGAGGAGAGGCGCTGTACTTACTCGGGTTTCTCTTCATAACGCACAAGTCTTTCGCCTTTTACTAAAGACTTCCGTGGAGAGGAACACCAATTCGCTTCTCGGCCTTTTGGCTAAGACAGCGATCACTCCCTGCAAGCGGGATTATTTTCTCATTGTGGAAGTAATCCTTTGCGACTTGGGAGACATTGTTGTATTGCTTCTTTGCACATTTTTGTTTGTTATTATTGCACATTTGCACAGTGGTTTGTTGGAGACATCTAAGAGCCTGTCAAGGTAAGAAAGCTTTTAGTTTTTTTTTGCTTTTTGCTGTCTTATTCTTGACTGGTTTTAGGTGTTTTTACAGCCTTTTTTTAGCTTGTATTTATTTAACTTATTGTATTTTATTCATCGTTGAAGTGTGGTGTCTCCAGCCATGTCGGCTGCCCGTGCCGGCATGCGGAGGCACCACAGTGTGCGTTTTACCTTTTTAGAAAGAGATGGAAAGCTCCTGGAGATGTCCAGATTGGACTTCTCCAGGAAGCTAATTCAAAAGGCCCTTGGCTTTTCCCCACAGCAATTGAACTGCGTACTGTCTCTTCCCTTCAACAAAGGTTTTGATATTAGTTTTGTTACCGCTGCAGTGCTACAAGAATTTTGGCAACGCTTTGAAAAGGTTAAGACCCAGTTTTCAGCATTCAACGTGGAGAAACTGACTGACAACTCTCTGAAAGTGGTTATTGTTAGGATGTTCAATGAAATGGTGAATGCTGAAGATATATGCATGTGGCTGGGTAGATACTGCACTGTGAAGGGCCAGGCTACCAAGGTGAGGGATGAAGATGGCATCTGGAACTGTGCCTGGAGGGTCCCCATTCAACAATGGCAGGACCCCCAGGGGTACCAGGGCCTGAGGCATCTCCCATCCATGGTAGTTCTTGGTGAGAACAGGGGCTACATTCACTACCAGGGCATGCCCAAGCTCTGCCGCAAGTGTGGTGAGCATGGACACCTGGCAGAGGCTTGCCAAAACATCGTTTGCGGTAAATGCAGAGAAATTGGGCACTCCTTTGAGGAGTGTCCCAATGGCAGAAAGTGCAATCTCTGTGGAGAGACAAATCACCTCTTCAGAGATTGCCCAATGTCTTTTGCCAACAAACTGAAAGCCCAAAGAAAACAAGAATCGGAAATTGAAAAAGAAAAAATATTAAAGGAAAATGGCCGAAATGTAACTGTCGAAGTGCTAATTGAAGAGGAGGGGCTGGGAAATTCAAATCTCCCGCCAAAATCTGTGGTTGGAGGAGAGGAGCCCGGTGAGGCGGGACAAGGGGAGGGGCCTGGCTTTAACCCAGCAGAGGGTGCTGCTGAGGGAGATGGGGAAAGCCAGGCAGCAGGTGGAGCTGGACAAGATGGCTCGACAGGCACTGACTCAGCCAATAGCCTCATTACAGTCGGGGAGGAACAAGAGGAAGGAGAGTCCAGTGACACCTCCCTCCCCAATACCCAGCCCAACCTCAAGAGAACTGCATCTGAACTGTCCAGCTCTGAGGCTGATGCAGCCTCGGAGAAGAAGGGAAGGGCTGAGCTTGACTCATACAGTTCCCCTGTGGAGCAGCTCAGAGCCTTCCCTTCCAGTTCACCCGATCAGTGCTCATTTCTTAATATAGCACTACAGTCAACTCCATTGGAAAAGCGTGCCGACATTGCTTTCCGGAGGAAAGAGTCTCAGGCCTCACCCCCCGATTGCATGGGGATAGTGAAATGAGATCCTTTTACATTCCTGAAAGTCTGGAAGTTTTAACAAGTAGTCTTTTAATTTTTTATTCCTTAAAATGTCATACCTGTTGTTTTTACCAATTATACTCATGACCCTCAACATTTCCACCCTCAATGTGAGAAGTGTGAGGTCGGGAGTTAGAGCCCAGACTGTTTTATCCTACCTAAATTCTTTTACGTCAGATGTGTTTTTATTACAGGAGTGCAATCTGCCCTTTTTAACAACCTACAGGAAATGGGAGGAGAAATGGCCACTCGGTCAATCCATGTGGAGTGGATCAAACCACAACAAGTCAGATGGAGTGGCCATTTTAATTAAAAACCCCTTGGTAGTGGTGAGGGGCAGCACTGTGGTGAGAGACGGACGGGCAGTTTTAGCACACTTGACATACATGGGGCAGGATTTTAACCTACTCAACGTATACGGTTTTAACGACAAAAATGACAGGTATGACCTTTTAGAAGAACTGCAGTCCCACATGCTAGGTAGGGTGCCTTTAGTGGTAGGAGGGGATTTTAATTGTGTTTTATCCAGAACAGATAGACGGGGAGCAGGGGAAGATTTTAAAGTAGATAAAACATCGGTTTTACTGCAAGACATCTGCAAGGATTTTAAGCTACAAGACTGTTTTAAATCCATGCATCCTAGAGAGGAGGGCTTCACCTGGTTCAGTGGTGACGGCACCAAAGCCTCTCGCATTGACTATGTTTTTACACGGGACTGCCCACCAACTGATGCTAGATTGACCCCCGTTTTCTTTTCTGATCACGCAATGCTGTCATGCACCCTGACACTCTCTTCTGGTGTGACTGTAGGAAGTGGTCTGTGGAAGCTCAACTGCTCCCTGTTAGAGGACAGGGAGATAGTTGGACAATACAGGGAGCAGTATAGCCAATGGCAGACCCTTCAAGACTTTTACGATTCACGTGCACACTGGTGGGAGTGGGTGAAGACAAAGACTAAGGCTTTTTTTAGACAGGCAGGGAGAAAGAAAAAAGATAAGGAAAAAAGATGCATGTTGGGACTGCAGAAAAGACTACAGAGATATTTTAAACTTGTGAACCAAGGATTTGATTTTAATGACGACATTTTAGAAGTCAAAAAGCAAATGTCAAAATTAGCTGAAATAAAGAGTCAGGGTATCATTTTAAGAAGCAAAGAGAGAGAAAGAGAAGAAGGAGAAAAATGCACACGATACTTTTTTAAGAAGATAGCTAGCAGAAGTGGGGTTTTAACAAAGCTAAAAAAAGAAGACGGGTTTTTAACTGCTAACACAAACGAACTTATTGAAACAGTGGAACTCTTTTACAATAAATTATATGAAAAAAAAGACATAGAGACAGACATTACAGAACAGGTTTTAGAATACATTGATAGGACGGTGGAGGAAAGTGTGCTTTTAACCCAGGATTTTACCCTTTTAGAGTTAGGTAAATGTTTAAAAAATTTTAAGAAGGGGAAGTCCCCAGGACAAGATGGACTTCCCCTGGAATTTTATCTGACCTTTTGGGATATCCTTGCACATGACCTACTTACTGTTTTTAATGACTTTGAACGACTAGACCTGTTACCTGAGAGCTTTAGAGTAGGGATAGTGACATTAATCCACAAAAAAGAGGACCAGACTGACCTGAAAAACTGGAGACCAATAACGCTTTTAAACTTTGACTGCAAACTTTTTAGCAAACTTTTATCAACACGTTTATCTTTGGTTTTAGGGGAGGTGATCCACCCGGATCAAGCCTGTGCCATCCCGGGGAGGAAGATCACCGACAGCCTCGTACTGATCAGAGACACCATCTGTTACGCGAGAGACAGAGACATTCGGCTTGTATTGCTAAATTTAGACTTTGAAAAAGCCTTCGATCGGGTCTCGCACCAGTACCTATTTCAGGTACTGCAAAAAATGGGGTTTCCTGAGAGGGTCATAGCGTGGGTGGGTTTGCTCTACCGGGGAATCAACAGCAAAATCCTTGTAAATGGGCAACTTACCAAAGCAGTGAATATATGCTGCGGTGTCCGTCAGGGTTGTCCGTTATCTGCCCTCCTTTACGTTATATGTGTGGAACCATTGGCACAGATCTTGAGAAGGGACAAATGGATCAATGGGGTGTCAATTCCGGGGAGTGGGGGCTTGGTCACAAAATGCCTTTTATACATGGATGATGTCAATGTTTTATGTACAGACCTTTTAGCTGTAAACAGGACCATGGACTTGACGGACTGGTATGGACGGGCCTCTGGAGCCAGACTTAACCGCGACAAGACCCAAGCCCAATTTTACGGACCATGGACAGTGACCGAGACCACAGGACTCCCTCTGACTGTGACCCTGACTGACATGAAAATACTCGGGGTAAAATTTGACGGGGAAGGGGGTGGGAGGAGCAATTGGCTTGACGCGATAGGGAAAGTTAGAAAGAGACTGGGATACTGGAGACTAAGGGGAATGACAATGGAAGGCAAGGTTTTAGTCATAAAAGCTGTGATTTTACCCTTGTTTTTACTAATCAGTTCTGTTTTTATCCCGCCTCGTAGAGTGCTTTTAGATCTAGATCGAGCCATTTTTTACTTTCTGTGGGGGTCCAAGTGGGAGCGACTTAGAAGAAACGTCATGAAGATGCCAAAAACAAAAGGAGGGAAAGATGTTCCAGACCTCCACCTGTTTTTAGGAAGCCAATACACCACACTGCACCTCAAATATGCCACATCCCCATCCAGAGATCACAAGACATCTGCCATGGCAAGATTCTGGATGGGGTCTTACCTCAGGACACTCAAGTTTTTACCTGTCGATCTTAGAGCACCTGTGTCTTTTAAACTGCCCACGGCCTATGATTTTATACGCAAATTTTTAAAAGATTTTAACTTGGAACAGGAGGAGCTGTCACTTTTAACCAACCACCGCTCTCTTCTCTCTCTTGTGCAGGAGCGGGAGCCAGTGAGTCCGGTGCGCGGGCTCGCAATCGGCGAGCCCTCAAGTGTTTGGCGCAATGTCAACCATCCCGTTCTCCCAAACAGATTACGGGATCTCTCCTGGATGGTAGCTCATGAGGTCCTCCCGGTCAGGTCCGTGATGCACTCCCGGGGCATGTCACCATCCGCCATCTGCCCCCGACCGGGTTGTGGCGCGCCCGAGTCGGCGAGGCACTTGTTCTGGGAGTGCAGCGCTGCCATTGACCTGTGGGCAATGGCCGGCTCCCAGCAATTCCCGTACTTGCCAGCAGGGGAGGTCCTAGATGCACAACTAGTGCTCTACGGGGTGAGCCAGAAGAAAAGAACAACAGAGGAATTCTCCAAGCTCTGGCTCACCCTGGCCGCCATGAAAGACGCTATATGGACCTCCAGAAACCTGCTGGCGAGAAAGCGCATGCAGATCCCCCCCGTGGCTACGATCCAAATGGCTGCAGCGACGGTCCAGGCAGCCGTCGCTGCTGGCGGCAGGCCTAGGACGTAGCCACATGAAGCATCGCCTCTGCGCTCATTCGGAGGTGGGAGCCGGAGCCACACACAAAGGTCAAGGCAGCAGCGGCCTGATCCTCCGGGTGTGGCAGGTGGGAAGGAGCAAGAGGCTGAGGGCCTCCTCTGAGCATCACCAGCGGGTACCCAGGGATCTGATGGGAGAGCGGGATGAGTTCCCCATGATAGGGACTCACCCCGCTCCTGCATAACAAAGACTTGAGAGCTTTTAAATGCCCTCCCTTTTTAAAAAAGACACACTGATATATTATACACTTACACTGATTCACAGAACGGACTTTTAATGCCACAAAGGAGCACTTTGTTTTAACATGTCTTGTGTATTTTAAGGCAACAATTATGTTTTTTTTTTTAATCTGTAAACACCTTTTATTGGATATGATGGTGTTTTTTTTATGGTGGATGGTTATACAGATTTAACTACTGTATTGTTGCGGATGACATGTTGATTTTAAGTGTTTTCAAATTGTATTGTGGACTGTGTTCTGAATAAGTGTGAAAAATAGAGAAACTTGTGTCAATAAACTTTTTTCAAAAGAAAAAATCTGTTCTTATCAGTTTAATATCTGATATGTCCTCTATATGGGGACAACATATTAAATGGATTTTTAGCCTCGGGAGCTGAAACAGGGGCTTGCTCCGTTCACTCCACGCATCGACCCGGTATTGCAGCGCCGCCGGGAACGGTGCACCCCTCTCCGGCCTTGTTGAAAATCAATCAGTGTTGCAGACCAAAGGCCTTGACAAACTTGACATTGCGGCACAGAATCGGCAGCAAGAAGAAGGCTGGCAAACCGCAGCGAGAGCTGCGCTTTGCATGGTCAGAAAAAGAGGCAAAACTGCCTCGCCGCGGCCGGTGCGCAATACCTGCTGAGTGTGCCCTGCATTTCCCCCCCGCGGTCCTCAACTGAAACAGAGAGTCTGGAAGCGCCCGAGTGTTTGTGACGTTTGGTGGCCTGCGCCCAACGAGCAGGCTTTTCTCTCTCCACAAACCGGTCGAGTAGAGCCTGGGATAATGT
Organism: Pagrus major; assembly: GCF_040436345.1. Classification (NCBI taxonomy): domain Eukaryota; kingdom Metazoa; phylum Chordata; class Actinopteri; order Spariformes; family Sparidae; genus Pagrus; species Pagrus major. The sequence goes on from NC_133238.1 coordinate 5,769,682, forward strand.
GGGGACGGGCGTGGCCAGGGATTTTGGTGCGCGATGAGCCAAGTGAGGCTCACCATGAGAAGAGTGCCTGGGACCACAGCTGTCTTGGCTGCTGTCGAGGAGAGGCGCTGTACTTACTCGGGTTTCTCTTCATAACGCACAAGTCTTTCGCCTTTTACTAAAGACTTCCGTGGAGAGGAACACCAATGAGTTGAAGATATTTTTGGCAGGCTTTGCCGTTTGGCTGAGCCTCGTGCATGTGTGAAAATCAATAAAGCCGGCCTTAACCAGACTCGGGGCTAAGCCACGGAGCGCTTGGGAGGAGCCGCTAAGCACAAGCCACTCCGCCGCGCAATGCAAATGGCACACCGCGACGAGTGTGAAGCGTGCCAGGAGGTGGGCTCAGGCAGCAGACGACTGGGGCTCATCGCTTCTCGGCCTTTTGGCTAAGATCAAGTGTAGTATCTGTTCTTATCAGTTTAATATCTGATATGTCCTCTATATGGGGACAACATATTAAATGGATTTTTAGCCTCGGGAGCTGAAACAGGGGCTTGCTCCGTTCACTCCACGCATCGACCCGGTATTGCAGCGCCGCCGGGAACGGTGCACCCCTCTCCGGCCTTGTTGAAAATCAATCAGTGTTGCAGACCAAAGGCCTTGACAAACTTGACATTGCGGCACAGAATCGGCAGCAAGAAGAAGGCTGGCAAACCGCAGCGAGAGCTGCGCTTTGCATGGTCAGAAAAAGAGGCAAAACTGCCTCGCCGCGGCCGGTGCGCAATACCTGCTGAGTGTGCCCTGCATTTCCCCCCCGCGGTCCTCAACTGAAACAGAGAGTCTGGAAGCGCCCGAGTGTTTGTGACGTTTGGTGGCCTGCGCCCAACGAGCAGGCTTTTCTCTCTCCACAAACCGGTCGAGTAGAGCCTGGGATAATGTGGGGACGGGCGTGGCCAGGGATTTTGGTGCGCGATGAGCCAAGTGAGGCTCACCATGAGAAGAGTGCCTGGGACCACAGCTGTCTTGGCTGCTGTCGAGGAGAGGCGCTGTACTTACTCGGGTTTCTCTTCATAACGCACAAGTCTTTCGCCTTTTACTAAAGACTTCCGTGGAGAGGAACACCAATGAGTTGAAGATATTTTTGGCAGGCTTTGCCGTTTGGCTGAGCCTCGTGCATGTGTGAAAATCAATAAAGCCGGCCTTAACCAGACTCGGGGCTAAGCCACGGAGCGCTTGGGAGGAGCCGCTAAGCACAAGCCACTCCGCCGCGCAATGCAAATGGCACACCGCGACGAGTGTGAAGCGTGCCAGGAGGTGGGCTCAGGCAGCAGACGACTGGGGCTCATCGCTTCTCGGCCTTTTGGCTAAGATCAAGTGTAGTATCTGTTCTTATCAGTTTAATATCTGATATGTCCTCTATATGGGGACAACATATTAAATGGATTTTTAGCCTCGGGAGCTGAAACAGGGGCTTGCTCCGTTCACTCCACGCATCGACCCGGTATTGCAGCGCCGCCGGGAACGGTGCACCCCTCTCCGGCCTTGTTGAAAATCAATCAGTGTTGCAGACCAAAGGCCTTGACAAACTTGACATTGCGGCACAGAATCGGCAGCAAGAAGAAGGCTGGCAAACCGCAGCGAGAGCTGCGCTTTGCATGGTCAGAAAAAGAGGCAAAACTGCCTCGCCTCGGCCGGTGCGCAATACCTGCTGAGTGTGCCCTGCATTTCCCCCCGCGGTCCTCAACTGAAACAGAGAGTCTGGAAGCGCCCGAGTGTTTGTGACGTTTGGTGGCCTGCGCCCAACGAGCAGGCTTTTCTCTCTCCACAAACCGGTCGAGTAGAGCCTGGGATAATGTGGGGACGGGCGTGGCCAGGGATTTTGGTGCGCGATGAGCCAAGTGAGGCTCACCATGAGAAGAGTGCCTGGGACCACAGCTGTCTTGGCTGCTGTCGAGGAGAGGCGCTGTACTTACTCGGGTTTCTCTTCATAACGCACAAGTCTTTCGCCTTTTACTAAAGACTTCCGTGGAGAGGAACACCAATGAGTTGAAGATATTTTTGGCAGGCTTTGCCGTTTGGCTGAGCCTCGTGCATGTGTGAAAATCAATAAAGCCGGCCTTAACCAGACTCGGGGCTAAGCCACGGAGCGCTTGGGAGGAGCCGCTAAGCACAAGCCACTCCGCCGCGCAATGCAAATGGCACACCGCGACGAGTGTGAAGCGTGCCAGGAGGTGGGCTCAGGCAGCAGACGACTGGGGCTCATCGCTTCTCGGCCTTTTGGCTAAGATCAAGTGTAGTATCTGTTCTTATCAGTTTAATATCTGATATGTCCTCTATATGGGGACAACATATTAAATGGATTTTTAGCCTCGGGAGCTGAAACAGGGGCTTGCTCCGTTCACTCCACGCATCGACCCGGTATTGCAGCGCCGCCGGGAACGGTGCACCCCTCTCCGGCCTTGTTGAAAATCAATCAGTGTTGCAGACCAAAGGCCTTGACAAACTTGACATTGCGGCACAGAATCGGCAGCAAGAAGAAGGCTGGCAAACCGCAGCGAGAGCTGCGCTTTGCATGGTCAGAAAAAGAGGCAAAACTGCCTCGCCGCGGCCGGTGCGCAATACCTGCTGAGTGTGCCCTGCATTTCCCCCCCGCGGTCCTCAACTGAAACAGAGAGTCTGGAAGCGCCCGAGTGTTTGTGACGTTTGGTGGCCTGCGCCCAACGAGCAGGCTTTTCTCTCTCCACAAACCGGTCGAGTAGAGCCTGGGATAATGTGGGGACGGGCGTGGCCAGGGATTTTGGTGCGCGATGAGCCAAGTGAGGCTCACCATGAGAAGAGTGCCTGGGACCACAGCTGTCTTGGCTGCTGTCGAGGAGAGGCGCTGTACTTACTCGGGTTTCTCTTCATAACGCACAAGTCTTTCGCCTTTTACTAAAGACTTCCGTGGAGAGGAACACCAATGAGTTGAAGATATTTTTGGCAGGCTTTGCCGTTTGGCTGAGCCTCGTGCATGTGTGAAAATCAATAAAGCCGGCCTTAACCAGACTCGGGGCTAAGCCACGGAGCGCTTGGGAGGAGCCGCTAAGCACAAGCCACTCCGCCGCGCAATGCAAATGGCACACCGCGACGAGTGTGAAGCGTGCCAGGAGGTGGGCTCAGGCAGCAGACGACTGGGGCTCATCGCTTCTCGGCCTTTTGGCTAAGATAAAGTGTAGTATCTGTTCTTATCAGTTTAATATCTGATATGTCCTCTATATGGGGACAACATATTAAATGGATTTTTAGCCTCGGGAGCTGAAACAGGGGCTTGCTCCGTTCACTCCACGCATCGACCCGGTATTGCAGCGCCGCGGGGAACGGTGCACCCCTCTCCGGCCTTGTTGAAAATCAATCAGTGTTGCAGACCAAAGGCCTTGACAAACTTGACATTGCGGCACAGAATCGGCAGCAAGAAGAAGGCTGGCAAACCGCAGCGAGAGCTGCGCTTTGCATGGTCAGAAAAAGAGGCAAAACTGCCTCGCCGCGGCCGGTGCGCAATACCTGCTGAGTGTGCCCTGCATTTCCCCACCGCGGTCCTCAACTGAAACAGAGAGTCTGGAAGCGCCCGAGTGTTTGTGACGTTTGGTGGCCTGCGCCCAACGAGCAGGCTTTTCTCTCTCCACAAACCGGTCGAGTAGAGCCTGGGATAATGTGGGGACGGGCGTGGCCAGGGATTTTGGTGCGCGATGAGCCAAGTGAGGCTCACCATGAGAAGAGTGCCTGGGACCACAGCTGTCTTGGCTGCTGTCGAGGAGAGGCGCTGTACTTACTCGGGTTTCTCTTCATAACGCACAAGTCTTTCGCCTTTTACTAAAGACTTCCGTGGAGAGGAACACCAATGAGTTGAAGATATTTTTGGCAGGCTTTGCCGTTTGGCTGAGCCTCGTGCATGTGTGAAAATCAATAAAGCCGGCCTTAACCAGACTCGGGGCTAAGCCACGGAGCGCTTGGGAGGAGCCGCTAAGCACAAGCCACTCCGCCGCGCAATGCAAATGGCACACCGCGACGAGTGTGAAGCGTGCCAGGAGGTGGGCTCAGGCAGCAGACGACTGGGGCTCATCGCTTCTCGGCCTTTTGGCTAAGATCAAGTGTAGTATCTGTTCTTATCAGTTTAATATCTGATATGTCCTCTATATGGGGACAACATATTAAATGGATTTTTAGCCTCGGGAGCTGAAACAGGGGCTTGCTCCGTTCACTCCACGCATCGACCCGGTATTGCAGCGCCGCCGGGAACGGTGCACCCCCTCTCCGGCCTTGTTGAAAATCAATCAGTGTTGCAGACCAAAGGCCTTGACAAACTTGACATTGCGGCACAGAATCGGCAGCAAGAAGAAGGCTGGCAAACCGCAGCGAGAGCTGCGCTTTGCATGGTCAGAAAAAGAGGCAAAACTGCCTCGCCGCGGCCGGTGCGCAATACCTGCTGAGTGTGCCCTGCATTTCCCCACCGCGGTCCTCAACTGAAACAGAGAGTCTGGAAGCGCCCGAGTGTTTGTGACGTTTGGTGGCCTGCGCCAACGAGCAGGCTTTTCTCTCTCCACAAACCGGTCGAGTAGAGCCTGGGATAATGTGGGGACGGGCGTGGCCAGGGATTTTGGTGCGCGATGAGCCAAGTGAGGCTCACCATGAGAAGAGTGCCTGGGACCACAGCTGTCTTGGCTGCTGTCGAGGAGAGGCGCTGTACTTACTCGGGTTTCTCTTCATAACGCACAAGTCTTTCGCCTTTTACTAAAGACTTCCGTGGAGAGGAACACCAATGAGTTGAAGATATTTTTGGCAGGCTTTGCCGTTTGGCTGAGCCTCGTGCATGTGTGAAAATCAATAAAGCCGGCCTTAACCAGACTCGGGGCTAAGCCACGGAGCGCTTGGGAGGAGCCGCTAAGCACAAGCCACTCCGCCGCGCAATGCAAATGGCACACCGCGACGAGTGTGAAGCGTGCCAGGAGGTGGGCTCAGGCAGCAGACGACTGGGGCTCATCGCTTCTCGGCCTTTTGGCTAAGATCAAGTGTAGTATCTGTTCTTATCAGTTTAATATCTGATATGTCCTCTATATGGGGACAACATATTAAATGGATTTTTAGCCTCGGGAGCTGAAACAGGGGCTTGCTCCGTTCACTCCACGCATCGACCCGGTATTGCAGCGCCGCCGGGAACGGTGCACCCCTCTCCGGCCTTGTTGAAAATCAATCAGTGTTGCAGACCAAAGGCCTTGACAAACTTGACATTGCGGCACAGAATCGGCAGCAAGAAGAAGGCTGGCAAACCGCAGCGAGAGCTGCGCTTTGCATGGTCAGAAAAAGAGGCAAAACTGCCTCGCCGTGGCCGGTGCGCAATACCTGCTGAGTGTGCCCTGCATTTCCCCCCCGCGGTCCTCAACTGAAACAGAGAGTCTGGAAGCGCCCGAGTGTTTGTGACGTTTGGTGGCCTGCGCCCAACGAGCAGGCTTTTCTCTCTCCACAAACCGGTCGAGTAGAGCCTGGGATAATGTGGGGACGGGCGTGGCCAGGGATTTTGGTGCGCGATGAGCCAAGTGAGGCTCACCATGAGAAGAGTGCCTGGGACCACAGCTGTCTTGGCTGCTGTCGAGGAGAGGCGCTGTACTTACTCGGGTTTCTCTTCATAACGCACAAGTCTTTCGCCTTTTACTAAAGACTTCCGTGGAGAGGAACACCAATGAGTTGAAGATATTTTTGGCAGGCTTTGCCGTTTGGCTGAGCCTCGTGCATGTGTGAAAATCAATAAAGCCGGCCTTAACCAGACTCGGGGCTAAGCCACGGAGCGCTTGGGAGGAGCCGCTAAGCACAAGCCACTCCGCCGCGCAATGCAAATGGCACACCGCGACGAGTGTGAAGCGTGCCAGGAGGTGGGCTCAGGCAGCAGACGACTGGGGCTCATCGCTTCTCGGCCTTTTGGCTAAGATCAAGTGTAGTATCTGTTCTTATCAGTTTAATATCTGATATGTCCTCTATATGGGGACAACATATTAAATGGATTTTTAGCCTCGGGAGCTGAAACAGGGGCTTGCTCCGTTCACTCCACGCATCGACCCGGTATTGCAGCGCCGCCGGGAACGGTGCACCCCTCTCCGGCCTTGTTGAAAATCAATCAGTGTTGCAGTCCAAAGGCCTTGACAAACTTGACATTGCGGCACAGAATCGGCAGCAAGAAGAAGGCTGGCAAACCGCAGCGAGAGCTGCGCTTTGCATGGTCAGAAAAAGAGGCAAAACTGCCTCGCCGCGGCCGGTGCGCAATACCTGCTGAGTGTGCCCTGCATTTCCCCACCGCGGTCCTCAACTGAAACAGAGAGTCTGGAAGCGCCCGAGTGTTTGTGACGTTTGGTGGCCTGCGCCCAACGAGCAGGCTTTTCTCTCTCCACAAACCGGTCGAGTAGAGCCTGGGATAATGTGGGGACGGGCGTGGCCAGGGATTTTGGTGCGCGATGAGCCAAGTGAGGCTCACCATGAGAAGAGTGCCTGGGACCACAGCTGTCTTGGCTGCTGTCGAGATGGCGCTGTACTTACTCGGGTTTCTCTTCATAACGCACAAGTCTTTCGCCTTTTACTAAAGACTTCCGTGGAGAGGAACACCAATGAGTTGAAGATATTTTTGGTAGGCTTTGCCGTTCGGCTGAGCCTCGTGCATGTGTGAAAATCAAAAAAGCCGGCCTTAACCAGACTCGGGGCTAAGCCACGGAGCGCTTGGGAGGAGCCGCTAAGCACAAGCCACTCCGCCGCGCAATGCAAATGGCACACCGCGACGAGTGTGAAGCGTGCCAGGAGGTGGGCTCAGGCAGCAGACGACTGGGGCTCAGCGCTTCTCGGCCTTTTGGCTAAGATCAAGTGTAGTATCTGTTCTTATCAGTTTAATATCTGATATGTCCTCTATATGGGGACAACATATTAAATGGATTTTTAGCCTCGGGAGCTGAAACAGGGGCTTGCTCCGTTCACTCCACGCATCGACCCGGTATTGCAGCGCCGCCGGGAACGGTGCACCCCTCTCCGGCCTTGTTGAAAATCAATCAGTGTTGCAGACCAAAGGCCTTGACAAACTTGACATTGCGGCACAGAATCGGCAGCAAGAAGAAGGCTGGCAAACCGCAGCGAGAGCTGCGCTTTGCATGGTCAGAAAAAGAGGCAAAACTGCCTCGCCGTGGCCGGTGCGCAATACCTGCTGAGTGTGCCCTGCATTTCCCCCCCGCGGTCCTCAACTGAAACAGAGAGTCTGGAAGCGCCCGAGTGTTTGTGACGTTTGGTGGCCTGCGCCCAACGAGCAGGCTTTTCTCTCTCCACAAACCGGTCGAGTAGAGCCTGGGATAATGTGGGGACGGGCGTGGCCAGGGATTTTGGTGCGCGATGAGCCAAGTGAGGCTCACCATGAGAAGAGTGCCTGGGACCACAGCTGTCTTGGCTGCTGTCGAGGAGAGGCGCTGTACTTACTCGGGTTTCTCTTCATAACGCACAAGTCTTTCGCCTTTTACTAAAGACTTCCGTGGAGAGGAACACCAATGAGTTGAAGATATTTTTGGCAGGCTTTGCCGTTTGGCTGAGCCTCGTGCATGTGTGAAAATCAATAAAGCCGGCCTTAACCAGACTCGGGGCTAAGCCACGGAGTGCTTGGGAGGAGCCGCTAAGCACAAGCCACTCCGCCGCGCAATGCAAATGGCACACCGCGACGAGTGTGAAGCGTGCCAGGAGGTGGGCTCAGGCAGCAGACGACTGGGGCTCATCGCTTCTCGGCCTTTTGGCTAAGACAGCGATCACTCCCTGCAAGCGGGATTATTTTCTCATTGTGGAACTAATCCTTTGCGCCTTGGGAGATATTGTTCATTGCATCTTTGCACTTTTGTGTTTGTTATTTTTTGCATATTTGCACAGTGGTTTGTTAGAGACATCTGAAAACCGGTCAAGGTAAGAAAGCTTTTAGTTCTTTTACTTTTGGTTGTCTTATTCTTGTCTGGTTTTAGGTGTTTTTACAGCCTTTTTTTAGCCTCTATTTATTTAACTTATTGTATTTTATTCATCGTTGAAGTGTGGTGTCTCCAGCCATGTCGGCTGCCCGTGCCGGCATGCGGAGGCACCACAGTGTGCGTTTTACTTTCTTAGAAAGAGATGGAAAGCTCCTGGAGATGTCCAGATTGGACTTCTCCAGGAAGCTAATCCAAAAGGCCCTTGGCTTTTCCCCACAGCAATTGAACTGCGTATTGTCTCTTCCCTTCAACAAAGGTTTTGATATTAGTTTTGTTACCGCTGCAGTGCTACAAGAATTTTGGCAACGCTTTGAAAAGGTTAAGACCCAGTTTTCAGCATTCAACGTGGAGAAACTGACTGACAACTCTCTGAAAGTGGTTATTGTTAGGATGTTCAATGAAATGGTGAATGCTGAAGATATATGTATGTGGCTGGGTAGATACTGCACTGTGAAGGGCCAGGCTACCAAGGTGAGGGATGAAGATGGCATCTGGAACTGTGCCTGGAGGGTCCCCATTCAACAATGGCAGGACCCCCAGGGGTACCAGGGCCTGAGGCATCTCCCATCCATGGTAGTTCTTGGTGAGAACAGGGGCTACATTCACTACCAGGGCATGCCCAAGCTCTGCCGCAAGTGTGGTGAGCATGGACACCTGGCAGAGGCTTGCCAAAACATTGTTTGCGGTAAATGCAGAGAAATTGGGCACTCCTTTGAGGAGTGTCCCAATGGCAGAAAGTGCAATCTCTGTGGAGAGACAAATCACCTCTTCAGAGATTGCCCATTGTCATTTGCCAACAAACTGAAAGCCCAAAGAAAACAAGACTCGGAAATTGAAAAAGAAAAAATATTAAAGGAAAATGGCCGAAATGTAACTGTCGAAGTGCTAATTGAAGAGGAGGGGCTGGGAAATTCAAATCTCCCGCCAAAATCTGTGGTTGGAGGAGAGGAGCCCGGTGAGGTGGGACAAGGGGAGGGGCCTGGCTTTAACCCAGCAGAGGGTGCTGCTGAGGGAGATGGGGAAAGCCAGGCAGCAGGTGGAGCTGGACAAGATGGCTCGACAGGCACTGACTCAGCCAATAGCCTCATTACAGTCGGGGAGGAACAGGAGGAAGGAGAGTCCAGTGACACCTCCCTCCCCAATACCCAGCCCAACCTCAAGAGAACTGCATCTGAACTGTCCAGCTCTGAGGCTGATGCAGCCTCAGAGAAGAAGGGAAGGGCTGAGCTTGACTCATACAGTTCCCCTGTGGAGCAGCTCAGAGCCTTCCCTTCCAGTTCACCCAATCAGTGCTCATTTCTTAATATAGCACTACAGTCAACTCCATTGGAAAAGCGTGCCGACATTGCTTTCCGGAGGAAAGAGTCTCAGGCCTCACCCCCCAATTGCATGGGGATAGTGAAATGAGATCCTTTTACATTACTGAAAGTCTGGAAGTTTTAACAGTAGTCTTTTCATTTTTTATTCCTTAAAATGTCATACCTGTTGTTTTTAACAATCATACTCATGACCCTCAACATTTCCACCCTCAATGTGAGAAGTGTGAGGTCGGGAGTTAGAGCCCAGACTGTTTTATCCTACCTAAATTCTTTTACGTCAGATGTGTTTTTATTACAGGAGTGCAATCTGCCCTTTTTAACAACCTACAGGAAATGGGAGGAGAAATGGCCACTCGGTCAATCCATGTGGAGTGGATCAAACCACAACAAGTCCGATGGAGTGGCCATTTTAATTAAAAACCCCTTGGTAGTGGTGAGGGGCAGCACTGTGGTGAGAGACGGACGGGCAGTTTTAGCACACTTGACATACATGGGGCAGGATTTTAACCTACTCAACGTATACGGTTTTAACGACAAAAATGACAGGTATGACCTTTTAGAAGAACTGCAGTCCCACATGCTAGGTAGGGTGCCTTTAGTGGTAGGAGGGGATTTTAATTGTGTTTTATCCAGAACAGATAGACGGGGAGCAGGGGAAGATTTTAAAGTAGATAAAACATCGGTTTTACTGCAAGACATCTGCAAGGATTTTAAGTTACAAGACTGTTTTAAATCCATGCATCCTAGAGAGGAGGGCTTCACCTGGTTCAGTGGTGATGGCACCAAAGCCTCTCGCATTGACTACGTTTTTACACGGGACTGCCCACCAACTGATGCTAGATTGACCCCTGTTTTCTTTTCTGATCACGCAATGCTGTCATGCACCCTGACACTCTCTTCTGGTGTGACTGTAGGAAGTGGTCTGTGGAAGCTCAACTGCTCCCTGTTAGAGGACAGGGAGATAGTTGGACAATACAGGGAGCAGTATAGCCAATGGCAGACCCTTCAAGACTTTTACGATTCACGTGCACACTGGTGGGAGTGGGTGAAGACAAAGACTAAGACTTTTTTTAGACAGGCAGGGAGAAAGAAAAAAGATAAGGAAAAAAGATGCATGTTGGGACTGCAGAAAAGACTACAGAGATATTTTAAACTTGTGAACCAAGGATTTGATTTTAATGAAGACATTTTAGAAGTCAAAAAGCAAATGTCAAAATTAGCCGAAATAAAGAGTCAGGGTATCATTTTAAGAAGCAAAGAGAGAGAAAGAGAAGAAGGAGAAAAATGCACACGATACTTTTTTAAGAAGATAGCTAGCAGAAGTGGGGTTTTAACAAAGCTTAAAAAAGAAGACGGGTTTTTAACTGCTAACACAAACGAACTAATTGAAACAGTGGAACTCTTTTACAATAAATTATATGAAAAAAAAGACATAGAGACAGACATTACAGAACAGGTTTTAGAATACACTGATAGGACGGTGGAGGAAAATGTGCTTTTAACCCAGGATTTTACCCTTTTAGAGTTAGGTAAATGTTTAAAAAATTTTAAGAAGGGGAAGTCCCCAGGACAAGATGGACTTCCCCTGGAATTTTATCTGACCTTTTGGGATATCCTTGCACATGACCTACTTACTGTTTTTAATGACTTTGAACGACTAGACCTGTTACCTGAGAGCTTTAGAGTAGGGATAGTTACGTTAATCCACAAAAAAGAGGACCAGACTGACCTGAAAAACTGGAGACCAATAACGCTTTTAAACTTTGACTGCAAACTTTTTAGCAAACTTTTATCAACACGTTTATCTTTGGTTTTAGGGGAGGTGATCCACCCGGATCAAGCCTGTGCCATCCCGGGGAGGAAGATCACCGACAGCCTCGTACTGATCAGAGACACCATCTGTTACGCGAGAGACAGAGACATTCGGCTTGTATTGCTAAATTTAGACTTTGAAAAAGCCTTCGATCGGGTCTCGCACCAGTACCTATTTCAGGTACTGCAAAAAATGGGGTTTCCTGAGAGGGTCATAGCGTGGGTGGGATTGCTCTACCGGGGAATCAACAGCAAAATCCTTGTAAACGGGCAACTTACCAAAGCAGTGAATATATGCTGCGGTGTCCGTCAGGGTTGTCCGTTATCTGCCCTCCTTTACGTTATATGTGTGGAACCATTGGCACAGATCTTGAGAAGGGACAAATGGATCAATGGGGTGTCAATTCCGGGGAGTGGGGGCTTGGTCACAAAATGTCTTTTATACATGGATGATGTCAACGTTTTATGTACAGACCTTTTAGCTGTAAACAGGACCATGGACTTGACGGACTGGTACGGACGGGCCTCTGGAGCCAGACTTAACCGCGACAAGACCCAAGCCCAATTTTACGGACCATGGACAGTGACCGAGACCACAGGACTCCCTCTGACTGTGACCCTGACTGACATGAAAATACTCGGGGTAAAATTTGACGGGGAAGGGGGTGGGAGGAGCAATTGGCTTGACGCGATAGGGAAAGTTAGAAAGAGACTGGGATACTGGAGACTAAGGGGACTGACAATGGAAGGCAAGGTTTTAATCATAAAAGCTGTGATTTTACCCTTGTTTTTACTAATCAGTTCTGTTTTTATCCCGCCTCGTAGAGTGCTTTTAGATCTAGATCGAGCCATTTTTTACTTTCTGTGGGGGTCCAAGTGGGAGCGAGTCGGAAGAAAAGTCATGAAGATGCCAAAAACAAAAGGAGGGAAAGATGTTCCAGACCTCCACTTGTTTTTAGGAAGCCAATACACCACACTGCACCTCAAATACGCCACATCCCCATCCAGAGATCACAAGACATCTGCCATGGCAAGATTCTGGATGGGGTCTTACCTCAGGACACTCATGTTTTTACCTGTTGATCTTAGAGCACCTGTGTCTTTTAAACTGCCCACGGCCTATGATTTTATACGCAAATTTTTAAAAGATTTTAACTTGGAACAGGAGGAGCTGTCACTTTTAACCAACCACCGCTCTCTTCTCTCTCTTGTACAGGAGCGGGAGCCAGTGAGTCCGGTGCGTGGGCTCGCAATCGGCGAGCCCTCAAGTGTTTGGCACAATGTCAACCATCCTGCTCTCCCAAACAGACTACGGGATCTCTCCTGGATGGTAGCTCATGAGGTCCTCCCGGTCAGGTCCGTGATGCACTCCCGGGGCATGTCACCATCCGCCATCTGCCCCCGACCGGGTTGTGGCGCGCCCGAGTCGGCGAGGCACTTGTTCTGGGAGTGCAGCGCTGCCATTGACCTGTGGGCAATGGCCGGCTCCCAGCAATTCCCGTACTTGCCAGCAGGGGAGGTCCTAGATGCACAACAAGTGCTCTACGGGGTGAGCCAGAAGAAAAGGACAACAGAGGAATTCTCCAAGCTCTGGCTCACCCTGGCCGCCATGAAAGACGCTATATGGACCTCCAGAAACCTGCTGGCGAGAAAGCGCATGCAGATCCCCCCCGTGGCTACGATCCAAATGGCCGCAGCGACGGTCCAGGCAGCCGTCGCTGCTGGCGGCAGGCCTAGGACGTAGCCACATGAAGCATCACCTCTGCGCTCATTCGGAGGTGGGAGCCGGAGCCACACACAAAGGTCAAGGCAGCAGCGGCCTGATCCTCCGGGTGTGGCAGGTGGGAAGGAGCAAGAGGTTGAGGGCCTCCTCTGAGCATCACCAGCAGGGCCCCAGGGGTCTGATGGGAGAGTGGGATGAGTTCCCCATGATAGGGACTCACCCCGCTCCTGCATAACAAAGACTTGAGAGCTTTTAAATGCCCTCTCTTTTTAAAAAGACACACTGATATACTATACACTTACACTGATTCACAGAACGGACTTTTAATGCCACAAAAGAGCACTTTTTTTAACATGTCTTGTGTATTTTAAAGCAACAATTGTGTTTTTTTTTAATCTGTAAACACCTTTTATTGGATCTGATGGTGTTTTTTATGGTGGATGGTTTTACAGATTTAACTACTGTATTGTTGCGAATGACATGTTGTTTTTAATTGTTTTTTTTTTTTAAGTGCTGTAAGATCAAATTGTATTGTGGACTGTGATCTGAATGAGTGTGAAACAGAGAAAATTGTGTCAATAAACTTTTTTCAAAAGAAAAAATCTGTTCCTATCAGTTTAATATCTGATATGTCCTCTATATGGGGACAACATATTAAATGGATTTTTAGCCTCGGGAGCTGAAACAGGGGCTTGCTCCGTTCACTCCACGCATCGACCCGGTATTGCAGCGCCGCCGGGAACGGTGCACCCCTCTCCTGCCTTGTTGAAAATCAATCAGTGTTGTAGACCAAAGGCCTTGACAAACTTGACATTGCGGCACAGAATCGGCAGCAAGAAGAAGGCTGGCAAACCGCAGCGAGAGCTGCGCTTTGCATAGTCAGAAAAAGAGGCAAAACTGCCTCGCCGTGGCCGGTGCGCAATACCTGCTGAGTGTGCCCTGCATTTCCCCCCCGCGGTCCTCAACTGAAACAGAGAGTCTGGAAGCGCCCGAGTGTTTGTGACGTTTGGTGGCCTGCGCCCAACGAGCAGGCTTTTCTCTCTCCACAAACCGGTCGAGTAGAGCCTGGGATAATGTGGGGACGGGCGTGGCCAGGGATTTTGGTGCGCGATGAGCCAAGTGCGGCTCACCATGAGAAGAGTGCCTGGGACCACAGCTGTCTTGGCTGCTGTCGAGGAGAGGCGCTGTACTTACTCGGGTTTCTCTTCATAACGCACAAGTCTTTCGCCTTTTACTAAAGACTTCCGTGGAGAGGAACACCAATGAGTTGAAGATATTTTTGGCAGGCTTTGCCGTTTGGCTGAGCCTCGTGCATGTGTGAAAATCAATAAAGCCGGCCTTAACCAGACTCGGGGCTAAGCCACGGAGTGCTTGGGAGGAGCCGCTAAGCACAAGCCACTCCGCCGCGCAATGCAAATGGCACACCGCGACGAGTGTGAAGCGTGCCAGGAGGTGGGCTCAGGCAGCAGACGACTGGGGCTCATCGCTTCTCGGCCTTTTGGCTAAGACAGCGATCACTCCCTGCAAGCGGGATTATTTTCTCATTGTGGAAGTAATCCTTTGCGACTTGGGAGACATTGTTGTATTGCTTCTTTGCACATTTTTGTTTGTTATTATTGCACATTTGCACAGTGGTTTGTTGGAGACATCTAAGAGCCTGTCAAGGTAAGAAAGCTTTTAGTTTTTTTTTTGCTTTTTGCTGTCTTATTCTTGACTGGTTTTAGGTGTTTTTACAGCCTTTTTTTAGCTTGTATTTATTTAACTTATTGTATTTTATTCATCGTTGAAGTGTGGTGTCTCCAGCCATGTCGGCTGCCCGTGCCGGCATGCGGAGGCACCACAGTGTGCGTTTTACCTTTTTAGAAAGAGATGGAAAGCTCCTGGAGATGTCCAGATTGGACTTCTCCAGGAAGCTAATTCAAAAGGCCCTTGGCTTTTCCCCACAGCAATTGAACTGCGTACTGTCTCTTCCCTTCAACAAAGGTTTTGATATTAGTTTTGTTACCGCTGCAGTGCTACAAGAATTTTGGCAACGCTTTGAAAAGGTTAAGACCCAGTTTTCAGCATTCAACGTGGAGAAACTGACTGACAACTCTCTGAAAGTGGTTATTGTTAGGATGTTCAATGAAATGGTGAATGCTGAAGATATATGCATGTGGCTGGGTAGATACTGCACTGTGAAGGGCCAGGCTACCAAGGTGAGGGATGAAGATGGCATCTGGAACTGTGCCTGGAGGGTCCCCATTCAACAATGGCAGGACCCCCAGGGGTACCAGGGCCTGAGGCATCTCCCATCCATGGTAGTTCTTGGTGAGAACAGGGGCTACATTCACTACCAGGGCATGCCCAAGCTCTGCCGCAAGTGTGGTGAGCATGGACACCTGGCAGAGGCTTGCCAAAACATTGTTTGCGGTAAATGCAGAGAAATTGGGCACTCCTTTGAGGAGTGTCCCAATGGCAGAAAGTGCAATCTCTGTGGAGAGACAAATCACCTCTTCAGAGATTGCCCAATGTCTTTTGCCAACAAACTGAAAGCCCAAAGAAAACAAGAATCGGAAATTGAAAAAGAAAAAATATTAAAGGAAAATGGCCGAAATGTAACTGTCGAAGTGCTAATTGAAGAGGAGGGGCTGGGAAATTCAAATCTCCCGCCAAAATCTGTGGTTGGAGGAGAGGAGCCCGGTGAGGCGGGACAAGGGGAGGGGCCTGGCTTTAACCCAGCAGAGGGTGCTGCTGAGGGAGATGGGGAAAGCCAGGCAGCAGGTGGAGCTGGACAAGATGGCTCGACAGGCACTGACTCAGCCAATAGCCTCATTACAGTCGGGGAGGAACAAGAGGAAGGAGAGTCCAGTGACACCTCCCTCCCCAATACCCAGCCCAACCTCAAGAGAACTGCATCTGAACTGTCCAGCTCTGAGGCTGATGCAGCCTCGGAGAAGAAGGGAAGGGCTGAGCTTGACTCATACAGTTCCCCTGTGGAGCAGCTCAGAGCCTTCCCTTCCAGTTCACCCGATCAGTGCTCATTTCTTAATATAGCACTACAGTCAACTCCATTGGAAAAGCGTGCCGACATGGCTTTCCGGAGGAAAGAGTCTCAGGCCTCACCCCCCGATTGCATGGGGATAGTGAAATGAGATCCTTTTACATTCCTGAAAGTCTGGAAGTTTTAACAAGTAGTCTTTTAATTTTTTATTCCTTAAAATGTCATACCTGTTGTTTTTACCAATTATACTCATGACCCTCAACATTTCCACCCTCAATGTGAGAAGTGTGAGGTCGGGAGTTAGAGCCCAGACTGTTTTATCCTACCTAAATTCTTTTACGTCAGATGTGTTTTTATTACAGGAGTGCAATCTGCCCTTTTTAACAACCTACAGGAAATGGGAGGAGAAATGGCCACTCGGTCAATCCATGTGGAGTGGATCAAACCACAACAAGTCAGATGGAGTGGCCATTTTAATTAAAAACCCCTTGGTAGTGGTGAGGGGCAGCACTGTGGTGAGAGACGGACGGGCAGTTTTAGCACACTTGACATACATGGGGCAGGATTTTAACCTACTCAACGTATACGGTTTTAACGACAAAAATGACAGGTATGACCTTTTAGAAGAACTGCAGTCCCACATGCTAGGTAGGGTGCCTTTAGTGGTAGGAGGGGATTTTAATTGTGTTTTATCCAGAACAGATAGACGGGGAGCAGGGGAAGATTTTAAAGTAGATAAAACATCGGTTTTACTGCAAGACATCTGCAAGGATTTTAAGCTACAAGACTGTTTTAAATCCATGCATCCTAGAGAGGAGGGCTTCACCTGGTTCAGTGGTGACGGCACCAAAGCCTCTCGCATTGACTATGTTTTTACACGGGACTGCCCACCAACTGATGCTAGATTGACCCCCGTTTTCTTTTCTGATCACGCAATGCTGTCATGCACCCTGACACTCTCTTCTGGTGTGACTGTAGGAAGTGGTCTGTGGAAGCTCAACTGCTCCCTGTTAGAGGACAGGGAGATAGTTGGACAATACAGGGAGCAGTATAGCCAATGGCAGACCCTTCAAGACTTTTACGATTCACGTGCACACTGGTGGGAGTGGGTGAAGACAAAGACTAAGGCTTTTTTTAGACAGGCAGGGAGAAAGAAAAAAGATAAGGAAAAAAGATGCATGTTGGGACTGCAGAAAAGACTACAGAGATATTTTAAACTTGTGAACCAAGGATTTGATTTTAATGACGACATTTTAGAAGTCAAAAAACAAATGTCAAAATTAGCTGAAATAAAGAGTCAGGGTATCATTTTAAGAAGCAAAGAGAGAGAAAGAGAAGAAGGAGAAAAATGCACACGATACTTTTTTAAGAAGATAGCTAGCAGAAGTGGGGTTTTAACAAAGCTAAAAAAAGAAGACGGGTTTTTAACTGCTAACACAAACGAACTTATTGAAACAGTGGAACTCTTTTACAATAAATTATATGAAAAAAAAGACATAGAGACAGACATTACAGAACAGGTTTTAGAATACATTGATAGGACGGTGGAGGAAAGTGTGCTTTTAACCCAGGATTTTACCCTTTTAGAGTTAGGTAAATGTTTAAAAAATTTTAAGAAGGGGAAGTCCCCAGGACAAGATGGACTTCCCCTGGAATTTTATCTGACCTTTTGGGATATCCTTGCACATGACCTACTTACTGTTTTTAATGACTTTGAACGACTAGACCTGTTACCTGAGAGCTTTAGAGTAGGGATAGTGACATTAATCCACAAAAAAGAGGACCAGACTGACCTGAAAAACTGGAGACCAATAACGCTTTTAAACTTTGACTGCAAACTTTTTAGCAAACTTTTATCAACACGTTTATCTTTGGTTTTAGGGGAGGTGATCCACCCGGATCAAGCCTGTGCCATCCCGGGGAGGAAGATCACCGACAGCCTCGTACTGATCAGAGACACCATCTGTTACGCGAGAGACAGAGACATTCGGCTTGTATTGCTAAATTTAGACTTTGAAAAAGCCTTCGATCGGGTCTCGCACCAGTACCTATTTCAGGTACTGCAAAAAATGGGGTTTCCTGAGAGGGTCATAGCGTGGGTGGGATTGCTCTACCGGGGAATCAACAGCAAAATCCTTGTAAATGGGCAACTTACCAAAGCAGTGAATATATGCTGCGGTGTCCGTCAGGGTTGTCCGTTATCTGCCCTCCTTTACGTTATATGTGTGGAACCATTGGCACAGATCTTGAGAAGGGACAAATGGATCAATGGGGTGTCAATTCCGGGGAGTGGGGGCTTGGTCACAAAATGCCTTTTATACATGGATGATGTCAATGTTTTATGTACAGACCTTTTAGCTGTAAACAGGACCATGGACTTGACGGACTGGTATGGACGGGCCTCTGGAGCCAGACTTAACCGCGACAAGACCCAAGCCCAATTTTACGGACCATGGACAGTGACCGAGACCACAGGACTCCCTCTGACTGTGACCCTGACTGACATGAAAATACTCGGGGTAAAATTTGACGGGGAAGGGGGTGGGAGGAGCAATTGGCTTGACGCGATAGGGAAAGTTAGAAAGAGACTGGGATACTGGAGACTAAGGGGACTGACAATGGAAGGCAAGGTTTTAGTCATAAAAGCTGTGATTTTACCCTTGTTTTTACTAATCAGTTCTGTTTTTATCCCGCCTCGTAGAGTGCTTTTAGATCTCGATCGAGCCATTTTTTACTTTCTGTGGGGGTCCAAGTGGGAGCGACTTAGAAGAAACGTCATGAAGATGCCAAAAACAAAAGGAGGGAAAGATGTTCCAGACCTCCACCTGTTTTTAGGAAGCCAATACACCACACTGCACCTCAAATATGCCACATCCCCATCCAGAGATCACAAGACATCTGCCATGGCAAGATTCTGGATGGGGTCTTACCTCAGGACACTCAAGTTTTTACCTGTCGATCTTAGAGCACCTGTGTCTTTTAAACTGCCCACGGCCTATGATTTTATACGCAAATTTTTAAAAGATTTTAACTTGGAACAGGAGGAGCTGTCACTTTTAACCAACCACCGCTCTCTTCTCTCCCTTGTGCAGGAGCGGGAGCCAGTGAGTCCGGTGCGCGGGCTCGCAATCGGCGAGCCCTCAAGTGTTTGGCGCAATGTCAACCATCCCGTTCTCCCAAACAGATTACGGGATCTCTCCTGGATGGTAGCTCATGAGGTCCTCCCGGTCAGGTCCGTGATGCACTCCCGGGGCATGTCACCATCCGCCATCTGCCCCCGACCGGGTTGTGGCGCGCCCGAGTCGGCGAGGCACTTGTTCTGGGAGTGCAGCGCTGCCATTGACCTGTGGGCAATGGCCGGCTCCCAGCAATTCCCGTACTTGCCAGCAGGGGAGGTCCTAGATGCACAACTAGTGCTCTACGGGGTGAGCCAGAAGAAAAGAACAACAGAGGAATTCTCCAAGCTCTGGCTCACCCTGGCCGCCATGAAAGACGCTATATGGACCTCCAGAAACCTGCTGGCGAGAAAGCGCATGCAGATCCCCCCCGTGGCTACGATCCAAATGGCTGCAGCGACGGTCCAGGCAGCCGTCGCTGCTGGCGGCAGGCCTAGGACGTAGCCACATGAAGCATCGCCTCTGCGCTCATTCGGAGGTGGGAGCCGGAGCCACACACAAAGGTCAAGGCAGCAGCGGCCTGATCCTCCGGGTGTGGCAGGTGGGAAGGAGCAAGAGGCTGAGGGCCTCCTCTGAGCATCACCAGCGGGTACCCAGGGATCTGATGGGAGAGCGGGATGAGTTCCCCATGATAGGGACTCACCCCGCTCCTGCATAACAAAGACTTGAGAGCTTTTAAATGCCCTCCCTTTTTAAAAAAGACACACTGATATATTATACACTTACACTGATTCACAGAACGGACTTTTAATGCCACAAAGGAGCACTTTGTTTTAACATGTCTTGTGTATTTTAAGGCAACAATTGTGTTTTTTTTAATCTGTAAACACCTTTTATTGGATATGATGGTGTTTTTTTTATGGTGGATGGTTTTACAGATTTAACTACTGTATTGTTGCGGATGACATGTTGATTTTAAGTGTTTTCAAATTGTATTGTGGACTGTGTTCTGAATAAGTGTGAAAAATAGAGAAACTTGTGTCAATAAACTTTTTTCAAAAAAAAAAAAAAAAAAAAAATCTGTTCTTATCAGTTTAATATCTGATATGTCCTCTATATGGGGACAACATATTAAATGGATTTTTTTTTGTGTTTGTTATTTTTTGCATATTTGCACAGTGATTTGTTAGAGACATCTGAAAACCGGTCAAGGTAAGAAAGCTTTTAGTTCTTTTACTTTTGGTTGTCTTATTCTTGTCTGGTTTTAGGTGTTTTTACAGCCTTTTTTAGCCTCTATTTATTTAACTTATTGTATTTTATTCATCGTTGAAGTGTGGTGTCTCCAGCCATGTCGGCTGCCCGTGCCGGCATGCGGAGGCACCACAGTGTGCGTTTTACTTTCTTAGAAAGAGATGGAAAGCTCCTGGAGATGTCCAGATTGGACTTCTCCAGGAAGCTAATCCAAAAGGCCCTTGGCTTTTCCCCACAGCAATTGAACTGCGTATTGTCTCTTCCCTTCAACAAAGGTTTTGATATTAGTTTTGTAACCGCTGCAGTGCCACAAGAATTTTGGCAACGCTTTGAAAAGGTTAAGACCCAGTTTTCAGCATTCAACGTGGAGAAACTGACTGACAACTCTCTGAAAGTGGTTATTGTTAGGATGTTCAATGAAATGGTGAATGCTGAAGATATATGTATGTGGCTGGGTAGATACTGCACTGTGAAGGGCCAGGCTACCAAGGTGAGGGATGAAGATGGCATCTGGAACTGTGCCTGGAGGGTCCCCATTCAACAATGGCAGGACCCCCAGGGGTACCAGGGCCTGAGGCATCTCCCATCCATGGTAGTTCTTGGTGAGAACAGGGGCTACATTCACTACCAGGGCATGCCCAAGCTCTGCCGCAAGTGTGGTGAGCATGGACACCTGGCAGAGGCTTGCCAAAACATTGTTTGCGGTAAATGCAGAGAAATTGGGCACTCCTTTGAGGAGTGTCCCAATGGCAGAAAGTGCAATCTCTGTGGAGAGACAAATCACCTCTTCAGAGATTGCCCATTGTCATTTGCCAACAAACTGAAAGCCCAAAGAAAACAAGACTCGGAAATTGAAAAAGAAAAAATATTAAAGGAAAATGGCCGAAATGTAACTGTCGAAGTGCTAATTGAAGAGGAGGGGCTGGGAAATTCAAATCTCCCGCCAAAATCTGTGGTTGGAGGAGAGGAGCCCGGTGAGGTGGGACAAGGGGAGGGGCCTGGCTTTAACCCAGCAGAGGGTGCTGCTGAGGGAGATGGGGAAAGCCAGGCAGCAGGTGGAGCTGGACAAGATGGCTCGACAGGCACTGACTCAGCCAATAGCCTCATTACAGTCGGGGAGGAACAGGAGGAAGGAGAGTCCAGTGACACCTCCCTCCCCAATACCCAGCCCAACCTCAAGAGAACTGCATCTGAACTGTCCAGCTCTGAGGCTGATGCAGCCTCAGAGAAGAAGGGAAGGGCTGAGCTTGACTCATACAGTTCCCCTGTGGAGCAGCTCAGAGCCTTCCCTTCCAGTTCACCCAATCAGTGCTCATTTCTTAATATAGCACTACAGTCAACTCCATTGGAAAAGCGTGCCGACATTGCTTTCCGGAGGAAAGAGTCTCAGGCCTCACCCCCCGATTGCATGGGGATAGTGAAATGAGATCCTTTTACATTACTGAAAGTCTGGAAGTTTTAACAGTAGTCTTTTCATTTTTTATTCCTTAAAATGTCATACCTGTTGTTTTTAACAATCATACTCATGACCCTCAACATTTCCACCCTCAATGTGAGAAGTGTGAGGTCGGGAGTTAGAGCCCAGACTGTTTTATCCTACCTAAATTCTTTTACGTCAGATGTGTTTTTATTACAGGAGTGCAATCTGCCCTTTTTAACAACCTACAGGAAATGGGAGGAGAAATGGCCACTCGGTCAATCCATGTGGAGTGGATCAAACCACAACAAGTCCGATGGAGTGGCCATTTTAATTAAAAACCCCTTGGTAGTGGTGAGGGGCAGCACTGTGGTGAGAGACGGACGGGCAGTTTTAGCACACTTGACATACATGGGGCAGGATTTTAACCTACTCAACGTATACGGTTTTAACGACAAAAATGACAGGTATGACCTTTTAGAAGAACTGCAGTCCCACATGCTAGGTAGGGTGCCTTTAGTGGTAGGAGGGGATTTTAATTGTGTTTTATCCAGAACAGATAGACGGGGAGCAGGGGAAGATTTTAAAGTAGATAAAACATCGGTTTTACTGCAAGACATCTGCAAGGATTTTAAGTTACAAGACTGTTTTAAATCCATGCATCCTAGAGAGGAGGGCTTCACCTGGTTCAGTGGTGATGGCACCAAAGCCTCTCGCATTGACTACGTTTTTACACGGGACTGCCCACCAACTGATGCTAGATTGACCCCTGTTTTCTTTTCTGATCACGCAATGCTGTCATGCACCCTGACACTCTCTTCTGGTGTGACTGTAGGAAGTGGTCTGTGGAAGCTCAACTGCTCCCTGTTAGAGGACAGGGAGATAGTTGGACAATACAGGGAGCAGTATAGCCAATGGCAGACCCTTCAAGACTTTTACGATTCACGTGCACACTGGTGGGAGTGGGTGAAGACAAAGACTAAGACTTTTTTTAGACAGGCAGGGAGAAAGAAAAAAGATAAGGAAAAAAGAGGCATGTTGGGACTGCAGAAAAGACTACAGAGATATTTTAAACTTGTGAACCAAGGATTTGATTTTAATGAAGACATTTTAGAAGTCAAAAAGCAAATGTCAAAATTAGCCGAAATAAAGAGTCAGGGTATCATTTTAAGAAGCAAAGAGAGAGAAAGAGAAGAAGGAGAAAAATGCACACGATACTTTTTTAAGAAGATAGCTAGCAGAAGTGGGGTTTTAACAAAGCTAAAAAAAGAAGACGGGTTTTTAACTGCTAACACAAACGAACTAATTGAAACAGTGGAACTCTTTTACAATAAATTATATGAAAAAAAAGACATAGAGACAGACATTACAGAACAGGTTTTAGAATACATTGATAGGACGGTGGAGGAAAATGTGCTTTTAACCCAGGATTTTACCCTTTTAGAGTTAGGTAAATGTTTAAAAAAATTTAAGAAGGGGAAGTCCCCAGGACAAGATGGACTTCCCCTGGAATTTTATCTGACCTTTTGGGATATCCTTGCACATGACCTACTTACTGTTTTTAATGACTTTGAACGACTAGACCTGTTACCTGAGAGCTTTAGAGTAGGGATAGTTACGTTAATCCACAAAAAAGAGGACCAGACTGACCTGAAAAACTGGAGACCAATAACGCTTTTAAACTTTGACTGCAAACTTTTTAGCAAACTTTTATCAACACGTTTATCTTTGGTTTTAGGGGAGGTGATCCACCCGGATCAAGCCTGTGCCATCCCGGGGAGGAAGATCACCGACAGCCTCGTACTGATCAGAGACACCATCTGTTACGCGAGAGACAGAGACATTCGGCTTGTATTGCTAAATTTAGACTTTGAAAAAGCCTTCGATCGGGTCTCGCACCAGTACCTATTTCAGGTACTGCAAAAAATGGGGTTTCCTGAGAGGGTCATAGCGTGGGTGGGATTGCTCTACCGGGGAATCAACAGCAAAATCCTTGTAAACGGGCAACTTACCAAAGCAGTGAATATATGCTGCGGTGTCCGTCAGTGTTGTCCGTTATCTGCCCTCCTTTACGTTATATGTGTGGAACCATTGGCACAGATCTTGAGAAGGGACAAATGGATCAATGGGGTGTCAATTCCGGGGAGTGGGGGCTTGGTCACAAAATGTCTTTTATACATGGATGATGTCAACGTTTTATGTACAGACCTTTTAGCTGTAAACAGGACCATGGACTTGACGGACTGGTACGGACGGGCCTCTGGAGCCAGACTTAACCGCGACAAGACCCAAGCCCAATTTTACGGACCATGGACAGTGACCGAGACCACAGGACTCCCTCTGACTGTGACCCTGACTGACATGAAAATACTCGGGGTAAAATTTGACGGGGAAGGGGGTGGGAGGAGCAATTGGCTTGACGCGATAGGGAAAGTTAGAAAGAGACTGGGATACTGGAGACTAAGGGGACTGACAATGGAAGGCAAGGTTTTAATCATAAAAGCTGTGATTTTACCCTTGTTTTTACTAATCAGTTCTGTTTTTATCCCGCCTCGTAGAGTGCTTTTAGATCTAGATCGAGCCATTTTTTACTTTCTGTGGGGGTCCAAGTGGGAGCGAGTCGGAAGAAAAGTCATGAAGATGCCAAAAACAAAAGGAGGGAAAGATGTTCCAGACCTCCACTTGTTTTTAGGAAACCAATACACCACACTGCACCTCAAATACGCCACATCCCCATCCAGAGATCACAAGACATCTGCCATGGCAAGATTCTGGATGGGGTCTTACCTCAGGACACTCAAGTTTTTACCTGTTGATCTTAGAGCACCTGTGTCTTTTAAACTGCCCACGGCCTATGATTTTATACGCAAATTTTTAAAAGATTTTAACTTGGAACAGGAGGAGCTGTCACTTTTAACCAACCACCGCTCTCTTCTCTCTCTTGTGCAGGAGCGGGAGCCAGTGAGTCCGGTGCGTGGGCTCGCAATCGGCGAGCCCTCAAGTGTTTGGCACAATGTCAACCATCCCGCTCTCCCAAACAGACTACGGGATCTCTCCTGGATGGTAGCTCATGAGGTCCTCCCGGTCAGGTCCGTGATGCACTCCCGGGGCATTGTTGCTGGTGACATGTTGATTTTATTTGTTTTTAAGTGTTTTAAGATTAAATTGTATTGTGGACTGACATGAAAAAGTGTAAAACATAGAGAAAATTGCGTCAAACTTTAAAAAAAATAAATAAATCTGTTCTGATCAGATGGAAAGCTCCTGGAGATGTCCAGATTGGACTTCTCCAGGAAGCTAATCCAAAAAGGCCCTTGGCTTTTCCCCACAACAATTGAACTGTGTCTTGTCTCTTCCCTTCAACAAAGGTTTTGACATTAGTTTCGTTACTGCTGCAGTGTTACAAGAATGCTGAAAACTGCGTCTTAACCTTTTCAAAGCGTTGCCAAAATTCAACGTGGAGAAACTGACTGACAACTCTCTGAAAGTGGTTATTGTCAGGATGTTCAATGAAATGGTGAATGCTGAATGCTGAAGATATCTGTATGTGGCTGGGTAGATACTGCACTGTGAAGGGCCAGGCTACCAAGGTGAGGGATGAAAATGGCATCTGGAACTGTGCCTGGAGGGTCCCCATTCAACAATGGCAGGACCCCCAGGGGTACCAGGGCCTGAGGCATCTCCCATCCATGGTAGTTCTTGGTGAGAACAGGGGCTACATTCACTACCAGGGCATGCCCCACACCTGGCAGAGGCTTGCCAAAACATTGTTTGCGGTAAATGCAGAGAAATTGGGCACTCCTTTGAGGAGTGTCCCAATGGCATAAAGTGCAATCTCTGTGGAGAGTCAAATCACCTCGTCAGAGATTGCCCAATGTCATTTGCCAACAAACTGAAAGCCCAAAGAAAACAAGAATCGGAAATCGAAAAAGAAAAAATATTAAAAGGAAAATGGTCGAAATGTAACAGTTGAAGTGCTAATTGAAGAGGAGGGTCTGGGAAATTCAAATCTGTGGTTGGAGGAGAGGAGCCCGGTGAGGCAGGACAAGGGGAGGGGCCTGGCTTCAATCCAGTAGAGGGCACTGCTGAGGGAGATGGGGAAAGCCAGGCAACAGGTGGAGCTGGACAGGAAGACTCAACAGGCACTAGGCCCCATTCACACTGCCGTTTGTATGCGGGGATCCTGCACCAATTTTCCGCATCCGCCTCAGTTTGAAAGTCTCAGATGCGGCGAGGGGTGAAATTTTGCTGCGCCTCTGATGCGCCTCCATAGGTAGTATCAGAGGCGTAGTATTGGCGAACCGAATCAGTGAACGGATAAGCCGGCGGTGCAGAGCAAGGACGTGTCGATCTGATGGTGTTCACTGTCTGATAACTAAACAGATCCATCACTCAACAAAATATAGAGAAATGTCCCACAAAGCAACGTTACAGGACCAAGTAACAGTAACGTAGTAACTGGCTGGTCTTTGGCAACTTATATGAGGAAAAAAATACCGCAGTTATAAGTGGAGAAGTGTCTGTCCGACCGACTCTTCGTAACATTTCTGCCCGAAAAATATGGCGTCATTTCAGTGCCAAAATCCGCGCACATAAAAACCATAATCAGCGCGCATAAAGACCACTCTCTGCGCGCTCGCGGTCTCTGTTGCTAGACATATAAACTGTTGCTAGACATATAAACTGTAGAAAGGCACAGGTGAATGCCAGATAACCGTGACAATTGATTGACAGACCTGACCTCAATTAAATGACTAGGAAAAGTAGCATTACCTGCGAAAATACAGTGTGAATGCTAAAGGCTGAAGTGATTTCGGAAACCCGCTGAATGTGGGCCTACTGGAAAACACTCGCCGGAAATGCATAAAACTGCAAGAGTGAATGGGCAAGAATGTGCAGAAAAAGTTGAAAAGCTAAAAAGCGGAAAAGTACAAGGCTGAAAGAGCATAAAAAGCTGAACATCCTGATAGTGGAATGGTGACCGTAGCATGAAATCTGTAGGAGTAGAAGCATGCTGAAGAACGTACGGACGACTACTACTACTACTACTACCACTACTAATAATAATAATGACAATCATAATAATAATAATGACAATCACAATAATAATAATGACAATAATAATGACAACAACAATAATAGTAATAATGTCAACAATAACAACAATAATAACAATAATAACAATAATAATAATAATAATAATAACTGCAATAAATTCCAGAAGGACAATAGTGTGAATGCTCTGAAGCATCCACACTAACTAGAATCATCTCATCAACTAAAATGAGGCTAGCCATTGTCTGATCTACCATTTTTCGTCTCCTGTTCTTCCCCTCCTTTCCAAATACAGACCAGACCCCCGTACTGCAGGGTCAACATGGCCGTTCCCGTCCTCGACAGGTTCTTCGAGGACGGGGACACCAGGCAGGACTTCCGGCTGAGCAGAGAGTCCCTGGCAGTGCTGCTGAACCTTCTCAAACAAGATCGGAGACACGGATGGGGTGCCACAATAGAGACCTTGGTGTTTCTCTTCTGGCTGGCGAGTGGGGCATCATACAGGGTGGTCTCAAGGGTGTTCGGGATGCCTCGCTCCACCGTCCACTGGATCGTCCACCGAGTTACTGGGGAGGTGGTGGCCATTCGCCACAAGGTCATCCACCTCCCAAAGACAGCTGAAGACCTGGCTGCAGTAACTCGGGGGTTTGCAGGGCTGGCAGGACACAGAGCTTTTTCAAAAGCTGCTGGATCGATCGACGGCTGCCATGTGAGGATCAAGCCACCAAGCGGCCCTGATGGTCACTGCTACAAGAACAGAAAACTGTTCTCTTCCATCATCATGCAGGCAGTATGTGACCATCAGGGCCGCTTCATGGACACGTACGTGGGCTGGCCGGGGTCGGTGCACGACTCCAGAGTACTCCGGCACAGCCCACTGTACAGACAGGCCATCTACCCTCCTCCAGGGCACTTCATCCTCGCAGACGGCGGGTACCCGTGCCTCCGACAGCCACTCCCCCTCATCACTCCCTACAAACAGCCTGTGCAAGGTGTGGGAGCCCAGCGCTTTAATGTCCATCATTCCAGGGCACGCTCTATCATTGAGCGTGCCTTTGGAATGATGAAGACCAGGTTCAGGTCCATCTACCTGCACGCGCTGGAGGTGCACCACACCTTTGTGCCTCAGGTATGTCAGGATTCATTTTTGTTTCCTTGAGTATTCAAGCAGAGTGAGTCAAAATTGATGTACATCCCCTGTCATTCCAGGTCGTAACAGCTTGTGCCGTCCTGCACAACATCTGCCTGGGGGCAGGTGACATCATGCCCCCAGAGGATGAGCTGCAGGACGTCATGCCAGAGGATGAGGGGGAGAACGTGTTGGAGGCAGCCAGTGGTGCTCCCTGACCACGACTATCTATAGTTGGCAAGTAAAATGATCTTGGAGGCATTATTCCTATTTAAAGTGTGTGGTAGATAGTTGTGTTCGTCGTAATCAGTCACCATGTTTATATAATGATCACATTATGATGTCATAATTCTTGCCTCTTTCCTGAAAAATTCTCAGTGGCATGGCAGCCGTCGATCGAGTCAGCCCTGCAAACCCTGTTGATGGACGACCTGGTGGACAGTGGAGACCGCACCCCCCAAACACCCCGAATGCCACCCCAGATGATGTCCCACTGCCACCAGGGTCTTTATTGTGGCATCCCATCCAGCCCAGCAGCACTGCCAGGGACTCCTGCTCAGCCTACCACTGCAACTGACGTCATTCATCATTGTGTTAACCCTAACCCCCATTTTTGTACACTCCCCTCATTTCTTTTTGTTGTCTGTGATCAGTTTGGCTGTCACGGCTCATTGCATGAATTTCATGGCACTTTTCTTTCCAGTAAAATGTTGTTGTCCAATGTCCTTTACTCTCATGTCTTTCATGCTCTATTTATGGATTCACCACCCTCTGGACACCGTCGTGGCCAAGACTGCCTCATCAGAATCAGAATCAGAATTCTTTTGTGTCCTGCAAATGGGGAAATTACTCAGTCATAGCAGCCAGAGGACAGTATCACAGTTGTACAACAATAAAAGGTGACAAACAACATAATAAGAAGTTCAGCAATAGTAATGACTCGTATATACATGTCATTTACAACATGACATGGTATCTATAATATTCTCATGTACTCATTGACTGCCATTCAAACCACATTTTTCAATCTCACTGCCATCACAGTATTGAACCATGCATTGCCCAATGTCAGCATGTCATTTTGACGGAGAGTAGTGATACGTGACATTTTTACTGCATTCCACCAGATTCAACCATTCTCCCATTGTGGGCCAAGGCATGAAATCCTGATTGAATGTTTGGTAGTTGCATGAGTGGGAAGTTTGAGTGATTCATGAAACACAAGGTCGGAAATACATATTGGTGTGTGGTGATTTCATGGCAGTTTTTCTGTGCGTGTACATTTTTGCCACAAAGGTGTCCAGAGGGTGGTAAACTTGAGGGGGGGACAAGGAATAACAAGGAATAACAGCTATGTTTAGTATGTCGAAGGTGCAATATGGGACAGAGAGTGAAAGAAGACAGGTTTGATGTTGTGACTTGTTAATATTATGTTCATATTATGAAAATTGTGAACACTGAATGGAATGGACTACGAATGACAGGGGAAATACTTTTAATCAAATAAAAAACATCTCACAAATAATAATGGTGAACACAATGGTGAATAACTACAAATGATAAATTAACAATAAATTATAAGTGATGGCCGACCGAAAGAAAATAAGACACTCAACGGTCGGCCATCCGCTCGAGCAGAGAGAACAGCCTGTCCATCCTCTCTCTGCTCGAGCGTTCCCGCTGCTCGTCCGCCTCCCTCTGCTGTCTCATGTCCTCCCGCAGGAGCTCGACCAATTCGTCATTGCTACTGCTCCTGCTCCTCCTCCTCCTCCTTGACGGGGGCCCTGCCTCCCCTGCTCCCTCCTGGCCCGGACCCCCCTCCACCTCCTCGTCCCCCTCCTCCTCCTCCTCCTCCTCGGCCGCGTGGTCCACCGCCGCCGCACTCGGCCCTGGTGTGTCCTCCGGCAACGAGGCAATCAGGACAGGGGGTCTGATCGACGGCCTCTGTCCCAATACCTCGTCCATGTGGACAAACCAGGGCCACGTAGCGGCGGTGGAACTCCCCGCGACCCCCTCTCCCGACGCCGGATATTTGCAGTCCTAAGGCAGTGGAAATCAATCACGTCAGCTATTTCCAGCAAAGTATTCATTGACTTGCATGGGTTAAATGAATGAAATTTAGTTTCCACATCATCATTCACACCTGCACCTACTTTGTACTTTTTCTTTAGGTTGTCCCACTTCTTCTTGGCCTGCAGGGGCTTGACCCTACCCTGCAGGCCCATTTCTTCCAGGATTGTTCTGAACACAGACAGAAACAAGAGGCATTGTGAACACGACCACATTCACACAGGGATGCAAAGATTTACAAGTGACAACAGGACACAGACGACTGGGTTATTCGTTATTGCCTTACCTCCATCCAACAGCGGCCGAGTTCTTCGCCCCCGTGAACAGGTGGTCATGCTGTCCACGGAGGGCGATAAGGCTGGCCGTCTGCTCCCTGCTCCCTAAGACAAGATGAAATGAAGCACACGTGTTGTGTTGTGTCAACAGGCAAAAGGGTTCTAATGTCGCAAACATACATGATGACAATGATGATAATGAGGATGATCCTGAATTTAGCTCTTCATTCAATCCAAACGTTGGACTGGACTTTTTTTTCCGTTTTCCGTCAAACATTTCGGCAGTGACGGCATTTGAGGCTTTACATCCAACAGCATAATGCTGAGCATGACCAGCGTCACATATTCTGACTGAATGATGGCATTTGGGGGTTTTCTGATCCCTTGATGTTTAACATGTCTGAAGTTGGGTGTTGAGATGAGTCACAAGTGTGAACACGATACTTACATGTGAATGTCGTGTCCTCTCCGCTTGGTGTCGCCATCGTTACTGAGCTGCGGCGCGCAAAGGCGCTTGGGATTTATAGGGCCGCGAAGGATGGTAGCGGTGCGTCCTCCTAAACGAGGGCGGGGAAGGCTGCATTTGTGGGCTGCATGTGGCGCAGCCTACGAATTTGGACAGCCTTCGCGCAGCGTTGTGACGTAATTGGCCTTGAAATGCGCCCTTCCTGGGCTGCAGCCCCTGAATTTGGACACGGCCTTTGTCACATGTGTTCCTACAGAGCTTGTGACGAAACCAAGGCCATCAATTTAGTTTCAGATGATGAGGACACTGATGGGCAGAGGTGTCAAAAGTATTCACATTCATTACTCAGGTAGAAGTAAAGATAATAGGGTTTAAAAATACTTCTGTAGTTTTTACTCAAGTAAAAGTGGAAAAGTACTGGTTTCAAAACTACTTAAAGTATGAAAAGGAAAAGTAATGTATGGGGAAAAAATGCCATTAAGGACAAAAGCTTAGGCCACGCAACAGGGGCCTATAGTGCACTACCCCACCTCCCCAAAAAAACATTTTTCTAAAGGCCATAATGACTATAATGTTATATTAAAATGTTAATGTTGAAAAATTTGGGATGCACTAGGCTACCTGTTTCAGCCTCATATATGCCCATTGTAAATGAACGCATTTTAGTATAATGCAAATACATTAAAGAGCCATATATGTGTACTACTGAGCATTAACATCTGTGACATTTTGCTCGAATTCTCTTGAGTCTCTGCCATGGACATCTTCGTACTAGGCTACATACATAAAGTCTGCTATGTCCTTGCTGGAGTGTGACGTGATTTGTGTCATGTACAGGGGCGATGGATCGCGTACAAACCAATAGGGTGTCGGACAGGGTTGGAATTTCGTCATTTTAGGGGCAAGGCCATTTGGCCTTCACTTTTTTTTTTTTTTTTTTTTTAGGGGCACCAAGGCAGGGCACAAAGTCCATTGAGTAAAATTCGATGGTTTTACCTTTCAGATTGATACCATAACATCCTAATTTATAATAAGACATGGATTATGTATTAAAACATTTTTTAATACCAATATCAAGTTAATGTTACATTAGAAAACAGTTTTTTTTAAAGTACATCCAAAAAAGAGTGTAAAAGAGTGTAATTTACACAGAAAGCCGGTGCCGCGGCTCCAAAAGAGGCGTGACGGTACATGTCATGATGATGACGTGTGTGTTTTTTTCAAAGTGTTTCCCCCGGTGTCCTCCTGTTTATAATCATACGGATTCTGTTATAATGTGTTGTGATTGGGATCCTGACCCACCAAACATCCTGGAAAATGACAAAGTTACATTTTTCTCTTCATTACATAATCGCCATCAGTAAACGGGACACTGTCTGACTCTATCACTTGCGGGGAGGGAGGCTGGTTATGGGGGAAAGTTCACTGAAGTCTTCACCACGACAAACAGTCAGCGAAATTTCACGAGTAACGAGGCTATTTTTAAAATGTAAGGAGTAGAAAGTACAGATAATTGCGTGAAAATGTAAGGAGTAGAAGTAACAAAGCCGGCTGAAAAATAATTACTCCAGTAAAGTATAGATACCCCAAATTTCTACTTAAGTAAGGTAACAAAGTATTTGTACTTCGTTACTTGACACCTCTGCCGATGGGACAGAGATATACCCTTAACGACGCAGACACCAAGAGATTAAAAGGTACTTCAAAAAAATCCTTCTTAAAGTTCAGGTAATTGTTAATTGTTAATAAACTGTTGAATGATGTGAATCCTGCAGAGCTAAATCAGGCAGACAACACAAGCTGTGCCAATCCTGATCAGCTGATCAGTCACATGCTCTCCTCATCTGATTAGGGTGGGATATTTAAACCCCCTGCTTACCTGTTCATGACTACTACTACTCTGCTGTCACTGCCACTCTGCTTCTGCAATCACTGCCGCTCTGTTGCCACTGCTGCTACTGCTCATTGCTGCTGCTCTGGCTTCCCATGAGGTGTTTTAATCTCAACACCTCCCCAGCATACTCCTGTGGACTCTGTTTCTAAAATTCCCTACATCCCCTACAGGGCTCTGCTATTGATTCCCTGTAATCATTGTGATCATTTTTCAGGAAATGAATAACTTGAGACAGAGCCAGATGCCAAACCTGCTTCAGCCATGCTATAATTATTTATGCTCTGCTTCAGCTATGCAAAATGTTTAGGCTCAATAGAAAATATTGAACTCAATCCAGAGTTGTCTGACTGAAATGTATTTTTTTCTTTTTTCCCAATATTATAAGCATTGCTGACGTCATCCAAAGCATAGCTAAAAGGGTGGATGAAGCAGCAATTTTCAGCATCTGCATGACCAGGGACCAGATGCTGGATAGAGGCATGAAACAGTGGCAGCGACAAAAGAAATCTTCTCCCAAAAATCCCCTCAGAGTTTCATTTATAGGAGAGGCTGGTATTGACAGTGGGGCTCTGAGAAAGGAATTTTTAACTGGTATGTTTTTCTTTTTTGACCTTCAAAATAAATGTGTGGTGACATGTCATCAGTCTTAACAAATTTTGGTTATATTGGTCATGTAGATGATCGTTACTTCCATATTCTATGCTGACCAATTTGTAGCTCCCTTTTCTGAAAAGAAATGCTGGCAGGGATAGAGAGGAGGTGGCAAAGTACCAAAGTACTCAATGACAGACTTTGAAAAATACAACTTCAAGTAGGTTGTAAAAAAGAGGCCTATAAAGTGAAACTACAGCAATGCTTTTCTATACACTCAGTCTTTTCACATTCACATGGATACTCTTGTAAGAAGTATATTATTTCAAAAAGATTAACATTAACTGTTGTCATTTTAACATCTTTCAGATTACCCATTGTGCAGTCATTTTAACATCTTTCAGATTACCCATTGTGCAGTATTATTGTATAAGTAATAGCATGTTTTTTTTTTTGTTTTGGGATCACAGGACTGTTGGAGAGATATTTGCCGTCAGTCTTGCACAGGGTGGACCACCACCAAACTTTTTAATGCAGTGGTGTTACGGGTACATATCCACTGGAGAACTTGACCAGGGATCAATAACTGAAAAGGACGTTGCGGACGCTGAGCTGATGGAACTAATAAAAAAAGAGGTAGCTCATTTAAATGTGGGAAAAATGCATTCTGAATCATTTCATGTTTAGGTTTTGTATATTGTTGTGATATCATTATTACTTATGTACTTTTCAAAGATTGAGGCAGCTGACAATGAAACCCTGATGGAGTGCACGGACAGGATCTTATCATGTGGACGCACAGGGCCTGTGTCCATCCACAGAAAGGAAGACATTGTGCGGTAGGACATTTCTTTCAGTGTAGGTTCAACTTCTAGGACTGTACTTTTTTAAACTGTATTCAATTTGCTATTTTTGTTACAGCTCTGTAGTCCTACACTCTACAGTGAGGTTACTTCCCATGCTGCAACAAATCTCCTCTGGAATGAAACTATATGACCTCCTCAGCTTGGTCCAGCAAGAAAAGGACATCTGCAGACAGCTCTTTGTTCCTGGATCTTTTTGCACGGCAAATAATACATAATGTCCATTAAAAGATAATCTGCATTGAATCATTTAAGAAATATTTTTCAAAATGAACTTTCATGACTTTCTTCTTTTTTGAAAACTTAAGGTGGATGCTGACTTTCTAGTGAAGTCACTGTCACCTGTCTTCAGTGAGATGGGTACAATGAGGCATCAGAGAGAGTCCACAGTCGTCAACTTTCTGCAGGACTTTGTACAAGACATGGAGGATGAAGGTGAATAATTTGTTAAAATTAAAAATGTTGCTTCACCTTGAAAACTTACAAAGTACAGTTTATAAGAAGTTATTTATTCTTGGAGAAAAAGCAAATAATTGGGGGATTACATATATTTTCAAGTCTTTTACTTATCAATCATCATCAATATTTAGATGATAATCGTATTAGCTGTGGTGTTGCTTAAACTATGATGTGTTTTTTTAATCGCCAATGCAATCATAACACTTCCTGTTTCTACATCAAAAAAGGATCTTTAATTTGATTGAAAAGTTCTTATTGACAAGTAACAATACTTGTAATGAGCCTTAAAATGAACTTGGCTAACAATGTTTTCATATCACTTTTTCAGCAGAGGATGAAAACAACAGAGAAGACATGCCTGAAGAGACTATGGGTGAAGATGAAAATGTTGACGAGGCAGAAAAACAGAAAAATGACATGCATATTAATGTTGACAAGTTCTGCCAGTGGCTGACAGGACAGTCTCATATCCCATTAAGTCACGCAGAACGGGAAGATTTCAAAATAGTCATGGAATTTGACCATGACTGCTAGGTTCGTTCTGGTGCAAATCATACCATCTGCTATCCTGTGATTAATGCATGTTCCCGCTCAGTGACATTCCCAGTTGCACACCTGAGTACATATGCACAGTTCAAAACTGTACTCTCTCAGGCCATTGTCCATGGCTATGAATTTAGCTGCTATTAAGATGGTTAAGTTTGTGTCCGCAGTCGTTTTATATGTTCATAGCAGACAATGTATAGCTGTTCATCGGTAAAATTTGGGTCAGTAGGATCAATTAAAGTTTGGAGTTTATCCATCTCCTCCTCCGTCAGAGGGCACTCGTATTCAGGCAAAACAACGCCAGTTTCAGAGTCATTGCCATTGTAGTCAACCACGGTCTCCCAATCAATGTCTGGCTCTTGAAGGTCCTATAAATGTATCAAAAGAAAGTATTTCAGTTTATACAAGATCATTACAGATTATATGGTTATGTTATTTACTGTACATTCAAGGTATCTTTGCCTATTAAACTAAATTCAATCCTTGTGTTTTGGGTGTTTTTTTTATCCAGAAACGTACTGTAGAGAAAACACTTACTGCAAGGTTCTCAGAATGGACATTGCTGTTGTTCAGCATCTGTCCAGTTTCCCACATCTGTATCGGACTCCGGTTTCCCGCAGTGCGGAGTGGATGGTGGTTCCAGCCTTCAGTGAAGATCTCCAAATCTTTTTTGAGTCTTTGAAGAAATGCGTAATGGACACAGAATATGTCGTCTGTACACGAGATGTCCAGGAAGTAATTTTCTTCAAGAGAGTGTAGAAGGTTGTAATATTTTGATGATACAGAGATCCACACATCTTGCCATAACCGCTCTATCCTATGGAGGGTCACGACAACAACAAAAAAATTGCATTACCATGAAGGAAAACATGATATTGTGTTAATATGTGAAAGACAGAGTGATTGTACCTTTGATTGTGGACACTTTTTCCCCGAGATGAAACTTCCCCGATCGTTGCCACAGACAGTGAACATAAACCGGGCAATGTCCACATTCTCCACTCCCTGGTCAGCTCGTACTCTGAAATCACAGTTATGGAGGAATTAACAGAACAATTGAATTTTCTTTGTAAGGTTTTGAAGGTTTTGTAACCTATTACACTACACAATAAGTATTGTCAATATTGATAAATGTGCCCAATAATCTAATTTTGTGTTGATTTCTTTAAAGTCCCCTTTTCTAGTTACAGCTAAAAACATGTAGTGTGAGGCAAAAAAAAAATTCCACAAGTAAGGACTATGAGTGAAGAACGTCTGAAGTGTGTCTGTATGGAGAAATACACTCCTAAATAAACATTTAACTTTGTTGGGAACACAACCATATAAAGTGGGGGCAAAGTAGCTCCTTTCAGTATTTCTTATGCGACACTGGAAAGTACAATTGAGTCACATTAAAGAGAAGTAAGCTCTACCAAAAGTCTTTTCTGTGAAGGTAAATAGTTAAAGCAGAGACAGGTGGCTACTCACAAGTTTGCTGGCTGAGTAAGCAGCCCCTGTGACCGTGACAGTGAGGGCCAGTCCGTGTCACCCGGCAGGTGCACGGTGGATGACAGAGAAATTACAAGTACGGTAATAATGCCCGGTCAACCACACAGTCATTAAGCATTTATGTAGATGTAGCGGGGAGGCTTGTCAATGTATTTCCGCGGTTCATCAGCTGAGCGTAGCCACTTCTTTTCCCCACCGGAAAGTGTGATGCGGAACCGCACAGGGCACAGCAGAGATGGCCAGAGTCCGCGGTTGTATAGCTCCGTCATTACCTCCCTGTACTCGGAATGCTGGCTCAAAACTTCAGGGCAGTAATCCTCCACAATACGAATCTGTTGCCGCGGTAATCCAGCTTCCCTCTCGACCTAGCCTCCCGGATCAGAAGATTTTTTATCTTGTAGTGGTGCAGACGGATGATGACTGGGCGCGGTCTCTGTCCCGGGGCTGGTTTAGCTGCTAGGGAGCAATGGGCTCGATTGATCTCCGTCGGGGAAGAGAGCGTCCCCTCTCTGAAAACCTCGCACAGCAGACCAGAGAAGAAGTCTGTTGGGTGCCCGCCTTCGACCGATTCCGCCAGACCCAGGATGCATAAGTTTTGCTGCCTGCTCCGACCTTCCAAGTCCGCGACTTTACCCGTTAGCTTGGAGTTGTTTTCATGGAGGCTGGAGCAGATATTTTCAAGTTCACTGACTCGCTGGCTCAGGTCATCTGAAGCAAGCTCTAGAGAGGGCAGGTGTTGACCGTGATCCTCCACTGTCGACCGGACTTACTCAAATTTGGTTTCCAGTAGGCTAAATGAGGTCCTGAAGTCAGCTGCTAGTGCCTCGTGGAGCTGGTCGAGTAACACGGAGATAGCCTCCATTGTTATGCTAGCCGCCGAGTCGTCTTTTTTCCCAGATTTGCCACTCTTTGATGCCATTTTACGACAAAAGTAGTCAAAGGATAGGATGGGTGTTCTGTGTAACACTTTGGAATTTGTCGAATTAAGAGGTAAAGGAGTGAACAAAATGAAAAGTAAGCTGGAGCGCAAATTCTTGTGTCTACTCCATGTGGCTGCCAACCGGAAGTCCAGGAACCCTGTTTTGTGGGGGGGGGAGTGTGATGGCCTCAGGGTTGGTCCTACTCTGTCCTCTGTTGGCTGTGTCTTTCCTTGGTTTCAGGAAGTTGATGGGTGGAGCTGGGTCCTCAGTGATGCAACACACCTGAGCAGGCTGGGCTCAGGTGGCTATAAACCAGACCTGCAGGATCCTCTCACTCTCTTACCCTGACCTGCCGACTGACATTATTATTTGTTTCTATTTTGTGTTCCAAACACTGATCAACTGATAGACATAATTATATTGCTTATTTCATTTAGTTAATTAAAACCTTTTACATTATTTACAGACTATGTGTGGTCTCCCTCTTTTGTCACATACTGTTGAGCCAGGTTGTGACACCTATACCAAGCAGACTCCATCCTGGCCAGAGGACCAATATGGCATCAGCACCTAATCAAGCCAACCAGAGGAATGCTGTCCGGTTTGATCTTTTGGAAGATCTACAGATGGACCGGTTACAGTTCAGTAGACAAATCCTGCAAAAATAGCTTTTCCACCAATCAGCTTGAGTATGTATTTGCCTTTCCCGGAAAGAAGATCTTTGAGGTGATATTCACCACCACGCAACACTATGAAAGTTGCCTCGAGAAGTTTGAGAACAAGAAAAAGCACCATGCACCAAGTTTCAAGAAGATCATCTTATACCCTGAGCAGAGAGACCTGAAAACTGTCCATGTCATGATCTTTTCTGAGAGAGTCAGAAAACAAGATGTTGGAATCAAGACCGGCACCAGACAATTCCAGGTTCGTCTCATAAGACGACAAGGGGTCATCCAGTATCTTCCAGGCTTCAGAGGGTCTGTATTCTACGCTGGTCAGCCCAAAGAATGCCGAAATGCGGCAGCCTAGAACACCTGGCTGCTGCATGCACCATGGACATTGCAGGAACTGCAAAGCCATAGACCACACAACAACACAATGTCCAACCCCGGTGAAATGCAACGTCTGCTTCTCAGCCAACCATCACTTTAAAGACTGCCCTCAAGCGTATTCCAACCATGTGAAACTATCCACACTCAGATCAACTGTATCTTTAAGCCAGGAACACATGGTTTGTGTGTGGAATGGGCACCTGATTGTCAACAGGGTTTTCACCCAAGTGCAGCAGCCACCAAGCACTGCCCTCCAAAAGCTAAGTGAAGAGCCGGTGCTGGACCTGGAGGAGGAAGTCCAAGAGGGGGCACAAGTGTTGGACTGGAGCGCTGAGCTATCTGAGGTTGACGAAGTGTCCAACTCCTCTGCCTCCACAATGGGCCTCCCTGCCTTGCTTCAAGCCGACGACCCTGCCAAACCTGACTCCAGCTCAAAGATGGAGATGACACTGATGACACTACAGGAGACAGGGAACCGCCTGGATAACCTGCTGGCGAGCATCCCCCCCCCTCACGCAGCTACTGGGAAACAAGAGCCAATGGCAGATCTGGTCTTCCAGGAGGTAGAGGGTTCATCATCCCTGCTACCAAGCATCAGTATCCACCCGGGACCAGACTCATCTGCCTCCTCATCAGTTAACAGCCAACACCTGATGTCGACATCTGCAGTCAATCTTGCAGCAGTGTCAGATCTCAACTCCCAAACTTCCATAGAACAGGCTGAAGAAGCCCCCCAGTCCACACGCCTCTTTGCTTCTTCCCATCACCAACCCCTTGGTACCAGGCACATTGGGCTCTCTTTCAAGAAAATGCCAAAATGAGTCCCCCATATCAGGTGAATCTTCCCCCTCGACCTCTTCTACACTGTAGACTTTGATGTAAATTTACAGTTAAATCTTAACAGTATTATGCTGCATTAATGCCTTACAGTATCATACTGTAAACTGCAAGACAATCTGGGA
This sequence comes from Pagrus major, assembly GCF_040436345.1. NCBI lineage: Eukaryota > Metazoa > Chordata > Actinopteri > Spariformes > Sparidae > Pagrus > Pagrus major. The sequence continues at coordinate 5,809,061 of NC_133238.1, forward strand.
AAAATTACAGCACTTTAAGAGAGTACCATTATTTACAGGAATTTACTGTAATTTTACTGTAAAGAGCTGAGCATCTTGGGAAGGTGAAAAACGTGTGGGAGCTCATTTAAAAATCAACTGACGTGACAGGAGCTTTTTATTTTCTGGCAAAAGTTGTTTTTGCAGCTTGCATTTCATTTTTCAACTTTGAAGCGCATCTGCCAGCAAGTCTCTGTCGCCACAAATACACGGCCACACTTCAACCTGCATTTATAAGGCACTTCCATCAAGTAAGTCACCATTTGTATTCTGCCTTAAACTGTAAAAATGTTATGCTATGGCATAACATTATCACATTATCAAGTAAATACATAATTGTGAGGCTTACTCCAGTAGAATTCGATTCTAGTTAGCTAAAATTACGTGCATGTTAGCATTTTATCTCATACTGACTATACTGACAAATGTGAGGTAGTACATAAAAACTAGTGCTTTGTTTTCTCCACATTGGCAAAAAGAGCCACAGTGTACAGTTTTTTTCCCCTGAGAACCTTCTAGAATCTTTTGTTGATTGTGCCAAACTGTTGCAGAGTTAGCTAATGTAAAGTTTTTTTTAAATTAATTAGGTTACAGTTGTCACCAAGTTAGGTTTCTTGACCAAACAATATCTTACCTGCAAAAGAATAATAAGAAAATAAATTACAATTTATTAAGCATTTTTATTTATGACAAATTGTCTCTCACCTAAATGCTTGATTTTCATTTCATCATCCAAAATGTTTCATTGCGAACTATGTGGTCATAACTGTGAAACAAAATTTGCATTTGTGAGGCATATGAAAATTCCTAAGAATGTCCAAAACTTGACCTTCAAATGTGCTCTACCTGATTGCAACCGCATATTTAGAAAAAATAAGTGTTTTAAAAACACGTGTACAGAGATCACCCGTCTAAAGGCCTCAGATGAAAGTGGATTTTCAGGTCAATGCATTGTTAATGGCACAATGTCTTGTCATGTGGATTTTTGCACTGCAAGGTGTGGCAGTACTTCCAATTTACTGTGTCACTTAAAAGGAACACATTAGGGAGGGCAGTCCATTTCAGTCAGTTCATTTCTTGTCCATTTAGAAACTGTGACAAAACATCCCTTGTGGTGTCTACGTTTTCATCCCATGTATCAAGAACTCACAGGAACAGGTTCACAGGCAGAGTATTTGGGGGAACAAGCAGAGAACTTGAGTACTATACAAGAGAATGTTCTGGATGATGTTGATATAGAGGAAGAGCAATCAGATGTTTTTCCTGAGGGTGCTGATGAATCCCTCTTCTTAAACAGTTTGGCTTGTTTTACCTTAAACTGTGCTTTTTTAAAAGATGTCTGCCACATCAGCCATTGTGCAGTTGACTGTCCCACTGCCTGACACCCCACATTTGATTGTGGCTGGTAAGTATGTGATTTTCGATGTGAATAAAACATGTACAGCTACACTCTTTGTTTACAAATTAAATTACTTGACTGGAACTTTAAGTCAGATTCATTTTTACCATACCAGGTAAAAAAGCAAATGCAACATACACATTCATTTAGGTCATTATGGTTTAATTCAGCATTTAGAGTTTAAAAAGCAGAGATCTAAATTATGTATAATTGCCAACAATACAGAACAATGGAAACAGCAAAAATATACTTATTATCAAATGTTTATTGTTGTATTTATGGTTTTGACTGTTATATATATTCTATAGTTTTACAGTAACTGTTGTATTGTCTTATTGAGGCAATATTATGATCAAACATGTTCTTTTTCATATTGTCAGACTTAAATTTGAAGTAACTGACTTACGTCATACAAACATAACCAATCAGAAGAGATTGATTATATAATTTTTTCCCTTTTCTTTTAACTAATTTCTAATGTTTTTTTCAGGTCCAGTGACACAGACAAACCAGCGATGGATGATGTGCATAGAAAAAGAGGTGCTGTGTGAAGGAACGTCCTTTGTGCTTGGGCTTGCAGTACTCTTTGCATCCTACTACAACTTCAACTTTCAGTATCAACCTGAGGCAGCATGCATACTGGAGTTCATTCAGATGTAGGCACTTTTTCACACAGACTGTACTACAGAACATGACGTCATTGACTGTTCTTCACACATTGCCATTGTCTAATAACCTAGTGAAAACCACTGGTGCCTCTGACACAAGAAGAGCAACTACCATCATTACTGCTGCCTCTATTTCATTTCCATCATATTCTTCTTTTAAACTTGATTATCGGTGTGAATTATACTGAACAGGCTCTTGATATGTCTCTTTCATACAATGATGTCACCTAAAAGAAAAATATTTGTGTCGTTTTGCATTGTTTTTCAGAGCCTGCATTGACATTAATCCTGAGAGGGGCACAAAAGCAAGCCATGAGAAGGTGCACAGCAAGAAGTGTGGGAAGATGGTTAAAAAGAGGGCAACATCAATTAATCTGCATGTCTGCACACTGATCAAGAAGCTCAGTGACTTCAAGTGGGACTTTGATCTCACACACACACACACACACACTCAAACATGCATTCACTTATTTACAAACTCACTCAGTGACTATTCTTATTCAAACTGTTAAAACTCAAGTTTTACGTTGTTCAGAAAAACAATTGCATACTTGTTTTGTGTTCACTCATGCAAACTAGACTGCTGCTGTTCTGCAGCATGTTAATTAAAAACAGTAAGTTTGATTTTCCTTTCTCACAAAAAGCTAATTGTCACAGTGAGTTACTAAAGGGGGGCGACACCGGTTCCGAAGGACCGCCATTCCGACGGTCCGCCATTCCGACCGGGTTATGGTTAAAGTTAGGGTTTCAGGTTCGGAATGGCGACCTTTTTTCAAAAATAATTAAGGGCCGGAATGGCGGCCCTTCGGAATGCCGCCCTGGACCCGTTACTAAATGCTGTCTGCATTTTCAGTCTTTTGAAAGAATGAAACAAAGAAAAGAAAACAGGCAGAGAGTTATGGTCTACTTTTGCTTTTGTTGCACTGGTGACATGTTTTTATTTTATTATTATTGTTTTTGGTAATAAATACCTGAAAATTAACTGCATAATAAATATTGTTCTTTTGTCATTTTTGTCATTTTTGTCATTATTATTATTATTATTATTATTATTATTATTATTATTATTATTATTAGTAGTAGTAGTAGTAGTAGTAGTCTTAGTAGTATTACAGTAACATTCTAAATACAGGATATATATTGTAGATTCAAATACAGCTTAAATACTGTAAATATACAGTGATTTACTGACAAAGCTGGAAACAGTATTCCAGTATAACAGTATTGTGCTGTAAATTTACAAGAATACAATAATGAACTGTAAATGTATTTCTAGTAATACTGTAATTCTAAATTACAGTATAATACTGTAAAACAATACAGTACTTTGCTGGCGAAGCTGCTGCCAGTAAATTAATGTAAATTTACACTGAAAAGTTTTAAAGTGTATGATCCCTCTTTCCAACTGGCCCGTTTCCTCCCCTACGTCAAACCCCTTTCTAGAGCAAGATGTTGTAGTTGCCTTTTATTCTACTACACAGATCAAATACATGTCAAGAAAGGTAGAAAGAGTTGTGAAACCAAAGATGATAAGATAAAGTAGATGTCCCATATTTGTCACTGAATTAACCCTCTTGACCCCTCTGAACTGCACTTCAATGGCTCCTCTCTCCATAGCATCCATCAATATGTCGATGTCCAGATTGGACATCTCCAGGAAGCTAATCCAAAAGGTCCTTGGCTTTTCCCCACAGCAAATGAATTGTCTCTTCCCTTCAACAAAGGTTTTGACATTAGTTTTGTTACCACTGCAGTGTTACAAGAACTTTGGCAACGCTTTAAAAAGGTTAAGACCCAGTTTTCAGCATTCAATTTGGAGAAACTGACTGACAACTCCCTGAAAGTGGTTATTGTTAGGATGTTCAATGAAATGGTGGATGCTGAAGATATCTGTATTTGGCTGGGTAGATACTGCACTGTGAAGGGCCAGACTACCAAGGTGAGGGATGAAGATGGCATCTGGAACTGTGCCTGGAGGGTGCCCATTCAACCAGGGCCTGAGGCATCTCCCATCCATGGTAGTTCTTGGTGAGAACAGGGGCTACATTCACTAACAGGGCATGCCCTGTTAGTGAATGTGTGGTGTGGTGAGCACAGACACCCACCAACTAGACCTGTTACCAGAGAGCTCTGGAGTAGGGATAGTGACTTTAATTCACAAAAAAGAAGACCAGACTGACCTGAAAAACTGGGGACCAATAACGCTTTTAAACTTTGACTGCAAACTTTTTAGCAAGCTTTTATCAACACGTTTATCTTTGGTTTTAGGGGAGGTGATCCACCCAGATCAAGCCTGTGCCATCCCGGGGAGGAAGATCACGGACAGCCTTGTACTGATCAGAGACACCATCTGTTACATGACAGACAGATTCAGCTTATATTGCTAAATTTAGACTTTGAAAAAGCCTTCGATCGGGTCTCGCACCAGTACCTATTTCAGGCATTGCAAAAAATGGGATTTCCTGAGAGGGTCATAGCGTGGGTGGGATTGCTCTACCGGGGAATTACCAGCAAAAACCTTGTTAATTGGCAACTGACCAAAGCAGTGAATATATGCTCTTTTAAGGGCTTGTATAAAAATAACATTGACAAATTAATAAATAAAGTCAAAACTGACCTACAGAAGTGGTCCAAGTTGCCGTTGTCATTAGCAGGCAGAGTGCAATGCATAAAGATGAATATCTTGCCGAGATTTTTGTTTTTTTTCCAGTGTTTACCTCTCTTCCTGACAAAAACATTCTTTAAAAAACTTGATCAAGTTATTCTTTCATTTGTGTGGGCGGGCAAGGTAGCCAGGATTAATAAAAGCACCCTACAGACAGCAAGGCAGGAGGGTGGGCTGGGCCTACCTAACTTTATGTTATACTACTGGGCAGCAAATACACAAAAGATACTCAGCTGGTGGTATGAAAGTGAGTTGGACTGGTGTAAAATGGAGTCCCTCTCCTGCCATATCTCTTCACTTGTGGCTCTGACATGCTCCCCTTTGCCACTTTCAGTTTCAAATTATACCTCAAATCCTGTAATCTTGTCAACTTTGAAAATATGGACACAGTTTTGCAAACATCTCAAGCTAAAAAATCTTGTCCTCCTAGGTCCGATATGCAATAATCATATTTTTTTACCTTCTAAACTTGACTCCACATTTACACTTTGGAAGGAGAAAGGTATTATATCATTCCGAGACCTGTTTTTAAATGGTACATTTGTTGATTTTGAGAGTCTGTCCCAGAAGCATGACTTGCCCCGGACCGACTTCTTTCGCTACCTCCAGGTTCGCAGTTTTATTAAAGATCATTGCAGTACATTTCCACGTTTACCAGCAGATTTACCTAAAATTCTTGACAAACCAGAAACTTGGATAAAAATGACATCAAAGCTGTACACAGGTATTCTCCAGGCTAACCCCTCTCCACAGATCACGGCAAAACAGGGGTGGGAAAAAGAGCTAGGAATCCAACTCCAGGATCCTTGGTGGGAGAGAGCCAAATTACAAGTGAACAGCTCCTCATCCTGTGCCCGTCTTAACTTAATACAATTCAAAGTACTGCATAGAATGCATTTCAGCAAAGCAAAACTAGCAAAGATTTTCCCTGGCAGTAGTGAAGCTTGCAATAGATGTGCCTTTGTCCCAGCTGACTTAGCCCATACTTTCTGGTCATGCTCGAAGCTAACAGGGCTCTGGAAGAGCTTTTTCAAGATCATGTCAGAGGTTCTAGGTGTAGCTATCACTCCCTGTCCGCTCATTGCTATTTTTGGTGTTCCCTCAAATTATTCAGAATTCAGTAAGCAGACGTTAAATGTTTTAGCATTTGCCTCTCTGATTGTCCGCAGGCGTATCCTTCTACACTGGAAGTTGCCTAAACCCCCAGCAGAACAATCTTGGCAGACTGACCTAATGTCATTCCTTAAATTAGAAAAAATAAAATTTTCACTCCGAGGGTCAACTGAGAAATTCTATACTACATGGCAGCCTCTTATCTCATATTTCGATAATGTAGCTACAACATCTACGGTGTAGGAGTGAATAACACATTCTGTTTTTCTGTCCAGCTGTGCTCTTAGATCAATATGACTGTACAAATGTAAGGTGGTTGATGAGATACTCTGTTTGAAAAAGAAGACCAACTGGGGTGGGGGGGTGGGATAATGTTTTGTATGTTTTCTACTTGTTCATTTGTTTGTATGTTTGTTTATTTGAAAAAAATCACGCATCTATTTGTAAAGGTCATGTAACATGATGTGAAGTGTTTCAATAAACAGATTTATAAAAAAAAAAAAAAAGTTTGTGAAGTGAGCAGCTTTCACCATTTTACAACATTTTTGATGTCATGTATGAGATTTTGTAGTTAGAGGACATAGAATTTAGGGATTCAGAGCCCGTTTGTAATAGCCATTATACAATTTGATAAACACTTGAATTTGTTTTATCATTGAATGAATATCTGAGACATTATTTAGGTTTTCCGAATTTTTGGTAGAAGTGTTACTTTCATTAAAATCCTCATGTATAAAAAAACAAAAAAAAAACAAAAAAAAAACAAAAAAATACATGGATGATGTTAACATTATATGTACAGACCTTTTAGCTGTTAACAGGACCATGGACTTGACGGACTTGTACGGACGGGCCTCTGGAGCCAGGCTTAACCGAGACAAGACACAAGCCTAGTTTTACGGACCATGGACAGTGACCAAGACCACAGGACTCCCTCTGACTGTGACCCTGACTGAAATGAAAATACTCGGGGTAAAATTTGACAGGGAAGGGGGTGGGAGGAGCAATTGGCCTGACGTGATAGGGAAAGCTAGAAAGAGATTGGGATGCTGGAGACTAAGGGGACTGACAATGGAAGGCAAGGTTTTAATCATAAAAGCTGTGATTTTACCCTTGTTTTACTACTCAATTCTGTTTTTATCCTGCCTCGTACAGTGCTTGTAGATCTAGATTGAGCCATTTTTTTACTTTCTGTGGGGGTCCAAGTGGGAGCGAGTCAGCAGAAAAAGTAATGAAGATGCCAAAAACGAAAGAAGGAAAAGATGTCTCCGGACCTCCACTTGTTGTTAGGCAGCCAATACACTACACTGTCCCTGAAATATGCTACAGCTGGAGGGTCCCCACTCAACAATGGCAGGACCCCCAGGGGTACCAGGGCCTGAGGCATCTCCCATCCATGATAGTTCTTGGTGAGAACAGGGGCTACATTCACTACCAGGGCATGCCCAAGCTCTGCCACAAGTGTGGTGAGCATGGACACCTGGCAGAGGCTTGCCAAAATATTGTTTGTGGCAAATGCAGAGAAATTTGGCACTCCTTTGTGGAATGTCCCAATGGCAGAAAGTGCAATCTCTGTGGATAGTCAAATCACCTCTTCAGAGATTGCCCAATGTCATTTGCCAACAAACTGAAAGCCCAGAGAAAACTAGAAACGGAAACTGAAAAAGAAAAAATCTCACTAGAAAATGGCTGAAATGTAAAAGTTGAAGTGCTAATTGAAGAGGAAACTGCCCACGGCCTATGATTTTATAAGTAACTTTTTAATAGATTTTAACTTGGAACAGGAGGAGCTGGCACTTATAACTAACCTCCGCTCTCTTCTTTCTCTTGTGCAGGAGCAGGAGCTAGTGAGTCCTGTGCGTGGTCTCGAGCCCTCAACAGTTTGGCGCAGTGTGAACCATCCCGCTCTCCGCCACCTGCCCCCGACCGGGTTGTGGTGCACCCGAGTCGGTGAGGCACTTGCTCTGGGAGTGCAGTGCTGCTATTGACCTGTGGGCAATGGCCGGCTCCCAGCAATTCCTGTACTTGCCAGCAGGGGAGGTCCTAGATGCACAGCTAGTGCTCTATGGGGTGAGCTGGAGAAAAAAGATAACCAAGGAATTCTCCAAGCTCTGGCTCACCCTGGTCTCCATCAAAGGGTGCTGCATGGACCTCCAGAAACCTGCTGGCAAGAAAGCACATAGAGATCCCCCCCGTGGTTACGAGCTGAATGGCCACAGCGACGGTCCAGGAACTAGCCTTATTTGTTTGTGCCAGCTGGCTATTATTTGATCATAATTTCAGCCACTATTTGAATCATTGAGAATTCCCAGAAATCACTTTTTCAATGAATTATACTGTATATAACAAGTTATTGATTTAGGTAACTTGCCCAACACTGCATAGTGTAATTAAAAGTGTAAGTCAAAAGGCACAGTACATCATCTGCTGTGGCAATGCAAAATTAAAAAAACGAGTAAATCCAATGTTCACATATGCTGCTTTGTACATGTCTGTTCCTTCAGACTGTAAAGAGTGACAGCTGAACTATTCGCCCCTAATTCTGCTGTCCATCCAGAATAACGGCACCACTGCAGGCTGATGATCCACTAATGGATGTCTCTGTGGGCACAAATGAATCAGTGTTAAAATTCCAAATATTAACATGTGACAGTGGAGGACTGTTAATAATGATGTTAGTGCTACAGACCTGTCACTGAGTGACATTCCCTCATGTGTAGTCATGCTGAGAAATTATTTTCCAGCTTTATCTGTAGTCATGCAGTAAGAACATCATAATCACAAGGACGTGCTTGACTGAATACTAATATAAAGCAATTGCATCCCACTGTCTCAGAGTTACATTAAAAGTCAAATGAAAAATCTTAGACCGATTTTGCATTTTATTTAATCAACTTTATATTCTTCCGACCTCTGAAGCAATGTGAAGCAGATTAGGGCACACACGTGTGTCTGTGATATGACCTTCTCTGCATTTCTTTCTCCGATGCTTTCCATGAAGCAGGATAAGTAGTATGAAGTCCGGATTCAGTCCAATTTTACCCAGTCTCTCTAATATTGGATGCAGGTGACAGACAACACTTTGTAGGATTATCAACAATGAGGAAGCCTCTTGGATGAGAGGTGAAACATCTTCAAGAAACTGAAATAAGTCCAGTTGCCTACGATACAGCACTTAGATTTATGTTTATTTATGTGGATGACTGAGAAACTTCATCAACAATGATTTAATTTGCATGTGACTGGAAAACCTTCCAGCCAGCCCGGTGTCCTCAGGACCCCTCCCTGAGAGTCTAAAACACAGCAAGACATGTCTCCAGGACATCAAAAAGGACCCAAACTCTAAATGGCAGGACAGTTTATGCAGGATAGAGCACCCAACTATCTGATGAACAGCTATTAAATGCCACCTCTTGGTGGCCCAGAGTTCACAAAGAAGTGTGAATTGCCCTCTCAGGACCTTGGACCCCAGGGTACCATGGCCTGTGTAGATGCAAATCTACATGCTTGTCTGCTAATTCACTCTACAGTCTCCTCATCCAGGGAAGAAGGAACCATCCTTGGACAATAGAGTGTTATTTTTAAATTCTGTTTCATTTCAATGTGCCCGTTTAAAGATATCAATGTATTAATACATCACCATGAATGTATGTAATGCTTATTAGTTGCCACTTATAACATTTGAATGAACAAATAATGTTTATCATGCATTTCTGAATGTGATATTGTATTCACCATGTACTTGTATCATTAAAAGCAGAGTGTGCCACCTTGTCAAATTTATAAACCTCAACCTCTTGACTGTAATTTAAGGTAAATTACAGTTTGATATCTGAGGAGGTACACAAAGGAGAAGTGTCATCTGTGATGACATCACACGTCACCTCCCAGTCTCAAGACTCCTTTTGAAGAAAGAATTAACTCTCTAAGGCCAGATAATAGGAGAGAATCACAAGGACAATAACAAGATATAGCCAGGAACTCTCTTCACTGCTGGACCCCCACAAGGGGGGACATCGGCCCCCAACCAGATTTCAGCTGCATGCTTGCAACAAGAGCAAGCATGGTGCACCAGAGGCATGCTGCACCTTCAATTCCAGACTCCACAAAGTCAGAAATGAAGAAAATAATGACTGCCTGTACAACTTTCCAAAGTGTGCATGAAAAGAGAGAGAGCGAGAGATGCAGGACCCCACACCAGCAAAGGTCGACTGGAGAATTACTGCAACGCCTCCTCCCTCTTCATCCTCCTTCCCCTGCCGCCTCGTCAAGTATACAAAGTTTCGCAGGATTGAATAATATGGTTGATGGTTTACAGGTTCAGTAAGCGTAGGCTAGGGTAAGATTCACTGTCCAAACTCAGATTTCCTGGTTTCTTCTGGTTACTATCAGGTTTCTCCATTCATCTTCTATTGTGTTGCTGAACACAGCTCCATTTACACATGGTCCAACCCCCGAAGCTCTGTCTTTGTGTAATGTCTTGTCGCCATAGTCTAATTTGTGTTTTGTTGTCGTTATGTCTTTGTCTTTAGGTAGATTAATGTTCGGCCATAAAGCCATTGTTTTTGGTTTCTGTACATTTTGGTCACTGAACACATTCAGATTTTGCTAATGCTTTACATAAATTAAAAAGTATTATTTTCCTTGAGATATGTATATGTACACACACATATATTTCCACATCCCACAGATGCTTGATGGATTGGGATCTGGGGAATTTGGGGATTGGATAAATGCCTTAGGCTCTTTGTTGGGTTCACTAGGTGATTCAATAGCAGTTTTTATGGTGTGGCAGGGCACAATGTCTGACCGCAATTTGGGAATGCTGTTGTTTACATGGTCTACATTGGTGTTTGGTGGGTGGTGTGTGACAAGTAGCATCCACATGAATGCCAGGACCCAAAGCTTCCCAGGAGAGCAATGCATTGTACAAGATGATCAAAGTTAATCAATTCACCTGTCACTGATTTTAATGTTGTGGCTGATTGGCGTATGCCTCTTCCTCCTACCACCCTCTAAAGTTTCCCTAATGAACTGAAAATAACAAAGGTGTATAAAGAGGCTTGGGCATCAAGGGGTTCACTGAAGATGAACAACAAAAGAAACCTGCAGGCATCAGGCTATTGCAAAACTCAAGGCCAAATAACACTAAGCACAGCCCTGATAAAGGGTCAGTTGTTGACCTAGCCGAACAGTGGGTCTCATTCATGAAACGTTAGTAAATTTGTGCGTAGATTTGCACATAAAAGCCTACGCTACTAAAAACCTACTCCGGATTCATGAACACCGCGGGAAACTCAGATCTGATCGTAAACACGTGTGTATGATCGTGAATACCAATCCATCATAAAGTGACAGCACGCTCCCGGTAATCAGCTATTAGCATAAATCCCTGCCCATGAATTGCCAATGACCACCATATAAGGAGGTGTAGATGCATCCAGTCGACCTGTCAGTCATGGCGCAAATGAAGAAAGGGAGAGAAAGAAAAAAGAACTTTGCGGAAGCGGAGATAGAAATACTTTTGGGTGAAGTGGAATTAAGAAAAAAAAATGTATTTTCATCTGTTAGCAGTGGTGTGACAGGGACAGGCAAAGCGAAGGCCTGGAGGGAGGTGACAGATGCCGTCAATATTGTCTCAGTAGTCCAAAGAACCATGTCCGAGGTGAAGCGTAAATGGTTTGACATGAAACTGGAGGCAAAGAAACGCATAACATCACACAAAAGAAATATATCAGCCACAGGAGGAGGAGGCTCACAGTCGCAGCTATCAACTACAGATGAGCGCATCGCGGGGATAATTTAAGAAGAAGAAGAAGAATCTTTATTTTGTCAGTTGTCTTTTTACATGCGACATGCAAACACACCCGAAATTAGTCCTCTGCATTTAACCCATCACTAGCTACACATTGTAAGTACACACACTGCAAACTAGGAGCAGTGGGCTGCCATGACAGGCGCCCGGGGAGCACATGGGGGTTTTGGTGCCTTGCTCAAGGGCACCTCGGCAGTAACCCAGGAAGTGAACTGGCACCTCTTCAGCTGCCAGCCCACTTCCATATTATGGTCTGTAGCTGGACTTGAACCGGCCACCCTCCAGTCCCCAAGCCAAGTCTCTACCGACTGAGCTACTGCCGCCCCAAAAGTACGTTCCCTGACCGGGAATCGAACCCGGGCCGCGGCGGTGAGAGCGCCGAATCCTAACCACTAGACCACCAGGGAATTGAGGAGACCTCTCTGTCAGGAATTATACCTGGCAGAGACAGCGACATGCCTCCACTGGAGTCGACATCAAACCCAGATGGTAAGGTGATAAGTGTTGTATCATAATACATTAAACCATCACTGATAGCTTAGTGGTCAGTATAGTTTAACCTAGGTCGTACAGTCCCACCAAACAAACAGAAGATTCATTAGTGGGGTTTTCTCTCCGGATTGAATGAAGTGGAAACGGGAAACCAGAAATGTTAGATTGTGCGTAACGGATACAATCAGTGATGGCTGTCGGAATGTAGAGCTATTTAACATTTATTTTAACAAAGGATATGGATAACATATAGCCCACAGCAGTTTTGTATGCATCTTCTTCAACTTATTTGAATCTTAATAGCCTAAAGCTCTGTTTTTATACAGCTCCAAATAAGTCAGTCTGCAGCCAACGTAAATTGAACATTTTTGAAATCAGATTTATTAAAAGGTTTCTTTCAAATGATCAAAGAGCCACACAAAAAAAAAAACAAACGTGTTGTCTCAAATAATTTTCTAGCTGGCGAGTGCTCCTCCCATGATGTGGCTCCACCACCTGCTGCCCCTGCTGCTGCTGCTTCTTCTGCTTCTTCTGCTGCTCCTGCTGCACCCAGGTACCGAGGCCGGAGAGGTGATCCGGCTGTCCTTACAGATGAGGTCCTGAGGAATCAGGAGGCTTTACTTGCAGCAGTCAACCAAATAAACACATCCCTCCAAGACATTAACACGAGCTTGAAGGGAATCTGCGAGGCACTTTTGCACCCTCAAAAATAAAGTCTGATCTTTTCAGTATTGTGTGATGTCTGTGGTTATCCTGGGAAAATACTTGAAACAAGATAATCAAGCTACTTCTCTTTTATTCTGATAATTAAATATAGCCCATTTGTATACATTTTCAAGAGCATGGCATTAAAATAAACTGATGTAGCCTACTGAAACAGGATGCTGTATATAAATATAAAACAAAATACAAATGAAACTAACTTTCTGCAAAGCATGTCGGCCTAAAATGTGCATAGCTTATTCAGACCCTGTCTTAGCAACAGTTACCTTAAAATCGCTCTATAAGTTGCTGGCGTGTCTGTATAGCAGCCGCATTTCGAGGCCCAAGAGCTGGTTCCAGAGGCAGTCGTTCCTCTGGATTGGGGACCTCAGGCAGGGGAAGGCCCTGTTTAATGGCCACGTTGTGCAGGACACAGCAGGCTAATATTATTCAACACGCCTTCCCGGGTGCATAAAGAAGGGTGCCACCTTTATTGTCCAGGCACATCCATCTTGCCTTCAAGACCCTGTTGGTGCGCTCTACAACGGCCCGAGTAGCAGCGTGCGCCTCATTGTATGCCAGCTCCTGTGGTGTCTGTGGGTTGGCCAGTGGGGTCATAAGCCACTGCGTCAGTGGGTAACCCCTATTCCCTATGGATATAGAAGGGTAAGTCCGTATATAAAACACACATGCAATTGTGTAGGCAGGCTATATTCTTACCAATGAGCCAGCCGTCCCTCACAGCTCCATCCTCCAAACGCGTGCCAACTGCGCTATTACGCAGGATGAACGCGTCATGCGTCCCACCAGGCCGACGTGCCACAACGTTTAACAACACACACTTTGCATCACAGATCAGTTGCACATTCACGGAATGAAAGTTTTTCCGGTTTATGTAAGCAAATGCATCACCAGATGGAGCCTTGATGCGTACGTGTGTGCAGTCTATGGCACCGATGACACCTGGCATGTTTGCAATTGCACTGAATCCCTGCATCACTTCTACCTGCCGTTGTGCACCACAGGGAAAGTTGATATACTCTGGCAGTATTTTTATAATACCTTTAAGCACTGCAGGGAGGATGCGGCTCATTGATGGTTGTGAAATGCCGGACCTGTCACCTATCTCCCGTTGGAAGGTCCCTGTGGCTAGGAAACCAAGCACAGATAGTACCTGTAATTGTGCAGGGATGGCATGGCTGCGTTTTGTTGGCCTTGTCAGATTAGGCTCCAAAATGTTGCATAAATGCAACAGAATTGGTCTCGGGAGTCTGAAACGACTAATCAACCATTCATCACTCTCAGCCAACATATCTGCTCGATCCCTGAAATACCTCTCTCTCCATATAGCGCCTTGCGCCAAAACATGCAAGAGTGCAAGTTCAGCCATTGTTACCATTAACTAAGACTGAAGGCCTTTTATACTGTGGGAGGTTTAATTAGAATTGACACCACCTGAGTGACCCAGATATGGTAATGGTTTACATCCTTTTTGTGATTTTATTATTAACCTATATTTTTATTATCATCATTCAACATGTAGAAAGAACGTGTAATCTATTGAGTCGATTTACATAGATAATTCACAATCATGAACCTAATCTGGATCTTAAACCTGCCAATTGCCAACTACTTTAACTAAATGTGTTATATTTTTATCATATGTTTAGGCTATATCACGTGTTTCAAAGGCATGTGCGTATTGTGTACATAACAGAGCGCAATATGAATTTAAATTGTAATTTCCAATAGTGACAAGCATTATTTATGTGCATTCTTAAATTTACACAAGCACTACGCGTGGTCAGCAGCATGTGTAGATTTTGTTAGTAGCTACGAAAAGATCGGAGCTACTAAAATATTGATGAATGCGAGATGCACGTAAATTTCCGTCTGCGAACAGTTTACACACAAATTCGTTCTGCTCACGTTTCATGAATGAGACCCAGTGACTTTTGATAGTCACTTAACTTGGTTGCAAAATTCTCAAAGTTTCCCTTAATCATGAAGAACAAAGGACAGCAAAGAAATCTCAAGAGGGCCCAAACAAAATGGCAATCTGTTAGGATGATGTCTGCAGTATGTCAAAGACGGAATCAAAATGACCCAGGTGTGCCATTCCCCACCTCTCTTAAGCCTTCACAAACAGCGTCATCACACCCTGATTGGCTGTGAGGGGAATGCCCCAAGCTGCTCTCACTCACTAATTAGGAGCTAGTCTCCACAGCCTGCACAACAGGTGATCTGAATTTGCTGCAATCAACCCAGAGGTATTTAGACAATCAGCCAAAATATAAGAATAGCAAGTACCAAATAATGGGACTGCTACAGCACATTTGTGTATTTGGTTGTGTGTATTTGGAGTGTTGTGTGTATTATTAGCATGTCTCTGCATCTGTAGTGTGTTTCTGTATTTGGTTGTTTTGTGTTTATGTGAAGCAAATTTCTGTATTTGGTTTTGTTGTGTGTATTTGCAGTATGTTTGTGTATTTGGTTGTGTGTATTTGTAGTGTGTTTGTGTATTTGGTTGTGTGTATTTGTAGTGTGTTTGTGTATTTGGTTGTGTTTTGTGTATTTGTAGGGGGTTTTCTGTATTTGGTTTTGTTGTGTGTACTGCTTGTGTTGTGTGCATTTGTAGTGTGTTTCTGTATTAGGTTGTGTAGTGTGTATTTGTAGAGTGGTTGTGTATGTGGTTGTGTTGTGTGTATTTGTAGTGTATTTCTTTATTTGGTCGTGTGTATTTGCAGCTTGTGTGTGTACTTGCAGTGGGTTTCCCTAAATGCTGTGCATGTGTTGTCAAATTTATGAAAATGTTTTCTTAATTTGCTTGTATTATGTATATTTGCATGTGTTTTATTAAAAGGTGCACTATATAGTTTTGGGGAAGAAATGCTAATCAGAAGAGAAAGATCTTCATTGACTGATTTTTTTCTGCTTAAACAAACTAAATAAACAAACTTTCTTTGTTTTCATGACTGAATAAACAAACTAACCTTAAAAGGACAACAGACTGTTTTACTTTGTTTATATTTGTAGGACCCTGCCACCTTTCTAGCTTCAAACAGTGTTCTGGGGACCTTATTTTCCTCTGAGAACAGTTTGTACATTCAGTTATGGAAACAAATATTTCTGAGTTTGTATTATTACTGCATTAATATTGTAAATATTAAAAGTTTGAATTTCTTCTCCAAAACTACATAGTGCAGGTACCTTTAAAAGGTGAATTTAAAAAATCAAAGATTTGTAAAGATTGAGGAAATGTCTTTTGACCTCGGAAAAACAAAACGGGCTTGGGAATCAAGGGATTCAGTAAAGATAAACAACAAAAGAAACCTGCATGTGTCAGGCTATTGTAAGGCAAGCAAAAGTCATGTACAATTAGCACTAAGCACACAGTGTTCTCTTCAAGGCAAACACATACCGTTTCAAACATTTGTAACTTAAAGTAAACATTAATGGATTTTCAGGGCAAAAGCTATGTTTCTCAGTCCAACCATGGTAGAAACCGCTTCCCCTCTGCTGCTCCTCCCTTATTGAAATTACTGGAGATAGCAAGTTACCGTGCTGTGGTGTGAAAAACCCTTTAGTCCGATTATCAGAGGACACTGGATAAATGTTGTTTCCAAATGGTTCATACAGTTTGGCGTTTGTTTCAAATGAGGCAGCTCAAATGGAGGTAGTATTTTTGTGGAAACTGGGTCTTACGCCTTGGTATAAAATGGCTATGTTGCAAAGGCAGCACAGAAGAAGCTTCAGTCCTTTGTCACTGCTTGATTCCACTGGGCACGTCTCTGTAACCTCTTCAGTGCGACGCAATTTTTTTCCACCCTCCAAGCTGCTTCATACCCATAGCTGCTTGTGTTTATTTATATAATACCAACAAAGAATGAACAACTGGTCAACTTGATGATGAATAGCTGAATGGACTACAATAGGTTTACCTTGTAGTCCATTTCGGTGTCTCATGGTCATCAGTGTTTGTTTAGTTTTCAAGGAGTTGGCTCAGTTGTCATAAGAGGAGACACTACAGATGAATAGAGAACATTTTAACTAATATACAGTACTGTGCAAAAGTTTTAGGCAGGCGTGAAAAAATGCTTATCATATGCCTCCCTGATGGTATTGCATGATGGATAAGTATCTGCCTGTATTTCTCAGCATTGAGGACACCATTAATCCTGACCAAATCTCCAACTCCATTTGCAGAAATGCAGCCCCAAACTTGCAAGGAACCTCCACCATGCTTCACTGTTGCCTGCAGACACTCATTACTGTACCGCTCTCCAGCCCTTCGGCGAACAAACTGCCTTCTGATACAGCCAAATATTTCAAATTTTGACGCATCAGTCCAGAGCACCTGCTGCCATTTTTCTGCACCCCAGTTCCTATGTTTTGGTGCATAGTTGAGTTGCTTGGCCTTTTTTTCCATGTCGGAGGTATGGCTTTTTGGCTGCAA
Source organism: Pagrus major (assembly GCF_040436345.1). Lineage (NCBI taxonomy): Eukaryota > Metazoa > Chordata > Actinopteri > Spariformes > Sparidae > Pagrus > Pagrus major. Next base: position 5,826,389 of record NC_133238.1, read on the forward strand.
CTCTTCCATGAAGACCACTTCTGGCCAGACTTCTCAGGACAGTAGATGGGTGTACCTAGGTCCCATTGGTTTCTGCCAGTTCTGAGCTGATGGCACTGCTGGCCATCTTCCAGTTTCGAAGGGAAATAAGCTTGATGTGTTTTTCATCTGTTGCACTCAGTTTCCTTGGCCAAACACTGCGTCTACGATCCTCAATGTTGCCCGTTTCTTTGTGCTTCTTCAAAAGAGCTTGAACAGCACATCTTGAAACCGCTGTCTGCTTTGAAATCTTTGTCTGGGAGAGACCTTGCTGATGCAGTATAACTACCTTGTGTCTTGTTGCTGTGCTCAGTCTTGCCATGGTGTATGACCTGTGACATGAAATGGTCTTCCACAACCTCACCTTGGGAGCAGAGTTTGGCTGTTCCTCACCCAATTTTAAGCCTCCATCACAGCCGTTTCTGTTTCAGTTAATGACTGTGTTTCAAGCTACATGTTGATCATACACCTGACTATAATCCTACAAAATCCCTGACTTTGTGCAAGTGTACCTTTAAGAATTGATGCAGGTTTGAAGGTAGTAACACCAAATATTGAATTGATTTAGATTTGTCTTTTATTCGCTCACTTTGCATTATGTAAATTGATAAAAATAAACAATTATTATTTATATTTTTGAAAGCATTCGTAGTTTACAGCATTTTTTACACCTGCCTAAAACTGTTCTGTTGCACAGTACTATATATATATATATATATATATATATATATATATATATATACATATATATATATATATATATATATATAGCTATTCACCTATCTTACCCTAATTAATGCAGTGATTTGCTTCTCATTTCTTAAACAACCATGTTGGAAGTCATATCCTGTGGTCATGGAGAAGATGTTACTCTGTTTCAGGAAGGTGAAATTATTGGCCTGCAGCAAGCAAAGTAAAACTGTCCAATGCATTAATAAAACCTGGAAGGATAGTGGTGAAAAATCATCTTCGAGGAAGAAATATGGTCAGAAAAAAAATCTTGAATGAAATCAAATGGTAAAAATCAAATGGTAAAAAATCAGCAGTAGAACTCTCGGCTATGTTAAATAGTGAAAGTAAGAGCATTTCCACACACACAATGCGAAGAGAACTCAAGGGACTGGGACTGGAACATAAAGATTGGAGTCTGGAGCAATGGAAAAAGGTCATGTGGCCTGATGAGTCCAAATTTACCCTGTTCCAGAGTGATTGGCGCATCAGGGTAAGAAGAGAGGTGGATGAAGTGATGCATCCATCATGCCTAGTGCCTACCGTACAAGCCTGTGGGGGCAGTGTTATGATGTTGGGTCTGTAAAACAGCCCTATCGTCATGCTACAAATTTACAGCATGCCGTTAAACTCTTGGAAGCATGGTCCCAGTTTACACAATGGCACTGCACAGGTGGACCATCCAAAAGTTGTCTCTAAAACCTCGCTCACACTTTGCCCGCCGTCAATTTCTCTGAAAAGCAACACACCATCTTTTGCGTCCACTAAACTTGACAAGAGAATGACCTGGCTTCAAATTTCTTATAATAACCTGATCCACAGCACTGTCTACCACACCCTTTGCCCCCTGCCTTCTCCCATTGTAGCCATTACACAGGACATGGACAAGCTTCAGCTTGAAGGCTTTGAGGGAGAAGGGCTTCAGATTACTGGGTAAATGCCTCTGCAGGTTCACCCACACAATGTAGGCATTGATGATAGATATGTTAAGCATTCCCCCAAAAACATATTTCCACCACTTCTTGCCTGACATAGTCACACAGCTGGTCCAGATGGTAAACTCCCCCCATCTTGAGATTGTAGTCAACAACCAATTCAGGAACAGTAATCAAATCATCCTGTTAAAACTCGGTTGCTGGTTTCATCAAATCATCCCCTTGTGAATTTGTGGTGACACTTCTGGTTTGTCTCTCCAGCAGCAAATCAGTAGATCTCCTACTGACCACTTGATACTCTGGCCGCTCACTAGTTTGCCATTTGTAATGGTCCTGGCAAAGTCCCTTCTATTTGGTCTGATGGTACCACAGTAGTAGATATCGGCATACAGTAGATCACTTGCAAGGGAGATAGGAGAAAAAGTTGTCAGCATACAAGTGGTGGTGCGAGAGCAGGTAGCCTTTTATCAGTCTCATGACAATACACCAATCCAAGTTCAGCCTCTTCCTGTGCTTCCTTCCTGCCTGTGTACATGCTAAATGCTAGGCAGAATCCAGTGAAACAATCACACAGGCACCACAGCCTGATGCCCCACTTGACTGGCTTTTTGGACATGTACTGTTTCTAGGAGCCGATCATCAAACTTTAACATCGCCTCATCGACAGAGAGAGCTTGCCTGGGATGCAGCAGCTTTGGAAAGTTTTCCTCAAGGATGCGGAGGAAAGGCCTCATCTTGTGCAACTTGTCAGACTGATTGGAAAAAGCTGGATCTGTCATTTGTATGAATTTGCAAAGCTGCTCAAAGTGGTTCTGGGGCATCTTGTGGGAGATGTATGGGACTATAACTTGTGGATGCCCATGAGGATGCTGATGCCAATGAATGCTTTCATTTCAACACCAAATCACTGAAAAAACAGGAACCTACAAGTTGCATGAATAAACTAAGACCATCCCCCAGAGTTGTCTGAATCCCAGGCTTAGTAGTGCAAGGCTGAATATTAGGATTCTGGTGCAGAAGAACCAGACATGTCCCGCTACTTACAGATGGTGATTGATTTATGTGATTTTGAGCAAAAAACTTGAACTCAGAATGTCTTTGTCACCTTCCACAATTGTATTGTTGTAGGCAGTGTTTTATATAGAAAGTCGGCAAATTTATTTGTGTAAATTTACTGAGTATAAAAACACTGTGATTAGGCCAGTACTCCAGACTGACTCTTCATCACACTTCCCCCAGGAAAACAGTGTCTGTCCCCGGCAGTGAGAGCTAGGTAGCTAGGTAGGTCCCGATGTTTACCGATGTTAATTATGTGATGTGATTTCAAGCAAAAGTCCTCATCTGTGTCTTCATAACTTTCCACGGTGCATGGTGGGTCAAGATTTCTCTCACAACATAATATTACGGCATCCATAAGATTATAATACCAGGGGCGTTTATCCGGCGGAGCCACTGTTTTGAGACTGGCTGGAAACACATGAAAAAATGTTATGTTGTCAAAGTAACAATGTCTATTTACAGTTCCAGTTATTGATGACAACTTGATGTGTCTTAAATCCAGCATTCAGGATGTTATTTTGCGTGTTTTGATAAACTGGGAATTTGCCATGTTTTATGTCGATATCCCAATCAGAGTAACTATAGCTAATTGAAGCAATAAAATCCCTAGTGCCTGGTGTCTTGAAAGAGAAAGTTGGGTTGCACAGCTGGTCTACATGTACCAGGATGCATTGCATGCAACCTCCTGACACTCCCCCCTAAATACTTCCTAAACCTGCCCAGAGCGAGAAGGCGGGCGTTTCAAATGGGGCTGTGTACAAAAAGGCATCTGAAATAAGTTGATTGCCAGTAAAGAGGAAGAAGATAATAAATGTGACGAGATCATCGTAGTTTTCATTGTTATAATACTTCATAGACTATATTTTTGTTTATATTTGGTTGTGTTGTATAATACACAGTTTATTTAACTAACTTCTTTGCATCTTTTTGAGATAAGATATTTTCTAATTTATGCAATGTTCCGTAGGTGGAAGAAGGCAGTCCTTGAAATGTGTTTTATGTGGGAGTTGAAGGAGGAATCATGATAAAAAATAACTCCCAGATTCCTCACTGTGGTGTTGGAGGCCAGAGTAATGCCTTCCAGAGTAGCTATATCATTAGATAATGTGTCTCTAAGATATTTAGGGCCCAGCACAATAATGTCTATTTCGTTTGAGTTCAGGAGCAGAAAATTGCAGGTCATCCAGGTTTTTTATGTCCTTTATACATGCCTGAAGTTTAGGTAACTGATTAGTGTCATCTGGCTTATTGGAAGTATAATTGTATATCATCTGCATAACATGAAAATGAATGTGTTATTTAATGTGAGTGTTTTCTAATGATGTTCCCTAAAAGAAGCATCTATAAAGTGAATAGTATTGGTCCGAGCACAGAACCTTGTGGAACTCTAACTAACTAACTTACTAACTTTGGTATGCAGTGAGGATTCATTGTTAACTTGTACAAACTGAGATCAGTCTGATAAATAGGACTTGAACAAGCTCAATAAAGTTCCTTTAATACCAATTAAATGATCCAGTCTTTGTAATAGGATGTGGTGTTCAATAGTGTCAAAAGCTGCACCAAGATCTAACAAGACTAGGACAGAGACAAGACCCTCGTCAGATGCAATTAAGAGATCATTTGCAACTTTAACCAATGCCGTTTCAGTGCTATGCAATCTAAAACCTGATTGAAGATTCTCATATAAACTATTATTATGTAGAAAGTCACACAGCTGATTGGCAACTGTTTTCTCAAGACTCTTAGAGAAAAAGGGAAGGTTAGATACGGTATATAGTTGGCTAAAACCTCTGGATCAAGTCAGGTCAGTTTTTTGAGAAGCGGTTTCATTACAGCTACTTTAAAGGACTGTGGTACATATCCTGTTAATAGGGACAGATTGATCATGTCGTACATGTCGTGTCATGTATAGAAGTGCTAAGTAAAGGTAGAGCTTCTTTAAGCAATTTAGTTGGGATTGGGTCTAACAGACACGTTAGTGGTTTAGATGAAGAAACTATTGAAGTTAGCTGGTGAAGGTCAATGGTAGAAAATAATTCTGATTATATAGCTGGTTTTACAGCTGTTTCTGAGGTTTCTGTGTTAGAGGCTAAATTGGTACCATCTGAGGTCAGATGGTAATGAATTTGACTCTAATAAGTAGAATTTTATCATAAAGTCAATTACTGCTGAGTGTTATAGGAATACAAGGATCTATAGAAGTATAATCTCTGTCAACTTGGCTACAGTGCTGATAAGAAACCTGGGGTTGTTCTTATTTTCCACTATCAATGCTGATTAATAAGCTGCTCTGGTATTACTTTTTTTAAAAATTGTAAAGCTTTTAGCCAGGCTTGTCCAGCTTCTTCCAGTTTGGTAAAACACCATATCCTTTCAAATTTTCGTGATGTCTGCTTTTATATGCAAATTTGGGGGTTGTACCATGGAGCTAATCTCTTATGCTTTATTGTTTTCTTTTTTAGAGGAGCAATGGAGTCAAGTGTCATTCCCACAGGGCCTGCTATCAACAAGATGACCAATCTGGGAGGGACTAAGATTAGCACAAGAGTTGACTATTATGTTGGGACATTACATTTGTAGGAGATACACTAATAATAAATGTAATTTATTAATCACTGGCGATTAATAAAGCACTCGTAAATGGGGCACACCTCCATTGTTTTATCTATTTGAATAATCCGGAGGTAATTAATCAAATTCGACTGGACAAGGTTAACTTGTAACAATTCTAATCAATTTCAGATCAATTTATTCAATCTCATAGCTGAAGTAGTGACTTCTACACAGTTTCCATCGGTTCTCCACATTAAAAACAAACCTGCACAGACAATGACATACGGTTAAATATGTTTATTGACTAAATAATTCAGAGTAAATGAATGAAATGGCAATTTAAACGAATAACAAAAGATAACAGAAAATGTTGTATACTGTAATAACTAAGTAGTGGGTTATTTGTGGGATATGTGTGGATGGTGAAGTCACGGGGTAAAAGCATTTAAATATTACGAGAGTAATTTTAATACTATCGAGACCCTAACCAAATTTCTCTAAAAGATATGGATCAGAGCCATAGACACCAACTCGTGTTTCATATGTGAATCCAACAGTTATGAGTGATGGAGAGCCTACTTTCTTAGCAGAGTTGTGGAGTGTCGCTGCGCGTCCGGTATCAGCCGGTTGGCGACCTCGGTCCGATGTCGTAGGAAGAGCGCAGCTCGTCCAGTACCGAGCCGGTGACAATCTTGGCTCAATGCCCAGCGGGATGGTTCGCTAGTGAGCGTTGGGGGCAGAGCCGGTCTGGCTTGTCAAAGAGTCTATCTTTCATTGGAAACCGCTTGCACGGTTTCGGACACAGCAAGTTGCTATAATGTTGTGATGATGATTTTAATAAAGATGTTCTTCTTCATTGCTTTGAGTGGCTCTCAGGCTCTGACTTTGTAAACTAAATCTAACTTCTTGAATAAAATAACTGAGGACGATACGTTGATCAGGCGGATCTTCCGTTGTTACCCAACTGGGAATCATCTATTCGACGGTTTTATTGTAAACAAAACAAGTCGTCCTTGCAAGGTGAAGAGGGGAGAGGCTCCAAGGGCCTCTTTCCTGACAACAGTCAGCTTGCAGATGAAAGGAGTAAATTAATGCAAGAAACAGAACCTCAATGAAATGCAGAGGCGATGGACATGTGTTCCTACACATTGAATAAAATGTAGCTACAGCACTGTCAGACAGACATCTAGAAATATTTTTTTGCCTTGTGGCATGTAGTCCAGAAATAGGAATTCAAAAGTTATTAAATAATAGTCTGATAACAGAGTATTCTGTGGGAAAACTATTAAATGTTCAATGCAATATACCAGAACGAGGTTGAGGGTGTTACTAAAACAGTGAGTGGGTTCATGTACACACTGACTGAAGCCAATCAATTCAAATAATGAGGTAAATGCAGTACCAAGACTATCATTATCAATGTCCATGTGAATATTAAAATCACCCACTATAATTTCTTTATCTGTTTTAAGGACTGGACTTGATAAAAACTCAGAGAGTTCAGATAAAATTTCAGAATAAGGACCAGGAGCACAGCACACTATAACAAACAGAATTGTCTGGATTGTTTTTCCAGGTCGGCTGAGAAAGACTAAGAGTAGGGCTTTCGAATGAGTTATAATCAAGTTTAGGTTTACGATTGATGAATAGGTTTGAGTCAAATATGGCTGCAACTCCACCACCTTGGTCAGTTCCAGGAGCACAGCACCGTCGAATGGCACCTGTGTCACGGCTGTAACGTAACGTGGAGATGCCTAGTGGAATCTGCCAGTTAGTTTGGTAAAAGAGAGAAACTTGAATTCATACGGTGTATGCTTGTATTTTTCAGCTCTGAATAAGGAAAATAGGCGTAAACGTTTTTCCTTTCTTGACATTGCGTGAGTATATTTTGTTTACGTATCAGACTAAGTAGAGAACTCACTGCTGGCACATACTTCCCAGCCGAAACTACAGGGGCCATCAGACTAGACAGCATGGCCCGGGGCTAGCTGGTTAGCATGCTTACTTCAGTAGACATCTCTGAAACACAGTACATAGAGGTCTTAATAATGGCACAATAAAGGCACTGGCTAAGATCTGGAGTTGGTCCCTGGGTGTGAGGGTAAACCCGCGCACACTGCTCCTTCGGGATGAGTTGAATGCTATGTTGTACATTGTATGATATGTGATCAAATAAAGATTCTTCTTAACCCTCTAGGCGCCAAAGTCGCATTATTGCGACAGGCAACACTGCTCATTAAAACAGCCCATATCTTTAAATCTACTGCCTTGTGCTGTTACTGCTTGCTACCACTAGATGGCCAATAGATTCAGCTTCAATCCTGACGTCATTTGGGGGTGTGTTTCTATGCAAAATACCTGAGAAAAAAAAGTTTGAAACCCGACACCAGCTGTCGGAGCGGCAGCGGCTAAACGGCAGAGTGGGAGAGGAGAGAGCCGCGGAGCGGTGGCAGAAGTGTGCTGGACAGATCGAGAGACAGATAGCGATTTTTGTAATAAAAAACAAAATGGCCAAAAGACTTTACAGTGTGGATGAGGTGCTTGCACAGATCTTTGCTGATCGCGATTCAGAAGGGGACGATTTGCCCTCTGATGACGATCGCTTGTCAGAGACGAGTGACTGACGATGCTGCAGCTGCACACACTGTCACACAAGCAACACACACTGATCACTGAGAGTTTTCTTTTCTTTTTACAAGTTAGATTAGGAAATTTACTCCTATCAGATTCCTGTTCATTTACTCTGAGGATGAGAGGATGAAAAAAATCTATGAAAAAATGAAATGAAATGAAAAAAAATCTACTGTGTAAATATGTTCAGAATTCCGTTTTACTGAATTTTACCTGGTGATATACAAATAAGATTAGTAAATTTACTCCAATCAAACTCCTGTTCCTTTATTTTGAGGATGAGATGACAATATAAATATTTTTTTTCTGTGTAAATATGTTCAAAAATCAGTTTTACTGACAGTTACTTTCAGTCACCTGGTGACGTCACAATATGCAAATTAGATGATTATTTACTCCCATCACAAACTTTAGGTCATTATGAATATTTTTCTCATTTACACTATGGATTTATCTCTCACCACTTCCAAGCTACAGCCTTTTGAAATCTTACGATCCAAACGGAATATTTTCCTAAATAAACTCTGGCGCCTAGAGGGTTAAATTCAGGTCATATCTTACATATACCCCTGTAAAGCCATAAAAAGATACTTAATCACATATTTCAACCCAACACAAATTCATTTTCTATATAATTTAGTTTTCAGGCTTTCCCTGTGCACTACATGGAATTCTTTTGCCAGAGAGTGTAAATGTATAGGAACACACAAAGGTGTCTAGTCCAAGCATGCTTGGAGTGGTTTAATTAGCGCGACCTCTGCTGAGACAATAAAAAAGTGAGCAGTAGAATTAATTGTCAGACAAAAAACAGTGAAACTAACTTTTTTCAGATTCTTTACATCATATGACTGAACTCCCAAGAAAAATGACAGCATCAGTTCAGCAAGTACCCAAAAGGTTGCATTCAAATAAGAATACCAACTACTGGCCCTTGTAATTATAATGGGAATAAAGGAGGAAGTTATGACAAAAGTCACTTGGAGAACAAGTCAACAAAACTTCAGACTTTACCAACACGGTTCATTTTTAATGAAGTTGGTTTCTCTTAATGATAGACCATGATCGTCCCCACACCTTAAGCAATTGTTTCTTACTGTAACCACTATGACATGGACACAATCCCTTACTGGCTTCCCAACTGCCAACACACATAATAGTGTTAATATATTCCTCTATCTTACTCATTCTTCTTCTCCAGCTGAGATGGAAAACAGTTTACTTCTTACCAGAATTAATTGTCTTGCTAGTGAAGCTTTCAATACAATAAGCAACCATGGAAAGGGTTTGTTCTGTAACTTCTGTTAATAAGTGGCAACTACTAAAACATTTTCCAAAAGTGACCATACTTTATTCAATAATTATACAATAAACTTAACAGTTGTTTCTGACCACAGTACAATATCATTCATCACATAACATTAAACAACCACATTAAACAACTGCTTACTTGTTATATGCTTCAAAGGTGGTCTTGAACTCCTTTGAAGTGTTCAGCAGCGTCAGCAGGCTGTAATAAATGACACTCTGCAAGCAAGGCGTTAAGTGTTTTGCATGGGATTTATGTCTGTGCATGGTGTGAAGCCTCTGAAACTGCAGTTTAGCCACTAAAATTAATAACTGGACATTTGTGGTTCCTTGTGTGGAATCTAATGTTACAGCGAACTAATGTCTCATCCTGACATTATCCACAGTCCTAGCTGTGAACAGGTTCTACTGAAAAATAATTATTTTAATTATTATTTTCAAGTACAATCACCAGCTGTTCTCTGTGGAAACTAACTGTTTAACAGTCAGGTTACAAAACAAAGTTCTGCCTCTATCCAACACCTATCCCACTACTGATATTGTATTTCATTTGGAATGGATATTTGCATGCATATTACACATGTAATTTGAGTTTGAATTTGGAAAGAAAAACAACTTTTTTCTCGTTAAGATAAAGATTATGAAAAAAAAGTTTGAAAACTAATACTCAGCTGGGGGAAAAAATGTGCCTCCTCATGTTTCTGACGAACACGGCATCAGGTGAAAAGATGCTTTTGCTGCTAGGCAGTTAACATTTATCGGTTTAGATGATTGTTTAGAATGTTTTTTAACCGCGACAGCTCTCTTGCTGGGGGTTTCGTGGTGGAATGGTGTGTCGGGGGCGGACTGACTGGGTGGCTGCAGATGTGGGGAAAATGGCAGTCAGGGTATGTGCAAACATTTACATTAAATTTATTGCATATTGGCATATTGTTGAAAAGATTTGGCAAGATTTCCACAAGTGTTGCAGGAAATTGTAGGGTTGCTTCTAGCTATCATCACCAATAGTTTGGTGTCCAGTATGGACCAGTTTAGGCGGATGTGGGATTGGGTGATATGGAGCGTGGCTTTGCTGGAGAAGGCTTTATATACAGGTAGAATATGTTCCTCCTGTATTTGAGGTTAAGGTCGCAGATGATACTGAATAGGCATCTAGTTCTTGCCTTCTTTCGAGGAAAGTGGAGCAGATGATGTCATGGTAAACGCCGAAAACAACAAGAAACTGCCCGATAAATCTGTCTCTGTTTAACCGGGGATATTGTTGAAGAAATCATTCAAGTCCAGTTGAGTAGTTTGCTGTGGTGATGTGTTTATTCAAAGTCTACCGGTAGACTGGTGGACTGACAGGCACAGAGCGGATCTGAGCCGGTGAGTGAACCCAGAGCAAATGAAACAGTAGCATTTTATACAGTAAGAACAAAGAAGATTCAATCAGGTTCAAACAATAGGTAAGCAAAAGACATGCAAAGGGAGGGGGGTCTGCTCTTTGGAGAGTGTGATCAGCAGGGGTGGGGAAGTATGGGGGCACACATTTAACATAGTGATCAAATCGTCTGTCCATTTTCTTCTGGGTCACCGGTGCCAGTGTTGCTCCTCTGCTCCTCTGAAAGCTGGCGTACATCTTCTTCTGGGCCTCCGGTGCCAGCGTTGCTCCTCTGCTCCTCTGGAAGCTGGCGTACCTCTTCTTCTGGGCCTCGGACGCCTGCGTTGTCCTTCAGGGGGGAAGGTCCTTCCCAGGGATGCGGCCAACTCTTTATGGCTCCGTAGGCGATGAGGAAGATGGCCCACTGGATGTAGAGGGACCCTGCTGATTTCTTCAGCATGGTGGAGCTGTCTTCTTACAGTGGGATGCGTGGATCCAAGTGGAACGACCCTCACACTTGACTGCTGTGTTGGTGGTAAGCAGGACGTGTTGTGGTTTCGACCAGCGGGGTTTCAGGGCATTTTTCCGGCGGAACTCTCTGATGCAGACCCAGTCTCCTGGTTGAAGGTCGTGGCATGGCTGATTGCTCGGAGAGGTCTGGACAGCTTTAACTTGCCGGTGGATAGACTGGACAGCAGAAGTTAGTGCAGAGCAGAATGTTAAAATTGACTCATCCATTGCATGGAGGTCCATCTTCTTCATGCATGGTACTGAATTGCTTGGAATAGTCATTGGTCTTCCAGTAATGAGCTCATGAGGTGTGAGCTTGTGTTTCCTGATAGGTGTGGACCTCATCGACATTAGGGCTAGAGGCAATAGCATTGTCCATTTCAAACCTGTTTCCGCACACAGTTTGGCTAGTTTGTTTTTTAAGATACCATTGTGTCTTTTAACTAACCCTGCAGACTGTGGGTGGTATGGACATTGTAGTCTTTGTTCAATCCCCAGTGATTTACAAAGTTCAGTCACTGTATGTAACATATCTATACATACAAGAATATTTTCATATCCATCACATTTTGGCATATGGATAAAATCTATTTGCAGGGCCCTAAAAGGTCCCTGAGGGGGGGGATGTGTCGACATCGTTGTCCTTACTGTCTTTCCTGGGTTGTGTTGTTGACAGATTAGACATTGTTCGCAATATCTTTTTGCATAAGATGTAAATCCTGGTGCAAACCAGTCTTTTAACACTATCTGCCACATTCCCCCTTTGCTCACATGTGATAAACCATGTGACATGCGTGATAACCACGGGTACAAAGAAGTCGGTGCCACAACGCGGCCGTCGTTGTGGAGCCACAAGTTATTTACATATTTACAGCCATGAGAAAGCCACAATTTATGCTCCTTCACATCAGCAGATTCTTGTAAAAGAATCACAACATTAGGAGAAGCAAGATCGTTAGCGGGTAGGGACGGACAGAGCTTTACAAGGACAGGATTACCAATTTTGGCAGCTGCTTTGGCTGCATGGTCGGCCAGAGCATTGCCTCGCGAAACAGGGTCTTTTTATTTGGTGTGAGCTTCACATTTAACGACAGCAATAGATGCTGGTAGTTGACATGCATCTAATAATATGCAGACAAATTGCTGTGATATTTTCCCCGGTAGCGATAGCTTTATTGCACTCGAGGGAAGGCAGGATGAGACTGACTAGATTGATGTCTTTACCTTGAATTACCTTTTAATTTTTATTTTTTTTTACCCTACCTGGGGGATGTGTTTGTGGCTTGAGGAATGTATGGCCTACCTGTGTATGGCTGGGACCGCTGAACCAGAGTATACTGAGTTACTTTGACCAATAAGGATGTAGAGGGCTGAGTAGACGAGAGGGCTGGCGGCTGCATTGAGGTTGGTTGGTTAAATGGAGAGGGAGTACATGAAATGCCCATGTCAGGTGAATGGAGGGAGCAAGGAGAGAGGTGAATGAAAAGATAGTCTTCCTGATTGAACTTACGCTGAGCTTCATTTTCCTGCTCCGTTTTTCATGTGAAACCATTTTCTTTTAATTTCAGTGACTGTGCATCCCTCTGCTGACACGGCAATTACAGCATCACAAATGATTTGCCATTACTGGGTTTTTGATTTTCCTGTAACAACTCCATTGATGCTATGGAAAATCACGGCTAAAGAGTGGAGCCCACCACGAACAGGATTTGTAGACGATACTGATTTAAGAGGGAATCCACTGATTTGCGATATAGAAGGCTGAAATGAAATAAGACCTTCTCTTTGTGGATTGTGCACTGATTTTGAAAAATGTAGAGTTAATTTTAAATGATCATATATTGTATGTATAAAATGTTTATCTGAAAAGTAACTAGCAGCTATAGCTGTGAAATAATACATGCAGTTACAATATTTCCCTCTAAAGTGCTTGAGTAAATGTACTTAGTGACATATTCCACCAATGCGCTTCCAATTCCAATTACTTGTCCAATTCCAATTACTTGTATGATAAGCTCGTTATCACAGGAGAATAAAAGATGGGGACGTTGTTTAATTACTTCCAGCATAGCTTCTCACAAATTAGGTAACCAACGTAGTGTGAACTTTACACTCAACCGACTCAAAAGTCCACTGCGCTGTCTTCTGCTGAGCTGCAGAAAGATGCTCTGATGCTTACAGCATACCTATCAATCTCTACAACTGTAACATTACTGACTCTAGCTGGTGTACAACCTCGCTAACATGGCAAACAGATGTTATAAGCATGACTGAAATGATGACGGTTGTCAGAGGAGAGTAAAGTATGGGTACGTTGTTTATATGCTTTCCAGCATTGTATCTCACCACATAGCTCTTCGCTAACAATATAGGTAAACACTTAACTGCTCACTTCTGCTCAGCTGCAGAAAGATGCTCTGATGCTTACCTTTTAATCTGTCACATTACTGACTGAACTGACAAACTATGGATAGCTGGCCTAACAGCATCAATGACATGGCAGTTATCAGGGATAGGGTTAACGATATATTGAAAAGGATAAATAATGGGGTCATTGTTTAGTAACACATGAAGATTAGCAAATTTCACCTCACATACTTGTGTGAGTTTGACTGCAGATTTATTTGCCCCAAACAGCCAGGATACTGTGTATATTAGCCGCAAGATAGCGAGCAATAACTGGCACCATGGGTGTGTGTGTCTGTACTCAATCTGTCTAAAGTAGCACTCACCAGATACTGTGTTTATTTCTGTTATTCTGCATTGTCTTTTAACTTTCCTCGTCTCTTCTCTGTACGCTCATGAAGTAAAGAAACATTACATTTTCGCCCCATTCAGCAGCCAAATAAGAGAGTTCTAATACATTACAGTGGATTTCTGCACTTCTGTGGCTTGTTATGGCAGGTTAGGGTGAAGATAAGCCCAGTTTTTTATTCCAAAAGTTTAAAGGTCGTATTGATAACATTGTTTGTCCGGTTCAAAATGATTGTTTTGTTTATGCCTTTGTAAGAATTCTCTCATTGGTTCCTGCTTCTAACAAGGTGTGTCAGCCAATAGTATAATGCTGCTGGAATCCCATCTGTGTTTTGTCAGCATCAAAAGTCTTGGCAGTTGCCAGTTTGTGAAAAAAAAGTGTAAAAATGGCTGATTTCTACAACATGCGCCCATCATACATCTCGCGTTGTGATAGCGTTAGTGATGTTAGCGTTTACTAGCATTAGCAACATTAGCTACACCAAACTGGCAACCTTTTGAGGGGGAGATGATTTGAACAGTCGGAACAGCAGTGGTGTAACGTGATTTGAATGGTATGGGGGATGCAAAGTCACATTTAATGGCTGAATGTTATCAATAACACCTTTAAAAAAAAAGGAAACTGAGCTCTTCTTGACTCCTGGAATTTTCCTCCAGATGGTCCTCCACAGCTCATCATGTGCCACAAACAGAATCGCTTGTTAATCCAAAATACTGTTGTCTCGCCACCCTGTACTTTTAACCGCAAAGAAAGCCATACAATAGGCATCAATACCACAAACACAGCAGAGAGGTGAAGATCAGTGACTGGAATTAGCTGAGTTAAAGCCGAACAGACAGCTCGCGACTAGCTGTCACTCAAAGCGGCCACTTCCCTATTTATGCACAACTGTGAGACTTATTAACATTTAAAAAAAGTGAGTTATATAAAAATTCAACCGCCAAGTCATGAAGGGATAAATTAGGTATAGAGGCCAAAAACGTTTTTTGAATCAGGCTTTAAACACGTTTATTTCTGCTGTAAAGTTGGCCATTTTAACATGGGCTCGCATGGGGATTGACTTTTGGAGCCAGCCACAAGTGGCCATTCGAGGATCTGCAGTTTTGGCACTCCCACATTGGCCTCATTTCTCAGCCCCAGAGGCTGCAGCTTGGTCGCATTGCACTCTACTGGACAAAGTATGTGGTGACACCATTTCAAAATCACCCCAAGCATTGTTTTATGCATTATATGGTCTGTAAAAAAAGTTTCCAGGGAGATATATCAAAAAATCGGTTGGGCTCTATTGAACAGAACCTGGATTTCACTACTGCTCAAGTTCTTATTCCTCCGAATGAAGCTTAGCGTTAGTTCATGCAAGAAACAGAAGTCAAACGTCCTAGCTGTAATCAGCTGACAGCCTGCCAATTGAATCTTTACCGTTTTTTTTACCGTTACCAATCAGTCTCGATGGGCGATCCACTTAAATATGGCTCCCCCCTCACTCATAACTGTATATATATATATATATATATATATATATATATATATATATATATATATATATATATATTAGGGCTGTCAATCGATTAGAATATTTAATCGAGATTAATTGCATTATTGTCCATAGTTAACTTGCAATTAATTGCATTTTTTTTATCTGTTCTAAATGTACCTTAAAATAATATTTTTCAAGTTTTTAATACTCTTATGAACATGGGAGTGGACAAATATGCTTGCTTTAAGCAAATGTAGGTTTATTATTATTGCAACAATCCAAAACAATGAGAAATACTGTCCAGAATATGCTCCAGAATAACCTCAAAGGTACTGCATGCTCAAAAAATATGCTGAAAGCATAACATGGCAAACTCAAGCCCAACAAGCAACAACAGATGGGCATACTGACCTGAATGTAACATTCCTTAGTAATACTAACACAATGTAGTGTCCAACTTTACACTTGTAAAGGTTCACTAAACTATGTTAATCGGCCTGCAAGCTGTAGTCACCCATTTAGCTATAGCTGTTGAAAGTTTGTCTCATGTAGAGTTGTTCAGGCGTCTCCGTTGCAAACTCTACAGTGTGATCTGCCTTTGACGAGGGGGAGGAGGGCTCTCTGCATCAGGTGAGTGCTCGGCCAGCAGGTGGTATTTGAGACTGGACGTACTCCGGTGGTAACTCAGTTCACATCGACAGTAAATGCAAATAACTTTGTTCCTGTCGAGAGAACCATCTGGCAGGGCTGTGAAGCTGAGCTTGACAATCAAAAGACCCTTTATCCATTTCTGCTTAAGGAGGTTTGGTTCTGTTGGCCATCCACAACGTTTCTGCTGCATCTCTTCCTGATTTCCCAAATTTTGGGGCGGGCTGAGGGTCATAAGGTGCGTGCTTTAATCTTGCATCAAAAAAATTAAGAGGAATTTGTGTGAATATATATATATATATTGTGTGTGTGTGTGTATATATATATATATATATATATATATATATATATATATATATATATATATACACACACACACACACATATATTAATGAAAAATGTATTCTTCACCCTCTTCAGCGCTACAGATAGCTGACCTTCACAACAGTTGTGCCCACACACTCGCTTGTAAGCCAGTGCAAGGTCCCAGATCAGACCATCTTTATATTTGAGACATTCATTGAGTTTTTAAATACATTTTATGATGTTGCTATGATGTTTTAAGCAGCACAGACCAAAATGGTGGAATAAAGATCCCAGCAAATTAAAGTGAAACTATTTGTAAGGGTTTTTGGCAGTTTAGGGTAAGAGGATCTCAGCGCAAATATATAATTACATTATAAAGTTGTTATTACTAATGGCTCATACAACAGTTACCTCTTTCTACATCCAGCAGACACAGGCCCTGTTAAGACCTGGTTCTAACATCAGTCCTGAGTGATCCAGTCACAGGTGGACAGCTCCAAGTACAGGTGTGAACACACACAAAATGCATTGATGACACATTTGAGATCCGATTACTTAGACCACATTCAGAGGTGGTCTGGGCTGCATGTGACCACGTTCTTTTTGCATTGTGTACACACGTGTCCTGGGCCACACTGTGAAGACCGCCTACTAGACTAACACATCTGTGAAAGAAGACAAGGAAGAAGTCACAACAACAGACTGAAGAGATTACATGCGGTCCGATTTCCATGTGGTTCACTGTGATGTGTCTCCTAACCTGTCAATGTTAGCAGCAGATGTTTGATAACACACTGTCTGTTTTAATGGATCCAACCATTGAACTAGCAACAAAAATATCCCCACACTTCCTTAACATCCCGTGATTTTCTGTGAGTTGATTAAGGAGAAACTTGAGAACTTTACGACACAGCTACTGCAAATTGTAAATCATTGGTGCCTTCTTGTAAATTTAGCATTAAATCAAAATGTGAAGTTGTTTGTTTCCCTGTAAAAAGTGTCAGTTTATGGCAGCATGACTGTACCAGCCTGTCTGCTTCTGTGTCTAAAATGCATCTTACCTGCCAACATTTCGCAGCTGTTTGAACACACTGTTTACACTGATTTCACCATTTACACTCCATTAATGATAGAAGACAACACTTTATTGATGCTAAACATTTCAAATTTTACAAATACAGTAAACAGTAGGCTGTCGCCCATGGAGAAATCCCCCAAAATGTCTTTTGTGAGATCTTATAAATACATTCAACATTCTGGGGCAGCTGTGGCTCAGGCGGTACAGCGGTTGTCCACCAATCGGAGAGTCGGTGGTGGTGGTAGTGGTGGTGGTGATATGCTCCCACAGTTTAGATGATGTTGGTCGTGAAGGTGTTGCCATTTTGCCATATTGTTCACTTCACGCCACTCCAGTAAGTGTAGGTGATGCCTACATGTCAGAGCCTGTGTGAAAAACACACCCGATGACGTCACCAACTAATCCACCATAAAATTGGTCATGGATTTTTGACAACTATGTCGATTATTCGTTGAACCCCTTCAAGTGAGAACTGAAGGACTTAAAGCTGTCCACTTGTGACCCATGTATGAACAGGCTCACAGAGTAACATTAACATTCATCTTTCATCCTCTTATTAACTCTGGTTTAGTCTTCCTGACTAAAAAAGCATCTGGTTCATTTGCTACTAGATAGTTGACTTTGTTGTCAGCTACTCTCACACTTTGCTCGCCAGGAAGTGTACATTTGGTTTTCCCTAGAGGTCTAAAACCAAAGCAAGTAGCTAAAAGAGAACTCAGGAGAACTGTAAAATTACTGATAATTCTCCTTATTTTAACATTGTTAATGAAAATATATTGATGAGTGGGATGTTCAAAAGGGGTATTTAAGTGATTTAATGAGTACACACATACAGAGCCGAAGTCACACCTCTTCTGGTTTGCCCCATGGGACCTTATTTCAGAAAAACTTTGTATGGTAGTGAGTGGAGAAGATAAATAATTATTTGATCCCACTAATTGAGTTGTGTCATGATCACACACGATATTTGCCAATTGAAAAGATAATTTTCCAAGTCAATTAAGTCGAAGTTTGTCATCAAACAAATGAAATATGAGACTATGAAAATATGTAATTATAAAGACTACACAACCAACAGTCGCGTTAGTGACGTCCCGTTAAACGCTCACCAAAACCTGTAACTTAAACATTGTAGAGCTGGTCCTGTATATTAGTAGCTCACAAAAATTATGAACTACCCGTTCACATAACTGCAGTTGTCAATATGGCCAGATTTATTGTAATTTTCATCTTTTTTACTAGCTTTTCTGAGCCCAGTTGTGTGTAGGTGACATATGTTGAGTGAGACAATGTAGTTCACTGAGTGGTTTAACACAAAACTACATGGTATTTTACTTTAATTTTGACAAACTGTGGCTTTCTTGACTTGAAAAAATATTTGAATTATTTAATTTTAAATGACAAACATCATATGTATGGTTCACGACACAATTCAAGCAGGATAGAAAAATGATTTGTCTCTCTCCATTCACTACCATACTAAGTTTTTCCAAAATGAGTTCCCATGGGGCAAATCGGAAGGGGTGTGACTTCTGCACTCTTTAGTTTCACAGCCCTGTTCATGGTCTTGGTCATCCACCTTGAGGGAGACAGTTCATCCCACAGAAGAATTTTTGTGAAACAGCTGTACACTGGTCTTTGCCAAAAGGCCTTATCCTTGGAGGCTTTGCTCTTGTTAAACCAGAGCATAATGTTAGAGCCGTTTTGCTTTATTCTAGAAAAATGCAGAAAATCGAACCTGTTCCTTAAAAATCAATGACAGACGAAAGTCAGTCAGTGTGTAATCATGATTGACGCTACATGAGGTCGTATTCATCTTTAAGCGTGTGGCAATTGTGGATGTAAGAAAAACAGACCTGGTGTGCAAAGGCCTTAAGTCCCAACTAGTATGTGTCATGCCCCAAAAACACTGAATCCTACTTTTCCCATAATGCAGCTCAATTGCAATTTTTTTTTATGGACAAAAATTTATATTCACCAGCTGAGTAACTGCCCTTGTAATGAGTATATATTCAATTTGCATTAATAAACATATACTGTATGGTTTCTGTCTAAATATTCAGTCATTTTTCTCTGTGTGTATGACAGGTTGGTAATTTTCCACCTCACTCAAATGGGTTATGATGTTTAAGAAAAATGAGCCAAAGGATTTATAGCTATCCTGAGACTTGACAGCAGAAAAAGTGTATTAGCTGCACAAACAAAACAAGTTTGAGTTTATTTGTGCAGTGATAAAACAGCAGCTGGGTGACAGTGGAGAAAATACAGTTGATAAAATGTGATGGTGGAAAAACGAGAAAGAGGAAAGATGCAATCGATCATTGGAGCGAGTGAAATTAAAAAAGCTACAATGGGCCTATAGAAACATCTTCAGATGAAAATAAGAAAATGAGGGTGACAGGCTGAGACACAAACGCAGCGGCAACAGAATCCAAATGGCGACACAAACAACATGGTGGGTAACTGAGGCATAATAGAATTCTCATAAAACACAAGGGGAATACAAATATGCTGGATTAAATTAGCTCCAATGCAGCAAAAAAGGTGGTGTGTGAGTGGTGATGACTGGGATGTGTTACAGTGTATGTGTGTGTGTGTGAAAGAGAGAGAGAGAGAGAGAGAGAGAGAGAGACCTGAATTATCTAATTTATAAATGTTAACATGTCTGGGTTGTCACTGAGATTCAGCATATTTTAAGATAATCAGAATCATCTCATCTTCTCAACCTCATTATGGCATACAATTCATAATCCACATCAGTATTTAAAGGATGTAAGTGAAAGGAAAATGAGATTATTTGAAAAGTGTTTTCCTACATGATGAACTACTCTTTCACATAACTGCAGTTGTCAATATGGCCAGATTTATTGTAATTTTCATCTTTTTTACTACCTTTTCTGAGCCCAGTTGTGTGTTGGTGACATATGTTGAGTGAGACAATGTAGTTCACTGAGTGGAATCTATATTCACCTCAGCTGGTGAATATAAATTATTGTCCATAAAAAAAAGTGCTATTGAGCTGCATTATGGGAAAAGTAGGATTCAGTGTTTTTGGGTACAGACATGCATATACCTGTTAATATAAAAATGCACTTTGTAGCTACTTTTAACACTCATCTCATAAAGTCTAATGAGACACGTCGTTATACCATTTCAAGATAATATCCAAAACTATTCAAACTATGACGGTCTGCCTACCCCTGTAACATCAGTTTTCCATGTAAATAGCTCTGCTGTCAGGTTAGCAATAATAGGCTTCATTTGCAATTATGACTGTGTAACTACTTGGTTAGGTTTCTATGCCAAAAGAATGCAGAGCACACTGCAACATTTTCATGACATGAGAAAATACATGCAAATATTGTCATTTTGTTTCAAGAATATATTACAAAATGTAATGAATTTACATTTTGATAATACATTTTACATACATATGTATTAGATAGATAGATAGATAGATAGATAGATAGATAGATAGATAGATAACTTTACTAATCCCCGAAGGGAAATTAGGTTATCATAGCAGTGGGTACATTCAAGTACAAATACAATCAAAATACAAGGGCAAATATAGAAACAATAAAGTACTATATACAATATACAAAAAACAATAAAATACTATATAGAATAAAATGCTTAAGTAGCTATAAAATAAAATAAAATACTGAGGTAGAAGAGAAAAGGTAAGTGGAACATAAGGCGCGAGAGGATAAGGTGCAGGTATATATTATTAGTATTAAATATATTACTTAAAATATATTTTGCATATATTATTAGATAATATATGTCATACTTTGTCCAATATCATTTGAGTACATTGCAAGTAAATTATTAAAGATAACTTTCAATACATATGAAGATTACACTAATTTCAAACATAGGCCTGTGTCAACTGCTCATATCAGTCTAATATGTAATTAGAAGGTGAAAAGACTGTTAAATTGACAAATATTATATTAAAAAACACCTAGAACGTTTTTAATGTTATCTACATTTATGGAAAATATATTCCATTGCAAAAGGGGAAGTAAAGCAATATGCTTCTGTATCCCCCTAAAACATTAAACTGTAGGCTACATAAAGCTGATAACCTTATGAATTCAAGGTGATTCACTTAAAGCTATGGTCTACGATTTGAAAAATTGATCATTATTATTAACAATATTTAGATGGTGGTTATGGCCCAATAGTACGACCTACACAATGTGAAGAGTAAAAGGAACCAAATAAATCCATTCTCTCTAGCAAAACTGAAAAGAAATTGACCAATAGCAGCCATCCGGTCCGCATGGCTCCTATTCGTCAATTTTCCCATCCATTCCCCTCGCTCACTCTCCTGCTCCTGGTCACGCCTCGTCCCGACCCACTTCCGCATTTGAAACTACAAGCGGACAAGAGGTTTGTTTTGCCCTGAGCAGTTCAGGTACGGAGGGAAAGCAGAGCTTGCCCCACCGACTGAAAGAAAGCGAAAGTCTGTCACTGAAAAGGCAGACACAAAGCGGAGATGTAAACAAAGAGGTCTCAAACCCAAATAAACATTGGGTCATCATTTGAACGGTGGCGAAAGGTCCGTGAAGATATGGACCGATGCTGATACAGCGGAGTTTCTGTTGAACAGGTAATCTTTCTTCTTTATTGTGGATGTTGTGACACAGATAACTTTCATGCCGATGCTGGCTTATGACTGTGAAAGCTGCCGTTAGTTTTTTTTCTGTGTTATTAGATGGTGTCGAGACAATTTCTGTCTCTGCAGTATTGTCAACACTTGTTTATTTGTTCGACAGAGACGTTAGCCTCTATGTTAGCATTGTAAGCTAACAACAAGCTAACATTGCATCATGTTTACACCAAATCAGCCTATGTATTTGCTCGTGGCAGCTAAATGAAGCAGCAAGTAATGCAAGCTAAAGCTATTCTGATACAGCTGAGTTTCTGTTAAACAGGTAATCTTTCGTCTTTCTACAGGTAATGACTGTGAAAGCTGCCATTTTTGTCCGTGTTATTAGGCAGTGTCGAAACAATTTAGAGACATTAGCCTCTATGTTAGCCTTGTAAGCTAACATTGCTATCATGTTTACAACAAATCAGCCTATTTATTTGCTCGTGGCAGCTAAATGAAGCAGCAATGCAAGTAAGATGAATGAAACCCTCTGCTTCGCGTTGGGGCATGGATTAAAGTAAAAAAAAAATCTTTTGACTGAAATGTTTTTTCGAGCTGTAGCCAAGTCATATTCCCAATTTATAATTTGTGAAACATGTTACAGGGCACGTTACTTGACACGTGCTAAAAAAATAAGATTTACAGCCTCACCCCACACCATGTTCTCTAATGCAGACATCAAGTTTAAATATTTGACCAACAGTGTTTTACAGGAGGATGATCTGAACAGCTGTTCTATTCACACTTAAAATGTTTTTTGTCTTTTCAATGTAATTTTCAGTCTATGAAATCAATCTGTGCCTTTTTTTGCCAAGCTTCTCTTAAGTTTTACTCTTTCAAATAATCAACCATTTACAGAACTTTTCAGTACGCTATTTTTCTACTTCTTCTTCTCATCATCATTATCATTAATTATTATTATTATTATTATTGTTTAAAGTGAGCCTCTTATCGTTTAACAGAAAAATACATCATACAAACAGCAACTTTTGCAGCCTTGTCAGTCTGATGGCGAGTTATCACCTTTCTGTCATCACTAACATGCTGTTAATAATCAAAGAAGCTCTGAGGCTTTGTTCTATATGTTATAATACAAGATTTAAGCATTGAGCTACAATCAGGCACATTCATGATTTTGTACAGTCAAACTAACCAAAAACTTCTTATTGATCATCATTATAAAGTTTCAGGGCGTTCCTGTAACCATGGTAACTCACGGTGCCAGAGGGGAGGGAGAGACGCTGAATGAAGCCGTTTACACAGATACACTGCAGACAAAGTCCAGACCATAGTTGTTATTTCACACATGTAGCACACAACAGGAGACTCTCCGTGTCAGACGAGTTCTCACGTGCTGACTAAACTCAATTGATAACGTAGCAGCGCGACAAGTCCTTGCTAGCTAAGCAGCTAGCGCCGCTCCGTGTTGAGATCCCGCCCTGTGTGGGTCACTACACTGTCATTGGTCAGGCGCACACACGCTGTTAACGATACAATTAGCTGTAGAGTGTGACAATCTGTCAATAAAAATCAGCCAACAGTTCTCCTCCGATCTACATTGATCTCACAAGTTGCCTCTGTTAAGTTTGAATGACGGAAATCCGTCGTAGCGACAGAGAACTTTAATCCATGCGTTGGGGTTTCATTCATCCTGTCCGGATTTATTTCTCCATAAAAACCTCTCGCCCGGTCACTACTCAGCTGTTTTGCTAACCCTCCCCCGGTCTTGTCCGTTTGTTTTCAATGAAGCCTTTGCTAAATCAATATGATGGATTATCATACACGTGTTACGATGTGTGTATTTGTGTGAATTATCTGTCATAAACAAGAGATTACGTTTTACGGGGCACGTTTGTGTCGCGGTCTGGTGCTACTCAGACAACAGCTGGGACACAGCTGGTCCGAGGCTCGTGTAGGGTTATTTTTCAGCCACAATGTGGAAGCGATTGTTGTGATTAAAGCTGACGGCAGCATCTGTTAGTCTCTTGGCCCTCAATAACTTTTAGAAGTGGCTTACTTAGCTGTTGATAAATAGTAACTTATTACCTAGCTGTAACGTAACATAGCTGTAACATGCTAATGATGTTACGCTAGCTTAGCTGTGGAGCTTAGCTGTGGACATTGTAATGACTTACAAGATTTACGTTAGTTTCAACGTGCATTGTAGTAACTTTACCTGTGAATCCGACATCGTTACTAAAGCTGGCGCCGTATTTGGTTTCTGCCGGCCGGCTTGTTGCTCTTGTTGCTTGTTGCGGGAGGGGGTGTGTCGCGGGAGGCTCCGAGGGGAGAGCGATACGAGCTCGGAGGGGAGGGATTAAGGAGCACAGAGGGGAGGGGTGCTTTTTTCAAATCTTTCTCAGATCGTAGACCATAGCTTTAAGTTACTGTGATTATTGTTTTTACAAGGAATACACAAAACTCTACCAACTTGTGCATGTGTGTTGTATTATGACAGTAGCAGAAATAACAAATGACCTGGAGACGACAAAAGTTTTCAAATGAAAATGTAAAAAACCATCAAGCACTAAAAGTTGTCTAACGATCATCCAAATCACAGCAGTGAGTCTCACTAAAGTCCACAGGCAGCAGGAATAATATCCACAGGCTAACGAGCACTGATTCTACTTTCTCTGTCTCTGATGCAGGAACAAGCGGTCTCTCTGGTATACCTCGGGCTGCAGTTGAGCATGTATGGAAAGAAGGCAGAGAGTGCGTACAAGAGCTGGTATAAGCAGTAGCTGAGTCAAGTTGAGTTCAGCATACAGGTTTGTAGTACTGAACAGTCTCAGCAGTAAGTCACCTACAGTAAGCCCTGAGGAGAAAGTGTGCCTGTCAGTCAGCCCCTGCACTAATTAAAGCTAAAACTTTGAGAGAGTGTTTAACACTGTTTAAGGGTGGAATTTGCAAACAACCTTAAACAGCTGTAAAGCAGTTAGCAACAGTATGTTCAAAAGATACACAACACAGCCTGGATTGGGTTTTTTCATCAACACAGTGAGAAACTGTTTTGAAATAGTATATCAGAGCATCTCCATACTGAATGTATCAGTCAAATGTGTGTTGACAACCCTGATTCCATAAGAGTTTGGACACTGTGATAAACATCAATAGAACAGAATGTGATAATGGTTCACTGGTAACAGGTGAAAGTATCATGATTGGGTATAAAAGGGGCGTCCTCGAAAGCCTCAGTTGTTCAGAACCAAGGATTGGGCAAGGTTCACCACTTTGTCAAACATATGATTGTATCACAGGCCATGTATTCAACTGCCTGCATGAGCAGCGTGTCCTGCTTTTCATTTTTGCGTCCATGTTGACAGGTTAGAGCTTATCAGAAACTGCCGGTGTGAGTAGCGTGGCTCACACACATGTCGAGTGAGGCTGCAGCGTTGCATTTTCTAGAGATTTGGAGTGTTGCAAAAATAGTTTTTATGTCTATCTGTACAATATTTCACAGACATGAAGAGAATACACACAGGCGAAGGGCAGTTTTTTTCTGTGCTCTCTTCTTCTTTTTGTTTTTTTCAAAAAGGGCTCAATACAGGAAAGAAACCAGGATGACACAAGAAACAGAAAGAACAAACACAGGAAATACAGACGTCAAAAGGCAGGACCAGGGAACCGACACAGGAGACGCAGATGAACTGACAAGAGTGAAGGAAAAACACAGACTTAAATACACAGGGGCTAATTAAGAAGTGAAACACAGGTGAGTTGGAATGTGACTATTTGGCTATTCTCGGGTGTCGAATTTGAATCAGAATGGATTTTTGATTCAAAATGATTCTCAATTCAAAATTGATTATTGATTGAATAAAGAGAAATGGGGGGACTATTTTCAGTCTTTGCTCCCGTGTGCCAGCCATTCACTGGTGTCCTAAATCTGCTGAAATACAATATGAAACATAACTGGAAATTAAGATAAACTTAAGTTTGCAGTCTTATCATTTTAGAAAGTTAACAGCATTAATTAATGATAGGTAATAAGTAAATAAAAGGGTAATTATTCAGTCATTAAACAAAAATGCATGCAACAGCTGAAGATGAACTCCAAGATAACTTGAACATGTGTGCGCTGTAAATTGTCTGGGTGTTGCACTGCCCTCACAGGTCAGTTCTGCCTTTTTCATTCTGTCAACATCACTCTGTTAATTAACATTTAGATAATATTTTTTTTAATTTGTGGATCAACTCTAAATTGTATAGGATATAAGAATCTAGATTCATATGTGAATTTTTTTTACCCACCCCTACAGGTGAGCGGAGAAAACAGAAAACTCAGCAACCCATACTAAAACAATCTCAATAGATGAATAGCACTACAAGTAAGAAGAAAAATATGTATTTTTGATTATGGGTTGAAAAAGAAACCCTGAACATGTCCTTTAGATCTTCTCCCAGCAACATTTTTTAAGGATGTTTTTACCACAGTTTTCCCTTCTATTTCTAATTTTAAATTGCTTTCTATCAACCTGTTCTGTTCCTGAATTTTTTACCCTGGCACAACTGCTTTTAAAAAGGCATTCTCATGAGTCCTCTGATCTTACCAATTTTAGACCCATTTCTAAGCTCTCTTTTAGCAGAAGTTTTAGAAAAGATTGTTGCTGTCAGCCCATACAGGCCATAAATCCAATCTTGTCCTTCTAAATTTAAGTGCAGCATTCAAAACAATTGACCATGACATCCTTTTGGAGCGTCTCCAATGCTGGTAAGATATCAATAGCAAGGTTCTACAATGGTTTAGGTCATACCTACAAGACAGGCATTTTTGTGTGGCTATTGCTGATGCCAGGTCTGGTGCAACAGCTCTCCACTGTGGGGTGTTGCAGGGGTCGGTGCTAGGTCCTATCCTTTTTGCAATTTACATATTCCCAAACCATGCTGCCACCTTATACGCACTTGTACACAGATGATACTCTGATCTATGTAAGCTGTGATCCAACAAATAACTATCAAACTTGCCTCCATGACATCCATAAGTGGATGTCACAAAATGTTCTGCAGTTTAATCCTGAGAATACAGAGATAATGATCAAATGTCCAAATATCAAACAGTCTTGGCTCTCTGTCCCGCTCATGAACTCCATATTGCAGAATTTTCTGTGTCATTTTGGTCAGACCCTCAGTTTAGACAAACATGCAAATTCACTAGTTCCATCATCTCAGACATTTTTCCAGGATTAGATCATTTCTTTCTAACAAATATCTGGAAACTCATGCATTCATAACCAGGGGATTATATTGCAATTCCCTGCTCTTTGGCATCAGTAAAAAATCAATCTCCCGCCTCCAGCTCTTTCAAAACTCTGCTGCCAAAATCTCGACTTGGACTAGAAACATGACCACATCACACCGATGCTGGCTTCCTTATATTGGTTACCTGTTGCTTTTGGAATTGATTTTAAGATTTCATTGATTACTTACAAAGCCCTGAGAGGCCTTGCTCCGAGTTATTTAACTGATCTTTTATTGCCATATTCCTTCTCTCACCCTCCTCAGATGGATCTTTTCTTGTTGTTCTGAGGTCTAGATTAATTCACAAAGGTGATAGAGCCTTTGCAGTCAGAGCTCCAAGACTTTGGAATGACGTGCCAGAGGAGATCAAGGCTGCAAACTCAGTCTCATCTTTTAAACCACTTTTGAAAACCATTAAATTAGCAGTGATTATGTTTTACTCTCTTATGTGTTTTCTCTTTTGATTGCTTTTATTTGCTTTGAGTTTTACTCTGTTTTGTAAAGAACTGTGTAACTGTGTTCGGAGAGGTGCTATATAAATAATGTTTATTATTATTGTTATTGTTATTATTATTATGAATCCCCCTTTAATATTTCCCCATAATCAATGTTAATCTGGAAACACAGACCAAGACCAAAAGTAGTCTATAGGATGTCGATGTTTGCATAGTGTAAACTCCCTCATTTTATCGTTGCACCTAAACACAGTAGAGTTTCATGACATCTGTATATGTGATATAAAACTGTAAAATGATGCACAGAAATGTTTTTACCTTACTGTACATCATATCACAGCATTTCTTTGAAGAAAATGAAAAAACAGCAAACCTGTCAGGTTTCTCACCCATTTGGAGTTTGCACCCCAGGTATTGAACAAACCACCTGACTGACAGGTGATCTCTGAGAATCGCAGCGTTGGAACACCAAAGCAATGGGATCATAGCACCACAGATGGAGCTAACAGTGAAAAGAAAAACAGTGATCTCAAGGTCTAGCAATTTAATGTGCATGCGTGATGGACACTCAGATCATCACTGAAGCATCTTGAGGTAATAAAAGCTCCTTCCTCATCAGTATTTTATCCCTAAACAAGTTGGAGAGAGCTGCTGCTGTCATGTCTCCCCTGTCGCAGAGCTGTTCTCATTTCTGGAAACATTCTTCTGTGCAACATTAATAAGCTTTTGTGACAGAGTACTAACAGGAAACATTCAAAAGACAATGAAGATGTACAATATATTAGTGGCTTTATGAATGTATATCAGCATTCTACAGCTACACTGGAGACACAGTAGCAATGTTTTGCCCCAGGGCATGCTGTCAGGTATTAAAGACTGCACAGAATTTTCAAACAGGACTATTTTTAAACTCTCCTGCCAATTTGCATTCTCTCTGGGTGATTACCACCAGAATAACTATGCTAATTGTTTAATAAGTGCACTTTGCTCTGCATCAAAGGAGAGATTTTTGCATACTTTTTCCTGCAAGTTCAAAGCTGTCGTTATGCTGAACAAATGGCCCTGACTGTGGAGGCTGCTTTTAAATGCACCAAAGAGAGCGGGGTTAGAAGACGGCCATGTAACAGCGTAATTAAAACAAGGTTATCAAAGTCGAAAGCATAGTGCTTTTGTCATATATTTGCTATTAAAAAGCTATAGGCTCCTTCTGTGCTCTGTGCTCCAGGCCTTACAGATCTTAATTGGGCACCGGTGTCAAGTACTTAGGCGCTAGCTAATGTGATTTAATTTATTCACTTTCTTCTAGACATAAAAACCCCTGGCTACACAATGAGAAAATCTCTTTTTTTGTGTATGTCTTTGAGTAAGTCCTCAAATTGTCCCCGACAGATTTCTTAATTCAGAGGGAAAACTCAAGCCAAGGTTGATTGAGTTTGGTCTCTAATCTTTTTTCTGCTTTCAGCGTGGGTGGGGTTAGGGGCATTTGCTCCTTGAAGTTCACAGAAAAAGCAGTCTCTCCATACTGCTGCCTACCTGCCATGTGGCGTCTCCAGGGGGGCCGCGAGGAAGGAGGATTTTTGGCGTGACAGACACGGCGTCAGCATCAGCTAAGAAAGCGGAAACCCTCGGAGGTCTGAGTTGACTGGCAGTTAGTCGACAAGGTCATGATAGCAAAACTCGCTGCATGGCTCCGAGCCACTGCATTAATCCTCTCACTCCGTCTGCCTGCGCCCACTTTTGACATTTCAGCCACTCCATTACATCACATCTGGCCCTTCAATGGGAAAGAAACCCTGAATGTTGCTGAATTTGTCATCACTGGCAACGTTTTAAGATTAACCCTAACCTTTTACAAAAACATGAACGTACCTAATGCTTTTCAGTTAGAGAATCCTTGACAAACCTAACACTAAACCTTCAGAAAAATACCTAGTCTTAACCCTGACCCTTTGTAAAGTCCTTTATATATCTAAACCTAAACAACACTGATGTGGGTGATAAGGCCTGACTCACAGTTGGTGTTGCAGCTCATCCCAAAGGACTTGGGTGAGGTTGAGGTCAGTCAAGTTCGTCCACCCCAAACTGGGAAAGCCAATTCTTTCTGGACCTGGCTTTGTACATGGGTGCATTGGTATGTTGAAACAGGAAACGACCAAACACAGACTGTTGCAACATAGTTGGAAACAACCTTTCTTCATGAAATACCTAGCAAACCATTAACAACACAAAACCCCTAACAGGCCCATTCCTAACCCTGACCACAATCCAAAATTTTCACCCTCACCCCAACCACCTCCCCCTGGACACCTCCCATTTGTGCCACGGGAGCCAATGTTAAATTGTATTTTTTAACACAATGACAGGTGCATTAATTTTTATTTCTGAGTTTATAATCTTTTAGCAATTTAAATCAGTCCCTTGGGACCCCATATATTTACAATACAACAGGGGCTGTTAGTAAAAGGTCTCAAGGCGCCAACATATTCATACTTTGCTGAAATAGAACGTCCCTCATGAGCAATGAATCATCCACCCACTGTGTTGTGTCAGATTTTGTAAAGAAAGAAAGTAGACATTTCATGAATAGAATTTCTCTCTCTCTCCATCGCTTACCTCCCTCCATTTTAGTCATCCTCCCGCTTCTCTCTTCTCATTTTCCTCAGTGTTTAATGTTTAATTTAAACCTCCAGTGCAGAGCGGAATCAACAAGAGTGTGGCACACCTGCAGCAGGCAAAGTTCCACAGCGCCCCCACATGGCAGTGAAGGAGATGTCTCCTCCCCCCTGGCCAGACATAGAAAAGAGACAAGCCTCCTGTTTGCTAAGGAGGTGTAAGGCGCAGCAGGCACAGTTCAGCCGTAGCCAGAGGGGCTTTGCTATGTTTAGTCAGGAAGCCATTCTGTAAGTTGTCATTACGTACTCTTCAACCCCCCCCATCCCCCTCTCCTCCTGTGATAGACAGCTGGCATGAATGTGTGCAGAGGGAAGAGGAGAGAAAGGAGAAGGGAGGGGGATGGAGAGCATCAGAGGTATGATTATAGACATCCCTGTTGTGCAGACAGATACTGAGGTCTCTGTAGTGAAGGCTGAAGCTGACAGGGACCCCCCACACCCCTGCACAGTTAAGTCCTAGATGGATTTCACGCTCCTTTCATCCTTCCTTATTGACAACATCGTTATTAGGGTTGCGTCAGTCTCTCTTAGCAAGATTGAAGTGACATTCTTAAATATGTTTGCAGACTCAGCAAAAAGTTGTCTTAGCTCAAAGCTGCACTGATCGATGTTTTCTAACATCTGACAGCAGACACTGAAAACAGTGATATCATTATCATGCAGGAAGAGAGTTAATACATCGGATATATTTGTATCAAAAATAATGTTCAATATTAATTTAAACTTTTCTATATCATTTGCACTTCTTTTTCACTATCAGGTGTTATTGCTTGTCAATATCCTTGCATGCTACTACTTTTTCTATTTTATTTTGAATTGTTTATTTTCTTGATTAACTTTATTTTCATTGTTATTCTATCACTTTTGTCACCATTTATTCCTTTAACACTTTTTATTTTTAAATTATTGAGGTCTTGTTTTTAATTGTTATATTTATGTAATTTTGAGTAATCCCTGGCTTCGGGATAAAGTTCTATGTTATGTATATTAACAATGGATCAGATGACTATGTGTAATGTTAAAGTGGTGTCTTGTGGTGACAAACTCATAGCAGCAACATCAGGTCTCTCAGTACTTAAGTACTGTATTTTTTTTTTTTTAATGTTAAATGCAGGACTTTTAGTACATTTGTGATTTACTATAGTAAGACCTGAATACCTCATTTTTATTATTATAATTATTATTATTATTTTACCTTTATTTATTCAGGGGGGTTCGCTGTGAGTGATGCCCTTTTCCAGGAAGGCCCTGATCACATTCACACCCGGAAGCTGCCACTGAGCAACTCTACTGGACTGGAGCAGTCAGGGTCAAGGGCCTTGCTCAAGGGCACCTCAGTAGTCACTCCGGTCACAAGCTCGCTTCTCTAACCTTTAGGCCACCACTGCCACATTATTATCATCATCAGTGATGAAATGTAACTAAGTACTGTACATTTACTCAAATGCAGTACAATTTTGAGGTACTTGTATTTTATTTCTGCTACTTTATACTTCCACTCAACTACATTTTGGAGTTAAATATTGTACTTTTTACTCTTACACTACATTTATTTAATAACGTTAATTCCTTTACAGATTAAAGGCAAAACTTAGTCAAAATAACAAACTACCAGTGATGGAATCTAATTACTTTAACTGTACTAAAGTAAAATATGCGTACTTTACTTCCATTTTCTGCTATACTTCCACTGCACTACATTTTAGAAGCAATTTTACTTTACTTTTTACTCAACTACATTTCTTTGATAACTTAAGTTACTAGTGACTTTGCAGTTTGCAAAGAGCCAAAGTATTCATTTTTTAAACCACTGTATTTTATCCATAAATGAATATCAATTGGAAAAATGCAGAATATCAGATCAGATAATTGGTTGACCCATATTATACATAGATACATGTAGATATATTTATAATTCACTGTTATGTGTACTTTTGATATTTAAGTACATTTATTGCCATAAAATTACTTAACACTTAAATACATTTAATATCAGATACTTTTACTCGAGCACTATTCATATGGCTAACTTTGACTTTTACCAGAGTAATATTTTATGACGATATCTTTACTTTATCTGAACTATTACATTTGCATACTTTTTTACAATGGTGCATAATGGGCATATCCGAAAATTCCTAAAAAAAATGAATTGATCGAAATCACTAAAATTTAACGTAGGACTACAGGCGGAAACACAGTGCCTGTGTTGTATGGAATAGTACCTAAATCATTACATCAAGTTCACTTTCATTAAAGCAGAAATTACAGCCAACAAAAGTGATTTTCATCAGCAAAATAGGCTGTTTTTGAAGTGTTGCCACAGGTTGAATTTCTTTCCGACTTATTTTTTATGCTAATGGTAATGTCAAGCCCACAAATGCAAGCACACAGACACAAAAAACACACACATGACGTGCTCTCCAACTGTAGGCGCCCGCCTCTCGTTCCCAACTATGCTAGTTTGTGAAGCTAACAAGTTAACAATTAGCTAGCAAGCGACCCCTGGGAGAATTATAATGCCTGGAGAAAAGAGTTTCTCTTTCTTCTAAGGCGGTTAGCATTCTGCAACTTAAAAAGGTAAATTAAAATGATTTAAATTCAGCAAATACACAACCTATTAAGATATATATGTATTGTGTACATTATTAAAAAAAATGTGAATTTACAGGATAAGGTGTACTTATTACTGTAGAGTAAATACATCACCTTTTTTCCACACGTATTGACTTTAACATACTGATGTAACATTATACGTCTTCAGTTGAAATCAGGTCTGACATTAACAGTAATATGATAATAACATTATATTCATGATTTTGAGGCAGAGAGGAAGAGGTGAGGAGAAAGTCAAAAGACTAAGCATACGGTTAGTTTATATGTCAGTGTAACTGTCTATGTGTTCACAAAGCTATATTTTATTCATGATAATATACAGTATCTATTTACATAAGGTTTAGGACCAAAGTGGAAGAACTGTCAAGGTAATAACAGTCCAGTAGCAATACTGTCAGACTTTTAAAAGCAGAATACGGTTTAGAGAAGACATCTTTTTCATTTCCAGTATTGGGCTGGTCTTGTTGGCTGTTGGGCTCGTTTTGTCACACAGACCTGGCAACCCTGCCCTCGAATTTCGAGTTGTCTTTATTCTGGTGACTGTTGCACATTTCTCCATTACGTTATACTGTAAATCTTAACACATTCAGAGCAGCATTTATCAATATTAGTACAGAGTCACGAAAGCACCAGCATTTTTACCTTCAATTCTAAAGTCCAGTCTTACAGCATACAGACAAGTCTCATTTTAGTTGTTTTTTTGTTTTTTTTTATCTATTGCTACTAATTTCCAGGACAAAGAGGACAGGATTCGTGATTTGGGTCAACTGTTCCTAATTAAGGACTGTCTCAAATTTGTCAGGACGTCTGGTCACCCTGGTGCTGAGCCACAGCAACAAAGTGTTCCCTACTACTATCAGACACACCTGCTATGAGTTCAGTCAATCAATTCTGCAGCATTCGCATCACAATTTTATTACAGCATGGGGGCCTCCTGGTAGCTTGGGGGTCCCATATGCAACTGCATACTCCGCATATAAGAAACAGCGGACAATTGCACAATGTCAAAGTACCCTGAAAAAAGGGGAAATGGTGGATTGTTCACATTAGTATATGCCATAAGTGTGTATACAACTCATTTGTACTTCTTTTTCAACCATATTTCAGTCTCACATAATTCTTTAAATTTTGGGGGTTATAAAGTTTTCCAGTCTCTGTCATGTTGAGATGAATGATTAAGGTATGTATAAAATGAACAGCCCTGCCTCCTGAGAACCTCCTCTACAACCATACATTTATGCCAACAACAGCCAGGGAGCGTTTTACTGACTGCGCCATTGTGTCAGAGGAACTGCCAGAATGTTCTACACAGTTAAGGTAATTTAAATTTATCAAATGTTTAAAGTAAAGATGGTCTGTTATTGCATTATTTTTACCAACATGTTATCCCACGCATCTGCCAGTGACATTAATGCAGACGTTAGCTAACATTTACTAGCCATGCTAACATTATCGCTCAAATAGCTTTTATAGCCTTAACTGTTCATATTAATGTTTCATGAATTGTGTGCAAAAGATGTGCTATTGGAGTGTATGGAAGCAGTGTTACAGGCCACAAAATGATCACCAGTCACCAGCCCTCATGCTGGTAAAACATTCAAGTGGCTGGTAGATTTGCTTCATTCACCAGCCAAAAAAGAATGAAAAATCTATTGGAACAAATCTGAATATTCACCAGCCATTTGTCCATTGGACACAAAATTAAATCTGCAATCCTGAAAGTTAGTCTATGTCCCAAAATCTCAATATCTTAATATTGATCTCAAATCCTGTGTGACAACTTTTACAAGTTTACAAGTAGAGGCAACCAGCTCAGTTAGTAACAATCAATTGGGGATGTTCGGACAATTGAGTGTTTCAGTGTGACAGCAGTGGAAAGCATCTGCGTTCTCCAATGATAATAAATGATTTGATTTTTTGAACAGATATCAATTCAGCCAGCCAAGAGCATTGATTGACTTCTGATTATTGATTGATACATATTGATAACTCCCTCTCACTCTCTCTGTCTTTCTTACATACACATGGCATATTGTACCCCACACATAGACTTTACTTGGACAGGCCGCCCAACTGTATTATTGGGCCTCTAAAATATAATTGGTGACCCATTTTAGCATTTCAAGGGCTTCACCTCAGCTAATTCCAGTCACTCAACATAGCGAGCGCTGGAGGAGACAGCCGCAGGCAGAGCCTGAAGGTTCTGGAGGAAAACACTGAAAAGGGCACAGAGTTTTCTTTTTAAACTTTTGGGATTTTTTTTTTATTTGGAGGGGTATTAAGTCTGTTTGGGGCAAATAAACCTGAGGTCAAACTAACAAGAGTACTATGAGGTGAAATAAACTTCTCTGTATGTGTGAACACTGATAGCTTGTTAGCCTGAGCTAGCTTGGCAGTTTCAGAATCAGAATCAGAATTCCTTTATTAGTCCCGCAAACTTGCTTGGTGGGCTTGTTTAACAAACTAGACTAGCTTCAGCTCCACTATTATATACAGTCAATGATCAGAGATGGAATATTGAAAATTAAAATTTTGCCTACACAATACATAAAGACGTCATCTTAGTTCAACTGATAGTAATTGTATATACAAGTTAACAACACAGGAAGGAGGGGGTCGTTAACATGAGCAATAAAACTACAATAGTTTAACAAATAGCTACACGAGGGATGGCCTGAGGAAGGGGCAAACTAGGCAACCGCCGAAGGGCCTGAGGTGTAGGTGTGACCTGTGGACCCAGAAGACTGGCTCTATCAGTGCTGCTGTTACCACCCTACATAAAAACAAATCACATTTGTGTGCTCCAATAGATCTACCTGTTCAATCACATGCTTTTCTTACACACAGTATAAGCTAATCCTTACAATTCAATTCAATTCAATTCAATTCAAAAGACTTTATTTGTCCACGGGGGGCAATTAAAGGCACGTTAAAGGCATTACTATAGTTTATGGTCAACAATTATCTATTTTGACATGGAATCCATAAAGCACTCAGCGCTGTAAAACTCACACATGAATAATTAACACATTCTTGAGACATGATGGGAAGTTTACAATCTGAGAAGGGTGTCGTAAGGGTAACATGTTGTATAAAGTCCAACCCCTCCCAAAAAAAGAAAGAAAAAAGAACAAAAGAACAGAAACTCTGAAAGTTCTGGTGCCTGCTACAAAATTAAAAAAAGAAAAATAGGATTTCAAATTTGAACTACAATGACAAACTGAAACTCTTGTAATTGCAAGAAATGACATGAAGGGTTCTTAATTTGAAACTGCAACCACTGAGCAAAACATGCTTCCTAAAGAGCCGCACATTTATCACATTGATATTGTGTAGCAGCAGCAGCAGAAAAGTGGATAAAAACACATCCAAGCAACAGCTCCCTATCTTAATCATCTGCGGCGGTCTCTGACAGCTTCCTGTATTGAGCCGCGCTGCAGCGGATTAACTCGTTTTCTCAAAGAACGCTTAGATATCTCTATCTCCCTGCTCTCAATGGGAAGCCTGGGCTTGTGCTCCTCTCGTGTCTCTTTTCTGAGATATACCTTCTACAGAGGCAGTAAGAAAACGTGGGAGAATAAAATATTTGCATCATTAGCAGGACTTGCCCGCGTGTGCTTGAGATATTGGGCTGTCAAAGTGCCTAAAAGCCCAAAGTACCAACCTGCTGGAGGGTGCTTTCATCTGTGCTGTGGCCTTTTATAGCCTGAAATTGATGCAGGGCAGGTTGTGGGGGCAGCTCTACTTGTAGCGGCTCTGCTTTTAAACAGAGAGATCTCACTTGAGTCATTTTGACTGCAGGAAGAATTGCAGAAACCCCGGAACTGTTTCCAGGCTGTAGTTCTTGCCTCCCCAAGAACACCTTGCTCTCAAGGTGGTACTGGTGGCTCAGACAATTTGGCAGTTCTGGTGGAGTTAGCAAATGTCACACTCACAGGCCAAACGCAAGCCTCAAAATTGCAACATTTTCTACAGCATTCATTCAGTTTTAGGACCTGAAAGGAAAATTTGTCCAAAAAGTACTGTATAACAGGGACAACCCTAGGATCAGACCTTAAGGGGTGCTGTCCACTACCTAATCTGGTTCTTCCTCTTTTCACTCTTTATCCTCTCATCCGTCTCTCTCTCTTTGATGACATGACAAACATAATATTTATGACGCAAATAAATGTAATGTAAGTTCCACATTTGATAACTGTAGCCAATATCAATACACTGCTTAAATAGTAGCTGATTTGGCATTATAACTATGTGGTCTTGACTACTTGTCCACCTGGTTCTTGCTCTCTGTCTCTCTCTCCTCCTCTCTCCTACTTTGTGCTGTCAACCAAAAGTTACTGTACACTTAACAACAAGAGTATTTATAATATAACATAGGTATAGGTAACACTAAAACCTCACTCTCACCTGAACCTGGCTATTTTGCAGAGAAAAAATCTTAGCCTATATCCATCTATGGAAAAATAGATTTCTTTGGAGCCATATATGAAGTTAGAAAAGTGCTTTTTACTGCCTCCGAATTCATGTCACATAACACATAACAAAACAGAGACACGTGTAACGAGTCGTAACATAGTGAGTTGTCGTCAGCTCGAGTTATCTTCTCTTCACCTGTCTCTACCCCGCTTCAGCCCGCTAAGCTCCGTGTGACAGGAGCCCCGCACGAGTGAGTTTCTCATAGGCAGACCGACCTCCACAACTTGTCAGCTGTACACATGCGGTAACAGACAGAGGAGAGAAACTAGTGCGACGGTAAAAGACAGCAAAACGCAGTCAGGATTCACACTGAGTTGAAATGAGTGCACAAAAACATAAATACATTTTTTGTTTCTTTTTAGAGGGGTGGGGAATATATAATTATTATTCATTTTAGGGGTGCTGAGATGAAAGATGTTTGAGCACCCCTAAAATGAACCTTAAATCACCTAAGCTGTACAATAACTTTTTTGTTCTACTGTTCTGTTGTTTTACTGTGGACCCTTTCAAAAAACACTCAGCAGTGACCATCTTCTCTGCCTAGTGGTTTAAGAAGCATGCCATATACTGAGAACACTACATTCCCGGTCCAGTTCCAGCTGTCCTTTTGTTCCATGATTACCCCCGTTACTCCTGCCATTTCATGCCATTTATCTTTAAATGAAGACAAAAACATAAAAAAAAAGAATACAAAAAAAAAACACAACAAAAAAACAAAACACTCAGGAGATCCTTGCTGCCTTGGAGACAGGCATCCTGCCGTTCATTTGTTCTCAATCTCCATTTCCACCTCTTCATATCCGCTTTCCAATTCAAACACCACTATTCAAACCATTCAAAGACCACACATTTGCACAGCAATTACTGTGTTGTTGTGCTATATTTAATGTAATTACATCTTAATCATGCGGTTTTATTAATCTAGAATTAGTGTGTAATTAGCCTAATCTTCCAGGCTCTTGGTTAGCAGAGGAAATGCATAACACGAAATGCCTTTTTTGACCAAAATCTTTTGGCAACACCGTGTTGGTCTCAGTAATTTCTGACTTCCCTACCATGTCTGTGGCTTTCAGCTCCAAGGATGGGAGTCCCAAGGTTGTGAAACTAATCATGGAAGACTAAAATCATTGGTTTTAATCAAGGATCACAAAACTAGTGTTATGATATGATGACAACGCTTAAGTTTAACATAATTTATTGAATGTGTTTTATTTGAATCCTCAGAAAAACACAATGAGGGAGACAGCTCAGTGGCCAAAAAACCAACCAAACCACGATTCATATCAACATTTCTACAGAACGTGTCATCTCAAGTTCACATTACATGTATATGAGCGCTGATTTTCATGTCAGGAGGCATAAAATCAATAAAATTGATCTGTTGAGTAATTGTTGCAGCTCCATTTGCCACTAACCTGCCATGGTCAGCATGCCAATATGACATCATGAACCCACTCAAGACCAAAGGTTATACTTATATCAGCTCAGATACTAACAATCATATGGCACACAAATACACGCGATTAGTAGATGGACAGAAAGATGCTTGCTACCTATTTTGATTATCAATTAATCGTCAAAGTACTATTTTATAAAGCAGATTTGTAAATATTTCATGCAATTCTCTGCTTTATATTGACATGAATAAATCTGGGTGTTGGACAAAGAGATCAGGATATTTGAGGACCTTATTTTATGGACCAAATGACTGATTGATTAAGTTGGGAAATTATTTGGAGATGAATCAATGGTGAAGACAATCAGAAGCTGCAGCCTCTGATTGAAATGTTTCTTGGCATCATCATCCCCAATGCTAACCTGTTCCAACACTAACTTGTACCCCCTCCAAGTCCCTAGGAAGAGCACCAGGCTTTGAAGCTAGTTTTCATAGTGGCCAAACCATGTAATTACAACATCACGTGATGCACTGTGGCCCAAAAATACATCTTCCATAAGCATACATTGTGAAAGAAGCTGTATACATTTTTTTGGAGCGTCACAACTCCCATTAAATGATTTGTTTAACTATCTGAATTTGAGCCAAAATCTGCAAGATTAAATTGTTTTATCTATTCAAGTTGGCCTGGCTCTAATGTGGAAGTTAGCCTGCTCAGTCGGCGGAAGTCTTTAGTGCACACACAGTCTATGGGCTGCACAGAGTGTATGGTCTGGGTAATTTTATAGATGGGAAGTTGAGCTTTTTTAGCTTCATGTCCCACTGAGCAGCTTTCCTAGGAATGGATAGGGCTTCACCTCCAATGCTGAGAAAAAAGGCCCCCTTTCTTTGACTGAATGTGTCTGTCATTGTCATTGCTATGTCTTACTGTATGGATTGTTGCAATCAGTCTTTTTTGTCCTTTGGAAAATTAAAAATCATGAATTAAATAAAATCAATAAAATAAGCACTGAAACCTTTATATTGTCTCAGTGGTATTAATGGGGCCAACTTAAAGTTTACTTTATAAATAAATGAACTCTTCTTGTTGACAGATCAAATGTATCATTGAAAGAACTTCAGGTTCTGATCTTCTCACAGTCAAACAAAGCACTTTAAAATAAACTTTTCAAAGAGTACTTAATCGGTATTGTCCATGACATCAGAGGTCATCGTGCTGTGTGAAGCACATCAAGGTTAAAACTGACATCAGAGCTGACAGAATTCTGACCAGAGAAACTCCTCTGTTACATCTCTCCAGTTGTCAGACAGAAGCAGCAAGCTGGTTTTAAAAACAGCTTTCTAAAGGGAAAAAAAGACAAACATTTTTGACATTTTGTGTTTCTCCCACAGTGTAGCTGGGGGCATGAGATGGCAAATTCAGGTCAGGCAGCCAGGCAGCCCCTCTGCTCTCCTGGGTAGACACTGTAAATGAGAGCTTGTTTAGCGCTCCCACCAATCACTGTGCTCCTGCTCTGCCTCATGTCAACATCCACATCAGTCAGAGGCTCGTACACTGACAGGAGCTGATGCTACTGTAGCTCCCCTCTCATATTTTCCAGGTAACTGAACTCATATTCGCAGTGATGCTCTGTTAACTCGGCCTTAAGGTGTACTTGGTTTCATGTTCCCACCAACCAAACCTTCTGCATTCAACCACTACTGCCTTCTTCCCTGTAGTTGAAGCCCCATGCTGTTTCCTCATACAGGCTAAACCATGCTAGGTCCCAACGGTCCATGGTCAGCCACCACGGAGCTCCCTCTCAGGCCTGGCTCCAGGAGCACACCCCAGTTTCTTAAATCCAGGCAGGGTGACTGTATCACTCCCACCTGGGACCAATTTGACAGTTGGTGCCCAGATGACGTGAAGGAAGTAGCTGGGGAGAAGGACAGAACATGTGGGGTCCTGTTACTGAACCTGTTGCCACTGTGAGCCAGGAC
This sequence comes from Pagrus major, assembly GCF_040436345.1. Taxonomy (NCBI): domain Eukaryota; kingdom Metazoa; phylum Chordata; class Actinopteri; order Spariformes; family Sparidae; genus Pagrus; species Pagrus major. The sequence goes on from NC_133238.1 coordinate 5,867,252, forward strand.
CTAAATGAGAAACACAACAACACAGAGATTTCCTGTGTTCCTCATTTGTAGCTATTGGGATCAACACAACTCTACTTTAAACTTACAACAAATCTAGTGCCTATATATGATGCTATATATTAAATACAATACTTCAGTGACATCTAACTTTCTGTATTTTTGTACGTCCTGCCATTGGTTATTCTTCCCAGTGTTGAGGGTAACATGCTATAAAAAGTACTGTTACAGGACTGTACCCCTTTAAGTAGTAACTAAAGGATATGACGTGTTTCTCACAGAGTTCTAAATGTTAACGTAAAAAAAGCTAACATTCTGGATTTCGAAGAGGAATTTGTTTTTCGGTTTCCTGAATGTATCACCATTAACTAAACCAAAATAGTGTTCAAGTAACAACATTTCTGTAATGTATTACACAGAACAGTTTTCTGATAAGGGTTTAGATTTAAACATGATCTTTGGATGTTAAATTGAGCAGCCTGAACAGAAGACAGACTCATTCAGCGTGTTCTAGGATGCCTTTGACCTTTGCAGTTCAGTCTCATTTTATCTTTGCAAACCGCAGGCCTGCACAATATGTCTTTCACGCCACTCTGGGCTCTCCACACCTTATCAGTTAGAGCGCAGAATAATGGAGCAAAAAGGCTCTCTGTTTGAGATTGATAAAGGTAGGGAGACAGTTTCCCCCATCAAACACTCTGGGCTTATCTGAGACGCTCGTCTCAAGAGGTGGTCGGATAGCGCATTCGCTCTGAAGAACACGTCTGGCCCCAAAGCCCTCCTGGCTGTTTGACTGTTCAGGAGAGAAGGTGCATTCAGTATGGCTCGGTCCCTGCTAGAGAGGCAGGCTTATTTATTAAACATCAGGGGTGTCGTCTCAGACGCCGGCTCTACTGCAGCGACAGATGGCCAGACGATCACTGTGTTACTGAAACAATGGCCACTCTGCGACACGCCGACCAAGTGGTGCTTGTCAGAAATAGGCCATGTCAAATTGCCCTTAAAATGACATAGATAGCTCTTATTGTATGAAGCCAGAGCACAGTGGGTAAAATGCAGCAGAACAGCCGTGCTGAGAACCAGATTCTTTTTCTTTTTGCTATTGCTCCTTTAATGTTGGGATTTTTATTCAACCCTGTTGGGAGACGGGATTATAGATGTTGAATACTTTTGTAAAACTCCAATTTATGTTCAGTGACAATGTGTTTTTTAACATCCAGTGTCTCAATGTCCTTACACTCAGCTTTGAGACACAGAGGGCACCTGCATAGCCATTAAACATTGGCACTGGATGTAAAATAAGTAAATTCAAAGCTGTTGTTAAGATTTAGATCAGATAGATTAATGCTTACTTTATTATGCAATTATTAACTGTTAAATATGCTTTATGCAGCTAATGGATCTGAAGCAAGAACAAGCCCTTATTAATGTTAATAAGTCCATTATGATGCATTTATTGACAGTTCTTAATGAAATTAGTTTAATTTGCTTTTTGCCTTTAGAAGGCTGGAATTAATCCCAGGCCACTGAAGTAAGACTCAGTTTTAGGTACAACATAAACTACCTGTGAAGCCCACTTATCAATACTGAACAGCAGTTTTAAGTTTATATACGCTTTTATTTATATATATATATTTATATATATATTTATATATATATATATATATATATATATATATATATATATATATATATATATATATATATATATATATATATATATATACATATAAATAAATAAAAGCGTTTAACAATATTGCACTTACCCCATAATTGTAATATATTCGTATTATACCAACCCTGAACACATGTACTCATTCTAGATTGGTGAACTAGGCCTTAATATAGGGCACATTATTTATAATGTTATTATATTCAATACTAGCATTTATACTTAATACTTGTATGTGCACTTCCATGACTGCAGGACAGATTCAGTACATTGAGCCCAGTGAATACATTTTTTGACCTGTGCATTTTGTGCCTACAAGCAGCTGCAGAGGGTTCAAAGATTACAACTGAAGGAGAAATGTTTTGCTGCCTTTATCAGGATTTGTCAATATTTTCTGTTTCTATTTTGGCTGTAGCTTAGTTTAGTTTAGCTGTGCTCTCCTTAGAGACCGACTGTATTCTGGATGAATCAGCTTCAAGGTGAACTTCAGAGAGAAAAACTCTGTATTAGGGACATCTTTTGGACAATCCACCTCGAAGCTGTATCAAATCTCAAAATCCTCCTGCAGCTCGTCTGCTTCCCTTCATCCACATCTCCTCCTTCTAATCTCTATAGAGATTAGAATTTTTTGGGAATAAGATTGGGTATTGGGATTTTGCCTGCATTCACCTTATTCCTGTACATCATGTCTTATAGCGTGCACATCCAATCTACAATGAAGGAAAAAAGTTCAGTGTTTACTGTGTTGGTGCTGCTGTTCTCCCAGGTGTTTGTTTGTAAGAGCCTCCAAAGAGCTTAGAAAATCAGTTTGGGGACAAATCGTTTCTCTGATTGCAGAAAAACTCTCCCAGCACCAAATTGCAGGAAAATTGAGAATTTCCAAAGGGTCACTACAACAAACGCTGGGATGTTCACAAACAAGTCATTTTCATCCAGAGTTACAGCAGGCAGACTAAAAATGTCTGAAGATCAGTATGAATGTGAACAAGCTGCAGGTTGAACTGAATAATCATTTGACTGTTCAACACTGAATCCAAATCCTGTTTACAAAAGCTACAGTACACGCTGGTGTGCATGCAAACATTATCAGTGCTTGATAACCAACCAAAAATCTGATGGAGTTTATTCTCAGCTGAAGAACAGCAAACAGAATGCTTATCTTCCTGGGAAATTCTTCAGGTAAACGTCACCTGAACTGTCGCTCCACACACACGTAACAATGGCCAGCTTCATTCGTGGTTGAATCAAAGTACCACTCTTGTTTTTTGCCTTGGAGGAAAATGTTATCATGAGCATGGCATTTCGGTTGAATTAAAACTATTCTAATCAACAAGTCCTCTAAATTAAAAGAAAAGTTGTTGTCAAAAGAAAGTTGTTTGCATTTAGAATTACACAGAAGTGTTTTCTAATCTTATTTAGTTTAAATGAAGTGGAGTGTATTGTTCTTTTGTGTTGCTCATCTGGTAAGTTTATTAGAGTTGATTTGAGCACCGGGAGCTGTCCATAGTGTGACCTTTAGGTCAGAGCCTGGCCACACTGGTTATATATCCAACACCAGAGGGCGCTATCTAAAAAAAACTAACAGTTACATGTGCCTTTTACTGTTCTGAAGGCATTTTGCTCTTGACATGCAGTATAGAGCTGTGTAGTAATGACTCCTCAAACCTGAAAATCAGTCAGCATTTTTGCTTGAGTTGAGTTTGAGTTTTTTCAATTGGTTTTTGATTAAATGCCTGAAATAAGTTGTTTGACAACATAAAATACATCATTAAATGTCCCACAGTTTAATTATAAAGCTCTTCCGTGTGTTGAAAACGGCGGTTGCTAACAAGTGTCTAAATGAGACTACAGAGGTTGTCGGGGACATTAAAAGTCATCACAGTGAACATGGAGACTCATCTACTACTTTAGTTACAAACTATTCTAACTCTTACTAAAAGTCATGCAACCACGGTGTAGTCTGTTTATAGCCTAACATTACTGTTTTACTTCTAGTGATTTAATTTACGCTTTGAAAATCACAAAAATGGTGTTCATTTGAAGATTATCTTAAACTTGTGTTTACCACAGAGATTATTTTCTGTAATAATCCAAAATCCAATTAAAAAATCACGTAGGATTTTTGTCGAGGGCACCAGGACGATGCTAACTTCTGGGTTAGCCTACAGAAATATGACATTGCTACACCACTCTATACTGTATGCACCTGTAATCTGAGGTGAGAACAATTTCATGTTTTTCAACTATAAAAGTAAAAAAAAAAAAAGCTAACCTGCATTATGTGAGTAATAAAACTTTGATGAGTATGTTCAATTACATTATTTTTGAACAGAAGAGAGAAAATAAAAGGTTAATTTTAATAACTAAATGAAAGTCCTGTGCTAAAGCTAGCACGAGCACACATGTCACTCCGGGGCAAGTTCTCTCGGTGCTTTCCAAACTATATGGCCCTGTGTACATCTACAATGCAATAACCAATGCAAGAAATGGGCACACGAGGCTTGTAGTCCGGGGTTCGCAGTTTATGTGTCAGCACTGTGACTGCCGATGACTGTTTAGGCTATGTCGCCTGTCAGTGAAAAAATTTAAGCAACATTAAGCTGTTAAGTCTGCTGGGTAAATGTTGCATTTTGTTTTGTATTGGAACTGATAAAAGTAATAGATCCTGATGAATTATTTGCTTTTTGTTATTTGTTTTTCATTTAGACGTTTTATTAGTAGGAGTGCATTTGGTCTGCGCAGGTTTATCAATCTGTCTTGCCCACAGTGGATTCCTGTGTTTTAATGCGCTGACACTGATAGAGCCCTGGTATTTGAATGTCTGTCTAAATAATTAAGACTTTTAAGTGCAAAGATGATTGTGGAAGGCCTCTGCTTACATTTGTTGAAACTATAATGTGACAACTTTCCCACTGATGGAGCAACTTGTCACAAATGCACAAGAATTTATTGTTGACTTTAATATGGAAAATGAGTGACATTTATGTACTACAGACTGAGAAAATAAATGAATTGAAAGCAAAAGTGTGATAATATGCCTATATATATATATATATATATATATATATATATATATATATATATATATATATATTTACATGAAATATGTATTTCTATGAAAAATTAAGAGTTTCGATGTAACTATTATAGTAAAAACAGGCAGCTGTTGTCGTACTTGTAACTAATGTTATTACCAAAATGGACAAAACTACTTAAAAAATAGCACGAGGCCCAAGATGTGATAATCCAAACATTTCTTTTTAAATAACATCCCACTTTGTGAGACAGGACAAGTGAAAACACTTTTTTTTATGCACTGGTCAATTTTGAGATTTTGGCTGTTTTGCTTCCATAACACGCCCTGTTTCAGACTGGTGGAAAAAACATGTTCAAAATACACTTTAGGTGTTGTGTTTAGTTTAGATTTATTTTCTGGAAATATAATTCAAATTAGTCCATATTTGATAATTTGCATAATTAAAGATAAAATATCAGAAAAATGATTATACAAAAACTAATGGTCTTCAGTTTCATGGTGATATATATTAGGTCAAATGTATTGTAAACATTGTAAAAATGTATGGAATTATACAATACATATGTTTAAAGGCCGTATTATGAAAATTTGGTTTTTCTCAGACTCGGAGGCAGATATCTCCACTTCAGCAGCACTTACCAAACTTTCCAGTTGTATTCATATCTATATTCTGAAGGTTTTTACTGAGGAGTTTGTGCATATCTCATTCACAGCAATTTATAAAACATTTTTTCATAAAAACAATAGAAAGTGAAATAGAAAGAGATACCCAAAATTCCCTCTGTAAAAACCTTTGACTCTAACATGTCGACGAAATGAAACAGGAGTTACAAAAAAAAAAATTACATTTCTGTTTTGGAAATGTGTGCAAATTAGGGCATTTTTCAAATGTATCATGTGATCTGACAAATGAACTCTAGTGATGTCACTCAGTGGCTAAATTGCATTGTGGGTGATGTAGGCTGCAGATTTCGAAAAGGAAGAAGAATGTGTGAAAATTAAAAAGGTGTCTCTAGTTCTGCTTTTGAATTTTGATCATTTGTTCTTGCTGGTGGAATAAAAATAACAGCACCTACATTACCCACAATGCCACTTAGACACTGGGTGACATTACTGAAGGTAATTTATCAGAATGCATGCAGTTACCGTGGTAGCCACAACCTGCTCAGTACTGGACAAAAAAAGTAGCATGATATTTTTTGAACCAATTTTTAAACAGGAGTGATTTAACTTCCCAGAAGTTAGGAAATTGTCATTTGCCTCCATTAGATGACATCTCCTATTTCTCCTGCTTGTAAAAAGGGAAACGTGTTAGAGAAATGTTGTTTTTTGGGCAAATTGAGGCAGATGGATAATGAGAATTGCTGGCCTCGGGCTCTGTCAGTCTGGATCCCTCAGCTGTCAGGACTGCTCTTTTCTGCAGCCCTGACAACTCGGTCCTGCTGTGTTTGCTGGTGGAGATGTGACAGCAATAAAACATCAAACCAGTTTGTTGGAGATCAATCACAGTCTGTCCAATTCATGTCAACTCAGGGCACCAGTTGTGTTCCGCCTGTGTGCTTTTGATGGCACTGAAAACAGCAAAATCATGCTTTCTCTGCCTCATTTGCAGTTTAGATTACTTTGATTGAAAGTTATAAGGGATCGTGCCTTCACAAATATACATGTTGCCGATATTAACAAGTCATGTATATAAAACGAGCACAAAGCGATTTGCCGCCCACACACACAAATAGCAAGGTGTTCATAAAAGAACTCTTGCAAGGCACACTTGCAGTGAACAGCTGCCAAAACATCATCCTTCAATAATGGAGTGTAACCCAGGCTTCATTTCTTGACATTTTATGAAGTCTGGTCTATACAGTCAACATATGGATCTCATGCAAACATAAAGCCCACCCTGGTTTAATTAACCTCACTGAAAGACCTTTAGAGTCTAATGTGAATGTTTGCCGTACTGCTTTACCCTGTTAGCCTATCACCGTGGATGTTTTTTTCTCAGTTATGGCTGCTGAATTAGAGCTCAAAGGGAAGGACCTGGCCATCTTTTATTCTGTATTTGAAGCTCAAAACATTTTCTAACACTTCAACTGACTCACTCTTAAAATAGAAACAGAATCTGTGGAACTAAATGAGTATTTCAGAGCTCTCTGTCTGCCGTCTGCAGGAAGTTGATGAAATATAATATATTGTCAATCCATTGTCATGGGTTCTAAATCAGCTTTGGGCAGGAGTTTCTTCAGCTAAATCTGGGCACTGCTCTGTAGGTGATACTAAGGCCCAATCTCATTTCCAATGTTTCCCCCTGCCCCCTGTTTTAAAGTGCCTCCTTGCCCCTCAGACTATATTTTTAAGGGGAAGTGGTTGAAATCTCCCCCTTCAGGACCCTCACATGTCATCAGTTGTCATTGATAGCATTTATGTAAACAGACACGACTAGACATTTTCCAATATGTCATCATCAGCTGCGGTGATTTCTCTTGTGTTACTGTAACAATCCTGGTATTCTCACAATGCCATCTATCTGATGGAGATAGAAAAGCAATTCATTCACAACTTCATGCTATCAATCAAGTCATCAAATAAAGAAGCTTTATAAGCTAACATTGATTGTTTTATACTCGTTTTAAAGAAAAGGACCAGTGTTGGGCAAGTTACTCAGGAAGAGTAAAAAGTTACTCTTTACTTATTATTCAGTTTAAAAGTAATTATATGATGTATTACTTGGTATCAAAACGTTACTCTTTATATTACCACAGTATATTACTTCTACACAAGTAACATCTCCTCCATAATCTAACTTACCGCAATGAGTTTCTTTAGATCTTGTCCACTTCACGTCTCGCCACAACCGTGTCCTGCTCAGAAATACAGTTTCTGTTGTTTAGCCAGAGTTTCACATTGCTGTGCTGCTGTATCAGATGTAGTTCACATGTTGTATTTTCTATCGTGGTTGAAGCACTGTCCTGACCTGCGGCATGCACACGTCACCATAAGACAGCCTACCTAGGACAGTAACACTGCCTTACTTGATATAGTAACTAATAATATTCCTGATTTTGAAATTGTAATCCCTTACACTACTCGTTACTGGGGAAGGAAGTGTTTCAGAAGCGGGTTGTGAGGCCTGCCTAATGTTGTTGACTTGCTCTAGCTTTTTGTGCTTCTACTGTTCTCAAAATAGTGGACGAGCTCCTCTCTGTGCTCAAACACGGTACTGATGGCACGGCTATGAAAGTTCCATTTAAAATTGCTGGATGTTGGCAGTCTATAGGCAACTATTTTATCAAGAACACCTGTCCGCTTGGGTGATCTGGAAAAAAAGCTGGCAAATCCATTAAGGTGAGAAAAAAAATCCTCACTTTGGATATGTCGGGTTGAGCTGATGTGCATAGCAGTGGATGTCCTCTTAATGCCTGATGTGGCATCCCTCATCACACTGGCGCTATCATATGCCTGGCAGATGAGCTTATTTTTCTGATCCTCAGGAAGGATGGCAGCGAGACGCTCCTTTAGTGCTGTAGCTGTTGCTGACTGAAGGAGGATGAACTCAAAAAATCTTTCTTGCACGTTGTTTTTGCCATCAGTGTAGTATAGCTGTTGAGATAGTGTGGAAATAGCAGTTTCCTGGCTGGATTGATAGAAAAGTACCGCTCTCGGCTTCTTTGATGATGTGATCCCCCACAACAGACAACATACACTACAGTAGCTCATTCTGCACAGTTTTTGAAGTTCCCTTAAATACAGTGGTGTTCTCAAGGTGCTCTTTTAATACTCCATCAAGGGAAGCAACAAAATCCACCAACCCACGGAATATCCCAGGGTTATCAGCAGGGCTTTTTTAGGCAGACATATATTAGAGGGCATCAGAAATGTGAAGGGGGCATAATGCTCTAGCAAAAATTTTTTTGGGGTGTGTTTTACACACATTTTTTGGGGGGTATTTATTTTGCCTGTAACAGTGTTTTCTCCATGGAACTGGGTTGCTAGCATTGTGTCCAACCCCTAATGTGGAGGACCAGTAGATTGCACTTTGACAGGCCTCTACCCTAAGACCTGTCCAACTTGGGTGTCCCACCAGGAGAAGCTTCTTCCGGTATAGCTCTTGGGGTCTGCAAACCCCTTGACCACGACAAGGTGGCAATCCCTCCGGGGGAAAACTGAAATAAAAATTCCTTTATCCAGATTTTAACAATCAACTCCATAACATATTTTCATTGGATGAGCCTCGTTCTCAAATAAAATTAAAACCTAACAGTAAGATTCTCACCATAGCAAAAATTTACAAAACTAGAAGGTATCAACTTATCAAGGCTTTTTTCAAATGTCAATGTAATGTAATGTATACAACCCAACAGGTTGTATAAAGCAGAACAAAATTTTATAACATACATATAGGTCCATCCATCAGCAACATGAGATCCATATGTAAAAATCAACTTATCAAGCCTTTTCTCAATCTCCTGTGTTTCTCTACAACAGTTAAATTCCCAAAAAATCCAATCCAAAATTCCTCTTTCATGTAACATGGTGTGATGATAGGTGGTCAGGAGGACTCGTGACAGTGTGAAGAAGGAACTCTTACATGATGCTGAATACACCAATTACCAGGGCTGTGACATACAATTTATACAAGTCAGGAAAAGCTTCCTTATACTCCTGTAGGTGTTTACACACAGTGGACAGGTCTGTTTCATTTGGACATTTCTTGATCAGCATTGCTTTTGCTCCAAGAATTTCATTTTTCAGACTTACATCATCTGCTGCAGTGCCAGCAAGCACAGCCAGAGGGTGCAACATGGTGGAATCTAGAAATGCACTAGATTTGGGAACAAGATCAGAGAGCCTGACAAGATGGCGCCAGTGTGTGTGGCCTGCCGTCTGTCACTGCCAATGCTGTGTGTGTTTATGCTGTTCGTTTTACTTCTTGCTCTGGATGTCGACTCTCTACTGGTGTATGATCGTCTAACACTGCTGGATCTTCGACTTTCTGCCGAAGATCTAGTAAAATTGGATGATGGTGGACGTGAAAGCTTGCCTCCGCTCCTGGCGAGGGTCCCGGCTCACCTTTTCCGCGTCCCGGCTCCACCTCCTCGGCGTAAGCGCCCCCGCCGCCGGGGAAAACGCAGTGGCCGGCTGGTGAAGCTGAAGGCCCGTCTCGCGTACTTTTCTACGCCTTTTTGGTCTGAGGTTGGAGCCGTGCCTGGCCTCGTTATTCCCCGACGCTCGCTGGAACCTGTCGACGCCTGGCTGGTACCTGTCATTGGCCCTGAAGAGGTGTTCCAGCCCCGCGGACCCTGCTTTCCCCGTCCCCGCCGTCGCGGGATGAATCACCGCAACTTGCGGTCTCTGTGTCGGGCCCCCCGGACAGCCAACGCCGCGGACCCGCCGGTTCCTGCCAGGATTGGCCTGGTAAATGCTAGATCGCTAGCGAACAAAACTTTTGTCTTGAAGGATTTCTTCACTTCACAAGGATTGGATTTCCTCTGTGTGACTGAGACATGGCTGAACGTTGGTGAGTCCAGCGCTTTCGCCGAACTTTTACCTCATGATTGCTGCTATTTCAACTCCCCGCGGACGTCGGGCCGAGGAGGAGGAATAGCTACTGTTTATAAGAGTCATTATAAATGTAAGCAGCTATTGCTATCGTCCTCTTTCACCAGCTTTGAACTGAGCTTATTTGAGCTGGGTCGCTCTCACACAGTGTTGTGTGCTGTGGTTTATCGGCCTCCCAAGTACAATAAGGACTTTTTAAATGACTTTTCTGATTTCCTGGCTGAAATCATGCCCAAATATGACCGTGTTCTTATTGTTGGGGATTTTAATGTTCATGTGTGTTGTCCTGATAAGCCAATGGCAAAGGACTTTTTAAACCTCATTGATTCTTTTAATCTTGTCCAATCTGTGTCTGGTCCCACACAAGAACGGGGACACACACTTGATCTTGTCTTATCATATGGTTTACCCATTCTTAACCTAGAGATATGTGACACAGTGTTTTCTGACCATATGCCTGTATTATTTGAGGCTGTTCTTGCCTGTGAGACATTTAAACCTCGCGCTGCTGCTCGGAGCTGTCGCATTATTAACCCTTCCACTGCTGTTCAGTTCTCGGCTGCTTTCAATCAGAACTCCATCATTCCTGAGTCTGTGTGCAACACGGAGGAGCTTAGCTCTTGGTTTCACTCCACCTGCCAAACTGTTTTAGACACTGTGGCTCCATTAAAAAACAGGCAGCCTAAAACTAAATCTGAGCCCTGGCTAAATGACACGACTCATGCTGTCAGACGTGAGTGCCGTAGAGCTGAGCGCAAGTGGAAGAAGGACAAACTACAGGTGTCTTTTCAAATATTACGGGACTGCTGGCGTCATTATCAGGAAACTGTGAAAGATGCCAAAAGAAAACATTTTTCTGATATTATCCTGTCAAACTGTCACAAGCCTCTCTCTATTGATTCTGTTCTTAATGCCCCGCAGACTGTCTGTATAGAGGCCTCCCCTGCTGTGTGTGAAAATTTCCTTCACTTTTTTATTGATAAGGTTTCCTCTATTAGAGCCATTGTCTCACCTACGGCTTATGACCCCTCAATCTCTGTCCCCTGCTCTGCTGTCTTCGACCAGTTTGAGCCTGTGACTCTGTCCTTTTTACAGGAGATTGTTGGTCACTTGAAGCCCTCAGGTTCCCCGAATGATGCTGTCCCTCCTCGACTATTTAAAGAGGTTTTTCCCACTGTTGGGCCATCTGTTATTTCAATCATTAATAGCAGTCTGTCCTCAGGTGTGGTCCCTGAAAATTTTAAACATGCAGTAGTACAACCTCTGATTAAAAAACCTGGTCTAGATTCTGCCGTTCTTGCTAATTTCAGGCCTATCTCCAAACTGCCTTTTCTTTCAAAAACCCTGGAGAAGATTGTGCACTGTCAATTACTGGCCTTCCTAGAAGAGCATAATATTCTAGAGGTTTTCCAATCTGGTTTTAAAACCCTGCACAGCACTGAATCAGCTCTTTTAAGAGTTTTTAATGATATCTTTTTAGCTACTGACTCTGGTGACTGTGTTATCCTTGTGCTTTTAGATTTAACTGCTGCATTTGACACAGTGGACCATGACATATTGATCTCACGATTGGAGCAGTGGGTGGGCATCAGGGGCATAGCACTGGAGTGGTTCAGGTCGTACTTGACTGATCGAACTTTCTGTGTCAGCCTTGGTGACTCTGTATCCTCCTCTGCTCCTCTCTTGTGTGGAGTCCCACAGGGCTCAGTTCTTGGCCCTCTCCTCTTCTCTCTCTATTTGCTCCCGCTTGGTTCCATACTTAGGAAGCATGGCATTTCATTTCATTGTTATGCGGATGACAGTCAGATTTATGTGCCTCTTAAAAAGAAAGATGATTTCGATGCCAGGGTCTTACTTAAGTGTCTCGACGACATAAAGGCCTGGATGGCAAATAACTTTTTAAAATTCAACGATAAAAAGACTGAAGTGATGGTTTTTGGTGGCACCACTGGGACCCCCCCCCCCCTGTAGACCTGGGTTCCTTGGCCCAGTACATTAAGCCTAACATCAAAAACCTAGGGGTTAAAGTGGACCCTGAGCTTAAACTCAACAGTCAGATTAAGGCTGTTGTAAAATCTAGCTTTTTCCATTTGAGGCAGCTGGCCAAAATAAAGCCAATTCTGACAAGGCAGCACTTTGAGACAGTAATCCATGCCTTTGTTACCACTCGGCTGGATTACTGCAATGCACTGTATGTGGGGGTTGGTGGGTCCTCCATTGCTCGTCTCCAGTTGGTGCAAAATGCAGCTGCACGTCTTTTAACTGGCACACGTAAACACGAGCACATTTCCCCCATTTTAGCCTCACTCCACTGGCTGCCCATTCAATTTAGGATCCATTTTAAAATTCTTTTATTTGCTTTTAAATCCCTGAATGGTCTTGCCCCGCCCTACCTCTCTGAGCTTCTACACCCTTATACCCCCGCCCGCTCTCTCAGGTCAGCTGATCAGCTGCTCCTGAGGGTGCCTAACACCAAGCGGAAGCTCAGAGGGGACCGTGCCTTTGCTGTGTCGGCTCCTAAACTATGGAACGATCTGCCTCACTACGTTAAACAGGCCTCTTCCCTGTCTGTTTTTAAATCTCTTCTTAAAACCCATCTCTTCTCCTTGGCCTTTGACACCCAGTAAGACGTCGATTTTATCTCCTTGTTTTTATTGCTTTGTATTGCGTGGCTTTTATTATTTTATTATTTTTTTACTCATGTTTTTGTTGTCTTTTAATTTATTTTTTGTATTTATATTGTATTCTTCTGTACAGCACTTTGGTCAACTTTGGTTGTGTTAAAGTGCTTAACAAATAAAGTTGGATTGGATTGGATTGGAAGATCAGATATGGCTTTCATTAGGTCAACATTCTTCTTGGAATATCTATTTTCCGTTTCTGAAATGGCCCAGTCAAGGATGTTAAGCAGGGATCTTTTCAAAGACTGATGTGGGGATTATCAGAGTCTCTATGGCCCACAGTTAAGAGCACAACACTTTCACCAAGGTGTTTGCTCATTGTTCTCCTACTCTTTGGAGGATGTGAAGATTTATATTAGATAACTCTGCCCAACACTCATCTTCACAGATGTCTTTTAAGGACTCCAGCGATGCACCAACAACCTCAGAAGCAGTGCACATATCCACAGACTGAGACTGTAGAATTGCATTTGCTGGAAGACACCAAGCACCCACACTAGAAATTTCCCAGTCTCAAAGAAATCTCTGATAGGTTATTGAGAATATGGTCTTGATTGCCAACAATGCACCTTGTCACCTCTAAGTGGCTTGTCTCGAATTTCAGCAGCCTTTTGAGACTGGGCGCATCGTATTTCTTGGACACATAGTGGTGCTGAAAAAAGTTGTACAGTGAACTACAGAGGTCAAAAAATCTTTTCGCACATGGCTCACACTGCATAGTGGTTATAACAGTGGATATATGGGACATATCTAGCAAGTTTCTTTTGGAGCAGTGCTTGTACACCACCTCTTACCCCACTCATCCCTGAAGCACCATCAGAAAGCATCAGAAAGATGCCTCAGTATCTCAGAGGTAATGTACTCCACATCAAGTTGATGCAAGTCAAACAACCCAATAAGATGCTCCTCTTTCATGGAATTGCTGACAAACCCCAAATCCCTAGTCCCATCACTTTTGAAGCAAAACCCTGCAGAGTCAGCATTTTCATATTTTTTCCTGACATCTTCAAGCACCACGTCTGCCAGTGTTTGAATAATTTCATTTTCGATATCCTTAGATGTGTATTTTGCACTCTTTGGGATACCCTTAGCAATGCCTGCTAGCTATCAATTTTAGAAAAAGACCCGAAGCAATGTCATTACCTGCTGCATCATGTCTTAAAGTTTCTGTAGTCCCACGGAACCCCAACTTATTCACACAGATAAACTGTAGCCTCTCTGCTCTTGTGTTGAGTTCCAGGTGGTTGAAGCATGCACATTGTTGTGGCTGGACACATACCTCTCAATCAATCAATCTTTATTTGTATAGCACCAATTCACAACAATCTCATGACACTTTCCAAATTGAGCAGGTCTAAACCATACTGCTTGATTAATTTATTTACAGAGAACCAACATTTCCCATGAGCAAGCACTTCGTGACAGTGGTGAGAAAAAACTGCTTTTTAACAGGCAGAACCTCAAGCAGAACCGGATTCAGTGGTGGGCGGTCATCTGCCTCGACCGGTTGGGTCAAGGCAGATGGCAGATGGCAGAGAGAGAGAGAGGGGACGGGGGGGGGGGGGGGGGGGGGGGGGGGGGGGCAGTGGGAGAAATGGGAGGATGGGGGATACAGCAGCCATAGCAGTAATAATAGCTTTACTAGCTTGACATTTGAATATTAATAATACTAAAAGTATAATCAATCTGTAGCCCCTTGTCTCGTTTGAGTGCTGCTCTCCAGTTGCTAAAACCAGTTAAGGTAAAAACAACATCCCTCTCGCTAGCAGTGCCATATTTTCAGAGTACTCTAGCCATGGTCGCGTGCGGTACCAGGCAGGATTGAATGATTGCAATGTAGTACCAAATGCAAGCTGTGGGTAGCTACCCAATAATGGATAAGATACTGTATTGCCATTCAAGTCGCTGGCAGCTGAGAGAGTCCTGGGGCTTTGGGGCAGCGTTTGTTGGGGACGAGTACAGGAGAAGCAGTGCCTGTGACCATAGGCCGTATGGTCTTCCAGAGGGCTAAGCAGATGTATTGCTAAAGCTATTAGGTTGCTAATGGCACAAGGATGGCAGAGAAAGTGCAGCGAAAATTTCCCAATGCTAACATCCTAGTTTGACAACGGTGAGAACTAACAATAGCCATGTTCGTTGTTTCTGTTCATTATGATAATATATAGTGTTTTCTTACATGTGAGGGTAACATGTAAAGGCAAAAGAATTGGAGGAATAAAGTTATATTGGTACTGTAGCATCCCCCAGAGGTGTAATTATATGAAATTTTACACACTTGTGCAGTGTGACGGCACACACAGCATTCCCAGATTTAGTCTTAATTGGATTAAGCAGTGAAGTGTGACAGTCTGTCAAGAGCATCAGGCCACACCCTCAAAAGTTTGATAACCAATTGCAGACAAAGGGTAAGTTTTATGAAAAAAATGAATGCATAAGTTTTGGATGAAATAAGATTGGATGAAATATGTACCAATAGAGGAAGAAAAGGTCTTTACCAAAAAATCCTAAATCTCCCTAAAAGTTTTGTAAGATCAGGTAGCGGTGGCCTATGTCAATTGACTCAGCTTCATCCAAGGAATCCACCGTGCAAAAGTCTTTCTTCTCTCATAAGTTATTAGCCAAATCATAAAATGCTTACTAACTGACGTTGTAGTTAAGTACATGCTTTAATATGTTGAGCATAATTCCATGGTACACCTGTGTGCCAATTATGATTACTTCAGCTCTTATAGTTTATAAGATATTCGTGAATCTATGTCATCAACAGCCATTCAAATAAAATATTTCCTGAAAAAAAAAATATATATATCTCAGCTCAGTGAAATCTGATTTGTCTGCAGTACACTTGTTGAGAGCTGAACACAGGACAGGACGACATGGCTAGATCCATACATCCATACATAATGACGCCCAGACCTATCACTCGCATTCTAGGAAAGTCCACATAAGCTCATTCAACTCCGGAGTGTACACTTGGATCCTCTGTTCATACTCGCCTCAGGCACGCAGCTCTGTCGGGTTTATTTGCTCTATTTCATTTTATATCCCCCTGCTGGTCTAACACATCCAAATGAATTCTGCCCTACACTTTGCATACATGAGTAGGCATCAGTGAACAATAATTAAGCACTCCACTTTTAATGCGGAATTATAGTGATGTGCCCCCTCAGTAAGGTCATGCAGGGATGCTAAATGAGTCAGTGATTATCTAATGAGAGCATACAAGTGACTAAGCATTCACAGGAACTTATTCACTATAAGTTGGTAATGATCCAAATACAGTCATTATTAAATCATGGAGCAGCAATTGCAAAAAACAGTTATTAATATAATTCACACTAAACCTCACAGTTCACATCACTGACACCCCACAATTATGCCAGAGTATAACACCTAATATATCTTCCATTTTTCATCTCAGTCTCAGGAAGTTTTCCAAGAATCTGTCATGTCTGGAACATACATTTTCCATTGTAGCTCTAACTGTAACATGTTTAAATTAATCTTGGTTTCATTGTCTGAACTGCCTGATTAAAAAGCCTTTGACTGGACAATGGGAGTGAGAACTTGAGGAGGGGTACCTGTCCTATCACCAATACTTACCAGTAGTGGCGGACTGAATTTTCTAAGGGGAAGGCTCTAGAAAAAATTAAAAGGGCACCAGCTACATGAGGGCCAGAACCAGTTCAAAACCCCTTTGTTGATCTTGTAACGTGAATTTAATGGTGGCCCAGAAGGGTTGAACCAAATGCAAAAGTCACAACACGAATGCAAAAGTCACAACACGAATGCAAAAGTCACAATACAGTTAAACAGTTGCTCGTCATTTCAATCTATGTCTTAGCGAACAGTTTTAAGTCATCTCCATGGTCAACGGGTGACTGTTTAGTTTCTATCGAGTGACACTCATCAAAAGCATTGAATGAATTAGTATTAACATCGCTATGTCTTGACCCATGGTACAGCTTATATTACGTCCACCTGATCGCCTAACGTTAGCTACATTACATGGTACTAACGTTACTGCATAGCAAGCTTCATAACAGCCTAACATGAGATAGCAGTGTACATAAATATGAACAACACTGTTCATTTGTGACAAAATCATAGTGATAGAAATCATAGTTAGCTAGTGAACAACGTCCTCCTCTACTACAGCTGACATTTATTTATTCACGGACCGCCAAGTCAACATCTGCTGTTGCTCACTTCCACTGTCGCTCGCACACTTCCGTTGTGATGTTGTGACTTCCACATTTGTGGTGACTTTTGCATTTTTGTGTGGCTTTTGCATTCGTTAGGTACAGCAAGATCAGGGCTAAAATCTTGTATTGTGAACTAGGCATTAGGAAGCTATGGTCTTCATTTTGACAGGTCCATTCATGACTCTAAACTTAACTTCTAATATCCTGACTAAAGATTAAATAATGCAGTTCTAAAAAGTGATTGAATTTATTAAGTCCCCTTCCACTCTTTGATTCCTGATTCTTGAATACAGGGAAAGATCATGTAAGGACAGGGACAAAGAGACTACATGAAAAAAAAACCCGACAGGAATTATGACCACTGGGCACATTTGTGAGAAGGCAAAGCATTATAACATCAAGCAGCTTAATCCTACAACCCCACCAACACTGTTTTCACTTCTCAGTGCCCCATCATCATCCTGATAATGCTGCAGCTGCTGAAACACCAGCCAGGAGGCAACATTAAGAGAAGGAGGAGAACTTATGGAGGAGGAGAGTTAGACATGAAATGTTGTGGGGTCGGGGGGAACACAGTTTGCAAAGGGAAATTACACAGTCGGATGACCATATTACAGTATGACTGACTTCAGCAGATGGGAGAAGCATTTATGAGACAGATAATGGTGGTGGCAGCACACAAAAAAACTCCCACAGAGAGGAGTCCCATTCATGCATTACATGACTTATGTAAGTGAAATACTTTTTACTCAAGAACACATTGCGACTTTAATGGTCACAGTATTAACATTTAAATCAACTGTTGTGCACACAGTCATATCTGGGCCCCGTGGTGAGGGAATGAATCAGACCCAAGACAGAAGCTACTGGCCAAACATTTAACTTTCCAAGTGAGCATTTTTCACACTTTGTGGTATGGAGTTGAGGGACCAAAAAGCGGACAGCAGAAGCTGGGATGTAACTAGGAGAAGGTTTATTGAACACAATAGAATATATTGCAGTGGAGGCTGAGGAGAAGGCTGGAGGCTCTGCCGAGTTGATGGTGCGACTCACGGAGGAAAGGGCTTAGGTGCAGGAGGCTGGGTCGTAGTAGGCCAGAGGAAATCCAGGAATGAGGTGATCATTGGAGGAAGTGAAAAAAGAAACAAATTAGATCTCTGGGGATAACAAACAAAACACACACTAGAAAAATATGTAGGCACTAAAGTAGCACTGAGGAACCGTATACCACATCTGGTAGACAAAATGATCTGGCAGAGGAGACCAGGGCTTTTATCCATGTGCTGATTGCCTCAACGTGCTGCAGGTGTGAGATCGGTGTCAGCTCTGGCCAATCAGGAAACCACACCCAGCAATTCCACAGCACCTCTGAAACACACACACACACACACACACACACACACACACACACACACACACACACACAGCACAGCACAGCACACCACAAAAAATCCATGAAAAATAGTCCAAATACAACACCAACGTCTATGGTCACTGATGAAAGACGTTCAAAACTGGTTCAAAAGTGAAAATCTTGTCACCGACTATTTAAGGACGTAGTATTTCGCTGGGATTTGCAATACTGGCTTTCAACTGAGAAGCTATGGTTTTATTTTTCAAGGACCAAAATGACAATATGCTCTTATTTAGACATTATAGATGATAAGGTGTTTGTAAAGCATTGACAAATATAACTGTGGAGGTAGGGATCAAACCACCAATCTTCTGATTGATGAATAGCTTTAGCTGTTTAGCCACAATGGCTACATAGGCTTTTAAAGGGTGAAACCTCAGATTTTTTTTCTTCAGCTTGTGCACTTTGCTCTACAATTCCTGGTCAAAGCTGTAATGTTCTAAATATTTGCACATGCGCTGTGCAGCATTAAGCGAAATATATCATTAATCAATATTGTCTCACTTTTAACCCACAAATATAGAAAAATTATTAAAATGATTACACAAATGTGTGTTTTTTTGTGCAGGTTGATGTTATAACTGCATTTTGGCTGGTTGGAGGCAAAAAGAAATCAGTCTCAGTTACCTTGCATGTGTGCCGCTGCTTTGTTCTGTACTCCACACGATTTCAAATCCCAATGGGAGCATTTCAGAGGTAAAGCGTCATGTCTGCCTGAAATTGCTGACTTGTGCAGAAAAGATGTAACGATACCAAAAAGTCGTGGTATGATTATGTAGTACAATATTTGTCATGATATTAAGAAAAAAAAAGATGACTTGAACAATGTGCTTTAATAATAAATGTGATGTGTACAGCATTTATCATTTGTATACAGTTTGCTTTTACTTTTTACCTGAGGTTCTTCTGCTTTTCTTCTATACTAAAATAAAAGTAACCTTCCATGACCTATGCATTTGTAAAAAGTAGCCATTGGACTATGTACAATTGCGAAACAACCCAGCAGCCTCCCTCCCTCTGGTTGTACAGTGGGTCTACCAGGACACCCAGGGGGTTGTGACAAGGGGGTCAGCTGAGAACAGGCACTTGGTACAATGACAAGGAGAGGTAGTAGAACGCATTAATACTGATTTCCTTTGTTAGATCCCTGAGCTTTACGAACAAAACAGCCACGTGATAGGTTAGTAAATATCGTCACAGTCCCACAACGGTGTTGCAGCGTTTTTTTAACGCAACGTCGCAAAATTTGGTATATCGGTACATCCCTAGCAGATTGTGTTTATTTCATCATTTCTCCTTAGTTTTTTTTGCGTCTGCTGTGGTTGAGTAGGCTACGTAGTTATATTGGCACTGGGCGTGTTATTTTGAAAAAACGGATGCACTATGCTCTTCCGCTGTCTGATCTGAGCCACAAGCAGGTTGCAATATGATTGCACGTCAGCCAAGAAGAAACCAAATAAACCAGACCTGTGTGGGTCATACCCCCAACTGGCCCCAATTCCTTAAATTTATATGACCCACATGCTCCGTGGAATGGTGGCATTTTGGCAATGCACTCCTGTTTGCCAGATTTATTAAAAGATTAAAAATGATTGGAAGATAATTTAAAGCCTATCTCAGCATTTACAGTATATTAACTAGTTAAATGTTGCTAGCTACATTAATCCTAATTAGCTGTGTTGTTGTTGATGAACTAATACAATGTTGTGGCAAAGCTATCAAAAACCCAACAGGTAAGGGTTAACTACTGCAAAGACCTCTTTTTCTATTTGAACCGGAATCAAGAGCCCCAAGCTTCATCAGAATTATTATATTCATTTTCTTGTGAAAAAAGAACATCATACAGAGTTGTTAGGGACACATCTGTAAGGACATTCCCACACAGAGTTTAAAAGCCTGCAACTCCCCTCCAGTTAGTTAAAACTGAAGAAGCCTCTTTGATGAGATTTGATGAAGCTATTTGTTATTTTTGGAAAATCTGTATTCATTCATCCGTATTTCCTGCACTTTATTAATGAATTTAACAATATAACACCTCCATATCTGATGTTGAAAAGAAAAAACCTATATGCTAATGTGCTTATAACATGAATGCTATGAACTGGCATTGTGAATGTAATTATCTTTTTGTTTGGTTTTGTGTTGTTGGATTATTGTTTTTATCGTCAGTGTGTCTGTATTTACTTTTTGTAGTACAAGGAACCATCTGGATACGGGAATTATTGAACTTGACCGGGCCCATCCGTGCTGTGGCAATCTTGCAGAACTTTAAGGCATGCACAAAGAAAAAAACTGGTCCTGTTGAGTCAGGACCAGAACACCAAGTACAAATGGTACAAAGAACAAAACACTTAAACAAAAAACATTCAGTTCAGTTCATTTCATTATCTTGACCGATTTTCCGTGAGGGTCGCGGAGATGTTGCCGCTTTACCCCCCCCTTTCAGGGGGTTGCGGGGGTTACTGGGGCCAAATCCAGTTTTCATAGGGCGGAGGCCAGGGTATATCCCTGGACGAGTCGCCAGCTCATCGCAGGGCCCGCTGACGGCAGAGGCTGCCACACAAGGTGCCAACTGCGCGTCAGGAACAGTTTCGGGGTTCAGTATCTTGCTCAAGGATACTTCGGCATGTAGCTCAGTTCCACCCAGGGGAGCCGGGGTTTGAACCAGCGACCTTCTGGTCACTGGTCACCTGCTCTACCCCAAAAAACATTCCAAAAAAATAAAATTCCAAATGGTTGCAAAACCTACAGACCTAGAATGGTCAAGATGGGATTCCCCACAACATCTCGCACCAAGACCTCCAGACACACCGTCCTCCGTGAACGCCTCCATTTTTGTGTGGAATAATGACTATGAAAATGGTGGTGTTACTGGAGGTTGTACAGGTCTTTGTGTCTGGCACAAGAGTATAACAACTGCCACAAACCACATAGTTTTGTGTCTCAATTGTTGAAATCGCACATTTAATGACAGTCATTGGAGAGAGCAGCTAACATAGGCTTGTTGCCAGGTCTTGTCATCCCTGTTTCTTTCAAACGTGTTATCAGGGTTCTAAGGAACATTACAGTGTTCCAGTAAGTTAAAGTCCTAGAGATAACATCATATGACTGCCCCTGTTTACAACATTCCTTTTTAAATTTGATCTCAGCTGCTGTAGCTTTTATCACAGGAAGTGACAAACAAAATAATGCTGACTTTTGACAAGAATTATAGCAGTTAAAGAGACAGCTCATCCAAAATGCAAACAAACAAATTTACCCCTAATGGACAGTTTCCATCTTACTTATGTGTTCCGATTAATGTTACAAAATAAAACACATACATTGCAAAACAGATATTGAAACTGACTTGCGAGTTTCTTGGACAGTCCATCTCTGTTCTTCTCTTTCCCTTCTCCCTCCGTCTCAGTCGCTTGCAAGGTGAAGCCATCTTTTGATGTACGATTCTACCTCTTGATCTGTTGCTGTCACTGTGAACCAGTTGTTTCTGACAGTCCCTAAAAATAGAGAAAATTGTAAAGTCTTGAGTGGATTACACAATTTTTTAAACCTTAAAACCCAGTCTGGGGACCTTGGCAGCGGTCAAGCGCATGGTGCGCTGTCTCCTACCCATGGCACCAATGATGAGAGCACTTTGACAACATTTTGGCCACGGCCGAAGGCACGCAGGGCCTCAAGCTGCCCATCAGGGAGAGAGCTACCCCAAGTCGAACATAAAAATGCAAAACTGTAATATTATATAAACATGTGACAAAGCCCTGTGCTTTATGCATAAATAAATAGGATATGGTATTGAATATACTTCAATATACTATAAATTTACTTAAATACACTATTAGAAATTGAGTTAAACACATTCGGCTATATGTAAAATGATATGATTGTGGGTCACAGAAAAACCTCCTATTGTTTGCTGCTTTGTGCCAAGGTCTAGCAAGATAAAATGTAACCAGTGATTTAATGAGAGGTCCCTGCAACAGATCCTGACTACTCCAGTTGAGTTGAAATTTTTATTCACTGCATTTCACTCACATACGCTATATGAATCGTTAATGTGAGTCGTCCATCTCACCATGTGAGTCGTTGGTGAAGAGTCTCAGTCACCTAGGTCACTGAAACTTGTTTCAGACATTTTACCTCTCATCCAAGATGCTTCTTCAGTTCTTACTAACTGGAGGGGAGTTGCAGGCTTTTAAACCCTGTGTGGGAGTGTCTGTACAGAGTGTTTCCTACAGTTTGCATTCATTCAGATTGAGCCAATGCAAACTGTGTCTGTGCTTCTAGATGAGCTCTTTGTGACACCAGAGAAAGCCATTAACAGCATAGGGCACAAACCTGCAGCATGACTTGGTACAGTCTTTTTCAATTTCCAATTTTGTTGGATGAAAATCCAAAAGTGTTGCAAGATGGTAGTCGCAGAATTCTGTCCCATGGGTGAGTTACAGGTCCTATGGCTTCATGCTTACAGGACTTAATTTATTTGTAAGTGAAAGTGGAGACCACAATGGATCATTCTTTTCCATTGACTAGACCAACTGGGAGTGAGAATAACCGCAGAAAGCAACAGTTCCTATGAAATGGTATGATCCCCTGAAGATCCTCCTGCTGTTTTTGTGACCCTTAACCTTTAATGGACATAAGAAAAATCCAAAGTACAAAAGAATCCAGCAACCAGTGTGTGTATCAAGTGGCAGCGCAATTACTGTGGTGGCAAGTTGTAGAGAAGCAGTGTCTGCTGCTAACAGTGTAAGCAGGATGAAGTTGGACTAATGACGGTAAATAGTGGTTCTCAGTTACTGATGAAGGTACCTCTTATGGATGATGATCTTTAATCTTTAATAGCCTGGTGATGAGCAACAAAAGGCCAACTACAGGTCACCCATAGGTCAAAATCACCATAATAATGGTAATCATGATAATGATAATTAATAAATAATATTATATTCTCATTATATTCTTGATCCACATCTGGTGAACATCTTGGTATTCTGCATGCCCAATGAATCTATGTGAAGTGATATGTCTCAGAGGGGGTCGCTATTCATAAATTAAAGGCTTGCTGTCACAGTGAGGCAGAGAGGGTGGACCCAAATGCAGTAGAAGGCAGGAAGATCATTGGATGAAGTGTATTCAGGATTAAGGTAACATGAGGAACAGAGGCAAACATGCCAGCAAGACAAGGGAAACTCAAAAGCATAATTACAGAAACTCAACAGATGACTCCACAAAAACTGAACAAAAGACTGGACTTGAAAACAAACTAAACTAACGAGGGGATGAGGTGCAGGTGGAGTGAGGTGGAGAACACAGGTGAGGGTAATGAATGGAAAAACGCTAGAAACAGGGAAGGGGCTGGTAGGCTGAAAAAGCTGGAATAACACTGGAAGGAGGTAAAGGCTAATGAGGGAGATATGGTGCAGGTGTAGAGGGAAAATCAGGCTGGTGAAAACAGAACACTGGAAAAAAGGGTTAAAAGACACCATAAAAACCTACAAAACACACAGACTGAAACTAAAATGAAAGGACCTAAAGTTGAAGTTTGTCACTCCTGTTAGAGCGGCAGTGAACTGCACAGGTTCTCTCCAATTTCCTAGGTCGTTGTCACAAGTAATGTTACATAGAAAGTAAATGTAAAAGTAGCAAATCATTCACCTCTTAGGACAGCTTGCATTCAAACGCATGGATATCAACCACTATTATTCCAATACTCCCCCAAATCTATAATCTAAATATCGCACTGAGATGTATGCCTCCGCATTCATGCTCCCAATTAATGTGTAGGTCAGCACCAAGTTTCCTGAGGGCACCCGTGCTCCCCACAGGATAAACCATTCTGATTTCATCTTTCTTCTGCTGCTGCCTTTAGAACAAATTTAACCTTTTAACCCCATTTTCTGGTAAAGCTCTTAAGTGAAAAATCATCATCTTGTGGTTTATTCCCCCCCCCCTTTTTGTACCGTTGGGTCTAATAAAGATTGCAGCCTTTGGTGCTTTAGATTAGATAGACAGAGTCTTGTTTGCTTATCTAAGAATGTCTTTTCTTAGGTTCCAAGAGTGTTTCAGGTGTGTAGGCGGATTTAAATTCAGACCAGGAAAAGATCAGAGGGAACCTGTACTAAGTAAAGGAAAAATATGTACTGTATGTATATATTTTTAAAAAGGTCATTTTTCTTCAAAGATATTTTATTATATGAATTAAGTGTCATACCAGAATTAAGAGTCGTAATTCCTTCTTTTCTTCTCATCACTGAAGTCACTTTATTTGACTTAGTCTATGATAGCAGATCATTAGTTGATAGACACTTTTTGTTAACACAGTCACTTATATTCACAACTCTTTCAAGCACATCAGGTGAAACAAAAAGCACTCCACAGAACTTTATATTTTAGACTATCATGGTGAAGTGCCAAATAGTTTCACAGCTTGAGGATGCAAGTGCAAATGTTAGGCCACCTCTGTCTAAATCAAACGCATCTTTATTCCATTCATGCTGCAGACAGTCTGAAAAAAGAAAAAAGAAATAGGCTGCAGTATGAATACTAATAGCGGCCACTCTGCTTTGCATTGCTAATGTGGTCACAAACTTTAAAACTATTAAATAACTCAATGTGCAAATCAGGAAATCTGAATGATCTTTGATTAAAATTAATGTGCTTGTGTTACACATTCTATACTTGCAATTCTGCTATGCAGAATTGTGCTGATTTATTCAGTCCAGAGGAAGCTAATGCCATACTGAAGGACAGTTATGTCTGTGTGAAACACACATATGTAGGACAGACAGGACTTCAAAGCAAGCACTACACCTCAAGCCATATTTAAATTAATCACAAGTCAAGTAGTTACAGCATCCAAGCAGGACTCCAGTTCTCTTCTGCCAAGAAGAGAACTGAGTGCTGAGGGCAGCTGACTCAGTATGGACTATTTTAAGTCTATGTTAGGGGCACACATGCCGTGAGTTTCCTCACTTGCCCCCTGAAAACTTTAACCCTGTGTCCAAGCATAGCCTACACAGCCATACGATATTTAAAGGAGACATACACCCGTTTGTGCATTTGAAATACAGTATGGGATTGAAATGAGCACACAACCAAGTATTGAGTGCATAAATGAACATACTTCTCAGAAGGACATCATATCTGTTTTATAAATCCTTGTTTTGATTGGTAATATTCTAATATTTTGAGATATATATTTGAATACTGAATATTCTGGATTTTTGATTTTCATGCACTGTAAACCGTCATCATCAAAATAAAAACAAAAAAAGGCTTGAAATATTTACTTTATGTGTAATTATAAAAGCTTTGCCCATGAAGAAATCAAAAAACTGAAGCAGAAGTTAACAGAGCTTACAGACAGCAAGAAAGAAAAGCTACATCACCAACTGAAAACTCCTTAAGTCATGTCAAGGAAAAAAAAATCGAAGAAAAGGAACAGGAAAAAGCCAGGCTCCTTGAGGGCACAGACCAGGAAATAATTGAATTAAAGACAGTTGTTGCTCATTAGACAGACAGAGCTTTTCAAGAGTGAAAAAGGTCTCATCACTGAAAATCTGTTCAGGGCTCACCTAGAAATAGCTGTAAAGAACACAACAAATCAACAACTGGATGATACAATTACAGAGCAGAGTTATGAGATGCAAAGAAAGGATTTAAAGCTGGGCAGGATTAAAACGGAAAATCGTTCCATGAGGGACCAGCTGGAAAAACTTGAAGATGCAGCTTAATGAAACAAACAGAACACAGAAGATCTGCTTAGCTTCTGCTTGTGAGACACAGTCCATGCTCCAGCAAAATTTTGCCAAGATGGAAGTAGTGAAGGACAAGTTAGTGAAAGAGCTAGAAAGAACAGGTCGTACAGCAGCAGCAAATTATCAATCAGCAGGGAGCTGAGAAGGTAATTAAGGCTGTCAAGCACCACAACAAGGACCTGCATAACTCTAACATCCAACTGAAGACAAAGTCTAATTTTGTGATGCGCAAGGAGAGAAGGTGGAAGACAACAAGTCCTCAAATCTCCTATAAAATGAGAATGTGCCAGCACCAACACTCTGAGATCCAGCCACATTTAAGAAAATTGCAAGAGGAGAAGAAGGAAAATGAAGAACTGACTTAGACGTTGGCTTGGTGGCCAGATGACGCAATACAGAAGCACCACCTGTGTCAATGAAATATCAGAGACATGAAGAAAGAGTTGACGGCTTCACAGGCTGAGTGTACTTTGTACAGGGAAATGTACATCAGTGAGAAAAAGCAGAACATCAGGCTGACAGAAGAGTTGCAGAAGTTGGACAAATCAGGGACAATCCGCCTTCCACCTATTTCAGATAAGAACCGGTGTCCCACTTAGGACAAATCAAAGGACCTGTGTGTCTACATTCACCAAATCTATGGGATCGGCTGACATCAAAAAAAGCTAACCTAAGCCTCCTGCCAGCAATCGGCCATTCCAACTTAAAACAAAAAGGTTTGCTTCCTGCTGTTCTCCACCAAGTTCCAGTTTGAGTCTGCGGACAAATCGACACACCACATCAAACCCAACACTTTAAGGATCAGATGTCATCATTTAGCCATTCCAACTTAAATGTGAATTCCAGTATTTTTGAATCTGGGCTCTAAATTTACATGTTTGGGTGTGTACATGATTCAAACTTACCAACAGTTCTGGAATCGGTCCAGCAGATCGCCTCAGCTGGCAGGTGCCACAAGGCTGCTATGGCTGTAACATAATCCTAAACATCCACTAAAAAGTGCTTGTTTATGCCACAATCTCTTTAAAAATGTAATCAGTAACGTAATCCAAGTATCACAATATTGAAGTAATGTAACTTGATTAATTTCAGTTAGTTTTAGATTACCTCAATACCAAACATATGCAAATAAAGTAAGGAAAAAATAAATATCAATAAGATGACACAAGTGTGTCTTCTGTAAGAACCAGTACCGGGGTTCCAGTGTAACTTAGATGTGATAAATGATGGTAATTCTTCAATCAGGGCCTTAAAGATAAACAGATATATGTGATTATTACGTCTCTCAGACAAAGAAAGCCAACCAACCTTACCGAGGATGCAGTGATGGGTGGTATAGCTGTCACCAGTAATGACTCTCAGGGTTGAGTGGTAGACTGAGTGGGGGCCCAGGTGTGGCGGCAACAGTATTTCTGTAAATTACATCAAAGTAATCCAAAATTGCTTGAGTAGTTCAATCCGCTTCCTACAGAAGACAGGAAAGCTGGATTTATTTCTGAAGAAAAAGCAATTTTTTGGCACAATTTACAAACTAGATCACTGATATGATATTAAAATGTAAATTAGTCATCAAGCCAGATACCAAGATACTTGATTTCTGTTACCCTTGCAATAGCCCATCTGTTGACAGTGGAGATTTTGAGATTACATTAATCCATGATTTCCGATCTTGGAGAAAATATTACTACAATAATGTTGTTTTACTTGCATTGTTGGTACTCAATGCAATGCTTGAGTGCGATAAATGCTTCTGGAGGGTGCTAAAAAAAAGGCTGCAGGTTCTCAATGGCCAGCTGTACAGAGTCTGCAATACAATATACAATGGAATCAATCAGTGGAGTGGAGGTATAAAGTAGCAGTAAATAGAAATAACTCAAGTGAAGTACAAGTACCTCAAAATTGTAGATGTGAGTGGATTGAGTAGATGTCCTTAGTTACATTCCATTACTGCTGAGCTGCACAGCCACATTTGAACCTAGACCAGAAGGGACAGCAACTATTAGAAACATCCACATGACAAAAGTACACTAAGGTACATTTTCTAAAAGCATTTCAGTATGCTTTCATGTGCTGAAAATAAGTGCTCTTACTTTGTGTTAAACCGCACAAAGGTTGAAGGGTTGAACCAAGTGTATTAAAAGCTGTCATACAAAGGATCACAAGTGCACTTCTTTACATGTGAAACGTTCCAAAACGATCAGATTTTAAAACATTTTTTACATCCGCACAAACACAATATTCAATCACCAAACCAATTATTTAGTTTAACTATGCAACAGTTCATCAAGTGTGAAAAAGTTCAACCTGCAAGCAAAGCAAATAAACATCAATTAACACATTGAACCACCTACAATCTTATTACAAGATTCACAACATAGGGAAATAACACAGTACAAGTTGCATGTGTTTGTTAGCATACTGGAAAGGTATCAGAGTGAAATGTTTTTTTTTGTGACTGCAGCATGAGTTCATAAGATGTTGTTGTTTTTTTTTCATTATTTCCCATAATTCACTCTGACAAAAATGGTACATTTGCTATTTGCAAGAACAAAAAGCTTTTAAAAATGGAACAGCGCAACCCCCGAACATCAACTCTGCACCCGCCCATCTCATAATGCCACAATGAAATGAAATAAACATCATATGTAGGTGAAAAAAGTGATGTCTAATGCAACATTATCTAAAAAATAAACTGTGTCTCGCTGATGCAGAGCTTTTCCAGCTGAGTCTGTCTCACCACCAAGCATTGATCAGGACTGATCTGATGAGAAAAATCTGAAATACTGAACACTATAGAAGTTCACAACATCCTCTGAGTCAACATCTGTGTCTGTAGAGCCCTAAAGATGAGGAGAAAGAAGAGGGTTTGGTTAGGTTACAAGTTATCATAAAAGGGGCTGTTAGGGTTAGGGTTAACATTTCCAGGAAACAGAAACGTTCATCTCTAAGTCACCACCAGGAGTTCCTCTTCCTCAAGTGAATTTATTGGATTTCTGATGTCCCATTTGCCGAAGCTGATCAGGAGCGTGGCACTGTCTGCAGAGGACGATCAATCCAGCCATGGATGCTGGAGACATGGTAGAAAGACGCAGTGAACACAGAGGAGGTGCAATGTGAGGTGTCAATAAGATCGTCTTCATCAAGTATGTGAAACACATAAGTACCAGCTATCAAACGTCACATCACGATGCCTGTTATACAGTAGATCTATTGCTGCTGTCCTTGTGATGTTTTAGGTTGACAATAACTCATCACACCGAGCTACCAAACCACCGCATGAGACTACATGAATGAATGTTTAAACAGGCCTGAGCATTTTGTTCAGTGAACTGATTTTTAACCTGCTTTCATCACCACACCCATCTTCAGACATTCAAGGGTGCTGCAGGAATGAGTCCTTAAACCCTCAAATAAATGAATATTTTTGCACTTTCCATTACCTCGTCACAAAGTCAATGGGTTTTCAGTTAAAAGCCTGAAATAAGGTCTGCAGTTAGTACAAACTTATGATATTTCCACATTCTGTTCTAGGACATAAAACAAGTCAGTGAACAACATGTTTGAATTAACAGTGTGTCTTGCTAACAAGTGTCTAAAGGAGACTACAGAGGTTGTCGGGGACATTAAACGTCATCACACCGAACATGCAGACTCATCTATTCACTAGTCCGTCTTAACAGACCCACTTTAGTTACAAACTATTCTAATTTAAGACTTGTAGATCAGTTTATTGTAAAGTGTTTATTGTACAATGTGAAGACTTTTAGTGGTGGGGATGTTGAAGTCACGTGACCGTGATGTAGTTTGTTTATAGTGTTAACTTTTTACTTCTGGCGGTTTCATATATACTTCGAAAAATCACAAAGTGGTGTTCGTCTGTGGAGATTATCTTGCTGAACAAAATAGTATAAGCATCATAAACGTGTGTTTGCCAGAGTTTAATTTCTGCAATTATCTAAAATCCAATGGAAAAATCCCATAAGCTTCATGTGGAGGGAACCAGGGCGATGCGAGCTTCCAGGTCAGCCTACAAATATACGTCATCCCTGCAGCACTCTTTTGGTTAATGTCCCGTTATGGCTTTGATTTGCCTGTTGTTACTTTGGTCTTCCTTCTCTGTTCTGCTTGGAAATTACACTATATAAATGAAAAATAAATAATAAAAAGGGCCCTGCCTTCTGTCTGTCAAGGTACACAGAGACAGGTAGAGCATACAGGAAGTTGTAAAGTTTGGCAGAAAAAGTTTTTGTAACTGAAAATAAAAAAGAAGTCCACTTCAGCTACTTTCTTAGAACAGGAGCATTTACTTATTTCGGCCTAGAGCACATTCATCCTAATGAAAAGCAGTGTCATTTTCTCTGGGACTGCGTTACTCTGCAAACGCCGCCATGCTCGTTAGTACATTTTATTTTGAAAGTCCTGCCCGGATATTATTTGGACGGCGACAGAGTATCTCTTCCTGGTTGATGTGGACACAGGGAAGACCTGAGGGGTGAGGTCTGTTGTTGTGAAGTGGAGAAGAAAATCAGTAAACTTGACTCAGAACGCCATGGGATTCATCGAGTCAGTGAGCTTTTAAAACTCTCTTATTATATTTATTATATTTTATTCCGGACCTTCTCCCGCTCCGCCACCCTTTCATACCTCCAGTGTCGCGGTGCATCTCCCGTTAGCTCACTATGGGTTGTTAGCTGCTAACCAAAGTCGCTAACGTTACGTGCCAGTGCAGTGCACCTGTCACCGGCTTCTTTGTCCCACTCAGGTCGGTGGCTTCATTTCCCGATGAGTGCTAATTAATTGAACTTGTTAACATAAACGTTGGCTTGTTTTTCCCCTCACTTTCTCCAATGTGGAAGCTGTCACTGTGCCTGCACTGCCAAAGCTAGACAAAGAAGATGGACTGACGATAACTCCCTGCGTCCAGAAATGTATGATACGAAGTGTGTATGCGTCCCACTGGATATTTTTAAAACCCAAATAGTCTGCTAGTACCGAAAAGAGTAACAATAATGGCGTCCTCCAAAGTGAAGAGCGGAACCAACAGTGAGACCAACTCCCTGAAAGAAAGTAAAAGCAACGCCAGCAGTTTGGCTGGAGAAGCAGCACCACATAACAGGATATACTGCCTTGATGACCTGGAGACCATGGCTACAGTTGGTGAGTTACAAGAACATGTCTCACTAATGAACTGCCTGGACTGGACTGTTTCAAGTGGCTATAGTGTAACATACAGTAGTTTCCAAACTCCAGGACCAGAGATAAATAGATGATGCATGTAATAATACCACATAGCATAAGATAATGCAGTAGGATCTTGGACCTCAACACTGTAGTCAGGAGAGTCACAAACCTGACTTCATAGGAAATAGTTAAGTCCAAGTTCACATATTGGAATTTTTGTTATGTACAGTTAAAAACCCAAAGGGATTTGGGCTTCTATCATAAAACACATAGAAAACCAGCAAATATTCACATCTAAGCAGCTGGAACAGGTGTGTTTTTGTAATTTTGGCTTATTAAAGGACACATCACCCATCACTGTGAATCATTTGAACTGTAATATACCATGACACAGTGGAAAATGCCTGTGACAACAAGTCCAAGGTGGTGTCAATCCAAAACCAAAAGAAATTAAATTGTGTTATGTAGTACTGAAGGTGTGTAGTAATTTCCATGTTTGAGTGGCTGGAACCAGAGAATCTCTGTATTTTTCCTCGAGAATCGACCTAAAATTAATAAATCAAAGTAATCTTTTTGATGATAATGATATGATAAAGATTCTTAGTCATCCAGGTTGTGGTTATCCAAGGAGGGTTGAATCTGGGGAAACTAGACTTGGTTGTAGATACTTGAAAATGTTTTGCCTCTCATCCAAGGGGCTTCTGTCAATCTAAATGACTGATGGAGATGCCAAGCTAGGTTAGATTTAATAAATGGGACCAGTTGTGAGTTGTTCTTAAACAGTATTGTTGAGTGCGCCAGTCTATACACTGATCCAATACCACATGTTAGAAATGACATACTGCTACTTCCCAGCAGTACACCTGTACAACAGGTTTTTTACTGCACAAGTAGCCAATATTCAAAAACGGCAAAGATTTGTATAACTTAAAGTACATCCATAATTTACATTAACAACCATACAGGTCTTAGGAGTATACAGGGGTTAAACAACAACAACAACAACAACAACAACAACAACAATAATATATTTTTAATGCACTGGTATTAGGTTTGTACTCTGTGTTGACTGATACGTTGTTGTAACATCTCTACCTGGGTCTCCCCACCAATCAGTTAGATCTGAAGAAGCCCATTTGATAAGAGGCTAAACATTTTCAAGTATCTACAACCAAGTCCAGTTGCCTTAGATTAGACCCTCCCTGGATAATCAAATCAAAATCATGTTGATCTACTGATAGACTGATTGATATATAGTTGGTATTGAATGCTTGGTTATTTTTCTTGTTTACATATTATTTAAGCAGATATTGGTTAATTGCGTAACTTTA
This sequence comes from Pagrus major, assembly GCF_040436345.1. Classification (NCBI taxonomy): domain Eukaryota; kingdom Metazoa; phylum Chordata; class Actinopteri; order Spariformes; family Sparidae; genus Pagrus; species Pagrus major. Next base: position 5,900,080 of record NC_133238.1, read on the forward strand.
CATATTTAGACTGTATTACACTGAAGCAAAGTTCATGTACTGCTGCTTGTGTTGAGGCATAAAATGCTGTTGCTGTTTGGAATATGTAACCATCAAGCAAGGAATCTCTGTCTGTCTGTTGTTCGCACATCTTTAGAACCGTTCATCCGATCTATTTCACATTTGGCAGGTTTGTTACTGAGGACCCGGGGAAGTGTAGTGTTGAATTTGATGCAAATTTGGACATGCGACACATTTGATATTAATACATTTTAAACAGCGAACACTGCTCTCTGCACAAGCCGGGGCGTAGCTTCAGCGCTTTGGCTTCATGGCTATGCAGATTGAAGCTGGGCTCACACGTGAACTGTGTCCGTGATCTCATGGGGAGATTAGTGTTGGGCAACAACTTGCTGTGGTAACGAGAAAAAACAAAAACGGAAGGTTGAACGAGTCTTGATGAGTGTTGAGACGCGGTCAACCCCTCACATTGCCCAGCCTTGTACAGTACATGAGTAAGACTTTTTATATCTGTGATTAAGCTTAACTTGGATAGACAGTTCTCAGCACCATTAAAGTTTAAGCAAAATTTTCATGAAAGAAAAAATAAAACAAACTGAATGTAGAGCTAGGTGATGCTGACCGAATCACATTATGACAATAAGAAGCTTTTACCAATTAAATGTACTTATACCAAAGTTTTCAATGACTACATATTGCAAATCCCAATAGTCTCAACAACTAATTTCATTTTGACCAGACATCTAACTATCCAATCAGCCAGAAGTCTCACCTAGAAATCCAGAATCATAACCTCCGTAAGACAATATTTTTCGAGTCATATTTTAAATATTTTTACTTTTAGTGATATTGAGATTAATGTGACAGCTCATTGTGATATAGATTCTACATCATATCGTCTGGCCATGCTGCGAACAATCTGAACTGATGGTGTCATATCAGGATCTCAGCACTTTATCAATATGTCACCCAGCCCCAGCTGACCTACTTAATCCTTTATCTTCTTGTCCTTTTTATATATTTTGTTTGGATAAACACTGCTGCTGGCTGAGGTTAGTCCACCACAGTCTGAAAAATGTAGAGCACAAAGAAGGACATACTTAAAGCAACATTATGTAGAAATTGGCATTTTGCTTGATTTCACAATTTTTGAAAATGCGACCAAATCTGTTGGGTCGAAAATATACACAATTAATTGAGTGACCAATTTTGGTGATTACAGAAACTAGTGTGAATCAAATGTTCTTTGTAGCATGGCCTCTTTACTTCTTCTGAGTGATTATGATCGATAATGGCTGATTACTTTTCTGGGCCCATCATAATAGGGCATGTTTATTATGTAGGGAAAGGTAATTTAATTAAGAATAAATCATAACACTTTCTTTTTAGAGCATAATTTCTCGTGTTTGATGAAGACAGGAAGTCAATTTTTTGCTTTGTTTTACAATATGTGTACAGTATGGAGCATTAAAATCTTAAAATTGGGAGTTTAACATTTGGTAAATCCAAACTATAAACTATGCTCGATGGGTTATTTTGTGGATCGTGTAGATCTTGAGTCAGTAAGTCAATACGACTCCAAACAGCAATAACCCTAGCAAGCAGCATTGAACTGGTTCATATTTTCTCAAAACTTCATAGATCAATTATCAGAAACAGCCTGAACTTGTGTTCCATAAGTCAGAGGTGTGTAAACTTGCCGGTTAGTCAAGTTTTCCGAGAAGCTGACATGCCGATGTTAGTTTGTGTTCAGGCAAGGACCTACCCTTCAGGGAGTTAGTCATCACTGTTTGTCATGTCCAAAGTGTGACTCACACTTACATCATTGGATTACACAGTATCTAAGTAATTACAGGGGAAAGTCACTTATTTTACTTGGATAAAATTATGAAGTTATGACATTTGATATCCAAAATGTCAGAGGTTAAATGCACTGTGACATCTAAATCCTCTCCTACAAATGTTTTGCCCTTTATTCAATGCTATAGCGCAGGTACAGCAACCTGACTGGTGTGGAAAGGCGTATGACCTCAAGGCTGTGATTCTAGTTTTTATGTATAAATAGATCTGTATGATACATTTATGGCTTGTCACACAGTAGTAATGTATGCTTTTCTTGCGTTCTGATATGGCGGCCTACGAGCCGCACCCAACCCCTTCAGCCTCTGTCCCGGTCTTCTGCTGCTCCTCTCGTGTCACTTACCCTCCAGAGCTGCTCTTCGCTGTTGGAGTTTGTCCGAGCCGGAGCGCATACCTCTGCCAGTCGCCACTAACAGATATCAGTCATCTAAATATGCCTGCTTTTTTTCATCCCATGCATTAGTGTTTAATTAATATTGAAATTATTGAAATATTGATACATATTGACAATGAATATGTGAAACAGTTTCAATACACATCTTCTGCAGTATCCATACACCAGTACCAGCTGAATTTTCTCTCTGACTGCTAGTTGACACACACACACACATACCCCATGGTATTGAATATCTATATTTTTCGAATTTAGTATAATTTTATCTGGCAATGCTACTGAAAGTGTGAAAATTCCTGGATCAGTCCGTTCATTCGTATCTGCAACTAAGGTTAATGGGGTCTATTCTGGGCTGAGACCTAGCCTCCTTTCAAGTTTTGTGGGAATCCGTTTGGTAATTAGTGTAATCGTACTGACAAAACAACCAACCAACCAACAAATGGAAACGGGTGAAAACTGGTACCTATCTAACCAGTCTGTCGTCTTCATAATTTAAAAGCAGTGCTGTGATTTACTGTTGACAGTGTAACAGTGATGCAGACTGATCATAAAAGGCCAGATGGTGATAGGATTGATAGCAAACACTGCATAGTGATGACACAGCATCCCTCAAACCTTTTTCATTAATAGTAATAGTTTGATTTTGCAGGCAGATTTAACGTACATTGTGATTTATGATCTCATGCTGCATACTTTACGGAAGACATCGAGTTCAATAATATGCATTAAGCTACATGTGGGCAACAAAGCCTGGGCTTAATGCCTGTCAGGGAGGTGTGCAGCAGGGAACGACATTCATCCTGTGCTGTTGGGAGAAAGCTCCAAGCTTATGAGCCCTGCATAAAAATCCAATTTGCCAAGCCATTTTGTCTGATGAGAGGGATTTGCAGCCTAAAACAAATCAGCTAGAGCTCTTTATCTGCCTGCTGTTGTTTAATTGTCATTGAAATCATGAGGCAACTCTCTTGCGCCATTACATTTATTCGTTGCTGTGGTAGCCTATATGACCCAGACAATATCACTTGAAGGCATTACCAACTGCAGCCCTGTCAGAGCAAATGAATTCATGAGCAACATCCCCATCTCCAACATGCTATTTAGGGATTTGTTGATCTAGCTCATATGCATCTGTTGCTCATAAAAGTTGCATCCTGCCAGTATAACAATTTCAAGAGTTGCGTGCAGTGCATTTGTTTTCTGTGAGCCCCAGAAACAGAGCAGGTGGAAGAGGAGTTGGGGATGACCCAGTTTCCAGAGGGGTAAATATCAGTTACAGTACATTACTCTCTGCAATGAACTAGCCATTTCTAGTCTCACTGCCTTTGTCCCTGTTTGGTTTCTGATAACAATCCTGGCTCAGGAAATACCAAAGAAGCAGCCATATGATTTACAACATCACTTAGTGTGCAGAGAGAATAGCTTATCTTGTTCTCCCTCTCCCCATCATGTATGTTTTCAAACACTCACACAATGCAGGCCTTGTACAATAAAGGGGTTGTTAGGCAAGGTGAAATGTGCACAGGTTTAGCACATTGTTATGCAAAAAAGCAGCGGGCTTTCATACCTGACATACTGTACCTCCTATCTTATCATTAAAAGCAGTGCACCTTGTGTTTCCTCGGTGTGGCATTGCAATTTGATGTCATTTTCATACAGTATTATCAGCTTCAACCTGATTGGAAGAATCTATTTTCTCCCCCCTTTGACTTTGGTGAAACTAAAGGCGTCAGTAGGCTTCAAATGCAGTGATTAAATGTGTCAAATGTAGTGCGCATTGAGGGCCCATGTCCAACATTTTGTAACTTTTATTTTAAACAATTATGCCCACTTAACACCGTGATTGGCCAGGTGTGCAGAGGCTTGACAGTGAACCTCTCTCTCAAGCTCAGGTTGTTAAACATTACAGAGTTAGGCTAATAGCTAATAGAGAGTTTGGAAGTGGAGTTGGTCCCCCGCAGCTGCCCAGCGCTCTGGGTGCATAGGACGGGTTACAGAGGACAAATTTTGTCTGAACATATGCAAGTACTAAGAAATGACAAAGCAATTATAAATATCAGTCCTGTCAATATAAATGTCAAATCCAATGGAGCTAGTATGCTGCTTCTGTGCTTCTGTGCTTGTTTTGCTATGGCAACAGCGGCACATGAAGATGCAGCAGCTGGTAGCTCCTCCAAATTTCGCTACATTTTTGTTTAACTGATATTCTTTTAGCTTTATTGCTGAAACACGTATTGCCTGTGGCAGAAATACTGTCATCAGCATTGAAGAAGAGAGTGTGTACTGTTTGGGATTACTAGCAGCAGACTTTGAGGTGATCACGGCCCACGGGATCTTTCATCCATCCAACTAGACCAGCCGGACTGCCCAAGAGGAGGTAGAGAGTCAGAATAAGAACCCTGCTAAGCCAGCTTGGTTTAAGGCTGCTCCTGGCTAATGTCTGGCCACAGGAAATGGAAATGGGCAAATAGGACTCAGGCCGGCCAAACAACATGAAATCAGAGACCTGTCTCCACCACAACATAGTAACTGTATATGTTTTTTGTTTTGTGTAACATGAATGAGTTTAAGAACTTTCATTTTGTTATGCAACCCTGTGTTGTATAATGACCGTTGTCTCAGATTTGGAGCCTATTATCATCAAGATTTATGTAGGTCTATAATTTATGATAAGAAAATTGTCACAGGCTGTTATTATGTGATAAAATGTGCATACATATGACCTCATTCAGCCAAACCCCTCGGGATAACAAACATGCACAAATGAACACTTAACATTTTGGGAGCTGTCACTGTCATAAAAAGTTGATAAAGAAACCTTTAGCCAAAAAATCACAAACTCACCATGGGGAGATTGTATATTTAAAGGAAAGTAAATCTATAAAGGTAGAGAGAAGATCAAATCAAGTATTTAAAGGAGACCTATTATTCTTTTTCGATCTTTTCCCCTTTCAGTGTGTTGTATATGTTCTTTTGCATGTAAAAGATCTTGAAAGTTAGAAAGGTCACACTAGGGCTAGTGCGACGCGTTGACGTAATCGACATAATCGATTTAAGTAAATATGTCGATGTATGTAACGTGCGTCAACGCGGAGGATGTAATCAGTACTACTCTAATGCTCGAGCACTTGAAGTGGAAGCAGCAGCTGGATTCACATTGGATCCGGCAGAGCAGCGGTGTTGCGGTGTGGGAGTCACTCCATGGTCCGTGTGTGTGTGACATGTTGGGAACCCCCGCTGATCAGTTTACTGAAAGACAGAGCTGCTCTGTTGTTGTGCTACTGGCATGCCGGTCCTGTTAGTGATTGTTTGTCTTCATCGACGGATTAAAAATGACAGTAAACAGCCAGGGTGAGGATGATTACTATTCAAGTAGTAACCCCCCAAAAAATTTAAATGAGCATGTCTCCTTTAGATATTTTCAAGATGAAATGATCTATTATATATTTATTATTATGTTATTATTATATATTTACAAGCTGTATAACACCCTAATCCAGAGTTTGAGAAATAAAGAGAAGCTCAGACAAACTATTTACATTCCTAAACTCCACTCCTACGGCAAGCTGCGTCCTGCTGCCTGTAAGTTGGCAACCCTGACTGTATTATAATTCATATCCTGTGTTATAAGACTAGTAGCTCCTGAGTGCGTTTGGTTGGTTGGTTGAGCAAGAGAAAGAGAGCAGGCGGCAGACAGTGAAGTTGTCAGTTTACCAGTAAATGTACTGTGTAGGTTACAGTTTGTCAGTGAATAAAGGCTGCACCTTCTCAAGATCAGAGTAAAACTCTGATGTGTTGTTTCCCAACAGCTGGAAAGGTGAATGGGGGGGCGACATCATTAAAATGAACAGCTACAATTCCCGCCTACGTATGGGTGATAGTATCTGCAGTGGAAAAAGAAGGAGAGAAAAGTACCTGATACAAGAAGTATGAGTTGAGACGCACCCTGCAGTGGAAACACATCTTTTGCTATACTGCAGTTTGTTGTTCTTTTCCAGCTGACATATACGGCAATAACTAAAATCGCTGATAATCTTGGCTGATTGGTCGGCAGTAGTTTATTGTTGTGATAAATGAGTTCAGACCTATTTCTTACAGGTTTTACTGTTGATTTAATTTTCACATTTATTGCTCTTATAAAACAGCCTCACCTAACCTAACCTGTACTGGCTTTATGGGATCCTGTTCAAAATCAACATGATGTTTCAAGAGATGTAGTTACATAAAATGTTTTTCATTGCTTGAAAAGTTTGACATTACGGCGAAATTAGTTATTCTTACAGAGATGGTGTATTGCAGGGTGTTTGTTGCTATGGCAACACTAATAAGCCTGGGACAAAGGTTCATTGTGGGTAAAGGAACGAGACAGACAGCATTTCATTAGGAAGTTCCAGCAGTTCCATGTCTGTCTCGGAGTGGCTGTTATATCACATATTGTCATCAGCCATTTATTGTCTCCCTCGCTGCTCATCAACACTGCAGGAATGAAATGCCAAATGGTTCTCCTCAATCTTAGGAGGAAAACAACAACACAGAGCTCAGGGCAATATAATGCCACAAAATCTGTATTCATTCATTCTGTATTCAACTTGATGGGCGTTCTGTTTTTTACATCCAAACTCAACTTGTTTAGGACAGTTATTTCTAAATTTTTGTCTGAGACCCTACCTAGCCCTTTGTGTCCCGGTGGGTTAGGGTTGGATATCCATGCTCTGAAAAGGACCACAGCTTGCATTTCATTGTACAACCCTGTGTAGTGTTTGTGCAGCTCTTAAGTGCTGATGTTGGTTGGCTGTTTTAAAAATTAAAGCAGTTTTTTGTTTTTTTGTTTTACATTTTTACAAATTTCAAATGTGAACTTACCAGGTGATTTATAATTACATGATACAGATGACTGATTCAACTTCTACCCAAGATCATGCAAAACAAACCCTGCAAAACCTGCCACTGTTCCCATGTTACTTTTCAGGTTGACCTCACTGCAAAAAAACTTTTCTACACTACTTCAGATGTCAAATTGACCATATTCTGTCATTTTACATTCAGAATTTCATCATTCTTTTTTGGATTTTTCATCAGAGATTTGAAGATGTCATTTTTCATGATGTTATCATCAGTTACAGCTGTAGAGGAGATCAGTTTTTGATGAATGAATTCTAAGAACTTTAATTGAGTGCATGGATTATTGGCTGACACTGATTGCCCTGAATATTTATTTTTGCATGCATTAATGATAAATGACAGGTTTGAACATCAGTGTGGTACAGCACAGCACCCAAACATAATCAATAGATGCAGAACATTAGATAAGAAGTTGTTTGTCATGGTCTAATTCCCCAGTATGCTTTGGATTCCTGTCACATTGGTTAATCCTCACCCTCTCTCCCCCACCTCAGGAACAGGGACTTTTGGCCGAGTCTTCCTGGTCAAGGACAAGAAGAGCAGGGCCTTCTACGCCCTAAAGCAGATGAAGATCCCCGACGTGATCCGACTGAAGCAGGAGCAACACGTCCACAACGAGAAGGAGGTGCTGACAGAGGTCAACCACCCATTCCTCATCCGACTGTGAGTGTGCTCCCCAGTCTTACCCACAAACACACCGGGGGTGGCAGGGGTCACGGTCTACTGGGTGAATTTTCCAATGAAAAAGGTCAAAGTTCAGTGAATTCTGACACATTGATTCCAATAAAAAATATAAATATCTACTGCCAAGTCCCCTGTACTGTGTAGATAATCAAATTAACGCAATATAAGATAAGAAATTGTTCAGCAGTAGTCGCAGTACAAAGTAGGAACGAGTGCAAATATAATTTATTAAGTAGCAAATTCACAATATACACAATGCCAAATATAACAGTATGGATCATAGATATGCATGAGAAGTGGTGTATAGCTAAGCACAATATCAAGTTTATATGGTTAATTCACATTTTATTACAATCGAAAAGAACAGGGCTGAAATGGAGGCTTGAGCCACCCAAGCAGCAACCTCAAGGGCTGGAAAATGAAGCCATTTACATTTAAGGGCATTTAGCAGACGCTTCTGTCCAAAGTGACTTACACCTTGCATGGCGATGGCTGCCATGCAAGGTTCTGACCAGCACGTCGGGAGCAGTTTTGGGGTTCAATATCTTGCCCAAGGACACTTCGACATGCAGACCAGGGGAATCGAACGAGCGACCTTCCGATAACAAGACGCTGGCTCTACCCCTGAGCCACAGCCAGTGTGGAAGTGCCACAAAGTGCTATTCGTTTAATGGCCACTGGAGGCCGGTTCCAAAAGTGATTCAATTCCCATAGAGCTCCATGTTAAAATGCTCAACCTTACAGCAAAAAAACATGTTTACAGCCTGGTACAGTTTTGGTCTCTTAAGCTAATTTCTGTACAGGGGTGATTTATAGAACTCGCTCTGTTAAATTATATTAATGGTTGAATTCTAAGTGCTGTATCGTAGGCAACTGGACTTGAAAAGTTGCCTACGATATAGCACTTAGAATTACCATAACCTGGATGACTGAGAACCTTCATCAATATTGAGGGTTAAAGCTCTGCATAACTAAGTGCGTGGCAGCTTTGAGTGATAGCAAGCCACAAACTATCTGATGGACTTCACCTCAGCTATTTCCAGTCACTGATCTTCACCTCTCCACTGTGTTTGTAATGCTGATGCCTTTTGGAGAATTTTTCTTGCAAAAACTGGACAAATAATATGGCTTGCTGTGCAGTTAATTGGACTACCAGACCGGAGTAGTGGGACAGATGCCGGTGTTTTGGATTAACGAGTGACCCTGTCAGCGTTAACTGGCAGGCAGCTGCTGGAGCTGGGGAGCTCTTGAGGAGACAGCCGTCGGCAGAGCCCAGAGCTTCTAAAGGAATAAACACCCAGAGTCTATTTACAGCCTAAGGAACCTTCTCAGCTCCCCATGCTTCTGCTGTCCATCTTTAGACAAGAGATATATGAATTATAAAATCTGATTGCTACAAGAAGAAAGGATTTTCTGTGGTGCATTGTGGTAGTAACAGTCTAATGCTGAGGGCGCTCCTGTGCAGTACTGGCACATCGTGGAGAGGGTGGGAATCATTGCCCATTGTAACTGTCTGTGAGACAGATTTAATTGTGTAAATTTATGTTTCACATGTTACAAAGATACAAAAATAGGTTTAAATTCATGACAATAAATAAGAGAATTAAAAAGGGTTTATGTTGTGTAAAAATGTAATGCTAAATGATTTCAGTTGTGATTTAAAAACCTTCATGTGAGAACATTTTATTTTGAAAGTGTATAGTCACATGACCCTGGTCTGTTTTGAGGGTGAACTGTGGGATTGTGGGTCAGAAGCAGAAGCGGGACCACAGACATGGAAGTAGAAAGTCATGGCACATGGTCAGAGCTATTTACACTGTGTTCAAGAGGCGCAAACGGTAACTGTGCTTTTGTTTTATCTGTATTTCATTTCTTGGTTGTTTACAATATGCTTGAGCATACAGTATCCTTTTCATGTGTTTATTTATTTACATTGAGTTAGCATTAGCTTCAATGGACTCATATGGACTCTTATGCTTTTACTTATAGTTTTCACGGTGTTCTACGATTTTGTAACAACGTCGGTGGAGGAGGAGAAATAAAGCTGAAAATCTAGACATCAGTACGAATCGTGGTCTTTTGTTGGACCGGTGTAGCTACACCCATTATAGTCTGCTGTTTTTGCTGATTCCTCGCCCCGGGCACACCAAAGAATCAACCTCAATCCTCATGATAGAGCAAGCCTTTCTGATGAGCTGCTGATTCTGTTGGTGTCGACTACCCTCACTCCACTGCCCCAGCACACACAACAGCAACAGAAATAGCACCAGCTATCTCAGGCTGAAAGAACATTGTATCAGAACCAGAATTATCAGCATAGTGCTGCAGACATTGAATGGAGCCTCCACAGGAAGTATAGTCATTGCTGCCCCCTCTTGAACACAACCTCAGGTTTCTTAGCCAAGTCCAACTTGGTGTCCGGTGTCCTCCCAGGTACAGTATCTCTGAGCAGTGTCCATAGCAAACGCCTGGATGGAAATAGGCTTAGGGGGTGTTTTCTACCAACTGAAGTCTAATACCAACTCTTTGGTCACACCAGTGTTGAACTGTTCCATTTGCCTCCCTCCACTTGCTGATGCCACCCAAAGCTGGAGAGTTGTTCGATACTTCTGGAAGTGCATGGAGTTGTATCTGAAGAGAAAGTGTGTATCACAGTGTATCCATCCAAGCAGCACTTTTGTGCACTGTCGCCTGTAGAGCCGTTTGATGTGCCACAGTCTCTAAGCACAGGTTTTGGTTTTGGTCACTGTACAGGCATGATGACCCAAACCTGGCAACCTCACTGTGACCGTAAGCTAGGCTAACAACATCTTGGCTCCAGCTCCATACCAAACACATAGACTCTCATCTCGCTTTTGAAAAGAAGTAAAATTACTTCCTTAAATGTTGAACTTTTCATTTAAAGTAACTGTGTTTTTTTAATCTAATGAAATATGGACCTTCATTGTCCACTGTCTCAGCAGATATTATTCGTAATAATATGAATCAAAGACCTATTCTGATAAAAATCTCCCTAATAGAGTAAATTTCCCCACTGATATAATCCAATATAATTTAAAGACTTAAGGAGCAGAAGAGGGAAATCAGCATGATTCTGTCCACAGATCAGTCATATTGGACTTTATTTGGTGTAATAAAATACTGCAACTGTTTCTCCAGAGCATATGCTGTACTTAGGTGATAATTACTCTTATCCCTGAGCAAATTTCTTTTGCATTTCTTGTAAGAATAACAACTTCCAAAAGTTTCTCCCATTTATTCTTTGTGGTAGTTTCAGTGTCATTTTCAATATAGCAAACTGTCTTGAGAATATAGCTAACACATTTCTCCTTTCATCAACACAGTGGTTATTAAATAAATAGTCTTGTGTTGCCTCATGAAATTATAGTAGTTTCTAAAGAGTGTTTAACTGGGTCTGTACAGTGCAGAAAATGAACAGATGTTTTCAAATGCATGGTGAGATGTTAAGGTCACCTCAACCTTGTACTAAACAGCACAGTATGATATGACGTTAGGTTACACTCGCTGTTATTAGGTAAGGACTCCTGTACATATAAGGCATCAACATTAGAGAAAGCCATACACAGTATAATGAGAGGCGTTTTGGGTTTGAATTGTTTTATTAATTAAACAATTATATTAAATGTAACAAATAGAATAAGGCTCATTATTTGCAGCTTTAGTTGTGTTATAGATTTCAAAGCACAAATAACTGCAGTTTGAAGCTCTGTTTCCTTCTTGTGTTGCTGCTCTCAAGTCTAACAGATGGATGACAGAAACCTCATAGCCTTCTGATGCTATCATAGCTGTGATCAAAGCTAGAGGAAACTCTAAATCTTGAATGTGTAGATAGCTGTTAGTTGTGTTGGTGGTGCGGCCAACAGTTTCACTACTAGATCATGTGTGTCGCTTCCCATCTATTTCTTGACTGTAATGTTATCATCTTATTTCCTGGTACACATCTTGGCTTTGGAAAGCTTCTAAATATAGAAAAGTTCTCTCCCCAGGGCACAGACTCTGATGTGTAATTGATTGACAGCTCATTAATCAACTTATTAGAGTTGAGATAATGGTGTCGTGCCCTTGCCAGCTTGTGTATTGCTGAACAGCGCAAGGGCTGTTACTGTAAAAACATTCCATGAATCTCACAAAAGAATTCCAACAACTCTGGCTTTGTTTTAACCACCACAAGTGTAATTTCCTCGTAATCGTAAAACAATTAAATGTGTGTATATGATTAATGGTATATGATTTATTGTAAAGCAGACTGACGCGGATACTAACATTTGACAAAAACAACATTTTCGATAAGGATTCCTTAAAGATATAATATGTTAAATTAAAATCTAAGAACACCGAGACCTTTGTAATATATTTTGTTGAGTTGTGAGCTGACATTATCCCAAACATTTCCAGCAGAAAGGCAGAGAGTGAGGAAGCAAGTGGGCAAACTAAACTAAACATAATGTGACTATAAGTTTAAAACATTACCTCGTCTGTGAACATTTCTGCCCGTATCATGTAGATACATTTTCATCAACAATGGTGGATGTAAAAAAGACACACTACTTACTTACTTTTGTATTGTTGGATTTAAGGAGAGCCCTGGTGGCAGAAATTACCTGCTGTGTGTTTAAACATGGTCGTCTTTTTTTTTTCTCAGTATGGCAAGTTTTTCCCTCACTCGAATCGAGGGTCTAAGGACAGAGGAAGCCCACTGAGGCAATGTGATTGTGATTTTGGGCTATATAAATTAAATTGATTTGATTTGATTAGAGCATTGTCACCAATATATGTTGGGAGTGACACATTTTACAGTGTAAGAATGCACTTCAGTAGTCAGTGCTCTGTGGTGGCCAAACTATGAAACTGAGTTTCCAGTTGACCTCAAACATATCTTTGACATTTATGTACTTACTAGAATTTTTCTGCATTGAGCTAATATTAGCTGGCCTTTTTATCGGTTGGTTACTAATCTATTGTAAATAAGGATTCAAGTAAACAAAAAGCATCATAAAAAAGACTTAATGGTGTGGATTTTGAACAGTTATCTGATGATTGTTGATTGACAACATAAAATATGCACAAGGTTGTATATGCACTATCGTATTATTTTGAAATAAATTGAGGTTATAGCATGAGAAAGCAGTAAAAAGCAAAAGGGAAGTGTGGAGATAAAATAGCAGTGTAAGAAAGAGTCAGTAATCGTCTCTGTGGCCAGCAGCCAGCACTTATGGAAAACACTGGAGCCTCCTCCATCTTCATCAGTGACAGTGCTCTCTTGTTTTTATTCCTCTGAAGTGCCCTTCCCGCTGAAATAGTTGTTGCACACTGCTCCAAACCACACTGGGGGATAAAAGAGCCAGAGACTGATACAGCCTCTCATTTTATCTGATTTCCTCAACCCGTCAGACAGTACTTTAACACTTTTACCTTCCGATGGACACATTGGACAACTGCGGACTGAAAAGCAACTCAGTGTTCTGTTTTTTTCCTAAAAAGACTTTAATATAACCGTCTCCATGTTATTTTACGTTTGTGTCCTGTTATTTCTCAGGTTTTGGACCTACCACGATGAGCGCTTCCTCTACATGCTGATGGACTACGTGCCAGGCGGTGAGCTGTTTAGCTACCTACGCAGCCGTGGGCGCTTCAGCAACCTCACTGGCCTCTTCTATACCTCTGAGATTGTATGCGCCATCGAGTACCTCCACTCCAAAGAAATCGTCTACCGCGACCTGAAGCCTGAGAACATCCTGCTGGACAGTGAAGGACACATCCGCCTGACCGACTTCGGCTTCGCTAAGAAGCTCTCTGACAGGTGATAGAAATAGCGTTGATTTTGATAACTGCAATTACAGAGTGATTTATAAGGAAGTTAAAATGAGCTGAAACTAATCAAATTGACGGTGAATAGAGTATAAGCAAGGGGAGATATTCAGAAAAGAGATAACAAAAATCGGGTAATACGTTTTCTGCATCTATGGAGTTTAAGAATGAATTTAAGAGGTGATTGATTTTCAGTCTGAGCTCAGACAAGTCAGTTCTAAGTCTGAGAGGCCTGAGTGAAAAGAGCTGCCCAGAGTTAGTTTTAAATCTCAATTTGTTTGTTCTCAATCTGGATTTGGAAGACTGGATGTAATCTGTTAATGTATACTTTTAAAGATCCGATTTGTAAAAAAAAAACACTCACAATTCTTTAAAAACTGACGCTTTGGGATGGCGGCTGACCCGCCCTTTAATCCCAAATCATCAGTTTTTTACGAGTCGGCAACACAGAGCGTCATTATTTGACGTGATGGAATGAGACTGAAAAATCAACTTCTCATACATCCTTCAAATAGGTCCTTTAAGGAGCTAATAACAACTTCTTCATAATATAAACTTGGTACCAGCCATTACCAGTTGGGTAATGAACTTAGTATTTTTAAGGGTGCCGACCGAATAACATTGGTAATTCCCAGGACAGAGTCACATTCAGGTCAATCAGTGCTAATTGTCTTTGGCACTAGGACCTTGTGATTAGTATTGTTCACTAATTTCTGACAATTTAGAGACTAAACTTCTAAATGCTTAATTTTTCAAAGAAATAATCAACAGATTCATTGATAAGCTGTTGAGATTATTTATGTTTAGCTGCATGCCTAAATTTCAGTCATACAAGAAATCTTAAAAATAGCATGAGGAGTATCAGACTCATGATTTTACATGATTTGTAGAGCTGCAACGATGCTAATTAATTGATTAGTCGACCAATAGAAAAATAATAGTCTAATATTTTGATAATTGATGAATCGTTCGAGTCCCTTTTCAAGCAAAATGTCAACAATTCCTGGTTCCAGATTCTTGACTGTAACAATTTTTGGACATTTTATCGACTAAACAATAAACTGATTGATCATGAAACTAATCGGCAGATTAATAGATTATGAAAATAAATGTTAGCTGTAGCCCTATTGATTTGCAGATGAGAGGGAAATCTTCATTTAACAAATAATATTTAAATAAAAAGGGTTCTATTAACCTTAAACACATGGGATCATTGCCCTTACTGCAGAGCTTATAGTTAAGCCCTTTTCAAACATCTGTCTATTAAAGTGATGGTCTTTTGTCATTCAGAGGTGTCCATTATATAAAAATCCAATATGGCTTTATCCTCTACTCAGACATAACCAGACATCATTTATTAGATCAAGTTTGCCAGTGCACAAGCATAGATGGACATTAAGTAACTTAACTTTAAGTTAAGTTCTATTCGCTAGTGTCATGTATATAAAACTCACATACTCACTGCGTACTTTTTAAAATGACTTTTTTAAGACAAGAGTTGTCTCAGTTGGCTAATGAAATGTTTCATAGTTAATTAAAGGGGCTCAAAGTAACAATTTGGAGCAATTTACTTGTAGTCATTTTTATTGGCTGTATGTGAGCAGATTGTAATGTTACGTAAAGTTTGAGTCCAAAGGATGTGACTTTATGCACGTTCTCGAGTGCCTCATCTCAGAGCCTCTCTCCACTCTGCTAATAGAGAGCAACAGTAGCTAACATTAGTTTAGAAATGGAGTCTGCTTACATAAACTAACGAGCGACTTCCAGCACAATACAGAAGTTCCACAGAGCCATTTTAACTGGTTTTATTTTCTTTGTATAGGAGACATTATAATGAAGTCTGTCATACATTTATACATTGAAGTTTGTGGAACAAGATGTGCATTTAATCTGCATTATCTCCTATGTATAACATTGTGGTACTGCAGCCTTTGTGTTAGTGTGACAGTTTTGTTTAAACTCGTCACAGTTTTGACCTCATCAGACTGCTGTCGTGACATTTATGTCAGTGTGATTCTAGCGTTTACTCAGACATTAGACCAACAAGGAAAATGACCTGCACAGTTATGTAATTAAGCATATGTACAAATGATATGCTACTGGGTTACAGTTGTTTCAATTAGAGGTGTGAATCTTCACTGGCCTCAAGATTCGATTTGATTACAATTCAACTGTCAACAATTCGAATGCAAAATGATTATCGATGCATCTCAGTGATCTATATTACTGCACATGGCTTCTTTTCATCATTTAAATTCACCTTTTATTCAGAAAGTCCTTCCAATAATCAGACTACAGCAGTCTACAAAATAAAAGCTGCATCTTTTCAATACATAAACATTACAAAAACAAAACATTTATCCATCTGCAGTGCCTTACACGTTTGTTGTAATCTACAATAATATTGTTTTCACATGGCAGCTTTAAGATAAGGCTTTCAATGACTCTGCTGCACACCTCTCTCAGAGTTGAATGGTAAGTTGGAAGCGCCTCCTCAGATCGTGGCTGATTAGCTGGGCTTGCTGTAACAGTTATTATTTATGGCTGCAGATGTTAGCTTCAGGTGAAAATAACTAACGTGATTAATAATTGTTGTTAGGCAGAAGTCATGCTCAGCGTGGGTCTTGTCCAATTTGTGCTTCCCAGCAAGTTCTTAAAATCCAACATGTGCCCTGAGAGGTCAGTTTAAAAACATACTTGGCAAGTTTTTTTATTGCTTGCAGATGATTTCTACATCACGATGCATCTTATAATCGAGAAACTTCCACACCTCTAGTTTCCATCAGAACTTTTCAAGTGTTTATGAATTGCATCTTTTTTTGATACTTGTTCCTTAAAACTTCTTTATTTCTTTGTGTTTTGGTACAATTGCCTTCTCTCTCATATCTTCCTGGAGTGTGTGTGGCTGCTCTGAATGACAGTTGGGGATGCTCCGCTCTCAGTTCACGGTGTTTGATGTCTGATTGATTGTCAGTAGGAGGTGAATGATAAAGCAGCTGTCAGTCCACACTGTACATCTGAGCTCATACTGTACATGCTCTCACAGGCTGCGCTGAGCAAGCTACACTTAGATTTATCTTCTATTTGTACAGTGTGGATTGGGTGGAAAATCCTGATTCAACTTGGAATTGAACTTGGAAGAAACACATCTAGGGCTTGGTGTAGTCTGGAGGTCATCCTGTTCCTCAGGATTCATTCTCAGGGCACAGTTACACTTTGTATTGATTTTCGACTGGTTGCATCAGTTTCAGTTTAGGAGACAGAAACTTTCTCCTTTCTTTAAAGACTTGAACCTGTTCTTTCATTTACAGGAAATTAGTGGTTGAAGAGTTTAGAAATGCTCCTAACATAAAACATTTTACATCAGAGGGTCATAACAAGGGCTGAGTCATTAGTGGAAATCAATATTGTGATATTAAAAGTGCAATATGTAAGATAGTCGATTGTTGAGTCTCATTCCCAGGTCATCAAATACTGATGGTTTGGGTTGGTGGCCGGCCTGACCTACCAAAACCCAACAGTGTCTGTATTTTGACAACCTGGGAATGAGACTCAACAATCAACCATATTTCTCCATAACAGCTTTTTGCACTTTTTTTTAATGAAAATGTTTTTTTGCGATTTGGCTATTCACTACTGGCTCTCACCCGCTGGTTAAGGCCCGTCTAATTAGCCACGAGCTGAATTTGAGGGCTCTTGAGATGTCAAACAGGTCTGTTACTCAAAATGATTTTTTTTTTCATTTTTACTTAATCTTTGACTTTTATAATAATAGGTTGATAAAAAGATTTTAGATTTTACTTGTTTGGATCATTGTACTAGTCCTACGTGATTTCATTAGTTCTGTGGTCATTTGAGTTTGATTTTGTAGTTCACTGTGTTTTTATAAATTATTATGACATGCTAAAATCAGAATGTTTGTTTTATTTACCACGTCCAATTATACAGTTTTTACAGGTCAGGACTGTGCTCAGCACCAGACGTTTATTGAACGCAGATCTATTTGGTATACGGTTTAAAATGTTTTCAAAATGTTCAGCTGCTGAGCGTAGTCTAGTTTACTCTCCCCACAGATCTGGATGTGAACCAATATCCCTCATATCCGTTTGCATATGCTTCTATAACTATGAAAGATCTGTTGGTCTTTTTGAATCCCCATTATCTAAGCTGCACATTGGCGACAGTAGTTGCAGGTTTCTATCCCTATTTGTTACAGTATTGCTAGATCAGGATTTTTTTTAGGATCTGCATCAAATTGATCACAGATGCCAGCCACCTAAATATGTCTGATTTTTTTCATCAAGATCCGTGCATTATTCCCTGAGAAATGTTGAAAAACATCTTGCAATGTCTGGGCCCATCTTCTATCCAAGTTTTGTGGAAATCTATTTGGTAGTTTTTGTGTAATCCTGCTGAAAACCCAAACAAACAAACATAACCTCCTTGGTGGAGGTAATTCAAACTTCAATAACTAATTTAGTATAATTTAATTCATAAGAAGTTGCTTGAAATCAGCCAATCAAATAAATGCAAATGCACATTTGTGGTTGATTACTTTTAACATGAATGCTGTGATCGTCGAGATGAAAGTTAAAAGCGGTTTTCCCTGTGACCTTTCCAGAGTTGTCCTCTGTCTGTGATTAAAACAAATTGCTGTGCAGTGTTTTGGCATCTGATTAGCTTGACTATCAGTGTCTCACTGTCCCACCAAAGGAGCCCTCACTTCAGAGACTGAATCCCTGCCCTCAATATGTCTAAAAGGACTTGCTTCTTGGATTGTCTAATAGCACCTGAAACCCCTTCCTGATGGAGTTTCTGATGGTGGGATTGGAAGTCGTGGGAATTGGGAATCTTACAGCACCAGCAGCCGGTTAGGTATGCCGATGTGAGAAAGTAGTAAGGGTTTAAAGTTCTCCTCAAAACCTATTTGTATGATTCATCGTGTCAAGACTACAAAGACACACATGAGACACAGAGCTGTTGGAGAGAGGGAGGCAGGAAGTCGTTTCTTTGGCGCATATGAATCCTTAAGCTCTTTCTTTTTGCCTGATTGGGTAAAAACATAATATTTTCTCTTTTTTTATTTAATTAGTTTGGCCCATTCCCTCATTACATGATTAAATTGTTAGTTGATGCTGACATCTATTAACTGTGTTCAAATAAATATAAAAGGAATGAGGAAAAGCCATCCTGCTCATGTCCTTTGTGTGTTCAATGTCCTTGAAAAGCTCATATTTTCTTCTGGGAATTTGAGGGTATCCTCCCAACTCCAAGAAACCCCTGGCAGTGCCACTGAAGGACAAACTTCCCCCGACTGATGTCATTTAGTGTGAATTAGATATCCAGTGGGCGAGGCCTCCCGGCGACCTCGGCAGAATTGAAAAGATGCACTGTAGAGGAGAAAAGACGGCTTTATATCTGCACTGCAGCCTCACTTACTGCAGTGTTTCTCCCAAGCGTTTCACCCAGCGCTGCGTTGACCCCCGCTGACATGTAAACATAATGGAGTAAGATTACATTTTCCCCCAGACTGGGAGAGCAAAACAGATGGGGAAGTAGATACCTCTCTGATGTGCAAGTGACTCACTTATATAAATGGAGGGCAGCAGAATAGCCTGGGATAGGAAGACAACCGCCTCATTGCCACAAGCTCTCTTGTACTTTTCCCTGTTCAGGATGTCATGGAGCATCATCACAGCCCAGTGCTCCATGTGCTGCCACAGTGTCCCCTGCTGGCAGACAAACTCACCAACACATTTCAACCGGAGGCTCTTTATGATGACACATGCCGCCCTGAAGATCAACAGCACGTGTGTCTTCTTCCCACCGCGAACACGCCTCCTCCATACCCCACGCTTTACTCCCCCATCGTCAGCAGCCTCCTCATCCACCATCAGGACCAACATCATTTCCATACAAATTACTGTCGCCATGGCAACTGGCCGAAAGAGGTCATTACCCAGGTGATATCGGTGACAGACGATGAAAGGCTGGCGGCGGGCCAAGTGCTCTTCATCAGAGGACAAGTGGATTTCACAGAGAACACCGTGCATGTTTGTTACACATGCACAAAGTGTCAGTCAGCTGCTCTGTCAGCCAGAGGCAAATAATCTGCTTTAGACTTCCTGTTATTGTTCACGCTCGACAGGCATCCTTCACTTATTGTCCTGTACTTGTATTTGGACTCTAGCCCTCATTACACTTTCATCCTGTGGTCGCCTCGCCAATACAGACTGACACCTCCAGATCTATTACTGCTGTATCCACACAGAGCTCCCATATCCTCATAGTACTATAAAATATGACACAGCTGGGTCAGGTGGCATGGAAGGCTCACTGTACCTACAGGGGTCATCTTCCCCGTGCAATTGGAGACTTTCTTTTTACAAACGGTGTGTAATGTACAGATACAGAGCGAGCAGAGGCTATCATTTATCATGTGTCAGAGAGTAGTGGCTCAAAACGCTCACAACGTGACCCTATATGTTTACATAGGCAGAAAGGAGGTTCTGAACATTAGAGCAACCTACTTTTTACAATGTTGATACAATTTTTAAATTGCTCATATTTCCAAATCATTTAAAGATAATTGCACTTATTTCTGGCAGTGCTTTCCCTATTTCAGAAATGTCCTAAATACGAGTGTCAGTATATTGAAAACAAGACGGATTAAAGGCCTCTACACAGACAAACACATATGCAAAATACTCGCCTGTGTATATGACACATCAAAACTATTTACATTGGCAGCAAAGCAAATTTGCTGTTGTATACTACAACATGTGAATTTGTGACACAGTAATATGTAAGAATTTGCCACCTCTTGAATATGTGCGACAAACAAATTTGAGAGCAGCATATCGCCTTAGTTGCCGTTAACTCCCGCAAAATGTAGCTGCCGTTTTAGTAGTTAGCTCTGTTAGCCGCGCAGCTACTGGTCCGGACTGGGTGTTCGGAGTGGTATTACAACAAATTTTTGACATGACGTCAAAAATCACTTCCTCACATTCAGTTGATCATTTTCTTTAGTTTTTTATTTTTTTAAATAAAATTTCTTACATATTGCACCTTTTTTAATGCCCCTTTTAAAATGAGACGTTCTGCAGACCAAGCAGGACACACAGAAAAACAGCGCCAGCTTGCAGAGCTTCAAGAGGGCACCCGAGGGTCTCAGTACTGCAGCACTGATTGATTGTTGATACATAGAGAGAGGTCGCATTCACTTGTTTCAGCTGCCTGTGTTGGGAGCTCTGGTCCAGGCTGGTGTGGTGCGGTCCATTAACATGTATTAGTGAGTTAAAACTCAAATAGTGTTGCCACAATACTGAAATTTCTAACTTCGTGTGATAAGCAGAGCAGGATTTAAGGTAATTGGGTGTGAGGAGGCAGGTCTAAATGGGCACTGCAGCGGTGTGTGTGTGTGTGAACTTGCTGTCGGAGAGAAGAGAGAGCGGGAAAGCACAGCTGGTATCAGTATCGATACTGTGGAAAATGAGTACTGAAACAGAGAAATATTAAAAATAGCCGATCGAGGCAGCAGTAGACCAGCAACACCCATGTTCTGCAAGGTAGAATGACTGTTTTTATCCCAGTAGCTTGGTGGATTTGTAGAGAGCAGAGATGGATATAACTGCTTCAGTTCCTCGTCAGTAAATCCCACATACCAATCAGTCTGTCTGTGCAGGGAGCACAGGTTACTCATCCCAAATCACCTTTTCCACATTGTCTTAATAATTTTGTGCCCTTTGTTGTATCATACAATGTGATGACAAACAATCAACAGGTCTACCATTGTCATATGATCGCACAATAAGATTGGTTGATGCCTTCATTCACGGCGAGAAAAATCAACCTTGCCTTGAAAAAACAATGATGTCACTTTTTCACCATTTAATATTTGCTTTCTGTTTGAAAGTACTCAAATATTGTGTTAATCGCATACAAAAAACCACGAGTGCAAAATCATTACTGCTTTTTATGTCATTTTATCTTTAACAATGCCAAACATTTTATTGTTCCAGCTTCTGGAAATATATAATAATAATATATTAATACTAATAATATAATATTCTTAATGAAGTGACATGAGCATACATACACGAGTAATATCTGTAACTAATGGTTAATACATTAATCATGTCAATTTCAACTGTCTTAAACCCAAAGATATTCAGTTTATGAGAGTCTAATCGTCACATCGGAGAAGTTGCAACACAGAATGTTTGATTTGTGCTTGATAAATAACTTTACTCAGCCTTCAGGAATGGGGCGCCCACTAACACACTAACAGCTAACAGGGCATCCGGATAAATTGCCTTAATGATTTACTGGTTGTTAAAATACTCGCTAATAATGCTCAGTTGACCAATGGATTAATCGACAAATCATTTAAGCACAACCTCAAACATATGGCTCATAAATAATAGATGAAGCCTCTTGGAAATAGAGGTACAACATTTAACCCTTTGTCCTTCTCTGTGCGATCAGGACCTGGACTCTGTGTGGCACTCCTGAGTACCTGGCTCCTGAAGTCATCCAAAGCAAAGGTCACGGCCGAGCGGTGGACTGGTGGGCTCTGGGCATCCTCATCTTTGAAATGCTGGCTGGGTAAGTGCTGAAGTTTACAGTATATACCACACTCCACCCATTTTAAGCACCAGGGGGCGCTCTCCTCCACCAGAGCAACTGAAGTTAAGCAGCGCTGAACATCACCGCTGTTAAAGAGCAATCAGATTACAGGCCATTTGAAAAGTAAAGACAGTTTATCTCGAATTGTGTGGTGTTGTTGAGGGAGAGGGGGGTGGGGTCTCTGAGAGATCAGAGGAATGTCTGCAGAAAGAATTTCTCATGTTCTAACTTCACACACACAAAAACAAAGCACACACACAGGTGAAAATCTCCCTCTGTGAAGCACAGACAATGAACGCTTTGAGCAAGTCTCCACGTGACTGGAATTAACCTGATGATCATCTCTCAAAACAAAGCAAAATGACACAATAACACCTGTACACTAGTGATGCAATCCAACCTAACAGCCCTGCAAGTAAATGTGAGTGAGAGTACAGAGCAGTGGAGGAGCCTGTGTTCTTGCAACGAAGGAATTATTCAATTAATCATATTGCTGTTATTGTCTCAGTGTGGGAAATCTATTCATTGTGTGCTTATTGGATACTGCAGAGCTGCAACAAATTAATCTGTGAATGGGAATCATTGTTGTAGATGAAGAACAATGACACTGATCCCTGTTAGAAAGCACTCTGCTTCATTCTATTGTTCTGAGTCAGTCGCGATGAATAATAATGTCTGTGCATTATTGGCATTGTGAGAGAACAGGCCTGCAGGTGAGACTGACTTAAACATTGACTGGGACAAGCGACACACCAGGTGATATTCTATGATTGAGACGTTAATGGTTTAAACCAACTACCATGGCCCAGCCTGAACTCCTTGGTAATTTTGGCAACATTTAAGAACTTTCATTTTTATATGTGACTCTTTTCATACATAAAGTAAACATAAAATGCAAGTATTCTGTTTCCTCTCAAAAATCGCTTGCCTATGATGCGGTATGTAGAGCACTTACCTTCTCCTGTGAAACCCTCCTTAAAGGGCCAGTTCACCCAATATACATAAAAGAATTATTCTTACAGTACAGGAAACAACGCCCTCTAGTGGTATATTTACCTGTACATTTACTGAAGTACTGTACAATAAGTACAGTTTTGATGTACTTTACTTGAGTATCTCTTCTGCTAGTTTATCCTTATCTATCTTCCACTCCACTACATTTTGGAGGCAAATATTGTACCTTTTACTTTATATACTTATTTGATAACTTAAGTTACTTTGCAGATTACATGCTGCATCAGAGCCAAAGTAGCACATTTTAAAATAATTTCTTTTATCAGCAATTGGATTAAAAAACACTCTAATAATCAGAAAACTGCTGAATATTGGTTCTGATAATCAGCCGGGCAGATGATCGTAAACCCATCATAGACAGTTTAAACATGAATGTAAATATATGTATTAAATGACTTTTAATCATACTTTTGAACTTGAAGATGTTATTGATAACGTTCAGCTACTAAATGTGGCTTTGCATCTCCCCACGTCCATTGCATTCATGTTACAGTACCGCTGTTGTTTGAATCATCTTTCATGTAGCTGCCAGTTTGTGCACTAGCTAATGTTGCTAACATTGCTAATGCTAGCTAGCAAACCTTAAAGTTGCTAACGCTAGCTAGATAACGTGAGGGCAGTACAGTATGCTGGGTGCATATTGTAGAACTGAGCCATTCTTATGTTTTTTTCCACAAACCAGCAACTACCAAGACTTTTGATCGCTGACGAAACACAGATACCACGTGATTCCAATGGCGTTACACTACTGGCTGACAAACCTTGTTAGAACCTGGAACCACCGTCAGAATTCTTACACAGAGACGAACAAACAATCGCTTTGGACCCGACAAATATTTGAAAATTATTGATTCACATTTATGATAATGTTCTTAAGGAAAATAGATACTTTTGTTCTGGACCTTTCTATAAGCTCTGCAGATGTCTTATTCTTAGAAAAATATTTGTCCACATAAAAATGTTATCAGTATGACTGTACATTTAAAAGTCAAACACACTCAAATTTGCATCTGTTTGCGAGTTTTTCACTGGAAACAGCTGTTGGAAATTAGGCTGAATGCGAGCCAACACAATAAAGCTGCTGGCTTTAAAACCAAAACAATGAGCCAAAAAAGCCTAAAAAGCTCTGTAGGGCTGATACCTGCAGAGTTGGTGATGATTCTGTTTTCATCACTATGAACATTGACTTTCATATTACACATAATTATTTTGATAGATCTGTTGTTAATCTAGAATATTGAATAGTGAAGATTTTATGTGGCCAACAAGACTAACCTTTAGCCTTTAGTTCAAAGCACTGCTGTCCTGAAGTACGACCCCACAGAGCCACGTGCAGACTGACAGTCTTATTTAAAAGTAATTTTAAGCACTACAACAAGTTCTAAACAAGTTCTGTTCAACACCATTGAATTGTTGTGGGTGCAGAAACCCCAGAGACACTTAAGAATAAAACTGAAAATGTGATTTGTTTATTTGATAAATATTTAATATTTAATATTTAATAATATTTCAGATGGTTATTGTATGAAATTTGATTAAACGTCCCTTTAGTTTAAATAGTTATTCCTGTAGAGAACCAGTGATTGACCACTGCTTTAACTAATGTGGAGCACCTTTCTCTAGTCCCACTGAAATGTTACCTGTGTGAGCCCGGCTTACCGTCACCCCTAAATCCATGTGCTTCATATCCGTGTAGGAGAAACTAGGTGGCTTTGAGTTTGTGTCAGGAATGTGACCTTCTCCCAGCATTCATCAGTGCAGGCTTTGAAGTATTGCAGTCCTGACAGAGACTGCATGCTGCTGTGCTGCCCTTAGCACATCAGCAGACATGTCCAGGGAGGGGGACCATTATAAGGCCCCCCAGACAAAGAGCTCTCTTCATCTTGCCATATTGTGTAGCTGTTCGTCAGGGGTCCTGATCCAAGAATGTAGCGGCTACTTCTGAAAAAGTCAGCAGTGGTAGATCATCCTCCTCTGGGGTGAAGCACAAGTTGAAAAAACATTGAGCGAAGGGTCAGGGCCTCCAAGGGAGGAAGCCAAGTGAGAGTGGGAGAAAGAGAATGGGTCTTCCTTCCATAATCCTGCCTTCAGGGCCAGATTTCTGGTCTTAATGGAAACCAATCATCCTGTGTGTATATGGAGTTGTACATGTGGATGTGTGTATGAAGTCTAGCTCCTCTCATCCTGAAAATCTGCCTCCTGTACGTTGTCTTTACCCCCAAGACAAAGACCTGCTTCAGTTTGTAGGAAAGCCATGACAACTTGTTCGGTTCACTCAGTCTCAGTGGCCTGAGTGTTTGGCTCAGTGTCGCCTTCATGCTAAATTTGGAAATCAGTTGCATCAAGAAATATTTTAATGTGAAGGCGAATCCCACTTTGGAATTCTAATTAAAGTGTGTCTATTACCCTGCTCCATTTTCTGGATTGGCTCCATAAAAATGAAATTGACCCTTTTCCCATCTCTTACCTCTCCTTGGCTCCCTGGACAGTCCTCACACAGCTCATTTCAGTGAAGCATCAGCCTGGTGAAACACTCTGTCCTATCACACCAGACTGCCACCCACAAAGTCAAAGTGTCTGCAGTAGTTCTGACTGACACACTATGTGATACTGGGACTCCTTCCTCTAACATATGTGATACCTTTTCAATAGTCACACTAAAGATCATTTTACTCATGATACAAAAGTGGAATAAACGATGCCCTGATAATTTTGTTTTCTACGAGTTTTACGTCCCTAAGGAGTATAAGTATTCTCAGTATGTCCCATGACTGTCTGTGACTTTTTGTCCATCTTTTCCTCACATAAATATGATAGCAGTTTCACATGATCGTCTCTTGTGTCAGGTGACTTTGGAAAAGTCCCGACAGCAGTCCTACTTGGTTGGATTTGGACATTTCTGTAACACTTTCAGCATGATCAGTCTGAACTGAAGGTTGTGACATTGAAACAGAGGCTGAAGCAACAAAGTTCAGCACGCTCAAAGATAAAATTAAACACGTCTTTTCTGTCTTGAAAGCACTTTACAAATTTGCTACTCAATTTTGCACAAAGAAAATAAAATTATTTTAATAAGAAAAATAAATAGTTGAAGATTCTTAACCTGAGATCATTCTAACAAAATATATTTAAGAAGCTTAGTACAACCAGAATAATAATCAGAACATAATCTTTTACATCTTCATATTCATGTGAATTTATACACCGATCAGCCACAACATAACACTACTGACAGGTGATGTGAGTACCGTTGATCATCTTGTTGCAATGCAATGTTCTGCTGGGAAACCTTGGGACTTGGCAATGATGTGGATGCCCCTTGATCCCCTAATGGCAACGGCACTCCCCGACAGCAGGGGTTTCTGAAATCAGAGGATCCTTGAGACAAGCCTAATCATCCGAGTGAAAATTGGTGCAGCCTGGTGTGTTTACCAAGGTGTTTTTTTTCTAACTATTACTAAGGGGCACGAAAATCAGACAGTTTTGAATGAGTGGCTTTAATATTTCTTAAGTACAGCTGGAAATCTTAGCCTTTTATTGTAGTGTGACAGTGGAGGTTGGGGAGAGACCATCAGATTCCTAATCATCGTCAGGCGGGGCTCCGGGCTGCCACCATTAAGTCGCATTTGTGAGCAGTTTTGGAGACAGTGCAACCAAAGTTCAATACAAGGAGCACCTGTGGAACTTGAAAATCCCCTGTGATTTTGTTTTTTTAAAACCATCATTGTTTATCATGTGAAACACCAGGAACAGCGTTACCACTTGTAACGTTTTGCTCAAAAGATCTCAAAAGAAAACAAAACACTGATCCATTTCCTCAATACATACCAGGTTTGTGCCTCTACTTACGAAACCCAATCTGACACCCTCTCCCCTAAAGAGAGGAAGAGGATGTGAGATATTGCCTGGGCGTGGGCGAAAAGTGACCATGACCAGATTGTCATAGTGTACAAACAATGCACCATAGTGACGATACAGCCATGTGTTTTGTTACACGTGTTGCTTCTAAATTCTGAGCTGGTGCACCTAAGATTGTCTGTAGAGAGCCCCAGTGCTACTAGTGGGAAAAGTTAGTCTGGAGCCCTGCCTCAAGGGCACAGTAATACTCAAACCAGATAACAGAATTGTAAAGAATAGAATAGAACTTTATTAGACACCAAATTGACTTTGGCACATCCAAAACAAACACATTAAAGTTATTTGTCTTATATGTGAGCAGGCCACATGCCTAGAGGATAAATATCATACCTAAAAAGCTTAGCCTCTTTAAGCTTTGAGTACAGAAGCTGTAAAAGATCCTCTTTGGTACTGTTGTTTTTATAGAGCCCCGACTCTCAGGTGCTACAAGTCACATCCATGCAAAATCAATAAAACAGAAACTGAAGTTAGACAAATGTAGCACATATTAAGAATAAAAAGCCTGCATTTTCTAAAAGATGGTGTTGTCTTATTTCAGTGACTAATCTGTTAAGATAAGATAAGATGTACCTCCATTGATCACCTGTAGGAGAAATTCAATTTGGCACAGCAGCAGAGGGGAAACAATCAGTGTGCAAAACGATACGACACAAAAAGTAGCAGCACAAGGTAGGAGTTGGAATACAAAATAACAAAATACTGCAATAAATAGATAAATTACAGTAAAATACACACACTAGACGGATCTTTGTGCATATACCTGTGCAGTGTTCATGTAAATGTGCACTGTCTGTTGTGATAACTGTATGTCAGTGAAGCCCTCTGCTGACAATTATGTGACCAAACCATTTTTGCTTTCAACGAAAGTCATTCATTTTTCAGTGCTCCCCACTGAACTGGAAAGGGCTGTTTAAAGCACTCATTATTGAAAAAACATTGAGTATAAAACCTTGATTCAGACTGTTAGTTGGAATAATAAAAGCACTCAAAGTGGTCAGCACTCATCATGCATTTACATCTTGTGAATGAAATGTCTAATGGCAAAAGACCAAAATTGAATTTTCCTCTCTAACACATATGTGATAATTAATGTGATATTTTGGTTGATGGATACAGTTTTTCACAGGATGTCAATAGTAGTTTAAATCCATATTTTTATACCTTTACCATCCACTCAACAACAAATTCAGAGTCATTCTGAAGTAAAAAGTTTCCACCTTAAGTCCCACAGCAGCCCCTTTACTATTATTATTAATATTGTCTCCTCTTAAACAAACCATTTAAGTTACGAAATGGTCGTATCATGTTATCCTCCTCCCATTTTGCCTCAGTGACCCAGATTTTCCACCTATTACAGCACCAGTTTTGGAGAAGAAAAACAAAAAACACATGAGCGGAGTCTGTGGCGCTTCCAGACGCCCCCATCCCACAGTCTCCTGACTCTGGAGCTTTTCACTCGGAAGGCAAGTGGCGTGTGACAAACTGGTGCGATTATGCGCCTGTCTGCCCCGTGCGTAATGCATTTAGAGGCTGGTCCCATTATGTAATTTGTGGGTAATGACTTGTCCAGGCTGGAGCAGAGGGAAGAACAGGAGAGCTGGGGAAGCATTTAGTGGAGTGCAGTGCAGCAGCAGAGGGCCTGTGGGTGGTAGAAACACTAACACACACACTGAATCTTCAAAACAGCTGTGAACAACGGCTGCTCTGTCTACAGCACAACGTCGTCATAGCCCCCAGACTCTAAATGGTGACCTCTCCTCCATTTTGTTCAAACTTATCCAGGTGATTGTGTGTAAGCTCTTGCCCACCTTACCTGTTCCTTGCATCATGCTGTTTTTGCAGAGCACAAATTGGGTTTGCTCAC
Source organism: Pagrus major (assembly GCF_040436345.1). Taxonomy (NCBI): domain Eukaryota; kingdom Metazoa; phylum Chordata; class Actinopteri; order Spariformes; family Sparidae; genus Pagrus; species Pagrus major. The sequence goes on from NC_133238.1 coordinate 5,929,170, forward strand.
TGTGACAGTGTGTGTGCAGCTTCAGAGGAGCAGGCTGGAGATGACATTTATTTCTCTCCACAGGTACCCGCCGTTCTTTGATGACAATCCGTTTGGAATCTATCAGAAGATCCTGGCCGGAAAACTGGAATTCCCACGCCATCTGGATTTCTATGTCAAGTAAGCTCCTGACACCAGGCCGGCGTCAAATTACAACAGGAATCTGTGTGTGTGTGTATATGTGTGTGTACTTTTGGCATACATTAATCCTTAATTTCTTTGTTTGTGCTCGAGTTGTCACTCAAAAAGTCTTGCATAATTTTTCGCGCCTCCCTGCAGACAGTGTTTCATTCAGACAGAACCAGGCGTTGCGGCGATTAGCAGCAGAGTCGTGCAGTAGTGTGATAGTATCATTCCATGACCTATTTGTGTGTCCACATATGTCCATAGTGCCAGCGTTTTTTGTTCCCAATGAGGAGCAAGCGTCTGTGGCAGCAGGCGGCTGCCCAGAGAAAGGGCTTTGAGTTGAAAATCTCTCTCGTCTCCCTGGCGATGTCACCATCGCTCTTTCTGACCTAGGCGATGAAAGTCACTGTATTTTTGCTTTCTATGGCCTTATAGTCTTTATATTTGCCCGTGCAAAACAATGGCTTTAGCTCTGTCATTATCTTAACAACCTTCTCCTGAAAAAATGCCACATAAGGATTGCCATCTTATCAGTGAGGGCCTTCATATATGTTTCTGCCTCCTGAGGATGAGTGGGTGAAAAGTAAGCATTTGATGTTGCTCCATTTGTTTCTGCTTTCACTTGGGTTGCAGATAGCAGGTGAGTCCACAGATACGTTGTGGTTTTAGAATAAGATGGCTCCTTTTTACAAAGCCTCATCCTTTTTGGTTATTTTTCCATCAACAGTGTAGAACACAAACTCCCTCCGCACCCTGCTTCTAGGATGATTGGTGTTTTGATTATTTGCTTGTTTTTTCTTGATGAGCATAGTCTCCTGGTAGGCCACTAGGGCTGCAATAGTCACCTGATCACCTGGACCAAAAGCCAAACTTCTTGTGTTGTTGAACATATTAACAATCAATTTTGAATTCAATCAGTCAAGTTATAAACGTCTAAAAATAAGAAAACAAAAAGTAAAAATGTAACACAATTGAATCTACAAGGTTAAGCTCATATTATGTGTATTACATCTTAAAGGCAATAATTTACCTAATGCCTGTTTTTTATGAAGCAACATTTGACCAGGAAGAAATTAAATTTCAGTACAAATTATATCAATATGTAATTTAAATATTTACTGGATAATAATAGTAAGTTTAACTGACAGGTGCTGACTAATGAGAGTAGCAACATTTCATCGTGTAGTCGACTAATCAATAATCAACACCCCGAGTTCACACAAAAGTCTGCCTAGATTCCACTGTAAACACGGCCATTCATTCAATTGCAGGGTGTCACCATGAGATGGCGCTTCCCTCACAAAAAACATATACAGCATATATGCCCTTTAAACCTAAAACATATTATTCTACCCCATTACATCTCAGTGGCAAATATTACTTTTATCCCACTACATTTATTTTAAAGCTTTAGTTAGTTTAGTAAGCGTTAGCCCAACTGGTTACTTTACTTTACTTACTTAATTTATACTTAATCTAAAGTTGTAGCTAGGTTATATTATTATAGGTTAAGCCACCCAGCAGTATAAACAGTTGTTAAAATTAGTTCATCCTCTACCTGCTGCAGCCCTAAAGTTCTGAACACATTAATGCATCAATAGTTATAATTCGAGAATATACTATACGTATATTATTCTGAAATGGACCATTTGTTTATTCCGTCATGAACGTCTATTTATTTAGTGTGAAATCAGTCAATGAAGATCTTTCTGCTCTGATTAAAATGTCTCTCACTGACACACCCCAGTAGCTCAGTTTGTAGAGCGTGCAGCCTATATACAGACACTCTGCAGAAGCCCAGGGTTGGAGCCCAACCCGTCGTCTCTCGCTGCATGTCACCACCATGCCTCCCATCATCTCCCAAGCTGTTCCGCCAAGAGAAGTGAAACATTTCCCCCCACCGACTTGTTTCACAGTTTCGTTAGAATTTTTGTAGCCTCCACTTTCATAGTACATAAACAAAATGGCGGGGGCTTCCGGTTCACAAGCTTTCTCTATTTTAGCTAAGCGCTAGACTAATAATGTTCCTCATAGCATATTGGAGGATGAAAATGCAGTGTAGTAACAGATTCTTGCTTCATGTGTTATCTGCACAACCAGATTTAGACAGTTTGATCGGAGTTTAGAGAGCGAGCGGCAGCTCTCGCTATCAAGATCTGTCTGAGCTCTTTGTGTCTGTAGACGCACGCTGACAAAATGTGGGACAAAATTCTCAAGTTGATTCACCAGCCCTGCAGCCGCCAGATGAGCATGGGGGCTGGAAGACCTGAGGGATGTCTATTGAATAAGTATTTGGCCTCTGTCACCTCCCAAGATATGCAGAGGATGTTTGTGAACACACTTTTAGAAACTGATTGCACCTCTTTTATCATCCGCCACTGTGTGAGGAATTTCTGATGAAAAATATCAGAAAAATTATACAGCGCAATGACAATAGTTTCCACTGAAAATGTGTCACCTGAGCATAATAGTTCATGCGTCTTGTAACCAGCCACGGCCAGTGAAATATTCAATTACAAATATGATCATGGACCAAGCATATTTAAAGATTATTTACCATATCATGAGGTCATCAATATTATGCTTCAGCTTTTTGTTTTTCAACAGTACTGCATAGAAGGTAAAGTAATATAGCTGGGGAATTAATGATGTGGGGATGGGACAAACTATTATAGTAAAAGAGCTGAAAACATTTTTTTTGTTTTGTTTGTTATTGTAGTTTTATAAATGTAATTTCTAATGCGTGTGGAAATCCGAGAGCAAACTTTGTTTTGCCACAGTGAAAATATTGTTTTTGTGATTAAACTGATTGAAACAGAATATTTTGTTAGATAAAGACATGTTGTGGATTTGGAAATGACTACATCGATTTCGAAACTCTCTCACACACGTCAAATACTGTATGCCCATGATACAGTAAGAACAGCTGATTTCACACTGAAGTAATGCTTCAGCCATTGCAACTGGTTTCCACACATGGCGCTTAGGGGTGTTACGATTCGGCTCCGCGTTAACTATGGGGGATCTCAATCCAGTCACGGACTCCCTCAGGCCTGAGCACGGCCCGTCACAGGCCGATTAGAGCCCCGTCAGGGAGGAACAGGAAGTTTTAAGAGGTTTCATCTGTATGACACCCTCTATCCTTAAAATATTCTGGTTGTTTATTGTTGATCAAAATACTAATCAAATTTAAATAAACTAAGTCTAAAAAATGCTCAAATCGGCCCAAAAAAGTTCCCCTGAATATACAAGCCAAACCAGGAACATGACCGGAATGTCCTTAGCTTTAGCTCCAGCCGTGGTGCCAGGACTCCTAACTTTAGCCACATGGTGCCCATTTAAAACCAAAACCTGGCCTGCAGGTGAACATGTTCATAAGCTGTGGCCAGTCAGGAAATGATAGACTCCCTATTGAGAGTCACTGACGCACTCCACCAGTCTCCCCCAACCACCACCACCACCATTTAAATGCCTATTAAAGCATAATACTTCAAACGATTGTGGGGCCACATTGGCTGTCGATTGGGTCTCTAAGTGCTGCAGTCCCCTTTAACACAGGGACAATGAGCTCCCTGGAGCTAAAGAGGGGCTTCAGGTTGACCTGCAGTCACTAATGACACACCCAGCTGATTTGGACAGGTTCCCCAACCGCTCACACCGCCCATTAGACCAGCTGGAGGGCGCAGGAATGTGCAAGATTACAGGCTCTGCACACTTTGAGTGTGTGTGTGTGTGTGTGTGTGTGTGTGTGTGTGTTTGTGTGTGAGTGAGTGAGTGAGTGTGTACACACACACGCACCCACTCACTCAATCAGTCCTGACACAGTGGCCCCGGAGAGACCAGACACACACTGCTTCCCCTGATAATTCAGCGAAGCCACAGCTTCCTACTGTTAAGCCATCTATCTTGCAGCCAGCAGACAGAAGGATTTTTAATATTTCCACCATTTATATCACTCTTACACAGTTCCACGTCACACACTCCCATCCATCAAGAAGTGAAAGGCCTTGCAGAGGACTGCAGGCAGACTGCTGTGTCTCCAGCAGCAGCTGCTGCTGAGCATCAGACTGGAGAACTGTCCCAGGGTGACCCTGGCAGTTAAAGTCTTGTAAGACATTAGTCATAAAATTAGTTGGTTGTTAAGGACTTGTTATAGACATGTTGACATTGTGTTGACCTGACCTTATACCCTCTGCACCACCTAGACACCTTCCTCTGCTGTCTTTATGTGCTGGGAAGTCTGCATGTTATTCCTTAGATGTGTTTGGTTCCCCAGGGGGCTGACAAGAATGTGTTAGAGGGACTTAAATGGGTAACTCTAACCCTATTCTTAATTGTCACAATGCTCTGCCATAGGGCAGAGCTAGGATCCACATCAAATTGTACTCACTCATAGATACCCGCCACCTGATTTCTTTTTATCAAGATCCATGTATGATTCTCTGGGAAATTAGCATTTAACATAGTGAGAAAAAAATCATGGACCTGACCTTTTATCTGGACCCACACCCAAATTTAATGTTGTCTATTCTGGGCCAAGAGCCAGTGTAATCCTGCTGACCAACCAACTAACCAACCAACCAAAAAAACATAACCTCCTTAGTGGAGGTATTAACTCCTCCAGCCTATTGAGTGCCTTACCAATACCCCTTTCACACTGGACAAAAAACCCACGAATACCCACTAACACCTTGCTTTTGTCTTAATGTGAATATGTATAATCAGCATTTACTCAAGTGTTCAATGACCGATTGACTGTGTTGGAAACACAACATCCGGGTGGACATGCTAACATGTGGGTACAAAGTAGGGAAGGGGAAGACAGGAGAGGGTGAGGTAGTTAGGGGTAGGAGGCAGGTTGGGGTTTTAGGGGGAAGGAGGATGATGATGTCTCCCCTGAGTCCAACCAGCAGCAGGTTCCTCCTCTCTACTGAACATTTCAGTAATTCTCTCCTCTCTCTCACCACTCGTCCTCATCTCCTGCTCCTGCTCACGTTGTTTGTACTCCATCTTTGCTTCACCCTTCTCCTTCATCTCCTCTGCCTCATTTTCCACCTTTACTCTCTCTTCCTCCATCTTCCCCTCCTCCTCTTTCACTTTCTGCCTCCTCCTGGACCGTTAAAAAAAAGGAAAGAACAGTATTTTATTTTTACTTTACATAAACAAAGCTGATTCTGAAGCAGTCCAACACAAGCTGTTAGAATCCAACAGGTGACTATTGTGAAGTAAAGTGATGATCTGATGCAGCGTACCTGCAGCTGGGCAGACGTGGACACAAGGCTCTCCTCCTGAGCATCACGCCTGCTCCTCTTTAGCTCTTGCTCTGTCTGAGCCAGCAGGTCCAGGGTGTCCACATAGGTCTTGGTGATGGACCGCCTTTTCCTGATGGCCTTCTGTAGCAGCAGCATGGTCTTTGTGGTCCAGCTTCACTTGGAGCTGGGCCACCTCCACCTGGCTGTTTGCCACCATCTGATCCTGCCCCGTTAATTTGGAGTTGAGCTCCTGAAAAGAGAAAAACAGTATTTTTTTTTTTTTTTACTTTACATAAAAAAAGCAGATTCTGCTCTCTGGAGGAGTTGGACTTTGTGGTCCAGCTTCACTTGGAGCTGGGTCACTTCCACCTGCAAGCTAGTCACCACCTGCCCCTGTTTGTTTAAGTCAGTGGTGAGCACCTGAAAAAAGAGAAGCGGTAGTTTAATTTTACTTTACATAAACAAAGCTGATTCTGAAGCAGTCCAACACAAGCTGTTAGAATCCAACAGGTGATTATTGTGAAGTAAAGTGATGATCTGAGGCAGCATACCTGCAGCTGGGATGAGGTGGAGTTGGAGGCAAGGCTCTTCTCCAGAGCATCACATCTGCTCCTCCACTGCTCTGATGACCAAGCCATCACACGGGCGGTGGTTCTGGCCCTTTCTAGAGCGTCTTCCTTCTCAGTCAGCTCTTTCTGTAGCTGGCTCAGTTTGACCGGGCTCTTTTTCAGCTGGCCAATCTCAGTCATCAGAGACTTGTTGTGAGCTGTGAGAGACTTGCTTTCGATGATGGCGGAGTACAGGACATCTCTGAGTTCCTTCACATCTGGGTGAGGGAGCTGCTCAGAGCTCTGCAGCTGTACTGCAGCCGGCATGCTCGGGCCGTAAGCGGCAGCAACGAACTGCATGGCACAAATGGCAAACCTACATGTCAGTCGTACAGTCTTATGTTGACATTGGTTATGAGGTACTGCATTTCCCAATGTGGCTAACACAAGAGAATTATTAATGATTCATTGAATGTATCCTGTTTGAAAATGAATCTGCTTTCAAATGATTTACTATGTTTTTTGAAGCTTAAGACAAAATATGAAGAAATAACAGCAAATTTGAGGCTGGACGAGAGAGGCACAGTACTGAAAAAACTCTGTTCAGGTCAAATAAGAAAATCTTACCAGGGTTCTTTCACTGGGACTTCTGTCCATGGCGACACGGTGACGATATCGCAGCGGCAGTGAAAAGAGTAATCGTAATCAAATTTGGGCTCAAGTTGAAACTGTACTAGTTTCAGAGTTGAACAGAGCAGACTTAGATATCGAGATATCGCGAAGGTATCTGCTGAATAAATCAATAATCAAAGATTTCTTCTCAGCAGTGACAAAAACATGTGTACCCGTCAAATTGTTGAATGCAAAGAGGTTTTCTACAGAAGCACAGCCTAACATAGATGTGCATGATGGTGTCAACAGTCTGGAACTATGATGATCAAAACTGGTCATTATGGCAACGTGTGTCAAATTTAAAAATGTTTGAAAAATATACAAACAACCACAGTGTTGACACTTAAATTGTCACAGGAGTCAACACACTTCTGCTCTTCACAGTGGCAGGAGACAGTGAAGATGACAACATTTTTTATGGTGTGACAACCCTCAAATCATGTATTACAACTTACTAACCCAGAGCCCACATTCTTAAACACATAAAACAAGTCTGTGATGAAATATCTAAAGTGTTTCTCAGTTTTTCAGGGAGTTGTTTGTATAAATCAGTGGTAGCCTATATCACACACTTATATCAAACTTCTGGTTCTGTTTCCAGCTTCTTCTTGCTTTGTTTGAAATGACCACAAACACCAAATATCACAAATATCAACCCTTATGGCTAAAGATGAGGTTAGAGGCTCACTACAGTCAGTAGCGTACATCCTCTGGGAACCATGAATGTCTGTACTATGTTTTTCAGAATCCATCTTGGAGATGTTGAGATATTTTTAGCTGCAGTCTAGTCTCCATGAAATTTATCCGGCTCTTTATCTGCTAAATACTTTTTTAATAGTTTTTTCTCTCTCTGTCGCCAAGTGCTTGCTCATGAGGGAAATGTTGGGTCTCTGTGAATAAATGAATTAACGAGTATGGTCTAGACCTGCTCAATTTGGAAAGTATCATGAGATGACTTTTGTTGTGAATTGGCGCTATAAAAATAAAGATTGATTGATTGATAAAATCTTGTTTGAACGAATTGGAACTAACACATAATCTGTTACACAACACACAGCCTCAACTGTGACTAACTTTTTGTTGTGAAGATATGATGTTTATTCATGGCTTCTTAACTGTCTCATTTGAGTAGACTTTCTGTAACACAGCTGCTGCTTACTTACCTTGATCCAAAATTTTCATCTATGGTGTCAAATCCAAAATTTTGTGCCCTGTTGCTCTACCAGTTAGACTCTAACTGTGTCTGTCGGTTGTTTGTTGCTAAGCAGGTCATGTTCATCAGCTTTATCAGTTTTTTTTTTACTGGCAGCTCCCTGCTGCTACTGGAAAAGCTGTAGATGAGAGCTGAACCTCGAGGTCATAAAACCAAAAAGTGTGCTCTAAGAGGCTAAAAGGCTTTTTAGAGCTTAGGGTGAACTGCAGAGTTGGTGATAATTATCTATAATTAATGTTGGTAATATAACCGTAATGATTAATGCGGCTGAAAGGGGTAAAGAGATTGAAAATTGCAATTGGAAAAAGGAAAAGCAAACATCTGTTGGTAAAATGAACCACAAAATATCCAGTAGCCTTTTTTTTTTTCTTTTCATATCCTTCCTCCCTTGTTTTGTCCCCCATCATTTCTGGATAAATTTTCCTTCATGAAATCCATGAAAAGGCATAAATACAAATATTTTCCCCTCGAGCTGATTAAAATATTTCTCTGTGACATATCACTCCAAAGGCCTGTCTTTAAGCATAGGAGGGATTTAGTCGGAAACAGAGAAATAGCTGACTTGCCAACATCCAGCCGCTGTATTTATGAGCCTGTCAGCAGCTGTTGGGATGTGAGATACGGTACCTTCATCAAAAGCTCTCTGTTCGTCAGCAGCTATCACATTTCATCCGAAAGCCTACACTTTGCCATTTTAAGATCCCCGTGAATCATCCTCATTCCTCCCTCATGGATGTCTACATCACGTGCAAAAGTTTATAGTCTCAAAGATCCTGTCTGGAAAAAAGTGCTCACTTTCTTCAATTAAAAGATTGTCAGAGGGACACAACTCACTTAACCTGACCTCGTCACTTTTTTACAGGCTGTCAGGCTGCCTTTGGTGAGGATGAATTTGTCATTTTGACAGTGCTGGGGAGGACCTTCTGACAGTTTTTCCTCATGAGAGGGAGGGAGATTGTACAGCTTTGGATTCACTCACTGTTTCTTTCTCCCCCAGAGACCTCATCAAGAAATTTCTGGTCATTGACCGAGCCCGGCGGCTAGGCAACATGAAGGTGAGTTGGTTAGACTTCCTGTCTCCCTGAACCACATGGCACCATATTTCATACCTCTGCTAGGTAGTTTGACGTCAGCAGTATGAGGACAAGGACAGGACAGGAAAAGCCCTCAGTGTGACTGAAGCTCCACATGGTCCCAATTAGTCACAAATGAAGAAACACTTACAGAAGGTTCTGTTGAACTTTTAAGGTTTTATACTTCCAGCAGGTTGGATGCCTGTGGCTGCCTCTATTATAGGTCTGACTTGTAATATAAATATTTTCAGTCCCTATTATGAGCAACATACTTGCTCCTCTCAGCAACACAGTTATGGAAGTGTTTTTAATGACTCGTCAAGCCAAAACAACTCCAAGTTTTGTCAAATCTGCAGAGTACTGTTGGAGAACACAAAGACATATTCGCAGAACCTTTTTCCAGCACCAACACAGGACAAAACATGAGTTTAGTCATTCATTTAGTCTACAATGGAGATGTGTAAGCAGCCCACACATTACTCACTGCTGCTCGTGAAGCTTATTGCTATGAGCACTTGTTTATTACTGAGTGCAACCCAGATGAATATAACAACATTTTTATTTACTCTTCTCTTGTGTAGATTATGACGAGTAAACAGTTTAATAAGAAATCAAACTAAAACTGTAAAATCTTGAGTGCTCAAAGTATAAATGTTTGATAACCAGCACCACTGTAATGGTCAAATATTTTTCACATATCTACTAAATAAAAAATAAATAAGTTATAACACAGTGGTACAGAAACTGGAAGTTGGATTATGCCTCAAATGTTCAGTCCAACAGCTTCACTGTGCTCTTAGCTGTATATTGAATGTGGGAGATACACACGACCAAAACCTAGAGACTGCAACGTAAGATTTATATAACCATTATTTTGACTTGCATAACTTCTATACAGTTACCTAACTGACACAGGGTCACACAAGAAGTTGAGAGTACCTAGGTCTCAGGCAGGTAGTATAAATAGCTCAGTACTAATGTAGCAACAATGGCTGCCAGCAGCAATCTGAGCCCATTCTGACCCTTTCCATTAGAGCTCCAACCATTTCATGTGCAGTGAGCCTCCTTCCTCAAAGCAATACGTTGATTTACTGCAATGAATGTATCTTAAGAGAGCCTATCGAGGTTTGTCCCCTGATTATGAGATTGGAATTAAAAGAACACATAAATCTGCTCCATTTCACTCCTATTGAACCTCCTGAACAGCTCCATTTCAGAACCCGAACACACAAGAAGACATGTGAAAGGAAAGCATTTAGTCTAACTTCACTGTGTGCAGCCTCAGGAAGTTAAGAGCCATTTCTTTCTAGTGATCTCTTGGAGGAATTACTGAATGGAAAACAGTGTGTATGTTTTACATTTTACTGGGAGCCTGCCCCTTCATCATTTATCAATGGCTGCTGTGTAGATTCCCATTCAAACTGGAGGACTGGAGCTTTTCAATTAACATTAGTGAAAGGAGCTGCAGACTGAGAGCTGCTCTCAATAAAACAAATACTTGTCTAAGCCCAGTGATTAACACACATAATCCCAGACAAGATGATATTGATTTGTGGCTGCCAATATTCCAGTCACATCACTCATTAACACTGATGCAGCTGTGCCGTCACAGGCTGTCTCCTCATGAAAAGAGGCTGGACTGTGCCACTACAATGGAAGACTTCTACAGTGTTGAATTACAATTGCATTTAAAATATGCATTAATTAACTATCTAAAGTCTGTGATTGATTCTTGACTCTGTAGAAACACTCACAATGTTTATCATTTCCTGGTAGCAAACCCCTGTGTCACATAGCGTATGTATGTAGCGTACTAAACTGAAGTTAGCATCGCCCTGGTTCCCTCGACAAAAAGATTTTTGAATTGGATTTATGAATATCGCCAAAAATAACCTCTGTGACAAATACAAGTTAATGATACTTGCACGTTTTGTTCATCAAGATTATCTTCATAGGTGAACACCAATTTGTGATTTTTGAAGCATAAATTAAATCTCTAGCAGTAAAAAGCTAATGTTAGGCTATAAACAGACTACCTCACGATCACATGACTTAAACGTCACCACCACTAAGCGTCTTACTACACAATTACTATACAGGTTTTCTATAAACTGATCAATGTACAAGTTGTAAAGTCAGAGTTAGAATAGTTTGTAAAGACGGACTAGTGAGTAGATGAGTCGCTGTGATGACGTTTAAAGTCCTCTGTAGTCTCATTTACACAACATTTCCACTTGTTAGCAACTGCTGTTTTTAACACACGTAAGAGCTTTATAATTACACACTTTAAGTCCAAAAGTTTAGAGCCACAATGCAGCTGTGTGACTCTTACTTAGGCATAGCAGTGTTTTCAGCTAAATGCACCAAACACACCAACATACTTGCATTTTCAAAAGGACAATGCTAACATGCTGATGTTTAGGGGCTATAATGTTTACCATGTTCACATTCTGTAATTAACATTTATGTTTTTATTAACAATTAACAATAACAAAGCTAAATGGCAGTTAAATGCAGCTGAAGGGAATGTGTAATTTGCTATTTTTTTATTATAAACAAAAATATTGGACTAATTAAAATTTGAATGTGATGATGGCACAAGAGGAAAAGTCAGAGGATTACTAAAGTGATGAGGATTGATCTTCTTGAGACCATGGGGATCATTTTTTTGCCATTCATCCAGTTGTCTTCTGTCATTACCAGAGGCATTGAATAAGTACTGCACACCCACTTCAGTTCTCAGTTTGAGCTCATACAGGGTGGAAAGTGCCCGTCGTCACTCATTCATCTGCTCCTGCTGTTTGTATTGACAAGACATCAGCCTGATATGTGCACACAGCTGGCTGACTATGAGTCTGCACGCTGTACACTTAACTCCCATGGCTTCACCTCCCATCACAACAGATGATTTCTCATTGACACACAGTATCTGGGCACTCAGATTACTTAAATAAAATGAAATTAGGTCTAACCCACAGAGCAGCAGCATGGGCTCTGATTGGCCAGCTGTTACATATCAGTGGGAGTTGAGTGTTGGACTATCAGCGCACCTGCTGCTGCTCCGTGGGTCAGACTTAATTTTGTTTTATGGTGGTTCGTTTTCAAATTGAACTATTTTATCATTTAACAACCAAAAAAATTAAAAAGTTGTGAGTTGGCTATTTTGTCTCATTTGATGTCCATATTTAATTTTATTTAATTTTAATTAATTTTATTTATGCATCACTTAAAAGTAATTTAATTGCATTTTTCTTCTTTGTTCTATCTCCTTAATAGTGAAGGAAAGTGGTTGAAAGAGGAAAGAGATGAATATCATCAGGAGATCCAGTAATTCCAGTATTTGTGTCAATTATCTGATAATGAAATTTCACCCCAATCAACTTCTCAATTTGCGATGATATCCTTTATCCTCCCATCACTATATAAATAGATTTGAAATGCAGTTTTTAATGTCTTAATGTAATTTTATGTCCCTGTAAAGCACTTTGAGTTGCCTTGTGTCTGAATTGTGCTATACAAATAAACTTGCCTATTTACAGCCATGTTTTGTGTTTCAGAACGGAGCTGACGACGTGAAGAAGCATCGGTGGTTCAAGCCAATTGACTGGGACGCAGTTCCTCTGAGGAAACTGAAGGTGAGAGCTGTACTCTAAAGTATTAATTTAATCTGTCTGGTGATAATTAACTGCAGTAAGTAGGTGAGATTTGTGTTAAGACTGGTCCAACACTTAACCGTTAAATTTTCCATTGCAAAAAAGTTAGAGAATTTATTTTGGTTTTCAAAGGTGGATCATTGCTTATGAACTCACCCAGAATTCAGAACTTTTCCCAGTGCATGTTGAGGATTTTCTTGAAAAGAATCATGTAAAAACGTCTTTTAAATTCATGGGACCTTGCAAAAAATCCTGTAGCTGTACTCGAGTATTTGAAGGTTGGCCCTCAGAGCTAAATCAGTTTTTGTGATTCTTTGTATATCTATTCATAGCCTCACTAATTCTTTATTTCTCACTGGATTGGGTTTGAAATTTGTCCGAATCATCCAATAAACCCAAAGGATGATTTGTAACACGTATTAATTTAAATAGATTTATAACAAAAAATATTTTTTTACCCAAACTAAGAATTTGTCATTTTCAAAAATGCATCTCTCGACTAGTTCTCACTTTGTTGCAACCAAATGTTGTTTTACTTGTTCTAATATTGTTGGTATATTTAATATATAACATGATGATGATATACAGCTGTGGTCAAAAGTTTACATCGACTTGTGAAGGACATGTATATTATGGCAGTCGTCAGTTCCTGAATGTTCCGTTGTCTCCACAGCCTCCCATAGCTCCTAAAGTTTCCCATGAGGGGGACACCTCTAACTTTGATGTTTACCCAGAGGAGGACTGGAAGAAAGACCCTCCCGTGCCTCCAAAGGACTTGGAGATCTTCAAGAACTTCTGATCACTCAGCCTGGCTTATTTATTGATTAAATATCTTGAAAATTGACACAACATATTGTAAAGTTACTGTTACAGGTACTTTCATGGAGGAAATCCTTATTTATCAAAGCGGGAGAGTCGCATTGTATCTGAAATAATGACCTCCCCAAAGACAAACTCCAAATGATTGATACTGTGACGTGTGTCATACCACAGAGATGATTTGCTTTTTATATTTTTATTTATCTGACGTCAAAGTCAAACTTTTGCTGTTTTAAAGTTGTTTTTTTTTATCACAGTTTGTTCTCTGAGCCTGCTCATATGCAAAAAAACAAAAAAAGAAAAGATGTGGTTCCTTTGAAACCAAAAGACTGTTACTTTCTAGGCTTAAAAAAAAAGAAAAATCAGGTCTTTTTTTAATATTATCATGTTTTAATTTTGTATCTCTTTTTAAAATGTTCATGCGGTCATATTTAATGTGACTCCAGACTGGTGCTGTAACTGTCAGCTGGCCAGTTGTCATTAATGTGCGGTGTTAGACTCCTGATACTGTATGTAGTCGTGATTCAGCCACTTTATTTGAAAATGCGTGACCAGTAGCACTTGTTAAAAGGTGCCTTACATCACCATGACGGGCATGATGTCTTGCAATTACATCAAGTTCACTTGAAATAGTGCTTTTCTCAGCCATTAGCGCTGTGTGTAGTAATAATGGAAGTTGGTGTGAGGTGCTGTTACAGAGAACAGGCTGCTGAATGTTCTCTCATGTCTCCTACTTGTCAGCTTTCCCCCCAGTTTTCCTATTGCACCTCTTAAAACAGGTTCATTGACAGCTAATACTTTATTTCCACACAGCTGTTCCACTAATGAACAACTGACTTCTGGTTGACTTTATGCTCCCACTCACTTCACTCATCATCCTCATCCTCATCATCATTGTTGTCATGCATTTAAAGCCAAGTCACGTGTGGTGAAAGGTGTTTGGCACTCAATATTTAACCTCTCGCTCTACAGAGCTACATTAAAGTTGACCACCAGTATTTATTGACATTTCAGTTTGCCGTAGTCAGGCATTTTGGGGCAATGCCTTTAAAATAAATGATTTTGTCTGCTGCTATTCATATCTAAGTGACGATTTCTGAACATCACCCTTCGTTACCCAACTCAAAATATCTCATCGTGTTTGGACTAAAAACGGCACCGTGTCGAAAAAGCTCAGTGAGCCGTGTTGGTGGGGGCGTGATGCTTCAGCTATCAGTGACACGCTACACTGGCTGCATAGCACATCAGCATTAAATTATCATGTGGCTTGTGTAGACAGGATGTTAGACAATAAAGGAGGGTTGCAACTCATGATTATTTTCATCCTAGATTAATCAGTTGTGGTTCCCAAAGCCCAAGATGACATTCTCAAATGTCTTGTCTTGTCCAAAAAATGACTATAACTGAATATCAAAATAGTTATAGTTGACAATTAATCGATTAATCATTGCAACTGTACTATAAAACATCATGCAGAAAAGCCTCTTTTAGTAATAATTCCCCAGGTTTTAACAGAAAACTGGTTTTGTTTTGATAGTTTTTTGTCATGTTTTGCAATTGATCGTTGTTTGCAGATAGTCGGACAGGACTCCCACAAGTTCAAACAGTAGTTTTGTGCTAAAGCTTTCAAATGAGACATAATTTCATGTTGCAAATTCCAGCTTCCATCCCAAAAAATGGTGTAGTGAGCCCCTGGTATCTAGTCCTGGTTTGTCCTATCTCTTATCATATCACACCACTCATGCTGGTGTGGTTCCTGGAACATTATAATTGATAATGTTCCGGGAGCATCAGTTTAACTTATGAGAAAGGAACAACATCCACAACTGAATCAAGCTGTTGTGGCTGAAAGGTTCAGTACAGGACTGCTGGGAACATATTGTTATACTGTTCTCTTGTTGTTTTTACACCAACTTCACTTATTATTTTCCATTTTATTGAGTTTTCTGCTGCAGTTTGGTTTATCATAACAGGTTTTGCGCTAAAATCGTCACTTTAACAAAGTTAACCATGTGTCAGGAAGGACATCTTCTCCCATGTGCTAATTTTCTGGTGTTTTTCCTGAGTTGCAAAGCTTTGACATTACAAAAAAACCATGATTGGTCAGTTTTAATGATGTTCCTGGAGCAACGTTAATTATAATGTTCCAGGAACAATGTGTGTAGTCCTTCAGATGATTGATTAATCATCACAGCACTCTGCTGGACAGCTTCACACTACACTGCAACAGAATTTGAGCCAACTGTCCTGCCGGTCAGCTCTGTGTCACAGCTTCACTGTGCTGTGTTTCTCCCACAGTGCTAATGCTGGTCCGAACAAAGCCATTGTTTTATTTTCAGTGTGTGTTTGAGGACATGTTGTCATCTGCCAGCCTCTCATTGGTTTTGATCCTGTTTTGATACGCAGCTGACATCAGTTTGTGTGTTACCTTTGTGTGTTGTTGCTTGACTGCGCAGGAGTAAACACTTGAAACACTGAAGTGTTTTTGTGTGTTTTCTCTTAACAACCTGGATGACAGTTGTTCGGCCAGATATTGAGCAGGCACCTGTCATCCTCATCACTGTGTTTCCTCTTTCACACGTTTTCATCACACTCCCCACCATCCACTAAAGACAAAAGCTTCTTCCTGTGATTGATTTTGTTTTTTTGTTTTTTTGTTGCTCTCACATCACAACTGTTCCTGAGCATCATGATGTGGAGTGGATCAGTCTGAACAGAGCCAGTGTCAATAAATGACATGTTGACTAATATTCTTCTTTTAATGCAGAAACACATGACATGGAGTCTGTATGTTTGAATAAGGATCCTTTAAATGTGGCTGTTAAAGGGTTGTGACAAAGATATGTACTGAGTGGGACATTTTACACTTGAACTTTGAAACTACACTATAGATAAATGCAGTGAACTGGCAATTAAATTAGTGTCATTGACAACAAATACAGCACAAGTATATTATAGCTGAGAGAAAAACTAGCTGTTTTTGAATCACGGGCTGTATTCACAAATCATCTTGAGGCCAAAAGTTTCTCTTAACTAGCCGAATAAGAAGAAACTCCATTGTCTTCTTTTGTTCAACACATTCTTCAGGCAGACTCCTGTCAGCTAATAAGACCACGTAGCTCCACAGCTAACTAAGCTACTTGCTAACAGCAGCTAGTCGCTCCAACCAAAGATAGCTACAGCAAAGAGTATAGAGTGGTGTTTTAATGAGTTCTAAAACCTGGAAATCAGTTAGCATTAACCTAAGACATTACTTATCACCCACCTACAATGCAGTACTGAGTTCTCTCCCAAGACAGCTTAACAACCATTCACACCTGGGCTCACCTAACCCTAGCAAGGGGTCCTAACGACTCTGAAACTCAGAGCTCACACGTGTCCTTAATGACTCTGTAGGGACACTCCCACACAGAGTTTAAAAGCCTGCAACTCCCCGCCAGTTAGTTAGAACTGAAGAAGCCTCTTGGATGAGAAACAAGTCCAGTTGCCTACGATACAGCACTTAGAGTTAGCATTTTAATCATAAAGCGCTGACGCGTCTTAGAAAACTGCAGTTGCGAACAAGTGTCTAAATGAGACTACAGAGGTTGTCGGGGACGTTGAACGTCTTAGCGTTTTAGCCTGCACAAATACATCATCCCTACACCACTATATAGTGAGGAGCAAAAAGAGGTTTTGCTGCCCTCTATAGTTTTGGAGCTACTTTCAAATTCTGACCATTTCTTACAAATGATACCTTTAAGCTCAAACTTTGAGCTGGAACCTTTAGTGTCTTATATGAAGACCCTGAGTGGTTAGATTGAGATACTTTGTGAATATGGCCCCAAGCTGTAAACTAGTCTATTGTAACTATCAAATGAAGCAGTGCATCATGAACATTAAACCACCTCATACATATCTTTGGCTGACATTTCTTGTTACTATATACTCTACACACTTATACTGATATTACTGTGATCATATTAATTAATAACCGAGCTGATAAACCACTGGAAGATGATAAAATTCATATGTCTGCACAAAATCTGAAATGGCAGCTTCATATTGAATCCATTGCCATTGTTTTTAAAACACACTAGTCGATTTGACATTATTTATTCAACATCAATGAGACAAACTTCTAGTCAACATGTTAATCATGTCATCATCATCATATCCTCCCTTCTACAGTGAACACGTGCAGTATACTATATGGGCCTGCACAACACATGTATTCCCACAGTAGTAGCTCCTGAGTCTCCTGTTTATATTTAGCTGATAATAATGTAAAAAATGTCATCACCTCTGTCTGGAAATGCCTGTACTGTCACATACCACACTGTATGTAAAGCTTTTTCTGCTGAGTAGAGGAAACTGGACTGCTCTCAGTGAGGTGCTCGTCCATTTAGAGCAGTTTTTTGTACAAAGCATGTTGTCTTTGACTTCCAGCCCCGGCCCATTATGTCTTACCCATCGATATGCTTTAGATTTCAACCTTTGCCTTTAAAATGTTTGCTTTGTCAGCGCAATCATACATCATTTTATACCCAGTACATAACAATGCCTTTTAATATACGGTAACTCCCTTTATACTCTGGATTATGGAACTCTAAGCAATGGCTCATGTTTGTATGAAGACTAAAGAGTCTTTGGAAATGTTTGGAAAAGTGAAATGAAAGAAAACATGTTTCTCTTCTTCTCTTGTCCTGCCTGTTCATTCCTGTCCTCCGATCGCTCAGCAGCTGCTGCCGAGCGTCGCTCTGAAGGTCAGCCGGCGGCCTGTGCAGTCAGTCAAAGCTTTTATATTTACAAAATGGAAATCTGACATTTGGGAAATGGAATGATGTCGAAAGCTTCTACAGTCTAAGGTTTTCATGACAAAATATACTGATTCTCTCTGCAAACAGCTCTGTGTGTGGCTGCAACAAAGTAGAGCATCAGTATACAGTACACCACAGGAGACAGCACAGTCTTCTATCTGTTTAGACAACATGCTGCTTTTTTCCACAGACTGTGGTCTGCTCCACACAAGAAATATAAACTTTGTCAGTTTTATTCCCACTGATACAAAGCTGACTGGGTATGGTCTGGAATTCTAACACTGGGATATTTTTTATCTGAACAGAAAACATGTAACATTACAAGACTGAAATATTTGATAAAAAAAAAAAAAATCAATAATCATTTAAAACAAAAGCTATTCATATCAGAGGCCCAGTCTGTAGTGGTGCACTGAAAACAGCTGTCTGCTGAAATGAATTTGATGAGAGCTGAGTTGGTGGGTCATAACACCAGAACACAAGCTACAAGAGGTTCAAAAGCTCAACAGAGCGGAGGGGAACTGAAGAGTTGGTAATACGTTTCTGTGGGTCCATCACCAACAATGACAGCTTTATCACTGCACATAGTCATTTGATCCATTCTTAACATGAAAATAATGATCATTGCGTTTTATTTTTTCACAACACATACTCATACCTAAACAACTGAATAGGTGGAATGCCAGCGACTCCCGAAACAACATGACCTTAGTCGTACACTGATGGTTTTATGAGGTTTAGGCAAGAAACCTACTTGTTGAGATTTAGGAAAACACTGTGGTTTGGCTTGAAATAACTACATTACTAATGTAAACTCAGTTACAAATGTACGTACATAAGTTACTTTATATCCTTATGCAGACTTTGTCACTCTTTACACTAACTCACCCGACTTCCTCTTTTGCTGCCATGATAATTACTATGTCCACTAGAGGTCGCTGCACAATGTCTTTTAGGTTGAAATGATGTGATTAGATTATAGGTACAAAAGGTCAAAGGTCAACTTCACTGGGACTTCATAAAGTTCTACAAAAACACTTTTCTGTCTCTCAACACCATAACTCGGTAACAGGAGGGCAGAATGTGTGTTCTATCAGAATCAGCTTTACTGACCAATCATAAACCCACAGAAGGAATATGACCTATAAGGCGTCTACACACCAAACTGATATCAGAGAACTAGCTGCGACAAAGGCTGACTGTTGCGTCACCTCATGTCTCCTTTATCTCAGCCAAAAAGCTGCACTTGAACACACCGCAAAGACCACAGCTGGCGGCCAACTAGCTTGTACATTTTGGACACCACTTTCTCTAATATAGCCACTAGTAATGGAGAATATGTGTGATAGAAAGTTGTTAATGTCACTGATGGAGAGTCAGAGGCTAGATCCACTTACCTACACAGCCAATCAGAGTGATCTCTCTCACCCATGAGCCGACGACTATTCTACATGCTGAACTGGTCAAAAAGGCCTCCGACAAGGGCTGTCCTGTGACGACGGTGCGGGACACACCGCATTGACTAGACCCCCGGATAGACTGCCCTGACAATGCCCTGCAGCTGACCCTCAGCCTGGTGTGTAGGGGTCCTAACAGACATACGGCAGCAGTCCAACACAAACTCACTGGTGTGTGTTAAGATTCTGATTGTCGTTGCACCACGTGAAGAAGCTCTCTATCAGTCTTCTATACTACTCTGTAAGAATAGTCTGTAAGCGAAGACAGCAGGTTTCTCACTGGAAATTATTCACTTGAACCAACCATGTTGAAGTTCCATTTGGCCAAAAATAAATACCTTTTATTTAATTCTTTCAAAGTCTTCACATCATGTATTTTACGAGTCTGGACCGACATGGATGTAAATGCAGCTGACAGTTTGGCATAAGCATCCAACAGCGAAGCAGTAATCCTAGTTGGATACTAACTTTTTAATACTTAATACTCTTTTTGCCGCGTTAAAGAAATTAATCAAAGAATTAATGACCAAATTCAGTAAGTTGCTCAATTTTACAACTAAATAAGCTGCAAGGACAGAATCATGAGTGAGTTTTCAGTGAATTCCTCTAAACTTGTTGGTGAGTGTCTTGACTTCCAGACACTTCAAGGAGGTCTCTGTTTGTTTTTTCCCCCTCAAGTATGACTAACAAGACACTTCATTACTGAATACGTTTCTCAGGAATGCCGTCACAGCCTTTGTCTGCATGTGGTAGAATGGGAAATTGTGAGTAATCCTGAATTGTTCATATATGACCTTTTAATTCCTCAGAGACCGAGCGTCTCTGCAGCAGAGACATTACGACTGTCCCCCAGAGAGCTGCAGTTCCTAACCCTGCCATGTGGGACATCCAGAGTGTGACGTTGTCCTCTTGCCTGCATTTGTTTTGTCAGCCCTAATCCTCATGCACAGATGGTTAATATTAAGAATTTTTGGTTATAATTAACTTGTTGATAGAAGCAAGGTGTTTGTGGTTTTTCTTTGGTGAACCGCCTCACGATGAACCCCTGACGTGGCATTTCCCATGTGACTCTGTTCCCGGCAGCTGTTTTCATCTGTATCTCTTTAAGTATAATCACAATTTAATTCAGCTTTTTACATGGACTCTGGTGAAATCTATGAGCTTTAATTTCCTCTCCCAGTCTCTGAAACCCAAAGGAAGGACTGGTGTTAATGTGCTGAACACTGTGTTTCATGGAGGGTCATTATGTTTACAGTGGAAAAGTGAGTCATGTTTTGTCTGGAGTCCCTGCTAACCTCGCTCTAAGTGATGACAGCTAGGACGTTGGAGCTGCACACTTCTAATAGTCAGCTAATGAATGCCTTATGAAGTGCTTTCAAGGTGAATTTGGTGGAGTGACGGCAGAGGCTGTGGGAGTGCAGGGTGATACTTCCCAGAAGGCCTTGTGACAGGAAACAATCAGGAGGTAAGAAAAAGTCCCAGTGTCTAGTATCAGTTACAAAAACACAGCAGTATTTACACTAAACGACTGCACTCATTGATTTCAGTGTAAGCCCAATAGTTCCTAAGTTTGACCCCAGGATAACAGGATGAAGAGGCAGCCTCCAGGGCTGAGAAATGAAGCCAACATTGAAGTACCTGCAGCTCCAACCTCCAACTTGAGGCTGGCTATAAGAGTCCATGTTAAAATGCCCAAATTTACAGCAGAAACAGCAGTGTTTACAGCCTGGTTCATAAAATGGTTCTGGTCTCTTTAGCAAAATGAACCGGTTATGACAACTGTACAAGGGGTGAATTTGTATATTACTCACTCTTTAACATTTAATTAAGGCTTAAAGTTATGCATAATTAAGTGTGTGGCCACTTCAGCTCAGCTAATTCCAGTCACTGATCTTCACCTTTTGGCCATTTTTGAATGCAAATATTGGACAAATAATACTAACAGACTGGAGCAGAGGGACACACACCGGTATTTTGGATTAATGAGCGAGCCTGTTGGTATTAACCAGCAGACAGCTGCAGGAACTGGTGAGCTCTGGAGGAATAAACATCTGGAGACACATCAGATTCTGCTCTGATCTGCAGCCGTTTACTGATGGAGGAAAGCTCAGAGATTACTTTAACTCTTGGAATTAAAGAGTGGATTTATCTTCACTTCTCATCCTCTGATGCAGTGAGCCACAGAATCACCACGTCCATGGTAATCCACTGTAATGACCACTGAACAGGCTACGGCCGGTACCACCCACTTCAGAGACCTATGGGTGAAGTCACAGTGGCTCTGTCTCTGTCCTATTACACAACACTACACTAACTACAACCATGAAAGGCTCTTCAGCTTCTACCCATAGGAGAACCCTTTCAGATGGTTCTACCTAGAGGCCAACATAAAGGGTTCTACCTAGAAACATCTGTTAAGGTTTCACCCAGAAACCCCCTACAGAGGTTCCATGGTGTGATGGTTCCCCCCCAGAACTCTTTCTAGGGGTTTATTTAAAAATCCTGGAACAATGATGAGATAGGAAGGGGAGACAATCTGAGGATAAGCCAACAGTAGAGGCAGCGTAGGTCTCAGGGAAACAGGTCAAAAGTGAGCGTACGACCAGTGGAATCAGCAACATGACAGACAGGACACAGGCACATCTGGCTGTCCTCAGCAGCTGAAGTCATCTGATCTGAAAGGAAACACAGTTAGCATCATGTCAGGGTCCACTTACTACACCAGATCAATCGAAACCATCTACAAACAATAAAGTAATGCAGGGCACATAATGATGGTGACAGCTGAAAAGCTGAATAAGTCTGTCCTCCAGCTCCTCGACTAAGAGCCTCCACTGACACACTCAGAACACAAGAAACACAGGCTAGCATTAAAACAGTCCTTTCACCATGACAGTTCTTAGCTAGACTAAGCTGACAGAACTCAAATATTAGATTTAGCTTACCTGGATTCTCTGAAGGTTTTTCATCTTCTGTCACTTCAATCCAGCTTCTATTATCAACTCCTACACAGATGAAGGCTGCAGGTGATCACACAACAGGTGTGTGAACAGCTGTGAACAAACTCCTAATCAAGGGCAGGTACTCCAACTGAAGAGATGTGATGTGATGACCTAAATCTTGACTCTCTTCCATGACGGCCCACATTTCCCATCATGCCTTACTGCTGGACTAAATGGTTAAAGCTGCTCTAAGTGTTATTTTCTTATTAAAATATTAAATAGCTCTGTGCTCCAACAGAAATCACTGTTATAGAGTGTTTGGTCAGTAACCCATGGAAAGGGAAATTGTCTGGTATCCCTGCCCACTTCATCCAATCAGGACAGAGAACTCCTTAAAGAGGCAGTCCTGTCTGTTCAGTGAACACGCAGAGAGCAGGATCCTCCTGTTCTGGTACATACACCGGCTATTGCGATCCAGCACTCCTGGTGACGGCTTCGACTACCAAACAGGCCAAGTGATGAAAAACTTGAAGAAGATAAAGAGGCAAAGGGAGCTGCCTTGAAAAAAGAAAGGAGTTGTGCAAATGTGGTGATGTAGAGAGGAGGGAGGGGACTGCTAACTGTTCTGAACATGGTGGTTTATGTTGGTAATTGTCATTTATGTGCTGGTTTATAATTTTAACCATTCAAGCTCGAGGGTCTTTTAATACCAAGGCTTTAAAAAAAACCTTGAAAGAACTGAAGGTTCTACAGAGGAAAATGGTTCTGGGTAGACGCTCAGCCCTTCAAGAAGAACCTAGTTGGAGCCCTTATTTCTAGGAGTGCTCGGATATTGTTTAAAATGCATGGACCACGCCTCATGTCTGGACTTGAAAGCCGCCACTTGTCTGGAATTCCACTGGTGTTTGATTATAAAGGTTAATGCAGACTCTCTCGCACTCTCAGGATCCCTCACTGCCTAACATTTATGAGGGTGAAATTACTGGACACTTTTGAGGAGAGGTCCAGCCCTGTTTCTGGTGACAAAACTGAGATATTTTTAAGGAGCCACGTATTTTAAGCCGCAACATTATCTTTCCCAAGTCCAGCCAAGTTGGACCAAGTTTTGTGTCTGAACCTCATGAGCCTAAAGAAGTGTAAAGCAGTGCCAAAAAGAAATGAAATGTTTGAATTTATCTGTGCTTTGCAGAAATGTACGTTGCCAACATTTAATTTGGCGATTGGACTGATTGGAGATTGGGGTGTTGGCCTTATTAATGTTGATTTTTTTTTGCATTTTATTGCATCAAGAATGATCACGATTCAACAGAAATTAACAAATTAAATCAACATTGTGTAAAAAATGTCAGTTTGTGTGATTTAACACCACTGTGGTCAATACAAATCCAAGCTCTGTAACAGTCTGTCAATTGTAATGTAAGTTACATAGAGCAGAAACAAGTGACAGGGACACCATTCACCCTGTTACAAGGTACGCTGTTATTTTAAGGTTAAAAAAAAGTGACATACTGTTGCTTTAATTAATCAGCTGAAGCCTGAATTTCATCCGATGATGAAACTAGATTGGAAATAAGCGTTTAATGAATTCATAATGAGCACATTAAGCTTCTCATATAAATCAAATACCTGTCCAATTAGTTTGTCTGGTGCCAGCACTGATCTCACATCCTGTCTGAGAGATTTCTAAGACTGATACATTTATATTTTATCTCTCATACTCTTAGATATAAAGTACAAAAGCATGCTTCTTACAGAACACCTGACAAGACTGACTGTTCCCTCAAAAGCCCCCTTCAGTTGTCTCATTGCTGTTTGCTTGTTTAATTATCGTATAAAGCACACTGACCTGCTATTGTATGAAATGTTAAATCACACTGTGTAACAGTATCACTTATTACACTTTTACTTTACACTTTATTGAAACTGTATACGATCAAACTTGAAAATGAAATATTTAAAAGTCTCCATCAAAATGAGATTTACTACTGTATATCATCAATATTAATTAATGCAAGTGTCTAAGTTCACTCGGACATTTGGGATCTACCCATATGAAAATGTAATATATGAAATAAATGCCCCTATATCAGACTTCCATAAATGTGACCTATATGCCAATATACGATTATTACATGCATGCATATTCTGTGTATATGGAGATATATGCACGAAAAATGTCTTTATGTTACATTTTTATATATGCTGCAGCCATACATTCCATACAGGTTTATAACATGCATATAAAATACCCATTGAAAAATCTGTGCATGTGCATATATTAAAACAATACACCATATTAAAGCGTGTTGAGGGGTAGGTGGGTGGAGTTTCCCAAATGTTACATGTTATGCAGTAATTAGTGTTGTATATGAAACTCAAATCTGCTAAAATCTATATTTTTTCATATATATGTACATGATATTCTATGCATAGAGAGTAGAGTTTGAATATTACTCGTTTGTAGAACTACATACATGTTAAATGTGTAAATACATGTACTTTATCTGTCAGAGTATGTAATTTACATATATATTTGTATGGGTTAGACATATGTCAATATATGAAACTGTTCCAATTTCTAATCGTTTTCATATTTGGTTTACTCATATATGTACATATATAAATATTTTTGTTTTATATGTGCATATATTTCATGGGAATTCCATATACTTACTTCTTACTTATTTCTGTATGGGTACACTAGAATGTAAGACAGAGATCTGTGAGTTTGAACAGTGCTTGGTGGAAAAACATGACTCTGATGGACCCAGCAGGGTTATGGACCAGTAAAGGTTGACAAAAGCTGCTTTATGGGTCTCACCCAGCCTTCAGGTCTGTGATAAATGGTGCTTATTGGATTTCAGGGGGGACAAAAGGAAAGCAAAAGTGCTTTGTCTGTGAACAAATAGCTTTTATTGTTGAGTCAACCATCACTGACTTCCACTGAAACAGCGTTCCAACCACGATGGGCTACAAGTCTTAAAGGCAGACTAATGAAGCTCCTGTAGCTCAGACTGCCCTCAAGTCATTTCTCTGCTCTGACATCTGATAGAACATATTGATTGGCTCTGTTCAGAAGGAAGGTTCATCACAGAAGAAGAAACACTGGCCGGCTGATAATCTGACATTTAGGGCCGTATACACTGTAAATCATCCGACCCCGTCTCGTACGATCTTTTTAGTGTCGCTGGCTCTGTGAAGCCCCACCCGGCCAAACAACAGGGTGCGCTCGTTAACATGCCCTGTGATATCGCTCTAATAACAGGTCAGCACTCGGGTCATGTCAGCAGCGCTCACCTGGGATTCCTGTCATCAGTACAGGCTGTGAATGCACCACACCCCTGCTGGGAGAGAGATGACACCTGAACACACCACCCCAACACCAAGCAGGGTGCCGCCCACCCGCCTGGACTAATGCTCACCTTTGTATCTGTCCTGCTGAGGAACAGCAAGGCTGGAACTCTGCAGGGACCATTCAGAGACACGCTGTCCTCTATGGGAGATTATTAAAGCCAAGTGAAGAAACAAAAACTCAGAATGCAGGCAGAGTTTTTTGGTTGAGTCTGAGAAAAAGTTAAGACAAATAATTGAAACTCAAGGCCTCTTATAAGCTTTTTCCAAGACTTTCAACTGCTTTCCTCTGTCACAATTCCCTGTTTCAGTTACTTTATTTTGCCCATGATTATAACCAATAAATGTGTTGAGCTTTAATTGGGAAATTTAAAAAAACTCCTATTATCATTGCTGTATACAGATACTTTTCTAAGCGGATATTTTCCCCGTCCTTTAAAAAAAAAAACCAAACCTGTCCACACAACCTTCATTTTCCAAAATATCTCTGTACACACTAGAACCCAGGAGGCTGTCAGTCGGGAGAAAAGTTGTAAAATCTCTTGTCCTGATGAATCCGCTTTAATGTACGTTAATTAGAGGGGACTAGGTGTTGGAACTAAGTGTGGCTCACTTTGATTTGAGAGGCAGTTAACTGTGCCTGCCTGCTGTGGTCACTGACAGCCCGGGGTCACGACTGCTGAAACGCTGAAGCTTCAGAGTACTGGGACATAAAAACAAACTCAGCAAGTCCAGTGTTTGTGCAAAATAATCTTAAAAGCTTGAATTATTTTAAAGACTTTTAATATGAACATTTCCCGCTCGCTCTTCATCTCCACTAACAGATGCTCACCTGAGAGTTCCTCATCAACCATCCGCAGGGAGACACTGCAGGTGAATAGTGTAAAATATTTAGCTGATACATATCACCGTGAAACCTGCCCAGTCTATTACATACATTAATTTTATATCTTAATATGCAAATAAGTCTATCTAATGTGTATTTTGGATGTTTTCTTTCCAAAAGGCTGAAAGAAGATCTCAAAGAAAATTTCAAAGTTTACCAGCGCATGAAAACATCCCAGAGTTCTGCCCACTAGAGACTTTGGTCCACAAGCTGAAATATGTATAATAAAATGTTAGTTTGTTGTCACTTAGCATTAGTATTAGCATTATGTCTCCATACAGATAGTTCAGGCTCCAATGGTTCATGTCTCTGAGGTACGTATAGACTGTCTCCACCTCAATTCAATGAAGATGGATAGAGTTAGTAGCAGTTTCTGGTGCTAAGTTAGACCTGGGAAAACTCAACAGCAATATGTCTTTCACAAACCCATGTCTTTGTTAGACTGCCCAATGTGGAGACCTCTCTGTGGAGTGTTGGCAGAAAGTTTCCTGAAAGCATCTTTTATAATAAATATATCAAAAAGCTGCACTCAGTATATGTTTAAATATATTATATTTTCTCTGTATTTTCTGTACTTTTGGCTGGAAAACTTTTTATGAGTATTAGCAGAAAAGGCCCCATACGCATTTTTGTTTTTAATCTGTTGACGTTCAACCCCTCAGGCCTTGAGGAACATTCAAATTATTTTGGAATACCTTCCAAAATGTAAAAAAAATCCCAACAACATCATTCTGATTTCTAATAGAAATAGTTCTTACTGAAATGACCTTTCACTAAAAGAATTCTAATGCTGCATTCATGTGATCCACTTCCCGAGTTCAGAATCTGTTCTTCTGACTTCACAGTGTGTTCGTGTGCATTAAGTCAGAATGTGGGAGCAACATGGACGATGTTTTGCATTTTATCGCTCGGAGCATTTAAACTTCACATTGCCAGCTGTTTCTGGCATTTGAGTGACATGGATGAGCAACGGAAGCTAAACATCTAAGCTATGAAATATATTTCACAAATATGGATGTTACCATCAACCCAGTGGTTACTTTGGTCCACCATGTGTCAGAGTCACATGACGGCAGAGTGAATACTGTTGGATCCACCATTTAAGAAGGCTGGCACCTCATGGATTTACCATAGATTATGACTTTAAGTGTTTTCTGTAATGGACTCCTCTTATTAGATATGTAGATAAAGGTGTTTTTGAACTTCATTTTTTTTCTGATGCTTAATTTTTCCTTATATCTATCAGAAATCACACAGAATTCATGTATTTTTAAAATTGTGGAAGACATTCAACCAAAATATCTGTGATATTTGAATCTTTACATGTGGTATGAAACAGTGTTACTCTGCACTGCTTCATTTATGTATTTGTTTCTAAACCTTTCACAATTTTTAGTCATTCAAGGCTTTTTGATCGTTTGTTCCCAGCTTACTGTAGCATATCAGTGCCGTTATGGTCGTTGATCTTGAAGAAGGCCTGAGGGCTGAGACGTCATCAGATGAAGAAGAAATGTGCACATGGAGCCAGACTGTGATACTTTCAAGTCCACATCCAGTGATCGGCGCCTCACTACAGCCCCCGGTGTGCATTCCTTTTCTACTCTATATGGCAAAATAGTATCAATTATACTTTAGATATCAGAGATCTTCTTGCACCTGTTCTAAAGGTCTAATTATAATTGACTTTCATGCAAAAAATAAATCAATAACTTGGAATATAAGGTTAGTGCATTTAAAATACAATTTAAGGTGCAATATGTAAGAATTTCAGTTGAAAACATTAAAAAATAAACTAAAATGATCACTGAATGTGAAGGAATAAGAAATTGACGTTATTTCAAAAACATCTGCAGCATGTGTCCTGTCCTTTGTCATTATACCACTATGGTTTCTTAAAAAAAAAATGTTGTATAGTAACAGCTGGTTTCAGGATATAAGCTATTTAGGACATACTGTGCATCTTACAACCAAAACTGTCTGCAGTATAAAAAAATGCTTAGTTGCAAAACATGTTTGGGTGAACCAACTCTTTAATGACAACAATATTGCTTGATGGAGCTGTAATTAAAATGCCTGTGACCCATTAGTTAAATCGTGGTAAGCATCACTAAACACCACTAGATACATTTGGCATGACATCTGAACCGACACAATCTGAGTGTGTGTGAGCGAGCGCAGAAACTTTTTCGGAGACATTTCCACTGACAGCTCGGGCTTTGCCAAATTCTAAAAAAGAGCTGAGAGCCGGCTCGTGTTTGTGTGTGCACGTCACACTGGAGCTCCTCTCTCAGTAAACGGACACACATGCCTGGTGCTTCCCATCCATCAGCACAACGGCTCAACAGCTGGATGTGATTGTGCGTTTCTCTGCTCCGTCCCTGAGTCCTCTGGAGACGAGGACGCGCACACAGTGTTTCGCACACGGTCTCGTCTTGCTGTCTCTCTTTTCTCAACTCGCTCTCTCACAAACCAAACCTCTGGAGGAAGCCCATTTTCGAGGCACCAGTAGGAGCTCAATCATCCAAATACCTCCCATGTGTTTTAAAGTATGCCTGACATTTCTCTCCCTGCTCTCTTATCCATAGAATGATTTCATTTCATTGATGGATTTTCATATTAGCTCCCTCCCCTCCTGCCCCCCGATACTACTTAGCTGTTCGGCCGTGCTTGTTTGCACATTAAGCCCACTTAGCATCGTGACCCCCTGACACACAGTAAGTGTGCCCTGGCGCTCGGCGGACGCTTTGCTGTCGAGCACAATGTGAGATCCGGCGCTATTGGAGACATCTTCTTGGCAGCAGACGGAGCAAACATTACACACAGACTGATGGCTGTAAGACGAGAGAGAGGAGAGAGATTCAGAGATTCATCATCCTGCTGGCCAGGAACACATCCAAGCACTGCTGTCTAGCTCAGCTGGCCCACCACAAGTCAATAAATCATCGTAATTCCTGACAGTTAATGAGTCTTCTTTACAAAACTGCATTTCTGTTCGGATGTTAGCTAGCATGCAGAGCATGAGTTGGCCTAATACAGCAAGCGAGTCACAAAGAGTAAGCACCACACTGTCAGCGATGAGGGAGGTTAATATTTACTCCACAGAGTCCAGGAAAGAAATTCCCCTGCCAATCCCCCCTTTATGAATCATAAAGAAGTCATTGAAACACATTGCTAACGTGTTATCATGGAAATCGGGTCACTTCAGACTCCGTGGTCTGCTGTTGAGGTGCACAGTGATCCTGTCTCTAGAGCACAGCCTCCTCCGCCTGTCATCAGGCAGTTATTTATGCTGATGTACACTGATGATAAACAGACGTGGCCGGTGAGTATGTGTTCTTGCTCATAAAGGATGACTTTTGCGTCTCTTTCTGTGTAGTCTTTGAAACGTGTCTGGAGATGTTGTATCAGTGTTGATTCATTGTGAACAGCCACATACAGTCTACATCAAGTCCAGGCTGATCAAGCGTAGCTGTGCAACTGTGGGAAGTATTTTTTACTTTTACTTTTTTAAAATATATTTATTAATTTCGTCGTTCTATGAGTTATGTCTTAAATTATTTCATCAGAAGCCAAAATAACTCTTTTCTCTGGAGTCTTTGCTGTTTCCATGGCAACTACTCAGAGGTAAAAAAGAAAAAATAGTCCAGCACGTCCCAATCTGTAACATGGCAATGGCAATTTGTACCAAGTTTTATGGGAAGCTAAGCTAACACCTGTGGAGGGTGGCTTCGTATTGACTGTGCAGACATAAGGGAGATATTTATCTCCTCTTTAACTCTCCACCACTAAACTGAATGCAGTGTATTTCCCAAAATGTTGAAATTCGTGTTTTGTGCTTGCAGCATCAAATTCTATTAGTCACTATATTTTACAATATAAATGGGAAAAGACAAGAATTAAATTTGATTCTTGCTAAAAAAAAAAAAAAAAAGTATAATAATCAGAGCTGCAGCTTTTAAATTAATCAGCAATTATCTTATCTGATAATGGATTAATCCCTCTTACTGAGGCCTACTGGGCTTTGGAAAACACTGATTGATATTTTATAGACCAAACAACTAATCAATTAATCAAGAAAGTAATCAACAGAGTAATCAACAGTGAAAAAAAATGTATAGTTGTAGCCCTGATGAGAATAATGAACTGAATGTTGTTGCCTCAGAAAAGATTGCATTGAACGACAAAGTCATTAAAGTGAAATTAGAGGGTAAAATCAGGGTTTATGCTGTGACACATTTGTGAAAAAATAACTGCTGACAAGACTGGCAGGAATTTTTGTGTGGGTTCCAGGAGCTACTGTGAGTGTGGGAAACAAACTGTCCCAACCATGAACTAAACAAAGAAACATGACTCTGCTGTGAACTGTGGGACGTGTTTCAGAAAGTGGATCCCAGCCGACTGGCAGCCAGAGAGGCAACCGCTGGGAGCATCAGTTCAGTGGCTGGCACAGTATGTTAAACTAGACAGAGGGGATTTGGGGCTGAAAAGGAATCTAAAAGTATAGACACCATACAGAATAGTTACAACGTTTTCTGATGGTTTATAGATTTGCTCCCATTCAGACAATTCAGAGAGACATGATGCCAAAATGTCAAATGATCCAATTATGGAACCGTCTGATCAACATGGCAGAGGACAGAAAAGATAATGAGGTGTTTATGCGGAGTTAACCACATAGATTGAATTGATCGTTGACGAGGTGGACGTGCTGAATATCTACAGGAATCATTTGTGTTGTAACATTGACTTAAATCTTCCTGAAATTCGAAGAACAATTGTTTGAAAACATCCAGTCAAAGCCAGTTTGTGTTTTTTTGTGCTGAATCATATTACATCTGGTTTATGTAGTTGCACAGTTGAGAGCTGGTATTCTTCCTCTCTGAGGCTGGTTGATTCACAATATTCAGGAGGGGAACCCATGTTTAAACAGTTTGATTCAAGCGAAGTGGAAAGTGAGTCCTGTTTTCTTCTCACTTCTTCTGGAAAAGAAGATAAATTGTATATTTAGTATTTATTTAACATTTTTCCAGAAATACGTATTCAAAATTTCCGTCAGTGATTTATCGGTTTTGATGTCCTCATGGATGGTCCACAGATTTTTATCTATTTCTGGCTCCTGGTCCTGGTTTGTATGAATTTATAACATTTAGTGAATTATATTCTGAACATTTGCATTTATGATTTTGACATATCTGTATGTGTGGAGTTTCCTACCTGAAGCAGGTGTTGCTGAGTTGTTGGAGCGTGTTTCTCCTCTCCCTCTTCCTTTCTGTCTCCATGTGTCTGTCTGGCTTCGCTCCCTGTGATCCCCTCTCCATATGCTCGTCCAGCCTCCTCTGTTGCATTGCTCACAAGGCGTCCATGTGTTTCTGTTTCAGAGACGCATTCGCTCAGCTCCCAACGCTCAGAGGCCTGCCGTCCCATCTGCCTCCCCCTGAGCAGCCCATATTTTTTATGATGCGCTACCTGTATCAGTTTTTGGTTTGCAGTTATGTAAGCGTGTGTCTTCTGTAATCTTTAATGTTTCACCTGGGAGTAGGAGAGGAGCCTCGAATCATCGTTACTGTTGTACTTTTGTGGTCCATTAGTGAATGTGAGTCCAATATTGACTCTTCTTTTAGCTTTGATTTCTGCAGCTCCTGAGAAGAATATCTGGTGGGGAGCCTTATCACTTAAAACAGCTGCCTGTCATGGATTGAAACTAGGTTGAGAGCAGGTAGACTGAACCAAAAGAATACTGGAGTTGGCTCAGTTGAAGGAACTGCCATCCTCTCATCAATGGGAAAAAAAAAACATATTGCTCGACCCTACAAGCAGTTTTTCACGACCCATATCTACATTTATTGTGGCGGTGACCTCTGTTGGACACAGTAATTATTACAGAAGCAAAGGAGGAGGTCAGGTGACTCAGGCGAGTATAAAGAGTCTGCATTGGGGGGATGTCGGGGTCCGACTCTGAAATCTTTTGAGGTGAGTTGTTACAGTTCCTGTCTCATCTGGATTTTCAAAAATCAGCTAAATATTCAGCCACGTCTTTGAGAGTAAAATCCTGCTGGCAGTTCCTCTAAGTCTGACTCGTTTCCACTGTCGTCTTCCTGCAACAACTCACATCTCGAAAAAGATATCAGAGTGAGACTTCTCCTTGAATTAGACTTGTGTTTCTGGTTACAAAATAGATGTTATGATTTATCAAAAAGCTCTCTCTCTGTGGGAATACTTTCTGTAATGAACAATCTAAATCAAATCGAATCAAATTGCAGCCGTGTTGCTGCTGCCAGCTGAGGCGATCAACTGGACGGATTCCAAAACTTTGGTAATTATGAATCATTTACACAACAGAGCATGTAGATATTGGACCCAGGTGTAAATACTGGAATTCCCCCATAACTTGTGCCACGCACCTTAGATAGATGATTAACCGACTTATTTAAACCCAAACAAGATGTTTTCCACGGACTGTGAGTCATGCTGACACAGAGGGACGCAGCAGCACTCCTCCTCCTCAGTTAAATATCAGTTTATTTTTTCATATGCAGTCAAACAGAGTTGCTGATGGGACAGATGATTGTGAAACGGTGGGGCAGAGGGTCCAGCAGCCAACTGTCCCTCAGTGAAGACGAGTGCCACTGTTTAATATGTACCAGGCCATGGCCTACCTGGCTATTAAACTAATTCAGAGTCTAAATACCACCTCTTTTCACTGTGCGCCACACTGTGCACCAAGATTATCAGCTGTTTAACTAGCAAAATGGACTTGGACATGCCCTAAACGCACTAGTACGCTGTGCTGTAGACCATGCGCTATAGAACGTTTAAATCGGGCCCAAAGTGTCTTCAAAGTCATCATATAAGAGACTCGAGCAATATATAGTCTGTATTTTCCCATCTTCGGCTGACTGCTTTGCTTCCACTGAGCCAGGCAAACTGAGCCCAGCATGAACATAACTTCATCATTTCATGACCCCGGGGAGCTTGATAACACAAGCAGGCTGCTATCGTCACTTGAATTGTCGGGGACAGTCTCACAGTTGGCCAGGCTGGAGCAGTTAGAGGTGTGGATTCAGTTCACTGGAGGTTTAGTGGACTGGACTCCCTACTCTGTCTCTTTTTATTCTGTAAGCCTATAGGAGAGGCAGTTTATTCAGTCTCGGGTCATGCAAGAAGTTACAGTAGAATCAGATGTTTGATCTAAGTCCAGTGTGAATGTATATACACCCTGTCTTTGATCATCAGCTTCATGTCTCTTATATAAATGGATCTCTTTACTTTCCAGCAGCTGTAACCAGTTAAGTATAATTTCATTTTGTAGTCTCTTCAGAGAGGTCAGGTTGATTTAAGCTTCACAGCCTTCATTCACAGCAGCATCTCTTTCCTTTCTTTTCCCCACTTTGGGATCTCCTTGGCTGTGTTCCTGTTGTCTGAATAAAGTCGATCTTTGTTTTTTGCCCCCTAAAGACCTTGCTCTGTTGCTGATGAGGTCCAGCCGCTCACGCCCTTGTCAGATGGGGAACCTGGGACTCGGAATTATGCATCGGAGTGCTTTGCGGACAGATGGTTTCCATCATTTCCTGGTAGTTTTCCTGCTCAGGTGTAACTCCCTCACCTCAGTCTAGTTGATCAATTACTAGAGAGAGGTGACTGGGGTGCAGGGACAGAGGACGAGGCACTACTCTGAAGTGATGCCAGCCCGTCATCACAAGAAAACGACCATATGGGTTGACCGTGCACTGAACTTATTATGACCAGTTTATGTTCCCTATTAAGCAGAGACCTCTGGCTGTAGTAATTAAGGCAGCAAAGAAGAAAGTCAAGTGTTGTGGTATAAAGAGCAACAAAGTCCACATAAGGAGGATGCTGGGGTGGACTGATGGGTCAAACAAACACAGGACTTTCATCCAGGGGACCACTGTCTGTGCCCAGTTTGAAACCAAAAGTCAACAGTGAATTATTTTAAAACATTATATGGCGGCATATACAATGCAACTCAAGTTTTGTTCATAACATATGTACCTATGTACCTTAAGTTGAACTGAACTTAACCACTTGCAACTAATGAACGGGAACTCAAGCATCCAGCTGCTGAAAGGGAAATGATCACACCGGAGGCCTCATTAGCATGTATGCTATGGGCAAAAAAAGTATTTATGTCTCAAATGCAGCTTTCAAGAGATATTTAGTACTTCATGTATGATGCATTTCACTGTCGTATATAATGGTAATACTTAAATTAAATTAAATTAAATTAAATTAATTGCATTTGTTCTCAGCAATCATACAAAATAATGTCTTATCGAACCTTCTAAATGTAGGCTACATGTCATGATGAACTCAGGAATGAACTGTTTATTTATTGGTTGAGAAAAACTGCCTACTTCTAAAGCTAAGAAAATCATTTAAAACCCATTGGATTATTGTCATGAAGCTGCAAACAAGCCTTTTTTTCATTGCTCATGAAAAGTAGATGTTTTGAGATACATGGTTACAGGGGGAAAGGGAAAATATGCTCATTTGGGGCTATGGGACTACAGATTATAAAGACATGGATGTGGCATGAAGTCAACCTTACATCCCTGAAAGGTTGTTTGAAGATTTCTGTTGCCAACTGTGACAAAAAAGGTGTAAAGACAAGGAATCTAAAGCTGCCATAGCTCTGTGTTAGGACTGACCACTTCTCTTAAACTTCCACAAGAAAAGAGGAAGAAAGTGAGCTGATAAAACTATAACGTCTTGTGGGAAAAACGACACCGATTTAGATTTTTGAAAAAGGCACTTTTATGTGGGGCAGGAAACATTATGTAGCCAGCATGCGGTACTGAATCTTAAGGCATCTCTGCATGGCATTAGGATTGTTACCACATGTAAGGGACAAGAAAAATCTCAATGCTTTCTAGGCATTACAGTAAGTCAATACAGTTTTCTTATTGTACTATACCGTGTTAAAATATAGTTCTTTTTATCAACCTTTTATCCAAATCTCAGGCACAGTTGTAACATTTAGTGATAAATACAATGTTTCAATGTATAATCAACTCTTAAGAATAGAGCCTTCAGTAGAGAGAGAAAGGTTTTGAAGGCTAACAAAGAAATCAGCGCTCTTGTCATTCTAAGGGCTTGGCCCCGGGACAGTGATTAAGCTTGTTTCCCAGCACTTTGGTCCAGAGCATGAGGTCAACAGCCCAGACTTCTATGAATCATGCAGGGAATATTCACAGTCACCGGGCAATGATTCCTCATATTTTTCAGGTCATCTCCAGAACCACTCCAGTGCACAATGGCTTTGCCTTTTAGCTACATTACAGATAAGACTGTAAGAATGGCAAAATGGTGGAATATACACCAATCAGCCATAACATTATTACCACCTGCCTAATATTGTGTAGGTCCCACTTTTGCCACCAAAACAGCTTTGACTCATTGGGGCATGGACTCCACAAGACCTCTGAAGGTGTGCTGTGGTATCTGGCACCAAGATGTTATCTACACATCCTTTAAGTCGTGTAAGTTTAGCAGTGGGGCCTCTATGGATCGGACCTGTTTATCAAGCACATCCCTCAGGTGCTCGATTGGACTGAGATCTGGGGAATGTGGAGGCTAAGACACCACCTTGAACCATTGTTGTGTTGCTGAACCACTTTTGCAGTGTGGCAGGGTGCGTTATCCTGCTGAAGGAGGGCACTGCCATTAAGGAATACCATTTCCATGATGGGGTGTACTTGGTCTGCAACAATGTTTAAGTAGGTCCTGCATGCCAAAGTAACATCCACATGAATGGCAGGACTTGAGGTTTTCCAGCAGAACATTGCCCAATGCACCACGCTGCCTGCACCAGCTTGCATTCTTTCCATGGTGCATCCTGGTACCATCTCTTTCCCAAGCGAAACATGCGCACCCGACCATCCACATGATGTAAAAGAAAAAATTATTCATCAGACCAGGCCACCTTTTTCCATTGCTCCATGGTCCAGTTCTGATGCTAACATACCCATTGCCCATGCTCACTCCAGACTGGGATCACCCATCAAGACCTGCAGTTATGGATAATCATGCTCAGATTCTTATGCTTGCCCATTTTTCCTGCTTCCAACTCATCAACTTCGAGGACAAAATGTTCACTCGCTGCCTTATATATCCACCTACTAACAGGTGCCATTGTAACGAGATAATCAACATTATTCACCTCACCTGTCAGTGGCTATAATGTTATGGCTGATCAGTGTAGATCCGCTAGACAGTTTTTTGTCTTGCTTAATCATAGTAGAAGACCCAAATAGACCCAAACCAAGAAAGACAGTGTGCCCTACCAGACCGCAAAAACTGCTCAGGAATAACCCAAGGAACACAAGAAAGCTCAAGGTGTCGATCTACCCTCCAAATTCCCGAAATCCCATTTCAATCAAGTATCCTTAAGGCATGCTGGAAAAAGTCCACTGCCGGCACTGTCATCAGGGAGTAATGTTACTATGAGTGAGTGTGCTTTGGCTGCAACAGTGTTTGTGTGGGTGGTCAAAAACTATTTTTTATGAGGCTCACAGCCTTTTGAGGCTCACAGCCTGGGGAATGAAACTGCTCTGTAGTCTGGTGGTACGGCAGCAGATACCTCTGTATCTTTTGCCAGATGGCAGCAGGGCGAACAGACTGTGGCTAGGATGGGTGTTGTCTTTTAGTATTCTTTAGACTCTCACAGACATCTCACTTCACTGATACCACTAATGCTCTGTGGATGGGTACCAGTGATGTTCTGGGCAGTTCTAAGCATCTGCTGCAGAGCTTTAAAACAGCTGGTCACTCTAGTTTTTAACAAACGTTAGTCAAACAGGAGGAGAAATTGCATTTGTTGGGGACTATTCTCAGCAGCGCATTAATCCACATTTGGTGGTGAGTATTTCTAACAGCGGAACAGCATATATGGGATTGAGTTTAAAGAAACAACAGTGTGTGTGTTCATGGAATGAATGAATGAACATGTCACCCAGTGTAGCAGTGTGGCTGACTGATGTATTTTTAATAGTTTCTGGACAACCAAGGAGCTCTATAGCAAAGAGGAATAAGATAACATCAGGCACCGGATACTCACAGAACACAAATGCACTACTGATGCACTTTTTGGTGCATATTCATGTTTTATATTTTTGATATAATTGTATGTAAATTGCCCACAAAATCACAAACTTTTGTGTATCTTCCAGGTTTTTTTTGCCATTGTAGAAAAGTATATCCAACAGCATTTTAATCATTTAGACTAATGACATTGCAGGTGAGTCAGCAGCTCGTGGGGCCATAGCAAATCCTCCCACACATTCCTGGAATAGAATTGCTTCTTCACTTAACACATTTGGTGTCAAACAACGGTCCAAGCTTTAGATCATTCTACTGAAAGAACTGGAACTGACTGAATCTGTTTTCTTGACAAACTGGATCGATGGTTATACTGTCTTAGCTGCTACTGTGAGTTTATTGACACCAGAAGTTCGGCTGTGTTTGTGCTGCATCCTGAAAATCATCACTTATGTAATAACATCTTACTGGATGTCCACTTTTTATTTAAAGGTCAATATTGGCAAAATGACACATCGATATAACAGCACTGCTTCCTGCCCACGAAAGTGCTACCTTTTAACAAACCCTCAATCCTTCACTCCTGCTATTACTGAACTAAACACTGGGGTTCAGCGCACTCTTCAGCACTGTTAAAACAGCCAGCAGCTCTGCAGTGTGTGTTATTTTGCAAACTCTGAGCTGTATGAGCTGTTCTGGATCACTGAGCATTATTCTGTAGAGACAAATCTCTCTACTGATGGAGACAAATGGACCTGGCTGAATTCCCCATCCCCAGCTGAGGAAACAGAGCGGCTGGCTCATGCCCACGGGAGTGGATGCTGCCGAGAGGGAGATACTCAACACTGAGGAGATTTGCCGAATGAGCAGACGTGCCTTAGATTTGAAATTATGCTCTCTGATACTGATAGCTCCACAGGGACGATCAGGAGCAGGGATATGAGGTCACAGGGACAACTTCTCCATAACATGAAGGAAAATCTGACTATCAAACCTTGTTGTCAAGTTGTCAAGAGCAACTGGGATGAGATCTTTCAGCGATGACACAACCAAACATGACAGAATGGATGCAGTATCCTGTTCAGAAACAGGTGGTCACCAAACAGCCTCTGCTTTCCCATGAAACTCTAGCTTGCACATCGTTATTCCCCTCCAGCTTTTTCATGATCCAGCTGCCTTCCTCATCTTCATGTACTGCAAATGCCAGACAAGGGAGTCATTTACAGCTGATCTGTTGGTCCCTTGAGTGGAAAAAGGCCTCCCCATATGGAACCAGCCACACTACATGTGTTAGACTTCAACTGTTGTTGGTCTTGTATGTAGGCCGACAGGTTTTATTCAATAGATTTGAATAGAACAATTTCAGAACCTTTTTTGTTATTTTTTCTATTTGGTGTGTCTTTAACTGATAATGCTCCTGTCTTAACTGAGCTCTACTAATTTGGTAAAAAAGGTTTAATTTCCTATAAATTCTTCACAAAAGAATGACTTATTTAGTTGTTTTAAAGCTTTAATTATGAAGCAGTTAATCAGGAAATGTTTTCACCTGCAGTCACTAAACACGACTCCTAAAACAGCTGACAGCAAACACAATGAAACAGTAAGATACAGCAGATATCTGAAAGTACCAACAGGAACACTGGAGAGAAACTAAACTAAAAACTACAAAGGTTCAGTTAAAAGCTACACAATTACTGAGAGCTGAACACAGTCTTTCAAAAATGCATTTCTCTCTGGTCTCCTGCACAGACATGAGTTGAGTCTTGCAACACACCCTCATTACCCTGAGACACTCAACTCTCGCATCTATTGTTTTTCCAACCTAATTCATTTCTCATTTGTGGTTTGATAACAGTTAATCAAACAAGTTAATCAAACTCAGTGCTACATACAGTATCACTACTAACCAAGCTGCTGAAACTGTCATATTTTGGGGTAAAGGTTAAAAAAAAAAATTAAATTGACACATGCCATACTGACACTACAGACCTGGCTTCTTCTTGGCTGAGGACAGTGAGTGAGCTGGCCGGTGGCTACAGGTTTTGGAGCAAGGCATGTGTAGTCGATCTATGCGCCCTGTTGGTTGATCAAAAAGTTGACCCCATGACGCACTTTGATTGACAGACCCCTCATCTGAATAATTAAGCAGAATTGGATATGTTTTAAAGGTAAATAAATACACAGGCAAATTAAAGCAGAAATATCTATTAATATCACATTGTATGAATTAACGAATGTCTACATTTATTTTCAAATTTATTTTTGGTGGCATATTAATTTATTTATTGAGCCATTATTTATTTCTTTATTTCTTTCTGCAGTTTCATAGTCCTCCATACATGGTTAGATGTGACACCCTCCATTAACAGAATATTAGATAACAAGTAAAAGAGTTACTGCAATAGTTTTTTAAATATTGAGAGCAGTAATAATATATAGGGCAATAGGCCCTAGAGATTCCATACAGAACATTATGCAACATACTCACCCTGACCCTAGACTCTCTGTACAGCAGACAATAAACAGCATGCAGAGTAATAAAGGACTGGAAACATTAATGCTTTAAAAAAATGATATGAACTAAAGGCAGTTTTCCCTCGCCACTGTCGCCAAGTACTTGCTCATGGGGGAATGTTGGGTCTCTGTGAATAATTTCATAAAGAATACAGTCCAGACCTGCTTTATATTAAAACTGTCTGAGATAACTTTTGTTGTGATTTGGTGCCATAGAAACCAACTTGACTTGACTTAAACAAGACAACATGGCGTTGTACTTTCATGTCCTTTTCACATAAAACGAAAGACATTACTTAACGTGGCGACAATGAAAGTCGTCCACGCAGAAATATAAAGAAAGACTACTGACTGATAGCAAAGTGACAGCAGCCAGAACAAGAGTACAGAGTACACAGCACAGACACACTGCAAACAGCAAGAGGACGAAACAAAGAACACTTTTGATGATGACAACCTATTAATAATTTATTTTCATGAGCTCTAAAGTATGTCTCAGATCTCCAATATATGCTGGGATAGAGTTCTGTGTCTACCATATTTTGTCCAAGTCTATCTTGTATATGATGAAACTTTTATCTGGATATGTGAAAAGTTGGACCTGCTGGTGGCACTAGTTGAAAACTCAGTGGGTCACTGAAGTCATTAGAATTCACCCTCTGGTTGCCCCAGATATATGTACCACACTGAATTACAACCCATTCAATATTTCTGTCTGAGCCAAAATGGTAGAAATACCATGTGTCTGAAAATTAATCCAAAAGATTCAACTTAAATGTTATTGCGGGTGGGGTGATAAGGCTTATAAAATCAATTAAACATCACTGAAGATTATAAGTGCTGTATCGTAGGCAACTGGATGTGTTTCAGTTTCTTGTGTTTCAAGAAACTCAACATCACTGAAGATGTGTGTGAAATTCATTGTCATTGTTCAGTCATTAGAACCTATCCAGGTACAGGACTGCTGATCCATTAAAGAGTTACCATACAGTCAGTGATACTGCCCTTCAAAGTTTAAGTGTGAAATACAAATATAATACAGTTTAATGAATCTTGGAACAAGCCAAAGTGCTCCTAAAAGTACAATCAAAGGTAAAGGAACAGCTCTGAATTCCTCTCCCTGGTCCACATGTGCGTTTTCATTTATGCCTCAGCATTCTTGTACATGCCTGTTGGAATACCTATGTGTGTTTAATGTCTATGAACCCTCTCGCATACCTGTAATTAGTGTGTAAGTTTAACGACGCAGAGCCAGAATGCCCAACACCTGGCAGCCAGTCGCAGGGCTTCAGTCTTGACCTGCTGCTCCTTTGTCTCAGGCGACGCTGCCTGTTAGCTTTATGATGCCGGGCATGATTCCTTTTTTTCTGTCCACAAGCCAGTTGACATGAGGCATCTGTAGGGTCTGAGCACAGCTGCAGCACAGCAGGCAGGGGGAAGGCTGTTTATTCCCTGAAGTGGGGCTGCAGGCCAGCAGAATACAAAACTGAGCACACACAACCACAGAAACAAGAGCAGGGAAAGTAGCTGCCAGTAGCTTCCTTGGGGCTACTGATGGTCATTTGCTGATCACATGTGGCCATTTGAAAGAATCATTCTGCTTTATTACAACTGTGATATGAATGCATGAGCCAACTAAAAAACAGTCTCTGTCTTCTAAATGTGTTAATCTAATAGGTTTGTCAGTTGTTACTAATCCATTCATCCATCCTTACATCCAGCCAACCAGCCAGACATTTTCTTCCACTTATCCCTGGCCAGTTCACAGTGGCAGCAGGCTAAGCAATAATGTCTAGA
The DNA here is from genome assembly GCF_040436345.1 of Pagrus major. NCBI lineage: Eukaryota > Metazoa > Chordata > Actinopteri > Spariformes > Sparidae > Pagrus > Pagrus major. Next base: position 5,971,366 of record NC_133238.1, read on the forward strand.
TGACCCTCTACCGGGCAACGTTTTACAATGCCTCCCAGGGGATCCTTAGGAAACCTTTAGGCGAGATGAGACATAAATGAGCATGGTGGCGCACTGTTGCCTCACAGCATGAAGGCCCTGGGTTCAAATCTTGCTGGGGCAGGGCCTTTCTGTGCTGAGTTTGCATGTTCTCCTTGTGGTTGTGTGGGTTTCCTCGAGGTACTACGGTTTCCCCCACCATTAAAACATGCACACTAGGTTAATTCTCAAGGGAATGTGCCCAGGATGCATCCTGATCAGATGCCCCAACCACCTCAACTGGCCCCCTTCAACATGGAGGAGCAGCAGCTTTTCCCCGTGTCCCCTTGAGAAGTCTGAGCTCTTTTTAGCTCTGAACTCATTTGGGCTCCTTGGATCCACAACTTCATTCTTTCGGAGGCTGGGTAGTGATATAGCTCGATAATTGGAGCACACCCTCTTGTCCCCCTTTTTAAAAAAATCTGGTCTAACACCACCCTCGTCCGCCCTGGACTGCTGCTCCACACGTACAACATTGAAGAGGCATGTCAACCAAGACAACCTAGCATGTTCAGAGCCTTCATCATCTCAGGACAAATCCCATCCATACCTGGTGCCCTATTTTTTATGGGCTTCTTGACTACCTCAGAGATATCTGCCAGGGATATGCTGAGGCTTCCCCGAGTTTTCAGACTCTGCCTCCTCCACAGAGGACATCTTGGCTGGGTTCCTCAAAGAACTGTTTCCACCTCTCGACAGTCTCCAGTAAGCGTCAGCTGTTCTCCGCCCCTGCTGAGCACAGCCTTATGCAAGCCCTGTTTTCCTTTCTTGAGACAACAGTTTGCTAGAACTTCTTTGAGACCATTCAAAAGTCCTTCTCCATAGCCTCCCTAGACTCCTGCCAAAGTTTTTATTGAACCAAAGGTCTTTATTGAACATTAAACAAAGATAAGTATACTAATAAGACATCACAATCCATATTTATTATTATGCTCATTTCTGCTTGTTGACATGGTTCCTTGATGTCTAAATGGAATGTTAGTAACATGCTTTGGTCAAAAAAACCGAAGGATTGAGCACAGCAGGGCTCTTTACACACCAGTTTCACAGCCCTGCTCTAAGCGGCTGGTTTGAGTGCCTTTCCCTTTAAATGCTAATGAGCTACTGCGTGCGCCGCCCAAAGACGGTATTTGCACCACCCACCTCTTCCTGCCGGGCGGAAGACGTGAGGATGGCATTGCGTGACCATGGCAACGAGCAATACACATTTGCGAAGCAACTTCTCTGTATCCATGCCTGCATATAACTGATAGTAGCACAGCAGACATGTAGCAGGTAACCCCTGTCTCTGGCTCCAAGACAAAGTAGCGATTGCTTTACTGCAGATAACGTTTTGGTACTCTCAGGTCTGGTCTCTCATGCCAGCAGCTAACGCTACACACATAGTTACATGTATACCAACACACAGGAAGTCGTTAGACTGCCAAGTTACTCCTGGGCGTCTAACACACTGTCCTTTAGCACAACATGCTAATTAATTAACGTAGCTCACTGGCCGTGAATAACTGAGACCATTTTATACCGTCTCCTCTGCGTGTTCATGGCGGAACAGTAGCTCACCGTCCGCGAACAACTGAGACCATTTCATACCATCTCCTCCACACGTTCACGGCCAAGCAGTGGTTCACCGGCCGGTTAGAAGCGATAAAATCTCAATATCCTAATTCATTTTCTCAATTCACTGTCATGTTTTAAAAGAGTGCTGATATGACCAATTAAGGTTTGGTAACATTAATATTATCGTGAATCCTACGGCCAGTAAACCCAACATTGATAACTCTACATGTAACGTTATCGACGGTTAGCGTTAGCTCATGTGCTAAACGGCCAAAGTAACACAAACTATACTGTTTTTTAAACACTTACATTTCCATCATCTGTGGCGTTGCCACGGACAGTGGGTATGGATCCATCTTTTAAGGGACAATCTCGTTGCCAGTCCAGCGTTATACTGACCCTGGTTGCTGAAGCAGTCCGGCGTGAAGTGATCGCACAGACAAAAACGCTTTTGCTCACTGAAGCTGGGACATTTCCCTGATAAATAAAATGTAGCCACTTCGCTCTGATATCCTCTTTGGTAGGGAGGCGATGTAGCTAAACAGGAGGATCCGTGTATCCAACAACAGAGCAGCAGTACTTGGCTTTCGGGTTGTACATGGTAGTGGTCAGGCTGTCGCGTACAAGTGAAGCGAGAACGAGAAAATGGCGGATCCTCGTTCAGGTAGCTGGGGTAGTATGGGAGGAGATACCCAGCGCAATCACCCGGACTGTTACGTAACAGTCCGGGTGAAATCCGAATGGCTCGTTTAGAGACTCATTTCCTGACTCCGGCAGGTACAAAACATTGACATTGACGAAAAAGTGAGGTAGGTAAAACCTAGAAATATGTTCTTTATTAAAAAATAAAAAACAGTGTTATATCCTGAGTAAATTAGATGTAAAAGCTTTATGTAACCCAAAATCACGATCACATTGCCTCAGTGGGCTTTACAATCTGTACAGTGAATGGCACCCTCTGTCCTTAGACCCTCAACTCGAGTGAGGAAAAACTTGCCCCCCCCTGCTAGTCACATAAGAATTCAACATAAAGGTGCTTTAAAACCACCACCTGTGAGATAAAATATTAACACAGTGACATATACGACCGAGAAGAAAGCTTTGTTGTTTATTGAAAATAATAAACATGTATTATGGTTATGACATATTAATGCAGTGGATATTTGGTTAGTTTGCGATGTGAGAGCTTGTGCTTGGTCCTGTGTGGTTGTGAGGGAGTGTGCTGTTTGTTTTTGTGCAGCTCTGTGCCTGCTAGGTGCATCTGAAGAACAGAAGAACAGATGCTATTCCTGCTCCCTTGCGTGTGTGTGTGTGTGTGAGTGTCTGGCCGATTACATCACAGAGCATGGAAACTTCAGTGATTTTTAGCTAGGGCAAGATGAAGAGCATATTGAGTGCAAGAGGCAGTGTGGGAAATGAGATTACAGTTGGCAGATACCTTCAGACAATTATTCAATCAAATGATTATGACTGTGTTCAAAGTAAAGTATTCTTCATCTACTATCTTCTTCATCTAAAGTGGAAGGTAGTGGATGGTGGTTTGGTACATGTGACTTTTTTTTTTTTACTTTCTTTTTATAGATTTGATTTGTTCTTCTGGAGTCAGAGATGAGATTGACCTTGGTTTGATGTGTTTCTTGGTGTAAGATTTCAAACTTAAAACACTTCCTGATAGCAGCTGTGCAACCAATCAAAATTCAATTCCAATGGCACCACAGAGTCACGGCAAATGAAGGAAAAAAGATTCAAAATAAATCCAAATGTCCATATCAGTTCACTTGTGCCACATGTTCCAATGATAATAACATGTGCGAATTATGGGCACGACTTCCCATGCGTACTTAACCGCAACCAGGTGTTCCTGGTAGCAGGACACTGTCCTCTTTTTTTAGAGTGACTGGTGCGGAGTATCATCCATTCATGAAGATCTAGATTAGCGACTTTATTGAGTGAATACCACTTACAGTATTATAGCCCAACCTAGCCCACGTAACTAACACTTCTAAAGCCTTGAAAGTGCCGCCGGTGCGTCAGTTTGCATGGTACTTTGTTGCTAATGGTAGTTCCGCTGTACTACTAGTTTCCCCAGCACCCTCCCCAGGAAACTCAAAGTAGCCAGATTACAAATGGGAAAGTCATGGTCTTTCATAGAAACCTAGTAACTTATGTTACATTGCCGATCCTACAATTTCATGATTTGCCCAACTACATAAAAGGAAAATTAGCACTGAAGATTGGCACTGGACACAATTTCTGAGGTGCAGAATCATCCAGTATGGACATTATTTATATAGGGTAACTTTAACCTGACTTCAACTTTAACTTTAACAAACCATCTACCGTGGCAGGTTAAGGTAAAGGATCCTTGACTAAAATGAGTACCCAGATGGGTTGTTTCGCAAAATTGTGTTTTTTGCAAACATCATCTGACACCTTTTTGAAAAGGGCAGGTACTGGCAGATTATTGGATGAACCATCTGTCTATCACCTTCTACCACAGGCTAACTTCAATGATCAGATCAACAGTAGGAGAGTGCTACCACCAGTGGAGCCAATTGGTAAATCAAACTCTGATTGAAGTTGCAAATCGATGGATTTTTCCCCTCTTGAATCGGTCTCAGTCTCAAAGATCCCATATCGGTCGGGCTCTAATGAACTCGTAATTGTAGCTGCTTCACAGGGTAATGGTTTGCTTGCAGGGCAGCTGGATTCGCAAGATCACAGGTATGTAATCTTGCCAGGCTTCAAGCTATGCACTCGTGGCCGGTCAAAAAATGATTGGACCAGTCAGCGACATTGTAAACAATGCTGGCACCCTGAAGAGGTTAGCATGGAGAACTGTTAGCAGCAGTTTGTCCTTTTCCAAACACTTCCTAGCGTCTCCTTCCCAGATGGATTTGTGAAACAAACCATCTGGCATGTCAGGTTAAGATAAAGGATCCTTGACTAAAATGAGTACATACTGTTGTTATATGGATCACATGTGTATGTCCCATTTTAAACAAGATCTTGTTTATACTTTCCCTTCCCTCCCCACTTCCCCAGATTGGATTGGACAGATAGCTTTAGTAACTGACAAACATGGCTGTGATGCTAAATGATAAACTAGCAGCCTTTCAGTTTTATGCAAGGCTATAATAGGCTCCATAGCAACATCTGCGTCCTCTTGGTTGATTAATAAAAGATAAATAAGAAAAACATCGAAAACATTCAAAGGTCATTTAATTGAGTTGTGAATTGTACCGCTAGAACTAAATACCACTCTTTCATGAGTCCTGTCTGGTAGAAAAAAATATCACAGCTTGAGTTTGAGTGACATTCATCAATCTCCCCCGCCGTCACCTGCTGGGTCAGGCTCTTACATGAGGTCATACCCATTTCAGCGAGGAGGACATGGGGGGGAGAAAATCAGTTGAGGTCGTGTTGCACAGGCTGACACATGTTAACGTTCGAAAATATGTCCAGGGGTGACGAGGTCATGGAGGATTTTCCATCCGGCAATGAGTTACTTTTTCCTCTCCACTCCTCAGACTGTAAAGCTGCCTTTTCTCTGTAATGACTAAAAGTTCAATGAGGCTCTTATATCTGTACCTAGTTCCCAATTTCTGCCTCGGCTCTCGGAGGCTGAAATGGAGTGGGCGTGTGAATAAATCTTGAGGGATCCTGCTTCACCTTGCGCTGCCTCTCTCACTGAAAACAGTCTGGAGGGAAGAAGGATGAAGAGCTAATCCCTTTACCTTCTGCTGACTCGTCAGCCTCGAACACTGCCGCCCGGGATGCATCTGCAGATGTTGAGGATTTCACCTTCTAACTTTCCAGGCATTAGGCTTCCCTTGGTGTTTACGTAATGTCCACACTGTATCCAAGCGCTCTGGCCCGAGATCTGTGGGCTTTTGTCCAACCAAATCGTCGTTAGATCGCAGAAAGTCACCCTGAGTACATATGAAAGCCATATGTCTGACAGTAAGAGATTTATTTTATTGCAGTTCTCATTCTGTCTGTTTCTCTCTCACACAGGCACACAGTCAGAAAAATATGCCTAGGCTGTCTATTAAACTCTGTTTATTTAGCTGTGTTACAGTAGCTGGTTGGGTACAGAGGGTCTACTCATCCACAGGCCATCTGCTGATGGTTTGAAGGTCCATATACAGAACTGTATGATCATCTATATGATCTGTACTACCTGCTCTCCAACATAGTGTGTTCATATCCAACTATTTCCATTATCAATATGCCATCTGGATTACAATGTACAACATAATAAACACAATATTCATATTTAACCTTTCTGCCTCACATGGCCACTGAAGTTATTGTGTAGTTAATGTGGTTACTCAAAACAGAAACAGACTACTTTTCAACTCCTCCACCGTGTTGCTCAAGCAAAGACAGTGCAAGAATCCCAATTTAACCTAGAAAGCAACTTTATAAATATAACTATGTATACATGTGTGTAAAAACTGTTGGGCTTTCTGAAATGGGCCACAGATTATATAATATTATTTTCTTGTTATTCAATTTTAGGAGGAGTTTTGGGGGGTTTTTTTTGTTTGTTTTTTCAGTTAAATTAACCTGAGTTAAAAAAAATTTAGGGTTCTTCCTGAAGGGCTGAGGTTCTATCCAGAACCAGTGCAGTTGAATATGAGGGTTGCTGCACTCCCACTGGCTCCTGTTGCAGTCAGAGAATGCTGAAGTGACGCGTGTCATGGGGCAGCCGATAGTTCCAAACACCGAAGAGTTCCAGCTCTGAACCCCATTCATTTGCAGTATTTCCCAAGCACGCTGGCTGGTAAGATGATGAAATGACTTCATTTTGTTGACATTTTAACGCATTAACTGACCTGTCATCAATCTATGCAATAATGGTATTTTACATAAACAGCTTTCTTTTAAAGTTTGTCGTAAGATAATCGCTCATTAGATCATAACTGAAACATTAACGTCAACAACATTTCATTATCGGCCTTTATCATCATCAGATGATAGTCAGACTACATTAAACCTTAAATTAATGGCAGTTGTTGGTGTTCAGTTGGCATGAAAAGTTCATCTTCAGTTATTAGATTTAAGCTCAGAGTTTGTTAAACAGGCCCCAGATCTGCTTTTCTTCCTGCTGTTGTGGAAATAAATAGTATTTCAAAACTGTCACCATGTTTTCGGTCAACAGCGCCATTTGGAACTATTGAAAGCTACGTGTACCACGTAACTGCGTGGCGACAAGAGCTGCTCAAAGAGCAAATGGTGCGATGCAACTCTCATATTCAACGGCACTGCCCAGAATAATTTGCTTTTTGCTTCTGGAGAACTATTTTTTTGAAAAATCATTCTAAGAACCGTCTTTGGAAGAAAGAGCTCCTCAAGGTTTTTTTTTTTTTTTTTAAACTTTGGTATTTAAAGCTCCTCAACCTTGCACGTTGACCTGTTTTTCAAATGGGTTTGGGTTTTGCTTCTCAAGTGAACAGGCTTAAACCAGTTTGATTTGATTTGACCTGACTGAATAAGTATTTGGCATTATTAAAAGTTCTGAAAGTTAAAAGATAGGCAGCTCTCTGTGGTATTCACCCATCCATAACATGTCATACAGGGGTCAAGTACCAGAAAACAGCTTAGAATAATACAGCTGTGGTCAATAAATGTATCAGCCCATAAATTACAATTGCCAACATAAACCACCATATTCAGAACAGTTAGCTGTCCCCTCCCTCCTCTCTACGTCACCACATTTGCACAGGAAGATCCTGCTTTCTGCGTGTTCAATGAACAGATAGGACCGCCTCTTTAAGGAGTTCTCCATCCTGATTTGATGAGGCGGGCAAGGGATACCAGACAATTTCTTTTCTCTTTTACTGCATGAGTGAGGGGGAGAGACATGGGTTGTTGACACTATATAACAGTGATTTCTGTTGGAGCACAGAGCTATTTAATAGTTATTTGATAAGAAAATAACACTTAGAGCGGCTTTAACCATTTAGTCCAGCAGTAAGGCATGATGGCAAATGTGGGCCGTCATGGAAGAGAGTCAAGATTTAGGTCATCACATATCAATGGTGATGACTTTGGTGTCTCTTCAGTTGGAGTACCTGCCCTTGATTAGGAGTTTGTTCACAGCTGTTCACACACCTGTTGTGTGATCACCTGCAGCCTTCATCTGTGTAGGAGTTGATAATAGAAGCTGGATTGAAGTGACGGAAGATGAAAAACCTTCAGAGAATCCAGGTAAGCTAAATCTAATATTTGAGTTCTGTCAGCTTAGTCTAGCTAAGGACTGTTTTAATGCTAGCCTGTGTTTCTTGTGTTCTGAGTGTGTCAGTGGAGGCTCTTAGTCGAGGAGCTGGAGGACAGACTTATTCAGCTTTTCAGCTGTCACCATCATTATGTGCCCTGCATTACTTTATTGTTTGTAGATGGCTTCTGATTGATCTGGTGTAGTAAGTGGACCCTGACTTGATGCTAACTGTGTTTCCTTTCAGATCAGAAGACTTCAGCTGCTGAGGACAGCCAGATGTGCCTGTGTCCTGTCTGTCATGTTGCTGATTCCACTGGTCGTAAGCTCACTTTTGACCTGTTTCCCTGAGACCTACGCTGCCTCTCCTGTTGGCTTATCCTCAGATTGTCTCCCCTTCCTATCCATTATTGTTCGAGGATTTTAAAATAAAAGTTTGCCTTATTAAAAAGACATTGTTCTCATCTTAGAGCTGTTCTGGCTTCTTCAGGTGCCTCGTGCCAGGACTGATCTTGGAGCTGCTTTTAGTGTTAGTGCTGCAGTCGCGTGGAATCTCTTGCAACATGAACTCAAACTGAATTCTCTTGTGTCACTTGCATGTGTTCAGTCTTTACTAAATAACCATCCACCACCAGCTTGATGTCTCTGTTCATGCTCATGATCGCTGAAAATAAAGGCCTCAATTGATTATCTGACTCCTGAATAAAGGTTTTAAATGAACTGAACTGAACTGAACAATAGCTTGGAGGATAATCTTGTGTTCTTTATTCCCTACATCAATTTGATAACGTAAGTCAGTAGTTACTTTGCAGATTACAGGCTGCATCACAGCCAAAGCAGTGCTTCTTAAAATAAATGCATTTTTATCCCCGATTGGATTAAAAACAAAAACACGAAACAAAAAAACCCCACTGAGTCCTGTAATGATAAAAATGCTGAATATCAGATCAGATAATCGATCAGGTGGGTAATCAGACAACACATAGAATACAGCATGTGTTTTTATAACTTACTTTGAGGCTTGGGGAGTAATGGAATACATCTAACAAGATTACATAATTAGGAAACAAAAAGGCAACTGTCTTTCATTACAGTTCCAGAAAAAAACATCTGTAATTAGATTACAGATAACAGAAAACAATTTTAAAATAAAGAATGATTTACAGTATAGTCTGTAACCATCACCAGCAATTCACGAGTCTCACGCAACATCACTGTGGTCTTAAGTGAAGCCAACAGTATGCCACAGTACCACCGTATGTACCAGCTCTCTGAGGTGTTTTCCAGAAAGCTGGTTTAACCAATGGAGCCCAACCTTGAACCGAGTTAATGAACCCTGAGATGGAAAACTATACTTTCTAACTTTATTCACTCAAATCGGAGTATGTTCACTCTGGGTTTGCCTCATTAATGGATACAAGAAAAGCTATCATCAATGTTGATGAAGGTTCTGAGTCATCCAGGTTATGGTAATTTTAAGTGCTGTCATCAATGGAGCTCTGATTCTATGATTTTCCAAGGCAACACGTAAATAAACGGCAGTGCCTCCATTTAAATCCTGTGGACGTAGACATATTAATGCATGTACATATATGCGGGCTGTGCACATTTATCTTCAAAAGAGGAGCCTTCATCAGAGCGAGGGAAGGTGTCATTGAGTACACACCATAAAGTTTTATTCAGTGTGGTCCATTAATTCATCTTTCACAAAACATACATTTACTTGAGGAGGATTTTGGGTATTTTTAAACGTTATTTTTGCTTTTGGCGGTGGAAGGAAGAGTGGTAATAGACATGGGGAGGACACTCCACACAGAAAAGCCAGATGGATTTGACCCAATGATATTTCTGTGAGAGGTCAGTGCTAGTCACCATGCTGTCCTCAAAGAACATAACATTTTCATTTATTTATTATATTTAAATCAGTGGCAGCAGACAGTTCGCCTGTCCACTCTACCAAACAAGCCTAGAGAAACTCGGCTGAAGAGCGGCTCTGGATAATGAGTGACGGCCCCATGGTCACACTGAACTCCCCACAGCTCAAAAAACACAGAAAACAGACCAGAGTTTCTGTTTGAGTCAACAGTTTGAGTCAAGCATAAAGAACACAGCCAAAGAAGCCAGGGATCTTAGGTAGGATCCATAATAACGCAGCTCAGAGGGAAAAAAATAGTAAGGCAAAATATTTTGAGAGGACGCAAAACATATTGTGAGGTAACAAAGGTTTTCGAAAAGAAGATTCTCACCATGACCCTTAGGGCCCTTTTTCAAAGCATTCTGCCTTTTCTTGCAGCTGCTCCAAGCACTTCGAGTTAAAAATCTCTCAACTTTTCACAAAAGCGCTGGTGACATCACCGTGGCTCTCTTCTTTTTTCTCGGCCTAGGCGATAATATTCACCATATTTTTGTCTCCTATGGATCATGTCATGCACCCACATCCTCCGTGCTCCGATGTCAAGTAAAAAACAAACAGATAGTTAACCTCAAAGGATCAGTGTCGATCATGCAGCGGAGGTTGTCAAGATATTGTTGTCTTAGAGACAAGTTGCACAAAGGCTTCATCTCTGTACTGCTGAGTGCACAGACAGAGCTTCTGCCTGCAAAAAATGCTATGTGGGCTCTTGGGGCTCTGTAGAAACACAAGCACTTTTAGTGGACATAACTTTGACGTGTTATTGTGTATACCACTGCGTTTTTCACAAAACGCACCCTACTCCGCCAATGAAAGGTTGAGCAAGGTAACCAATGAAGGCAATAACAGCCTCAGCCTGTCAGTTAAGTGGCATATATGAACAGTTTTATTGGATGTTTAGGATGATGTTACAGCCATAGAAGCTGTGCAGGGACTGCCATCTGAGGCGATCTACTGGACCTATTCCAGAACTATTGGTAAGTAACACAACTCAATTTAGAGCCCAGATTTAAAAATAATGGAATTCACATTTACCTTTTATTTTACCATTTACTTTACCTCCTTCTTCTTCTTCTTCTTCTTGTAAAGGGCACCCTCTCTTAAACAAATGTTTTGATAAACTTCAAGAACACTGAGTAAAGTTTGACTAAAAAGACAGAGAAAAGATACCCACAAGAGTTAAACTTTTGTGGTGGGGGTGAATCTTTAAACTGAACAGAATCAGTAGGATTTAGCAGTTGAGCTTATGGCCAGATAGCTTAGTTATCAACAGGCTGCTGTAGGGGTGGAGTGATTATCGACCTGGCCAATTATCGGAGGCTGAAATTCAGCATTATTATTATTATTAGCATTGATTATCAATATCTGTGTTTTAGGTGTCCAATTGCCAATAAAATAAATTGATTTAAAAATACACTACTTTGGCTCTGATGCAGCATTCTCCATTTGTAGGCACCACTACAGTATGTAGTTTAACGCAATGTCCCGCCCACAACACTGTCTGATTGGTTACACATCACAAGTAACAGCCTATCAACAGTGAATAATCTGAATCTGCAAAGCAACTACTAACTAAAGATATCAAAGAAACGTTGAGAAGTGGAAGCGTAAAGTAGTAGAAAATAGAAATACTCAGGTAAAGTACCTCAACATTGTACTGAAGTTCAGTACTTGAGTAAATTTTAGTTAGTTACATTCCATCACTAGTTCTTAACTTTAATAGGATTTTTGAGAATAAGATTTTTATTTTTTCTGCAAATGTACGGTATATTCCACTAATGGAGAGCAACATAAGCTAACATTAGCCCACATAAATATAAAGGACCAGTGTCCAGCACAACACAGAAGTTCCACAGAGCCCCTTTAAATGAGGTTTGTTATTGAAAATACAACAGAATTGTCAGAATGATACCAGTAATCTCTCATCACAGTATATTGTATTAACATATGACTGTGTGAGCCAGTGCGTTCACATATAATAACTGGGCTGTTTAACATTCTTGGACTCAAGATGACTAAGAGACGTTCTGTTAAAATTATAGTCCATGCTCATATTAAATAGTCCAGCAGTAGCACTAAATTCCTCATTTCACAGTCAAGTTTTAAAACAGAAGCAGCCAACTTGGAGGACATGTTGGAAATTCGGCCACTTTTGGGTGGCTGAATTATCGTTTATTCTAATGTGAGAGTAATGGGATAATTTATTCAAAACAGCTTGGCTTTAACAAAGTTAAACTGAAAACAGAGTAATTACTCCAGAATTTGGTCCAGTCATTAAAATTAAAGGACCCACATGATCAGAAGATGTAAGAAACCCTCTGTTCTGGTTCATTTCCCCAGATTAAAGTAACCACTCTTCCTCTCCTGAAAAAATCACTGTTGACAGAATTTTCCAACTGCAGTGTTTTTATGTGTTTTTACAGATTGGGTCTCAGGCTGTATATACTTTTAGCAATTGAAGCACATTCCTGTGGTCCCTGACCCTCTCATCATGGACCAAACCTCACGGAAGGAATCCCTCATTGTAAAGATGAAACACAGAACTCAGCAAAACTAATCGTGATTTGATTAAAAAGCTCCAATCAAATAATGTAATGACTCCCAAACTAAGGCTATTGAGTCTAACCGAGCACTGTTGCGGCTCTTGTCTATGTATTTTCTCCTTCATTCACTGCACTGAGGAAATACATTGAAACTCCAGAAATCATCTATCTTTTTATTTACAGACAGAAGTCTATTTGATCGCTGCACAGCTGTAATTTACACTGACATTCAGTCTTAGTACAGATGTCATAACACTCCTTCCACTGTGGGAATGTAGAAGTGTTAGATTCACACTCAATCCATCAATCAGCTCTGCAGGGTCTGCTGTGTGATTGACAGCATGTCAGCCAGAGGCAGTTTGTATGATAATCATCACCACGTTGTTATGAAATTACATATCTATTTGCTGCTTTCTATCAGGGACTGCTGTATCACACTTGTCATTCAACTCTCAGTTCATTGAAGCTTTTTCAACAGATAAAGATACTGCTGTCAATACCTGGGGCTCTGCTGCCTGTTTTGTCTTTTCATTTCTGACTGGGTTAATCTAGGTCGTGATTGGTTCACACAGCTTAATTTACATTTTTCACAAAGTTTGGAGAAAAATTACATAAGGTATTAACTGGCTTACAGCTAATGCAACTACTGAGTGCTGCAGCTTTAAATTAGCTTGATATTTCCTTGGTCATTATGATGGTGCAGGTTATTAAAGGGGCAATGTGTAAGAATTTTAGCTTAAAACATTCAAAATATAACTAAAATTATCATCAGAATATGAAATAAAAGATTTGACATTATGTCAAAGACATGTAAGTATTGTGTTACAGTGATATCAATTGAAATTAGCATGCTAACCAGCTAGCCCTGGGCCCAATAAGCTCTCCCTCCTAGCAGGCCAAAGCTCCTGTGCTAGCGTCGTAAACACAGACACTTCTCCAGTAATCCAGCTAGCTGCACGGCTAACTGAGCCAACAGTGGCAGCAGTCATGGATGTATAAGCAGAATACAGTTAGCGGCAGTTAGCAGTTACTCTGGAGATATGCTGTCCCTATTTGAGTATGAATTCATACAGATGGCCAATTCTTACATATTGCCCCTTTTAAGATATAATATATTTGAATCCTACATTAAACTGTGTAAAAACGACTAAACCTTTGCTGTATATTTTATTAAGTTTTGTACTTAGATTATCCCAAATATTCCCCACAGTGTTCCACAACTAGAGACACATTTACTCAAGGTAACATCGGGCCTACATTTCATTTGGTGCTATAACTTCCAGTAGAGAGTCTGCTGTCTGCTGTTAATTTCACATTACCTTCCACTGCTCATTGGAAGCCACTCATGGTAAAAGTCAATCAAATATCCTGGAAGCAGACAGCCTCATCAATCCTGAGAGCAATCCGTCAAGCTGCTTGGTTGGCATTCATTTTCTGATTAACGGCCTGCTTCTTCTTCTCAGGTAATAACTCTGAGGAGTGACGAGGAGTTCCAGGAACAGAACTGCTGGAAAATGGAGAATAATGTTGTTTGTATTGGAAGCGAAGGCTGTGAACGCTTTCACTGTTAGTTCATTGGATCCTGCTTTGGAAATTGGCCATTTTTGCATTGAGCAGCACAGTTATGCTCAGAATCCATTTAGGATGTCACACTTTCTGCAATGTGCTTTGACACCTCTTTGTTTTCTCTCCCACCACTTAGCCAGCTGTGAGGATCGATCCGCTGAAACTCGACTGTAAACTGCTGAAGTAGACTCAGTCCACCAATCAATGAATTTACACTCATGATATGCCTCGAGTGGCAAGAAATGGACTGAGGCAGCTTTTCAACAAAGTGATGTAATAACCTTCTTTCTATCTAATTACCCCTAAAACCTTGGTTTGATTTTTGTAGCTCTGGCCATTGGCTCTATCACTAATGATAACATCATAAGCCCTATTTCCATGGGACCATCGTGTTTCCTGGGGACCTCTAGCAATTTGTAATAATCCTGGAGGTCGTCTGTGATCTTATTCCTGTTTTACCTATCATATCATATCACTTACTTACCTATCAAGTCCATGTCGCTGATTTGATGTTTTGTTTTTTTTTGTCAGTACAGCTGTGAATGTGTATTCATGCTTGTACACAGACTTGTGCAGAAAGTGGGTAAATCAATTCTGAATCATATTAATATGTGGCTGCTGAAGAACAGACGCTTTGCTTCTGTTGGTGTTACGCGGAGCCTTGACGTCATATTCAGTAACTACCAGTGCAATAGAGGCTCAGCTTTTCCTGTGCATGCACAAACTCAAACATGGGGTGATCATTTCTAAACCACAAAGTAATAACTGAAATGTGAGACCGCAGTGACCTCATTAAAGATTGTTCCCAAAAGAGCGGGCAGACATATTCTACAAGATAACCAAAATTAAATGGTTAGGAAACAAAGCAATTGGTAAAATTACAACCCAAAGTGTCTGTTGTTAACATTAATAAAAGCTTGAAGGCCCATTCCTTGCGTGAACTTAGACCGATTCTCCTCACTGTAGTTGTGTGCACTCATGGTGATGGATAAGTGACAGTTGGGTCGTGTACATTTCCAGTTTGGCCTCCAAATAAAGTAGTTTAGTTAGTGGTTTGGTTGACCATCTGACTTCTTGTGCTTTTTGCCCTGTTGAACCTCATTTTAGCTTTTGCATTCTCAGATCTCAGCAATTACTCTGCTGAATACAATGTTATCATTGTCAGCAGAGCTCATGGCCTGATGTGCAAAAATAAAACCCAAGTCAAAAAAAAAATAGTTTTGGCTGTTCTAACATTTAGCTAGTGAACCCAATATCCAGGAAAATTCAGTGTTAATACAGGTGTAAATTGGAATGCAGTAAGATGTGATCTGACTGGCCATATTGAGCTGCCTATTTACACACATAGAGCAACATAATCATCATTTGGAATAGAGTTTTTGTCCATCTGTTGAATTTCATTCCAATATTCACCCTCCTTTTACCTTTTAGCTCTGGTTTGGTCTACACAACCTTCTGAGAAAAGCATCTGGCTCTTGATCAGCTAAACACTCTATAAAGTTCAGCAGCTAACTGGGTCCGTCTGCTGTTTGGTGATGAGCAGATAGTGTACAGTGGGTTTATTAGAGCTTTTCACTACAGCTACCTGCTGCTGCTGGAGGGTTGATGAAGAGAGAGTGAATGAAAAACAGTAAATCTGTGGGCCGTAAAATCTTACCAATGGCTCAACAGGGCCGAGGCTAAGAAGCTCTGCACAGCTGGTGATAATTCTCTTTGGCTTCGTCACTACTAGCAACCTCTTTCACATCACGTTCATTTATAATTTAATTCATTGTTCATATAAAAGAATCAATTAGTGCAGCTTTTCCTTTTTTTTTTTAATATCCCCAGATGAGTTGAAAGGACAGATAATGATATTTCAGAGTGCCTGTCAGGCCTTTCCTCTATGAAGTAAAAAACATTACAGCCCACGCAGCAGTATTCAATGAAAAGACTCCGATGTGGGCAAGCTGAACTAGCGCTAGTGCTTGCAAGTGTCTTCCCTGGCTCTGATTTGAAAGTTTAGCTCGAAATGTTTAACAAGTTTGTACAGCTGGTTGTTACAACCACTTTGGAAGGCATAGATGTCCATTGTAGTGGTGCTCACATCAATCTGGATATATTGATATTTCCAATCTGGAATGTTTTCTGATGTTTCTGAAGATTGCTATCTAAACTCAGGGATTTAGGTAAACCACCCAGAGCATCAGTGGTACCCATCTACAGAGCATCGCCCTTAGATTCCACTGGGAATGTCTCTGTTACCTTCCGTGTGCCCCTTCTGTTTTGTTCCGTCCTCCATGCGGCTTCATATCCCACCCGGAGTGTGTCACCGGGCTTGCACTATATGCTGTTTTGCTGTCTGACTTCCTGTCTGGCTCGATCTGCAGATGCGGCTGCAGTTTGCTTCTGTCAAAAATAGACTCAACGCGTATTCTCTGTGGAGCAGAGTGGAGAGCTGCTTCTGGGACGCTGCTGAAACGTGCCGTGGCGCAGCGCAGCTGTTGGAAACACGAGTATTGTCTAGGCCGGCGATCAGCTCCTGGGTCGCCAGAGCTGATCATCGGCCTAGACAATACTTGTGTTAACCTAGGTTTAAATAAATGTTTTCAAATTGTGAGTTGATATTTTAGAATTAATTTATGCCTTTCCTATCATATCGTGTAGTAGTAAATAAAGCGGTAATGTTAGCTAGGAAGTGGTTGAATGCCAATGTTGAAGCTAATGGGTTATCAAATTTGTTGTTTTACCTTGAAACATGGCCGCTGTCACTCCAGATTTTCACTGGCTATTGTCTTTTAAGTTGCTGATCAATATGGGAAAAGTGAAATGATAACAATTTGTCCGATTCATAATATTTATAGGACTGAAGTTAGCATCGCCCTGGTTCCCTCGACAAAAAGCCTATGGGATTTTTGAACTGGATTTTGGATTATGACGGAAATAATCTCTGTGACAAACACAAGTTTATGATACTTACACGTTTTGTTCATCAAGATAATCTTCACAGATGAACACTACTTTTGTGATTTTTGAAGCATAAATTAAACCTCTAGCAGTACAAAGCTAATGTTAGGCTACATCACAGTCACATGACTTTAAAAAAATGCTGATTTCTGGGTTTTAGGACTATAGACAGCACCACTCTATTCGGCCACACTGGAAGAGGCAGAACTTTGCCTCTCTATGTAGCAATAACAAACATGCAATGTTCGGTTAGATTTTCAAAATAAAAGCACCAAAAGGTTTAGATCAAAACAATCACTCTCCACTATTGGCTTGACACAAGACTCAAACCTTGGCCACTTGGATATAAGTTCTATTCTTGAACCAGCTCTTTTCTACTCTGTTCGTCTTTTGCTCCCGTCATTATTGCCCCCTGCTGGTACTGCACCTCTTCACCTTTAACACCCGAAAAGAAATCACCTGTATTTTGAATGTCAAGTGTAAGCTGAAGATCTAGAGGTTCGATGAAATATTCATTCTTGAGATAAAATGATCTGATGATTCACAGAGGCACCCCTCAGGTGGTGCCTCAGGCCACATAGCTTCAGTGACCTTCCTTCCATGTGCCTTTGATGCAGGTGTGCTATATATGCCCACAGTGACATTGTGATGGATGGAAGCTCTCGGTCCAGCAGTGAGGACAGGAGGCCCTCCGCTAACCCTCCCTCAGTCATCTTTGACCTAAAGTTTCCTCCAACTTAAACACCGTCACAAAGCCGGGCCTCAGCCGCCGCGGGGCCTCTGGACTGCAGCACGTAGGTGATGGAGACATCCAGAGTAGAGGAGGGAAGCTCAGGGGCCAAAGCTAACACCACAGGTAGTGTTTCAAGAAGGATGAGCGGAAATTCAACATCAACATAAATGAGCCCAAATTTCCAGCAAATGATATCATGGCAGGATATTAAATCAGATTTGGAGTCAGTTTGGAGCTGATATCAGACAGATATTCAGGATCAAGTTTCACAAAATGGCGCAGTAACAGATTTTTCAACTTTCCCTCAGGCTGTGCTGTTTTTTTTTATGTGTGGCCCATTGTTGTACCCTGTCTGTACATGTGCCATGCTTTTTTTCAGTGGGTTTGTGTCTAGACTGCATGCTGTGTATGTGAGTCAGTGTTAATGACAGGGCTTTGAAGTTCACCTTTATCAGCCGCCCCCCTCCTCTCTTTACAGTCAGAGATGGAGAGGAGGCAAGAGCAGCAGTTTAACACCTTTCAGCCTGACATGACAGTTAATGTCAGAACTAAATGCAACACATAGTCCAGTTGTTATTATGCTATTATAATCTTTGACTTAATCTTTTCCTTCATGACAGATGAATGTAATATATACCTATACAATGGCAATACAGATATTCTATTCAATTCTATTCTATTCTATGTAGTGTAGATTACAGAACAAGTTCACACACACGATGTTTGACTTTGCTCAGTTTTTTATTAAAAGGGTAATTTGTAACATACCACAATTTTAGTTTAAAGGTCCTATTTGTAAGAAAAGATGATTTTTGAGTCTCATTCCCAACTCGTCAAATAATGACGCTCAGGGATTGTAGGATGGGACAGCATCTATCCCAAAGCGTCAGTTTTTGTGTTTTCCCTCATCTTCTCCCATCCAGCTGCTCTTGAAGCCTCTGAGGTTAGTTTGATTTCTCATAGTTCCAATATGACTCATTGAATATATCCCAGCAACACTAACCGAGCACTCTTACACTGAGCAGCGTCACAGTGTGTGCTGCTCCACCACAGTACCATACTCTGAAACTCTCCTCCACCTCTTCTGTCGTTTAGGAAAAACTTGTGGCTCCTCCTGTTGCGTCTCCGCCGTGCGCGCTGCTCGCAGCTGGAGAGGCTCCTTCACTCACTGCGGGCTGGAGAGCGCACGGGGCATTTCGGAGTTAGGCACAAACTTTTTTCCTTTAGGGACTTTTCATACAAATCTGCGCTCAATTTCTCCTTTGTTCGGATTTTCGGATTTTCTCTGTTTGTGACACCAACTTTGAGCTCTTCTCTCAGGTTTCCGTTTTTTCTTTTTTAAATTCGGATTTATCCATGTTGAAATGGAATATGAGGAGTTCCCCAGAGAGAGGCTATCAAGGTTTTGAGGTAAGAGCATCTATTTTTCATTGCAATGATATGAGCTGAGGTTTATAAAGTATTTAAGAAGCACTTTGCCTGAAACCTCCGCTGCAGAGCGGCGAGCGCAGCCGAATTTATCGGACGTCATCCATTCACGCGGAGATGGAGGCTGAGGGTCTCACTGGAAACTTGAGCCAAACTCGCATCAGTGCTCCAGCAAATTAACTTTTACTTAATAACCTGACTGCTGGGTTAGTATGACTATTATGTCACCTGAGACTGTTTATTCCAGCTCCAGTTTTATTTTCACAAGAAATTCATTCTTCATCACCCTTTTTCCTTTTTAAAGCAGCATCTTTAATAATAATAATAATAATAATGATAATGATAATGATAATGATAATGATGATGATGATATTGTAGTTGCTGCTGTGACTGCTCCCCCCACCCCCCCCGCTGAAGATGGACCCCGCCGCCGTGTGTCTCCTCCACACTTTGCTGCTGATGATCACCTTGCCCCCTGTTTCCTCTGCCCCGTGTCCCCGGCCCTGCTCCTGCCCCCAGCCCACTGAGCTCCACTGCACCTTCCGCTCCCTCCTCACCATCCCAGCTGCTGTGTCCAAACACGTGGAGCGCATGAACCTGGGGTCAGTCCTTTTGGCATTCCTCAGCACTGACTTGGCACGCCTGTTATTTTGCTATACTGTGAGAGATTGGATTACACCCTTAATGCATGATTAAAGAAGGATTTAATTTTATGGCATGTCAATAACCAGGCTCTTGTATTGTTTCTCATTAATTTGGGTTTAGTGTTTTTCATACCGCCCACTCTGTTCCTGTTGTTTCAGGTTCAATAGCATTAATAAGATCACAGACAAATCGCTGGCTGGTCTGAGGAAGCTGGAGCTTCTGATGGTCCATGGGAACGATGTCCACAGTCTGCCTGATGGAGTGTTCAGGGACCTGAGCTCACTACAGGTACACCAGCTGAACACACCATAGAAATGTTGAACCCCAATGGTAAATCTATATTAGTTTGTTTGTGTGCGTCTTTTGAAAGGCCTTATTCCCATATGTTGAGCACATTCTGTCAACTTTTTTCCAGATTAGTATCATTACTAAGTGCTCCTTACGTCCGACTAGAAAAACCTTAGAAAGACAATACAGAAAGCTAAAATTAAAGGAACAGTTCACCCAACAATAAAAATTCAGTCACACAAAACATTTCAAACAAAATGAAGAAACATGTTTAACACATTTTCTCCTCCAAAATGTTACCTTTTCAGAGGAGACCACACTCATGAATATATTTGAAATGTTGAAATAGTTCAGGAACAGCAACCAATTGATTTAATCTCTTCGTTACCTATCTCTTAGGCAACCATTTTACAATAACGTTTGACTTTTATTCTTCACCAAGAAAAAATTAATAAATAACCCTGGACCTGGAGTACCCACTGAACTCTACAAATGACAAATGTCTCATGTACAACACCCATTTTAGAAATGATGTCCGGCTTTTTTTCACCTTTGACTTTCACTGTTGCTATATTTAGCTTGTATTGGAGGGTAATTGCATTTCAATAGCACTTTCCCAGTCTACTGACCACTCAAACTACTTAACAACAGTTGTCACATTGACCCATTCACACACCAACTCATACACTGATGGCAGCTCTACATCCCGAGCCACAGCCACTATCGTATTGTATTGAGTAAAATATTGCTGCATTATCACATTAACTAGAAATATTTTCAATGTGTTGTTGAAGATGGCTCCCCTGTTCAGCATGATGTGTCCAATATATGAATCCTTGGGATCTTATCTGTAAGGTGGCGTGGCAGGGTTAAAAAGGTTTATAATGTCATGATTACTAATTATGTCTCCTCGTTGCTTATTGGTTTAGATGCTGAAGATGAGCTATAACAAGCTGACTGAGATCAACAGACACACCCTTCAGGGTCTCTGGGCCCTGGCCAGGTTACACCTGGACCACAACCGATTGGAGTTCATCCACCCAGATGCTTTTCAGGGCCTCACCTCCCTGCGGCTGCTGCAGCTGGAAGGCAACCGACTTCAGCAGCTGCACCCAGCCACCTTCACCACCTTCACTCTGATGGACTACTTCCATGTCTCCACCCTGAGGCATCTCTACCTGTCAGACAACGGGCTGATGTCACTGCCTTCCCACCTGGTGGCCACCATGCCTCAACTGGAGAACCTGTACCTCCATGGAAACCCATGGACCTGCGACTGCAACATGAGGTGGCTCCATGACTGGAATACAACCTCACCAGGTTTGACTTTAAATGTATTTATTTGATTATTCTTTATTATTGCGTTCAAACACTAGTGATACTGATAATCTAATGATTCATATGTTGGAATATTCACAGATGATAATTCAAGACTGCTCCAAGATCTTATTTGACAGCATTGTTTGTTTTTCTCTAGGTGTCTTGAAATGTAAAAAGGACAAGGCACTTCCCAGTGGCCAGCTGTGTCCTATGTGCTCATCTCCCAGGCACCTCCAGAGGAAAGAGCTCCAGGCAGTGGAGAGCTTAGTCTGCAGCGGCCCTGTCATCAGCTCTCCTCAGAGGACTTCCCCACCTGATGACATGGAAAGTGAGGTCATGACCACAGAGGACTTCAGTGAAGCACTTGGAAACATCTCTCTGGGCCTGTCAGATGAACATGGGAATGAGGTGGATTTGGAGTGTAGCATTAACGAGCCAAGAGAGGTTACCAAGATCAGCTGGGAGCAGGTCAACCATCTCCAGCTGGCCTCTAACATAACGTTGTCAGTGGATATAGAATGCCCTGTTGATAGAGAAAAGTATGAGCGACTGTGGAGGCTTATCGCATACTACAGCAATGTACCTGCCCATTTACAAAGGGGGGTTATGCTCAGAAAAGAGCCTCATCCAACCTATGTGTATAGACAGGACTCTGAGAAGGATGCTTTGTACTACACAGGTGTCAAAGTTAATATCATGGCTCAGCCAGAATGGCTGATGCAGACATCTGCGGGCCTTCAGCTGAACCGACTTCAATCATCAGCCAAGATGGTAAAATTGATCCTGAGCACAGACTTCTCTGAGACAGTGGAAGCAGAGCTGGTGCGGAGACAGAGGAGGACATGGGTCATGATTAAGTCAACAAATGCAACTCGCAAAGCGTTGAGTGCTATCCTGGGAAGCACGAGTCAAATGGACTGTAACGTGCACAGTTCTGACCAACCAGTCATCCACTGGATGCTGCCAGACGGCTCCAAGATGGAGGCAGCACACAGCAGTCCAGACAACAGGGTGTCTGTGTCGGGCGAAGGACAGCTGGTCATTAAAGCTGTCAGCCACACAGATACAGGAATTTACTACTGCATTGCCAAGGTTCATGGAGATCTTGCTGTCCTGCCATTCCATCTAACAGTACAGGAATCCTCTAGCCCTCTCCAAGGAGAGGATGCCTCAATTACACCTATTGAAGGATTTGTAGGGAACCCCATTTCCCTGCCTTGTGTTGCATCTGGTTCCCCCGATGCTGAAATTAACTGGATTCTACCAAGCAGCAACATAGTTAGTTTCCAAGCCAACTCCTCCAGAGCTTTTGTCTTTTCCAACGGCACTCTACATATCCCACAGACTCAGTTATTGGACAGTGGTCATTATAAATGCATTGCCATAAATCAACATGGTGTGGATACCCTGGCTACAAAAATCATTCTCATCAGGCGCAAAGGGCTGATAAGGCCTTTGAGGAAATTCCCAGCAAGACCTCAGTCAGCCTCAGGGGTGAACACTCAGATTAAAGTCCCCACAATGGATACAGAGGAGGCATCGGGGGACAATGAGGGTACTCAGAAGGAGCCTCCATTAAGCCGCTTGGATCCCTTGAGGAGGAGAGTTCCAGGAGGTGTGGCCCCAGGAAGGAGGGGCGTCCATCCATCAAGGAATGTGTGGCGGAGGCCGACAGTGCTTCGAAAACCAACAGGATCACGTGTTGAAGACAGGAAGAATATAGTTGACAGCAGGAGGAAGATTAATATGTCAAAGACTAAAATAGACCCAGAGAAATGGGCTGATATTTTGGCTAAGATCAGGGACAGAAATGCTCAGAATACTGTGACACCACTCCCAGTTCAGCATACGACACAGATGACACTGACAGAGCAGACTACAAAGTCACAAGAAACTATTGAGGGATCATCTGATGGCGTGACTGTGCAGGAAAAAGAGGGCAAGGATTACTTCATAACACCACACATTCCAGTACTACACACAACTAATAAACACAGTACACAAGGCCAAGACACACATGTGACATCTAATAGCGATACTACACATGATACACAGGATATGACATCAAACAGTCAGCATGCACATAACATACATTCTACAGCAGAGCCACACACAACACAGACTACATACAATGTACAACACACAAGCCCTGATACGAACTTAGACATACACACAACTTCAAACAGTGTGTTTTTCCTCCCACATACCACATCTGTTCCCCTACACGCTGTCACTTTCTGGCTGGCGAACACAAACATTGCAAGCAGCAGCAGTACATTTTCTCTACAAGAGAACCCTAGCACAAATACAGATGTTGATAGAGTCAAAACAGCTCAGTGGTCCAAGGCATCAGAGAGGAGCGAGAATGTGGATATGCCGAATGTTGTTGCCAGCTCCAATAATGACCGAGAACTCTCTTTGAGTGGAAGTCAAATTATCCCTTCAGTCAACCAAAATGGAAAATATCTTCATGAGACTGCAACAAGATTTGAGTTGCATACTCAGCCAAAGGACACAACACTTGATGATTTGCAGTCTCAAGCAATGCTCACAACAGCAGCTCTAACAACTATACAAGTACCCACCACTACAAGAAGGAGGGGGTCTGAAGGACAATCATCATCACGCCAACGACAACCTAACTCTAAGAGAAAGACTGAGGGTCGTCGGAGAAGGCCAAACAGAAGGAAACAAAAGCTGAATAAACCCACCCAGTTAATAGCCACCACACCTACAAATGCTCCCCTAGCAACAGTCAGGACCACTGCCTCCTCACAGCTAAAAATAGAACCATTAGATGCTACATTAGCCAGTTTCAATACCACTGTTCCATTCAGGGGCAGCCAAGCAGCGTCATCAGGCAGACTGAGTCATGAGGAAAGCAAAGACCAAGGGCATGATGCCAAGGCAGCCATCGAACCCTCTGCACTACCAGCTTCTCCCCCCGAAACAAATGACAGCATTCTAGCCCTGGCCAAACCACTGTTCAAAAGCACATCAGTGGCACCATCATTTCCAACGTCCTCTCCAGGAGTGGGTCACGGAAAGATGAGTTCTCCAACAGCCTTGGGAATCTCAGAGAGTGTGTCTCCTGCAGAACATTTGGAAATGTTCACATCAACCACTCAGCAGAGGTTTACAGGCAGCCCCCTTCCACCTGTTAAACCCTTAGAAGAGACACAAAGGGTAAGCATTACAGGAGACCTTGGACCTGTGCCACGCACGAACAATTCCTCGGGGGGTTTTCACAGTGTAACGCAAGTGCAAACAGATGTCGGGCGGAATCAATCAGGCCATCAATACATACCCCATGAAAATGACGGAAATATGCTTTTCAAGGAGACTGGCATGCAGTTTTCTCTGCTGCCATCCCCATCCGCCTCAGCTGCTTCCTTAATTGAGCCTGAAATCAAGTCAACCTCTGCATACACTTCTAGAGGCTTAATTACAACACCAAGCATGCTTTTTGAGGGTGATTTGGACACAGAACAGGTCACCACAACGGATCCTACATTACTTGAAACATCTTATCATACTTTTGGTCAAAATAAAACCCCAAGCAGTGAATCAGAGGGAGATACACATCTTGAAGAAACTGCAAATATAGGAATAAATGCTAATGCTCTTATTACAAGTATTGTAACAACAAATCCCTTTGTTACTTCACCTGATGCTGTGATTCCATCCAGAGTAGTGCCATATGTTACACTACCTAAAATGTCTCCCACTGGAGCCAAAATGGACCCTTCACTGATGGCTACCACTCAGGAGGCTCCCAAGAGCCACAACACTGCAGACAACCACAGACAAAGCCAACATATCCACCCCATCACCACATCAGAGCCCCAGAAAACAAAAGACTTCCATCTTGTAACAGAAGCTGACCACAAACTGACTCCATTTGTTAGTATAAATCCAACTTCCCCAGCCCTAAAATTGACCAGTGGACAGACAATTAAGGAAATGGCCACTCCTGCCCCAACAAATGCTGCAAACCAAACTGATCCATTCAAAGAGGGACTGCTAACAAGCTCTCAGGATGTGTCCAGAAAGCACCAGCTACCTGGACAAGGATCGGTTCCAAGGGGGAAGCCAAGGATAACTAAGAGTAATTTCCAGACTTTCACTGTGAAAGCTGAAACAGATGCTCAGCTTCCCTGTGAGGCTGAGGGTGAGCCAATGCCCTTCCTGTCATGGACTAAAGTTGCAAGTGGTATGTATGACTCAACCTCATAACTCTACTTTTCATTTTCAGGTCAGCCTTGTTACTTTCTTCTTAACAAACGCTATGGAAAAGAGAAAAACATGTGAATTAATCAAATAGTTTGACTATAATTTTTTTTTCCTGTAAGTTTTTTAAGCTTGGTTTTCCAAGCTTGATCAAAGATGGGTTTACCCATCAGTTTCAGGAGATCTTGTAGTCACTGGGCATGTTTTTGTTTCACGGTTTTAAGTCATTTAGAGCTGGTTGTTGCACTACCAGGCATTTCAAAATTAATAAGGTTGAGAAAGATAAAATGTGAAACAACAACAATTTTTTTATTTGTTGTTTACTTACTATTATTAATTGGAGAAAGCCAGGCTCCTAATGCAAGAATGTATATCACACTGTCAACAGTTTAAGGTATACTGTAGTTATTTTGGACCCTATTACCATACTAAGTAAGAATATGTATGCAAAATCTTTACAATTAATGTGAAGAATACAGTCATATTAAATTAGATTTACCATGTCTGGTACAGAAAATGAAAAATATAATTCATAACTTGCTTCTGAGTTATTTTTTCGAAACTGTATATGTGATATTTGGTAGCAATCAAGCTAAAAGCTTTTGCCAGCTAGAATGTTGATATGATATTGTTTTAATACTGCAAACCAAAATAGATAAAACAACCATCCACCTATTCACATCAACCCCAGTCCCTTACTGTACCACCTGAGGAATCCAATATGTCTGATATGAATGTTGTTCCATGAAAAAATGGTTAAAAATACAAGCATGATATATTTAGGACAATGCACTCATTTAATGGAAATCGGCACTGTCTGGAATAAATAATATTTGACTATTGAAGGCTGCGTTAAGGTGTGCTCCATGACAAACAAATATGTAATGTAAAGTAATTAAACCTATGTGTATTAATTGGGATGAGGACTTTGCATCAAAGCTTCCCTGTCTGTCAAAATTAAGTATCCTCCTTGAACATTGTACACTTTGCTTTGTTAGGTATGGCACCCATACATTTTTTTTTTTGTATTTTTGTGCACCCATTACCCACCAACTCAATACTACAATACTCATTTTACCCACAGTCCCTTGTTTATTTTCTTTTATAAATTCAATGCTTAAAAGTGCGGTGAACGATTCTGGAGACAGTTGATTGCTGAGTCCCATCCACAAGTTGTTAAATACCGACAACAATCAACACAAAGCGTTGGTATTTGACGACCTGGGACTGAAAGTCAACAACCGACTATCTTTTTCCAGAATCGCTCACCCCACCTTAAAATGTCAGATATTACTTACGCCTTAAATTGTATACTATGTGTAAGAAATAGCTGTCATATTTAAAATCTCTCTTTTTCCATTCATGCAGGGGCGAGTATTGCTCAGAACACCAGGGCCCAGAGGTTTGAGGTCCATCCAAATGGTACATTATTCATCAGGAACACTCAGCCCATGGATGGGGGCCAGTACCTGTGCACAGTCCAAAACCAGTATGGCACAGACAAGATGGTGATCAACCTTGTGGTCCTGTCTCAGCACCCGCGGGTCCTCCTCCCTCGGCATAGGGACATAACTGTGCATGTAGGTGGCAAAGTGGATTTGGGGTGTATAGTGGAGGGGCACCCTATGCCTCGAGTCACATGGGTGCTCCCTAACCATGTCCACATGGCTGCTGCACCACTTAGTGTCGCCCCTCAACAACGAGTGACTGTGTTGAGTAACGGAACCCTCCGGATCAGTCAGGCCTCTTACACAGACAGAGGGATTTATAAGTGCATTGGCAGCAGTGCAGCCGGGGCAGACACAGTCTCAGTTCGGCTTTACATCTCAGCATTGCCACCTGTGATTCAGCAGACCCAACATGAGAACACCACCCTCCTAGAGGGCAGCACTGCCTACATCCACTGCAGTGCCACAGGTTCCCCTCAGCCTGTCATCCACTGGATCACACCTGATGGTGTACAGCTCACTGCTTCCCAGTTTGTTACTGGACACAACCTCATTGTCTTTCCCAACGGGACCCTCTACATAAGGACATTAGGCCTGGGGAATGCTGGGAGATATGAGTGCTCAGCCAGTAACACGGTGGCGTCCAGCAGGAGAACAGTGATCTTGAGTATAAGGAGGAATCCGTCCTCTGCCAAGGCCAGAATCACGTCGTCATCTCCTCAGAGAACAGATGTGATCTATGGTGGGAGGCTGCTGCTCAACTGTGTGGCAAGAGGAGAGCCAGAGCCCCGGATCATCTGGAGGACACCTTCTAAGAAACTGGTGGATGCTCAGTACAGGTAAGTAATGCACAAGCTTATAAATATTTTTCTACATTCTCTATTACATATATAAATAAATGCCTACATGAGAGTTCTATTACCTTTACAGTTTTGACCCCAGGATCAAGGTGTTCACCAATGGAAGTATAACCGTTCAATCTGTGACTGATGAGGACAGCGGTGACTACCTGTGTGTGGCACGTAACAAGATGGGCGATGACTACGTTCTGCTGCGGGTCAACGTGCTAACCAGGCCGGCCAAGATCAAGCAGAAGCAGCAGCAATCCAGTCAGGAGGTGGTCTATGGTGGAGACCTGAAGGTGGACTGTGTGGCCTCTGGTCTCCCTAACCCAGAGATCAGCTGGGCACTACCGGATGGCACTATGGTCAACCCAGTCAAACAAAGAGATAGTGTCAATGGGGGGCGCAGGCGCAGGTATGAGCTGCTCAGTAAAAGAGATTCTTAGAATCAACTTTCACTTCCATTGACCTGTATCACAAAGGGAAATTCACTTTGTCTGACTCTCTTTGAGCTACATGACTACCTGAGCCTAACAATGTTTTTAATATGTTCATCAATTGACTAACTTAGCTAGCATGGCTAACATCATGGCGACTATCTACTCTACTCTGTATTGTAACTAATACATACAACATTGTTTTGGCAAAAGAAAATGCGTAGCTAATGTTAGCTAACCTAGCCAGAGCCACTAATTGCCTTAAACTTAAATTTTCCCATTTAAAAGTCAACACAGCCTGACCAGTTTAATGCTACTCTGCATGCAGAGGTCACCAACCTTAGCAAAGTTTGCACTAACTCTAATCAACAGCATGTTAAAATCATTACAAAGCCTAGCCACTTAACCTAACATAATTTAAAGGTTATTTATTACATATTAGCAAGCTAATACATGTGAAGGTCAGCAAATGAAAGACTTAACTTACAGGAGGCTCCACAACCGACAGCATCTTAATTCCTCTTTTGTCAGGCAAGAGTGAAAGGAAAGGTTGCAGCAGTTCAAAGACAAGTGGCATGACATGATTGGCTGAAAAAAAAATCAGCCTTTAGTTTTGAATAAAAATATATTCAGATTCATATATGTATTTTATTAATTACATTTATTCATTTTAGAGCTTTTTATGTGCTGCTTTCTAAAAAATATGCATTTTTTTTATAAACACAAACTGTCCTCCCCCAAGGACTTAACACATGTAGTGTGTCAGTCTGTCCAGAAGCATTCTTTTTTAATCACACATTGTGTGCTAAAATTGTCAAATGTGTCAAAATGCTATCAACACCACCTTGTGTGTTGTTTTTTGTTTTTTTGACATATCTGTTCTTGCAGTGTAGATTTTGTTGGAACCCCAGTTTGACCTTTTGTTTTAAATATATAATTCAAATGAATTATTAATTCTTAAACCAATCCATCACTATTAGCCAGTGGTGGTCCAGAAAACTCAAATCCTTAGCATTGTCATTGTCTTATTTAACAATAATTCTGCTTTTAATAAACTAAGACATTTAAGACATTCATTTTAAATGTCCATTTACCGGCAACTACTCTCTGACTGTGCTACACTGGCAGCTCAGCACCCTAAGATTAATGACTCCTCACTTCCACAGAAAATTACTTCAAGAACCAATTTTGGCATTTGCTGCTACAACACAAAAACTCCTTCGTATTTCAGCTGTATTTATTGTTTCCTGCTATGACATGTAGAGCACACTGTAAATACTACATGTCAGTCTGTTAAGGTTGTTCGACTATACATGTTTCTTTCTGACACATAATAGCTGCCTGACCACAGAAGAAAAGGCTCACAGAGCAGCAAACAGCAGTACCTTTGTAGTCATCTGTCTCAAAATAGCCTTGAAGATAAATACAGAACTTACATTTCTGGTATTCATCTTCACTAGCAGCTTGTACATTACATTTGTACATATACAGTTCTTGAAAAAGGAACATCACATAAAGGGAGCATTTTTATGTATTTTTATTATTTTATTTGTTTGCCAAGTGTTCTCTCCTTCAGTAAAAAAAAAGCTACATGTGACCAAAATAAGTCATAATGTGCAATGTCCAAATCTTAACAACTACATAATTGCATATAATTATACTGCAAATGTAATTCCATTAATGCACATAACTCTTAACTGATAGCTGCAGTCATCAAAGTGTAACAATCAGTCTCCCTCTCCTTCCTTTTCTTTCTGAACTGTGTACAGGTATGTGGTGTTTGACAATGGGACGCTGTACTTAAACGATGTTGGAATGCCAGAAGAAGGCGACTACACCTGCTATGCTGAGAACCAACTTGGCAAAGATGAGATGAAGGTTAGAGTTAAGGTCAAAGTTGCAACTTCGCCCCCACAAATCCAGGATAAAGACCAAAAGACTGTCAGGGTTTTTTACGGTGAGACTGTTACACTGAGATGTAATGCCAAAGGGGAATCAATACCCGTAATCACATGGATATCTCCTACAAATAGAGTGATCCACCCTGCTTTAGACAAATACCAGATCCTGGATGATGGGACATTGGTGGTTCAAAAGGTCCAACGTTCTGATGGAGGTAACTACACCTGCATGGCCAGGAACAACGCTGGACAAGACCATAAAGTCATCAGACTGGAGGTCCTGGTGGCAACTCCAGTAATCAACGGCTTAAGTGGAACTGCCAACAACATCAAGGTGACTGCAGTTCCGGATCAACGGAAGTTTGTGGACTGTGTGGCAAAGGGAACCCCCATCCCTCGCGTCATGTGGGTTCTACCAGGAAATGTGATCCTTCCTGCACCGTACTATAGCAACCGAATGACAGTTCACCTAAATGGTACATTGGAAATTCGGTCACCCAAAAGAACAGACTCGGGGCAGCTGGTTTGTATTGCCCGTAATGAAGGAGGGGAGGTCAGGCTGGTGGTTAATTTGGATGTGAAGGAGGTTGTTGAGAGGCCACAAATTAGAGGTCACAAAACAGAGAGCCTGTCACTGACTGTGGGGAATGCCATGATTTTGAATTGCTCTTTTGAGGGATTATCTATTCCTCATGTCACTTGGATCTTACCGAACGGTACACCTTTGCAGAGTGGTACTCGATCCTCTAAGTTTTTCCACCGACCAGATGGCTCCTTGATCATTAGCAACCCCTCTGTAGCGGAAACTGGTATGTATCGCTGTCTGGGACGCAATGTTCGAGGGCTTGTGGAGCGTACAATCACATTGTCACCAGGAAGAAAGCCAGAGATCATCAACAGATACAACACTCCTGTCAACATCATGAATGGGGAAAGACTTTTGCTTCATTGTCTAACTAGTGGCGAACCCCTCAGACTAACATGGACACTACCCAGTGGAGTTGTCCTCAACAGGCCACAGAGAGCTGGAAGGTATGCTGTACTGCCCAATGGGACACTTGCCATCCAACAGGTATCAGTCTATGATCGGGGGTCTTATGTTTGCCGGACTGCAAATGAGTATGGCAGCTCTCTGCTTTCTGTATCAGTAATTGTGATTGCGTACCCACCTCGAATTACAAACGGTCCGCCTTCTGTGACTTATGCTAAACATGGAGTTGCTGTTCAGTTGAACTGTGTAGCAACTGGCATCCCTAAGGTAGACGTAGCATGGGAAACCCCCGATAAAACCCGCTTGGCCGTCAGTGCACAGCCACGCCTTTTTGGAAACAAGTACCTCCATCCGCAAGGTTCCCTCATCATCCAGAACCCGACACAAAGAGACACTGGCGTCTACCGATGCACAGCCAGAAATGCCATTGGCATAGACTCTAAAGCTACATTTCTCAATGTGTTCTGAAAAATTTCACTGTTCATCATGGTCCATTTCCATACTGTATGCCCAAGCAACTGCCTAGTTAAAAACAGCTAATGTTTTTAATGATTAAAATGTTGTAAAAACTGCTGTCACAATGATGTAATAATGACGTGATTGAAACTTGCATTGGTGCTTTGAGTGTCTCCTGTATAGAGGCCAAGTTTTGCGGTATTTTGTGCACCACAGTTTATAATTTTCACAATTTTGTGTGTAATCCACACCACTGGGAAATATCAATGGGCTTCCAATTTTGAGCATAATACCAATGTTTGCCAAAGAAATACTGATTATGCAGGAAAACAGACTACATTAATGCATTGGCTTGACAAAGTCATATGTCCCAGTTTGCCTATGCTGTTGACTTGTTCTTATTATTTTGGGTCACCTTTCAGTTGTTGTATTTTACAGTTTGTCTTTGGGCTAATGACCTTTATTGTCTCTTTGGGCAGTACTACATGCCACTCGTTACCATATCATTTATATACTACTAGTAATAATTAACATTGGTGTCTGAAAATGATCCCTCATTCCACAAGTGAAAGGCTCTGGTGAATAGTTGAGTTACCTGATTGGCTATAGGCAGGCCAAAAGGAGAAATTCAAATAAAGTATAGGGGCACATTTCTCAACTATATATTTCAAATCACTCAGGGAGGTGGGCCGCACGGGTGAAAAACATGTGTCTCTACAGTCCTACCATACTAGAATAAAAAATAGCAACCATCTCGCTCGTCAATTCCTGTTACTATATAAAATGTACCTAAAGGGCATAAATTGCCAAAGATGATTTTGATTGAAAGTATACTTACCTTCACCAAGGCAGGAAGAGGCCTTTAATTTTTCAGTTTAATAAGATAATCACCACAAAGTCAGGGGTTTAATGTTTTTCAGGCCAAGGAGCCCTCAGCAGAGAGACGGGGCAGGGACCCCCTACTACATATATTGTATGATAATCTGTTGCTTATTAAAGTGGGCCTAGAATAACGTGTAGGGTGGCCTGTAGTGCCACGTATTAACATGTTGGCAGCAGCTGTAGCATGGCTACCCCTAGCCTCACCTTCTGCAATTTCTCCAGTGGTTTCTGAGCTGGAGGGTACATCAGAGTCTCTTGCTTGATAACTAACAAAACAATCTATTGTGGCTAATAAGATACAGCGGACACTTGGGATAATGATACACATCACTGGACAATATGTTTCAATAAGCCATAGCTAGCTGACTGGTTCGCCGTTATGAAGAGGTGTTGCGTAGTGATTTATCATGTGGTCAGGTAAGCTTGTTCACATGATTGCACAAGGAATTATGGGTAGATTGTCATCAATCAGTGTAAACTAAAAAGTTATTTTTTCTTTGCAAAAAATATGTTAGATTAGATCAGACAGGTTTACATTTTTGGAAAAAAAACAAACTTTCCAAATATTATCAAAGAGTAATTTGGCCACCCCCTGTAGTAACTTCATATACCAGTGCATCATCTAAATTTGTTTGCAGTGTGTTGAAGAATCATGGCAGTTTGTCACATAGGCCACGCCTTGTCAACCAGTTACTCTATGGGAAAAACAGTAGGCCATATAAAATAGAAGTAAAACAAATAGATTTTCAATCAAGTCATCAAGTTGTAATATGTCAACTTCAGTGTAGAAATTAAATTTAGAAGAGTTATAAACCACAACAAATGGCTAAAAAATATGTGTAGGCAAAAATGGGCCTGGCCTATGTTGTAAGATACACATTGGACCAAAGACTTCAGGGAAAAAAATTAAGCAAAACTGCAAAATCTGCTTGGTAATACACCATTATACATCTTATAAACTATTCAATCTATGTAAAGCAAATTTGACAATCGGAGTTCTCAATTCTATTTCCCTTTCCTACACAGCAAGTGATTATTAAGTAACAGCCTACAAAGTTACATCACACTCTGCCCCCAGGTGTTTCCCATTTAAACAAGTGATTTGTCTGATCATGTCTTGAGCAGTGAGCAGAGACTCTCTGTAGCATCCTCAGCTGTATGTGAAGCTTTGTTTTGATGACTTGCTAAAGTAGAGTTGCTTCTGACAATGACAGATTATGTCAAGTTGTAAAGAATTTCATAACGTAGTATTCTCTAACTGGAAAATATTATTTAACTTAATTACAGAATTGACTGAAAATATGTATAATGTTGCTAAGATCTTTTTTTTTATGGCGGGGGCAATTTTATTTTTTACTCCAGTGCCTTTCATAAAAGCCCATCTGAAGTATTTTGTGTGTATTTCCATAACTGGAGTCAGATAATCCCATAACTGCAGTGTGCGCCATCTTTGACTCTGCTTCTGAAAAATGCTGATGCAGCAGGTTCTATGTCCTCATTTGTAAATTATTTGTCTTTGACAAGCTGTGATGCATAAGAATTTACCCATATTTTAATAAAAGATTTTCACCTGTTTTTAAGAAGCTCGGAGTCAAAAACAAAACCTTTTATTTATTGCTGAGGCAGGGAAAGCATAAGAATGGAGAAATGATGACTCAAGAATGTTTGCCACTGCACCATAAATGACATCCATTTAATGTTTTAACTATAACTCAGAAGTAGAAGTGTTTTCCAACCTTCATAATGAAAATATTCAAATTTGAACGTAGGTTTTGTTGAGCTGGCCTCAGAGCCGAGCATAGATAAAAATCTGAGAAAAATGCTCGACTTAGCATTTTGGACGAAGGAAGTAGGTCACCATTACTCATGAAACCTAGAAACTTGCAATCATCGCTTTGGGAATACAGCCGCAGTCTCGTCTTCCAGAAAGAAGAAACATCTGGAGCCATGAGGAAATCCCAAATTAGTTCAGCAGATTCGGCCTGAAAGAGTGACACTTTGAGAAATTCCAGTGTCTGTGACCCTCTTTGTTAAACCTGCCTCATCTAGCTAACATCTTCCTTCTTGCAGATGAAATCAACATTTTCCACCCTGACAACTGATTAGTCTGCAGTGATGCATGTTTTTCCTCTCTGTAGCTAAACAAGCCTGACAGCTGAACCAGATTGCTCATGGCCCTTCTCTTTGTCATGACCTGTTTGTGCTATAAAGCTGTCTGTTTGTGACCCAGAACTGGCTTGAATGCAGTTTGGAACAGCTCACATCTTGTGCCCACCTGTTTGCTGTTTTTACTGAAAGAAACAGTCATCAGCAGTAAGTAATGCCACATTGATTTTTATGCTGATCATATGCACAGTCACTTTCCTGTGCTCATGTGCTCTGATTACAGATAGTCTATTAAGGAAATAGACATCATAGGAAACTGAAAAAGAAGTCACCCCTGTAGGGGTTTAGTGTTAATCAATATCCTCTTCAGCTCAGATGCAACAAAATGAAGAAGCTTCAATGAGGGAACCTACTATGATCTATGAATGACTGGAGAGTTTTACATGGCGCTGTAGCTGATTGATGAATCAAAGACGGTACAAGGGAGTTCTGGCTGTGGAGAATCTGTGTCCTACAGCGCCACAGTCAATACATCTGAACATCAAGGCGCTTCATGTCTGAGTAGCAGAGAAACTCAATTTGAGGAAAAGTTGAAAGGACTATCCATCAGAAGACGTTGGTTTCTTTCTTCAGTGCAGGAGAACACAGAGTAGATGTGGAGATTGGCAATGAAAGCAGCACTGAGCGAACCCCTTTTATTTTTTTTCCCGTGGCAGCTGTGATGTTGACAACATTTCCATCAGCCTCAGATTTGAGTGCGAGCGTGCATGTGTGAAATATCGCTTGTTGTGTCTTTATGGCTGCCTAGCTGTCTTCATGAACGCTTGCGTTCACAAATCAAATGATCTTCAGTCTCAGTAAATAAGTTGCTAAATTGAAAAGAGGTGAGTCGAATTTTGTGGTATTGATGGTATTTTGTGGCTCAGTAAATCAGCCACACTGGGTAGAGTTCAGTCTACTGACATTCTACCAACCATGTGAGAGTTTCTGATTTCCAAGGAACATTCTCGACCGACTACAGTATTCTCCTTCTTGTCTTTCAAGGACTGGGGATCAAACCTATATACTTCTGCAGTATCAAATAACATTTATCTAGCATCGAGGATTGAAAACTGATTCCAATTTTACCCCTATCCCTCTTATTCGAGTGCCTTCTTGCCCCTCAGAACAGAGTTAATGGTTGAAATGGGACAACTCTTGAAGACCGTCATTCATCATCAGTAGTCGTTGATGGCGACCGGACATTTCCAACATGCCATCTTCAGCTGTGGTGATTTATCTGATGAAGATTCGCTCACAACTTCACTTCACAATCAAGTCATCAAATAAAAAAGATCACTGCTTCATGACCTGGACACTAGCGGTGCTTTATAGGCTAACATTAGCAAACCCATGCTCCTACCTTGCCAGTCTGCTCTGATATTCGAGGAGCTGTACCAAGAGCAAAAACTTCACTGCTGGACTTTAGGTAAATTTTGGAAGTCATATGACATCATGCACAAATCAGCAAAAACAATGTAGTGTTAGCTAGCTAGTTAAGAAAAGCTGATAAAAGGACAATAATACTTTGAAACTACAGAGAGTGCTCAACCCTCAGTTTGAAAAACCTCTGTTTAGAGGTAAATCAATATGTGACCAAGAAATGTATATATAAGAGCCTTTCCTCGTCACTTAGAGCCTCAGAATCCCAATCTCACAGAGTTTGTTACTTGAATGTCACTATATTTCACCCACTTTGTTTCAAAAGTATTCCAGATTCATGACTTTCCCAATGAATCTCTCAGGTTCCAGCTGCTGTGCTGTAAACTTTGGACCTTTGGATCATCTCCCACTCTGGGAATCAGTGTCAAAATCCATGGGCAGATGTGAGCGTGTCTGTAGGGCCAATATGCTGCTGAATGTTGTTTAATTTATTCTGCCTGGGTTAGAAAGGATACACAGAATTGATGTTCTGGATCCCAGTAGCAGAAACACCAACTGTGAAATCCTCCTTTTGCTCACTGAAAAATGTATCCCAGCAAGAAAAGAGGTAGCAAATTGACCTCAAATGATGCTGAAGATGCATCTGTCCATTGAATTGCAGAGTGCTTACTTGTCTAATTGTGGGAATCTGGTTTGGTTTGTAGCCCAGTTTCAGTCGGCAGCCTGCCACTGACAGGACAAACTCCACCCAGCTGCTCCGCCCCATCAGGAGCATTGAAGTGAGCACAGACCAGAGTCCCCTCCACAGCTGACTGTCATTATTCTTGCAATCCCCAATTAGCCTGATCGCAGAAATTGTGGGTCATTAGGATCTGAGGCCGCCAGTTGAACTGCTGATCAAATTAGCTAAACGGCTTTGAGTATGAATCATTCGACAGCTACCACACATGATGAGCAGAGGAAGCGGTTCAAAGCTTTTAAACCCAAAAACATATGGAGGAGTCTCTGACAGTTATCACATTCCCGTCTGGTCCATGTTGGGTGTATCTGAACACAATCAGCTGGCGTAGACCTGTAACCTACACCTGCACACACACAAATTCCCGCCTTCCTTTTTCCGTTGATCTCACTCTCACACATAGCCTCATCCACCATCATTCCCCAATCACAAGCACTCCATCACACAGAGAGCCAGTGTACTCATCAAGCCACAGAGGAGTTCCAGATGGGGACATTAGCGAGACTATTTCTTCATCTAAACACGCTAAAAGAGCATGCTTTTGTTGAAAATAAAGAATAAACAAGTGAAGGGCGAGACAGAGGAAATAGATCCCAGGTGCTTCACCGGTCTAGACCAAACTGCACTCGTAGCTCCTGGTTATTTGGCCAAGTGTGGCATTCAGTGTCATCCTCCTGGAGATTTGCGTTTATGTGCCAGACAAAGGTGGAATTTCTTGGAAGGACATGTGGGTGTCAGTCCCACACTGTCAAAACAAATAGACTGGGTCAGTATGGTGAAATTTTTTGTGGGGTCAGTGTGGTGTCAGGGCTGGTTACGTAAGAGGGGCTGAAAGCTCTCAGTGAGTTATATATTTGAAGATTCCATTCAAACACACCGCAGATTGTTGTTTTCTTCTAATGCTTCTTTGCGTTTGAGTTGCTCTGGAGGCCAAAATTGTCTACTTCAATGAGCAGAGTCTGTCAGAAAATAGGAAGTATTTTTTTGCTGACAAGAGGTGGTCAAAATAACTGAACATTTTTATAACCATTCTAGGCCTGTGGATCACATTTTCAGTCTAACTGACGGATGATCACAGCTTTGCTCCACGCTGAAATATCTCAATAACTATTGTTCATTGTGTACGTACATTCATGGTCTCCAGAGGATGGACCCTGGCTCTCCAGGGTCTGACTTTGACCTTTCACTTAGTGCCTCCGTGAGGTTGACATTTTTGGTTTTTAGTGACACATCTCAACAACATTTGGATGGATTATTATGAAATTGGGTTCAGACATTCATGTTCCCCTGAGGATGAACTGCCATCAGGTCAAAATTTTAATTTGTTCAAAACTTTGGTTCATGGCTGCATATCTAATGACATTTTGATGAACCTCAGCAGTACCTTGTGTTTAATGCTAATTCGCAAATGTTTGCATGCTACTGTAACACGCTTAAAGGGGCACAATGTAGGAATTCAGTTGAAAACAATTAAAATTTAATAAAAGGATCAACAGAATGTGAAGAAATAACAGTTTTGATGTTATGATGTCTATTGTGTTGCGGTGCTTGTGGTGTGAAAAACCAACATGTCCCTGTGCTCCCAGTCTGGACTGTCAGCTGCACAGCTAACTTAGCCAACTAGCTAACAGCAGCTACCATTAGCAGCAGTTAGCTGTTACTCTTATGATATGCTACCCCCTGTTTGTTTTAAGGATGAATTTGACAGGTGGCCAATTCTTACATATTGCACCTTTAACTAGGATGCGAACATGGTGCACATTATATCTGCTAAACAGCCACATGTTAACATTGTTATCATGTGCATGTTAGCATGCTGACGTTAACATTTAGCTACAGTGCAACTAAATACAGCCTCTAGGAGCTGCTAGCATGCAATAGCACTGCTATTAATCTTGTTCAGATGTACATGAACGTAGCATTCAATATGTTAAAGGTCAGTTAATGTAGCATACTGGCTAATTAGCTTTTCTTGATGGCCACTGTGAGCGAGCTTCCCTTCTTCTGCTGTTCCACAAGCCTCTCTTAATCTCACGTCTTAGTTTTATAAGCTTATAAACCAGACACCTGCTTTTAACTGTCCTTGTGTCAACAGTTATTCATCTACAGTGAATTCAAACATCTGTTCTGTTGGAAGTCAGCCATTAGACTTATCTGGAAGGCTTTTCTCAGGCTTTACGATATAATTTTCATTTGCTTGTGACTCATTGTACAAATAAATAATCAGGCCCTCCTTTGCTTCTCCTCAGCATTTGGTAATTGTTAGCACCATATATCATACATGTTTAGGAGCAAAAGAGGTCGGAGAGCAGGGGAATGAAAATCAAACCCACCCACATGTAGGGCCAATGATTTAGAAATCTCAATGTAGGAGACAAAGGGAGAAGATTCAAGAATAAAGTATTGCAGATGGGTTCGACATTAAAATATGTCTTGTTTACTCAAACTTATATCTTTATCTAGTCTACTAATATTTCACAAAAGGAGGACTATTATTCAGCCTGTGAAAACACTTGTATAATGTCTACTGTGGAGGAGATGTCATAGTGATCATCAGGGCTATCTCAGCTTCAACTTGTAGATTGTGAATTTCTGCGTTATAAACTGGTAATGTGGGAAGTAACTGGGCGTTTACAAGGCAGGAAGAGCTGATGATAGAAGTTGTTTGGTTAAATTATGGGAAATGTAGGATCCAGGAGTCTTGGAACTACTGCAGGGTGTCTCAGTCCCGCTACTTTATGGAGGCGTAAAAGAAAACACTGCAGTAGCTTTTTCATGCACCATCAGTCTTGGGTTACCTGGACACAGCTGTTTTCTTCTGTGATTGTTTGGCATCTCCTAAAGAATTATAACTAATAAGGTTATCCGTGCCTCCAGAGCAGCTCTTTCACTAAAGCCAGTGAACAATCTACATTCATGTTGTATTGGATCAGACATCACCAGACCCAGCAGGATCCTTGCTGGATTCATATAGTCATTATTTTGCATGTGCCAGCCTCAACACTAAATGAGCTATCTGTAAGAATTTTAGTTTAAAACATCCAAAAATAATATTATCAACAGAATGTGAAGAAATTATAGTTTTGTGTCCTGTCAAAGATGTCTATGTATTGTGTTGAAGAGATATCTACTGAAGTTAGCATGCTAACTAATCCTGTCTCATAACACCACTTTGTACCTCAAGAGATGATAGTGAGTCACTGTATCGTCCAGTCTGCCCTCAGTCCAACTTAAGAGGATGAAGAAGAAGTGCTGGCCTGAGGGTGTGTTGGAAATAGAAGCAAAACAAAAGTTAACATTTGCATCGCCTCCACTGCTAGAGACAGCACTTGGCGAGTAAGGGGATGCTGAACTCGAAACGTTTCTTGTGAACTGGCAGCTAAACAGCTGAACATAGACATATTGCACCTTTAAGGCCACTGTCCAAGCTGCTGTATTTGACGTGTTAGGAGTGAGAACGTGTTGCACATATAGACACAAATTAGCTTTACATTACAGAAAAATGGCCATCAATTAATTTTGAACTGGTCTATTATCTGCCCTGTGTATGGTGTGACCTACTGTCCATTTTAAAGCCATGTAGCCCACTTTATGGGGCTCACGCGGACATGTTGACCATTTTTATTTGCTGAACCATAAATGAATTACTTAACATTCCTAACTGGTTTAAATACTATTATTGTGAATGTATAACTTGTAATTTTGCCTTTGATTATCCTAGACTGCCACATCGCTTTATTAATATCAGTGTTTGCAGTGTGTGTCGACACACTTTGTCAATCCCTACTTGTAATTACCACTAGGAGGCTGACTTGAACGACTTCTCCCTGCTGACAGGTCATATTTATGCTAAATCACACACAACACGAAGGCGGGATTAGACTCCAGTCTGCCAGATAATCATTAGACAAACTGATTTCACAGATTTATACAACCTGAGAGGAGAGCTAGAAAGTCAGCTCCGCTGTTGCCTATTAGCAGGAATAAAACCGCCTCTTGGGCGTCTACGGCACACAATAAAGTCCCAAATAAAGATATCTGTGTTCCTGCTGATAGTCAATCTGTTTCTAACACCATCATCTCAAGGATGTCAGTGTCTGCATGGACTGATCTCTGATTCATTTTGCCTTTTCAGGGTTTAATGAATGAGGCGGTCAAGGGAAACCAGCAACTTATCCCCAATCTGTGCTCACACTTTAATCTTGATGAATCAGAGTCAAGCGGGAGCTGCTCAGCCGAGAGCAGCGTCGTGCCAGGTCGCCTTTCAAAGCACTCATCATCAGGCCTTTTCACTGAAGGCACAGCCTGGCCCCAGCTCACCTCCCGCCTTTTGCTTTATATGCAGCACACTATCTTCCATCGCTACGTCACAACATTATGGGAGGAATACCTATGAAAATTACATGCACCGTGTGCCCAGTGGATAAGGATCACACAGCATACTGTTGACTGCAGCCAGACATCTATTAATCTGTGTTCCTGTGCCTCTGATTTGCTGCCATGATGGAGGCAGTTCTGATAGAAGAGGCACAGTGCCCCCTGGTGGAAGAATTAAGGCACAGTCTCAAGCAGAAAAAAACAGCAGAGGTCTGTGAGTGTGCGTGTGTGTGTCTGTGTGTGCGTGCAACTGTTAAAAAAGAAATAAAGAATATCACATGCTTGCATGAGTGGAACATTCACAATTTAGAGACGTTGAGTCACTAACCTCAAGTAGTTATTTGACTTTTGTAAAGTAGTACATCAAAAAGGATACTTGTTAATACTTTATTTTATGAATCATACATTTATCATCAGTGTTCCTGAAGATTTGTTGGAAAATAACACTTGGTCCCAAGTGGAGTTGAGACAATATTTCTGAGACAGCTGTTTGAGTTTCTCAGTTAGTTGTAGGGAGTTTAGCATATTTTCAAATAAAGCTTTTTTTAAGGGACATTTTACCCAACATGTTGATGAAGGTTCTCAGTCATCCAGGTCATTCTAAGTGCTGTATCGTAGGCAACTGGACTTGTTTCAGTTTGTTGAAGACGTTTCACCTCTCATCCAAGAGGCTTCTTCAGTTCTAACTAACTGGAGTGGAGTTGCAGGCTTTTAAACTCTGTGTGGGAGTGTCCTTACAGAGTCGTTAAGACTCTGTGTCGTTGCCCCCACCAACACTTAGAATTTAATTTACTATAAATTTGTCATGTATTAATGATGGTTATTATAATGTTACCACTTAGACAAACCAATAATGAATGTATCCTTGTACTGTATGTGTATCCAAAGCCTGATATATCTCATCTCTTTGTGCCATAGAGCGTCACTGTTGTCCAAAAACTACTAAAAATAAGGCTCAATGAGCCACCCTCTTGCAGTGACATCTTCCTTCATTACCATGGACACACACTGTAGTTTATTTAAACTCAATCCCACATACACCATCCTGCTGCCCCAAATATTCACTAGAGCACCAAATATGGATTAATCCCCTGCTGAAAGTAGTCCCCAATGATGCATCATTTCCTGTTTGAGTAATGTGTCTCCAGTAGAAGCTCGTTGAGAGGCAGATAAAGACATCATTGGTTTGGGTCTTTTCATGGCATTTGTTGACCAAATTTAAGAATAAAACCAGCCTGATCCTTTAAAATGGCCGTGTGTTAACTTTAAATGCACAATTGACATTCCAACCAGACAAAAAGCAAACCTCAGCTCTGTAAAAACAGTTTTACTGCCATCTACCAAGACTTTTTCAGCAGGTACCTTACAATGATTTTGGTGTACTGCTCAGTATTGGTTTATAGAGTTTATTGACAGTGACATGAATCAGTGTGTACAATGTATGTGGTTATAACATCTTTCTCAGTCTCAGTGAAAACTGCTTCAGGTTGTGTCGGTGTCAGTCTCAAAGTGGTAGACATCACACTGGGATGTCTAGTGGTAGGAAAATCTGTATTTTTATCTGCCTGTGAAACTCATCACATCATGTCAAATCCCGACATCACAGCCCA
The DNA here is from genome assembly GCF_040436345.1 of Pagrus major. Taxonomy (NCBI): domain Eukaryota; kingdom Metazoa; phylum Chordata; class Actinopteri; order Spariformes; family Sparidae; genus Pagrus; species Pagrus major. The sequence continues at coordinate 6,014,025 of NC_133238.1, forward strand.
GATATACAGTCAGGCTATCACCATTGAGTTCAGTCTGAACTCGACCTCGGAGCAAATGAAAATGAACCAGAGGACTCGGGTCAGTTTGGGTTATAGGTGTCTGTGTGATTTTTTTAATCAAGGAAGCGGTCCAGCATCTTCTGGATGTTTTCGAAGGCATGTCTGCCCAGGTAGTCAACCTGCCCGGCCTCCCACTGCCTGCGATGCTCCAGCCGCTCTGCCGTGTCTGCAGCCCTCTGCCATGATCAAGCGGGAGAATAACAAATCAGTCTTCAAAGGGAATTTATCACAAGTAACATCAGAATGTATTCAGGCTGAACTTCAGGTTGTAGTTTCAGGCTCTCAGAATGTGCAGCCGAGCACTTAAAATCTCAGAATCGGTGGATTATCATTATTCTTTATTTCTTTGCTTTATTAATGCAAATAAATCATTAACTAATGCTTCATAGATAAGTAATGGGGTGTTAATAAGAAAGACTTCATTTATAACTACAGACCTGATCAATTGTTGTAAAAAAAATAACTTTATTAATGGCTTATTACTGATTATAAAGCAGGCATCAATGTATAAACCCTTTATAAATGGTTCTCTATTGGAAAGTGGGACTGGAGGACAGTTATGGATTTGGGGGGATAACTGACACTTAATCAGGATTAGGGGGTGTATCATTAAACACAACAGTAATGTCATTTTTTTGAAACATTCACATTTCTCATGAGGAAAAGCAAACATATAACTTGGTATGATAATGTCTTTTATGCGCCTCCATATCCCCAAATATGCTCCCAGCCCGGCGCTGAGGTTTTGAAACCAAACTAAAGTAGAGCTGTGGAGAAGGAGCCACATTTAGAAGAGTCAACATGAACAGTCACATCATCCCTGCTGTCAGTCGAGGAACTCATCTGATGCCTGTTTATGTGTATAAAAATAAAATCATGCAGATACAGCGAGACACACACCTGAAAACACACCTCATGCTGTAAGAACACTGTTATGTGTTTCTCGGCCGCTTTAGTTACCAGTTACTATTCAGTATTCTGTACGTAAAACATATCAACTATACATTGCTGAGTTTAGATTAAACTGCCCAATGTATCCAGCATATAAAGTCGTTAACATTAGCTCCACTTTGACATTAAAACGCTGCTTCGATGTTAATTAATTACTCTGAACAGAGATATTTTGCAGAATGAATACTCTTCTGGCGTCCCCGGTGGACAAAAGTGGAATGAGCCCCACCATGTCTTGTCTCAGGATGTCAATCTGGCTGCGGAAATAAACGTTTGACCAATGAAAACCTTTGATTCAGCTGATGTCCAGGTCAAAATGAGAGAAAATCTCATCGGTTTGGTCTCACAACATCCAACACTGTATGACAAACACCACAACCACTACCTCAACAACCAAGTCAAGGACTTGGCATATATATGTCTTGAGGTCGCCAAGCAGCTGGGATACAATGAGAATGGTAATGTAGCTGTTATTCACTTGATTACGTTATATGTTGGTCATGGGGCTGTTGGCAAGATTGGGTCCAGGGGGAACTTACTGAGCTCATTCACAAGGCGTCAGTGACCAAATCTGATCCTGATGTGTATTTCATAAATCGCATGCAGATTTTTTTTGCAGTTTCGCATCCCACTGGTGGGAAAAGGCTTTTAGTCAGAATCCAACCCGGTGAGAAACATTAAGAATAACCATAGTAACCACATCATCACCAATGATGATGAATGATGAATAGTAACCACATACAAGTAGCCAATCTTCTCACTGATTTGTTTTTTTTTTGCTCATCCGTCTGGCAAAAGATACAGAAGTATCTGCTGCCGTACCAACAGACTACAGAGCAGCTTCTCTCCTCAGGCTGTGAGGCTACTGAACCCATCCTCAACGTTCCACCTCCTTGTACACTGACGTAAAAGATAGATCTCCATATTTCTTCCACCACTGGCCTTTACCAATGTTGCTATGCACTGTTGGATTAGATTGGATCAGTATGGGAATCATAATGATATAGAAGGTCTACATACAGGATTTGAGTCCAAGGTCCCATCATTGACCTCCGGCTCCTCTGGTTCCTGGATCTTCGCTTTCTGTCTGTCCTCAGATGTTGCTGACCCGTTCTCCAGTGATGTGTCATCTGTACTAGAAGACTACACACACCATCGTCACGTCAGTCATGAATGCACTACAGTAATGGCTGTACGCTACAAGGAGTCAAATCACACAGGAGCAGAGGTTTAAATAAGACTCGGTTCTGCTCCATTCTCTCTGCTGAGTGCTAGATAACACTGTTGATGTATGTTCATGGCTGTTGTCATACTGGAGGGCGTGTGTCTGTTCGGGCTAATCTTACAAGCTTGTATAAACACAATGCATCAAGTTGAAATGAATTAAACAAATGACAGAAATGCAATGAGAAGCTCAGAGGCCTGTGGCAGATAATAGGCTCTGTGTCCCTGTGTTCTTTTTTCTGCTGGAGTCAAATGCAGTCAAGCAGAAATACTCATAAATTAACACTCTCATCTACTGGAACTAACAAGAGGCACTTGAGCTGCCTAATAACCCACCATAATAATCACTGTGATATATTATAAACACAAGAGGCTATGCTAATAAGGTCAGTCATTAAGCTAATTAATGGATTGATTAGCAAATATTTCAACTGGCTACTGACTTGGCTTCAGAGAACATGTGTGACTTCAAATCAGAATCATAAATACTTGAATAAATAAATGAACTCTGTTTGAAGTTCTTGTAAGGGCCTTTTTGTCTTTTGAGCGTTTTACTCTGCTTCCAGTCTTCGTGCTAAGCTACGCTAACACAGATCTAACCCTAACGCTTATTGCGTGTGAGAGACACGATGCTGTACACCAGCCATTCCCAAAATTAAGAATGACGCCGCCCTATCTGAAATCTGAAAATCTTCTGGGGCCCACCCAAAATTTTAATCACAACTCTGATCCACACATGAGATGAAGATGAAATAGTTCCCTAAACGTTTATTTGTAAATTACCTCTCACAGCTCACCTGCAGTACCTTCACGGCCCACAATTTGGGAATCACTGCTTTACACACTTCAACTGATCAATCTGTAAGTTGTAAAGTCATAGTTAGAGTAGTTAAAGTGGGCCTAGTGAGTAAATGAGTCTCCGCATTCGCTGTGATGACGTTTAATGTCCCCGACAACCTCTGTAGTCTCACTTAGACACTTGTTAGCAACCGCCGTTTTTAAGACACGTAATTCAAACCCTGGGTATTTAATGACATTTTTGTAGAATAAAACATGTAAATCTCTTAAGTTAAACAGAGACAGGCAGGTAACCAAAAACCCGTTCAAAAAAGCCATTCAAGACAAGAGAAACAGAAGTGCAGAAATGCTAACTTATTTCCAGGTTTTAGGCAATCTATTACACATGGTGACAAATGAATTAGGAGGTTGGTTGCCAGCTGTTTAGCGAGTATTATGAATTATGTAAAAATGTATAAATAGAGCTGTATTATTGCAGCTCAGAGTGACTGTCTGAACTCTTAAAAGTTACATTTTTTTTTAACATACTATGTACATACATACAAAAAACAGTAGGAGTTTCATAAACATCTCAGAGATGATGGAGGTTCCCGTAGGAATTTTGTGTTTTTGCACCCAGCTTCTTCAGCAAGACACAAGAATGAACTGAACATTAGCTGACACATTCTTAACACTCTCACTGTAGAGCTACTGACTATTTAATCAACTTAAACATTAAATAGTTGATTTTCGAGTCTCATTCCCAACTCATTAAATACTGACGCTTTTGGTTGGCGGCCAACCGAACCTGGAATCCCAAAGCGTCAGTATTTGACAGCAGCACAAAAGAACAGCTATGATAACAGTAAACAGATCAATGTTTTGGTGCCTCATCTCACCGTCTTTGGTGATTGAGGCCTCTTAGGTCGGGGTGAAAAATGTGCGAGCAGTGAAGTGGAGCCGTCCAGAGTTTCTCTAAATGGCATCTTGGCTTCTTGGACCTACAAAACAAGGGAGGATGTTGAGTGTTGGGACGACAACCAATACCAAGGCTGGGCAGCCATGTGTCGCGTTTGGCTGCCAGTCTGCATGTTTATGTTCCAGCCAAATTCTGCAGCAGCTTATGTGACTGATTAACAAAGCTTCAGCTAAAGAGGGGGAAGTCATCAGTGAAATGTGCTGCTTGAGTGCTTTGGAGTGAAAATCTGCAGAGCATTCACTCAACGTGGCACATGGTCGACTTCCTGCACAACAACACTGAGTGATACTGCTGAAGAGCACATTTAAAATCAGAAGCATTATATGGGGCTCATCAGTCAAACAACTACCTATAAACATTTTAACTGTGTATTACCATGAAAATGACACTTTATTTTACAGGTCACATATTTCTCTAATGTCTCTACAGTGTATGCAAAGAAAGGTTCTTGAGATTATGATTTAATGGGGTACTAACTTTAGGGATAGAGGAGATTTGGTTCACATCCACTTCATTAATGCTGTTTCATTTATGGTTTAACGTGGAGTATATTAGTCAGAGCACAGCAGGTCAGCTGAGGGTTGTACGCATCCACACACAATTTCACACATGTGGAGACAAAGTTTCAAATAATTAATGAATCCTGTCTACAGCTTTTAATTGTGTACCACAGTCTTCATTTGTTCAGCTGTTTGGAAGATGGTTCAGTTGTCATCACAGTTACCTCAGTATGGAACATTAGTCACTTGACAGCAGGTGGTGGTATCCTCCTCGATCTTACTCTTGTTATTTACTGACTCCTGGTCCATGATCTTTGACCTCTTCCCAGGAGATGCTATTTCTGTGTTCCAGTCAAAAACAGAGGTTGGAATTTTCCTAGTTGAAATGTCCAACTTCAGACCTCCAAGCGTTCCAGGTTCACAATGCCAGACTTGTCTGGTTGTAACAAAATGATGTCTCTTCGACAAATGTTCACTTGTATGCTCCCATTGTTGTGCGACATAAGACAACTAATCCCTCAGGAAGCCGAGGTGGACGGATCTGCCCTGAGTTTACAAGTGGGAATTCTGACTTTGAGTGGTGTTTTATTGTACTTTTTCTAGTAGCAGGTTGGAAAAAATGTTAAGTCCTGTGTTGTCTGGAGCACAGCAAGTTCCATACTTCAACCACGTGATGACAACCGACCTTTCTCCATGACAACTGAGCAACTTTAAGACACATAGACCCTTTTCACAGCAGATATTTTGACCTTTTACAGTAGGAAAAACCAAGCTACAATAACATGACTCATATATTCTGTTTAAGTGAGTCTTTTTCAGGACCCTTCATGACTTACAGGGAATGGAATTAATGTTATTAGTCACTGTTCTTCTGCTACTATAACAAGTCAGATTGTGTGATGTGAATAAGACCTATGCCTTTCCATCACTGATCTGATCTTATGTGTATTTACGTTGTTTTTGTGTAGTTAACTTAAGTCATTATTTAAAGGTGCAATATGTAAGAACTGGCCACCTGTCGAATTCATACTCAAAACACATATCGGTAAAATCATAAATCAAACTGAGCAAAGTGTTGGAAATGAGCCCTAACCCTAACCAATGAGAGAGGAGATATTTCACATCACATAGATGTTCGAACCTCTTGTAGTTTCTCCAGTACTTCACCGGTCTGTTTCCCTGATGATGTCGGGTCACGGTGAAGGTATTCCTTCCACCACAGAGATACAAAGCGTCCCATAGAGTGTGAGTGGCCTCTGTCCTTGCCGGAGCTCCAGGGCTTCACTGCTCCTGTGAAGTGGACGATCTTTGCACTGTGTCCAAACCTGCAGACACAAAATAACACCTCCAGCATCAATTGAGATCGAAAAACATAGATCAGTTGGTTGAAGATGGTACAAACAAAGGTAAGATTGAAAGCTGAAATGTGTGGTGAATGATGCACACTGTTTTAGGACAAGATTCATATTTTACAGGACCCTAATCCTGTTTTTATGTCCAAGCATTTTTATAAGGGTGTTTGTCCATTCTGGGCTACTGTACAAACATGGCGAACTCCGTGGAAGAGGACCTGCTCTCTCTGCAGATATAAAAAGCTAATTCTAAGGGACCAGTAAATAAATCAAAGAGCATCAGTCCTAAAGTGTGTAAATTTTAGACACGGCACGATTACATGCATAGTCAATAAATAGATGCAAGTGGATGCTGGTAAACTCAAATTTACTCTGGGTAGTATAAATCGAGGTGAAGACCAAGTCATGCCAGACAATTAAAAAATGTTTAAGCTTGACTGATAAATTAGTGCCCATCCTGAGGCTTTATGAATCTTTTTCATAAATATACAGAAATCAAGGTGGAAAAACGCTGAACTGGAGGTTCCCTGTGATGTCTGAGGTCAAGCTGAGGCTGAGCTGCCACACAATCACTCTACAGCAAACATCTGCAGGCAGGATTTGCTGTCTGGTGCGAATAATCACCTACTGAAACTTCACTTGGCATTCTGTGTGAACAGACCTGTAGAAACATCCTACAACTCAATTTGTATATCAGACACATCCTGTGTGGGCCTCTGACCCCGAGGCTGAGGAACTCCAATACATTTGCATTTGTAAAAATAGGACTGTGGTACAGCTGCACTAATATGGACAGACTGTACACACAGAACCAAAGTCATGTGAGCGTCGTCCTTTAGATTCTCATGAGATATTGTGCGCCTCCATGCTGATGGAAAGTCAGGTGAAGTTTCGTAGTCGACGAAACATTTCTGGAGCTTTACAGCCAAACAGCGTTGCAGCATTCTGCTAAACAACTGAAGCAGCTGGGGACTTGTTTTAAAACAGATTCAAATTCAACATCCATTAATAAATAAAATAAAATAGCTCCATATAGCTCATCGGGTGTAATCCAAGTCCTAGATAGTCCTGATATCGAAATTGATTTGATTTACACCCTCAATGTACAGTCGAGCGCTCGCACCCACTTCAGTAGGGTGCACGCTAACACTTTTAGCTTAGCAGCTAAAGTGAATATTCAAGCTTAAATGTCACAAAGTACTATACTTGTAATATGTACTTGTTGTGGTCCAGCTAAAATGACATTCTATCTATCACTATAGCATCTCGCGTGTCTAGTATATAGATGTGACATAGATGTGTGAAAATTGGTGAGTTCAGTTTTATTATTACTGACTGAAATGATGCCAAATCTACGAAAGTTAGTCCTTAGTTCTAATGAACCAAAATTATCTCCTAATTTATTGATGAAGAGAACAGAATAACAACCGTTAATCATGCCATAGAGAGCCTGTCAGCCTGACAATGTGGTTAACTCTAATCCATCAATACAAAAGTGTGTGAGCCCAGTAGAGAGTATAATGGGATGCTGCCCCGGGCACTGCAGACACACTCACTGTTGGAGAGCAGGGAGGTAGCTGTAGACAGAGCTGCCACTGAGGTTGTAGATAAACGGCAGGTGTTTACTGATGTCTTCCACCGGCCAGCTGCTGAAGAAGCTGTTCAACAGGCCCTGGTCCCCTCCTGCCAGCAACAAATAGAGAATATATGAGAATAAACCTTTGAAACATTTATAAGTAACTGCCACTGTATTCCTAAATGAGCTGTCTATATGTTCCATCATATATCATTCTATCAGGAGATATATTTGAATTACACCAAAGTACACCTCAATTACAAATACACATATTTTCCTTCACCTGAAGTGCTATGTATCACTCACACCAAAACAGTCTAGATGGAAAAATAACACCACAGGTAAGAGGAAAAATATGTATTTTGAATTTTGGGATGAACTGTCCCTTTAAGGAAGACACATCACATTGTTATGATGTCGTGAGTTTTGTTTGTAGTTAGCGCCTACATTACATCTGACAAACTGTTTTTATTGACCACAGGGGTGTTGCACTCAGAACCTGTGGGGGGCGCCAAATCAAATACAATTCAAATTTCTACATAATGTTCCTTTAATATTAAAGAGAAGGATGGATACTGGATTTTTTAGGTCAATGCCAATTTCAAATAATAGAATAAATTTGCATAAAGCTAAGCCTCTGTGCCATCCTCTCATTCAGCTCCTATGTGAAATATGCATCAATTAAACTTCCACTCCAGATGTTTCTGTCCATTAAAACACAGCGGCTCAATCAGCCCTCCAGTGGCGGATTCAAGATGTTTAAAGAGCAGGGGCCAAAAAAATATAAAGGGCACCGGCTGTATGAAGTGGGGCACCAGAGCAGAGAAAGTCGTGATATAGTGAAGAGAGGGCGATATATCATAATTTATTTCTTAACAGCCTACTGAAAAACATTAATTATTCAGTAATATTGATATAATTTCAGGTGTTAAATATCACCATCATACATGTCTGCGCTGACCAATGGAGCACTTCATTTCAGACAAGGTAATAAGCAATGAACAAACACATCTTTGGCCTCTTCTTTTAATTGGCTCTGAATGTATTCTGTTGAGTTGTCAGCGTTCAGAGCACACAGCGTTCTCTGCTCTGAAGCCAGACATAGTCACGTATTACCATCAAAGCTGCCGTGCTGCCGGGCGTGATCCAGTAGGCTGGCGTGGGTGTGGAGCGAAGGTCTGAAGACAAACACGCCAGAGTTGAAGCAGTCGGGCCAGCCGGGGTCAGGAGCCGCTGACAGCTCCTCTCTCTCGAACAGTTCGTCCACGTTGCACAGAACCTGAGAGAAAACAAGCCAATCAGAGGTTAATGTGAACGCCGGGCCGCTGGGCGTGTGGGCGAGAGCATATGTGTGGCTGAAACACACATATGAAGGTTACAACTGCCAAGAGACAGACTTGGCTGACTATTTTAAAGGGTCAGTTCACACAATAAACCCAAATACAACATTGTAGCAGGATTATCCAGATGAAGGCTTTCTCTGTTTAGAGAACTGGTGCTGGAACATACAGTCAGAATTTGACCTTTTAGCCACACAAGCAGAAGGACTGGTATGGCACCTACATGCCAAAGATTATTAACATATTGATAATATATGATGATTTCAATATCTTCACATCAGACCTGGAGGTTATCAAGCACGTTATTTACAATAATCAACATTTTAAGAGAAATATTCCACTGGCTTGATGTTGAGGGAATCAGGGCAATGCTAACCTTTGGGTTAGCGTACGTCCCTGCTGCACTCTGCACTCGTGGCCCTCTGGCACAAACTAGTTACACTGAACGTCTTACTATTAAAGTAGTGCGCTGCAAAATTGCTGCCACGTTAATTTGTCAAACATGGATTCAGCTCAAAAAAAAAAAAGCTTTACCAGTGTGACTACTGTACAAGTTCAACTGGTAAACATTCTTAGCCTCACCACTAGTCACTAACTAGTAAAGTAATAAAATCTCTGCGCCTAGTGTAACATTTTTAGCCTCACTTGTTAACCAGCAGAGGTGGCAAAAGTACATACTTTCTTTACTCAAGCAGAAGTACAGATACTTGTGTAAAAACAACTCAAAAAGTACAGGCTCTGAAATGTATTCAAAGTATCAGAGTAAAAAGTATTCTCCTGAAGGATACTCCGACTGAAGCTCACATCATATTAATATAATTCAAAGACTATTAAAGTTAAAGGTAGAATCAGTAGGATTTGTCCCAGCTGTTCCTAAATGCACCACAATAACAGTTGATTGTTGAGTCTCATTCCAAGGACGTCAAATAGCCACATTTTGGGTCTTCTAAAAGCTGACCTGTTGGGACTTTGGTGCTACTCGTGTGGCATCGGGCTTCACCAGCAAGGCTTCTGTTGGACGTTGGACAAAAGTGCTACTAGTTCCTGAAAAAGAGTTTTTGTTCAACTAGTGCAGACAGAGACCAAACTAGTGGAGGAGACTGGTGTCTGATATTCTGGATATGTAAAAAATGCTCAAACGGCTTCCCATATAGCCTCTCTCATAAATCTGAATTTCCCTCAGAATGTTGTGAAATGTTTCAGTGCTTGAATGATTTAGATTTTCCAACTATTGATCAAAATATTTCAGACTATTTAAAGTTACCATACCTCAGAGAAAATGACAAATGTTATAAAATCATTGCAGAGTTCCATGAGATCCAAGTGAATTATTCCAAAACAGAATTCTTTAAGATATGTAATGAACTGGCCCTACTTCCTCTGTCTGTGTTTAATGAAATGACCCACTTTCTGGTGCTGTGGCACAAGCATCAATCTCTCTTACTTAAAAAAGATAAAGACTCCTCCTTTGTAATTCCAGTCATGTGGTGCAGAGACACTTCCCGAAGCTTTTCAAGCAGCGCCGCAGTGGATGAGATCGTCTCAAACGAGGCGACTGCGGCTGTGCTCGTTATGTCCTAAACTTCAAGTATCAAAAGTAATTTTCTGGCAATAAATGTGCTTAAGCATCGAAAGTAAAAGTAAGTAAATTATACATATATATACATGAATGTAGGGTAAGCACAACCCCATGTGGCATGAGCACGAGTAGATGTAGGACAGAGAACGTATAGTCCATGATGTGAACTTCGCCACCATCAGCTCTGTGGATGTATGTGCGTCAGTGCAGGTATAACCTTGAGACTATATGTTCATCTGTGTTTACTGAGCTCAGTTTTCAAACACGCCTGCTCCTGCTAACATGAGAACATGTTTGCACTGACCAAACAGAGAAAGAACTGAACATAACATCATGCTCCAAACATGTCCTGTGCGGGCATTGATCTGGCTTCACTGACCTACGCTAAGACATTGGCCAACAGGTCAGAGCATGGACGTATGGCCCAACAGCATGTTGGTTTACAGATAGCTATAGATGTGGGGATGTCCAGAGTGAACAGGATGAGCTGTGCAGTTTGTGCCTTGCTGCAGTATCATGTTATTCGACAGAGCTCCGTGTGTTGGTTTCTAGGAATAATTCCTTTGAAGAGTGATCAAAGCTCTGGTTTTAAATATGTGAAACATCATAAAAAGAATAAATGAGGAATAATGTCTCTTCAGGGTAAACAGCTTATGTGTATTATTATGGCTCTTGGTTTGTTCTTAGTTGTTAGAAACCTTTTAGACACTGTTATTCTCCCACTGTGTGATACTGATACTATAATACTTTGTGCTGTAAACAGTTCTGTCCCCCTCTCACACTGAGGATGACGGATGAGGAAAACTTTATTTATCTTCTCACATATGTTACTCATGTGAGTAACATATGCGGCGAACTGACTTAGCCTTAGCTAGCTTTATAGCATCATACTAGGTGGGTGTGTTTCAGTAACGAGCAAGCCCCTAGGAACAGCACCAGGCTGTGAAGCCAGTTCTACATCGTGGCTAAATTGTGTCACTACAACGTACCGTGATGCTCAAAAAGTTGTTCCCTTCAGCTTCTATTGTGAAAGAAGCGGCTGTAAAACGGTGGATACATTTTTTTCAGCATCACAACCACCAAACCCGCAAAATGACTCATTTAATTTGCATTTGATCCATTTTGTCAAATAAATTTTGGGAAGATAAAGTTCAATTTGGACTTAATCTCTGGTGTGCATGCTCTACTGGCTGTGCACGGCGGAATATGCGGGTAATTTTATACCCAGGAAGTCAAAGTTTTTTTGGCTACACGTGCTACTATGCAGCTTTCATTGGAATGATCGGAGCCCCGCCTGAAACGCAATATCCAAATTTCCCTCAACGGTACACACAGCTCCACCCATGCTCCAACTCATTTTTAGATTTTTGGTAGTTAGATGGAGAAAAAGCACTCCCAAGATAGAGATGGCCGGTACCACCCACATGGAGGTTCACAATGGCTGTTTAGAAACGTAGGGGGTGACGTCACCATCCCTGAGGCCCCTGAGGTTGCTGCTTGGGTGTCAAGCCAGGTAATTGATCAGCAGCATCCCTTATCAGTCGGTTAATCTGTCAGGGGGGGTTAATTAAAAAGAATATCCCAAAACTAATGATTGGTCCAGTAGTATGGGAGATTAGCTGCAGGCACATATACCCAACCAGTCATGGCCATTCTGCTTGTTAAAAGGCAGCTTTTGTGCAGTCTATACCTGCTCTGTGTGAACAGTGTCATAGTGTTATGATCTGGTGCTAGATAAATAAAATTGACTTCAAATATAGACTTAACTAATTTTCACCAAGATCAGCACTTCATAACAATCTGAAACAGTCACACAGATATTCTATGTAGTGCAGTCAACATGTTACTGTACGCTCAGTGGACTCACGAGTGTGTCTGCATCCAGGAAGACACATTTGCTGTACTGGGTCAGAGTCCAGCAGTGGATCTTGGTGAAGGTGATGCCGAGTTCAGGACGTCCCAGCATGAACAGGTTGGGATGGTCCTCGCTGTCCATCATGTCCACCATGATGACCTTGTCAAACACATTGCCAAGGGAGAGCCTAATGAGATATAAAGTTTGAAGAGTTAGGGGCTCACACCAACACTTCATCCATTTCAGCTGAACTTTGGAGCTCACAGTTGTCCTGCACAGCCAGAACCATCACCCACCTTTTCTGTTCTGAGACGTTTGGCGTGACCATGACAACAATACTGCGAGTCGTCCCGTGATGCCGCAGACTTTTAGCCACCACTACGGCCCCCATGCAGTATGAGTCCGAGGTGACCAGAGTGACGAAGGCCTCTCCAGCTAAAGAATGGTCAGATGACATTAGGCAGATATCAGCTTTCATATCATTATCTATCTCAGCTGTGACAGGATGGAGTAGTTCCTCTCTTAGGGACTACAACATGGACAAATGGACTAAATTCACATTATAGTGCATGGAGGAAGCAGTTGTAACAGAGTCCTAGAATGAGGTCAGCACATGGTCATCAGATCAAATACACGGTGAGAGTGCAGATGGAAACTTATCATGTGCTTCTTTAGAACACCTCATATATCATGTAAGAATCAGTGCATCGTAGTGTGGTGCTTGCTGGAGGGCATGCAGGGAGCTGACAGCTATGTTCAAACGTTGTGTCCGGCATGTCCAGGGCTTAAAGCTAGGGTCGGTAAGTTATTCTAGAAGTGTTTATTTATTATATTTGTAGAAAATCTCTTAACATCTAAGTTTCAAAAGGTTATTTGAACAAATGGACCAAATTCTGACAGTGAAACAAGTCAATTTGTTGCCTTGTGACGCTCAAAAAATGTATCGCTGTTTTACAGCCACTTCTTTCACAATGTAATATTTATTATGCATCATGTGACTTACCATCCACGACAAAAAACTGTCATCAAAGACTTCAAGGATTGGTTTTCCCAGAAGTTATAGCAACTACAGGCGGTAAAGGGAATATGATGCTATTAACAGGAGGCCAAATGAAAAGCACTGTTACCTTGAATACAATGACAGATGTCTCTGGTTTTCTAACATTGTTGGAAACATTTGGGATAATTAATGTGGTCAAAACAACAAAATACATAGTTCTTGTTGTTTTTGTACATATTTTGTTACATGTTATGCCTTTAAATAATGGCAAGATTTCTAGATCTGATCACTGAAAACATGTTTTTTGCAGTGATTCCTAAATTTCCCCTTTATGTTTTGTTGGTGTGTCTTTAAATGAGTTCAAAAGTATTCACAGCAATGTTTCAATAAAATCAATGATGACTCTATTCCAGCATTTCTTTTAGAGCATAATTAAAGTTATCATTTACACCTGAGTCAAACTGCCTGCTGGGAAAAAAAATAAATTAACTTGAATTTTACTACATATCTTTTTCATTTTTCTCCGCACTCTCCCAGTTTGGCGACCACTGGGTTGATGCATCAGAGCTTCACAGTGACCATAACAACATTGTTTGCATGTTAATCAGGTAGAATCGGACACTAATTAAATGGGTTGATTTTTATCTGACTTAGAGACATAATATGTAAAGATTCTGCATCAAGCTGTCTAAAAACAACTAGACCTTTGTAGAGTTGTGTACTAACATTATCCCAAATCCAACAATCAAATCTGTAATTTTCCTGAAGATAACCATGCGTTTCATTTGGTTGTTGCTATAACTTCCAGGAGAGAGTCAGAGAATCTTTCCCTCTTTTCATTTTTAAGCCAGAAGCAGAATTTGATTTCTACTCCTGATCCCACAAGAAAACTCTGAATAATGAAAGAAGCTTTAAGGCCGGCATTTGTCCAAACCTTCATGTCTGATTATGAACCAAAGTGCCTGGAACTACGGACACTAACCAATTTTGTTCTGTGAGAGATGACTCCCACTGCAAGACTCTATCTATAACAACATTTTCACACAAAAGGCCACTAATGGCCTTCTTTTCTTTCCATTATGCTTTCACCGTGAGGGTAAAACACTTTTACATGCAGTATTAAGTGTGTAGTGGTGACAGGCGCTTCAGAGTTTTATTTTCCTGGCCTGCAGTCACATGCAGAGGCATGTAACCTTTTGTCTGCAGCCATCTCTGGGCTGCATGTGGTGTTACATTTCAATTGCCACACAGTTTGAGCAGAGTGTAGAGGAGTCTTTTCTCATTTCAAGTAAAACTGGGTCACTACAGTGTGTTCTGTATAATTTAACAACCGGGGAGAATTACTATTCTGTTCCCAAGGTTCACGGCTGAAACAGCGGGTAATTCTGGGACACCAGTCTTTTATTTATGAAGCTTACTTCTAATGGAATGCCATTTATTCCTCAATAGAATTCAACAATGGAGGAGTACAATTAAATTCTATACACAGATTAAATAAAGCCACCTACCTGACATTGTTGATGTGTGGTGTCTTCTACAAATCCAGGACTTTATTTATCCCACAAGGAGAGCAGGTGTTTGCTGAACTTTGATGCAGGTCTCTCATACAGATTGCACCTTTCCACCAGATGATACTGGAACCTTAAATACTGAGGGGATGAATTACTCCTCAACGCCGCACGATGAAGTCATATCCCATTCTGTTTATGACTGGAGCAGAGTCACAGAGTAAAGAGCTGCCCACTGTGTATTCCCCTCTGTTTGGTCAACTGGTCATTCAACTAGTAGAAAGAGAGCTTTTCCAAGTGTTGTGCAACAGGCTCAACCTTCACAAGCTGCCATCTGCTGATGCAATGTTTTAACTTTCACTTTCCACATGTTGGTGTATCGGTCCACAGAGGTGTTCTTAAACTCCAGTGTCCCCCTCAGACAGTCATCTTGAGACACACACACACAAATCAACATCAATTTGATGTAAATGTGTCAGATTTTCATTTGCAGTCAATGGGCAGACTCTTGTCACACACTTAAGTTCCAGTGTGCAGAATTGAATGGCATTATGTGGTATGGCTGCAGATTGCAACCATGGAAACGATCTGGGCAACTGTAGAAACATGACTGTGCCACATGGTGCACTCAAAATAATAATTATAAAAATACATGTGAACTGAAAATCAGATTGATAAATTAATAACTAACCCAGTAGCACAAAGCACAAAGTCCCAGAGCCTGTCGTTCAGTAGCCAACCCGCTAACACAAAGCACACAGCCCCTGAATCTGTTGTTCAGCAGCTAACCCAGTAGCACAAAGCACACAGTCCCGGAGCCTGTCGTTCAGCAGCTAACCCATTAGCACAAAGCACACAGTTCCAGAGCCTGTCGTTCAGCAGCTAACCCATTAGCACAAAGCACACAGTTCCAGAGCCTGTCGTTCAGCAGCTAACTCGGTAGCACAAAGCACACACCCACAGCAGTGAGCGGTTACTATCATGCCATTAAAGCCTTTTTGGACTTTTTGGAGTTGTTTACTGTATTTGTTGTTTGCATTTATTAGAAAAAAAGCAAAGAGAGCTTGTTGAACGTAGCAAACTAGCCTCTCACACACACATCTCCCAGCTGGCCAGTGAGAGCTACGGGGCAGTTGGTGTCGGTGTGGTCAGGCAGGGAGCATTCACGGGTTTTGGAGGAGTGGCTTTGGAGGGATTGAAGGGAGGGGGTCAGATTTTTTTGGTTGGATACTTTAAAAATTTTGCTTGCTCTTGCTGGTTTGTCCAGTCTAACCAACTCCAGCTTTAATAACACAGAAGTAACAAATATGGATGCCTCACGTTTGCCAAAGTTGTTCAAAAGTAATTAAATCCAAATCTAATGGATATGGTATCAGCATTTATATAACTATCAACTATTTTTATACAACCACGTGTTAAAACAGTGAGTGAGTGGACCCTGAGTTCAGATTATTTTATCATACTCACTGATCTCAAGGTGGAGGATGAACTTCCATGCTCAACTGAAATGAGTAAATATAAAGCAGGTGATGACAAAATGACAAACACAGATCAACTGTACAACACCACTTTATTGAAAACATGTACACACACTTCCACTCACAAAGTAACATTGATCCAACCATCAGAAGGAATATACCTGGATATAGTCTATGCTTGTAAAACTGAGACGAGTTTGAATACAAAAATACACTTCAAATTGAGATCACGGCGCTCAAAGCACACTGCAGCATCAAGCCTAAAGCAACAGTCAGCAGGCATCTATACACATTATACTCAAGTATTTACAGCTCACAAGGGTGCAACTCATTTGAATATTTCAGCAATAACAACAGTTCTCCAAGCAGAAACCCCTGGTGCAACAGTTCTGATTTAATACTCATTGATACTCTAAGTTACTTAAATGATCCAGGTGAGTGTGAGGAACATGAAGAACATAATGCAGAGAACTTGTTGATCATAATTGCACAAGTGCATCAGCAGGCAAAAAGGAGCATCGAAGCTAAGTAATCAAGCTGATAAAATACAAATATCACACAAAAAATCCCCCATCTCACCAGGTCATTTCTGTCTGTCTGACTCCCGAAAACCTTATTTTCTTAAAACGAGCCAAACAATATGTCAGAGTGGAGCAAATATGTCAACGCGTTTCTAACAAAAATCAACTTGTGCAAGAACTCTGGCTGTTTCATGTTGCACTTGTTTTAAAGCTGCATTCACTTCTGTTTGACCACTAGGGGGCAGTGTGAAAACACATTTAATGTTATAAAGCTGCCATGTTAGCAAACAGCTGCCTGTTTAAACATCCAGCAGAGCAACAATAGCAGCCCGTTGGAATCATGTTTGTGTCCACCTGGTGACTGCAAGTACTACAGTATTTCTTTTCTTCTCATCTGGTTCATAAGATCTGGTGCATTGATTTGAGCAGCTTTAAGAAAATAAGATTTAAGGCTCGTTGAACAGACAAAGATGAATTCTGCAGTGCACAGACTTAGGATCGATCTCCAATATGACAACAAACAAAAAGCTGATGCTAACGTATACTGTATAATACAATTTTATATGTGATACAGAAGATCCTAAGCACAATTTCTAAATGTATACATGTAGCAAGTTTCTGCTTTGTGTTTCATTACCTCCATGTGCTCGCATCACAATCAGCATGGTACATTAGAAAGCTCCTTCTGCTGGATTCAGATCCAGTTACATGATGATTATGTCAATACAACTTGAAACATCGTTGATTTGTGCTGAAAAAAGCATCGCTGCAAATTCTCAAATAACCTTTAGCCCACCTCTTTTATTTATATATTTGACCATTTTAGAATTAATCTGCTGTTGTTGCTGTTTTCTGTTATGCCAACTCAACATTTCCTGTGTTAACAGGTTTTCTTGATAAATTCACTCCACTGTAAAACAGTAATTGAGTCGGTACAACAGAGTCATGTCAGACTCACCGCTCTGCTGCTCTCAGTTTCTCTTCTCTAGTAAAATTAAAGCTTTTACTCACTAGTTATTTCCAATTACTTCCATTTTTCTGTAAATTGCTGTTCATGTACCGTCAACTCTTCCTGCGACATACATTTCACATTTAAAGCATTCCAAAAGACAAAAGCCCTCCTGTTTCTGTGAGGCTTTAAGTTGTAAACATCAGCAGGAAGTCTTGACTTTCTTTAGCAGTTGCTTAAAGGTTCCCTGTGACGTCTTCAGAGGCATGTTTTCATGAAAAGGTCACTGTTAGACTGTTGTATCTCACACAGTCTTACGAGTTTTATACCATTCCACCGACCCACAGCTGTCAACACATTTGTTTGATTTTCTTTATGAGAAAAACTCATAAAACTAATTGTTTATTTACAAGAAAACTCCACAGGGTGCCTTTAATTAACAATGGTTAATAAAAACAGCAAAATAGAAGTCACTGCAGTGGCTAGTGGATGAAAGAAACACTGAGTGCAGCAGAGTGATGATGATGATAACCACTATGGTTCAACCTTAATTAGTGACCAGCCTTTATTTTAATTGTGCTGACTTTACTCGAATACCTGCTTTTATTTGAGAAGTTACAGTACATGCTTTAGGCAGACTGATGTGTGCATTAAAGGGTTAGTTCACAAAAAAATGATAAAGGCAGATATCGCAGAGACAGATAAGAATGACACCACAGGTTTTTTTTCTCCGTTTTTTAAAATTTAAGGCAAAAAAAAGAAAATACTCTACATACATTCTGAGCCGATTAGATGAAAACACCCAAGCTTTGTTCGATCCTTCTTAGATGCCAGCTGCAGCTTGTATGATGCAGTAAACCCAACACATGTAGCACCTACCTTAAACTAAACACACTTATTTGCAGTATCTAGAGTGTTAGAATTAGTTGTTAGGAAGACATAACAATGTATTCATGTGTACAGTAGTCACACACAGACAAAGCACACGAACACAAAGCTCTGTGCAAAACCACCCTCACTGACGGAATCGAAGCAGCTCCACTGACGAGGATATGAGTTTGTTGAGTGAAAAAATTAACACAATTAACTTTAAAGACCCGGAAAAAGTCTCGTTTTTCAGAGCAAAGGCAACAATATGATTGAAAGTTGAACACAGTTGAGTTTTGTAGAGGAGGTCACTGACTTGTCTTGTGCGAAGATGCACAAGGTGTCTAGGACGTCCTGAGCAGGTTGCTGAACACTGAAATTAGAAACACAGAACAGAAGTTAGTTACAGAAGAGTCTGTAACTAAAGTAAACAGTCACTACCTGCAGGTGACCACTTGGTGTCAGGCTACACACATATTTGGGTTTGGTTACTTTTCTTGAGTATCTTTAAGAATGTCCCCTCATAGATACAGTGAAGTGATAAGATGAAGCTAATCTCTGAGGTATGCAAAGATGATTTTGAGGACTGCAAACTTTTAACATAAAAGAACAAAAACATTGTGAGGTACATGTACTTTACTCAAGTATTTCTATCCCATTCTTTATACTTCTATTTCAATACATTTTAAAGGAAAATATTCTACTTTTCTCTGCCCTTCATTTATCTGACAGCAAGGAGACTGGTTACAAAGTTAAGAAGCTAAGTGAGCTGACAATAATAACAGTAGTATTCACACGATATGAAGACGAAGTCTCTGACCTAGATGTTCAGGAACGAATGATATGCTGCGCCAGTCGCTTTGTTCCAGTTAAGTGACAGGACGCAGCGGAAGTCGCGCCCATTATTTGTGCATTATTCACTTTATAAAGAGATGTTAATACATGCTCAACACCAATTGGAGATGTGAAGCGATGGTGTTAGAATCTCTGACTAGGAGCACTGAAGCTGCTGTGGAGGCTCATGGTGGAGCAAAACCTTCCTAACACTGCTTACTTGACTTTTATTTGTCAACCATCTTGTACACTAGTTGATCGATTGCGTATGGCAACGTTCTAAGTATACAATGCTTAAATGGGTCGCCAAATATACTTGGGTGAGTCATTGGAATGAACAAAGAAACGTACCTTGAGGATCAGACTGATTACCATGATTTCTTTTACCCATCTCTGGATCTTGGCCTAAAGAAAGAACATTTCATCAGTGACAACACCTGCTGTGATAACAGCATTACACTTCATTTTATATGTCGCTCTATTATTGTCTATAAATGGTATATTGTCTATAAAATAGTGAAATTCAGAAAAACATACTGACCTCCCTGCAGCTTGAAGCAGAGCTTTTTCTTCTGATAAGCGAAGTAACTGGACGCTGCTCCCAGCAGAGCCACTCCTATGGCGCTGGCAATTCCTGCAATCTGTCCTGATCCAGCTTCTGTAGGACAAACAGGACCGAACACACTGTTACAGCACAATGGGCTTTTATAAACTCAGTTTACAGTTCAAATAGAACTACCAGGCTCTTCTGGGCCTGTTTTAATCAGACTGTTATCTGATGCAATGTGTCTAATTCTGAATGTAGTATTAAGGTAGTTTGAGACAACTACTGAGTTTTTAACTACACACATGATAGGATGTTACATCAGTACTATTGTTTTGTTTGCAATCACCATAGCAAACTAAGGCTGCAACTAACAAATATTTTCTCGATTAATTTTGAGTTATTTGATTTATAAAATGTAAGAAAATGTAGTAAAAAATCAAAGCTGACGTCCTCAATTGTCTTGTTTTGTCCACAACCCAAAGAGAATTACATTTTCTTTCTTCTTAAAACTTACCCAACCAGTTAATCAACTATCGAAAAGGTTGACAACTAATTTAATTGATTCATCTTTGCAGATTTATTAACCCGGTAAGCCCTCCGCTATTATGACTTAGTGTTCATTCCTGTCATCTACAGGCAGACACATACTGTGTTATCTTCAAGACAGACATTTCAGTGGTACTGTTTGTGTTCTAGACAATCAGAGGATTGTTTTTTTTCCTTTGAGAAATCACTCAAACTGATCAATCGGTTATCAAAATAGTTGACAACTGATTGATTAATCGTCTTCATTGTCCCTTACAACATGTTGTCTCTACTTCTACCAGCAGCTGAATATCCTCCATACTGAAGTTTGCTTTTCCTTTTGTTTTTACATTTCAACAATTCTTCCATAATTTCATTCCTCCTCATGTAAATATATTGTGTTCAGTTCATGTCACACAAAAAAAATATTTTTCAGGCAAAATGTAAGAAAGTATTTTAAAGAATAATGTGGCAGAAGTCGGGTCGGTTTGACTTCCTTTCCTGGCAAACGTGATTAATCATGTGATCAGTTCTTCTTTTATCTCACTTTTAGGAAAGACTTTTTCTCTCTTAATAGTGAACTTAATGGCAATTTTTAGTGTAATTCTTCAATAAATAGTTGAAAGTTTCATAAATAAACACCTTGTTTCCTAAACTGTGAGCTGCCATAACCTCAGTTTTCCACAAGGTGGCGGTCAATAGCTTCTGATGACAGAAAGTATTTGCACAAAGTTTCCGCTCTCAGGGAAAGCTGCAGTTCAGATGTAGTAAAGTAAAAGACAGAACATACATAATACATTAAGTGTTGATGTCAAATGAGGGAGAATGGATGTCAGTGGTAAAACAAACACGTGAATAAAAGACAGAACAGGGTCTAGAAAAAGGATTAAGGGTGAAAACCGAACACACCCAAGCTCCGGGGCAGGGTGTGGCACAGAGGCAGCACACACACAAAGGGATCCCACTGTAACAGACACAAGGCTGCATGAATAATAAGCTAACCGGCCTGACTTTGAAACCACAGTGAGTCATGAGGGGGAGGTGTGTCTTGTGATGGTGCCCTGTACTAAAATAGGGCGTTGCCTGGGCACGAAAACAAGCAGAAAAGTGAAGAAGGATACCAGCCTACAGCGTGACTTACTGCTGGGAAATGTTGAGCATGTGGACGCAGCCTGTTCCCACCCACAAACAGGACACCTGAAGGAGCTGCTTCTTTTTCAATCATCATTCAGTGCCACATTAACCCCAAGGGGCTGAATCCTATCCTGCCTGTAGTTTGCCACACACACACACATGCATATTAACCCTTTCAACACTCAGCTGTTTTCACTCTCTTTTAGGTAGTATCTATGTATGAGTGCATAAAGGAGTGTGCCACTGTCCTGTGGTTATAAGAATCATATTATGTGGATAACAATAACTCTAGACCAGTACTTGGCTTAATGTTGCACATTGTAACAAAAACTTTCACCTGCACTGCAGATTAGTAATTCTATAGACTAAACACAGAAATACATTTCCTTTTTGCAAAGTCAATGTGTTTTTTGAAAGGGTTTTTGGTTAGATGCCTGAACTGCTATAAGGTCTGTGGTTTCCACAACCTGAAGAGATTTTCAGGTTTTGTTCTGTGACATTACATATGTCACTAATACACAACATGTGAGCAAATTCTAGCTAAATCTGTCCATGGAAATGTTTGTTTTTTCAGCAGGTATCTTAGTTACAACAAGACTGAGCTTGCAAGGCAGTTTTGTGTTTATATGTTTGGTATTTACTCAGTTTGGGAAATCCCACGACCTCTGGAGAGCATTTACGTCAGCTCAAGGCTGACTCAACGGGACTGCAGGGACTAGATAACATCTCTGTTGCTAGGTCGTTACTAAGGGTCGCCCTGATTGCTGGACTAGGTTTCATAACTACTGATGGGACTGATTGTTATTGGTCGGACAGTACTTCCAGGGAAAGGGAGTTAAGACTAGCAAAAAGGATATTTCTATTTGAGAACTAATTGCCCCATAACATGAATACAGCTGTGTGGTCACACTATTACAGGGGAGGGAGAGCCTTAAGGTCCATAAATATCACTGAAGTGTTATTGCGTGTTATTAAGTAACACATTCATTATGATATTTTATTTGACATTCATAATAACAATACTGTCATTTATTGCTACTGTTGTTATTATTGTGCTTTTATATTGTTGGATTATATGCTATATCAGGATATTCTCTTCCATTTTATCATATGTACTTCTTATAATGTTATTGTGTTTATTACACATACAGTATATATATATATATATATATATATATATATATATATATATATATATATATATATATATATATATATATATATATATATATATATATATACACACACACACACACACACATACATATAGCTATATATACACACACACACACACACACATACATATAGCTATATATACACACACACACACACACACATACATATAGCTATATATACACACACACACACACACACACACACACACACACACACACACACACACACGATACATATTGTACTCATGGATATTATCCTTCTTATGCATCCTTATATGGATTTGGGATAAACATGTGAAGAGTATTGGAACTGCAGTTGCTGCAGGTGATATGATGCAACAGTTATGATGTGTTCGTGTGCGTCATGGTAAAATGCGACAGCCACATGGACACCAAAAAGAGGTTGTTTTACATCTTTACGCTGTTGGAAAACTGTTTTGACAACATGTTTTTAGCGGTTTCCAATATTTGAGTGACGAGGATGAGCATAGGAAATGATACAATGACTCTATAATACATGAGTTTGGTAAAAGTTTCTTACCATCAACCCAATGTTTACATTCGTCCGTCATTTTTCTATAACTCGTGTACCAAAATGTTCTCAGACTTTCCCAGCTGTTCTGATTTCAGAGGGCATTCATGTGAATTTTCCCATTGAGCAATCTGTTTTACTGGTAATTCTGACAGCACATGAACGCAAGTCAGCTAGGCGTGGACATTGTAACCATGGAAACCAGCAACACTAAACTGAATTACTGCAGATGTGGATGAAAATGATCACTATCAGGTGAAGTTATCAGGACTAAGGTCTTTTTTTAGGATTTCTAAGCAGATTGATGAATGTTTATCTGCTGTAAGTGGAAAGAGTGACACACACTGATTCTATAACTATGATCTGTGTTCAGTTTGACTGTGATTTATGACTTAAGATGCTTCAACGACATTCAAAGCGTTGATAATAATCACCATATGAGCATTATATTGATATCAAAGATTTTAAAACTAAAACAAGACAGGGTGTAAATTTAATCCAATCAATCACAGAAGCCCTGACAGTCTGGGGACCTGTGCCGGTTTCCCATAATACTTAATAATAATGCTTTGGTCAGCTGGGTCTCCATCCTCCTTGCATGGATCATATATCAATCACATTATGAACTGAAGGCTGACTGTTCCACTGGTTTCATTTATTCAGAATGTATCACACATCTCATGACCTTCTTACAATGTAATCATGCAGCAATGTAACAAAATCCAAAAAGACTCGAAGGACAGAAAAGATTTAACTACAAAGAACCCACAAAAATAAATATCCTGCACAAAGAACTACTCAGAAACTAAGAAGTGCCAAAAGGAAAACCATCAACTGATCAAATGATCACATCTTAAATGTGGAGAAAATCATCTTTGCGGGCCACAGGTCTACCTGCATGTTGGATCTCTTAGCACAGTGCTGTGAATGTTCGGTATGTTAAGAATGTGTGCAGACTGCTACTGACTGTGGAGGATCCAAGGTGTTAAACTGACTCTGAGGCCACAGGCAGAAACCAAGCTGTGCCCTGGCATGAAGTGCTGACAACATGAAACACTCACAAACCATGACTTTGCTTTCTAAAGATGCAAACACATGCTAAATAAAAGCAGGGTTACTGAAGCTCTTCAGTCAGAGCGCTCTAGTCACCAGATCACACACTTCATTTTCTGTCATATGAGCTTCATTTGTGCTAAATAGAAAAACAGGACAACAATGACGTACACGCATCCAAAAACCCAACATGAACCAAAATTCATTCTATTTGCAGAAAAGTACCCGATCCACTAATAAATGTGTGTGTGGTGCAGTCTGTTCCACACATTAAAAAGAAAGGTAACATGAGTTCACACTCCACTGCAATATTAATGCTGTAAAGTAAAAGAATATGATGACTCATGGCACTTTATGAGCATTAGAGCTTGGTGGAGAGTGAAATAAAAAGGAATGTATGTACACACCCAACCCTAAGAAGTCTGGTAAGTCCGGAATCAAACGGTTAAAGCCGATGCTAGTTTTAACTGTCTGGGTGGTTCAGTGATACAAGCATTACCAGTCTTAGAATGGTGGTTCAATACATTTTACACCAATCTCATAGGTTTTCCAACTGAAGCAGAGCAAACCAATTGCCAGAATAAATGTTAGCAATGTATGTTTCTGCAACCCACAGATATGTAGAAACAAGGAATGCAAGATATATCGGTTCATCATCGACATCACGAAGAGCGCAACAAAGGAGTTATTTTTCTTATCATACTGCAATATATATATCACGTAAAAAAGAAAAGATTTCCTGTGTCAGATTTTTTCCAATATGGTGCAGCACTAGTTGAAACCTTACATTTCTGTATGTTGCGACTTTAAGTTTCTTTAGGTTCAATTTTTAACTTTATGCTGTGACAATGCTGTGGTTATGGTCTGGTTAGGTTGAGGCTTAAAAACAACTCAGGGTTAGGGTCAGGAAAAGATCATTTGTATCTATCTGTTTTTAATTCCTCTCATGTGATGATTTTTTCTTATCGTACGTTATTGATTTTTTTCTTTTATTTATCTCTTTATTTGTGTTTCTTTCTTTCTTTCTTTCTTTCTGTGATTTTTCCTGTTTTTATCGATTTTATTCCTTTAACTTGTAATTACTCATATTGAGTAAATTATTAAGCCTAACCCCATATGGGAAATGTCCTGAGGTGTCCTTAAAAATATCCAGCGGTGTCACATTTGCAAATGTTGGCACGCAGTCTGAACTGCAGTCACTGGCTTGGCAGAAACATGTAATGTGAATATGGTTTGTAGCTTATGACAGGTACAAAAGTGGACGTATCGTTGGTTTGCAGAAACGTTGACTGCCAACATTTTATAATGGCAATAAAACTGCAGCTGTGAGTGCTCATAAGTCAGAGGTCAAAGGGCACAGGAAGTGCATCCAGCAAACTGAATCCTGAACGTTACTAACAGAGTTTAGACCTGCACTGCAAAAAAACAAAAAAAAACAAACAACCCCTCAATACAACTTTAAAAAACTGCAAGAAACAATAGAAAAGTATCCAAATGTATCCAAACATGACTCCTCTCTGATTCTTGACTTTACAAACACCACATTTTTTTCGGAGACTGAGTCAGACATTGAGCCAAACATTTGTAAACCACTAGACGAGTGCAACCTCAGACCTGAGAGGCGATCAGAGCTTATGGACTGATGATTCATGGCATAGCATGCAGCAGATCCAAGACCCTCTCTAACAAAGGTGCTATGATTTGCTTTAAGTCGGAAATCCACATATAGAATTCCTCTGGCATGTTAGCATTTAGCATCTTCAGGATTTGGCCCCACAGAAGGTCTGGATCTGCAACGACACACAATCGTAGCAGGGTTTTAGCCAAATAAACCAGACCAGTGGGACCAACATGAAGAATGTACCAGTGTGAAACTGAAGCCAGCTGTCAATCAATCCTACATTTTGTCTAATGAATTCAAACTAAATGCAACTGATCAAAGTTTTAGTGACAATTCCTTTGTCAAGATGCTATCAATAAAGTATGACACCAAAGTAATGAGCTGCTTTCAAAGCCACAAACATAACGACAAACCAATATGCCAAGGCAGCATGTCCAAACACAAAAAAAGCTGTTTGACGTAGTGAGCACAACTTCCTCTAAGATGGGAAACAGGAAGGTGGCAACAAGGAATTTAGAGTTGTGCAGGAAGACATAATGAGACCCACACTGATACTAACAAAGCAAAGACACAAAGACAGGAAGTGCACCAAGATTGGAAATGCATTTACCTTGAGGCTGATCAGCTCCACCTGTCAGGAACACAGAACACAAATCAATCTCCAGTGTTCAGGATGAGATTTATACAGTACGCACTCAACTGTGCGTCCATGGTCAAATCTGAAGAGACCTACACGTACACTTGATTGAAGGGTTACTCCAGCTATTGTCTATTGCACTCCCATAAAGTTGAAGGATTCACAAGAGGCAGATTAAAATATATCTGGATATCCTGACTTTCCAGGGCTGCTCCACACAAAGAAAACAAACACTACGACAATGACTAGAAATGGATCCTTTTCAAAAACCCTTCTGACTGCAGTGGGTGGCGAAGTTAACACCAAAACTATACCAACGACGACAGTGGTGAACGATGTCTTTGGGATCACTTTCAGATCGACTTGATGAATTATAGAAACACTGACAGCCAATCAGAATCCATCTGAATTTACAGGGTCATTATTATTATTATTATTATTATTATTATTATTATTATTATTATTATTAAGCTTGATTTTGGGGACATTTTTCTACAAAATAATGTTGCAGGAGTGATTATATTATTGGTTTTTAACTTAATCAGGTACTTTTGGTTATTTTTTAAACTTATTACGTACTTATATAACATATTCAGCTGTTAACTACACATAGAAACAACAATTTACCTGATGGGGTTTTTTTGGAATTCCTGTCCTCTATACTGATGTTATAGACTGATGTTACTGACTAATTGATGTTGATTCATAAAAAAATTAGGGCTGTCAAGCGTTGCTGGCAGTGGTGAGCGGATTGCCAGCTGTACTTTCCCCTTTAAACACGCCGACTCCTTCAGCTCACAGCAGTGTATCTGGGCTGGAGAGAGCGGACAGGCAGAGTGTCTGCAGGGAGACTCTCTGGCAGCGAGGAGATGCTCCAGAGGAGGAGTATAATCCAAGAAGAGCCATCCAGTCAGGAGGGACTGCAACAGCCAAAGAGTGTAGTGTGTTTATTGGGGAAACTACAGGTCACAATCCCAGTTATTAGTACCGCCGCTGAGCACAGGTCTGCACCACTGTGACGTGTGTGCATCTGGGGAGGTGCACATCAGGCTATGGCGAAGGGCAAGTACCCCCGCAGAGAATTTGCTCAGCAGTTCATCAGTCCTTCTATATAAATATATGGCTCAGCAGCGTTTAGTCATCCGCCTCCATCATGTTTACAAAGCTGCTGGTCAAGGGGCGTCAGAGAGCCAGATGAATCTGCATGTTATTTTTGTTGTTGTTGTTTTTCTCTTTGTTTAAATTAAACAAAATGAACGTGTTATATTAACAGCCCTAAAAAAATATTAAATTTGTTTAACTCTTGTAACAAGTGTTGGATTATCTTGACTCCTCTCATCTTTGAAAAATTGCATAAAACAGAACCGTCTTTGTTTTTGTAACTCCACCAAGAAGGTTCTGTTTCTGCCTGGTTTCTGTTTCTCTGTGCAACGTACAGCATGTCATCAATATCCACTTTCCTAAACTGCTGATAAAGCTGGAGCGAGTGCTCAGCACCACTGTTGAGGGAATGATAACATTCATCAGTAGTGATCGTTCTTAGTGTGAACAGCCCTTTAGACCCTGGTTTGAGTCAAGCTCCAAAAGCACCAGATACTACATATCCTAACAATGACATGTTTTTCATAGACTCATCCTGTGGGCCATGAGGTTTAAGGCGTTGGCCATGTAACCGCTTCATCCCCAGAGTCCATGATGCTTTCTAGTTTTGATCTGAATGCTAATGCTAACATACTCATGATGTTTACCATGTTATGCATCTAAGGTTGAGGGGAATGTTATTAGGTCAGGATGGTAGAATACTGGATAAATCAATATTCTGATTTGATGATGTCACTAAATAAAAAGTGAGGATCACCAAAGTTTTTAGTCACAGAATACATTATACAACTGTTTGGTGGCTCTCCTCGACCATTAACTAAAACTAACACCACCACCGACACAGTAGAATTAAAAATAAAACAATAAAACGTACCGTTAGGATCGTAGCCAGGGTCACCTCCACCTGGATTTACAAAAAAAAGAAAAAAAGGAGAATGGTCAAGTTAGAAACTTTATTGTACTTCCATTAATGCTTCCTACAGCAGAGTCCTGAGGGTGGGCTTTAGTGAAACTCTGGGTATTACTGTTGCATTGGCTCTCTAAACAGAATGCAGTTACTGTGCTTCCTCTTCGACAAGTTTTATTCACCAGAAATAAAATCCCAGCTCAGAGACTGTGTGTGCAGTAAGCTGCAGTTAATAACAGGTTCCTGGAGTCGCAGCTTCATGTATACGATCATGCAGAATCAGATCTGAAAAGCAACCATGTGGCTTTAATTACGCTGGAAGGCCTGTGGGTTTTTTATTCCTTTTTCTTTCTTTGGTAGAAGAACAAATAATTACTTCCATGCTCTGACTAAACAACGGACACAAAGAAGGACCGTCCATAACAGGCAGTGTCTTTGGGTTGGAATGTACAATAGAAACAGACGCCTTTAAATCTTCAACATTGTGGAAAAACTGAACAATAGGCCTCCTTTTTCTATGAAAAGCCATGGCCACCAATGTAAACACAAGCATTAAACTTGTCTGTATGTATTCAACATGAACACCTTATATCATATAATCATCACCATATAATCAAAATTCTCTTCCATCTCAAGTGTGAACTGTGTTGGACTGCAAAGCATCAACAGCACACTGAGATGTAATTTTGGGATGTGGGGGCGCTCCAATAAATCAACAGTGTATATTTAACTGTGAGAGCCTGCAGTGTGACGACAGTCTAATGTGTTGGAGCAGCTGGCACCACAAGCAGAACAAGGTTAAAAAGAGCTGTGGCAGAAGAAGTCCAATCAAAACGGAGAAATGTTTTGGATGGTACTGATGTCTTACCTCCTGATGGGTTCCCACCTGGGCGGCCTGGATCAGGCTTGTATTCACCACCACCGCCAATATCAAACAAGTCTGAGTCATCAAAACTTCCGCCACCTGAAAGAAATTCAACCAAAAACAACAGTTCAGAAACGGTACATTACCAATAAATCATATGAACTACAACAATGGAGCTCTATCGCACAGCGGAATGAGATATATCAGGTGTTGACACACACGATACTTATTATTAGAATACATTCATTAATTAAAACATTCAATCAGAAACATTTGTAGACTCACCTCCACTAATTGGAGGCTTCACAGCAGGCTTGTCAGGTTTGGGGGTTGCGGGATCTGTGGGTACAGGTAGTGTCAGCATTCATAAACAGGTAAACACATATAGGAAGCAGCTGTATTATGGTGTGTGGCACCAGAGAGTTTTTGCACGTAGCCAAATGGATCATTTTCAAGTGATAAGGAACTCAAAGAAAAGCTGGACAGGCCACATCAACATGACAGAGATGCCAGTTCGACAATACACTGGACTAAATTTAGGCTTTTATTTATAATAGGATACTATAGTCAGTCTCATTTACCTCTGATGTGATGGGAATTATACCATTTATCTTAATTCAGGACTGCATCAATCCATCAATACTGTATGTTATTATCTTGACCTGGGTTTTAATGTCATTAGTCTTTATTCTTTTTCAACAGCTCTTTAACTGAAACGGTCTATACAGCACTTTTAGGAGATAGTTTTGCGTGAAAATTGTCAAAAATATATATTTAGAGAGGTAAAGGCAAAAAATAAGTAAATGTAAACAAGCTTTTAAATATTAAAAACATGAAAGCATCAGTCAGAGACTATCCAGCAGTTTTACCTGGGCCAAACGCATCCTCCAAATCAAAGCCACCTAGAAAACACATATGTTAAATCAGTGGGATATATTCATTGTCGGCTTGGCTCTGCATATGTAAATGGAGAAAATCAAAAAAACATTAAAAGAGCTGACTTACCTCCTCCTCCATCTCTACTCTTTGGAGGCTTTACAGTAGGCTTGTCAGGTTTGGGCGTGGGATCTGTGGGTACAGAGATAGTGTCAGCATTCATATTTAGGTAAACACAAAAAAAAGCAGATACA
This sequence comes from Pagrus major, assembly GCF_040436345.1. NCBI lineage: Eukaryota > Metazoa > Chordata > Actinopteri > Spariformes > Sparidae > Pagrus > Pagrus major. Next base: position 6,044,602 of record NC_133238.1, read on the forward strand.
TTATGGAGTGCGGCACCAGACAATGTTTGCATGGAGCAAGGATTTTGTCAGCTAAATTTAACTGTCGGGCAGAATCATCAGCTATTTAACTACAGCTCCATGTTAAAAAATGTCTCCGGTTGTTATTCTACATTCTGTTAAAGGGTCTTAAATATACAGCTGATGGCTACATGTGTGATATTGTGAATTAAAATAGAAAGCATATATGATATTTGCACTTTTATGTATAAATTGCAAATCTAGCATTTAAACATGAAAGCATCAGCAATTAAGACTTCACACTGCTCAGACCCATAATTAAGTAGAACCATACATCATATTGATATCAGAGAGACATTGGAACAGCTTTACCTGGGCCCAATGCATCCCCCAAGTCCAGTCCAAAGCCACCTATAAGAGACACATACACAAACTTTATCCAAGTGGTACTGACATTCCCTTCAGCCCCAGCTCTACTTTATGTTCGATGAATAAGATGGTGAACATGGATTGCATTAAATGTGTTTACATCAGCATGTTAGCATGATGCCAAAATCTAATTCATATGTATAGTGTCATTTATCTGTTCCTTTATTCATTTTTGATTTGGGCATTGATGGTCCTCCATATTTTCATTCTTGAGTGTGTAAGCATTCTGACATTAGCATTTAGCTCAACGCAGCACTGTGCCAAAGTACAGCATGGCTGCATGAGATTGTCTGTGTTATGTGTGGTTCAAGTATATGTGGAAATTTTGGAGTAACAGTGTATACTCTGGTCACGAGGATTCATTGTCAGGGAGTCCTGAGTATCTCCAGAAAAGGCAGGGGAATTTGGCAACACCTCAACAGAAAGAGAGCTCTCTTCAGGCCACATCAACTACACACTCTCTGGACTGAGTGTGCGTTCATGTAACAGAAGACAGACAACCACAGGAAGCTTTGTCACCTGTCTGCATGACAACATCTGGGTCGTGGTGTTGTTGTGGTTGATGCAGTGAACAGCATGACTGATAAAGTTGGTATACAGTGTTGCATGGACGTTATAGACAGCAGACACTAAATCTAAGTTATATTTAGATGTGAAACCTTGAAACAAGCCAATGGTGAAAACTGGTGAAATGACTATACCCTTGATACTACAGCCTGATGCGTTGGTTCAACATTTATCCTTGTATATGTTAAGGCCACAGCGTTCTTTTAGGTTACTGCAGAAAGTATACTTTGATAAAAATCAGGATTAAATGCTTCCAAGAAAGCCTGTCTTTTTATTAATAGATATTATTATGTAACAGGTAAAAGGATACAAACCATCAGTTTTAGGCTTCTCTGGGGCCTTCGGCGGATCTTTGGGTTTTGCAGGTGTTGGTGGGACTGAGGAACAAAGACAAAGCACAATTACTATCTGACAGCGAGTAAACATTTATATCCAGCATCAGTGTCATCTTAGATTTCACCTGAAGTAGTTTGACCAAAAAAACAATCCTCTTTCTCAGCAAATCATAGCAAAACGTAACAAAACTAAATCAGTGTTGTTACTTGGTCACACCCAGGATGCCAACCCCAGACTCCTGAGGGAAAGTCATGGTTAGGACCCACCAAACCACCTGGACCACCCCCCTATTTGTACTCTTCATACTACTGCACTAGAGTGGATCTTTCAGATATGAGGCTACAGGGGTAACCACAGCGTCACACAGAGCCTCCAGCCAAACTGCTGTATCTGACATATTGGGGGTGAGAACGGGCTGTCCAGACTTAGGCCAAATACAACGGACATATCTCCATCTGAGAAAAAACCCAACCCCTGACCGTGACATGTGAATGAAAGCTCTGGAACAAAGCTAGTGAGTGGATTTAGATGATTTTTATTGACTGTTTCCAAGGTCAAGACTGAATTTCCACATCCCCTTCAGGTGCTTCAAAGATATGTATCGCTCTATCACATATACCTTGTATCTGCTTGTTCCAATACTTCTTTACAGTGCGATGCTTATGCTGACTGGATTCTCTTTAGGGTTGGGCTTGTTTAATGGTCTGCCTCAGAACAAGTGAGTCAGGTGTTCAAGAGACAGACTCGTTTAGACTGAGAGGTGGGGACAAACAGCATGTACAGCCAAAAATCTTTTACTCTGAAAATTTAAATAATAAAACACCTCCTCCAGCCTTTAAATGGCTCAGTACCCACGCTCAACCCGGTCTTCTTTACAAAAATATTTTCATATATAACTCAGTGGATAAAGGGTTTACTTTAACCAAACCAGATTTGCTGAATGTTGGGACAGCTGGATGGTTTTGATGAGTTTTATTTTGTTTCTGTCGACTTTGAATAGTGTTTATGTAAGAATTCTGGATTAAAATTTCTAAAAACACCTATACCTTTGTTGTATAGTTTATTGAGTTACTTACTTACATTATCCCAAATGTTTCCAATAGTGTTCAAACAAGAGAAATCAAGCTAATGGTGTGCTTCTTTTGGTCGCTTGTCGCTACCTCCAGGATAGGGCAGTCAGTGAACGAGACCAGATTTAAGGTGAATTACATTAAATTACCATTAATGTTGACTGCTGACTGGAGCTGGAGGGAAAATGTACTTTACTTCATGAACGTAACGTTACAGAGAGGAGAGGGGAAAAAGAAGAGAGAGAACCAGAGTCTGTGCTGAGTGCTGAGTTCAGTCAGAGGTTCTCCTGAATTCAAACACATCCTCCGTGCATGCCGTTGCTCTCTAGTTTACGGGTAATGTACAGTCAAGTGATCTGGCTGTTTGGGGCGAATAAACACTAGCACAAGTAACACGAATAAACATTATTGATACTGTCTGATGTGACTCAGGCACAAATGTCTGCAGACAAGGTAAACTTTTCAAGTTTAATTCATGTTAGCTTAGTCTCATTCACCAACTTCCCTCCTACTCTCACAAAATGAAACGCACCCTTACTTTGCGTAAACTTGTGGATTTCTCTGTAAGTACCCAATTTTAATGCAGAAATCCTGTACAATATGATCTCCTCTCTTGACATTATGTGAGTTTATTTTGTTTATATATTAGACTTAAACCAGCAAACTTTGGTGGACACACACCTGCACAAATACATTGTCAGTTGCTGGTTGTTGGGCTGACGGTGGCCAGTAGGAAAACTTTCAACATATCATCCAACCCTGACTCCAGACACTCAACAGTGGATAATGACAAATAAATAGATACGTGGACTCATCATCATCATGCTGCTCCATAACTGACAGTCACTTACCTAACTCATCCAAAGCATCGCCCAGGTCAAAATCTGTATGAGGGAGACAAAATGAACACCATTACAAATCAACACTGGCTGTAACAGATTAACCTGAGACAACATGACAGTAAACATCTGTTGTTTTCTACATTGAACCAGCTATAGATCATTTTGAACAGCTCCAGCTCAGTACCTGTGACTCTGCAGCCACCAGTCACTACAGTAGTATTCTGTGTTTTCCTCCACAGAGGAAGCCCATGTGTTCAGTGTTTGGGTGTTACGAGGAGTCATAAAGAGTATTTGCTGGCTGCTATGACAGTGCTGACTGATACACCGAGCAGGTCTGAGGCATGAGTCACCTCTGAAACTAGTGGCTCGTTTCCCCACAGAAAAGAACGTGCCAACACACCAACACTCTGCCCAGGAGGAGTGTTACAGTGGCTGATATTGTGAAATACAGCCTGCAGAAAGGCTTCTTCTTGGGCTGCAACTAACCATAACTTTCACTGTCAATTAAACTGCTGATTTCTCCATTGATCGATCAGTTGTTTGGTCTTTAAAATGTCAGAAAATGGTGAAAACTGTTGATCACAACATTGACATATTATCACCTCATAAAGTTTTTCTGGTGTTAGCAAAATGGTGCTTATTTACCCATTCAACATACTCTGAGTAACGTTAGCATGAATTTGGAGTTGTTGCTATGGCAACCTAATGAATATTATCCAAATGTTCACTTGCCTTTTAGCTCTTTTTTTGGTCTTCACCATCCCCTAAAGGGAAATACCTGACTCTAGCTGCTACATTGTCCACTTGTTCAGCAGCTAGACTCTAACTCTGTCTGTCTGCTGTGTACCAGGGATGCAATGATTATAGATTTTGATCATAGTCTAAGGAAAACAGTTTCACAAGAATAATTCAGTAATGTATTTCCCAACACCATGGAGTTACAAAATAACAGTACCATTTTTAAAGGTTACTTTTTTAACCCATAAAAGGAAAACGGATAGTCGGGTGATGTTTCATAGTCCGTAAAACATTTCTGGATAACATCTTTTCAAATCAATTTGGGATCTGGGGGTCTTCTGGAGACTTGGATTATGCTGGATGAGCTGTGTGGAGCCATTTGATGTGGTTTTGTAGTTGTTTTTCCATTTTAAAACAAGTCCCCAGCTACTTCAGTTGTTTAGGGGAAGGCTGCAACACTGTTTTGCTGTGAAGCTCCAGAAATGTTTTGACTCGACTTTCCATCAGCATGGGACGGAAGAGACGATGACCAAATTTGTATTTTTGCATGAACTCATACTTTAAGCTCTGTTTATGGTCACCAAAAACTCTTAAGGGAAATACCTGGCTCTTTAGCTGCTAAATGCTCCATTATATTCACCAGCTAGTCTCTCACTGTGTCTGTCTGCTGAGTACATATAGATTTTTTCTCATTTTACTTTCTGATACTTTCAAGAACGGGTAAAGAGATACAACTGTAGGTTAACTAGGTTTGAAGCAAGACAAGACAATGTTTTTGGATATTTAACAAGTGCTTCTTTGACAATTCTGTCGATTTTCAATGTGGACATGAGGGAGAGAGTTATGAGCAACTTCCACGGAAAGTTTCAGATACTCTGGAGCTGCTGGTGTTTCATACTGAGCCCGGGGAAACTGTTAAAGAGATCTATTGGTGGCTGTAACATGTAAGCCACATGTGTTGTTTTACTTGATCAGCATTAATGTTTATTGGATAAAGAAGATTAAATCTTCAGGTTTCATCTTCAGGCTATAGACTGTCTGGGCCAAGTGATGTCATTTTAATCTAATATTATACTTCCTTTTTTCCGTTCCTCGGTCTAAAAATACTTTTCTCTTGTGGTTGTCAGCATTCTTACTGTGTTCCAGCTGTTCCAGATGCTGACAAAAAAGATCTCACTAAAAAACTAAGAATGACAATTTATGAATATGGTCAAACTTAAAGATTTTGAATCTCAGCAAAATAGCACCACCCGCTGTGACTAAGCTACAAACCACCAGTCCAACTAACCAGACTGCGTGCCATCTACTTCTCATTTGCGTGCCTGTGGTTTCCTCCACCAGCCCTCATCCCCCTTTACAGGAAGTAGTTCAGAGCGTACAATGAAGAATGTACATGCTACAGTATAGAATTTCTCTGTGCATGAATTATTTAAAATCAAGTTGATGATGAGTTTTCAGTTCTCTTTGAGTCTTTGCTGGTTGTATATGGTCTTATGTAAACCCGTTTGTGCATTTGTATTTTTAGACTTTTTAAAAATTATTATTATAAAACATATTTTATTTATTATTATATTATTATCATTTTTTGTTTGCTGCTGTTTCAGTCTTTAAATCTCCTCTTGTTTTTTTTAAATTACACTACTTGGCCAAATGTATGTGGACAGCGGAATATTTCATCCTAATGTCATTCTACCATCTCAAAAGCATGTCGAAAATGAGAATCTTAGTCTCCACGCATGATTTACAAAAGATCATCCATGCATTCATCTCATGCAGACTGGACTACAGTAATGCATTTCTATCTGGCGTCGCCAATGAGACCATTAGATAGTTGTGGACCATCCAAAACGCTGCTGCTGGATTAATTACGAACACCAAGCAGAGAAAACACATTTCTCCAGTTCTCAGATCTTTTCACTGGCTTCCGGTTAAACACCAAATTAATTTCAAGGCCCTGCTTATAATCTACAAGTCCCTCAGTGTTCTGGGCCCAACATATATAATGTAGATATGTTAATAGAGCACAAGCAGGGCAGGTCTCTCAGATCTGCAGCAGCTGGTGTAAAAACCAATCATGGTGATACAGCTTGTAGCCATTATGTTGCCAACCACTGTAACCAGTTACCCTCGGAACTAAGATTGGCCCCAACTGTAGCCATTTTTAAAACTAAAACTTTGTCTGTAAACACTTTGAATAACCTGCGTGTACTCTATCATAAAGGTGCAGTATAAATAAACTTGCCTTGCCTAATGTGTGTTCCAGTTCATCTCAAAGATGTTGGATGAGGTTAAGATCAGTCAAGCTCTTCTACAGCAAAATGGGAAAACCAGTTCTTATGGGCCTGACTTTGTAAATTTACAAAAGGCCTTCCTCAAGCTTTTGCCAGAAAATAGGAAGAACACTGTTGTCTACACCTGATGTGGACAAGTTTGGTGTTGTTCCTGGAACATCGTAATTAATGTTGCTTCAGGAACATCGTTGCAACTGACCAATCAGGTATTTCTAATTTCACAGCTTTGAGACGAAAAATACGCACATGGAAGTCATCCTTTCTAACATGTGGTTAACGTTGTGAAAGGGTTTATTTTAACACAAACCATCTGTTTTTGTAAACCTAACAAAGTGTTTTTGTTGCCTTAACTCGACCAAACTGCAGCAGAAAACTGAAAAAAAAGCAGGAGCTAACAGTTCGACAGTAAGCGAACAAATAAGTGAAGAGTACAACAATATGTTCAAAACCGGATACGAACCCCAGCAGACTTCTAAACTTTTCCATAAGTGGAAATGACACACCTGGAGCTAAATTAATTATGTTTCAGCACCAACACGGTCATATCAGATACACTATCGTCTGTATCATCGTATCCTGTACCAACAGGATTTCCTTAAAAGATGTGGCGATTTATTCTGAAGAAAGACAACTCATGTTGAGTCTCATTCCCAGGCCGTCAATACTGAGAGTCAACAATCAACTGTCTTCCTACAGAATCATTTTCCACATCTTTACTGATGGGCCGAGTCCAAACCATGAAAAGCCTCAGGTGAAAAGTAACACAGGAGCATTTGGACAGTATTTGCCAGCACACATGCTCCATTTGTTGATAGTCAGAAAACTATTTTGGGTTTATCATTTTCAAGCAAGTATCAGTCCGTCCAGGATGTTGTGATCTTGCATTCACCAATCAGTGTTTCATTCTTTGGCGTCTCTAGGATTACTGCATGGATCTTGATGAAAAACATCAGATGGCTTGTATCCACAGGTGAGAACAATTTAATGCAGATCCAGTCAAGAATCTGGATTGAGCAGATTTAAATATGTGTTATTTAATATGTGGGTTGGGCTTAATTGAAATAAAGAGGACTTTGGCCTCGGAGGAGGTGTGAACACTGCTGAGTGCCAAACTTACTGATAGTGTAGGACTAAATATGTTAAAAATAAATGGACTCATGAGCTGTGTATTGAAGAACTTCCAAAAGAACAACTGCACAATCTGAAATGATTGTTCACCTTATCTGACCCCAGTCACCCAACACAATGAAGCACGCAGCCTGCATCTGTTCTCTGTTACAGCAGCCCTGAGTCGAGGCTGAGCCCTCTGGGCAGGGTCCATCTATGTGTAAGGTAAACTCTGTTTAGGATTCAGCTGAACACAGTGTTAACTCGAGCAGCAAATAAAAGGCTTTTTCAGTCACAGACATGTCATTAAACCAACACGTCTTTCCTTTCCTTTCCTACAGCTGCTGCCCTCTCATGCAGTCCTCAGGCTGTGAAGAACAGAGCCACAGAGAGCTGAGGCAAACTCATGATGGCAGATGAGGTAATGACCTCAAAACTACTGATTTGCAGCAAGTAGAGAGAAACTTTGCAGCTTTTGTCAGGCTGAAACAAAATGTCCTCGGTTAGATAACAGCTCTGGCTGACACTTCAAGCCTTAAATTAGTCTTTCCTGCGTCCCCTTAAAAGGCAGGCCTTGTAAATACATACCATAACCATAATGTAATCACTACACAACATAGAAAGATGCTTACCTTGTGTTAATGTTCCAGTGAGAAGAAAAAGAAATAAAAGGATCCTTAAACAGACCTTCATGGTGACTTGTTGAGTGGAGTTTTAAGCAGTTGCTCCACTGGCTGACTATGTGTGTGCGTGTGTGTGTGTGTAGCTGTCCCGCACAGCTCTGAGGTGCAGTCAGCACAGCAAACCCCAGCTGGTGTCCTCTTACACTTTACTGTGAGTCAACTTTGCCTATGAGCAACAGACTGGGTGTGGCAGCCTGTCAGAGGGGCGGTACAGGCCTGGAGAAGAATGTTCAGCCCAACCTGGTTTGTATTATTTCTTCTAGCACACACGTGCACACATACATCAACTTTTTATTTAAAAAAAAGAAAGAAAGAAAAAGTCTGACCTGCATTTAAAAAAGGTACTTTTGTGTCCCATTCTCATGTTTTTTTTTAATGTGTTTATATGAGCAGAATGATACTAAAGTTGCAATATTGTTCCCATAAAGTGCTACTTGTTGTAGCCGAATTCACCACAAGGTCTTTCTCAACTCATACATATACAATTTATAGCCTACAATAGCACTGGTCCTTGGTGAGAGGTAAGGAATCCTTAAGTTGACTTAGTTTTGAATGGAGTTTGGCTGAAGGTTAATACATTCACCTTTCTTTCTACAGTTTAAAGTTGCTGTAGGGAGAATTAACATGACCAATAACACTTGTATGCATTAAGCAACATGTTAGGCCAAAAATCACAAAAAACATAGCCTCAACCTACAGACTGGACCTACTGTCATGTGAAAGTCAACAGGAGGAGCTGCTGGATTTAAAGGCAACACATGGCAGCATGAGCCAAGACTTTCCTGAAACTTGTGTGCCACCTAGTGTATGTGGGTCAAGCTTTCATCCTGAATTATTGCTTTCAGTATGGGCTCATATCACTGCTTTTCATAGCTGATTTGGAGCTATTTTGTTTCCATCACATGTCTTCTTCCAGACTAGTGGGAAGTGACTGTCCAAAACACACATGTATGATTGTTTCAGTTCAGATTTCTGTTTAGGACATGCACAAAAATTGACCTGATGTAAGTAATCAATGGGGAAGTTCCATGGTGATATGTATTAGTTAATTTTCACCCTATCTTCTATCTAAAGATGTTTGGAATTTTACAATACATCTTTAAATGCAGTTTTGAGGCAGATATCTCCACTTCAGCAGCACTTACATACACCACACCTTCCAGTTTTATTCCTATCTATTTCTGAAGGTTTTTACAGTTTGTTCATATATCATTCACAGCCTGATGTATTTTATCCACATTGTATTCCTAAAAACGTGGAGAAAACTGTTATTTCTTTTTATGGCTGTTGATTGTATTTCCTGATTTATGGAGCAATAAAAAGAGGCATCCAAAATTCTCTCTGTAAAAACAGTGTGAATCTAAGCAGTGGTCCCTCTCAGCTTTGCGTCCTCACATTCTTTGTTTTCCTCACACTGTTTCTAGGTTCCTGTGTGTCGCCCTGCCTCAATCAGTCCACCCGGTGTCCTCAATGTGCTCCCCTGTCCTGCACAGTCATAAGGGTGTAATCATAACAGATCAAGATGCTACATTATCAGATGGAGATGTAAAGGAGTTCCATGCTTTGGTAAATTTAAGAATTTAATTCTTTTTAGGTGAAAAAAGAGGGAATCTGTCTACATACTGAAGTAAAGCAAAAAGGACACTGGTAGAAATACTTTCCTCAGTTCAGCAGTTATCATTTACCAGCATGACACAGAAGTTCACCTCCAGTCAGCTGTTAAGAACCAGACGTGACTGTGATTCTGATTAATCTTTTGACTTGCATACTTAAGCTCTATGAGAGAGTTTTAAAGTGAGAGGATGTGGGGGGGAAACTCGTTAGATGACCATCTCGACAGAGTACACCAAGTTCAGTGGTGGTATTTAACTCAAACTACTAGGACACTTGAGCCTTTGGTAACATTAGTAATCACACCCTTGCTTCTTCTGATGCTTTGACAAGTCAAATGTCTGGTGTGGAAAGGGTCTGTACTCACTGAAGAATGCCGAATGAGAGTGCCGTCCTTCTCCTTATTTTTTTAGTTGCGACTTCATCACTGCATTTAATCTGTGTTCCTGTTGTATGTGCATGCTGGTTTACTGGGACACTTAAAAGGTGTCCACCCCCAACAGGTGTTTCCAATTATTTAGCTTGATCTGACCTCTGCTCATGTTGAAGTCGGGTGAAACTTTGATGTATGTGAGGTCACCGGATTTCTAACTCTCTTCCTGTGCCCCTGTCCTGCGTGTTGTAGGTGTGTCTCTGCTCGGACACACCTGATTCAGATGAAGGGGTCGTTGTCAGGCTTCAGCAGAGCTTGATGACGAGCCTACATCCCACAGTTCACCACCATTGATCAAGCATGTCACAGTGAACACTTTAAACATGCTTGCGGTCTTAATGAAGACTGGAGCTGCCAAAAGGGAAAAAAAGGAAATAGATAAATGTGTCATTAAATGTGCATAAAAAAATACTAAAAATACATTTAGGCATTAATACATTTATAGTTCTGTTTTAATTTGCTTGTGTATTTATTTACCATATTGATTCCCCTGCTTATTTCATTAGTTTTATCATTTTATATATTAGTTCATTCCTTTTTTAAAAATACAAAAATAAATACGGAGGTAAATACATAAATAAATAACAAAAAAATGATAAATCAATAAATGAAAATGAAAAATTAAATGGTAAAGTAAATATATATGGGGATTAATACAAAGGTAAATAAATAAGGAGGCAAATTAAAAATTAAATATTGATTTGTCACATTTTATAAATTAATTAATGCCTACATTTACTTCTCATATCATTTTGATGCATTTAGTGGCATATGAGTTTATTTACTGCATCAGTTATTGATCTATTTAACTTGAGCATCATGAGCACTTGACATGTGCCAGTTACTGGCACTACTTACTTGACTCCTTGCAGATATCGATACTGTTGGGACGGACTCGGTTTGTTCCATCTTAGCAGGTGCAACAGAGCTGATAGGGCTGTCAGAGGGAATGTATCAGTCTGTACACAGTCCACCCACACAGACCTGAGAGGAGGTCCAATCACCCAGAATAAGTCTTATCATTAAGTTACATGTTCAGGCCTTTAATGAAATGAAACCATAGTTACTGTTATCAGGGTTTCCTTCTGTGTCACTTGTAAAGGCAGAAAACTACATTATGAAGCCATATCTCATTTTATTAAAATAACATTATTAAACATGAACTCTGTTTCTTTTCACTCCTTTCCTGTAAGTTCCTGTTGTTCCAATACAAAATGCTAAAGCTAAGCTAAAATTTGCAAAAACAATACATTTCTTCATATTTGGGATTTTTTGACATGCTGGCTTGATGAGCATCACCAGATTTTCTTCTTAGTCAGCCCTGTGCATTACATGTTAATTTGCTTTGTGAATAAAATTCACAAACCTAAATGTTGATAATTTTGCACACATCACCACTTTTGTCTCTTTGATGGTTGTAAAATGCTTACAGGCCAGCCCAACCTACATAAATATACAAACAAATAACATGAAAATCTAAGGGGGAAAGCCCAATGTCCACTACTTGGACAATAAAACAATAAACAAATGCCTCTTCCAGGTATAACAAACAAATGTGCTCCTACAAGCCTCAGGGAAACGAAATGTCAAACTGAAGGTGTATAGGGGCTTGGGTTTCAAGGGGTTCCCGAATAAACCCAGTGTCCTCACTAGAATGCCGTAGGGCAGTCAAGAAAACACAATAGGGCCTAAACAGACCAGAGTTTCTGGCTGACAATCTAAGGGGAATGAGGTTCTTAGTGGGTCAGGGACAGATTCAGAATGAGGGTGAGAGCCACCTGGGTGTCATTCCCCACCTCTTTTAAACCTTTCACAAAAAGGGTGTTATCACACCATGACTGGCTGGGAGGGGAACGCCCCAGGCTGCTTCAACTCCTCAATCAGGAGTCAGTCTCCTCACCCTGCACACAGGTGATCTGCATCCCCTGCAATTAGTCCAGAGGGATTTTGGAAAATCAGCCCAAAACAAAGAAAAATAGCAAGTCTCCAACAATTGGACTGCTACTCAGTCAAGTGTGTCCCCTCCTGTAATCACTCTGCACCCCACCAGGGGGACCCATTCCCTCAGTTTGGAACCACTTTTTTTAAACCAAATAATATGGTTTACTATTAATTTCAATGCAAATGAATGTACACAAATGTTTACAGTTTGTGATCAGCTTTATTGATTTATGAAGTGTAATAAAGAATCTTCAAACAGAGTATCCCCCACCAGTCATCATCACTCTGCCATCCTTATGTATCGCAATTCCTGCATCTAAATTACATTGGTAATTAGAATACAGGAATAAAAGAAATAATAGATTTCTGATGAGTATATAAATTGAAGTTTTATAAATGTTTATTGAACAGGAAAAAAGGAATAAGATGTCCAGGCGTATTCAGGAAGGTGTCATCATCTGACTCGTCCTCTGCAGGTCTGAAACAAAAGCAAGGTTCAGACAGTAAAAGTGAGCAGAGAGGACGGATGAAAGGAAATCTGCTTCTATGAAGGAGTGATCCGCTATAATCAGGAAATTATTATTATTTTCTACTCACAGATGTCCTCCTGTATCTCCACACTCAGCGCGTTGGCCAAAAGCGAGATGAGGTGCGAGGCCGCTGCTGCTCCAGCACCTTCAGCAGCTTTTCTTGAATCTCAATGATTCTGTTCAGCTTTCGGTCCATATCTTTCAGGATCACTGAGGTAGAGTTAAAGAAAATGGCATTCATTGAGACATAGGAAGAGTTGACAATACTGTCAAAGTAAAACTGAAGTAGCGTCATTTCAGATCAGAAACAGAAACATGTTTGAAACTTCGTAATGTAAATGAACGACCAGCAGAGGTGAGGTGTGTGGACTCACCTCCTCCAGGGGGGCAATCAGTGGGTTCTGTTGGAACAACATTGAACACAACGTGTCATATGTCAGGGGTTCTTGTATGTAAATAAGGTTGAATCATAAAAATATGCCAGACTGAATGAGCCAGAGCCAGCCAGGTCTGGAGGAGAGGGTCGGGTGCAGAGCCAGACCCTCTGGAGGAATAAACACCCGGAGCCACATCAGACTTTTAGGATTGAAAAAACGAGTTATGTGAGTGGTTGATCTGGATTCAAACACACACACACATACCCTCGGTGCGTGCTGCTGCTTGCTAGCTTTCAGCTAGTGTACAGTTAAGTCATTTGGTTGTTTAAGACACTTCAACGCAGAAGGGCAGCTGGTGGTCAACACACCATTAAACGACCACCATTGCTGATGAAAATCTGTCTGATGGGACTCGGGCACAAAGTAATGTTTAAGTTTCATTCATGTTACGTTTAGTCTCATTGGTTGAAATCCTTCCTCACTCTTTGACTCTCACTCAGTAGTTATAGCACAGTAGTCTCACATAACCAGACATATCTCCACAGCACTGTCAGAGCTAAGCACACCGTTACCTTGAGTTCAATTTGTGGATTTCTCTGGTTTGAACATTGTTGGAAACATTCAGGATAATGTAAGTGCACAATGTTCCACATTATATCTTCAGGGGGGAAAGGGGAGAAACACTGTTATATTGTGCACCTCATGACCTTAATAGTGTACTTGATTGCAGTTACAGTTGCATATTTCTCCTAAAATGAATTAAGTAAAACTTTATGTACAAAAAAATGTGACTAAAAACATCTGGATTATTCAGATTCAAATCAAAGACAAACAAAAACTGATATATTAGCTTAAACTGAACTTTGTAACAGTGAGAACAACAGTAACTAATGATTTTAACTTATCTTAGTCTAACTGGTATCACACAGTCTGCCCTGACCCAATCTTAAAGCTATCCAGGATGAATGTTCATGAACATTTTGCCAAATGTCAAGGTCTCCTGAAGCCAAAAATATCAAAAAAGCCTGTTTGAGAAATAGAAAAAAATATTTCAAAACAATGTCAACACCCAGCCTAAGATCCACTCCCTTCTTCAGTTACAACACATGATGCATTCCATGATGTTGTGAAACTCAAGAGTTGAGTTGTAACCTCTAAGCCGGAGGAAACAGGGATCTGTTGCTGATAATGGAAAATTACAAACACAGCCATAAAATGTTGTGCAGCCAATAGTCAAAGACATTTTTTATCTTACTAGTAAGAAACTTCGATGTGTCTGAATTTTTCCTGTCTGTTTGCCTTAAAGGGCATGAAATTGCCTCAACAATCGCTGTGAAACCCTTTTTACATACAGCTGATTTGTTACGATTCAAAAGATGCATCCAATGACCCTTCACACTCACCACGCTTCAGCTTCCTGACGGTGGTGGAGTTACAGACAAGAAGGCGGCAGAGCCAAAGACGGCATTTACGTTTACTAGTGTGACACCAGTGGATATTTTTAACGAGACCTGGGGGCAAATTCCCCCAAACATAAAGCTGCAACAAAAAGAAATGTAAAGTTTCAACATATCCATTGCATAAAGGTAACATTGCCAACAATAAGTCTGACTATTGTGGGGTTGGTATTACAGTACTGTGTAACACTGCCTGGATGTTCAGTATTGTATACTTATCTTCAATAACTTATACCTTCCACAACATTCTCATCCACTGAGCAGCAAATATGACAGATCACACATAACTGTTACACTGGACAAACATATAAAACAGCCAGATGGATTTTCCACAAACTTGCAAAAGCTGGTTTTATGAACATATTATTACTGATGTGTGATTAGCTGCCATTAATACAGAAAGTTATAAAAGGCTCTAGTCACTTAAACACCTGCATCTGTCGTAAAGTTTACCATGAAGCTACGATCCAGGCTCCAGAGCCAGAGGAGACCCGAAGGTGTGGCAGTGAGTATATGTTAGGTAAATAAGCATCAGTTAATCAGAAGTGAAAATGAAAAGGCTAGTGCGAAGGTATGGAGGACTGAAACTGCCAAAATAAAAAAAGGTAATTATGCCATTAAATACACTGAAAATAATAATAAAAAATATATAGGCATAAGTACATTTTCAAAATAAATTAAAGTTTCTTTTTTAATTTGTCTTTGTATCTTTTTACCTCTTTATTGATTTATTTCATTTTTTTTTTTTTACCATTTTATTTATTAATGTAAGCTAAAAATATAGTCCCGCCCCTTCACTTTTAAACAGATAATACTGACAGACTATTTAAAACTAACAAAAAGTCATCTGGTCTCAAGTCAAATCAAGTTACGCATTTTTAACTAAGTTCACGTCTCAAGTCATTTATTTCAAGACATCAGCAGAGACTCAAGTCAACCTGTGTGGAGGACAAAAACTGCCAGAATCAAAAATAAATAAATCATTGACTCAGTAAATACATTCATATGCCATTAAATGTCCCAAGAATCATTGGCATCTATTGATATTTTAGTTCTAATTTGCTTCTGTATTCATTTATCTCATTCATCCCCATATTTATTTACTTTCACATTTTTTTCAATTTCTTTTATTCATTTAACCAAGTTTATTCATTTAAGTATTTACTTCTGTATTTATTCCTGTATTCTTTTACTTTTACATTCTGCAAATAAAAGAATAAACAAATAAAACATTTAGGAGATTTTTTGCTTGAAAATTGCCCCCAAAAATATATTTAGAGAGATATAGGCAGAAAATTAAGTAAATGTAAACAAGCTTTTAAATATTAAAAACATGAAAGCATCAGTCAGAGACTATCCAGATGTTTTACCTGGGCCAAACGCAACCTCCAAATCAAGGCCACCTAGAAAACACAGATATGTTAAATCAGTGGGATATATTCATTGTCTGCTTGGCTCTGCATATGTAAATGGAGAAAATAAAAAAAACATTAAAAGAGCTGACTTACCTCCTCCTCCATCTCTACTCTTTGGAGGCTTTACAGTAGGCTTGTCAGGTTTGGGCGTGGGATCTGTGGGAACAGAGATAGTGTCAGCATTCATATTTAGGTAAACACAAAAAGGAAGCAGATACATTATGGAGTGCGGCACCAGACAATGTTTGCATGGAGCAAGGATTTTGTCAGCTAAATTTAACTGTCGGGCAGAATCATCAGCTATTTAACTACAGCTCCATGTTAAAAAATGTCTCCGGTTGTTATTCTACATTCTGTTAAAGGGTCTTAAATATACAGCTGATGGCTACATATGTGATATTGTGAATTAAAATAGAAAGCATAAATTATATTTGCACTTTTATGTATAAATTGTAAAACTAGCATTAAAAACAGACTTCACACTGCTCAGACCCATAATTAATTACAACCATACATCATATTGATATCAGAGAGACATTGGAACAGCTTTACCTGGGCCCAATGCATCCGTCAAGTCCAGTCCAAAGCCACCTATAAGAGACACATACACAAACTTTATCCAAGTGATACTGACATTCCCTTCAGCCCCAGCTCTACATTATGTTCGATGAATAAGATGGTGAACATGGATTGCATCAAATGTGTTTACATCAGCATGTTAGCATGACGCCAAAATCTAATTCATATGTATAGTGTCATTTATCTGTTCCTTTATTCATTTTTGATTTGGGCATTGATGGTCCTCCATATTGTCATTCTTGAGTATGTAAGCATTCTGACATTAGCATTTAGCTCAACGCAGCACTGTGCCAAAGGAGAGCATGGCTGCATGAGATTGTCTGTGTTATGTGTGGTTCAAGTATATGTGGAAATTTTGGAGTAACAGTGTTTACTCTGGTCACGAGGATTCATTCTCAGGGAGTCCCGAGTATCTCCAGAAAAGGCAGGGGAATTTGGCAACACCTCAACAGAAAGAGAGCTCTCTTCAGGCCACATCAACTGCACACTCTCTGGACTGAGTGTGCGTTCATGTAACAGAAGACAGACAACCACAGGAAACTTTGCCACCTGTCTGCATGACAACATCTGGGTCATGGTGTTGTTGTGGTTGATGCAGTGAACAGTATGACTGGTAAAGTTGGTATGCAGTGTTGCATGGACGTTATAGACAGCAGTCACTAGATCTAAGTTATATTTAGATGTGAAACCTTGAAACAAGCCAACGGTGAAAACTGGTGAAATGACTATACCCTTGATACTACAGCCTGATGCGTTGGTTCAGCATTTATCCTTGTATATGTTAAGGCCACAGCGTTCTTTTAGGTTACTGCAGAAAGTATACTTTGATAAAAATCAGGATTAAACGCTTCCAAGAAAGCCTGTCTTTTTATTAATATTATTCTGTAACAGGTAAAAGGATAAAAACCATCAGTTTTAGGCTTCTCTGGGGCCTTCGGCGGATCTTTGGGTTTTGCAGGTGTTGGTGGGACTGAGGAACAAAGACAATAAAGCACAATTACTGTCTGACAGCAAGTAAACATTTATATCCAGCATCAGTGTCATCTTAGATTTCACCTGAAGTAGTTTGACCAAAAAAACAATCCTCTTTCTCAGAAAATCATAGCAAAACATAGCAAAACTAAATCAGTGTTGTTACTTGGTCACACCCAGGATGCCAACCCAAGACTCCTGAGGGAAAGTCATGGTTAGGACCCACCAAACCACCTGGACCACCCCCCTATTTGTACTCTTCATACTACTGCACTAGAGTGGATCTTTCAAATATGAGGCTACAGCTGTCCATACTTAGGTCAAATACAACGGACATATCTCCATCTGAGAAAAAACCCAACCCCTGACCGTGACTTGTGAATGAAAGCTCTGGAACAAAGCTAGTGAGTGGATTGAGATTATTTTTATTGACTGTTTCCAAGGTCAAGTCTGAACTTCCACATCCCCTTCAGGTGCTTCAAAGATATGTATTGCTGTATCACATAAACCTTGTATCTGCTTGTTCCAATACTTCCTTACAGTGCAATGTTTATGCTGACTGGATTCTCTTTAGGGTTGGGCTTGTTTAATGGTCTGCCTCATAAAGAACAAGTGAGTCAGGTGTTCTTCACTACTTCAACCAAACCAGAGTTGCTAATTGTTGGGACAGCTGGATGGTTTTGATGAGTTTTATTTCGTTTCTATCGACTGCATTAGAATTTCTAAAAACAACTATACCTTGGTTGTATAGTTTATTGAGTTGCTTACTTATTATCCTAAATGTTTCCAATAGTGTTCAAACAAGAGAAATCAAGCTAACGGTGTGCTTCTTTTGGTCGCTTGTCGCTACCTCCAGGATAGGGCAGTCAGTGAACGAGACCAGATTTAAGGTGAATTACATTAAATTACCATTAATGTTGACTGCTGACTGGAGCTGGAGGGAAAATGTATTTTACTTCATGGATGTTACATTACAGAGAGGAGAGGGGAAAAAGAAGAGAGAGAACCAGAGTCTGTGCTGAGTGCTGAGTTCAGTCAGAGGTTCTCCTGAATTCAAACACATCCTCCATGCATGCCATTGCTCTCTAGTTTACGGGTAATGTACAGTTGAGTGATCTGGCTGTTTGGGGCGAATAAACACTAGCACAAGTAACACAAATAAACATTATTGATACTGTCTGATGTGACTCAGGCACAAATGTCTGCAGACAAGGTAAACTTTTCAAGTTTAATTCACGTTAGTTTAGTTTAGTCTTTAGACCAACGTCCCTCCTACTCTCACAAAATGAAACGCACCCTTACTTTGCGTAAAATTGTGGATTTCTCTGGTTTGAGCATTGTTGGAAATATTTTGGATAATGTAAGTACCCAATTTTAATGCAGAAATCCTGTATAATATGATCTCCTCTCTTGAAATTATGTGAGTTTATTTTGTTTATATATTAGACTTAAACCAGCAAACTTTGGTGGACACACACCTGCACAAATACATTGTCAGTTGCTGGTTGTTGGGCTGACGGTGGCCAGTAGGAAAACTTTCAACATACCATCCAACCCTGACTCCAGACACTCAACAGTGGATAATGACAAATAAATAGATACGTGGACTTCAGACATTAATGAATCATCATCATGCTGCTCCATCACTGACAGTCACTTACCTAAGTCATCCAAAGCATCAGACAGGTCAAAATCTGTATGAGGGAGACAAAATGAACACCATTACAAGTCAACACTGGCTGTAACAGATTAACCTGAGACAACATGACAGTAAACATCAGTTGTTTTCTACATTGAACCAGCTATAGATCATTTTGAACAGCTCCAGCTCAGTACCTGTGACTCTGCAGCCACCAGTCACTACAGTAGTATTCTGTGTTTTCCTCCACAGAGGAAGCCCATGTGTTCTGTGTTTGGGTGTTACGAGGAGTCATAAAGGGTATTTTCTGGTTGCTATGACAGTGCTGACTGATACACCGAGCAGCTTTGAGGCACGAGTCACCTCTGAAACTAGTGGCTCGTTTCCCCAGAAAAGAACGTGCCAACACACCAACACTCTGCCCAGGAGGAGTGTTACAGTGGCTGATATTGTGAAATACAGCCTGCAGAAAGGCTTCTTCTTGGGCTGCAACTAACCATAACTTTCACTGTCAATTAAACTGCTGATTTCTCCATTGATTGATCAGTTGCTTGGTCTTTAAAATGTCAGAAAAGTATATAAGTATATTATAGTTTAATTCACGTTAGTTTAGTTTAGTCTCATTCACCATCTTCCCTCCTACTCTCACAAAATGAAACGCACCCTTACCTTGAGTAAACTTGTGGATTTCTCTGGTTTGAACATTATTGGAAATATTTTGGATAATGTAAGTACCCAATTTTAATGCAGAAATCCTGTACAATATGATTTCCTCTCTTGAAATTATGTGAGTTTATTTTGTTTATATATTAGACTTAAACCAGCAAACTTTGGTGGACACACACCTGCACAAATACATTGTCAGCTGCTGGTTGTTGGGCTGACGGTGGCCAGTAGGAAAACTTTCAACATACCATCCAACCCTGACTCCAGACACTCAACAGTGGATAATGACAAATAAATAGATACGTGGACTTCAGACATTAATGAATCATCATCATGCTGCTCCATCACTGACAGTCACTTACCTAAGTCATCCAAAGCATCAGACAGGTCAAAATCTGTACGAGGGAGACACAATGAACACCATTACAAATCAACACTGGCTGTAACAGATTAACCTGAGACAACATGACAGTAAACATAAGTTGTTTTCTACATTGAACCAGCTGTAGATCATTTTGAACGGCTCCAGCTCAGTACCTGTGACTCTGCAGCCACCAGTCACTACAGTAGTATTCTGTGTTTTCCTCCACAGAGGAAGCCCATGTGTTCTGTGTTTGGGTGTTACGAGGAGTCATAAAGGGTATTTGCTGATTGCTATGACAGTGCTGACTGATACACCGAGCAGCTTTGAGGAACGAGTCACCTCTGAAACTAGTGGCTCGTTTCCCCACAGAAAAGAACGTGCCAACACACCAACACTCTGCCCAGGAGGAGTGTTACAGTGGCTGATATTGTGAAATACAGCCAGCAGAAAGGCTTCTTCTTGGGCTGCAACTAACCATAACTTTCACTGTCAATTAAACTGCTGATTTCTCCGTTGATCGATCAGTTGCTTGGTCTTTAAAATGTCAGAAAATGGTGAAAAACGTTGATCACAACATTGACATATCATCTCATAAAGTTGTTCTGGCTAACGTGTTAGCAAAAAGGTGCTTATTTACACATACTAATAATAATAATAATAAATTTTATTTAGAAGGCGCCTTTCTGGACACTCAAGGAGACCGTACACAAATGAGATAAAAGAAAACATCAAGAATAAACATCATACTCTGAGTAACATTAGCATGAATTTGGAGTTGTTGTTGTGGCAACCTGATGAATATTATCCCAATGTTCACTCGCCTTTTTGCTCTTTTTTTGGTTCTTACTATCCCCTAAAGGGAAATACCTGACTCCTTAGCTGCTACATTGTCCAGCAGCTAGACTCTACCCCTGTCTGTCTGCTGTGTACCAGGGATGCAATGATTATAGATTTTGAATTTGAAAAATCCCAGTTTTACAGTTTGACAAGAATAATTCATTAATGTATTTCCCAACACCATGGATGTACAAAATAACAGTACCATTATTAAAAGTTATTTTTCTTCCATAAAAGGAAAATGGATAGTCAGGTGATGTTTTGTAGTCCGTAAAACATTTCTGGTCTTTTCACATCAATTTGGGATCTGGGGGTCTTCTGGAGACTTGGATTATGCTGGATGAGCTGTATGGAGCCATTTGATGTGGTTTTGTGGTTGTTTTTCCATTTTAAAACAAGTCCCCAGCTACTTCAGTTGTTAAGGAGATGGCTGCAACACTGTTTTGCTGTGAAGCTCCAGAATACTGATGAGGTAATGACCTCAAAACTACTGATTTGCAGCAACTAGAGAGAAACTTTGCAGCTTTTGTCAGGCTGAAACAAAATGTCCTCGGTTAGATAACAGCTCTGGCTGACACTTCAAGCCTTAAATTAGTCTTTCCTGCGTCCCCTTAAAAGGCAGGCCTTGTAAATACATACCATAACCATAATGTAATCACTACACAACATAGAAAGACGCTTACCTTGTGTTAATGTTCCAGTGAGAAGAAAAAGAAATAAAAGGATCCTTAAACAGAACTTCATGGTGACTTGTTGAGTGGAGTTTTAAGCAGTTTCTCCACTGACTGTCTATGTGTGTAGGTGTGGCAGCCTGTCAGAGGGGCGGTACAGGCCTGGATTTTCAGCCCAACCTGGATTGTATTATTTTTTCTACCACACATGTGCACACATACATCAACGTTTTATTTAAAAAAATAAAAATAAGAAAAAGTCTGACCTGCATTTAAAAGCTACTTTTGAATCACATTCCGATGTTTTGTTATGTTTTTATGTCCATTGGGTTTATATGAGCAGAATGATACTAAAGTTGCAATATTGTTCCCATAAAGTGCTACTTGTTGTAGCCGAATTCACCACAAGGTCTTTCTTAACTCATACATATACAATTTATAGACTACAATAGCACTGGTCCTTGGCGAGAGGTAAGAAATCCTTAAGTCATCTTAGTTTTGAATGGAGTTTGGCTGAAGGTCAATACATTCACCTTTCTTTCTACAGTTTAGAGTTGCCGTAGGGAGAATTAACAGCACCAATAGCACTTGTATGCATTAAGCAACATGTTAGGCCAAAAATCACAAAAAGCCATAGCCTCAACCTACAGACTGGACCTACTGTCATGTGAAAGTCAACAGGAGGAGCTGCTGGATTTAAAGGTGACACATGGCAGCATGAGCCAAGACTTTCCTGAAACTTGTGTGCCACCTAGTGTATGTGGGTCAAGCTTAGCTTTCATCCTGAATGATTGCTTTCGATATGGGCTCATATCACTGTTTTATAGCTGATTTGGAGCTATTTCGTTTCCATCACGTCTTCTTCCAGACTAGTGGGAAGTGACTGTCCAAAAACACATGTATGATTGTTTCAGTTCAGATTTCTGTTCAGGACAATCACAGAAATTGACCTGATGTAAGTAATCAATGGGGAAGTTTCATGGTGATATGCATTAGTTAGTTTTCACCCTATCTTCTATCTAAAGATGTTTGGAATTTTACAATACATCTTTAAATGCAGTTTTGAGGCAGATATCTCCAGTTAAGCTGCACTTACATACACCACACCTTCCAGTTTTATTCCTATCTATTGTATTTCTGAAGGTTTTTACAGAGGAGTTTGTTCATATATCATTCACAGCCTGATGTATTTTATCCACATTGTATTCCTAAAAACGTGGAGAAAATTGTGTTTTTTTATTGGTTGTTGACGATTTTTCTGATTTATGGAGCAATTAAAGGAGGCATCCAAAATTCTCTCTGTAAAAACCTTTTGACTTTAATATGTTGGCAAGAACTCTGCTGACTATGCTGACTTTATCCATATTCACATTTCTGTTTCCGAACATATGTGCAAATAAGCGCACGTTTCATTGTATAATCCATCATTTGCACATTTAAAATTCAATTTCAGAAAACATCTTAGTGTAAATAATCAACTAGCTTAAGTTTTATAGCGATATCTAGTTTAATTCTTTATTGTATTCACCTGTAGTGTCTTCCCTTCAGAAGAAAAAACAACCATGAAGTGCTGCAGTGCCACTAAAGGCATGTTCTGTAGAAAAAAACATTATCACATGTCAACTCAATGTACATGTGAGCTACATTTACTGTATAAATTACATGACTTAATGACATTAATTCACATCATAAACTATTAAACCGAAAACACTTAACTGATCTCTGTAGAATTCAAGATATTCAACTGTAACTGCATGTAAAAGGATACAGCACTCAACTAAATGGAGCACAAAGGTTTTTTCCTATGAGCCTGAAAATGATATCTACAGTGAACTGCGGTGTTGTGTGCCTGGTTGTCTGCATTGATTTACTTACAATCAACAGCTCAGTCCTTAGCTGTTCTTATTTTAAACATATATCATAGAAGGAAAAGCACCAGTGGATCTAACAGCATTAACAATGCTGTTAGCTCCACTCAGCTATAACTGTGATTCCATGCATTGATAATGTCATCTGTGCTTATCAGGTTAAATGTATTTTAACATTTTAGCTTTAGGTTCACGTGTTGTCTCGGTCAAGCGTGTCCCCTCCTGCAATCACTCTGCACGCCACGAGGGGGACCCATTCCCTCAGTTTTGAACCACTTTTTTTAAACCAAATAATATGGTTTACTATTAATTTCAATGCAAATGAATGAACACAAATGTTTACAATTCATGATCATCTTTATTGATTTATGAAGTGTAATAAAGAATCTTCAAACAGAGTATCCCCCACCAGTCATCATCACTCCGCCATCCTTATGTATCACAATTCCTGCATCTAAATTACAGTACATTAGCATACAGAAATAATGAATTCATGATGAATATATAAATTGAAGTTTTATAAATGTTTATTGAACAGGAAAAAAGGAATAAGATGTCCAGGCGTATTCAGGAAGGCGTCATCATCTGACTCGTCCTCTGCAGGTCTAAAACAAAAGCAAGGTTCAGACAGTAAAAGTGAGCAGAGAGGACGGATGAAAGGAAATCTTCTTCTATGAAGGAGTGATCTGCTATAATCACAAGAAATTATTATTATTTTCTACTCACAGATGTCCTCCTGTATCTCCACACTCAGCGCGTTGGCCAAAAGCGAGATGAGGTGCGAGGCCGCTGCTGCTCCAGCACCTTCAGCAGCTTATCTTGACTCTCCATGATCCTGTTCAGCTTTTCTTCCAGATCTCTCGGGATCACTGAGGTAGAGTTAAAGAAAATGGCATTCATTTAGACATAGGAAGAGTTGACAATACTGTCAAAGTAAAACTGAAGTAGCGTCATTTCAGATCAGAAACAGAAACATGTTTGAAACTTCGTTATGGAAATGAACGACCAGCAGAGGTGAGGTGTGTGGACTCACCTCCTCCGGGGGGGCAATCAGTGGGTTCTGTTGGAACAATATTGAACACATGTCATATGTCAGGGGTTCTTGTATGTAAATAAGGTTGAATCATAAAAATATGCCAGACTGAATGAGCCAGAGCCAGCCAGGTCTGGAGGAGAGGGTCGGGTGCAGAGTCAGACCCTCTGGAGGAATAAACACCCGGAGTCACATCAGACTTTTAGGAATTGAAAAAACGAGTTATGTGAGTGGTTGATCTGGATTCAAACACACACACACACACACACACACACACACACACACACACACACACACACACACACACATACCCTCGGTGCATGCTGCTGCTTGCTAGCTTTCAGCTAATGTACAGTTAAGTCATTTGGTTGTTTGAGACACTTCAACGCAGAAGGGCAGCCAGTGGTCAACACACCATTAAACGACCACCATTGCTGATGAAAATCTGTCTGATGGGACTCGGGCACAAAGTAATGTTTAAGTTTTATTCATGTTACGTTTAGTCTCATTGGTTGAAATCCTTCCTCACTCTCTCACTCAGTAGTTATAGCACAGTAGTCTCACATAACCAGACCTATCTCCACAGCACTGTCAGAGCTAAGCACACCGTTACCTTGAGTTCAATTTGTGGATTTCTCTGGTTTGAACATTGCTGGAAATATTCGGGATAATGTAAGTGCACAGCTAAACAAAATATATAACAAGGGGTCTGGCTGTTATGAGACATTTTGAGCAGAAATGTTCCATATTGTATCTTCAGGGGGGAAAGAGGAGAAACACTGTCATATTGTGCACCTCATGACCTTTATAGTGTACTTGATTGCAGTTACAGTTGCATATTTCTCAGTTACAGTTGCATATTTCTCCTAAAATGAATTAAGTAAAACTTTATGTGACTAAAAACATCTGGATTATTCAGATTCAAATCAAAGATGAACATAAACTGATCAGGTGATATATATGTCGTTATGTTCACAGTTTGTTCTGCTGCACGCAAGGGACAAGATATCAAAATAGGTTAACATAGCTTTAATATTAATCAACACTGGCATGGATTATTATGATGAGCTCAGTCAAGCCTTTACTATCAGAGTCATTCCAAACAGCATCAATGAATGAGATTTACCTGCAAGAGCATCTCCCAGATCGAACCCCTTAGAGGCATCTGAAAACACAGAATATGAAAGAAAAATGAAATATTCTTCAGTGGAGTGTGTGTGTGTGTGTGTGTGTGTGTGTGTGTGTGTGTGTGTGTGTGTGTGTGTGTGTGTGTGTGTGTGTGTATTAAAAATGAGCCTTGAATGAAGGGCAATCAAATGGGGGGACCTTGCTTTGCTACGTACATGTATTGTTATTCACCTAGCTGAAGTTTTATATTAGCTTTAACTGAACTTTGTAACAGTGAGAACAACAGTAACTAATTATTTTAACTTATCTTAGTCTAACTGGTATCACACAGTCTGCCCTGCTTACCTTTGCCGCGAAAATTATCCAAAAAGCCTGTTTGAGAAATAGAAAAAATATTTCAAAACAATGTCAACACCCAGCCTAAGATCCACTCCCTTCTTCAGTTACAACACACGATGCATTCCATGATGTTGTGAAACTCAAGAGTTGAGTTTTAACCTCTAAGCTGGAGGAAACAGGGAGATCTGTGGCTGCTACTGGAAAATTACAGCCATTATAAAATGTTGTGCAGCCGATAGTCAAAGTCATTATTTATCTTACTAGTAAGAAACCGCGATGTGTCTGAATTTTTCCTGTCTGTTTGCCTTATAGGACATGAAATTAACTCATCATTCGCTGTGAAACCCTTTTTACATACAGCTGATTCGTTACGATTCAAAAGATGCATCCAATGACCCTTCACACTCACCACGCTTAAGTCGATCAACAGCTTCTTCATGAATGGGATCTGTGAGTGAAGAAACATCATCAACAGGCACATCAATGGGCGGAAAAACAGAAAGAAAAGAGCCTGAAACCACTTCAGCTTCCTGACGGTGGTGGTGGTGGTGGACTATTGTGGGGTTGGTATTACAGTACTGTGTAACACTGCCTGGATGTTCAGTATTGTATACTTATCTTCAATAACTTATACCTTCCACAACATTCTCATCCACTGAGCAGCAAATATGACAGATCACACATAACTGTTACACTGGATGAAAATATAAAACAGCCAGATGGATTTTCCACAAACTTGCAAAAGCTGGTTTTATGAACGTATTATTACTGATGTATGATTAGCTGCCATTAATACAGAAAGTTATAAAAGGCTCTAGTCACTTAAACACCTGCATCTGTTGTAAAGTTTACCATGAAGCTACGATCCAGGCTCCAGAACCAGAGGAGACCCAAACGTGTGGCGGTGTATATATGTATATACATAATACAAGAAGGAAAAATGAAAAGGCTAGTACACTAAGGTATGGAGGACTGAAACTGCCAAAAATGTTTTTAAAAAAGGCTCAATAAATGGTTATTATGCCATTAAATACACTGAAAATAATAATAATAGAATATATAGGCATGAGTACATTTCAAAGTAAATTAAAGTTTCTGTTTTAATTTGTCTTCGTATCTTTTTACCTCTTTATTTCATTTTATTTATTAACGTATTCATTTTCAAATTAATTAATTAATTTACGTATGTATTTGTTTATTTCTTTATGCATTACTTTGCAAAAGGAAAAGAATACAGGAATAAACACATAAATAATAAACTTAAAAATGGAGGAAAGAAAAAATAAAATAAAAACATTTCATTACAACTAAAATATCAATTTATGTCACATTTTTGAAATCATAAATTGATTCATGCCTACATTTATTTCTTTACTTAATCCTTGGCGCATTTCATAGCATATTCATTTATTTATTGAATCATTTATTTATTTATTTATCTTTGATTGTGGCGGTTTCAGTCCTCCAAACTAAGGGACCTTTAATAAACATATGCTTTATCATATAATCACAAACTGACTGACATACAGAGAAGCTTGGGCTGGATCCAGTGTGGTACTAGAGCCAGTTCAGACTCTGGTTGTAATCTGTAAAGTGTAATTTGCCACTGATGTCTCAACATTTAATGAAGTAATAAAAATAAAACACCTCTGCCTTAAAGAATGACACAAGTATTCACAGCCTCAACAAAAGGTCTATAAAGCTCATGTTTAGTGTAGTTTGGTGTCCCCATCTCAAACTGTGTCTCTCTGTGAACATGAAGCCAGACATTACTGGTATCTATAAATCGAATGTTGGGCGTATTGGCCCCTGTTGAAAGATGCTGTTGTGATGAGTCACATCACAGGTTTAAATGTTGTGCGGCAGCAGGAATGGTGCAATGCTGAGGCGTTAACGCAGACGCCTGATGTGGTCAGCTGTCAGTTTCACAACAGTGCCCGTTTCTCAAGCGGGACATGTTGGTGTTGTTTGGACTTGCGTGTCTTCGGTCGGCTCCGGCAGACACCAGCCTCATCAGGACACCGGTTAGATAGCACAGCTGCACTCACATTAAAGTTATCCACAGATCTGGTTGATGCTTATTCAACAGGCACGTGACTCAGGTCATGGTCAAGTCCAGAGTCATTGTTTGTGTCGGTGAGTCAGTTCATGTTCAGTGAAATAAATGTAATCAAACAAAAAAACTTTATAAAAGTTACTCTCAAGCTAAAAATATAGTCCCTCCCTTCACTTTATACCAAAACTGCTGCTCAGACAGTCAACAGTACTGACGTTCAAGATATTTAAATGTATAAAATGACTCGTATCGTCTATCGTCCTGTTTTCTGTGCTGGTTCACATGACAGGCTTAGTGTCAGGTTGACTGAGGCCTGAGAGGACTGAGGGGTTTTCATATCAACACCTAAATAATATTTTACTTTCATTACAACTGACTTCTATCTAAGTCTTTGAACAGCAATATCAGTGTCACTCACCATGGTCATCTACTGCATCAGATCCTGCAAGAGGAAGACAAGGAACACCATTAAACATCAGGTCGTCGTTAGCTGCAACAGCTGAACGTCATGAACGATATAAACTGTGTTCTGTGCTGTGTGAGCGGTTTTTAAAGGTTAACATATTAAGAAGGAACCAGTAGGCTCGTAGCTGAGACCCAGAGATGGAAAGTATTGTTGGTTTTGGTCTTTATATGGAATCGTTGACAATAAAGAAATACACAAATTAAAAAAACCTCCAGCCTTATACTTTAAAATTGGAATTCCAATGTCCAATGTCTCTGCTCCAATCATTCCAATCTGATTGGATCTCATCTCCTCTTGTTCCTATCTAATCTTCTTCTCATGTGGAATGATTAAAAGCTCCTCAACAACACCAAACAGATCACCTTGAGACTGAACTTTTACACCAATAAGCACAAGGAGCTCTGAGAGCGCTGGACATTTACACGCCTACGATTCACTGACAACTGGGCAGCTCATCCCGTAGACAACCTGTCTGCTGTGAGGAGGACCTGAGATACTCCTGAAAGCTCAGAACTGCTACTAAACAGACTTTAAAGGGACGATTTTTTGTCCAAGGTCAAAAATTACTTTAAAACTTAAAACTTGAACCCCATGTGTCAAGTCCCTTACACCTGTTCTGATGTGAGAAATGGATCCCAATGTCAGAGCAACACGTTTTCTACGTTAACTAACAAGAAGTCGTATAAAGCCTCTAAGTCTGCCAGGCATCAACTTAAAAAAGGTACATTGCTACAATAACCATGCAATGATCATAACAGTTGATGATAAAGTCTGTTGTCCACCAGTCATCTCACCTTTCACTGTCACTGTTCCAGTGACCAGAAGAAGGAACGCGACGGTCAAACCAAACTTCATGTTGACTCTCCTCACAGTGAGACCAGCTTGTGCTGTGTTGCAGAACTTAAGAAGCAGCTGTCCCGTGAATCTGCAGTCCTGACTCCTACCTTTTAAAGACCAGACCGGGTGTGGCAGTCTGAGAGAGCCACATTACAAAAGGTGTATTGCGAAAAAATGTTATTAAGGAACCCGAAAGGAAAACAGATTAGTTGAGAACAAACAGAAAACACAGAGAAGACCACAGGACGATTAGTGGCGTGACTGACTTGTATCAGTCTGTGATCACTTGTTGTGTACCACCTGTCTGTGTTACACAACACTTAATAACAACGGTGCAATTACTTTATGTTTGCATTCATTATCATCTGTTGTTCAGTAATGTACTGATCCCTCCACTGCTTTATTTTTACATTCATATTTATTTCTTTAACCTGTTAAGAACCAGCCTCTATTTAGTGTCTCTGCTCGATAATTAACCGAGTGTATCTCTGCAACTACAAGGTCTATTTGAATAATCAAGGTATCATAACAAAGGGAACACTTGAAATATTTGTTCAGACGTGTAACTATAAGTATATCTGTCATTGGGTCAGAGTAAATTAAGTTAGCACACAGCATAAATGAAAGATACAGTAACCAGACTCTTGCCAAACCTGGTTTGAATGATGCCCCAGGATCAGCCCAGGTACACTGGTCCAGATGTGGCTGCATCGGGCTGCAAACACCCCAACAAAGCTGACAGAACAGCCTTATTATATTGGCCCAAATCTGGAGGCTGTCTTTACCAGAACTGGCCTTTATGTACGGTAGATGACAGCCTGTAGAATGTAAAGAATGACTGATAGTCTCCCAGAGCTGCCCCAGAATCTGCCCATGACTCTGACTTTTAGTGCCAGGAATGGGAAAGATTCAATTAGTACAACAAAACCACATATATTAAAATATTAAAATTATATATGCTCTGCTTGTCATGATTTGCTTTTGATATGTAGACTGAACACAAATGATTCATTTCATTCAACAAGAAAAATGATATTTAAACAATTACCAAATTGAATTAATGACCTGTTCTGGGTTTAAGAAGGAAGAAAGAAAGAAAGAAAGAAAGAAAGAAAGAAAGAAAGAAAGAAAGAAAGAGTGCAGTGAGTGTTGGGCATGTAGAACACACCTGTGGTGCACAGTCTCTGCACTGACAGCCTCTCCAGCTCCTCTGTGCTCATCAGCAGGACTCTCCCGCTGTCTGTGCATATCTGCAGCCTCACCGACACACGGACGGACGGAGGACCACTCCAGCTGAGATGCAGTCCTTCATCTCTCCTGTGTCCAAGGTGATCCTGGTGGCTCTCTTCATCTTCGCCATCCTGCTCATCCTCTACGTGATCCTGTGGTACATCTGCCGGGACGTGGACTGTGACCACAGCATCTGATGGACATGGACCCAGTGACGGAGGACCAGGAGAGCCCAGAGACGGCAGGGTGATCAGCGCCCACCTTCAGGTGACCCCCTCTGTGTTATTGAAGTGCGGTCATGTGCTTACAGCTGTGTGTGCTCTGCTTCAGCTGGATTCATTCAACATGATGTATGGATCATATGGATATAAAGCGCAAGCCAGATGTCATTTAATTAGTGTCAAATTTAAATAAATAAAATATTTAACATATGTAACAAATAAATACATAAATAAATAAACTTAAGAATGGATATATGAATGATAAATGTTTTGGATTTTGGCATTTTTAGTCCTCCATACTTGGTGTAACACTAGTCAAACAGATAGGCAAACAAGGATGGATGTATTGCATTATGTGCATATTTCTAGAAATCTGTTCTATCAAATGTCATTTATTATAATAGGAATATCTACATGCTGGACAGTGATGGCATGTAACTATGTACATTTATTTAAGTAATGTTCCAGAGCAAGCTTGAGATACTAATTTCTATTATTTGCTACTTTATACTTTGGCTCCATTATTTTTCTGCGGCAAATATTGTACTCTTCAGATTGTATAGTGTGTAGAGCACTAATGAGCATCTATTTAATGGTTGTAAAACAAAAAAAATACTGATTCATTAATTGAAAAATGTTGAACATAAGATTCATCAGCTGGCCAGGCTGATAATCAGTCGACCCAAAATAAGCAGTATACATGTAAATATGTATAATTGACTTATTTGTACTTAAAATACATTTAATATCTTCTTAGCATGTCTTTCATTATAAAATAAGGCGACAGGAAGTGTGTGATTATAATTAGTGTGGTGAGGACGCATCGTGCGTCCTCTTTCTTATATTCTTTGCTATTTTACAAGGATTTACATTTGAAATGTTCTCACTCTGGAGGTGAGAAGACTGTGGACATCTGTGGACACTGACATCTGTGGATATCCAAATTAAGTCAGATTTTACCGTCCACCTCCAAATATGGCTTGGTTCTGATTTTTTTGGCTGTTAAAGGCTTTAGTTGCTCGTCGTCTATAAGTGGGAGCTTTATTCACTGCTCTTGCTTTTGGCATTTTTCCTCCTGAATGGAACAAAGTTTCTGGGTGATAGGTCTGATTTTAGGGCTCAGGTGGTGTGGAGATGTTTTTTTGTTAATATGCTAATTTATACAGCAAGGTCCCCTTAAAAAGTCTGAAACATGTGCAAATTAATTCTCAACCTGTGACACAATACCTTGTAGTCAAATTCAGTGGCACCCCGTGGACACATAGCAGTTTAGGAGCATGTGAAATCAAGCAGAAACAGCATGAAGAATTTCTGCTGGGTCCTACAGATTCTTCACCCGATGATCAGACTGACTTCATATTTCACTTTATTCATTCAGCCTGGTATCGTGTTCAGATCAGCAAATTTATTTTGTTTTGTTTCGACCTAACCGATCATAAGCAAGTGACTTGTTTCACCGCTGTCACCACTTTTTAATCAACACTAACGCTGTTGGAGCAGTCTCTGGAGGAGTTAACCTGATGCTCAGCGGGAGAAATAATAATGAGCATGTGCAGCAGGACACAAAGTGCTGAAGGACACCTGGTAGTGACAGCACTGTGTTTGTTGGCTTATGTAGCTCTGCATGGCAGACACACACCAACACCAGACTAATTCAATCACAGAAAAAAGCATTAGAAAAGTCTAACAGCTGAACATGTGACGCCTGCAGGTGCTGAAGAGCCAGATATTTTTCTCAGCTGTTGCTGGAGATCAGAAGAGAGTGACCATTGGACTAAATGCATTGTTTGATAACATGTTAGTTATTCCAGCTTTTGCTGCCCCCTAGTGGACCAAAATCTATTCATTCAGCTTTAAAGTGACTTTACTGGTGATTTCTCCCATGCCGCGGGAAACATCTTTTTTTCTAATATATTAACATGCTGGATTTATTTGTCATTGTCTGTGTCAGTGTTAGTGTTGTACCATGTTCTCACACTCTTGACTTACATGTTAAACTGATATGATGAGTTGACACAGGCTAACATCTGTGTCATCCTCAAATGTATTGAATTACATGTTTAATAATGTAGGCCTACTTATTTTGTAGACTATTTACTATTCAAAAAATAAATAAATAAAGATGAATAAATACATAAATGACTCAATGAATAATTTCTTATGTGGTTAAATGCACAAAAAATAAAATTAGACATAAATGTAGGCATTAATTTTTTAAAATGTAACATAAATTGATACTTTAGTTTTGAATTGCTTCCATATTTATTTACTATAACATTCAATTTTCCATTTAATGTATTAATTTTATCCATTCTTAAGTTATTTATTTATGAATTTATTTCTTAATTCTTTTCCTTTCTATTTTGCAAGATGATGCATAAATAAATATGTAAATAATTGTGTAAATTAAAAAATAAAAAATAAAAAAACATTTTTGTGACATTTGATCAATTTATAATGCCCATAGTTTATTTTTATTTCAAGATTATTTATTCAAATGTATTTTTTATATATTGTGGTGGGTACTGGCAGTAAATGCTTACAGGCCAGCCCAACCTACATAAAAGTCTAAAAAATACAAAATATACAAAAAACAATCTAGGGGGAATGCCCAATGTCCACTACTTGGACAATAAACCAATACAAATGCCTCTTCAGGGGATAAAGAAACTGAAATGTGCTCCTACAAGCCCCAGTGAAATAAATTGTCAAAAGTGAAGGTGTATAGGAGCTTTGGTTTGAAGGGGTTCAAGAATGAACACAGTTTCCTCACTAGAATGATGTGGGGCAGCCAAGAAAACATGATAGGGCCTGAATAGAGCAGAGTTTCTGGCTGGCAATCTAAGGGGATGAAGCTCTGAGTGAGGCAGAGACAGATTCAGAATGAGGGTGAGAGCCATTCCCCACCTCTTTAAAGCCTTCACAAAGAGGCGTTGTCACACCCTGATTGGCTGGAGGGGAATGCCCCAAGCTGCTTCCACTCCTCAATCAGTAGTCAGTCTCCTCATCTGCGCACATGTGATCTGCATCCCCTGCAATTAGTCCAGAGGGATTTTGAAAATTAGCCCAAAACAAAGTAAGATAGCAAGTCCTAAAAAATGAGACTGCTACGTTATTACACTATATTTTTCAATATTTGTCAATACATGCTTCACCTCATCACTGAACTGTACAAAATTAGGATTAGTCTCTAATACTTTGTCAGTAAAGTGTTCTTTAGGGTGACTTATTAGTTCACACTTCTTCATGTTAGCCAGGAGCTGTCTCACTGTTTGAACAAACACTTGCAGTCATCCATGTTGACATCATCTGTTACTTTCAGAAATGTCTCCACGTAACACAGCTCATTCACCGTTCACCATCTGCTGTGTGGATGCCAGTGGCAAGTTAGGAGAGAGCTCACCTGGCCAGTTCTGCTGTCTGTTGATTGTTTAATGTCTCAGCTCCCTGCAGTCTGTGTGAATGATTCTCACGATATGATATTAAGCTGTGTATTTTTCACAGACGCATTGTCATAGATGGCATGCCGAATGTCTTTATCATTTGCCCTGCCTGTCATGGTTTTGGTTTTTGGTCGGTTATTTCCTGTTTTATTTTGTAGTTACGTCCTCCTGTGTCTTGTTGTCACTTTCTACTTCCCGTTCATAGGATTCTGTTTCCTTCCTGAGCTCCATTCCTTGGTTGGTTACAGACTTTATAGACATCTCTGCTTCATATCCTACCACCCTACAGCATGCTAACTATCAGCCCACATTATAGCCCGAGGTTCCCAGCCTCACTCCAGGCCTCAATTCCAGATTCCCTGCACGAGCTTGCAAATTTCCTGCTAGCTCCAGTTCCTGTGTCAGCTAGCCAACAGCCTGCTAGCCTCCCAACTGCTCTAGCTTCTGTCACAGCTAGCTACCAGCCAGCAAGCCTCCTGCCCAGCTCCTCGTCGTCACTGGTGTCCAGCTCCTCTTCGTCACTGCTGCCCAGCTCCTCAGCCTCACCGCTCAACACCTTGGAGATCCAGCTGCCCAGCACATCCAGGCCTCCTCTGTCCAGCCCCCGGAGTCTTTGCTGCCCAGTGCCCCTGCTGACGCCTCTCCAGTTCCGGCATCAGGGGTTCCAATTGACACGTCTGCAGTTCCTCCTGATCCTGGGTTGGCTGACACCCTCTTGGTGCAGAGCCTCTTCCTGAGTCAACCCACGCACCTCCTGCTCCTAAGTCGGCTGACGTCTCGTCTGCTCCTGGGTCTGTCAATACCTCTCCAGCCTCTGGTTCCCCATCGTCAGCCTGGCTGACACCTGCCCCTTGTACCTTGTACATCTATCATACATAGCCAGCAACAGAGAGGCTATTGTGTCATTCCCCTCGACTCAGTTGACTGGAGGTTATTTATCTGAGATCTCAAAAACTTCTGTGTCAGGCAAATTATATCAATTTAGCCATGCAGTCATGTGGAGTTTTCACATGTTTTTACCAGAGAGTGTGTCCCTCCTCTGTCATCAAACCATGTACTGTACCCTGAGCCAGTGCCGGCCCTGACCAATTTGGTGCGACTTTAGTCGACTTTATTGTCAAAACTGCAATATGTACAAGACATACAGAGAATTGAAATTGTGTTTCCCTCTATCCAGACAATATAAGTGAATATGTAAAAAAATAAATAAATAAATTAAAAAAAGCAGAAATAAGAAATATAAGAATATAAAATAAAATAGAAATATAGATCTAAAAATAAAATATGTACAGCTAAGAGACATTCGGGAATATAAAGTCCGGAGATATAAATAGTGTAGAATAGATATGTCAGTATTGGGATTGGATATAAATATAGATATAAATATGGCAGTTTGATATAAATATGACAGTATAAAATGGTCTAAACTGGTCTATGACAATGAAATTGTAAACATTCTTACACAGTGCAAATAGATTTTAAAGTGTTTTTGAGTTGTAAAAGTGGCTGGTGCCATTTGGGGGGGGTGGGGGGGGGTCAACAATGTCCAGAGTTAGTGGGGGCAGCGGGCGGAGAAGGAAGGGGGGGCAGCGCTGGGAGGGAGTTCAGCATCCTGATGGCCTGGTGAATGAAACTGTCTCTCAGTCTGCTGGTTCTCGCTCGGAGGCTCCTCATCCTCCTCCCGGAATGCAGGAGACTGAAGAGTTGGTGGTTGGGGTGGGTGGGCCAGACGTGTGCTGTAAATGTCCTGGAGGGAGGGGAAGGAGGCACCGATGATCCTCTCAGCTGCTCTCACTATGCGCTGCAGGGTCTTCTTGCAGGATGCAGTGCAGCTGCCGTATCACACAGTGATGCAGCTGGTCAGGATGCTCTCGGTGGTTCCACGGTAGAAGGTTGTCATGATGTGGACTGGTGCTCTGGCTCTTCTCAGTCTGCGGAGGAAGTAGAGACGCTGCTGAGCTTTCCTGGCCAGTGATGCGGTGTTCCTGCTCCAGGAGAGGTCCTCAGAGAGGTGCACACCCAGGAACCTGGTGCTGCTCACTCTCTCCACAGCAGCTCCATTGATAGTCAGTGGAGGGTGCTGGGTGGAGGCTCTCCGGAAGTCGACAACAATCTCCTTCGTCTTCTCCACGTTCAGAGAGAGATTGTTGTCTCTGCACCACTTGGCCAGTTGGCTCACCTCATCCCTGTAGTTTGACTCATCGTTGTTGTTGATGAGCCCCACCACAGTCGTGTCATCCGCAAACTTGACGAAGAGGTTGGTGTTGTGTGTTGGTGTGCAGTCATGGGTCAGCAGGGTGAACAGTAAGGGGCTGAGCACGCATCCTTGGGGAGCCCCTGTGTTCAGCACGATGGTGCTGGATGCGCTGCTGCCGACCCGGACTGCCTGTGGTCTTCCTGTCAGGAAGTCCAGCAACCAGTTACGGAGTGAGGTGTTTAGTCCTAAACAGTCCAGTTTCTGTATCAGCTGCTGGGGGATGATTGTATTAAAAGCTGAACTGAAATCCAAGAACAACATCCTCACATATGAGTCCTTAGAGTCCAGGTGGGTGAGAGCTGAGTGGAGGGCGGTGGAGATTGCATCATCAGTGGACCGGTTGGCCCGATATGCAAACTGGTACGGGTCCAGGGAGGGAGGTAGGATGGATTTGATGTGCTGCATGACTAACCGCTCGAAGCACTTCATGATGATGGGGGTCAGTGCCACGGGGCGGTAGTCGTTGAAGCACGATGGGGAGGTCTTCTTTGGAACCGGGATGATGGTGGTGTTCTCGAAGCAGGTGGGGACAACAGCTTGGCTCAGGGAGGTGTTGAAGATGTCTGTGAGGACATCTGTGAGCTCCTCTGCACAGTCCTTCAGCACACGAACAGGAATGTTGTCAGGTCCTGCAGCTTTGCGAGCGTTGATCCTGGAGAGGGATCTCCTCACGCTGGCTGGAGACAGGGACAGCACCTGGTCATCTGGAGGGGGTGTTGTCTTCTGTGCAGGTGTGGTGTTGTTGGCTTCAAACCGTCCAAAGAAGTGGTTCAGATCGTTCAGCAGAGTGATGTTGTTGTCACAGGTCTGTGGTCGAGGTTTGTAGTCCGTGATGGTCTGTAACCCCTGCCACAGGCTCCTTGTGTCTCTGCTGTCGGTGAAGTGGTGGGTTATCCTGTTGCTGTACTGCCTCTTTGCAAGTCTGATGCCAGGGGACGGGTTGGCTCTTGCTGATCTCAGACCAGCCTCATCACCTGCTCTGAAAGCAGCGTTCCGGGCTTTCAGTAACCGATGGACTTCCCCCGTCAGCCATGGTTTCTGATTGGCCCGTACTGTGATGGTCTTGGTGTCCGTGACATCATCAATGCATTTGCTGATGTAGGCAGTAACAGTGTCTGAGTACTCCTGTATGTTTATGTGGTGGTTGTAGGTGGCTGCCTGCTTGAACATGTCCCAGTCTGTGGTGTCAAAGCAGTCCTGGAGTGCTGAGGAGGCACCCTCTGGCCACACCCGTACCTGCTTCTGAACCGGTCTGGTGACTTTGACCTTAGGCCTGTATGCTGGCATTAGCATAACAGTGATGTGGTCCGAAGCGCAGAGATGGGGGAGGGGTGAGGCCTTGTATGCTCCTCTCAATGTTGTGTAAACCTGGTCCAGTGTGTTGTTTCCCCTTGTTGCAAAGTCAATGTGTTGGTACACATTAGGAAACACTGTTTTGAGATTTGCATGATTGAAATCTCCAGCCACGATGAGAAGTCCCTCTGGATGGGCAGTCTGCTGTTCACTGATGGAGCTGTACAGTTCACTCAGTGCCTTGTCTCTATCATTGTTGTTACAGCTGGGAGGGATGTAGACTGCGACCAGCAGGATGGCAGAAAACTCCCTCGGTAGATAGAAAGGCCGGCACTTGATGATCATAAACTCCACAAGGGGTGAACAGTGTCTGCAAACCACCACAGCATCCTGACACCAAGCATCCCTGATGTACACACAGACCCCGCCACCGCGGGTCTTACCTCCTTCAATGAGGGCTCTGTCTGCTCGGTGGCACGTTAGCCGGTCGAGCTGGATGGCGGAGTCCGGTGTGTTGTTGTTCAGCCATGTTTCCGTGAAAACAAAAACACAGCACTCTCTCACAGTCCGCTGGGTCGATCTCATGAGCTGTATGTAATCCAGTTTATTGTCCAAGGAGCGTACATTGGCTAGTACAATTGATGGTAAAGCCGGCTTGTTCGGGTTAGCCGCTAGCCTGGCCCGGATACCTCCGCGCTTTCCTCGCTTCTGCCTCCTCTCGCACCGCCTGCGGTGCTTCCTCTGCGGGTGAGCTGCAGTAGTGGGGGTCGGCGTCGAAGCGGGCCGCTGGAGAAGGCCGAGGTTGTGAAGCTCCTCAGCGTGAGTCGGGTTTATCTTCCAGGAAAAAGTATTTCCGATGTCAAAAAGAGTCCTGCGGCTGTATGTGCGCCTTAGGACGGACAAACGCGACGAAAACGTAAAATTCCTCGAGCACACCGAGGAAGACAAACACGAAAAACACGTAAAACACACCATTTTCGGGACAGAGAGGGGCCGCTGCGTCCGTACGCGCCACCGCAACAACAAACCTCCAACAAAGGTAACTACGATGCATTAAACTATTCATTTCATTCACTTCATCACATTGACGTTACTGTACCTCTTTCTTTTTCACGTGTTTCTTCCTCTGCTTTCCTTCTTTTCCTTCCCTGGGCACCGGATGGTTTCAGTCTTTTGGACATTGTGGTTCCACTACAGTATCAATGAATCTCTCTCTTGGTCTTTGGGTCACTGCCCGGTCAGATCCAGGCAGCTCGCCTCACGACCCCTCACACCCCCCACCCTCACAAAGGGCAGGTACAGTGCAACGAGCCAGCCAGGAACCCAGAAAAAAGGCCTCTCCAGTATTTAATAGGCTTTGCTATGAAGTTATGTTGCTGCGGGATTATATAATATTTCAAAATAATAGTAGTAATAGCACTGGTAAAAAATAGTTTGTTTGTTTTTTTCTCCCCCCGTGGATGACGGCGCCCTTAGCATTTGCCTATGCCAAGGGCCTAGCAGCCGCTTTTGTCTCTCTTTTCCATCCTTGTATTATCAAAGTCAGTTTGTCTTTCTTTATGTGAACAATATAACATCCATTCACTCAACATCCAAACTTAAATACTCCAATATCACATTTGCCAATGATGCTACAAACACTGATGAATGTGTGTGTCCACATCATTGTTTCCAAAAGTCTCTGCCCATCCCGACGTGAACACTGAAAACAAGTTTCTGAATACCTTCACCCTGGAATGAGTCGTCCTAAAGCCCTGTTGGTTTTAAGAAATACCAGTTAATGTGTGGACAGGGACTCAGGCTTGGCACATTTAACGGTAACCTGCCTGTTGGATATCATGTGAGCAAAATTGTCCTGAGGGTGGTTTTCGAGGACCTTTAACGGAGTGTCCAGCATGGTAAAGGTTCGTCTTCTGGAGAGCAGATATGCAAGAACATTTCCTGACAGTCTGTCATGATCCGTAGGCCTCATTCAGACAGAATCAGGCATTGCGGCGAAAACACCGGTCCTCTTTTCCATTTGAGTGATGGCAGTGTTATTGGGCTGCGTTGGTACGGACCATAGGGAATCCACTTTGGAGAAACACAACCCAACGTCACATTGTGTTCGCCATCACAAACTCAACAAGAGTGTCTTAGTATGATGCCAGCAGCATTTGCTAGCCATGTTAGCAGTGGGGTGTAATGTAATGTTTCGCTTGTAGTCACTCAGTTTGGCCTTGCCTCACATGCTGATTATTTAATGGAAGTGAATGTGTTTTTCATCTCTTGATGCGGACATCACTGTAGGTCCAGCATGCTTGATTACGAATCCTACGGTGAAGGACTGACCTGCAGATTGGAGGCATTGGCCATTAGCATTGTTAAATAGACAATAATCAACACCAGGGGGCACAACAAACAGTTCTTTGTGTAACATTATGTTTCCCTTGTATTCACTCATTTGGTCTTGAGCAGTTTAAAACACACAGCCATGATATGCCACGTTTCTCGGTTATTTATTGCAGCTAAATGTGGACACACAAGCACTTGTAGGGAAGGCACGCTTGCAGCAGATACAACATAGCTGCTTCTTTGTTGTATAATGGTGGTTGGCAAACTGATTTGAGGTGGATTGCCGCCAAGTTCACATTTAAACGTCACACATAAAGGTCAATAACTGATGCTGCACACCCCCTGTGGCTAATTGCATCGACACCTGGTTCTCTCTGAATGAAGCCATAGAGTTTTGTGTTGATAAGTGGAAACTTTGTCTTCCCTGGGTCATCATAATCTCTTGTAGACGACCCTGTGAGTATCAGTGTGATTACTTTCTGGCCTGTAGTTGCTGTGATATCTAGTCTTTGACAGGTGGACCACATGACTACACTACAAGGTAAAAATGTATATATAAAATGATCCTACTATATTGTGTAGGTGTCAGACATATGAATGCTTTCTTTCATGCAGCTGCAGATGACATGAAGGAATCTCCCTGGAGGAAGACATAGTTGCACATAATTGATCCCAGTTTAACTGATTGTTATAAGATATTAAGCCTATCATTGGTTTATATGGTACCAAATGTGAAGTATTCCCTGAAAGAAGAAAATGAAACAATGTGTTGCAGACCTGTACCACCTCCCCACATGCATGAATATGCATCTGTGTTATGTAACGACTCAATCGTTAACGCTGATTAATCAGATAAAGGAGGCCTATTATATCTCAATGGAAAAATGTTCACCACGTCATTCTGTACTTTCCATATCTGCAGAGCCGCAAAAGTCCATGTGATATAATTTTGTAATCTGCCCATCTCTGTGGTGGTTTGTACAGATGTCCATGTTTTCTAGGAATTCAGGGGAATTTGGCAACCAGAGGAAGTTTATGTTCTTAGAAACTAAGACAAGAGTGCTATTTATATTTATAGACTAATTTTTAAAAAAAAATTTTTACTTTCTGACTGATTATTCCAGAGAGTCTGAAAAAAAGTGTGTGAGATAAAATGTATTCAGAATTTAGTAGGATTTAAATGAAACACAGAAAACATAATAAGCCTGTAAACTAAAATGCTACAATATAGTTATCCCGGAAAAAAAAAATCAAATATTTTCATTTTCATAAGGTGGCTGGTTCCAGCAGTAGCTTAAGACCTCCACCAGTGTCATAAAGGATCACAAATAAAACAGAAGACAAATCGACTCAACGCCCCAAAATACTAGGGGTGAACAATATGGATTTCTTTCAGCCCATACGATATATGATAATTACGTGCTGATCGTTGCTGATAATTTAACCAATAATTTCACAATTTAGTAAATTTAAAACAATGTAAAATAAAAGTGATATTCTATAACTCTAATAAGATTTTTTGTGTTGACAGTAGAAGCATTAATTAAATCCTTAGCAGTAAAAAGCTAATGTTAGGCTACATCATGGTCATATGACATAAACGTCACCACCACTAAGCATCTTACTACACAATTACTATACAGGTTTTCTATAAACTGATCGATGTACCAGTTGTAAAGTCAGAGTTTGAATAGTTTGTAACCAAAGTTGTCCTTGTAAAGACGGACTAGTGAGTAGATGAGTCTCTGTGTTCGCTGTGATGAGGTTTAATGTCCCCGACAACCTCTGTAGTCTCATTTAGACACTTGGTAGCAACCTCTTATTAATCTAATCTAATCTTATTTCACACATTTAACTGAAAACCCATGAAAAAAACCCACAGACTTTGATACGAGGGAACAGAGTGCAAACATGCGGACTGATTTCTGGGTTTTAGGACTCATTACTACACCACCAGTACGCCTATTTATTTCAGAGGTATGACATGAGGTTGTACTGTATAGAATCTACATTGTGCAAATTAAAGGGTGTAATAAATAAGTGTTATGCAGATTCAGCCAAAGAAGTTCCCTCATCAGCAGGTCTTCATCAATTATTACGATCTACACACGACACAATACCGTTATAAAATGGCAGTAGGGTAAAAAAAACAAGCCTTAAAATGATGTTTCTTGTTTTAACAGTTAATCTCCAACACCTTCAGGCATGTTGTGACGCAATTTTCTTGGGGGCGGAACCACGGTCACTACTAATCCCATGCAGGCTCAGAGCCGGACGGATTTCCGCGAAGCACCGTTGGACTCGGAAGCTGTTGGTCGGAAGAAGGACTGAGGGATGTGGCTGCTGTCAGTGCTGGTGCCTCTTCTCAGGCTCTATCTGTGCGGAATCAAAGTTCTTCTCTATCAGACGTTCAACAGATCGTTCACACTGCCAGGTCTGGTCTGTTTGTACTGTATTTACTACATGTCTGTCACGAGCTGTTAGTCTGTGTTCTTTAAAGCTAACTTTAGCCCCTGTTCACAATAGGTGCTGTTTGCATGCCGAACTCCTTTAAAATGTGAGCGTTTTCAAAAATATGATGCTATTTATCGACAAATGAAGCTCAATTATTGAACCTGAGTTACAAGCTTTTAATAACAGTGTCTTCCGGTCAGTTCGGCATACATGTTATACATCCAGTACGCACAGTTCACAGTGTGAGGAGTGATTCTCTCTACATAGCTTAGCATAATCCTCCATCAAAATAATGACAGGTGACCTGGTGAACCCGGCCTGAAAGATGTGGCTTCATGCTGCCAGAAGAATCACATGTATGTAGAACTGACTAGAAGACTAACTACTGACAGATAAAGCTAAATAATGTTTTTTATTCAGATATGCTGAAAGTACAGTTGTGAATTTCAGTAGAACTAGCAGTGACCTTTATGCTACTTAATGTCA
Source organism: Pagrus major (assembly GCF_040436345.1). Classification (NCBI taxonomy): domain Eukaryota; kingdom Metazoa; phylum Chordata; class Actinopteri; order Spariformes; family Sparidae; genus Pagrus; species Pagrus major. Next base: position 6,087,581 of record NC_133238.1, read on the forward strand.
CCACTTGACATCATGTGATTCTAAAACCCAAAGTTTGATCTTCTGCACTCAAAGAGCTGTTACCCTCTGTCCTCACCTGTGTAATGTGAATGTGGAGGTGAAAACTAGGTAGCTTTCAGGGAAAAGGCTTGACATATAATATCCACTGAGCCCGGGACAGACTAAAGTCTGGGGGCCAAAGCCAATACAGATAATAGGGGTAAAAAATGCTGATATCGATATATCGGTTGGCTGGACTGGAGTAATTTATAATTATGAAATTCCCAGCAAAGTTTATTGTATCAGTGACCTGATGCCATTTTAAACAATAGTTTATTGTTAAACTGTAAAATATCCAGCCTCTCCTACATATCTTTGTAATCTTAATAGTTGGAGGGGTCATTGCAAAAAATGTGTGTATACATTGGATGATATATTTTTCAGTCCCTAATATCAGTAGTATCCATCAGGCTCTAATGAGGATATATTGATTCACACGATATGGTAAATGTATGCAAAATCACACATAAATAAGTGTTGAGAAAGATTACATGAGACCAAATTTGTTATGTGTGACAACAAAACTGTTGGTAACTAATTTTGTTCATTTCTAATGACAGTTTGCTCAGAATTAATCATTAATTAGCGGACATTTGTAGAATGATAATATCAGATTGTGTCATCTCAATGTCATTTTGCTGAAATGTGATCCATAATAATTGTCAATAACAAGACATTTTCTCTGCTTATATGACACATTAATGATTTCTTTGCAAGACTGTAAATGCTCTATAAGAATGTGTCTAACTATCATTCTATCAAGCGACTGATCAATAGATCGATTGAGCGATCGATAGATAAGATTAATAAAAAAAAGATGAATCTATACATTTATAATAAACAATAACCTCTCTGCTCTGCTCTTACTTCACAAACTGAATTGATAGTATTTTAAATACTCATAAAACCATAAAACAAAATAACAATTTCGGTTAAAGCATGTGACCTTAGAGTAGGAACTACACTACACTTAAACAAAGAGGTGATTGTGTCTCCAGTCAAGCCAGAGGTTTAGACTCATAATCTCACAAAGAATGCAGTTATTTGGTAAAGCAGAGTGGAGCAGTTAGGTCAGGAATTTCCTAATTTCATGTTGTTTATACGGAGTTTCCCACATCATGACAAAAAGTTGAGGCCTGACTGAAAAATTCCAGTTTCCAGTCTTTTTTTAGGACATCAATGTGTTATGGTCAAATTACACACACTTAGGCATTTAAGCCAGTTATTCAGACCACTTACAATAATCTGTTGTTTATTTTCTTCATTGATCAGTTTATTTTTTGGCCCATAAAATGTCAGAAAATTGGGAAAAATATTGATCAGAGGTTCCCAAAGCCCAAGATGACAACCTCAAATGTCTTGTTATGTCAAAGATATTCAGTGCACTGTCATAGAGGAGGTAAGAAACCAGAAAATAATCACATCCTAGAAGCTGAAACCAGAGAATTTTGGCGTTTTCTCTTCAAAAATGACTCAAGCCAATTAATTGATTATCAAAATAGATGGCAGTCATTGAAATAGTTGACAACTAATAGATTAATCGATTAGTCACTGTAGCTCTGGAAGATGTCTGTCATATTCCTCCTCTACTATTGTAAACCATGAGTGCAAAAGTGAGTAGCTGTTCTCTTATTCAGATGAGCTGAGATTAAAGGTGCTCTTACATGTATGATTTCACAGAACTAGAACTAGAACTAGAAGCCTGTCACCGTTATGCTGCATACTAGAGCCTGACTGATGTAATTGTCTGCCTATCAAAGATGCATCTTATATATAGCATTAGCATATGTATTTATTTTAATAGAACATAATGCTGAAAAGATGCCTGGTGTAATTAATAATAATCACATTCCCAGTGAAGTTTACTGTTTCAGTGCACTAATGTCCTTTTGGACAATAAAGTTTATTGTTTTACTGTTAAATATCCTGCCTCCAATGCATAACTTCATCAGGTCATTGTAACTCTATTATGAATTTTCATTCTATGGAGGTTTTATATTTGTAAAATCTTCCTCGAGCTAAGAACAGTGCTTTTAAAATCATTGACATCATCACAATGTTAGGTATTCTGGCTGAGCGGTAACTTGCTTTTGGAGACAGTGTGAGAACACTACTGTGCATATTCAGTGGCCTGCATGACAAGGAAGTAAACCTGGAAGTTAGAAAACTTTTCACTGGACTGAACTAGTGCAGTGCTCATTAAAAACATGCTGTTAAGCACAGATGATCTGGTAATATGAGGGGTTAACAGATCCAGTCTAAAGCCTCCTGAACTGCTCACAGACTCATGGGGCCGCCCTGATAATATCCAAAATGATGTTTAAGATTTAAAATCTGGATGATTACATTGGTACCCATGAGCTGGACCACAACAACCAATGAGAGAGGCATCCCAGAGCAGCTGACGGTGCTGCCAGGCAATAGTAAACATTGTAGCCCTTAGGAACAACGTTAGCTAGCATACTGCTGTTGAGAGAAATTTAAAATCTCACCTCCAGTTCTTACTTAGGAATAGAAAACTCGTCTTGACTGCGTCTCACTACTCATTCAGACTTGTTTAAAATTCTGCTTTTGTTTTTTCTCACTGCAACTCGTTACTACAGCAAGTTGTTGCACCATGCTAGTCTCTATTTTGTTTACATCTGCTTCCCCATGAGATCACGTGAGAGAGTTCAGACATGAGCGAGGGCTGCAACGAACAACTTTTTTGATAGTCAATTAATCTATAGATTATTGAAACGAATAATTCACTATTCGGATTATGAATCACAAAATTACTCAATGGCTCTTATTTAGCTATCAGCTTTTAAATTTAGCTTGAGGTTGTTTTAGGCATGTGCTATCTAACAATAAAGACAATAAAGATGAATACTTCATTCAAAAATATCAGTGTCAGGCAAAAGAGTAACATTAAGGTTACTCTTAAGATTTTATTGCTTTATAGTTGGATATGCACCATGTTTGCGTTTGTTATCTAGTTCTTATAAATCTATGAGCTGTATTCACATGTCTGGTTTTATGAAGTATTAAATGTGAGTGCATTCTTTAAAAATACACTTCACTTTTACATCCGAAGTGGTTTAGATAATTAGTTAAACTGTGGCACTATAATTACATGTTACATTACAGCCGAGTGTGGTTTGACAGACCACACTTGACCACACCTAGCTTGTGATGCTGGGTTTGGTCAGAGGTTTGAGAGACCTGTACCTTTCAACCTGTAGAGGCTAGAGCAGCAATATTTTCCTCCTTCCAAAATCTCATAAAAAATAATCTACTTGGCCAAGGGAACATTGTTGGCTATCCATCTATCCTGTCGATAACTTTTCAGTCAGAAAATGTGGAAGAGGGTATGGGAAATCTCATTAAATTCCCATTTGATTTAAACAGGGTTTTTTGAGATCAGATCAGCAGCATATGTTAAAGTAATCTGATTTCCTGCCTCAACCTGGTTTCAGTCTTGTGTTCATGTAAACATAGTTGAACAATCTCGATCCTATATTAGTTTAGCCTCACAAATAGCAAAAATGTTTTAATCTTCATCCTCAAATTTATATTTCACTATTCTTGTTAGGTACTCAATAAGTGAAGGCATCCAAGTGGATTTCTTACTGAAGGAACCAATGGAGGGTAAAGGTTCAGGACCTTCATGCTCCGGCCTCAATCTGGTCGCACACCCACGGGCAAAAAGCAAAGTCTGGAAATACTTTGGCTTTGACACAGATGCAGATGGCTGCATATTGCACTGGAAACGGATATACTGTCGCGTATGCATGAGTCAGATTGCTTACTCTGGAAACACCTCTAATCTGTCGTACCACCTTGAAAAGAACCACCCTGTAGAGTTCAGTGAGTTTGTGAAGAGCAACACAGATCAGATGCGCGAGGCATTTGCAACAGCATTCTCCAGGATAAAGAATGAGCCTTCAGGTCTACATGTTCAGCAGCAATCCCAGGACACAAACCTAAGGCAGAGTTTAGACTATGAAAACAGACGACACAATGATCTGACTGCTGCCATCATCAACTTCATCTGCGAGGGCTTGTACCCTGTATCTGTAGTTGAAGAGCCGACTTTCAAGACCTTAATGAGCACCGTTGATCCTGGGTACTGTCCACCGAGCAAAAGCGACCTGATAGTGAAAATGCTGCCTCAGATGTATTGCCGTACACGGGACATGGTCTTTAGTGAGCTTGCTGGGGTTGTGAACTGTGGTGTTACTACCGACCTTTGGCAAAGCCAAACCCAGAATAGAACATATATTTCACTCTCTATGCATTCAGTTAATTACAACAGTACAACTGGCTTCTCTATGACCAACAAGTGCCTTAAAACTTTTGAAGTACAAGAGGACAACACAGCCGAGAACATCACCAGAGCGATGTATGAAACCTTTGTTGAGTGGGGGATTACTCATAAAGTCAGTGGTGCCACCACAAATGGTTCAGTGGACATTGTCAAAGCATGCTCACTCCTAGATCTATCTGTGGAAATGCCTTGCCTTGGACACACCATCAACCGTGCAATGGATGAAGCCTTCCAGCTGCCGCGAGTCGACGGCTTTTTGGGATGTTGCCGCAAAATTGTTGACCATTTCAGGGAACCTGCAATGTATCTGCTGAGGGAAAAACAGAAGCAGCATGGCCTTGCCCAGTGTGCACTCATCACAGACAGGGGTAGGTCTTGGTTGGCCACGTTGGCAATGTTGCAAAGACTGAGGGAGCAACAGATTGCTGTAACTGAAACACTGAGAGAGAGTTCCAGCAACCATCAGTTCACCTTTGATGGTCCTGACTGGGCCTTGTTGGAGGGCTTGGCTGAAGTCCTCCAGCCTTTTAAAGTTGTCGCTAACATGATAACTTCTTGCAGGTACCCAACCATTAGCATGGTTAGGCCTGTGCTTCATATGCTGTTGAACAACACCCTCAAGGTCAAGGAAGGGGACCTCAAAGAGATCAGCATGACCAAAGAGGTAATCTCGAAGGTCCTATCAAGCACCTATTCACACAATTCACAACTATCACAAGAAATTTCCACATTCCTCAACATTGCTACCTTCCTGGATCCTCGGTACAAGAAGTTGCCCTTCCTGTCCACTCAGGAACGCTCCAAAGTTGAGAACAACATAATCGAGGAGGCAAAAGCAATCCTTGAGAAGCAGATTGCAGAGCGACCATGCCTAGATGATTTCTCCTTGGTATCTGACGAGCCACCTAGCAAAAAGCAGACACCTCTAAGAGAATCCTCAGCGAGCTGTGTATCCCAGGATAACCCTTTGGCTGCTATATTTTGCCAGTCTGATGCAGACCAGAGCCAGGAGGAGCTTCACGCACAAGTGTTAGAGGAGTTGAGCAACTACAAATCACAGCGAGTCCTAGGCCTGAATGAAGACCCTTTACTGTGGTGGTCAAGTCATGCACCCTTGTTCCCAACCCTCCCCAAGGTGCTCCAGAAGTATTGGTGTGTTCCCGCCATGAGTGTACCTTGTCATAGGCTGTTCAGCTCCTCTGGGACTGTTCTCTGTGGAAAAAGGAATCGCCTAGCTCCAGTTTTAGTAGATCAGCAGGTCTTCTTGTATGAGAACTCACGAAGCTACTATGAGCCTGAACCCTGTGAGGATGATTTGGACAATGTTTGGGAAGGAAACTGTCTGGGTCAGCCACTTGAATGACTGTGTGCTTGAATATGCAAAAAGTCAAAAAATTTGGATGACTTTACTCCCTGCTGATGCATTGAAAAATGTAATCAAGTGGTATCAGTTGTATGAAAATGTCTTGATCATACTATAATAATCTTTCTTTGACTTTTGGCCTTTAGTTAGTATGAAAAGGTTTTGGCCTATATTGCCTCACTGACATATTTTAAAATGCTTTTTTGCGTTTTTTCTCAGAGTGAGGTTATCAATCTCATGTCTGTGCATTGCAGTACAGAGCTAAAGCCAGGAGACATTTAGCCAAGCTAGTACAAAGAATGGAAGCAGGAAAAACTTCTTGCCTGTCCAACGATCAAGAAAAACATACATATCCAGACCTTCAAAGCCAACTAGTTAACTTCCATTTGTTTAATATATAAACACAAATGAAACCAATTATTGAACTATTTTTGCTCGGCTCCAACACGTCACTCTACATAAAACCATGCATTGCTGTTTTTAGCAATGCTAGCAGTGCAGCCCTATGTCCAAACTGCATACATAGAATTGTAATTTAAAAGTATTAAATTGAAAACCATTGATTTTTCTACAGATATACATGTTCACCAATTGAACGCCAGTTCTGATTTTTCTTCTAGTGGGCTGACATTTTGTTTTTCAGTGAAATGTCTCAACAACTATTGGACAGATTGCTGTGAAATTTGCTTTAGACATTTATGGTGCCAAGAAGATGAATCCTAATGACATCATTGATCATCTGACTTTGCATCTAGTTCGATCATCAAGTCAAAGTTTGATTTTTCTTTTTCCTTTGTAGGGTTGTCGGATGTCTATCAGTTGGCATATTTGCTTGCATATTGGCATATGACGTTCACAGAGAGCATCATAACATCCCCATGCCGGTTTTAAAAGGACCTTTACCCAGGCACCACATGGCCGGACCTTAGCTTTGTTCAGCCTCAGAAGCTTGAAAACAAAAAAGTGAGTTATCCAGTTACTGTCAGCCATCGGCGATGGATGATGGCCTTGTCTATCAGACCGACCGTAATGCTTACTATTATTGAATATATTATGAGGGACGTTAGTCATCATCATGTGAGCATGTTAACTAGAGATAGACCGATATGGTTTTTTCAGGGCCGATACCGATACCGATTATTAGTAGTCAAGGAGGCCGATAACCGATATTTGGAGCCGATATTCATTTGCAGTAAAACGGAAAATATTGGCCTTGATGCAGTTACATTATGTCTTAAGTCTTGAACAGCAATATCCTGCTCCTCTCTACAAGAAACTGTCAAAGGCAGCTTCAGGACACACTTCATCTAACAATATGTCATTTTCTGCTGCTTGGGATCTCAATCAACACAAAGTAAAGTAAAATAACTTGGTAGTTAAACAGCCATTATTGCCCTACAGTTTTCTCTCAGAAGATGCTTTGCTGTCAGTTTCTGCAGCTTCTCATGTGGCTTACACACACTTCTTTATTTATTAACGTTTTCTTAATTCTCTAGCCATCCCCTCAACGTGCTTCCCTGCAATAAAACTAACTGAATTTTACTCACACACACACACACACACACACACACACACACACACACACACACACACACACACAAACACTTCTTACTTTGATCACTGACTATTTCCCTATCAATATTATCAGCAACCTTGTTTCAAGTGATTAAACCGTTAAAAACACTAAATAGCCTGCAGCATCTTCACTTTAATAATCAGTGTTTATCATAGGAACAGACAGCTGCCGCTAACGTATTGGGCCTCACAGTAACGTCAGTAGTTACTGTAGAGTTGTACAGTTTCGCTACAGTCTGCTGAGCGTCCAGAGCCAGAAGGAGGAAGCGGACCGGTGGGGCTACCGGCGGGCTACGTTACTATCACGGACTATTTCCATATCGATATGATCAGCAACCTTGTTTCGAGTGATTAACAAGCACGTCTGGAGGGACTGCGAGCGGAGAGGAGAAAAAGTTTTGCCGAACGGAACCGGCGCTGTTCCTGGGGGCTCGGTTTCGAAGGTAAGTTAAGGCAGCAGACTCTCCTGAAATTGTAATAACCATCCCAGTCCTCTACACTCAACAACTACGAGTAACATTACTGAGCCCATTAACGTTATATAAACATAAGCGGCAGCTCTGCTCGCTCGCGGTCCCTCCAGACGTGCGTGTTAATCACTCGAAACAAGGTTGCTGATAATATCGATATGGAAATAGTCCGTGATAGTAGAAGTCTGTGTGTGTGAGAGAGAGAGTAAAAACCTAATGAACTCAATTCAGTCCAGTTTTATTGCAGGGAAGCACGTTGAGGTGAAGGCTGATTAGCATTAGCGTAACGTTAGCCACCGGTCCGCTGGGCTCTACACGCTCAGCAGACTGTAGCGAAACTCTACAGCTCACGTGAGCACTGTGCATGCACAGCTTTCACTGCTGATTGGCTGTTACCTGTGCGTGTAACCAGAGCGTGTAACCAATCAGATGGTGCTGTGGGTGGGACAATGCTGGAGACAGAGTAGTGACAGCAGACAGAGAGGCGCAGCTGCATCAGAGCCAAAATAACCCAGTTTTAAATTGATCTCTTATCAGCCGTCGGATTAAAAAAAAGGCCGATGCCGATATGCTTCAAAATGCCGAATATCGGCGCCGATAATCGGTCTATCCCTAATGTTAACACGTTGATGCTGGCAATTTATGAAATCACTGCAGTGCAAAAGTAAAGCCTAACAGAGCCGCTAGCATGGCTATAAGCTATCTGTCTTGTGACATTTCTGGAAATAATACAAACTGACGTAATGTGTTTTTCTAGTTTGAGCAGAGCTAGGCTAGCTGTTTTTCCTTGCTTCCAGTCTTAATGCTGAGCTAGGCTAACTACAGCCTGACTTGTACTTAAAGCACAAAATTAGAATAAGTCAAAAATCTTCTCAATCTTCTCAGTCACGGAAAGAAAGAACTTCAAGTTGGAAGAGATGTATTAAAGCCTGTAAGTAAACTATACAAATAACTTCTTCATTTATTTAAATAAGAGAAATCCTTTAAATGCTATGGTGTACATCATATTTTTACTTAAGCAGTCGTTAAAATCTGTACAGAAAATGTAGTTCATTGAAATAAACGTAACAGCAGAGATAGCCATAATATCTTCATATTGGATCCAACAAATGTGTAAACTAAAGGCAGTGTTGTGATTATAGAACAGTTATAATGTGTGTTGTCTCTATCTATGCCTCCTATAAACATCTACTCATTATGTTGTAAGCTCTGTTGTGTCTGTTTGACCTTTTCCGTTGCACTTTCAATTTTTCTTTTCAATGCTCTGTGAATCAACATTTTTGGTTTTGTTTGGGATGTGCTATATATGTAAATACCTACTGTATATGGATATCACAGCATAACAATTAACGATCTCTAAAAATGTCATGCTCTGCCTTACACTGGCACATGAACTGTCATGTAAGAGAGCGTCATGAAAGTAAAAAATATGTTTTCAACATTTGCTGAGTCAAATATTTCCATTTTTATAGCGACACTGATGCACTTTTATAATTGTTCATCTTCCACAGGGACAACAGTTTCAAATGTATTAGATGATTCTTGCCTTTTTCAAGATTAAGCCTTCCTGCCCTAACATAGTCCATAGGCATTTAGACTGCCCTGGACCCGTTGGATATCCATTCTGTCGCTGTAAAAGCTATGTGACAGAATCTTATCTGACACATGAACTGCTGCAAAGAAAACAAAGTCAAAGTCAGGAAGTGGATCAGTGGCTGAATCCCAATGTCTAGACTTCACTGCTCTTGTAGATTTGTGCTGTTTGCGGGAAGTCTAAGTGCTGATGTCTGTCCAAACCCACAATTCATCAAGCCCCCGCAAGGGCCCTCAAGCAGACTTTTTGCTGACTTTCAGAGTGTGCTTGGGGTGCGGACTTCACCGGGCTTCCCTGATTTAATTACTCTTGGGTCCTGGGATTCATGTGGAAGCAGCTTTGACACACAGATCAAGCCCCCCCTCATGGTAACGGTATTCCTCAACGACAGTGTTGTGGTGACTGGTTTAAATAGCCTTGTCTCATACCCTCGCAGAATTGACATGATGACAGTAAACGTGTCACAGTATGTACGACTGAAGTCCGCAAATGTTCAGCACGCAAAGTCCAGAGGATGGACATTTAGATTCAGCCAATGAGACTAAGTGAACTGGCTGTGATGTCGCTACATTTAACCCTACATGTTACAGAAAAGAACACATTTATGTGGTTCCAAAACAAGTGGAAATGGATTGCATATTGTTCTCATGTGGTCCCCTCTCTCCTCCTACACAGTCTTACCAAAGCAAAATGGAAGGGTTGCCATTGTGACTGGGGGTACCAGAGGAATGGGTTTTGAGACAGCGAGACACCTGGCAAGCCTGGGCATGCATGTTGTCATAGGTAGGCTACTGTCCAATCATATGCCTGAAGCCAGATTATATACTGTATACCCTGCTTCTCCCTCCAAATTAATACATCTGTCTGCAGTCAAGCTTTAAAGGAGCGATTTGTAAGATATGGTCAGAATTTTAGTTTAAAATATTCAGAAAAATGATCTTTCATTATCAACAGAGTGTGAAGAAACAACAGTGTTTATGTCATGTCAAACACGTCTATGTACTGTGTTGCAGAAATGTCTACTGAAGTTAGAATGCTAACCAGCTAGCCCTAGCCCATCCTTTCTCCTAATACCACTTTGTACCTCAAGAGTCTGATAGCCTCGTCGCTTCAGCTGGGAGATGTAAAAGTGGCGAGTTCTCTACTTAGTCTAATAAGTCAACCAAATAGACTAAAAAAATGTCAAGGATGGAAATATTTTTACACCGTCATAAACCATCAAATAATAGAGTTACTAGCTGCATGGTGTATTGAGCTACTTGCTAACGGCAGGTTAGCGGTTCTAGAGCTACCTTCATATTCTGGCCATTTCTTACAAATTACACCTTTAATTCACAATTTTCTCTCACCCTAATTGTTCACTGACAATAAATGAAGCAAATACTGTTAACAGAAGACACTTGTGTTGCTCCATAATTTTGTAAAATCCTGTTTTAATTTGAAGACTCACAACATAAGGGGCCCGAGATAGATTTGTAACCATCTGTGCTGTCCTGTTGTCACAACTATGTTTTGGGGGCTTTATGAGATTTTAGCTTCTAGATGCTCCTGATTGGTGTCTTATGTAAGCTAATGACTGAGCTTCACATTGGCTTTCAAAGTTGTGGTTTATTTCCAAAGATTGGACTCATGGTTGAGCTGGTGCACATTTTGTGGAGTGGCTAAAAGACCCACAAGTCACTTTGCACCTCAGCCCCAATCTGACCAAATTCTACTGAACTGAATAAGGTGATGATCTTACATTCCAATCAAACAGCATGTTTGTGTTCTGTAGTCAACATGATTAAAATAATAAAGCTCAGATTGATTATTTTTATAACGGGAAATAAGTTTGAAGGGATACACGAATGATTAGCACTGCTGTAAACAGAGATGTTAGGCAGTAGGATTACGTTAAAATGGATATCTACTGGAACATCTGCCCACCAAGCCTCTCTGATCTCCATCATCTCCAGCTGGGAACGAGAAAGAAGAAGGCAAAGCAGCTGTCCGGATGATTGAAGAAGAAGGCAGCAAGGGGAAAGGTAATCATCTGTCTGTCTCCATCGCTTTGTCTTTGGTCGTATCTGTCATTTTAGCATTTTTTTCAGCAGGTATAAAGTAGTCAGGTATAAAATGTGAAATGACACAACTGGTTCTGTAAGGTGAGTAACTGTCAATATAAATCTACTGGGGTAAAAAGTAAGAAAATTTAATATTTATATATATATACTCAGTGTACATGTTCCAAATGACTACTTCCATTAATGAACTTTAGGCTCAAATACAATTTGGAGTACCATAGTACCATAAAATATAAATACATACAAGTACCCTAAAATTGTACGTGTAGTTGTAGTTGTTGGATACATGGTAACACTTTATCATTAATAAATGGCAACTGTATAGTTATGTATAGTTATTACACTGTTAACAAACAATGAAATATTGTGTAGTTCATCTATAAACTGACAACAGCACCAGGATGAACATGTCTTTCCAGAAGAATGTTGTGTGCGTCATTATAAATGAATATGAGAAACAACTCCAGGACATGACTGTAGACACAGAGGTTCATGTGTGTGAGTTAATGTGGCTGAACTTTAAATTTGGTTGTCCTAAAAAGATCTCAAATGAGCTTTGTGCTTTTGTTCTTCCCCTGAGGACTTCATGAACAGTCAGTCTGTGTCAGTAGAGATCTAACCTATTTTGTTTCATTTCGAAAACCAATTGTAAATTACGGAGTTTGTCCAAAAGCGCACAATCTGAACCTGAGGGCCAACGTCGGCACAGCGCTGATGAAAGCAGCTTTTAATGGGACTGATGAAGGCAGCCAGCTGTTCATAACCTGACTGATGTAGAGAGAAGTGTCCTATAAATTGGAAAATCTTCCAGTCGAGTGAATTTCCTCCTAAACACAGGAGAGAGTGCTGCATGGACAGGCCAGTGTAATGACAGCCATCATTATCATGCCATCTCCACACAGAGAGCTCTTTGTTTCAGTGCGACTGGGTGACAAACAGCACTAATTAGTCGAGTGATTTAGTGGATTCTAAGTAGGCTTTTTAATGTCCGTCTGCAAACGGACATTCTGCAGCAAAACATCACTTCAAACCCTACTTTTACCCTCTCTTGTCAGGCATCCCAATTAGTGTGATGCACAATATTCTCCAATGGAGGAGTTTAATTGATTTAATAGGTGCTCGAGAGGTTAGGTCAGTAAAGTTACTCATGAATAACATGCCTGCAGTTGCTAGGAAATAAGCATGTACCAAGATTTAGAGAGAACATGCTCTAGTTTCAAAGCTGTTCAGAGCTTTAATCCCACATTCAGTGCAGATTTACTATGCCAGTTTAACCCTCAATGTTCCCTTGAAGTCGAAATCAATATTTAAGTGTTTTTGTTCACATTTTGCTACATATCTCACCATTGGCCATAAAAAAAAAATCCTGTAGGTATTCTTCATGGTATTTCTAGAATTTACTGAAAAACAAGTAGCGAGAAAAAGTACCTGCATAAAACCCGTCTCTATAACTTGTACAAAACACAACTTTATTCACTTATTTGGGTGAAAGTGGACTAGGGCCAAATGCACTAGGACCATTGACCCTATCCACACAGCGGCCATTTTGTTAGTGAATCTGACAAATTGTTATAATTTCATCACTTACCAGTTGAGCAGCGACTGACAAGTTATTGCACAATGAAAATCTGGAAGGAAATTGGGCCATATTTTGATGTAAAACAACATGCAGTATATGATAACCCATTAGCAACCAACTCCTAACTAACATTTCTGTTTGATTACATCCAGTGAGTTTCACTTCCAGGCTTAAAGAAATCTGTCCAAGATACGTGTTGAAATTTCAGAACTAATTCATCCTTCTCCTATCATATCCTGTAATATAAACAGTAATGTTATCTAGGATGTGAGGAAAATGGAGTACAAAGGTGATTCATGGAGTTTCCTGATGGACAGATACCAGCTGCTTTACTGTTTAAGTAACTGCTAATTGCTGCTAAATGTAACATCTGTTAGGTAATTAGCTCAGTTAGCCGTGCAGCTAAGTTAGCAGTCCTATTTACCTTCTTAGCCCCGGGGTGCCAGGAGCCAAACCAGGCAAAGAAAACCACCTCAGTACTGTATTCCCTGTCTTCAGACTGCCTTTCTCTCATGCTGTCGTTCCAGCCCGGTCCAGTTGCGTTCACCTAGAGCTATAGAATATCCACAACAAGTCTCTCCTGTTCTTACAGGAAACATAGCACATAGCAAATAGCACTCCACTAGGCATTCAATGGGAACTTTAAAGGGGCAATATGTAATCATTTTAGTTGAACACATTTGAAAATTAACTAACTTAACGTTATGACACGTCTATGTATTGCGTTACATAAATATCTACTGAAGTTAGTATGCTAACCAGCTAGCCCCGACCCATCCCGGTCCAAAGCTCCTATGATTACAGTGTAAACACCAACAGTCCCCTGGTCCCCGAGCTCTCCGTCAGAACACTAGCTGCATGGCTAACTAAGTTGAGCAGCTAACGACAGCTAATAAATAGCTAGCCCCTATTTATTTTAAATATTAATTTGACAGGTGGCTAATTCTTACATATTGCACCTTTAATTCCCCTCAGCTCTTCAGAGACTCTGAACTTCTTTGATTTTACAGGTTAGAGACTACCTGGTGAAACCATAGCGAAGCATTTAGAAGCTAAATAACCAGATTTTTTATGGATCGCTCCCATTTTCCTCAGAGTAGCATCAACACAATGAGTTTATTCCTTCATGGAGACATGACAGAAACCTCTTAAGTGTGTAGTGTGATGCTTAAAGCAAAAAGGTAATATTTGGAACTTCATGCACAATATTTGGTTCTGTATCATTTTCTGCATGAGGTGCAGGCATCTTTTTTGAACAAGAATACCTGATTAGTATGCTCTCTATACAGGCTTTCTCTGTCAGGCTCTCTGAAATCTGTGTTTTTTTCTGTTGACAGCTGAGTTTGTCTACGTGGACCTGACCTCAATGAAATCAGTGCGACAGTTTGTAAAGACGTTCAAGAACAAAGGCCTCCCCCTCCATGTTCTGGTTAACAACGGTAGGTTGCTGTGATTGTCTCTGTAAAGGCGTGAAAAGTCATACTGGCGTTACATTTTGAAAGTCTAGGTGTTTGTCAAACAGTTTTTAGGTCGAGTGATTGGACGTGCATTGTAGACTAAAAGCATACTTGTGTCTAATGTCATCCCCTCATACAGCTGGCACCATGCTGGTTCCTGAGAGACAGACAGAGGACGGCTTCGAGTTCCACTTTGCGCTCAACTACCTCGGCCATTTCCTGCTGACCAACCTGCTGCTGGACCTGCTGAAGAGGTCAGGAAGACACGGCTGCTGCTCCAGGATCGTCAACATGTCCTCTGCTACACACTACGCAGGAGTGGTGGACCTGGATGATTTAAACAGGAGGTACGAGGAATAATTACAATCCTAAAACTCTCGATGTCACAAACACTTAACAGTCTATTTAAACCAGCTGCAGGGATTTAACGATCTGAAGAAGCTTTTCATACAGTATGAAGCAGCTACTGATAACTGATACAGTGAGAATCACTCATATTGATTTTACTGATAACTACTTTACTGACATTCCCGCTTTAACCACATTAAACATAAATGTTTTAATGCTGATTTGAATGCCTCTTCTGGCTGCATGTTTCGTTTTTTAAATCTGATTTAAAAAATGACAATGAATGTACCTTTACCAAATAACTAATGTAAAACTAATGGCAGTCCCATCAGTCTCCACTGTACGTTGTTTTGTCATGCTAATTAGCAAATGTTAGCATCCTTATGTGCTAAACTAAGATGGTGAAAATCGTAAACATTATACCTGTTGAACATCATGCTAATTAGCAAATGTTAGCATCCTTATGTGCTAAACTAAGATGGTGAAAATCGTAAACATTAAACCTGTTGAACATCATGCTAATTAGCAAATGTTAGCATCCTTATGTGCTAAACTAAGATGGTGAAAATCGTAAACATTATACCTGTTGAACATCACGCTAATTAGCAAATGTTAGCATTCTAATGTGCATGTTAGCATTGTCATTGTGAGCATGTTAGCATTTAGCTCAAAACACCACTTATGTCTAAGTACAACCTCACAGAGCTGCTAGCAATGCTGTATAGCCTGGTTCTAGTTTAATCATAAAATCCCTTCCAGACGAGGGAACCAGGAGTGGGAAAACGCTAACTGATTTCTGGGTTTTAGGACCTCTATATTTATGGAAGTGCAAGTTTGAATGAAGAACGAATTCTTTACCTGGCTTTCATTCCTGACAGAGAGAAGAACGGTTTGAAACAACATTTTGGCCTTCATATCAAAATGAATACGTAAATAACATTTAAAAGAAGCACACAGTAATTGGAGAGTTAACTAAATAACTGAAATATGAAAACTCCAAATAATTCAAACATTGAAAGACTTCAACTCATGACAAGTATTTCTAAAAATCTTGGCTATGGCGTGCCATTAGCTAACATCCTAAATCAGCATGAAACAAGATATAACGCTACATTCTGGTGTTTGTGGATAATAGATTTATTTCTTAATCATCCTAGTGTGCTATAAAAGATTAAATTCTTTTATCTCCCAATCATTTTTACATGGTTTTTACACCGCATTGGCTAAGTGCAGACATCCATCCTCTGAAGTCATACTGTTGTCTAATGCAGCTGAATATGGTTCATTTATGGTTTTTCACAACAATATTCCCTCTCAGACAGCACAGAGAAGAATAAAGAGGAGTCTTTCCTCCAGGGCGTCACAGCGGTGCAGCTCAACTGCACTCCGAGATCTGATCGATAGCACTGTCTCATCATCAAGAGACCATGAGTGAATGTTGTCTCTGTTGAGTGTGTGGAACATTTTGAAGGGAAGTTATGGAGTGTTTAAAATTCAAAAAATATTGTCTAGACTCACTCTCAGCCTTCAAACCAACATAGTCAACCCACAGCTCTGAGCTATAATCAACCTTCATGGCTCAGTCTGAAGTTGATGTCACGTTGAGAATTTGTGCATGTTTTAATGAAAGCATGACTTCAAGGTTAATAAGCACACTGTCGTCCCCTCCCCCGCCCTGTCTCCAGGAAACACTACAGTTCCCATGGTGCCTACTCCCAAAGCAAACTGGCTCTGGTCCTCTTCACCTACTACCTGCAGGAGCAGCTGATGGCTGGCGGTTTCCCAGTGACCGTCAACGCCGTGGACCCCGGCATGGTGGACACGGCGCTGTACGACAACCTGTGGACCCTTGCACAGGCAATGAAGAAACCTGTGGCCAAGATACTGTTCAGGGTACATTTTTAATGGCATGACTTGTCTTGTGTTATATATCTTAGGGCTCGGTGACGTGGCCAAAACATAATTTCTTTTTCTTTTTTTTCAAGCATGGAGATGATTAACCGTTTTAATTGCCCCTGCAAAATGCAAGAATACAAAAGACTAATGGCTGCTTCAGTATTTTAAACATTTCCATGTGCACATTAATGTCACTGCAGCAAATATCATGGCACATTTAGGCAGCACATTGAAAATATGTTATTATAAAGGAAACTCTTCAGAGGAAACACACTTAAACTTTTAGCTTCTGAAGTAAATATTTTGTAGACGGCTCTGATGGAGCTCAGGATTCATCAGGAGGTTGGCTGCTGTACTTCAAACAATTTCAGTGTGTGAACCTGTACTGTGTGTGTGTGACCTTATGATGTTTATTAGAACATACAGCATTAACATTACTGTAAATCTCCAGTGTCGGGAGATTTAAATAATCCATAAATGTAAGCTGCTGTGCCTCGTGCATAAATGTGCACATTGTCTCTAAAAATGGAGAAACTTATCGTTTCTGCTGCAGGGGCATCGATGCAGCTAATATCATTAATTTTGTTTTACCTCAAGCTGTTGACGGTTCTTTTCTTCTCTCAGACTCCAGCGGAGGGAGCGTCCATATCTGTCTACGCAGCAGCTGCCTCTGAGATGGAGGGGGTGGGGGGTTGTTACCTGTACAACGGCAAGAAGAGGGAGTCCTCTGACTCCTCCTACGACTCTGAGCTACAAGCGAAGCTGTGGAAGAAGAGCTGTGAGCTGGCGGGCCTTCCGTAGGCCTGACTGTGACCCTCACACAGGAAAGATCCACATCAACCAGCGTCACCTAAGAGATGGTACCTGCAGCTTACTGATCATATAGAACCACTGCCGCACTTTATATTGTGCCAACACTTAGATATCTAGATTATTATACGCACATGGACATGCTTCACTTTCTGCACAGTTAATTCCTGTTATCTGTATGTTTTAGTTCTCAACAGCTGATCAGCTATAGAGAGTCAAATACAGAGTTCTCCATGTGCCAAATGCACTTGTTGTGTTTACAGGCCAAGTTTTTCTAGTCGAGCAGCTTTTGTTGCGTAACAATGACAGACAATCTGTTCACCACAGCAGCCTGAATGCCTTATCAGTGCCTATGTAAGCCTACAGCGGAGGCTGTATTGATTTATTTTAAGTATTTTTTTTAATATTCTGGCATAGTCTCAATTAATGTTTCCACATGTGTGATATAATGTGATGTGTCAGTATGTAGATAGTGTAGAGATCTGAATTGAGATTTCATTTAAAGAAGAACAAAACATTTCATGGAGCTTCACACACCACAAATGTACTTCAGTCTGAATGATAATTCATTTTAACATTCATATTATGAATCAGCATGTAAAGTGAATATGAAGTACAAATAATTTTAGAAATTTAAGAGCCCCCACATACCAATGGCTCTGGTTTTAGTTTGGTTGCTCAAAGCAAAGGTGTTAACAAAGTCCCATTTCCTTCTTGACTTCAATTTGTGATGTTTCAGGATAAGGCTGGCAAAAATCCAGATTTGTCTTGTTGTTAATTCTTTGAAAATGGCAAAACTAACAACGATCAATCCCACATACACTGTGCCGCTGCCGGAAACACTTACTGGAGAACCAGATCTTTATTAATCCATGCTGAAAATGGTCCAAAGGCAGTAACTCCTCCTCATTTTTGAGTAAAGTTAGCTGAAAACTACACCTACCAGACAATTTAGGAAACGAGCCTGAGACATTAGGGTTAGGTGGTTTGTGAAAATGAAACTACAGTATATACTGTATGTGTAAGTTTGTTTTGAAAGATGAACACGCTCAGTAGGAACCACTGTGCTCGGGGCTGACAGCCACATGGATAGTGAAGTCATGAAGACACTTTGGTGGTCTGGGTCTGCACTTGGATATTGTTTAATGCCAGCTTTATACTTTAACATTTTCTGTTGATTAATTTCAAATATGTAGAGAAATGTTTTTTAAATTGTTCCTCATATCATCTAATGAATTTTGGATATTAATTTTCCAAACAAATCAAAAATGTATTTTAGTATTGTGCCTCAATGGTTGCTTGAATCTGTGAAATACATTAAATAATAACAGTATTATTTATGTGATATGCCATGAAGATTGTAGAAGACTTCCCAAAGTCATCATCCAGACTGCTGTCCTTCATCTCCTCCGCTCTGTCCTTGTTATCCACCTCCTCTTACTGCATGCATTACAGTCAGACACT
Source organism: Pagrus major (assembly GCF_040436345.1). NCBI lineage: Eukaryota > Metazoa > Chordata > Actinopteri > Spariformes > Sparidae > Pagrus > Pagrus major. The sequence continues at coordinate 6,106,548 of NC_133238.1, forward strand.
GTTTCCATTAAAGGTCTGATTTATTGATTATATAACGCACACAAATATTTACAATGATCACTGTGAATAATGATTTTATCAGTGTGCATTCATTTATAGTGTTTATGAATAGTATGTTTACATGTATCATATCAACAGACGTCCCACTTGGGGCAAGAATATGTTGATCACTAATAAAGAAAATTGCCTCCAAATTTCTGAGTTGCCTGCGTTTTATATATGTTTTATTATATTTTTAGCTTAGACAGGCGTTCATTAACTGAAATACTGAATACACAACAATAACTAAAAAAGATATTAGTAACACATCTGACTTCTGAATGATCAAGCAGTACACTATATGGTGATTTCTGCAATGTAAATGACACCACATGTAGAAAAGGCAAGATTCTTTATATGGCTCCATTCAGACACGGGGATTCAAAGTGCTTTACAGAAACATAATGCATTGAAATAGGACATTAAGACATTGAGAAACATGCATTTATGGGAGAATTATTCATATTTTTGATCTGCAATGCAATACACATATTTTGCAATGTATGCAACAGGAGAAATATGACAAAACATAGTATGTGTATTTACACTGGGGATGCTGGAGACATGTGCCTACTACTGTTTAAAATGTCTGATTTAAAAGCAGAATGTCCTTAGAATAGCTGGAACCAAAGAAATGTTACTTACAAACTTAGATATTGCCAGAATTTTTGTTTAAAATAAAAATTATAACAAACGTAACAAGTGTGAAGAGACAACAGTGTTGACGTTCTGTCAAAGACGTCTATGTTTCGTGCTGCAGAGATGTCTACTGAAGTTAGCATGCTAACCAGCTAGCCCTGGCCCGTCCTGTCTCGTAATACCATTTTATACCTCAAGAGGTGATTGTCTGATGATACAGTAGATACAGTATATGCCAGCTGTTAGTGTAATAAATGATCAAAATAAATGAAATACTCTTACTTCTTCCCTGACTAAACAGAAAAATACAGCTGCAAACCACAAGTGTTTCTCTGTTACTGAACTAAGACGAGCTTATAATAAAAAGAAAACCTGTCATTCAAACTGGACATAAACTAAATAAAACTCACCTAAACAGTCTTTGTCTTTCTACAGTCACCTCTGGTTTGGTCCAAACACCCCTCATTTCACAGAGTCAACCCGCCATTGGGTCCGGTTCTGCTCCCAGGTTTCTGCCTGTTAAAAGGCAGTTCTTTCTCACCACTGTCGCCTTGATGCTGCCTCCTTTGTTTTTGGAGCTACATGCGAATTCAGGCCATATTCTACAAATTACACCTTAAAGGTACAATCCATATTTTTCATTTCTGTAATTTTCTACTCTGACCTCATACGATCCCCCATTGCATTGCCTAAATTCCCATATGTTTAAGACTGTTCTCCATCTCAGCCCTTCTGTCCACACCACTTTGAACACAAGAGGACACCCTTGAAACAAAATAACTACTCTGTGTTCACGAGATGAGAATAATTATGGCCTTATGGGCTTTCATAATTGTCCCGCAAGAATGTACATTTCCAGAAACAATGCACTGGTTGCTAAGGATCATCTGCAGGCTTTCATTGGGAACTATATCTGGCAGAGGAGACAGGATGGTGAAAACTGTCCTCTCCCTTCTTTCCTCCTCCTCCGGTGAGCTATAATGACATGCAGAGGAGCGAGGATGAGCCTCAATGATCCCTCTGCTATAGTGCCATCTACTGGGTGAACTCACAACACACAGAGAGAACCACATCACATCTTTGGTAATGAAACTTGACTGATTTTATATCATGATCAGACTCTATATGACCGAAAGTATCACTCCTGTCAAGCCCAGCTCCAGTTAGGTTTGGAAGAGTTTGACTGGAGTGCACAGAGCCCTGACCTGACAGCATGTTTAGGTGGGTGGTTCTGTGTCAGAGCGACGTCCACACGAATGCCAGAAGAACAAGATTACAAATGTTACTCACTTCATCTGTGAGTAATTTTAATGTTATGGCTGATCAGTGTGCAGCAGGAAGAGTCGGTTGTCCACAAACTTTTGGCCACATAGGGGTAGTCAGATTACAGTGGTGAAAACTGAAACCATTCATTTTTTTGAGTGGGAAAGTTCATTTTTAACTTCAGAAACAATAGTTTGTCAAACTATTTATTTATTTCATATCTACTTTAAAAGTAGAAGTTGGATTACAAGTCAACTTTTTGTAGGTGACAAAAAATAGAGCAACATACACACAACACACTGTTACAGTTTAATATATCTAATTTCCTCTGTTTTCCTGGGACAGTCAGGAGTAGGGGGGAGATTCTCTTTATTTTATTTATTTATCTATTTTTCCCATATATGCATATTACGCTTAATCTATTCATTATTGTTACACTTTCTCTTTCCCCATTTTCCTGCTTCTGAACACACAAACACAAACTGTGATTCAACATACAATGCACTATACCAGTGTGTTTTGCTTGATCGCTTTTTATCTAGTCAGTCTTCCTGTCTCCATTGCCGACAGTATCTTTTTTGTTATACGTAGTGTCGCTTTGAGCATGTTTCTCACTCGTCTTGTGTTGCATCACTAAATTAAAATAAATAAATAAAAACATAGATTAGAACTTGAAATATCAGGCTACCACCTTGAATTTATGTCTGCCTTCTGTCTTTTTCCTTCCTGTATTGATTTAGGGATCCATGTTGAACTTAAAGTATCTCGGACATAAATAATCAAAATATATCAAAAATAATCATTTTGAGTATGACAAAATGTGGAAAAAAATAAATGTAATTCAATTTTAAATGTCCTCCACATAGAGCTCATTAAGGTTTCTGTAAACCCCTGAAGTTGTGAAAATACTCTTGAAATGATACGTGAGGCTGAATAAAAGAGTAGAATAGTTTATTGTATCAGTAAAGATCAACAAAAGGCACACATACTGAGGGTAGACACACACCAGCGTCAGTGTCTCTCTCCAGCCTCATACCATCATGTGATCATATAGCAAAATATACCATTACATCCATTTTCTATCTGCAGGACTCAAAGGGTAGAAGTCATTCAACCTTGGACAGGCTGAAAACTGATGCAGTAGATTAGCAGACTAAACTCTGCAGCTCAAGATACAACATAAAGCAAAAGCAGCCTTTAGAAAAAATAGATTCATATATAATTAGACACCTTTTCTACACATTGAAGCAAATCAACCATACAAAAATGCAGAAAACTATCTCAATAGTACAATAACTGGTGAGCTGCTTGTAAGAAAGTCCATGCTTATTATTAGCTTCATAGTGGCAATGTTACACGATCAAAAATAGGAGTAGTACTTTTATCATAAAACAGTTTAGGAAAAAACTTACAAGTCCATATAATGCCAAAATATTAGCTTTGAAAACAAGAAAAATACACAAAAGACATGTCAATATACATGTTTATAGGTGGACCATAACGTCTGGAAAATAACACGAGTCCCTTTCAAGCAGTAAAAGGCTTATCCAAAAAAACAATTAGAAGTAAATTAGTAAAGGAGTGCCATGGCTTTGAGATACTTTTTGGTTGAAATACTGATCCCAGAGTTCACATACGCGAAGACTACAGTGATGGCCATGCTACTAAGTTATATCTGCGCTTTGACGCATTTCAACGCTAAGAGGTTGAAGGGTGGTGGGGGGGCAGAACTGGTCTTAAGCCATCGTTACAAACAAAAGCAAAATTACAACTAGAATAGTTTTGCACAAACGACTGCATTTTTGTTCTAATTAACACTCTCAGAGATTCTTGAATTTTCAGCTTCAAACCGAAAAATCAAGCCAAAAACTTTTGTCAGAAGAGACGTTTAGGTTTGATTAAAAAAAGCTCTGATAAATTATTCTCGCAGGTATATATGTTGGAGGAGTGCAGTCTAGTACGGGTAGCTGTCTGGGAAAGCCAGCCCCTGGATGCACTGCTCCCCTCCCTCAGCGAGGTATGGACCCTCCTCCTCGAAGCTGGGCACGGGGAAGCTGTCCTCCTCGCTGGGAGGTAGGATGGCGTCTGGGTCGGCCTTCAGGCTCAGTCTCTGGTTGTCTGGGAAAGCCATGGAGAAGAGCGCCTCAGGGTTGCATACGAATTTGTAGACATACCTCTCCCCGGCCACCTGTAGAACAAGGGGAGAGAGGGAAAGATCTTGAGTATGTCCTTATTAAGGATCACGTTAGGATAATAGGGCTACACAATAGTGACAATGCAAGTAAGGCGAATTAACTTGAACTCTTTCACATTTTAGACGTGTTCTTTGTGTTTTCATGGCATTTAACAGGGTATCATGGGGACCAGGAATAAGGTGGCTATATCGCAGTAAACTGAAATATGGCCTGTAGGGTTATATTCTTAACTGGCAGTAATGTCACAATGAATATCAGGCGATGTTGTGGGGTAACCAGTGTAACAAGTAATGTAACTAATTACTCTTGACATTACTTTTTTCAATCCCAACACTAGTCTGAGGAATCTCCTACCCTGCATATGAGTCAACCAAAGATAAGGTCCAGTCCCAAAGGTTGAGATTCTCTAGCCCCACCATCAGGCCAAATGTCATTATTACAACTAATCAGTCAATGATCCTGTAGAATGTGAAGTGTGAGATTATTACCCTCATGTACTATAGACAGTGTATTATTTCCTTGGTGGGCTCTTGTGTGATTTTTGTGACGTGCAGAAAAAGTTAAAAAGTTGATACGTCCATAATAGCAGATGATACAATTCCAAATGTAAAAAGGAAAACACACACTTCATAACACGTGTAACCAAATATAAAGAGTAGAGTGGAGAAGTGAAAGATGACCTGCCTTTACCTTCTGCATGATGCCCTTCTCATAGTAGTATCTCAGTGAGCGGCTCAGCTTGTCATAGTTCATGGCTGGTCGATTCTTTTGGATCCCCCAGAGTCGGGCCACCTGGACACAAGGCAGGAGATAAAAAACATCAATAAAACAACTGGATTGATGCTCAGGTTTGTCTTTGTTACATTAACCAGATAATGATTTCCGCCTCTGATACAATACTGAACAATCCATAAAGCCTACAGCTAAAATCTGCTTGCTAACTGGATTAACGTATATTTTATCTGTTCATAAAACATAGGCAAGGATTCATCTATCCACCCGTACCATTTTGTCCTCACTCATTTAGTAAAGTCTTGTGACTCCCAACATTTTGCATTTTAATTACGTATTAAATTACATTTTCTATTCAGCATTCACTAGTTTGTATTTTTATTTTTTAAATGAAGCCTTTTTAAATGGAGCTGTGTTGTTGGCCGATGACTGACCTCTTCAGGGTCGATGAGTTTAAACTCCATGTTCCGTCCCGTCCAGACGATCAGGTGTGCGTTGGCCGGGTTGTCCAACAGTGTGAGCAGGAACTGCCAGAGCTGCAGGGAGCCCCGGCGCTGGTACGGCAAACCCTCCTGCTTCACTTTACCTGCATACACAGTCAAATAGGACACAATGAGTATGGCTCAATCCCATTTCAAATGTTTATCCCTAACCCCTCATTTTCAAATGCCCCTTTGCCCCTAAGCGGAGAGTGAAACCTCACTCTGTGAAATCGGCCAACTGCCTTCAAAAACCTCATACGTCATCTGTTATCATCTTCTTAAACAGAAGGGACAGACATTTCCAATATGGCATCTTCAGCTGTGGTGATTTCTCTTACGTAAATGTGATTATGGTATAACCAGGCACTATCTCAGTGCCATTTGCCATTTATCTATAGAGACAGAAAAGCATGGATGCTCACAATTTGTTTACTACTTCACGCTATCAAGACTTTGCTGCTGGACTTCAGTTACATTTTGGCCCTCATACATCATCAAAATGCAGGACCATCATGCATAACTCTACCGAGATATCAGGAAACTTGTTTGAGAGAAATGACCAAAATACATTGAAATGACAGCGTTCTCATTATCTTCAGTTTGAAGGGTGCCTCTGAAAAAGCTCAGTTTGGAGGGCCATGTAGCCCTAAAACTTCTCCCTACCCTACTATACCAACAACAACTGGAACACACCTGGGCATAACAACACATCTTTCACAAGGGTTCAGAGCAGAGGGAAAAGTCTATGAGTTTTAACGAGAAAATCTTTTTAGAGCTATGGAGTATTCAACCATCCATCTTTGCTCACTACAGGTTGGGATTTCTTTTTAAAATGCAAACATGAAATTATCAGTTGTTTTATGGGCACTGGCTATGAGAAGCAAGTCATTTTTAGTTCAAATTCACACTGGCCAATGTCACAGTCTTACCTTCCAGTCTTTCTGGCACAACACAAGTGTCATCATAGTACAAATGTGGCTCATGACCAAACCCTGTGGGGCAAAAATATATATATATGTATATATAAATGTATAATACATATAAGTCCAGATTTTCTTTTGGCTGAGAAACAGACTCAGACACCATGGCAAAAACTTATTTCATAGCAAACAGAAACAAACACAAACTCACCAACATTGTTCTTCTGGTACAAAACTGAAGACTTTCCAAATGATGACGACTGGCAGGTTTGAACATCTAGACAACACAAGACAAGTCATCATAAGCAAATTGAAAGCCAACTGGAAGTCTTTGGAGTCTCTGAATGCCCACCACTAAATGTATATAGGTTATTCCATACCAACTCACCTAGTGCCTCCCAGTTCCTGTCATGGATTGTCTTGAAAATAATTATTTTGAAACTTCACGAGACCTGGCAAAATCCTATAGCTGTACTCCAAATAAATAGAATGAGTTCTGGATTTTGGGTGAGTTGGCATGGAATGACCCATATGCCATTGAATCGTTTTCCAAAATGTAGCAGATAACCAACACACCTGAGTCGAAGCCAAAGTCTCTTGGCTCTTGTTTGATTGGGACATGGTTGAAGGCAGTTTGGGGCGGGGCCACACCTGGACCGGGTGGTCCTGGTTCTGGGTATCGCGGATCCACCAGATCCTGTTTGAAACCTCGGGGGCCGTGGGGAACCAGGGGCTCTGAAAGGTGGCGCTGGTACGGCGGTCGTCCATCACAGCTCAAGGGTTGGTACGGTCTGTTCACCGTTTTCTCCTGATGAGGGAAAGACACACAGGGCTCCGACAGCTGCCGCTGAAACCTGACATGTGGAAGAACACAAGTTGAGGGTTTGAAGTGACTTGGTTTCAGTTAAAACATATAACAAAAAGGTATGAGTCAGAACTCACCTTGGTTCTGAGCTGAAAGGTGCACTGGGGCAGCTGATGGAGGGACGTGGCAGAGCAAAGTGCTGGCTTTGGTTGGCCTGTGGGAGGTTGTGGTGATGGGAGGGGCTCAGGGCTGGAATGTGGCTTGGGGTGCAGTTATTGGTCAGCTGAGGGGCAGGAGGTTGCAACTGCCTCTTCACGGGTTGAGGTCCAGTAGGATGGGTGGAGCCACACGGTACTGGTGTCGAGGCTGGATTCAGAGCTTTAAGCCCAGCTGGCTTGGTGTCACAGGCACTGAGGAGAGGAAACAAGAAGGAAATGTCAGGTTTCTGTATTAAATGCCTCACCCATAATTTTATTGTGACTGATACATATGTGTTATATAAAGCACTTGTCTAAAAACATTGATTTTTGTACCTGTAACTATAAAGGCACATGTCAGCTTGGAGCTTTCTGCAGGGAGACAGCTCTTTAGATGGACTGGACTCTCGCTTCACTTTGCTGATAGGCAGTCCATGAAGCATCACTGCAAACACAGACAGACAGACACACAAATAATCATCATTCTGTTCTAAAGATGTGTTCCCTGACATTAGATTTTAGGTGTACAGAAGACTTTTTTCCAACACTTTTTTCTAATCTGAAGCTAATTTAAAGTCTGTATGTTTAGAATTTGTTTGAGAGTGGTAACGTCATCTGTAAATGGCTTATATGAGGATTTCCAATCAGGTTTTAGATTGCATCATATAACCAAAACAGCACTGGATAAGTTGGTCCTCCTAATTGCAACTGACAAGGGACTTGTCTCTATGCTAGTCTTGTTACGTCTCAGTGCTGCATTTGACACCTTTAGGGAATATCATTAGAAAATACCCCATTCATTTTCATCGTTATACAGATGATACACCATTATACTTATCCATTAAGCCAGATGACACTAATCAGTCAGCCAAACTTCAGACATGTCTTAAAGACATAAAAACCTGGATGACCAGCAATTTTGCTGGCAACTCTGCTAATGAACTCATTATCTAATGATATAGCTACTCTGGACAGCAATACTCTGGTGTCCAGAACCACGGTAAGGAATCTGGGAGTTATCTTCGATCAGAATTGGTCCTTTAACTCCCACATAAAGTCACCTATGAAACATTGCAAAAATCAGGAACATATTGTCTCAAAAAGATGCAGAGGGATTTGTCCATGCTTTTGTTACTTCAAGGCTGGATTATTGCACTTCCATTTTATGCCCCAGTAAGTCTCTAAAGACTCTTCAGCTGATCCAGAATGCTGCTGCGCATGTACTGACAAGAACTAATATTAGAGATCATATTTCTCCCTTATTAGCCTCTCAGCCCTGGCTTCCTGTAAAATCAAGAATATAATTTAAAATCCTCCACCTCACATACAAAGCCCTTAATGACCAGGCACTGCATCTTAAAGAACTCATACTACCCAATTACCCCACTAGAACACTGTGATCCCAGGATGCAGGGTTAATTGTGGTTCCTAAAGTCTCAAAAGTAGAATGGGAGGTAGAGCCTTTAGCTATCAAGCTCCTCTCCTTTAGAACCATCTTCCAGTGTCGGTTCGGGAGGCAGACACTCTCTCTTCATTTAAGAGTAGGCTTAAAATTTGCTTCCCGACACTCAACAGAGAAAATGTCTATTCTGTATGAGGAGTGATACTTATACCCCTTTCAGACAAAAAACCCCACTAACACCTGCTAACATCTGGCACTTGTGTTTATTGTGAATGAGTACGATCAGTATCAAATGACTTTGCAGTGGTCACGGGTCTTTATTGGCTCCAGCTCCAACAGGCAGTAATGGCAATACATGACCGGGTGGACATGCCAATTTTCGCCCCTGTCAGGAGCAACACGGAGGCTCCATTGTCTGAACCAGAGCAGCAAACTTGTCAATGCTGTGCACTAGAGGTAGGCTCCTTCCATTTTTACCCTTCACAATAAGAGTCATGGATAAATGCTTATCATTGGAAACTTCACTGTTAGAAAGCCTGTCCAGGCCCCCGGCAGATGACTGCAGTGCTGCTCTTTGATGACTGTTCAGAGGGACAGCTGACTCCTTCCTTCCTTATTACTGTCCTGTTTGTGCGTTCGTGAGGATTATGTGAATACTGTACATAATGAGCCTGTTAAGGATCATTGTAGAACGGATGTATGATGTGGTTAAACTTTATAGCTTTATCAGTTTAGATTGTAGAGTTGTAACTCGCTCTAATGTGCAAGCCTTTCCTTCCGCAGTTATCCAACAGTTCACTCGTATATTGTATAACTCGGGTAATCATTTATAACTCCTCTAATATGTTATCATTTCAGTTCAACAGCCTGTGATCTGCTCTGAGTGTCTGCATGTTCAAGTTCACTGTTATATTATAGGCTAATTCTGACGTGAATCTCCATTTCTATATACTCTGTGTATAGACTTAATTTCCTTGTGCTTTACTGCCTCATGTATGTTCTAGTAGCAGCTAAGGTTAATATTGTGCATTGGAGGATTATGGCTAGTCAAGTTAGTGGTTTATTAACCATTGTTGGTTAATACAATATTTGTGATTATCATTATATTACAGCCTATCCCTATATTGCAACCTATATTGATGGTCCTAACTGTATTTTTTCCTTTTATTTCTCATAGAACACAAACACAAGCTCAAACCTACACACAGACTCAAGATAAATACAGTCTACACCCAGTGTGCAGCAATTGAGAAATAAAGCCTCTTGAACATACAAGTGTGTGTGTATGCTGTCAATTATTATTGAAAATCAGAATCGGCAGGTCAGACTATAAAAAGTTTTTAAAACTCGGAATCAGCTAAGGAAATTGCAATTGGTGCATCTCTAGCCCTGACACACCACAAAGACTGCTCAGGAATGGCCTGAGGAACCTGACAAAGAGCTCGAGGCCTACAAAGTTCCCAGATCCGAAGCAGGTCAAGCATCCGTGGGATGTACACGAACAAGTCTGATCCATGGAGGCCCCACCTCACAACCCACAGGAGTCGAAGGATCTGCCACCAGATGCCACAGGACACCACCAGAGGTCCTGTGTCCATGCATCGATGGGTCAGAACCAATACTGATCCATTGCAGCGCCTCCATTCATCAGACTTGTTCCAGCACATTCCAATGATGCTTGATTGGATTGGGATCTGGGAAATCAGGAGGCCAGGTCAACACCTTGAGTTCTTTGCCGTGTTCTTCGGACCATTCCTGAACAGTTTATGCAGTGTGGCGGGGCGCATCGTCCTGCTGGGGGTGGCACTGCCATCAGGAAGTGCCATTGCCATGAGGGGGTGTGCTTAATCTACATCAATGTTATTTGATTCACCTCTTAGTCCTTTCAATGTTTTAGCTGATCAATGTGTAAAAAAAGCTGTTTTTTGAGTCTTATTCCCAGCTCGTCAAATACTGACGCTTTGGTTTTCCCAACTTGGCAAGTACTGACGCTTTGAGATGGCGTCTGACCCAACCTATGATCCCGAAGCGTATATATAGCAGCAGGACGGTGTATATGGAATAAAGTCAAAATAAACTACACTGTGTTCATCACAACGAGGGCTATGAAAATACCTGGATTGCCAACCGAGCCTGCTAACTTCTGGTTTAACGCCCGGCTAATTTGAACGGGGATAAAATAATTTAATCGTGCGGCTCTTCTAGACTTTCCAAATGTTATTGGACCGAATGGCTCTAATTATGATAGTGAAATGAGTCATTCTGTGGGGGTTTGATACGCTCAAAATAATTTATCTACCGTTTTACAGACGCTTCTTTCACAATGGGTTGTTTTCTCTTCTGTTACAACTGTTTCCTGCGCAATCCTGACGTAGGATATACTGTATCAGGCCTTGGCAACACAATAATTGTTAGGGGGAATTCATTGTTGGTGTTGGCCTTTTTTTATGGGATTTATTTATATACTGTTGAAAACATTCATTATGAGATCAAGGCATAAATAAAGAATGTATATTATCCCCTGAGCGCACTCTATAAATATTAGAAAAGAAAAAGATACTTACAGCTGTTGGACTGGAAATCTGGGACAAACTGCTCATCATCAGGAACCTGAGCTGTTACAGGGGAAAAGACAGGATATTAAAAGACTCTTCCCATCAAATTTTCACCCTTGGATATCCTGAGACAGTAAATCAGTGAATGTTAAATTCCCTGTGGAAAGGCATGACCACACTGAAGTGTATACAGTGTGTTTTTTTATTACATGTGGTTTCCTGATCTCACCTTCTGCGATCCATATCTCCTGGAGCTGGCTCAGATCTTGAAAGAGCTCTGCAAGACAGTTATGAAATCAGATTTAATGAAATTAGACAGTTATGAAATTCGAATTAAATAGGCGTACTGAGATCTAATATGTATTAACATTGCTTTCCAAAGTGAAATAATGTGATACTTTAACAGAATTACCACGTTAACGTTCAGACTCTAATTTATGTTTTCTTCTATCTGGCAATCTCCTGCTCACTTTTTATCAAGCAAATTGTAGCATTTGCTGTGGACATCAATGTTTCATACAAATACAAAATTCAGAAAATAAGTAGAATGGACCCTCTTTACAGGAAACATTTTGACTGTCAAAGCAGGAAAAGCACAGGTGGAATTTATAACATTAATGATGGTTGTGTTAGGTGGGCTATTTTCATGTCTGTAGTATTGTGCATGCTCACTCACTGGCATGTCTTGTTAGAACACTTAATAGAATGGAGCCATTGTTAATGTTAGTTGTCAAACCTGTGCTTTTCCTCCTTTTACAAGTCAAAACGTCTGTTGTGAAAAGAGCTGTCATGGATCAGGTCCAACAGTCAACAGTCCATTTTATTTGTATTTATACAGCCCAATATCAAAAGCTGTCTGCCTCAAAGATACCATGATGAGCTTACCTTCTGTGTCCTGAGCCAGCTCTGTGTCCATGAACTTCCTCTTCCTCTCACTGAGACATCTCTCTGCTTCTCCTATGTGACATTTCTAAAAGTTCAACAATAAACCTGTTTAGTGAACATAAATTGTGAAACCGAAATGTAATCAATCCTTGGTCGCCCTCTTACACAGGTCGCTTAATGTACGAAATTGTTGTTGAATTGTTTCAAACTCACACTCTCAGGGACCCCGAAAGGGACCTGCTGATCATAAAAGCCATCCATGTTGCAGGAGTCTTCACCCTGGAATAAAGAGGGGTGGGACGACAGATTAGGAAAACCTTTCTCCTTACCTCCATGACCTCACAGCAGGGATGGTGACACGAGTATGAGACTTGGACTAAAATCGCACTTAAGTTGCCTCGCACAGAGACCTGAGTCTTGACTTGGAATTGCACTCAAAAGCCTTGAGACTCGACCTCGCGCTCTGGGACTCGTGAACAATCTTTGTTTTCAGTCTGGCGAGCTATCCCTCCCTCCAGTTTCACAAGCACGCGGCCACAGATGATGACTTATACCGCAGCTCAAAACAACACCACAGCTAGCACACCGGCAGCTGCTGTGTCATTTGTCATCACCTTTGGCTATGAAGACTTCACACAAGGGCTAAACAAAAGACTCGCCAAATGGAACGTCTGCAGAATCAAAATAAAGAGCGCTACATCGACTACATACAACTTTATCAGGCACATGAAAACACACCTGAATAGGTCAGTTAGTCAATTGTGACAGTTAGCATCTATGGACAGTTAGCAAACATGTTTAGCTCTAAAGGAAAGCTTTCATTGTGTGTTTTTTCATATTGAAATATGATAAGCCTGTTTAAAGTGATCATATACCAAAAAATGATCAATACTAATACAGTATGCTAATAGATAAAGGAGTGATAATAACACAGTTCCTTAGATATAGTTATACAGTGTTCTCAGCAGACTGGCTGACATCCAGCAAATGATAGAATTCTCATTACAGCCATAAAAGACTTGAGACTAGACTCTGACTTGCACCTCAGAGGCTTGAGACTTGACTTGGACTTGCAAAAAAAGACTTGTGAGTATCTCTGCCCTGCAGTAGTGTTGACAGTGGCCATATAAGCTCTGTTGTCAATGACAGCCTAATGCAACCTCCTTCAAGTTAAATCTGACGTGCATGCAAGCTGCAGGTGGAACAAGTCTTCCAGGACCTTTAAATAGAGGATGCTATAATGCTAGTTTGCTAGATGCTAATTTTAAGGAGAAAAAAGTACTGTGGAGGCACTGTCAACTTTGCCGTCCAACTCAGAGAGAGGTGTGTGCTGCAGAGTCAATAAATGCCTCGTCTTAAAGCTGCCATGTCAAAACAATATTATTGTAGATTACAAGAAACGTGTAAGGCACTGCAGATGGATAAATGTTGTTTCTGAATGAAAGGGGAGTTTACATGATGACAGCTGCATCTTAATCGAATCAATAGTGAGGCCAGTGAAGATTCACACCTCTACTAATAATTAATGCACTTAAAGTAAATCTTTGTTGTAGTGTCTCAAAAATGGAGAAACAGGTGTTGGTATAGTTGGACATTTTGGTATACAATAACAACAACAACAATAATAATAATAATAATAATAATAATAATAATAATAATAACATGATACATTATATAACAATAATATCTATAGTCAAATTATAGTTATGATTTTTGTTTCATTTTTGATTTACTGAAAGGAGCATGCTATGCTATGTTTTGAATATTTTGTATACTACATTACATCAACCCTATAGAGTGCTGCAGGACTGAGTCCTTAAACCCAGAAATAAGTTTGTATTTTGGCATTAGATTAGATAGATGTATCTGTTCATGGTAAAGTGTGTGTATATTATAGTGTAATAAGAAGCTTAGTGGCAACATTAAAGTCATGCAACCGCAATGTAGTTAATTTATAGCCTAGCCTTAGCTTTTCACTTCTGGCGAATGCATTCACACTTCAAAACTATGAGAGTGTGTTTTCAGATTTTTTTTGTTTTTCATCTTAAAGCAGCTACATTCATGTTGAATCTAGTGGCCCCTGTGGACAAAGGCGGTATGAGCACCACTGCCTGCTGTGGTAAAGATGTTGATCTGACAATAGTGGACAGATTTTTAAGACAAATCTTTCTTTTTTAAACACAGCTGTTTACTGGATGCATAGCAATGAGCTAATGTATGTATTTGTGGCTATGTAAAATTAATTACTGTAATGACAATGACACACCTTTGTTTTAGTGTTGTACCCTACAGACAGACTACAGAGCAGCTTCTTCTCTGAGGCTGTGAGACTCCTCAATACATCCTCAGCACACCGCCATAAAAAATACATTACATTTTTACGACTTATTCGACTTGGTGACAAGATTTAATACTAATAATAATAATAGCCCAACGACATAGCCAATCTTCTCGTTGATGGTCTCTTTTTTTTGCAAATGTAGTTCATATGGAGGCATCAGTATTAAACTGAGACTCCTTCATAACCAGTTTGAAATTGAAAAGTTAGTCATGTTAAAAACCTTCTGAGATGATACTAACATGGGTTAAAATGTTGGTAACACTGTTTAAGTCCTTTAAATTCATCTACTACATCTACTTATTCCTGCTCAGTCAATCAAACTAAATTCACTGCACTAGGAGGACAGGGACAAACTGATGGTCTTATGTTAAATGACATTAAGAAGGTCTCTCATGACATTAACATAGGAAAGTCAAATTCAGGTTTGCTTTTCTTGAAGTCAGTAGGCTTCCGTAGGTAAACAACACCTCCACTACAACTGCTCTTGCAACTGATATCCAATTGATATCTGGTCAGTTTACTCACAACACCAACACAAATTAAATCATACATCCTGCCTGGGTCCTTCCCCGTGGTGTTTTCAACCAATAAATCAGAACACGTCAATAAAAACGACTGGGTAGTGGAGCTCGGCCTGCCGCACAGGAGGCACAGCACGTCTGCGGGGCTCTGCTTGTTTTTCTCAATGAAGTGTAACTTGATCCCGGCGGGTGGGGGCAGCTCACCGTTGACACATTAGCCAACAGAGCACCCAGAACAGATTTACGACGCTAACAGGCCCTACGGGCAGCTGCTGCAGACGGAAACGCGGCTATGCACAGCGGACAGATGCGGGGACATTGGACGAAACGTTCCCTTTGATTTTCAGAAAATGGCGTTCGCCTCTCGGTCCGTAACCGCTCTCCTCAGTGGCCGCAGCGGACCGCGACGATGCGGTTTATGTAACAAAGCACAGGAAAAGCCAGCCCACGCATGTCCGCTACTTTATAACATGATAGAATATTAATGGAGGACTCACTTGACAGGTGAAGTTTCTTGGCAGTGTGTAAAAACGAGCTCGTCGGAGATGTCTTCCCCTACATCGCCTGCACCTCCTCGACTCAAACCCGACTGTGGATTTTTCTCAATGAACAGCTTTGATCACAGGAGCCGTGTCGAGCCCCCTGCCGCCGCTGCCATTGGCTGGAACGCAGCGTCAGTCAAAGGGCGAGCCAATCGTCTTCGAGACTGGGCCGTCGTCCGTGCCTTGTGTTTTTAATGAATGGCTGTGTTTCATTCATGGATCCACAGAGCTCTTAAACGGCCAGAGCCACCATTCCGGTTAATGATTAAGTCAATAGGTGGATAAATAAATAAATACATCCAAATTAACTAAATGTATGACTCAATGAAATAATCATAAAAATATAAATAACACATTTTAAAGGCTCAGATAACATATTATTAATATTGACTTCATTCTATTCTCTTATTTTCTTCAATAATACACCATAAAATAATATAATAGTACATATATTTATGAATTATACCATTTATTCATGAAAACCACTGTTACATTTAAATCATAGATTTTCAAATATGTACTTGTAGTAAGATTTGGCTTAGTAAAATAATAATGAGCACTATGACGTCATTAAATGAAGAGAATGCTTCTAATGCAAAATACATTTTTCATTCCTTAACCTCCTTAGATTGTGCTATTGTCATTTAACAACTACACTGAGTGTAGTTATGTAGTATGTCCACTACTACTGCTATTTTTTTATAATAATATTTCTTCTTCTTATCTAAACTCATAATAAATAAGACTTATTAGTTAATTAATCAATTAGCCAAACATTAGAAAATTAATCAACAGTTATTTTGATAATGGATTAATATTTAGGTCATTTATCAAGCAAAAAGCAAAAAAAAACAACAAAAAAAAAACAAAAAAACTCTCTAGAAGACATATTAAGTTCCAACCAGTTTCACATATAATATTGCTCTTGTTATGTGAATTTCATGGGAATATGTCCTCTTTGGAACATTAGACCTTGTTTCCCTGTGGTCTGAACGATTAACTAATTCTTAATCTGATGTCATGAGTTGGGCTTTTCTGTAACTTTTGGTTGAGATGTAATATCTTAGTTTTATTTTTCTAGACATGGCCATCTTCGAGAGTGTATTTCTTTTATTTTCTCCCCACAAGTAATTCTTCATCATATGGTCATCTAATGTTATATTTTGTCTTTATCAGCTTCTTCATAGCCTAGAAGGACAGGCTCTTGAAGACACTCTAACCAACTTTTGTATCATAGTTATACATTTAGTTATACGTTATTCATTTCTATTGTGAACATGCACATTTTGATTGCTATATGAATCATTTTTTCCTATTGTGATGTTTTTAAAAAATGGTGTAATGTTTTTTGTCGGCCCACAGTACCATGTAGTCAGCCTACATATTTCTACTGTCTGATTCAGGAATGTTTTTAATCAGTAACGTGATGTTATTTGCCCAGGTGTGTTTGATAGGGTTTTGATTGATGGCTGTCTGCAATGTGACCTGATTGGTCCACATGGGTCTACAAACCTTTTTTAAGATGGTCTCCCCCTTTGTTTTGTAAGATAACCTGACGAGTACCGAAATGTCATTATTAAAATTCCTTGCAAGTGTGCGGGAGTTTTTTTTCCTGATTTTGTCTTTCTGCCTTTTTAAAATGTGATATTTTCTTTTTTGTTATGACGGGGAGACCAAAAGTAGTGCTGTAACTCTGCTACCAAACACCATCTGACATCACCATGTGGTGTTTTTCCTAGAACGTCATAATTAGAGTTTCAGAACCATCTTTGCAGCAGACTAATCACGTTTTTGTGATGTCATATCTTTGTGACTTGTGTTGGTGTTGTCCCTGGATGGACTGTGTTTCCAACCTAAGAAAAAGTGATGTCCACATCTGGAATAAGCTGTCGTGGCTGAATGATTTATGTATAGGACTCACACTCAACAGACTGGGTTCTTTTTTCCTTTTTTGAAACATATTGTTATACTTTTAAGTGCTGTATCGTAGGCAACTGGACTTGTTTCAGTTTCTTGAAGATGTTTCACCTCTCATCCAAGAGGCTTCTTCAGTTAAGAAGCCTCTTGGATGAGAATATCCCCTTTCACAATGTTAAATGTGCGTTTGAAAGGATAACTAACTCCCATGTGTTTTTTTTCCAGTCTTTTTCCAGAGTTAGCGTTCCAAAGCTTTGACTTTACAAACACATGATTGGTCAGTTGCAATGATGGTCCTGGACCAACATTAATCGTGATGTTCTAGGAACAACACCAGCACAGCGATATCAGATGACCAATGAGAGACCCTCATTCAGGCCACAAGCTGAAACGCGTCAGTCTGTTAAAGTTGTTCCATATGCTACAAGTGTCGCTGGAGCTTTTTGGCCTTTTTGTTGCGGTGTAGAAATACTGTACCACCTCTCCTGAGACACGACCGCAGTTCAGTGACTGTAATGCGTTTGATAGATTTAATGGAGGATCACACATGACTGCTTCAGAGTCCATTCATCTCACTGGGTGGTAGAGCAGTTTGTCCACTTTTAATTCCACTTTGATCTCTTTCCACTTCATTACCAGTTACTGCACTGAGATCACAGAGTGTCACGTGATCTATTCCTTTATAGGCCAGAAGGGAAGTTTTCATACAGTACCTCTTTGATACAGTATTTCAAGTGACAGGCCACACAGCCACATACACTTGGCCCACATTAATTGATGAATTACAGTTCAGAGGTGGTCCAGAACTGGTAGCCAGAGCATGGGTTACCATGACATAAGCCTGGGTTCTGGGCCAGAATAGGGCCGGCTATAGTTGGCTGAACGGAGGCCCACGTCATGGGCATCCATGTTCTGGCCCACAATTCATTGCTGTATCGGGGCCAGGGGTATGTGGCTATGTGGCCTGTCACTGGGCCGGACCAACTTTGCTATTGTATCTCTATGCTGTCTTGAAAATTGCCTGAAAGTGCATGGTGCAACACTGACTAAATAAAGAGTTGATTACCATTTCACTCACCCTTATGTTCTTCTTTGTCTTAACACACAGAAACCTGCCCACCATACAAGCTAAATAATATTGCTAACACATGCTAAACAAAATTTAAAACATTTTCAGAAACTGGTTAGTTTGCGAAAAATGTGACAATGCTTCCAGAGCAACAGCGATGTATTTAAAAAATTCATAGATGGAGCATTTGTCTAATAAGGTGCGAGGAAAGCTTAATGTAGATTTTCACAATACAAAGAAGCATCTTTGAGTTGGTTAATTAAAAGACAACCAATTAAATAAAACACTTATTTCTTGTCTTAAACAATAATTTAAAACATTGAGACAAGACATTGGTAATTATTGCTTCTCAAAGTGTAAATCCCGCCTTACAGTATATGAGTCGTGACTGACTGACTTGTTCAGGCGGATGTTTTTTTGTTTGTGTTTTTTTTTTACAGTGCGCACTGATTGTTTGTGTTCTACTTAGAAACTGCTCGATCAGCGTTGGGGGATGCCAGAGCAGTTTTGTGCGTGATAAAAGTTCCAGTTCACACATGAGCTGAGCTCAGCAGCTCTGTTACTTATTTGCAGCCTCTCCTGTTTGCTCGGCAATCACGTGCCGACTACTGTGTTCCTAATGCAACAATGGTTTTTATTATTCTGTTCTGGCAGGTCGACAAGCAGTGATATCAAACACATCCGGTGTCAGGAAATGAACAGTGCAGTCTTATCGTTTCTTATCAGATGTGTCTGCAGATGGTGTTTATGATATTTTTTTAATTGTAGGTCTGTTATCTTGTTCTTTTTTTTAAAATCACAGTGCTAACTATGATTTATCATCTTTTCCTTTGGCTTTTTTTGGTAACAATTATGTATTGCAAGGTTTTACACAGCAATATTGGAAAGTTACAATGCATGGTGTGAACAAGTGATAAGGCAGAAGAAGAAAGGGAAAACCAAATGCATAAAGACGGGTAAAAATTGATATATGATATCTTTTAGGGATAAATGATACAGATACATACTACGCATTGAATTAAGCTACAAAGCTACTGTAGGATTATTGGATGATATATCTTAATTTAACAGACACAAACACATTACTTTTACTCAAAGTTATAATATTGACAATTAAAACTAAGCCATATTTATTGACTGAATATCTTTTTTTATCTACTTCTGGATTACCTGAAATAGAGCTACTACCACCCCAGCCACAGTCTGTTCACCCTGCTGCTGTCCGGCAAAAGATACAGAGGTATCCACCTGACTACAGAGCAGCTTCTTTCCTCAGGCCGCACTGCTCCTGAACTCATCCTCAACACTCCACCATGAATAGTTTATTTTTCTGATTTGATCATTATTTATTAATTAGTTTTTGAATACTTTTTGTCTTTTGTGTGTATGTAGCCTAGGGAATTACAGCAGTGGTCCCATTAAAAAAGGTTTGCATTGCATAATGACTATTGAATGTTGAATACAATAAAGATTGTATGACAGCTCTTGTGACCTGCCCTGTGTAACACTGCTTTAGCACCACTAGATGGCTCTTATGCCTACATCTTGCATCCTTTGTATCCTGACAGTTAAATGACTCTTGTACTCATGGAAATAATTTTTTTAAAATTAATATTAATTACATTTTCATGACTTTTTCCTCAAATGTTTCCTTGTCTTTTCATACTTTATGACTGTTTGACACAATTATGACCACCAGCTCTATGCAGCACAGACACTTGCCCTCCCTGATTGTTACTAAGTTAGTAACAACTTAATTAGATGTGTTTTAATAGAAAAGAATAGAATAGAATAGAATAGATATACTTTATTGATCTCAAGCTGGGAAATTAAGGTGTAGCAGCAGCATTACACACAGAGACGAATGACAACACAGTGAAATAAAAAGAACAACCTAGACATATTAACATAGCAAAATAAAATGTAAAATAAAAAGAACAACCTAGACATATTAACATAGCAATATAAAATGTAAAATAAAAGAACAACCTAGACATAAAAACA
Source organism: Pagrus major (assembly GCF_040436345.1). Taxonomy (NCBI): domain Eukaryota; kingdom Metazoa; phylum Chordata; class Actinopteri; order Spariformes; family Sparidae; genus Pagrus; species Pagrus major. Next base: position 6,127,056 of record NC_133238.1, read on the forward strand.
TATTAACATAGCAATATAAAATGTAATATAAAAAATGTATATATATAATAAATATGTATAAAAATGTATTAATGAGCAGTGTTGATGTATACACAAGCAGTATTAATTGTAGTGCAAAATAAAATATAAGGTGCAGTGAACAGATGAGGTGCAGAACAGTGTAAAAACATATAAAGTGCGTAGAGACTATATGTTATGACCAGAGTTTTAGCTGTTATTATACAGTGTGATGGCATGTGGCAGGAAAGATTTCCTGTATCTGTCCCTTCGACAGCGGAGCTGAAGCAGCCTGTGAGAGAAGGTACTCCGCTGTCTGTCTACTGTGTGATGGAGAGGGTGCTGATCATTGTCCATGATGGATAAAAGTTTCTTCAGCGTTCTCCTCTCCACCACGGTCTCAAAAAAGTCCAACCTGAGACCAAGTACAGAGCCAGCCTTCTTGATGATTTTATCAAGTATGTTAGTGTCGCTGGCTCTGATGCTGCTGCCCTAACACACAGCAGCAAAGAAAATTGCTCCGGCAACAACAGACTGGTAGAAGATCTCCAACATCTTGCTGCACACGTTGAAGGCTCTCAGCTTCCTCAGGAAATAGAGTCTGCTCATCCCCTTCTTGTACACAGCCTCGGTATTAGTTTTCCAGTCCAGTCTGTTGTCAATCACCACTCCCAGGTACTTGTAGTCGTCCACCTCTTCCACCACCTCCCCCCTGATCCGTAGTGGCTGTGAAGGCATCTTCTTCGTCCTGAAGTCAATCACCATCTCTCTGGTCTTGTTGACATTCAGCCTCAGGTGATTCTGTTCGGACCGCTCAACAAAGTTGTCTACCAGTGTCCTGTACTCCCCCTCCTCTCCCTCTCTTACACACCCGACAACAGCTGAGTCGTCAGAAAACTTCTGCAGGTAACACGACTCAGAGTTGTACTGAAAGTCAGTGGTGTATAAGGTGAAGAGGAAGGGAGAAAGCACAGTTCCCTGTGGAGCTCCTGTATCACTGACCACCACATCAGACAGGACACTGCCCAGACGGACAAACTGTGGCCTGCCTGTCAAGTAATCAGTAATCTAGGAGATCCATGCGTCGTCAACACCCACCACCTGCAGCTTCTCACCCAGTAGCAGAGGTTGAATGGTGTTGAAAGCACTGGAGAAATCAAAGAATGTGATCCTCGCAGTGCCTCCTCCACCATCCAGATGCATATGGGCTCGTTGCAGCAGGTAGATGACAGCATCATTGACTCCTAAATGGGGCTGATAGGCAAATTGCAAAGGGTCAGGACCTTCATCACATGAGATGTGAGGGCGACTGGTCTGTAGTCTGCCGGGTCGGATGGTCTCGACTTCTTGGGGACTGGAACCAAGCAGGATGTCTTCCACAGCATTGGGACTTTCTCCAGACTCAGGCTCAGGTTGTACAGATGTCCCAGTACAAGAGACAGCTGGCTGGCACAGGTCTTCAGGATCCTGGGTGTAATGCCATCAGGTCCTGCAGCCTTTCGCTGGTGTAGTCTTTCCAGCTGCCTCTTTACCTGGCCTGTAGTCACCGTTGGGCGGGGGATGGTGCAGATGTCTTCAGTGGAGGTGGAGGAGGAGGATGTGGGGGACAAGGAGGGGGGGCAGATGGAGAGGTGCTGTACAGGAGAAAGCTGGGCGGTGGGACGAGCCATTTGGGACAGTGTGGGTGTGTGGGGGGCAGGGGGTGTCGGAGGGGTGGCAGGAGGTGAGCTTAACCTGTTAAAAAACTGGTTCAACTGGTTTGCTCTATCCAGGCTCCCTGATGTCTGCCTGTCCTTCCCCTTCATCCCCGTGATGTGCTTCATTCCTGCCCACACATCCCTCACACTGTTCTGTTGGAGTTTGGCCTCCAGCTTCCTTCTGTAGTTGTCCTCGCACGTCCTCAGCATCTCTCGGAGTTCATGCTGCACTCTCCTCTGCTCCTCTCTGTCTCCAGACATGAAAGCCCTCTTCTTCTTGTTAAGAAGTGCCTTCAGGTCACTGGTAATCCAGAGTACATCCCAGTCTGTTGACCCAGAGCAGTCCTGCAGTGTCTCAGCGGCCTCCTGTGTCCACCTCCTCACCATCCTGGTGTGCATGGGCTGCCGTCTAACAAGAGGGACATACCTGGGAGTCATCATGACCAAGTTGTGGTCTGATCTGCCAAGGGGGGAAAGGGCTGTGGCGTCATATGCATCCATGGCATTAGCATACAGGAGATCCAGCGTTTTATTGCCTCTGGTGGGGCATTCAACATATTGGTGATAGTTATTTAAAGTTTTGGCCAGTGAGGCATGATTAAAATCACCTGTAATCACCATAAATGCATCCGGGTGTTCAGTCTGTAGTTTAGCAGCGGCGGAGCTGATGAGGTCACAGGCCACCGCTGCATCAGCTGACGGAGGGATGTAAACAGCCATAACAATGATCGACGTGAATTCCCTCGGTAAATAATATGGATGCAGTGATAAGTGATCAGTTATATTGTGAATCAGGAGAACCTTTGTGTGAAACACCTCTCTGGCTGTTGAGCCATTGATATTCAAGTTATAAATAAAGTCAGTAATAAATGAGTGTCACTTTTCAGTGGTGGACTGACTCAAATACTGTACCTACTGTAGAACAGATGAGATGTGTATTGAGTATGCTACATTATAATTATAGAGAAACATGCTTGATATCCCACTATATCCCATTTGACAGCTGTAGTTACTACTTTTTTATTTATTTATTAATATATTCAAATGAATAACACTCATATGAACTATTTTTCTGATTGAGTTATTTTACCTTTGTTATCGTAAGTACATATTGATGTACTTTTAAAGTACTTGTATTGTTCTATTGCAATTTAATCCTTCCTCCAGCACTGTCAATTGATACACCATCAAGTCTGCAAGTCTGAATGTTAATAAGTAATATATAATGAGGGTCAATGGTTTCACCCTTTCTGGTAACAGCAACAGTTAACTGGTCATCTGTATTTGAAAATCTCAATTTTTAAATACAGATGAAAGTGTGGGCTGCAGCCCCCTGATGGGCTGCGAAGGTACTGCGGGTGGGCTGTCAGAGCTAAGTTTTTTATTTTGTAACTCAAATGTTTAAATATCTACATCAGAAAATCAAAAGTAATGAAACAGATAAAACCAGAGAGTTAAATTTCCTATCACTTAAATCGTCTGACCCATTTTTATCTGGTGTTGTGTTAAAGTCTGTTTCCCATTGAGATGTGTGCCATCTCTGGGTGGCACTGTTGGAAACTTCTAACAGGAGGCAACATTATTCTGACTGTGGAGCAGACTTCAACACAACATCGGAAATGATCTGTTGTCGCCTCAATGACAGGGAAATGTAACTGCATGTTTGCAGGTTTATAAATTGTTACCTGTATGTGGATTGATTATTAATTTGCACTGCAATGCCTTATGTCAATGTTCACCTAGAACTGTTCTGTTTATGAAAATTAAAGAATTTTAGGGATACACTTCATCTTTGTGGTGTGTGCCCCCAGAAAATTCTCAAATTTCTGACTGGGGCCCTATTGGTTGCCTTTCCAGTGTACACAATGTGGGGTCAGGTACCCTCTAAGGTGCACTTTCAATGGACAAAACATGGTAAAGTCCCCTCTCTTCTGTATAAACCATCACAACATTCTGCACCCTGGTGCCACCACCATCAAACATCCTGAGTCTGCCATGGCCTGGCAACGTGGAGGTTGCTCTTATTCATGGCTAACCGATGAATAAAGCATTAGTAAAGGGTTTATTAATAATTTAATTAAGCCATTAATTACATAATAATGTAAGTAATATACAATTTATAAAGACAGCCTTTTTAGGAAGTGCATAAAGATTGACACTATGTTAAGACCTGGCGTCCACATGCGTGGACATCACATTTTGGGTTGTCTATACCATAATACTTAATTCTGCTTAACGGAGCCTGATGTCCACATTCGTGGACACTTACACTGCCATCTAGTGGTGTCAGAAGAGTAAAACTCACTACAGGTGAAATTCAAGATGGCGGGGAGCAACTCAGAGGTGGAAGATTTGTCTGACATCGATGATCCCGTGTGGGATGCTGATTATCAACCCCCACCACAGGAGCCGAGCAGCAATGAGGAGGACAGTAGTGGGGATGAGGACCCCATTCCACAGCCCACTGAGCCCAGCGGGGGACGTAAACGTCGCTGTGGTGAAAATGATGGTTATCGTTCAGAACATGACGTTGCCAGATCATGCACTCCCAGACGTCGCCGTCAGACTCAGCAGGTTGAGGCTGATGGCTCAAATGATGGCCCTGAAGAGCCAACACCAGGACCAAGCTATCAAGGACAGTCCAAGAAAGGACGTGGAATGCACTGGAGGGCTAATCCGTTGACGGCAAACCTAGCCCAGTTTGAGCATGAGGAGGAAACCGAGCAGGACAGAGAAGGCTGTACCCCATTGGACTATGTAGAACAGTATATTGATAAAGATTTGATGAAAATGATTGTAGATTGCTCTAATGCTACGTCACTGGCTAGAAGTGGGGACCTACTCAACACATCTGTTGATGAAATTTATCATTTTTTTGGTGCCTGTATTTTGATGTCCTGCGTCCCATACCCACAAATCAGGATGTATTGGTCCAAAGCCTTACGATTCCCTGCCATCACTGAAAGATTCACACGCGACAGATTCTTCAGACTGAGGCGATCACTAAAAGTGCTCATTGATGATGACGTGCCAGAAGACCTGAGGGAGTGTGACAAATTCTGGAAGGTGAGGCCTTTTCTGGATCGCATTCTGAAAGGCTGCAGGTCTCAGGCTCGACCCAAACGCGTGTCTATAGATGAGCAAATGATCCCATTTACAGGAGCCTGTCCGTGTCGACAATATCTGCCAATGAAGCCAAACCCAGTTGGCATGAAGAACTTTGTTTGCGCTACAGCAGATGACATTGTGCTGGACTTTGACGTATATCAAGGTGCAGATGCATTGCTTGAGCAGGTCGAAGAACCAGAGGGTCTGGGTTTGGCAAGCTTGGTCATCGATCGTCTGTCTCAAACTCTGCATCCTGGTTCAAGAGTGTATTGTGATCGGTTCTTCACAACCATCCAAGGTGTGGAACGAATGATGAAGAAGCAGGTGTACGTGAGTGGTACAGTTATGAAGAATCGGGTCGCTGCAGCAGTGCAGAAGCTACCAACTGACAAAACAATGAAAAAGACCGGAAGAGGTACCTCAGCACAAGTTACCACTGGAGATGGAAAGATGTGCGTAGTGAAGTGGTATGACAATAAACCAGTATTGATGATGTCTGTTGTTCATGGTACACAGCCAGAGGACACCTGCCAGCGATGGGACAAGAAACTGAAACGATATGTGACTATCTCGTGACCAAGTATTATCCGTGAATACAACTCCAAGATGGGTGGGGTTGACTTGGTAGACAGGTACTAGTTTGAAGTAGTAGTAGTAGAAATAACTGTGATGTTCAAAACATGTTCAAAAACATGTTCATATGTGTTATGAATAAATGTAAAAGCAGTCAGGAAAAACACTGCTGTGTTCTGGTTGGAAATAAAGAGTTTTGCACTTTATTACACAATGGTGACTTTATTGTGTTCTATGGAAATTCAGGCTGAGTGTCCCCGTATGTGGACATCATTTTTCTCAAAAACTACATCATGTCAAAAGATGATGCTTAGTTCTTATACTTATCAGGTCCCAATAAGCCCAAATAGCAAAGAGAAATTAAAAATGCATACCAAAAAAGAGCTCAGGTCTTAGGAGGTTAAGCAGGTCAGATGAGTGTTGCTGATGCTTACAAGTACAGAAGTTTATCTGTCTAAGAGTGGCTTGAAATATCAGTAAACTAATGCAGCTATCCAACACACTGTATTTTGTTACTGTTGTGTCTGTGTCTGCACCAGCTGCATAGTGGATTTTGTTGGACGGCTCTGCTATATTTTTTTTCTGCAGTCTCTGGCACAGGCTGTCATCTAAAGAACAATGACTGCTGCTGACGTACCATGAGCCCTTGTTGGTGAAACCTGTGGAACCATTGGTGGGCTTCTGTAGCCTTTTTTGTTACCAGTTAGCTGGCAGATGTTGGCACCCACAGCTCAGCTAACAGAACTATCAGCATCCAGCTCACAGCCAGGCACATGATCATGTCCACAATCAGGCCAAAATCTCTCTCTGACCAGCAGCTTGGATCAAAACAATCTTTGGTACACTAACACTAACACTATGTAATAAACATCAATAATAAACAGTACATTTATAGTGAACTCAACTTTAGGTAATAGGTATTTCACTGTTAACAAATAATGAAATGCTTTGTTAACCATTTGAGCCATTGTATAGGTTTTGAAACATAATTTTAAACTTTATAATGGCCATCTAAATAAACTACACATTACACACACAAAATATTATAAACATCAGTTGCAACTTTACAATACACAATTTCTTAACAAATTGTTTATGAAGCATTTCATTGTTAAACAGTGAAATAACTATTAACTAAGGCTCAATCAACTATAAATTTAACATTTATTAATGGTGGTTATTATAAAGTGTTACAAAGTCTTCTAAAATGTGATCTATTTGTAAGGAAGAAATACCAAAATTTAATGGATATAATGTCATGAAATATAATGTTTCCCAGAGGATGAATCTTTAACAACTACACTGCTAAGCCCATGTTCATAAAATGTTACTTGTTCTCTCTCTATGTCCATTTTTTTATGTAAGCCTATATTTATTCCACTATGATTTGTTTTTTGCATTGAAAGTAAATGAAAACACTCAAATTCTGTTGCAGTTTGTGTGCTTTTATTTGCAGGTGAGTGAAGTTCAGGGTAGTGAGCGGAGGAAGGGCATAAACAGGAAGCGATATGGTTTAATATGCAATCTAGAAGTCTGCAACGCGTCTGAAGGAACCTACAGATGGTTGAAGGGCCCCCCAGTCTGAGTGCCGTCTGTACTCGCCCTTCTCCAGCAGGTACTGGCGTCCCCTGTAGTTCGGATGCTCGTGGAAGACCCAGATGCCTTCTTGAACTTGAGCTGAGTGAACTTCACGGTAGCGCCAGCGGTCCAGCAGGTTGGGCATGTCATCAGTGAACTCCATCATCTGGCCGCTGAAGTCTGGATTCTCATAGATGCGGATTCTATGCCTGCTGGGATGCTTGAACGTTGAACAACCAAAATATGAGATGTTAATTAGTGAATGAATTAACCTGCAAGTGGTACTGGTCGGCAGGTGTTTTAACCTTTGGACGGAGCCAGACTAGCTGTTTCCCATGTCTCCAGTCTTCATGCTAAATTAAGCTAATTAGGCCTATCTCTGGCCTTAGCATCATATTTATTGAACTTGCCATAGATCACCAGTTTATCTGGGAAAATCGATAATAGATTAGCTCCCTATAAGCCTCTCTTTCACTCTGCTATTTACTCTGCCACTGGGATGCATTTTTCCCAGAAAAATTAAGGTCGAATTATGGCCCAAAAAGACCCGGTGGTAACGGTGGAAACTCTACAATACAAGAGAAAAAGAACCCTGCTAGAAGAGGCGTCAAAGAAGGGGAAGAGGGTGAATGAAAGAAGCCAAGGTAAAGCACTACAATGTTGTGTCAGAGTTACTCTGTTGATATGTCCTTCGACTTACAACCTGTAATTGAGATGGTTCTCTGCTCAATCAGTTAGTAACAAATACTGCCAACTTATGAATAGAACTGAGGGGTTTACTCTTTTCATAGCACTGAGGTTGGGGTTGCTCAGTTAAATTGGGATTCTTATGGTTGTTTTTTTACTCTGGACAGTAGCCAGAATGCTAGCGGCAGCCATGTTGCTTATGCTAAATTTGTGACAGCTGCGCCAACAGTAGTACCACAGGGAAATGCTGAGGGTCAACAGTCAACCTTTGGGAAATGGGCTATAAATATCTGGATCCTCACATGAAATCTAAATCGCTAATCTAAATAAAGTACTTTACCAGCACCTAGTATTCCTGTTGTGTTACTGACACAGCTCACATGAAGAGAAATTTGTTGCATATTAAAATGAAACAAACAAAAAAAAATGTGAGTCAGTAACATCACTTCATTTCTAAATTGCTGCTTCGGTTGTTTTCAGCTCACAGTTCGTATGCCACTATCATTGCTGAGCTATTTGCTGGCCTAGGGGAGCTCAACAGACAGCATACGGTAGGGGCTAGCTGTAGAGGATAAGAAGTTTAACTCAGACAGGTAACACAACAAGGTTTACATTATCTCCTCAAGCCTCCCCACCTCCTCTTACACAAGTGATCCAATGAACAAGTGTAAGCTGCGATAGTGCAACAGATACTCTGCCCCTCATCAGCTTTCTTTGTAAGTAAAGTAAAGTATTCTTTGAACTGCCCAGCTAAAACTATGAGTAGGTGAATTTAAACCCATACTAAATAGCTATTTTAAACTATACAGATCATTTTATGTACTAAATTCTATAACACAAGCTCAGATTTTGCATTTCTCTTGAATATCAACCAGCTGATCCAAATCCACTGAGTAACCAAGTTGCAGAGACTAAATCATGGAGGTTTTGGCTGAAATGTGTAATAAAACAACTCATTAGTGTGTAATGTTAGTACAGTTACATCTCTATTATTACCTTTCAAGACAGCTGGTTTCTCTACATCACCTGATTTGCAAATACATCTCGCCAGGCTTCAAGATATGCCCTTGCGACCTAACTCACAGTGTTAGGTCGCAAGGATGGCACTGAAGAATGGCACCGAAGGCTTTTCTTGATAGAAAAGATCTTTCGCTCTTCTCTTGACTGGTTTCCAAACAGTTTCTAGCGGCGCCTTCCAAGATATTTCTAGGTAGATACCATCTGTTGCGCCACGTTATTGTTATTACTGGGTGAAGCAAGATTATAATTTGAACCAGGACATGACCCCAGACATTTCGGATACACTTACACTACACAAACCAGCAAAAAGTCTACATGCTCCATTTGAAATAGCGTTCATATTCAGCTGTGAAATAGCAAGAATGAAATAAACATATTAATTTAAATTACAGTAAACACATGCTATCTTCGGAGTTGGAGTTCGAGTCCTGGCTTTGCCTTACATGTCTGATGAGGCGGCAGGCCCGGATGGTGTCACTGAAGCCGTTCCAGCTCTGGTAGCTAGGGTACTCCCCTTTCATGAGGACGTACTGGTAACCTGTGTAGTGGGGTCTTTCATAGATGACCCAGGCCCCGCTCTCCACTCGGATGGAGTTGCAGCGGCTGATGTGGGAGCTGAGCTCAGGACAGTCACTGCTGCATTCATAATAATTACCCTGGAAGTTCTTGTCCTCATAGAAGAAGATCTGCAAGTAGGACTCTGCATTAGACCACTACGAGTAGATGACTGCAACTGCTTTTATTGTTACCTTTTTCACTAACCCCATCTTTACTACTAATACTTCAACCACTGCTGTGAAATATATCATCAGTAGTAGCACCACAACAGTGTCTGATAGGGCAAGAAACACCAGCCGTCCGGCAATCAGAAAGGCTGAAATCCAGTACGTACGTTGTATGTTCATGACTAAAGCTACGTTATGTACGTAACGTAACTTCTCTGCGCTAGTAAGTTAAAAAACTCACTGTTGACTTCTGTTTCAGCAGTCTCCTGGGTGTTATTACTGTGACCACTAGAGGTCACTGGACTTAAGCAGGAATAAGCAGAAGCATTAAATACATTTACAAGTTAAATGTGCTGAGAAAAAATATTAAAGCACTATTAAAACTCTGTAATTCCAATATTGTACTAACTCAAACCAAATGCATATATATATAGTTCTTTGAATTGCATATACTACCATTGGCAGCTAAACGACTACACCAGTATGGTGTTTGAGGGACATTTACAAACAGTCCATCAGATAACAGGAAGTGCATCATGGTATAACTGTGTCGAACAGTTACAGTACTCACTTTTCCTGCACGCTCCATAATGACCTTATGTTCCTCCTCACCCAATAAAATTAAAGCTCCTCACTCACACTGCATTACTGATGGTCCACGTTCATATAAAGGCTGATGAAATGCAGTGCCAGTAGAATTATTGTCATTCAAATGAGCTCTCCATTAACTTTGGCACATTAGCTGATGCTGCAATTGTATTAAAGTACATGGCCTTTAAATGTGCTATTTGATTGCTCCTGTGATGAGGCTGAAATTTGGACTGGATCCTGTTCGACTCTAGAAAAAGACCTGGTTGGGTTAAGATTGAATTTTCTCTTATTGGAATTTTCTCAGTGTTACAATTTAGTACTTTAATATTGGTTATTATGTACCTGATACATCATATTTGTGTTTTTGGCCTATACTTTTACTCACTGACAATTGTGATTTTGTATCACCAGTCGACAAAACATTTTTAAAATCACACCAGATTGTTCTGATACAACCTTGCATTGTTTTTTGTTGTAGTTTCAACTATTTACAGTATTACTTGACCTCCTGTTGTTACTATGCATATGTCTTCATACTTTTGCTGATGCAAACACCACCTTCACCCTCAAGAATAATATTCTCATTTGATTAAGTTGTCTTCAAAATAAAAATCAAATAAACCTAGAAACTGATTTTTGTTTTATTCCAAGGTATACATTTTTTTTAATTGAAACCTACTGTATTGTCTGAACTGTTTAAAGATTATTTGACATATTTTTTTTTACCTAAATTAGAAATCTTTTAATACTTTTAATACCTTTCAAATTTTTTTTTTTTTTTACACATTTTCTAGAGATATGTAAAAAAAAAAAAAAAAAATAGATAAAAAAATTGCAATCACTGCAACACAGAGATGTGGACTGCGGTCATTGTGACTTGGGACTTACTTGATTTGCTTAAACTAAGGACTCGACTTAACTAGACTTGACCCAAGCTGTGACCTGACTTGACTTTCCCAAGCAAAAAAAATGACCTGGACCAAATGACTCGCGTCACGTGTCTGCTGCAACATGTCAAACATTTCAAGTCATATAATATGATAAATTCCCAACCACATATTGAAACTGGTAATTGTTAATAGCTTTAACTTATCACTCTGAAGTAAATACTGATTGCACAGTGTAACAGCTGTAGAAAAATTACACCATCCCCATGAGCCTCGTGTATTCACGGAGATCAAGGTTTCGAGGTTAAATTAGGATTCTTATGGTTGTCTTTTACATTAGACTTTTACGTTAGTTTAGCCATGTTATTAACACTGTCTTTGTAACAGAGGCGCCAACAGTATTACCACAAGGAAACACTGGGAAATTGGGAAAGTCTTTTTCTGCCTTAACATCCAAGTTAATGTTATGTAAATGTGCCCATATTTGAGTGGAACGACGATTCACGACTGTGACCCACCCATGACAAGCACCCGTCGCCCCCTAGAATCAATACTCAACTCACATCTGTGCAGGAAACCTGAGAGAAAGATGTTTTTAAAAGTCAGTTTGTTCAGCTCTCAGTACTTTTGTAGCTTCTAACTGAATCTCTTTAGTTTCTCTCGTCCTGTTTGTTCTTTCAAACATCTGCTGTGTTTTACTGTTTCATCGTGTTCACTTTCAGCAAATACTTTGCACACAGTATGTTTCTTTTAAATACTATATGTACATGAAATATGTGGTACTAAATATATGTTACAGTGTTTAAAAGTATCTTTTTCATAGTTATTCCATAGTTTTGGTTTTATATACTGCATTAAAGCAGCCACTTCCAATATTCTCTTTATACAGAACAAGAACAATAAAACTAAGCACAGGGTTTGCCTTTGTGTGAACTGTATTATTCAATCAGCACATCAAATATTTATCCAGGCTTATCACATTGTTCTAAAGCAGTGAATCCTGTTTCCCTAAACAATGCAAATGCAAAGTGGAGAGCATCCCAAAGCCAATGAATGCAGCAAAGCGTGCGGACAAAAACAAGGCCACTGCAGTACATCTGGTTTGATATGAAACGCTTTGAGCTGAGTCAGTGACAAAGCAGGAAGGCAGGAAGGCACTAGAGACTTTATAGGAGAGGGCTACACACACTGCATAACTAATTCATATTAAACAACGTGCATGTTTGACCTTGGAAACAGTAGTTTGAGAAAAAAAAAGAAATCTATGTGCAAGTTTCATTTGCCACTCTTGTGGAGATGATATTATTCTTCAACTGGTCTAACTCTATCAACTGATCTGGATCCATCCAGCAAAAATAAACCCTCAAATGAAATGAAGAAATGCATCATTTGTAATTGCCCTTGAGAAAGACAAAGTAAGACAAATTGAAATGTTTTTAAGAAGCAGCATTATAGAAACAAACCAGTATTCAATATCATTTCACTTTTAGGATCATGCCATTTTATCAGTAGGTCGGTCAACAGCTTAAAAATGGTTTCCACCCTATTTGACAATGTCTGTATCAACAATCATGTGTCCTCCTCAGCTCCCCTGCTGTGTGGTGTCCCTCAGGGGTCAATCCTTGGACTTCTCTTTGTGTTGGACATGCTTCCTCTGGGTCATTTGCCTGGACACATTCAAGATGAAACATAGTACCGTTAAGCTGATGATACACAGATCTATTTCTCTGCTAAACTAATAACCTGAATCAACTGATCCTCCCTTCATGATTGCTTAATTCATCTTAATTTCCTGCACCTAAACCCTGACAAAACAGAAATTCTAGTGGCTGGTCCTGACAACTTTTTCATTGCAATTTATCAGTTTTTTATAAATCTACTGCTTAGAATCTTGGTATCATCTTTGATCAGTAATGACTTTTGCACATCATGTTACTATGCTTGTCCAGTCCTGTTTTCCTCTGCTAAGAAATGTCCCAAAATTAAGATTTATCTTGTCTTCTACAGCTCTCAAATAATCAATGCACACTTTCATTTTCTCCCTTCTTGATTATTGTTACTGCTAGGTTTTTTTTTCCCATTTGTGCTCATTTCCAGCTCTTTTAATTTTTATTCTGGGACTCCACAAGAGTTGCTTTGCGTGATTCACACTTCAGAAGTGTACTAGGGTCCGAGAACAGACTGTTGCCAAGTCCCTATTTGAATCACATTTCGTGTCAACAGGATATGACATGTTTTATACTTTGATGTACACCTCTGTGCTTGTTAAACAGATCCACCTCAAATGTAGTTAGAGAAGCCTTCACAATCATCACTGGATTTACAGTATTTTTTTTATGGCATGGATTACCCTTGACAGTGTTGGGCAAGTTACTTTCAAAATGCAATATATTTCATATTACTTTTATATTTTAAAGTAATATATTACATTACAATATTACTGTCTGTGTAGAGTAATAAATTACTTATTACACTACTTTTTAGTTACTTTCAAATAAATGCCCAAATAACCTATATAGAACAATTAAATAGCCTAGATCTTTTTAAATAAAGGAATAGCCTTGGACTCAGGGATGAGCACGCAGACAAAGGATCAACTTGACATGTAATGTAACATGTAATTGATATTAGTATTGTTCTTTTGAGCCACATAGTTGACACAGGAAGTGACATTGAACTGCTTTATGCAGTGTCCAACACACATGAACATTTTCAGCTTTGATTTATCTTGTACTGGCCCTTTATGCAGCTGCTCAGTTCACCCTGCCATTTAAGCGCTGTGCTCTTTAAGACCCCCTCCCTAAAAGCCAATTTGTACCGGATTGGACAAACTTCCAGTGGTTTACCAAGGACCCATGAACTGCAGTTCATGAGAACAACACTGGGGGTGAATTTTATGTACCCTCTTGTTTAAAATATATTAAGGCTTAAAGTTGGAAGACAGCTAGCTAGCTAGCTTCAATTTGGCAAATTCCAGTCACTGTTCTTCATTTCTCTGGTGTTTTTGCCTTTTAAGAGAACATTTTTTCAATGCAAATATTGGATAAGTAATATGGCTTGCTGTGCTGTTATTTGGATAAACAGACCGGAGCAGAGGGACAGACGGCAGTGATTTGGATGGTGTAACAATACTTCTCTCTCCTTTATCATGTTCTCTGTTCTCTTAATTTTTATAAATTGAGGGGAATGCTTCCATGATTAAACTGACTAACAACGTTAATTACAAAGGTAATGATACATTTTAGGGTCTCTACACCAATTTTGCTTGTTAATGTCAAATTACTAGGAAGTAAGAGGGACTATTCAGCCTGATAAAAACAGTTGTATAATTAAAACTGCAAGCACTGATGAACTGGCCCTCGCACCCCTGAATGTGTCTGGCTGTGTGGCAGCACAATAACTATATCTCCCAATTTGCATGTAGATGTGTTGTGGGCAGACAATGTTCACCACACACCATCATCATGGCCTCAAGGGTTTTCTGAGCAACTTTAAGGTGGATCTCGTCAACTTGTCAAGAAGAGTCCGTGCAAATACAAAAAAACAATAATTTCCTGTTGCCACCAGGTGGCGCTTTGACTGAATATTGGCATGTCAGTGTCATCATGCTGAGACTCTCATCAAACATATGGGGCCCTATTTAAAAGATCTATGGCCCTTTGCTAGTTAAACGGCAGAAAATCTGGGTGCAAAGTAAGTCTTAAAGGCTTCCCTTTAAGAGCCTGGTGTACCAGGATCTGAAGCATAGCTATTAAACAGTGGCACTCTTCTATAATGTGGGACAGGTCCTAAAAATCATAATTCTGATCAATAGTGGAGGAAAAATTATATGTTAAAGGGGCAGTATGTAGTTTTGGAGATGAAATTAAAACTCAGAATTTTCATATTTACAATATCACTGAGGTAATAATACAAATATTGAATAGACAAGCTGTTCTCAGAGGAAAATAGGGTCCCCTGAACACAGTTTGAAGCTAGGAAATTGGCAGCGTCCGCCACATATAAACAAAGTAAAACAGTCTGAAATTGTGTTAAGGTCAGTTTGTTTAGTCACAAAAGCAAAAAGATGTTTATTGTTTATTTAGTTTGTTAGGCTTAACAAAATCAATCAATAAAGATCTTCCTCTTCTGATTCAAATTTATTCCCCAAAACTACAAAGTGCATCTTTAATAATATTACCTGCAGTGATCCTCCAGCAGCAGAAACAATACGTGTATCTCTACCTTATTATGCACATTTGCGCAAGACGAACAGTGGATGAACTCCATTGAATATATAAAACTCCTTAGTTGCCAGCAGGATCGGTTAGTATTTCATGTTAATTAATGTTCTGTGTTCTTACACACATCAAAAGGTCACACTCATGGTCCAGGTTCATCCAGTAAAATAGTTTGGCGTGAAGCAGCCGTCCTCCTGATAAATCCTGGGTTCCTGTCTAAAAATATTTATTTCAGAAGCTAAAAGTTTAAATGTTTAATGACCAACAAGCCCAGGGGCACACAGGGGGGCACAAGTACATTGCTATTTACAGTAAACAACATGAGCATTGGGCATGAAAAGGACAACTGTGTTGGT
Organism: Pagrus major; assembly: GCF_040436345.1. NCBI lineage: Eukaryota > Metazoa > Chordata > Actinopteri > Spariformes > Sparidae > Pagrus > Pagrus major. Next base: position 6,142,495 of record NC_133238.1, read on the forward strand.
CTGAAACCAGCAATGACACTTGCGCTGTGCGATGCTTTTATTCAACCATGTAGAGTTGTGTAGAGTGATGCTCGAGCAACTCACACAGCAAACTTACTCAACTTACACAACTTGCCACGTCCTCACTGTTGAACAAAAGCTCACAATCTTCACAATACAGCATCATCAAGGTCTTCAGTGTTTTTCTCACCATGTTTCAGGCTGATCAGGTAATAGGAGGACTACATCACTGTTTAAAAAAAGTCATTTCCTTCTGCCACTAGGGGGCCCTATAACTGTAATTGACCATTGGCGTGTTTGGTACTCTGGTCCTGACAATAATAGGCTTGTTCAAGATGAACTGGCCTTGGCTTGGCCTCACTCCTCAAGTCAGACAAAGAAGATCAAAATCTCTCCATTTCAGCAAAAATAAAAAGTTTCTATAAAACATCATATAGTTGAGTCAACACCTAACCCAATCAGCTGCTAGATCAGGCGACAGCCAGGCAATTGCAGTCGATGGAAATTAACCCTAGCACCTGGCTCCAAAAACCACAGCTGTCTCAATCCCGTGTGATTACCATTGCCCACATGTGCATGACGTCAGAGGAAGTTGGGATCAAGTTGGACACAAATCTAACCATGCATTGTGCGGCGATTGCTGCTGATCGATTCTGCACGGGCCTGGCTTATCTCAAACAAGCCTATTATCCTGCATGGTACTGGAGATGCTTTACCAAGCCCGGGAAAAGTACTCAAGTGACACTGCTTAAGGAGTCTAAGTTTGAGAAGTGCAAGGCTAGGTCTCTGATAGCCCTTTATATTGTGACTATGAGAAAACAATACTTCAGTGTTTAAAATGTGAAATGTAATATTCATACTTGTGTTTTCATTAATGTATACAATGATAACCAGAACATTAAAACCACTGACAAGTGAAGTGAGTAACATAGATCAGCGCCATTGCCATGAGGGGATGTACTTGGTCTGCAACAGTGTTTGGACGGGTGGTGTGTGTCAAGTGCCATCCACATGACGGCCAGGACCCACGTTTTTCCAGCAGAACATTTGACTGTAACGAGATGGTCAATGTTATGTACTTCAGCTGTCAGTGGTTTTAGTGTTCTGGATGATCGGTGTAGAGTGTCGCAGGAGTGACTCCTAAAATCCTGAAATAAGTTTCCCTCGTCTTGAAGTTGGTGTCTTGAATGGGTTGTTTGAATGGGTCTTCAAGAACATGCCTGAAATAAGGTCTGTGGTTAACTATCTTAAAAGATTTTCATGTTTCGGAAATCTCGATTTAAAAGGTGCTTATGTTTCTTTAAAGCAACACTAGGTAGTTTGGACTCATTACTACCCCCAGCTGGTTGAGAAGCGCAATTATCTGTTACCAGTGTCGTAAATACTGTCGCTGTATGAGCATCCCTGGGGAAAATGAATACACGTGAATTTGTTGACGGAGCTGGCGAATCACGAAGCCTCAATCAAAAACATGAAACCTCAATCGAGTGCCAACAACAAGCTAGATTCAGAAATAGCAGTTGGTAGTTTGTTAGCATATAAGCTGCACAGAACATTAGCATGGTAGAATTATTCTCATACCGAGTTGGTTATAGTGATTGCACCGACTAAGTTACTTCCAAAACACAACGCTTGGGCCTGAATGTGTTTAGTAACGTCTGAAAATATGAGTATGTTTCCGGGAGTTACTAAATACAATCACAAGTTGACGTTGTGTTTGGCGTAATAACTACAACCAACTCGGTACGACAACAGTAAGTAGCATGCTAACGTTACCGATAACAACAATAGCCTAACATTACCTCCCGACGTCACTGTTCAACCATTACGTTGATTATCTGCATGAACTAAGGAATCTGCAACTTTTCAAGACAAGACGTTCATAGTGTTTTAGTAAGTTAGTCATCGTTTACAGTCACTACATGAAAACGTGCAAGCTATCGAAACGGACAGCATTAGGTTATCTCCCGGCTTTATTACGGTTATAAACTGTGGACAAATAGTGCCCCAATGAACACCACATAACAACAAATCAACTCAAAGTAAAAGTCTGTAAGATAATAAATATGTATATATGTAATATATGACTTACAAATCCAGTAGCATCAAGGCTAGGCTAGGTCGCCATCAGTCTTGAAACCCATTTCTTCTCTCAGCTCGTGCCACCGAGTGTAAGCTGGTCCAATATTTATCCGTGTCCGGGCTCTGTTCTATCACTTTCTCTTTTTCTTTTCTTCGCCTCCTCAGACACTACCTTCTTGGCTTTTTTAGCTGGCTCGGCCATGGTGTTGGTTTACGAAAAATCCAAGTAGCTGCTGGCTAAATCCACCGACAAATAAACATGTGACGTATGCCATAAAGCAGGTCGCACTAGCCGCCTTTACGTCAGATAGGTTCCTACCCGCTCTGAGAAGTTACACAGTGCGGTTTCTGCCGGCGCGACCCCCCTCAGGCTGCAGAGACATCACCATTCATATTATTAACCGTTTTTCTACCACTTAACTGAGTTTAGAAACATTATTTTAAGGTCGAAAAACTACCTAGTGTTGCTTTAAAAAGGTGGTTGCTAACAAGTGGCTAAATAAGACTCATCTACTCACTAGTCTGCCTTTACAGGCAGACTCTAGTGGCAACTATTCTAAGATACATTCCTTTACACTTAAAAGTCATAAAAGTGGCGTTCATTTGTGAAGATTATCTTGCTGAACAAAATGTGTATCATAAGGTACAGGATGCTAATTTTCCAGGTAGCCTTCAAAAATACTTCATCCCTGCAGCACTCTATAATGATCTGAAACTAAGAGTTATTGTAACTTTGTTGGTCTTAGAATGAGCCTTTTATATCTACAGATAATGGATCATCTTCCATGCAATTTTTTTGTTTCCTTTTTTTTGCCACCAACATATAGTACAGTATACCGTCCTCACATACAGTAGGGGAGGGTGAGGCAAGGGATGTTCATTTGGTTGCAATCTGCACCTACACCACTAGATGCCACTAAATAGTGTGATGTGGACTAGTAATGGAGAATGCTAGTTCACATCCTGGGCATTGCCGAGGTGCCCTTGAGCAAGGCACCGGCCCCTAACACTGCTCGTTGGGCGCCGTGCATGTGGCAGCCCCTTCACTCATCTCCTCTATACACTGTGTGTGTGTGTGTGCATGTGTGTGTAATGTGAGTGAAAAAGAGAATTTCCCCATTGTGGGATTAGAAGGGATTTAAAAAAATAAATAAAAATAAATAAATAAATCTTACACATTGGACCTTTAATGGAAATATGAAGACCATTGGTTATTATAAAATAATGAAGTTATGATAAAAAAAAAAAATTGACCTTATTAGCAACCACGGGTGCTGCAGCTATAGTATCGTCAATTATTGCAATCCAGTGGATTGCATGAGACAGAAACTCCATAAGAACAATCAGGGTTAGCTTCTCATTTATTGATGGTGTTATATCAGTGTTGGCATCTGGAAATCATTTTCTGGTCAACACTAAAGCCAAGGTAAAGTTAAAACTCTGTGATCCTGCGGAAGGAGTCGACACCAGGCGAGGACGCCCCCCAGTCAGTGTGCTTCTTGTACTCGCCCCGTTCAAGGAGGTACTGGTGTCCCCTGTAGTTGGGAAGGTCGTAGAATATCCAGGCACCATCAGTCACCACACAGGAGTAAGCCTCACGCAGCTTGTAGGTATCATACACTGACGGACAGTCGTCAGAGCACTCCACCATCTGCCCTCCGAAGTCTGGCCTCTCGTACAACCTTAGCTTACAATCACTTCCATAAACCTAAAAACAGAAGACACAAAGTTTTTAAAGCTATTGCAATAGCTCGCTATAGCAAGGCATCACATTCGATACTAGTGCTGATAATAGTTTTGACAGCAAAACCAAAACAAAGAACTTTGGGGAAAATGGGCACAGCTTTTGATAATCTATGCTACAGACACTGGTTGTCCAAAATTTGATGTACTGAGGTTTGATACCATAGCCATGCTTTGAGCTTTTCAGCTTCCTCTTTAACATCTTCATGACAGCTTATTAGCAAAAGCTACAAATTACTGACAGCTATTCTTGCTATTGTCTGCTTCTTTAGTATATATTTGCTTGAAAGTTCTTACAAACCTCAGTCCTTACATTCCTGTATCACTTTTCCTTAACCATCCAGAAACAATGTAGCCTATATCAAACCTAAAATCCTCCATTGTATTTGACATCAATGCCAGGAGACACCTGACTTACGTTCATTAAGATACGGCAGGATTTGACATTGTCATTGAAGGCCATCCACTGCTGGTTGTCGGCGTACTCCCCAGGGCTGAGGACATACTGGAAACCCTTGAAGCAGGGTCTCTCATAGATCACCCACACACCGCTTTCCACCCTGATAGAGTTGCAGCGGCTCAAGTATATGCGCAGGTCAGCATAGACGCTGCTACAGTCGTAGCTGCTGCCCTGGAAATTCTTCTCCTCATAAAATGTGATCTGTGGGAAAGGTAAGAGAGAAAAACTTCAATTACACAATGTAAGAATTTACATTTTAACCTGAATATCTTAAAAATGATTCAATGTCTTTAAAAAGCATTCTGGTTGTAATAGGTTTTATCTTACCTTCCCCATTTGGATGCACTGTAAACCTCATTCTTTGCTGCTGCCCCATGAAAGTATTTATCGATAAAACAAAATGTGCAGAGTGTGGCAAGTCTTTGATACCCAAATAAGGTGGATTTACATATCAGCAAAATGGCTTGGTGCTGTTTGATTTGCCTTTGTTCCAGTCTGATGATGAGTCTGTATCAAACACATGCTGGAACAGTGAAGGCAGAGAGTCACTGTCAGACAATGATGGAAAGAAGTGAAAAGGCAAAGTTATATTAGCTTTGGTATTTTCATGACGGCTGCAAATGATCTGAATGATCATCTAACTGGAATAACATTACAATAATATTCAATATTCTTTTCGTTTTTTTTTTTTTCCATTGCTCCTTATCCTCAATACAACTTGCTGAAATCACTGACTGAGCTTCAGGCAGTTCGTCCTGCTTTAGATAACTGTTAATGTAAACACCTGTAATTTAATGTGTGTTTATAAGGAAAAACTGTAATTTTGACGTAGTGTTTGAAGCACTTAGTTAGAGTTGGCAAAACACATATACATCATGGCTCCTTTCGTTCAGTTTTACAACTTCTACAATCTGGAATCAGTTCTTGCAGCGTTAAATTACTTTTTGTTTTCTTGAATTTATGGTCCAGTTCCTCTGTGGATTTGCCATAACAACCATATTTAATATGATATTTAGGAATTGTTTGATGCAAATGACATATTCATTAAACTCCCCAAATCTGTAGTGTGTTTTGTGTAGAGTGATGTTAGAGCAACTTACTGCCACGTCCTCACTGTTGAGCTAAAGCTCACAATCTTCACAATACAGCATCATCAAGGTCTTAAGTGTTTTCTCACCATGTTTCAGGCTGATCTGGTAATAGGAGGACTACATCACTGTTTAAAATAAGTCATTTTCTTCTGCCACTAGGGGACCCTATAACTGTAATTGACTATTGGCATGTTTGGTGCTCTGGTCCTGATAATAATAGGCTTGTTTAAGATGAACTGGCCTTGGCTTGGCCCAAATCCTCAAAATCAGACGAATAAGATCAAAATCTCTCCATTTCAGCAAAAATAAAAAGCCTTATACGATTTGTTTTCTTTTTTTGCCACCAACATATAGTACAGCATACCGTCCTCACATACAGTAGGGGAGGGTGAGGCAAGGGATGTTCTTTTGGTTGCAATCTGCACCTACACCACTAGATGCCTCTAAATCTTACACATTGGACCTTTAATGAAACAAAATATGAAGACCATTGGTTATTATAAAATAATGAAGTTATGATAAAAAAAAAAAAATTGACCTTATTAGCAACCACGGGTGCTGCAGCTATAGTATTGTCAATTATTGCAATCCAGTGGATTGCATGAGACAGAAACTCCATAAGAACAATCAGGGTTAGCTTCTCATTTATTGATGGTGTTATATCAGTGTTGGCATCTGGAAATCATTTTCTGGTCAACACTAAAGCCAAGGTAAAGTTAAAACTCTGTGATCCTGCGGAAGGAGCCGACACCAGGCGAGGACGCCCCCCAGTCAGCGTGCTGCCTGTACTCGCCCCGCTCAAGGAGGTACTGGTGTCCCCTGTAGTTGGGAAGGTCGTAGAATATCCAGGCACCATCAGTCACCACGCAGGAGTAAGCCTCACGCAGCTTGTAGGTATCATACACTGACGGACAGTCGTCAGAGCACTCCACCATCTGCCCTTCGAAGTCTGGCCTCTCATACAACCTTAGCTTCCACGCACCTCCATAAACCTAAAAACAGAAGACGCAAAGTTTTTAAAGCTATTGCAATAGCTCGCTATAGCAAGGCATCACATTCGATACTAGTGCTGATAATAGTTCTGGCAGCAAAACCAAACAAAGAACTCTGGGGAAAATGGGCACAGCTTTTGATAATCTATGCTACAGACACTGGTTGTCCAAAATTTGATGTACTGAGGTTTGATACTGGAACTATTGCTTGGACTAATGAGATGATTCGTTCGTCCTGGAAAACTTACAGCATTTTCAGGTCATGGAAAGTATGGAACTAGAAGGCATTACATTCATACATTTATTCCGTATCTTCAATTGTAACTAATTGTTTTGCCAACTTTTTTTATCCACATAGCTTATACATTTGATGTTGCCTCAGTTTTCTTAAAATTATTTAAATGTGGCATGAAATCTAAAGCAGATTCTCTGTATTTCAGGATATAGTTATAGTTGTTGTTATAGTTACTCATCGTTTAACCCCACCGTTCACCCTAATATCCTCTTTCCTATGCAGGCTTTGTTGCTCTTGATACTACTTCTCTTCCCTTTCTCCTTTGCTGCCATAACAATTTGTACGGCCACTAGAGGTTGCTGCTGAGCAAAACATGTAAATATGGGTCAAAATAAGATGCTTTCACAATTGTTCAATACAGTTGTTTGTCTGATTAGGATGAGGTGGATAATTCCCTGTGTGTTTGTCACAAGTGACACCTTTGACATTAGCTACTTGGCCGATTGTTAATATACTGTGAGCATCGATTAGTGCAGTGTTAACATTTAGCCATGCTTTGAGCTTTTCAGCTTCCTCTTTAACATCTTTTTGAAAGCTTATTAGCAAAAGCTACAAATTGCTGACAGCTATTCTTGCTATTGTCTGCTTCTTTAGTCTATATTTGCTTGAAAGTGCTTACAAAGCTCAGTCCTTACATTCCTGTATCACATTTCCTTAACTATCCAGAAACAATGTAGCCTATATCAAACCTAAAATCCTCCATTGTATTTGACATAAATGCCAGGAGACACCTGACTGAGGACTCTTACATTCTTTATGGTACGGCAGGATTTGACATTGTCATTGAAGGCCATCCACTGCTGGTTGTCGGCGTACTCCCCAGGGCTGAGGATGTACTGGAAACCCTTGTAGTTAGGTCTCTCATAGATCACCCACACACCGCTTTCCACCCTGATAGAATTGCAGCGGCTGAAGTATATGTGCAGGTCGGTACAGTCGCTGCTACAGTTGTAGCAGCGGCCCTGGAATTTCTTCTCCTCATAAAATGTGATCTGTGGGAAAGGTAAGAGGGAACAACTTCATTTCACAACAACCCGAATATCGTAAAATGAATAAATGTATTTAAAAAACATTCTGGTTGTAATAGGTTTTATCTTACCTTCCCCATTTGGATGCACTGTAAACCTCATTCTTTGCTGCTGCCCCATGAAAGTATTTATTGATAAACAAAATGTGCAGAGTGTGGCAAGTCTTTGATACCCAAATGAGGTGGATTTACATATCAGCAAAATGGCTTGGTGCTGTTTGATTTGCCTTTGTTCCAGTCTGATGATGAGTCTGTATCAAACACATGCTGGAACAGTGAAGGCAGAGAGTCACTGTCAGACAATGATGGAAAGAAGTGAAAAGGCAAAGTTATATTAGCTTTGGTATTTTCATGACGGCTGCAAATGATCTGAATGATCATCTAACTGGAATAACATTACAATAATATTTAACCACTCTTTTTGTTTTGTTTTTTCCATTGCTCCTTATCCTCAATACAACTTGCTGAAATCACTGACTGAGCTTCTGGCAGTTCGTCCTGCTTTAGATAACTGTTAATGTAAACACCTGTAATTTAATGTGTGTTTATAAGGAAAAACTGTAATTTTGATGTAGTGTTTGAAGCACTTAGTTAGAGTTGGCAAAAAATATATACATCATGGCTTCTTTTGTTCGGTTTTACAACTTCTACAATCTGGAATCAGTTCTTGCAGCATTAAATTACTTTTTTTTATTATTATTTATAGTCCAAAAAGTAGGGAAATTAACTGCAGTTTTTCATATGAGAAATTAGACCTTATAGCCAAGTATATTGAAAGCAGTTCCTCTGTGGATTTGCCATAATTACCATATTTAATATGGTATTTAGGAATTGTTTTAAGCAAATGACCTATTCATTAAACTCTCAAAATCTGTTGTGTTGTGTGTGTTTTGGGCTTATTAGGTGCCACAAACCATTTGACTGTGACCATTTGGCTACATAAAATCCAGCAACCCAATTGCAAAATAAATGTTGGCAAAGAATGTTTCTGCAAAACAGCTTCCCTTGTAACAGTGCTTATGCTCTGATTGGGTTTAGGCCCGAGAAACCACTTTGGTTAGGGTTCAGAAATCATCATGTTTTGGCTTAAATTACCTGTTTTGGTCGCCTCAAACATGGCTGGAAATTGTCTGCCTGAAAATATCCAGTGGTGTCAGCCTTTCAAATATTGAAACAGCATGGTCCCTTGTCAATAAAATCCAGTGGCTTCATACAAATGCTGGAACGCAGACTTGAACCGTTGCCACAGGCTTGGCAGCCTTGTCACCAGTCAGGTTATAAACATGTACTGTGAACATGATATGACCTGCATTCTTTCTAATTGTCAGCAGGGTGGGACTCCACAGGTTGCACAAAGAAATCTGATTGTAAGCGTAGACAATAGACAATAGAGACAATGATCATAAAAACAGTTTCCTAATGAGTTCATGGTCAGTCACTAGTCCTCTTCAAAACAGCATGTTTTTAAGGTTAATTTAGTAAATTACGGTCCCATTTAGAGTAAAATAGACAATAAAGGTTATGCTGTAGGGTGTGGTTACCTTGTGATTGATACAATGGTGCTACAATAGTGAGCCGTCGGGTTGCTTAGTCAGATCCAATTAGTATCATCCAGAAAGTGTTCTAGTTTAGTTTCAATATTTTTAAGTGTGAAACCACTGGATATATTTAATGAGATGTCAGCTGCTCTCCTGTTGTAATGGAACAAATGACCTATTGATCCTTTTCACAACCTTCCTGTTTACTGTCTATTGTGTCTCCTGTGAGCTTGATTTCCTAAAAGCAAAGCTTTTCATACCTCACTCTCTAATACTGAATGTCAGCACTTGCTTAAAAGCACCAGGAAGGGCACATTTTTGAAGCAGTTCCCGGGGAAAAATGTCTTATATCTTTCACAACAAATGCAACAAATGTAAATTTTGGTAACGTGCCTGCATGTAGTGAAAGTAAATGGCTGTACAGGACCACAACCAGCAGGAGTCACAAACTGAATAATTTTACACTGGAATGACAGGCAGGAATCAGAAACGTCAGATATCAGCTTGTTTTATTTTTCACCCAGTACATTATAGTTTGAGTTAACAGTCCATGATGCGCCTCATGGAGCTGAACCTCGTCATGTCACCCATCCCCATATCTCTGAGGTTCCTGTACTCTCCTGGCCTGAGGTACAGCATCCTGCCTCTGTAGTTGGGCTGCTCGAACATCAGCCAGTGGCCGTCCATCACATTGCAGGACTGACAGTCGGACATGCGGAAACGTTCCATCATATTGTCACAGTCGTCCATCAGCTCGTGCATCTGGCCTCCGAAGTTCTCCCTCTCATAGATCCTCATTCGGAAAGGTCCCCTGTGCTGTGGATGAAGAAACATCAGGAGAATGACTTTAGACCTCTAAAGGAACATTTAAATTCAACCCAACCTTTAGATCTACACTTCACAGCTATAGTTTTAGACTTGTGTAATGGGACTGGTGTGCCATTATTAATTGTGTCATTATCTCAAGAAAACAACCTTTTTGTTATTTCAGGATAATCACTTTGCTAACACAAGAAAACAAATATAACATGGTGATTTACTTGTGATCTTGACATAATGGTTACTAAAAAGTAATTGCAACCACAGCTGTTCTTGTCCTCCTTACTGGTAGTGTTGAAAGCAGTTGAATTATTAATATTCCTTAGTATTGTTTTCTCATTGATGTTTCTATCACAAAATGGGTTTGCACATACCACTGAACCAAATTCTGTGCAGAGATGCTGCAGCGTGGGGATGTGAAAAACTGAGATTTGTGAGAAAATAAACTCACTTACTATCTTACGTTACTATCTTTTTCAGGAGATCACAGACTTCCTAAGCGAGTGTAACCTGCTATGGAGTTATCACATTATCTGAATTTGGAACTGAGGTTGCTCAACTATACCCGACCAGCCACAAGTTCCACTTGTTGAGGAAGGCTGTGGGATAAATGCTAGAAAGCGAACAGGGAGGTTGGGGATGAACCGCTTTCCTCAGTTTGCAAATTTGTACTGACAATAAAAATAAAAAGCTGCCTCTAATGTGTGTACAGTCTCAATTTTTGGACTCCCTCTTTAGTAGATTAAAGGTTTGTAAGGTTCTAGAAGGATCATTGATGCACCAGTCTTTCAGTATTGCCTAGAACTGCATCAGTGGTAAGGAATTCCTGCCATGTCTTGGCCTCACTGCAGCTGAGCGCGATAAATATGTCCACCTACCGTGGGGATCATGCGACTGGACCTGATGCAGTCGCTCATACTCATTCCCATCAGGCGCTGGTTGTCTGGATACTCGCCCCTCCTCACCAGCATCTGGTGGCCCATGAAGTTGGGCTTCTCGTACACCATGAACAGGCCGCTCTCCACCCTGCAGGAGTTGCACCTGCTCAGGTAGGAGGTGAGCTCAGGGCAGTCATTGCCGGTCTCATAGGAGCGACCCTGGAAGTTGCGGTCCTCGTAGAAGATGATCTGCAAAGAACAATGCAAACTCAAAGAAATATCTTACCTAGCCTCCTGGCTCTTCTTTTACTTTTAACATTTTGTCTGTGAATATTTACTTTTTTTTAGTGTTAAAAAAATAATAATTTAAGGCACAAATCATTTAAGGCACAATATTGTGCCTTAAATGATTTGGAAAGTTTCACTTACCCTCCCCATGGTCATGATATTTGTGAGCTAATCTCAGATGTACCGCTTCAACATCGACCCTTTTCCCTTTTTATACATTACACAGCCATAGTACTTCCACATGGATTGTGCTGAAACCTTTGAGTCATCACTCTATATTGTGGCACAGTGCAGCACTGTAGGGTGGCAGACTTTACTGTACGTCAGAATCTGCAATAGTTATTGTGAACTGAATATTGAGGTTTTATGCTTGGTTCCAGAGAATTCATTTATTCAATTCATATCTCCTCTATAGAAATATATGTGGTGTGATTATCAGAAATGAAGATGCGACTTTATGGTTGAAAGGCATTCAACAAATGGAAAGATGCACTAGTTTCCACAAAACCTTCTCTGGCCTTGTAGCTTTGAAAAGGTAATATTTATTTATTATGTCATTCGAGAAGTGTTTTTCTTCCATTATGAACTGAAAAAAACTACATGCAACATACAATAATAACTACAGAGGTGTACTGTAAAAGGTGAATGCAGGCCCACGTGAAACTCGTGATGAGTCATGAGGTTTTACACAATGGTGCGCAAGGTGGTCTGTGGCTCATTCTATATAAAAGTGGAGCTGGGTTGGCATCATTTGTGAAAAACTACAACCGTCACCATGGGCAGGGTACAGTTTATCCTATATTTGTATTATGTTGAAAAATCTGGAGCAATAAAAGCAGCAATTAACTATCTGATTACAGATACAGTATGATGCAAACTGTTGTGCAAGAATTCTCAATTTGGTTAGAAATGTATTGTTCCACAGTGACAAAAGGTCTTTTCCAGCCAAATAATACATCTTCAGAGAGTCATATTCCTGAGTATATCATCTACATTTCCTGTATGTCTTTTGCTACAGATTATATTTTATGAGGAGAGGAACTTCCAGGGTCGCTCCTATGAGTGCAACTCTGACTGCTCCGACATCCACATGCACCTGAACCGCTGCAACTCCTGCAGGGTGGACAATGGGTGCTTCATGGTGTACGACCGCCCCAACTTCATGGGTAATCAGGTCTTCTTGAGGAGAGGGGAGTACTCTGATTTTCAGCGCATGGGAAGCATGATGGGAATGACGGGCATGGCAATGATGGATAACATCCGCTCTTGTCGCTTGGTCCCCATGGTAAGACATTTCAGTAGTTGCCTTTCTGGCCTTTTGGTTTGTGTTCTCACACTGAGGATGTCCTGAGTTTGAATTAGCCAGCTAGTTGGTGCCTTTCTGTTCCTGGATTTCATACAGGATTTGATGGACTGATGAACCCCGCCTCCAGAACGGGCTACAGAGAAAGAAAGGTAGTTCAATGGACTAGTGGACTAACATCTTGTCTTTTTACAACAGCATAGAGGACAGTTCAGGATGAAGATCTACGAGAGAGAGAACTTTGGAGGCCAGTCACACGAGCTGATGGACGACTGTGAGTCTCTCCAGGACCGTTATTATATGTCTGACTGCCAGTCCTGCAATGTGATGGACGGCCACTGGCTGATGTTCGAGCAGCCCAACTACAGGGGACGTATGATGTACGTGAGGCCAGGAGAGTACAGGAACCTCAGAGAAATGGGGATGAGCAACATGTCAAGAATCAGCTCCATCAGACGCATCATGGACATGTGCTAAACTGTGGCTCAAAAATAAAAATCACTTCTCTGTATTGGTGTTTAGCAGTTTCTTGATATGGAGTAAAATGACTGGCTTTGCAACGTAACAGTGGTGCAAGGGGCAAAACTTTCCCCTGCCCCCCAGATGTCAGAGGGTGACACTGACATTTTGATTCCTAAATAACGTCAGAGATTGATTTTTCTTATCAGATTGTGATAACAGCTGAGTCATTCTTCTACACTATAAATCCTTCCCTTTACTCTATGTATTGCTATGTAGTATTATGTATATATCATGTAAATCTCAGATTCATCATCACATCTCAATTCTGAATGCTTTAGTGGTTCCCAAGAAATGTTTCCCTTAATTATTGCAACCACTTATTTCAGTACCATGTAGTTGAGGTGAACACAAGAATGACATTTCCAGGCTCGGTGTCTTTCCGACCGAGGACCCCTTGCAAAATATATTGTATAACATTCTGTTGCATAATATCCTGGGCCTACATTAATGTGTGGGGCGGCCTGTAGTGCCATGAATAAAAAGATAAAGTCAGCAGCAGTTGCAGCATGGCTAATGTTAGGCGCTTTAGCATCACCCTCTGCGGTGGTGGAGGGTGTGTCAGAGTCTCTTGCTTGACAAGTTACAAAACGATCCATTGTGGATTGCAAACATGTCTGTACACTTGGGATCATATTACACATAACTGGCCAATATGTTTCAATAAAATGTAGTTAGCTAACTCGTACTCCTTTGTGGATAGGTGCCTCACAGTGATTTAGCACCCTTAGCTTAGCTTGCTTACACAATTTGCCAAGGAATCATGGATAGACTATCATGACTGACGTGTTAATTTCTTTAGCTTTAACAAATTTGTCTTTACTAATTACATACTGGATTCATGTTAATATGTATCGTCAGACACATTTAAATTCATAAATTAATGCAGTATGTATACAATTATACAGTATGTAAAAATATATATTATTGGAGGCTATATTGAGTATTTTTGATATTTTTTTAAATGTATTTCAACTATGGCATTTCTAAAAAGAAGATGTTCCAAAGAACATTTTGATGGCATTGAGTGAATATCATAAAATGCACACTAGGGTTTTGTTTCGATCTCCAGTACTGATACAAAGCTAGTGTAGGTGGGTGGCACTTGAGGAACCGCTGAGACTTACTATCAAAGGAGCTAAAAGCTAAATGGAAGGTCAAAAGATTTTATCCCTTCAACTGTCATGTCTGTCATGTATGTCTTAAATGTTGTTAAATTGAAAAATGAAAAATAAAGTGATATTAAAAAGATTTTAACCCTGAAATAGCATGAATGTTCTCAGCATAAGATTTCTTATGTAAAAAAGGCTAACACTGTCCAAAATAAAAAGATTTCATCCTCAAGCATGAATGTGATCAAAAAATGTCATAGCTAACTGACAAATTGCATTTTTGGGTGGATGTTAACAGGGACAAGCAGGGCAGAAAGTACTGAGATTCTTCTTTTGGGCACCACAACATATTGTTTTGTGTTGGATGAATCCTGTGGCAAAAATGTTTTGTTTTGCAGACACAGACCATTAATACTTCTCTTTTTGTACAAAACCTTTTGGAGAGACTATAAATTAGGTGGTAATTAGGATGATGGAGCAAACATTTCTCCTAGTGACGTACGCTGTTTTAACTTTTGTGTCAAAAGCATGTAAATGTTTTGGTTTGTGACATAATTAAGTGAGTTAATGAGTAATGCTATCATGGAAAAAGTATGGAAAAGTGATAAAGTCAGTGAATTGAAGTAATAACATCTGTTACACAGAAATATCTATGTTAGCTAACATTAGCCTTCATAAGCTGCTGTCCATACCAGGCCATGTAAGTCTGTAGCAGCACACTCCTGACTGTATTCAACTGAGCAAAGATGTTTTTTTAATTTTTTTTTATTTCTTATTAAGTCAACAATTCATTTGTTCATTCATTCCACATTTTAAATATTTTTAGCTTTAAATCAAAGCATTTGATATAATCATGCATCTGTTTAAATATCAATCTGTTATGCACTCTTCTCTATACATAAAGGTGACCTAAAAGTGCTGCAATAACTGGAGTTTGCTTTGTGTCCATGAAGTCTGCACCCCTGCAGTTTAATCCAAGTGTGTTCATACCTTTGATGTATAATACAGTAGGGGCTAAAATGCTGATGTGCTGACTCAGTTATTTTATACAATCGAGGGGCAGATTCTTTTGATGTCACATGATGCATAAAAGGCAGCACGCCAGTGAGAAGAACAACAGAAATCAAATAGCGTGATCATGAGCGGAAAGGTAATGAAGGGCACAGATCACTGCACCAGCCAATTCAGGAGACAGAAACTAACTGATGCATATACTGCCTCAAGCTTAAAGCTGCTGTAAGTGTTATTTTCTTAATAAAATAACTATTAAATAGCTCTGTATTCCAACAGTAATCACTGTTATAGAGTGTTTGGTTAGTAACCCATGTCTCTCCTCCCCCTGCTCATGCAGTAAAAGAGAAAAGACATTTTCTAGTATCCCTGCCCACTTAATCCAATCAGGACAGAGAACTCCATAAAGAGGCGGTCCTGTCTGCTCGGGGAATACGCAGAAGCAAGATCCTCCTGCTCTGGTACCTACACTGGTAATGGCGGGGGAAAGCTACCAATTCCAGCGCTCCCAGTGACGGCTTATACTACCAAACAGACCAAGTGATGAAAAACACTTGAAGAAAAGAAAGAGGCAAAGAGAGCTGCCTCGAAAAAAAGAATGGAGACGTGCAAGCGTGGTGATGTAGAGATGAGGAGTCCGTAAAACAGACAGGAAGTTAGCTGAAATGACGACAGCGCTTACAGCAGCTTTAATTAATTGTATACTTAATATGTTTCAAAATACTGTAGCCCATAGGTTCTGTCATGCAACATAGTGTCATTTGTAATGAGATGTCGCAGAACTCTCTTGAACGTTTTAGCGCTGGATCTGTTGGAATGTTGAACCCAAACACAATTTGTGTCTTTCTCTCTAGATCATCTTCTTCGAGGGGAGGAACTTCCAGGGCAGCTCGTACGAGTGCGTCAGTGACTGCTCTGAAATCGCCTCTCACCTGAGCCAATGCAGCTCCTGCAGGGTGGAGAGCGGGACGTTCATGGTCTACGACCGTCCCAACTACATGGGCCAGCAGTACCTCCTCACCGCGGGAGAGTACCCCGAGTATCAGAATACCATCGGCTTCAATGACTGCATCCAGTCCTGCCGCTTTGTCCCTGTGGTAAATATATGCATGATATCACCAAACGAGGAAAGACAAAGGCAGCCAGTAATTGGGGGATAGGTGGTGGTGGTATCTGAACCCCAGCGTCCAAACTTTTTTTTGACTTGCGACTGTTGCTTGTTAGTTAGCAACAAAGAGTTTCAATGCAAAAGCAATCATTGCATTTTTATTCGTATATTTGTGATCAGGACAGCTTTTGAAACGTGGTGGAAACAGGTTAAGACATCAAGACACAGATAAAGATTAAACTAATATTCAGCTTTGATGTAGCAAACAAGCACATTCCTCAATAGAGTTAACCTACAGTTGCATCCTATTTCCGAGCAGAACATTCATTTTCTTTTTGGTAGGCTAGTTGCCTTAACACACAGCAAGTACAACTCTGAACAGCACCATGACTCTTGTTAGATTCATGTATCTTATATATGTATTTTTCATTTCATTTTAAACAGCACAAGGGACCCTTTAAGATGAGGATCTACGAGAGACCGGACTTCGAAGGGCAGATGCATGAGCTGACTGATGACTGCAACTCCATTCAAGATCAATATCAAATGTCTGACATGCAGTCCTGCAATGTGATGGAAGGCTACTGGTTGATGTTTGAGCTGCCCCACTTCGCGGGCAAGATGTTTTATTTGAGACCAGGAAAGTACAGGAACCTCAGAGAGATGAGCAGCGATGATATGAAGTTCAATTCAATCAGACGCATCACAGAAACTGACTAACAACTGACATTTAACTGATAAGTTTTGCAGATGCTTCGTTTAATCAATATTAACAAGTTGTCAAAGTGAGGGGCAAAAGAAGGAGCCTTGTTTTTATCCTGAAATTGTGATTTGTGCATTGTTTGCATGTAGTTCCAGGTGTACTGTGCAATCCAGCCACACTGAATTTACCTCTTTAACTGTGTGATTCGCACAATAAAATGATTTGCTGCATATTTGTGTGAATTTTTTCAGAATACAATTTTGATAACTGACTGTTTTATCCAGTTAGTGGTATTTAATTTCATAAATAAATTCCCAAACGATGGGGTCCAAATGCCTGAATCGACTAAAATGAAATGCTCAAAATGAGGCTGTTTTCCTCAAATTTGGCTAAAATACAAATGGAAGTTCAAACCATTTATAGAAAATTTACAGTAATCCAAATGTAAATGTATATGTCAAATATGAGCACACAGGACAACAACTACTATAGCCTTATATGCAGTCTATGTTAGTGAATGATGTGATAAGTTATAGTAGTAGTACTCAACACCCACTTTACCCTACTGCATTCAGGGCAGAGGTATAGAGCACTGAGGTGCAGATGGGCTCGCTTTGGGAAAAGCCTGATCCTCTCAGCTATAACTGCCCCAAATAACAAATAATATCCCTTAGGATGACAAAGTCTAAGTCTAACTCTAGTTTCGTTATTCGTTATTATTTTGTTTATTTCGTTCTGTGTTCAATTGTTACTCACAGAATGACAATAAAATCTGTCTAAGTCTAAGTCTAAGTCTAAGTCTAGGAGCATATTAGTGCAAGGCTACAAATCCAGCTAGACAACAAAATGCCAGTGCTCAAAGTATTTCCTGTGTTTTTGTTTATGCATCAATTTCTATGGGATGAGCAATGAAACACTTAACTTCTGATGAGCAGGTGGAACCTTGCATGGTAGCCTTTGCCACCAGTGTATGAATGTGTTTGTGACTGGGTGATGTTGTAAAGCACATTGAGTGGATGCTAAACTAAACAGATGCTATATAACTAAGTATAAGTATTGATGGGGAATATTATAGCATTATAAGAGCATATGACAAAATGAACAGCAACCAGTCTGTGGCTTATACACCTTGGCCACCCATGTTATATAAATTGTTTTTGTATGAATGACATTTTTACCTAATTGCATACTATATTTATGAGAGATGTGTGTTTTCTGAATATAGACAATTTAACTAAATATAAAAAAGCAATAATCACTATAAACTTTAGCAAGTTGTACTTCAAATTGATTATAGAGGATATAGTTCAGCACACTGTGCAGTATATATGTATGGGTAAATGTGTGCACGCATGTAAATGAGGCAACAGTACGTTCAGGCACCAGTGATTCCTAGATGTGCCAGACGTGGAACAAAGATTTTACTTATGAGTATGTGAGTGCACCTACAGTAGTTATCTCTATACACAGTGTTCACCAACTGATAAAACTTGCTGTCGCTGCTCTTAATTGAGCAGCTCTATTGTATAGCATCCCGTGCTATGAAAAAAACATTCTAGAACTTAGTCTACAGAGAGTATCACTGCATAGGCCAATTCAAGGCAAACAAAAGCAACACTGAAAAAAGAACCAGTGACCACGCACAACAAGTTGTTTGCTGACACGAAGAAAAAAAAGTCTCTCAATTGCAAATCATATAAAAGCTACTGCTGCGCACAGAGGCAAGGCAGTGGTTGTGTTCACAGTTTTTCTGAAAGGAGCATCACCCCAGCATTTACAATGTTGAATT
The DNA here is from genome assembly GCF_040436345.1 of Pagrus major. NCBI lineage: Eukaryota > Metazoa > Chordata > Actinopteri > Spariformes > Sparidae > Pagrus > Pagrus major. The sequence continues at coordinate 6,161,253 of NC_133238.1, forward strand.
CAAAATGTTGTACTGCAGTTCTGTAAAATGTGGCTTTTCAACTCGCTACAGTAGTATGCACGGTACCAAAATCATCGCACTGACCAGTAATATATGATTTTACATGTATAATATTGTGTTCTATTGTACAAACACGAAGATGTATGTAAAATGAAGATGAAAAAATAAACTTTGTACTAACAAATATGAGCTTTCCCATATTCTTTTTTTCAGTTTTCTTAATTCCATATAATAGCTTTCCATTTGAATCAGAGTGTATGCTTGGAGATTTACTTGGAGTTATGTTATGTTATGTGTTCCACTGTCAACCAGAGCAAATTCAAAAGCAGGCCTCTGCTCAAAGAAAAACAGCTGATTTGGTTCATTGACAACACAAAGTATTGTCCTGTGAAAAAGCGCTGACGAGTCTGGTCATTGTTCTGTTTTACAATGACACAGGTCATCCATGGGTTATAAAGGCAGTGTGGAACCCACAGCTGCTGCTAGAGTGACGAAGGTTAGCCAACACAATGGGGAAGGTAAGGCCATTTATTTTAATGCGTGTCTTCTGTGCTTCTGCGTACCTACGTGGATTATTGAGCTGAAACCGGTGAACTGGACGCCTTTTTATCATTTGGTATAGTGTGCATATATCTCTTAATCTCTTATCTCACCATTATCTACATTTTTGAAAATCCCTTGATTGATCTTTCCAGATCATATTCTACGAGGACAGGAACTTCCAGGGCCGCTCCTATGAGTGCAGCAGTGAATGTTCTGACCTGCATTCCCACTTTAGCCGCTGCAACTCCATTAGAGTGGACAATGGTGACTGGATGGTCTATGAGAGACCCAACTACATGGGCTACCAGTACTTCCTGAGGAAGGGTGATTATCCAGACTATCAGCGTTGGATGGGATTCAACGACTGTGTGCGGTCCTGCCGTATGATCCCTGGGGTAAGCCCTAGTTGGGTGGTTTATGCAAGCTTCACCGTGCAATATGTTTCTTTTGACACTTCTTAAATTCTCTAGAGGCTAATGAATCACCTTGTCTTTTCTGCAGCACCAAGGCGCTCACAAAATGATGATCTACGAACGCCCAGAATTTGGAGGCCAGATGATGGAGCTGACTGACGACTGCCCCTCCCTGTACGAACGCTTCCATTCCAACGACATCAACTCCTGCAACGTGAAGGACGGTCACTGGATCTTTTACGAGCATCCTCATTACAGGGGACGCCAGTACCTGATGCGCCCAGGTGAATACAGGAGGTTTAATGAGTGGGGAAGCATGAGTCCCAGGGTGGGATCCATCAGACGTGTCACTATGTGAAAAAGCACTGCCAATAAATCTATCCAATAAACATTGTTATTTCAACTGCTTCTTTTGTTTTCTTGAGAATATTAAGGGGATCAGTGGAAATTAAGTCTCATTGCTTGTGTTTTTAGAGAGCAAGCAGTACACAATGGTCCAAGTCATTCCATTCCATCCCAATGATAGAAAACATTTTCTAGACCATTGTGATAAGCTGCACTATTATTTTTTGAATGGATCAAATGTTACAGGAAAGGGACTAGAACACATGCTGAAAAGCAAACAAATCCATGATGGAAACTTTATATCTTTTGGATACAGAGACACACATGTGCACAGTATTAGCCAGCATGTTTATTGGGAACAGAGAAAGAAAGAAGGTTGGAAAAACTTCTAATTGAAGTCAGTGATTCGCCTGAGCGAGCCAATCCTTGGACTGGCGCCACCCCAGTCGCTGTACCTGCGGTATTCACCGGGTCTCAGGTAGTAGGTTCTTCCCTTGTAGTTGGGCTGGTCGTACAGCAGCCAGTGGCCGTCAACCACATTGCACGAGTTAATGTCAGACATACGGTAACGGTCCTGGACGTTGGGGCAATCCTCGCTCACCTCATGCATTTGACCGCTCATGTCTGGACGTTCATACAGTTTTATTTTGTAAGAACCACGGTGCTGCAGGAAGAGGAACATTTACAAGTCAGACAGTTTGCTTGTTTAACACAAGCAAACAATGGTTTGCGAAAGTAGTCTTAGCCAGAATTTCCTCCTCAACCTAAAGATTCTTTTGAGCTGCATGTATACCAGAGCACCAGATTGGTGTTAAACCAATAGTCCCTGAGCCATCCTGTTGTGCTTAATGTAAACTTATCTTCTACCGCAGCGCAGAGAGATGTTTTTCATTTGGGGAATTTCCATCCAACATGAGCTGTTGAAGATTTATAGTTCGAAGAGTTTGTTTAGCCTAGGCAAAGCAATTTCAAATAAATGTATCAAATTAGAGGGACTTTTTATTATATAAGTTAGTTTTCAATTTCATTTAGTGTCTTAATTTGTGTCTGAACTAATAGAAATTGTACTACTGATACATGGACATTCAGTATGTTTATGTGAACCTACTGATGTATGTATTTGCATCTATTTCATCTATTTGTTCATTGTTTTTAGATATTCGTGCAGACTCTTTCTCTTGCTTAGTGTTAAAACACAGGTAGTAGTAGGGTCAAAGATTTCAATTTACTCCTTGATTTTAATTTATTCAGTTTGAATGCAATTATTAAATGGCTTATTTTGGCTTATTACCCTGACCTAAAGCTTTTATACTGCAATAAATCAGAGTGTCATATTGATCAGTAATTTCATCCTAATTAATTGCCCTGATCCCTCTTTCCTACCATCCTAGGCTTACCATGGGAATCATGCGGCAGGAGCGGATGCAGTCATTGATGCCAATCATGCGCTGGTTGTCAGAGTACTCCCCCCTGCGGAGGAAGTACTGGTGGCCCAGGTAGTGGGGTCTCTCATACACCATGAAGCAGCCGCTCTCCACTCGGATGGAGTTGCAGCGGTTGAAGTAGGGGTGAAGGTCAGCACAGTCGCTCATGCACTCATGGTGCCGACCCTGAAAATTTCTGTCCTCGTAGAATATGATCTGCAAATGTTTGTTAAAGCACTTTTTAACTCCCACTATGTAAAAAAACATATTGACACTTGTGTTTTCCTTTACTATTTTTGAGCAACAACACATTAAAAGCTTACCTTTCCCATTGTTATATTAGTGGGGGCCAGACTGCGAGTCAATAGACGCTCTCTGTGCCGCTGTCCTTTTATATTAAGTAGCTCTGTGATGGCACAGCATAAAGCATTGTCATCCAAATAGGTTTTATAAACACAAATCTGTTTATGTATAGCGACGCACCAATGTGATGAGTTATTGTTGTCCAGTTTTTACATGTTCATCACTATTGATCAAAACACCACAGTGTTTCTGTGACCCAGGGGTCACTGCTCACAATATTAGCAAAACAACAGCCGTTTTTTTATGTCCATTTCAGGACCGTCCCACCATCTATGAGTATATTAACCATTCCCAAAAACTGAGCTGCATATTATTATCATGTATAATTCTTTCAAATGAAACACCCCCACAAAATGATAAAATTAATTTAAAAAACGAATTAAGAGAAGTTGTTTATGATCCTCCTTTGGCGACTCCTGGTGGCCAGGGAGTCCAAAGCAGTTACATTAATATACTATATACCTCAAACTGGCTGGGCTCTGTGTTTTTGTACATTTTATGAATATTTTCTACAATGAACTGATACAGTGTGTCTGGTCTTGGTTACATGACAAAGAAATCAACCTTGTCGTTGTTGTCCAGACTGAAATGTCTTGTCAGTATCAAAGGGTTTAATTTAGTAGACATTCATGTTTCCTTTGGAATAACTTGTAATACCTTCAGTGGTGCTGTGACTTATCACATCCATCGTCAGGTCAGACATTCAATCTGTCCTATTGGGTTTATGACCAAATCCTTTCAAAATTAATTACATTCCCATCGGCCTCAGCTGACACAATTAAGAGCCATTTTAATTTTGCGACACACTTCTTCGATGGGCTTTTAAATGAAAAAAAACATATAGAGGGAGTTAACAGAGTATAGCCTCTATTTGCTGATCTGTCAGCTGATATTTTTGTCAGAACCATAGAAATACATATGTAAAAGTGTAAATTATTTATGTGGCACATATAAACTTAGTTCTCACTTAGTCCTAATGTAGTTCTCATAAAACCACTGTAATAAGTGTGCAATCAGAATGCTATTGCAGAATGCACATATGCTATTCATAATGGTTTTTTTTTGCTTATCTGTCTGTTTAATCTGGGATTGAAACCAAATCAAAACTTGAATGTGCCCTTTTTTTGTTCGGTCTATCTGTTTTGAGTGGACATTTTTCTTGACTGTATCAGTTATGATGATACAACATACAGTAGGAGGCAAATGTCCAGAGATCTTAGTAAATGTTAATTACTGACAGTGAGGTTACATTAAAGTGGTGCAGAAGGGACGTGTTTTCAGGGGCCCCAGAATCCACTGATGATGTGACAAGAATTTGAGGGGTTTTGTACAAAATCAGCATCTGTGATGATGGCCCATGTATGTAGAAAGGGCTTTAGAAATAATGTTGTGCATTACAGTCCAACATTACACACATCTCAGAAGTCAATTTTTTTTCTTAACACTACCAAACTCCTAAATACAGAATTAAAGTCACTGTAAACAGTATAAAGCTCATAATGCACAGACAGCTGACACAGAGACACACAGCTCTTTTATAAACCTCAATCCAAGGTCATGAGATTCGATCTTTTGTCATTCTAATGAGCAGGCATTTGGTGCTTTTGCCACCCTGCCAAGGTCTTGATCCCATTCATACACATAAAAACCCTGATTCATCAATGCCCATGCCCCGTGGCCTAGCCTTGCACATGATCGTCCCCCCATTCTCAGTATACCATAGGATGCGCACATGAAAACATGTTGCAGTAATGTTCAGTGTTTCCAGTGCTTCAGATCATTCCCTCATTTGACCTCTCAGAGATAAGGGGTACACTTTAGCCAACGTATGAACAAATACATTTGCATCGCGTCACACCCTGATTGGTAGGGTAGATTGGTAGATTGATAGGGGAACGCCCCAAGCTGCTTCCATTCATTAATTAGGAGTCAGTCTCCACAGCCTGCGCACAGGTGATCTGAATCTGCTGCAATCAGTGAAGAGGGATTTTGAAATTCAGCCCAATGGAAGCACCCATGACAGACTACAGAGGTACTCCATATAGATCTACAACGTACAACATTTAATGTAGAACCACAATTTATTATTATATTATTATTATTATATTTATGTTGTTATATGTGTATTGTGTTTGCTGTTGAAGGACGGTACCTGAACGCTTCACTCTTCATTCATTCAAGCCGAGTTGCCCGGAATGCTCTCTTTGTTTCTCTCTCTCTTTCTCTCTCCCTCCCCCTTTCATTCTTCCTTCCTTCCTTCCTTCCTTCCTTCCAAGGCAGAACATGAGGGGTGATGCCCCTCAAGTCTGTGGCCCTCCAGGGGACTGCCTATATGCCCTATGCGAAGAGCTGGCCCTGTGTGGGAACCAGGGTGATGCTAACTTCTGGGTTAGCCTCCAAAAAAATGTCATTCCTGAAGCACTGTAGTGATCTCACAGAGTATAGATACACCCTGAAGTACACTCCTACTTAAATAATGGAGGTTAATGGCTGCATGAATTTCAATAAGGCCAAAAAAAAGTGTTAGATCTGTCTTCAGTGACTATTGGATTTTCTTTGACATCAAACACTATGTCTGTAATTTGCTTTACATAAAGCATCACACTGCAGAAAAGCTCATAAGTCAGGGTCATGCCACTTCTTTTAATAAACTGTCTATGCCTCAAATCAGGCCTTAAAGTCATTTGGGATCAAACCAGAGAATTCCCAATTGTAGCTGTAATTATTTATTAGTTTCTGCTCCAGGTGACATTTTAAATAAAACATGGCTCATGGGGGAGAATGACAAAGACTGAGGGGATGACAAGTCCAGTTATTCATTTCGGATGAGGGATCATGAATTATTTGAAAGGAAGATAACACTAATTTTGCATTAGATTCACAGCCCAGTGCACCTGCACATTTTCACCCCCAACACACACACATACACACTGCCCCTCCTGACACCCTGTTGTTTGTGTATATGAATGTAGGTCAGAAATGTGTCTATATGTGTTTTACTGTCTCTCATGTTTACTGTATGTGGCAGCAATGGACACACAGTGCGCTATGGGGGTCTCCTGACACATCTTTAAATATGAATTTGCACACACACACACACACACACAATCCAGCGGAAGGTCAGTTTAATATTTCATTTGGCTGATGGACGGCGTCTGCTGCTCTGTGAGCCAAATAGCATTACAACACACTAAGTGACTTAACTCTAATTAGAGCTAAGAATCACACTGAGGCTGCTCTGTGATATAGACTAGCTCACCTTTTCCCATCACAAATAGCAAATAGCTCATTTTCACTTGCCTAATATTGCCTACAATTTTTCTTTTTATTTAAATCCCGCTCTGGCTGCTTTATTTATTTCCCAGTACCAGCAACACTATTTTTACTATTATTTAGCACTGATGGAACATAGAAGTACAAACCCACAGCAGTTTCATCAGTGATCCTGTCTACCCTGTGTGTTTGAATGTGTGTGTTTATGTGTGTAATTTATGAATGATGAGGAAGTTAACAGCTTCTGGCTTTGGTAACATGCTTTAGCCCTTTGAATGCATTTTGTTTCTTTGTTTTCTGCTTGATTTACCTCTTTCTTTCTTTCTTTCTTTCTTTCTTTCTTTCTTTCTTTCTTTCTTTCTTTCTTTCTTTCTGTGTCTGTCTGCCCCTCTGTCCAACTGACCTACTGACTGACTGACTGACTGACTGACTGAAAAACACAAGGTACTGCAGTGTTTTCTTCCATTTAACCTGTTAAGCCCGAGAAGAGCCCAATTGGGCTTGAGCACCTATGGCAACATATAAGTGAAATATATAGTTTGGCACCTGAGAATTGAGAGATGGTGCCAAAATGTGCCAAAATTGCACATTTGGAGATTCTGCCTGATTACTCTGTACTGAAACCTCTCTAATTTTATTCTGATTCACTTTATTAGCATAAAAGTTGACAGAGGTGATGTTCAGATGTTTTGCTATGGTTTGCTAGAGATTCAGATGCATCATTCCTCGGGGAGATTCATTCTAAAATTGTAATTTCTTAAAAAAATCTTTCATTTATGCTGCGTGACCCAGTGACATATATTTCCTTATACTTACACATCCGAACAAATATCTCAAGTGTTCCCTTTATTATGATACCTTGATTCTTCAAATAGACCTTGTAGTTGCAGAGATACAAGCTGTTAATTAACCCAGAGACACAAAATAGAGGCTAGTTCTTAACAGGTTAAACTTGCTGTAGTAAATACAACACAATCATATACTCTCCATCTGGATGAAACCATCTTGGATTGCTATTTTGCAACATGAAACTTTGAAACCCACCAACCTACTCTTCACCCATCATCCTCCCCCTACACAGCACCATGCTTTACCCATGGCAGGAGTTATGTCCTTGTCCTTGTTTTCTCCTCCTTTCATTACTTCACCCCTTACTGTGTTTTTGCTGAACAGATGTCAGCGCTGGGTAAAGTTGTCTCTAGAGGGGCTGCCAGCAGCATATTGGTTTATAATTAATGAAATTAAGGCCACTGTCTGCCGAAAAGGTTTCAGTCCCAGTGTAGGGTATACTGCCTGCCAGGAAGACGGACGACTTGAGAGATTGAAGAGGACAGACATAGAGAGACGGATGTAGTTGGATCATTGTCAATCTACTGTAAGGCCATTGTGGATGACTGAATGCATTCAGGATTTTCATCTTCTTTACCATTTCTCCTTATGTTAAAAATGGGATCTGGTCCAGTTGTTCACAGGATCCCTTCTCGAGAAGCACCTTTGCCCTTTGTCCACTAACCAGGAAATGCATTCTGATCCCTTTGTTCGTGGAAATAAGTCATATTTGTGTATATTCGTTTGAATGCACTCATAGGTCACGTGTAGGTGACTAACATCGCATGTGACAAGTGGATGGCATCTTGAACAATAACTGTTGAAAACAGTGCAAACGGGAATAAATCAGAGAAGTGTTTATCCTGTCTGTCTTGTATTTGTATCATGAGTGTTTCAACCATACTTACATACAGTCTCAGGTATTTTTACACGCAACTTGAACCTGGTGTGTAGAGACTGCTGTATCAGGTGTGTGGAAGCAGCACAGCAGAACTGGCGTCTGTACACATCTTCTGTTGCAGACTGAAAACTAATTTTCCAGACTTTGGTCTGTACCAAAACGTCTCTTATTGTTTCGAAATAGAACAACACTTTCTAATATCTACTTTATAAAAAATCAAACTAAGTTCTTGAGTTCAATCTAAACCGCTTCATATTATGTTGAAGTGAAAAGAGCACACGCAAATAATTAGTCTTATTTCTTATCATCTTTGGCTCTGCTATGCTAGCTAAAATAGGATAAATTGCTACAAACGTGTCAACAAAATGGCTTGTGTGGATAAAGATGTCAGTCATGAAATTGTGGAGTAAAATGTTGGCCAAAACTGCAGTCTCTAAAACATCACACATACACACACATTGCAACGTGTTGGCTTCACTTATTACTGTGTGCCGTGTTCAATGGTGTGTAAAGTGCTGCCGCTGCGAATATTAGCCTGTTTATCAGAGTGTGTATTACCGTGCTGCACCGCCGAAACTGGGGAACAGAGTATGTGTGTGGATGAGCGTGCTAGCAGGGGATCACAGGTGTGTTTGCGAGCTCCACAGAGAGGCTCCTTCCCCCCATAACCCCCATGATCCCACCCTGAGCGTCCTGGGTAATATCAACCCATAGAGCACCTGCGTCCTTTTCCCACAACACACACACACCTCTAATGGCCCCATATCAGCGTGCCATACGGCTCTAATAGCCAGCTGTGTGAGCAGAAATCCAGTGGACCATACCAACACTCACTGATGCAGTTGTAATATTAATAGATGTGAGTTAACTATGATGAACTCAGAAAAAACTAAAACACACTAAAAAAGGGCATTTCATGCTTTAGCTTTGATTTTCTGTCCCCCCAGCATCCTCATGTTAAATTCAGTTACTTCTCCATGCCTTTCCACAACGTCAACTGCTTCTCATCCTATTTTCCTCCCTGTGTTATGTTCATGAAATTAATCTCAGCTCACAGTTGATGTCTGTAAATGAGGAAAAAAGTATGAAGAGTATAAAAAACAAAGATAACACTACTGGCACCATATCGTGCACCTCAACACCTGCACAACTTGCTTTCTAGCCCACTCTGTTTTTGCATCTTGAAGAGAAACAGGAGACTGGTGTATACTGACAAGTCACACATCAACCTGCTACAGTATGACGTGGCAATTCTACTGCTGTGTTTGACAAGTTACTTTCAAAATGTAATGTATTACATATTACGAGTTAGGCTGCTATCATTTGAAAGTAATAAGTTAATTGACAATATTACTGTCTGTGCAGAGTAATGCGTTATACTACTTTTGTGTAACATTCACCAAAATAACTGCAGACGCACAACTAAGCATTATAAAATGGAAGAACTCGGAAATGTTTCTCTATTGACTATAAAACCTTAACTGTCATTCTAAGTTAATTATCATAATATTTATTTTCTGCGTTCAGCTGCGTTCAGAAAATAACAGGAAGATGTATTTCACTATAGCTTGGCTTTCATGCAACCCGACTACCCATCCATACACAGTTGGTAAAGGGGAAAATGACTGACTACAATTGTGGGTGATTGATTTGTTGATAGCCAATGTTAGGATGGCCGTGTGGCAGCTGGATATTTGAAGCAGGAGTCTGAGGCAGAGGTTTAATGCAGACCAAAACCAGGTTTTTATTTTCACCAACATTTAACATATATCAGAACAACATTATGACGAGCTACATGGAGTCCTGGCCGGAAACTGGCTGCCTTATATAGCCTGCCACTGCCTTTAACTTCTACCCCTCCCACAGTATAGGGGAAATCTGCGCCACACCTGACAGCAAACTAACACAACAAACACAAATACATCAGAATACATCTAGATTACACTAATATAAAGTATTCTACCTGATCTTATTTTATCTAACACCATACCAGTCAATTCTAGCAATCCTGACATACAAACTAAAGTCCCAGACACCCCTACACCAATCAACAGGTGGTATCTCCTGAAACCTTTAAATTTGTGCTTCGTTACCCTAGGGACTCTTGCCCAGAACACCTTGAAGAGGAGACACAACAGGTGAGTGAACTTGCATTCAAACATTACACACAGTCAGCCACAAATCATTAAACTAACATGTTGTATGTAGTGCTTTATACCACTACTTCATCACGTTTAACTAACAGACAAACAGAATGTGTTTGTCTTTCTGGAAACTTTTCACCACTGAGGAGGTATCTACTGAACAGCATCAGCAAAATGTAGTAATTTCAATAAGACAATTAAATCTTGTGGCTTTGTTTTATTCTATTATTAACTGTTAACATTGTGCTACACAAAGTGGTAATGAAAGGACCTTCAATACACCGTTGGTAAAGGGGAAAATGACTGACTACAATTGTGGGTGATTGATTTGTTGATAGCCAATAACAGCTCGTTCTACCATGGCAGCAAAGATGCATGAAAGCGCTGATTGGCCCTCCAAATGGGAGCACTTGCTATGCTCCAGGGACTGTCCTAGGGTAAAAACCAAACAGAAAAAAGGTTGGGAAACTTTCACGTTGCAGTCCGAAATATAACGAAAACAAACCTAACCAACAACATGGGGTAAAAAGAACAGAAAAAATGTTTCCTCTAAAAGTAATTATTTTGTTTGATGAACGAAGTTGTCAGACCATAAGTAATGGACTTCACGGGCACAAGGCAACTTGGATTAAGTTTATGGAAAATTGTTTTTGATCCTTTTGATCAGTCGAATTCCAAGGAACCTGTAACTGTTCACCTGTAGGGTGTGTCTTTGCCTCCTTTGAGTAGTGTTGTACTCAAGCCAAGTGTTAAGTTGACCAATCAGCTTCATGGGTGAGATTGTGTTGAATGCTGAGCTGAAGTCAACAAACGGCATTCTGATGTAACTGTTATTCTGCAGATGCATGAAGACTGAGTGAAGGGCAGTACATATGGCATTCTCTGTGGATCTGTTGGTTCTGAAAGCATACTGGTGAGGGTCCAGGCTGGCAGGGATGCTGTCTTTTGCCGTTTTTTCCACCAGCACTTTTGGCCAGCAAATCTGCGCAGCACACAATTCCTGTAGTGTTGCTTCATAATAAACGCTTTGAAATGACTAAATAATGTGAGGCTTTTATTGTGAAGAAGTTATAGGAAATGAAACGTGTTTGTAACTGAATTAGTGGAGCCACTTTGTTAGCAGTGATTCTTCGATAGTACCGTGGGGGATCAGGACAAGCACGTCAAGACACACCTTCAGGCAGGTAGCCCAATTGTGGTGGAAATTCAGGCAGTAGTCATTTAGACTAGACACAGCAGACTTTTTAAGTACAGGAACAATGATTGCTCAACATAATCAGTACTTGTTTTTAGTACACGGTCAGATATATTATCTGGACCAGCCGTCTTATTTATATTTGCTCCCAGTAGGATTTCTCACAGCTGCTGTGGTTACTGACAGTGGCTGGTCTTCTGGAGACGGAGTAGACTTCACAGCTGAGTCTTTGTTGAGGAGATCAAAGTGAGCATAAAATGTGTTCAGCTTATCCGGCAACATGGTCTCACACATGATGCTCCTGCTTATATAGCCAGTGTCATTTTTAATCACCTGCCACGCATCTTTAGTGCTGTTGGTGTTGAGGTCCCTCTCCAGTCTCTGCTGCTACTCTTTGCCTCTTTGAATCCAGCTGCCAGTCTTGCTCTGGCAGTGTAATTTAGGTAAAGCAATTCTGAGATTTGCTTGATTCAAATCACCAGCTACTATGAAAATTCCACCTGGTTGTTTAGTCATGTTGCTGCTGATGACATCATACAATTTCTGCAGAGCATTTCTTGGGTTTGCATCCGGGGGAACGCACAAAGCAAAAAAAAATAAAGACTAGTGAATTCTTTGGGCAGAAATATGGTTGACATCAGAAAAACATCTGGTAAACACTGTCCATCCACTTTAACTGCGTTTAAGCACCAAGCATTATGTAGACACAGAGCCCTCCTCCTTTCCAAGCTTGATCCGGGATGTTAGGGGTTGACCACGTCTCTGTGAAGATGTGTGCACAGTAGTCTCTGATTTGTTGTTGCTGAGTGAGCCTGAGTCGCACCTCATCCACTTTATTCTCCTGCGACCAGACAATAGCCAAAAGAAGGCTTTGTAGAAGAACAGCTAATGGTCTAAGTCGGTTCAGCTGATCATGCCGCCTCTCTCTTGTCTCTTCCTGGGGTGGTTGCAATTGCGATTTCTCTGATGTTCTGTCCCCGCTGGTCTGGCTGGTCTCTCGGCAGAGGCTGCTGGTGCAAATCCTCTTGCAGTCTACGGCGCTCAATCTGAACCCCACACGTCCTTTTCTGATGTTAAGTGCATCTCTATTGTAGGCAAATTGTGCTCCAGTAGAAGGGGCGATATACAGTACACCTCCTCGTATGTTTTCCCCTTTTATGAATGGAATCATGGTCAATAGAATTTGGCTTTTTTGTCAAAGAATTTACATTAAACATTCTTTCATCATTACTTAAGGGATACAAGTTTTCAACTTTATGGTAAAGTTGGATATTTCAACCAAGAACCTGTATATTTCAATAGACTCCAATGCCTGTAACAAGTGGTGGATGGTTCTTAAGTAATAAGAGCAACACTGAGTGATCAAGGAGTTACAGATGCTTTACTGGGTGACGCATACAAATTGATTTACTTACAATTTAGTAAAAGGTTACAGCACATAGCCCACAAACTAGCCCCCAGGAACTAAAATGTCAATGCCCTTAAAACATGGGCTAAAAGTGGGTAAAAGTTCAATAAAAGTGAAGAGGAAAAGCTAAAACTCCACAATATAAAGGCATGAGGCTGAAATTCATGGCTAAAAAGAAGAATCGAATGACCAGCACCAGCGTCCTGTGGCTGCAGGCTGTGCTGATCATAGTCCCATGTGGTTTACTGGAGCCTTTTCCCTTGTGACAGTGTGACGGTACAGTCACACACACGACAAGAGCAGACACCTGGAAATGCAGGAAACACAATGCCAATGCCAGGTACAGCACTTCAACACAAACTGCTGTCTCATATACCAGAGTCTTACTAATTGCCCAAAGGGTAATTCACACCGCCTGGCAGAGTGTCTCGCTCTGCTGCTGTGTATATGCCACGTCTTAAGACTGATTTCTTCTGCCGCTGGCTGGCGTCTCGTTATTGGGCTGCCACTGCTGTCTCTCGAGTCGTGAATGTTCCTCCGTTCCTCCCAGTCCTGTCTTCTATCAATCTGTTTCCTCTTGACTAAACATGCCGTTCCTCTTAACTATGTCTTGTGTCTCCAGCTCCTTCCATTCCTTGTGTGAATAGTTCAGGGGTGTCATTTATAAACATTGCGTAGGATAAATACTAAAAGTGTACGTGTGCCCAAAGGCCCCAAAAAATGGCGTGCGCCAAAAAATATTCAGATTGAATAAATCTGGCATGAGCCTTACGGTCTGCAATTTCCTTTTATAAATCCCAAATCAACCTGGAAATGTGCGCACCTGGCTCTGCCTCCTATACCGCCCTCTCCACACCCACATTCATAAATGGTCAATGCAAAATGCCTCATGAATGTTAATGTCTGGAAATGAGCTGCTGATCGATGGTTCTTCATAGTGAATCATGGCCACAACGAGAGAAAGATGAAGAAAATACATATTTCTGGCACAGAAACATTAGGGTTGGGCAGATGAACAATGCCATTGTCCATCGCCGATGGCTGACAGCCATGGACTACTAATCCCTGACCATCGTAACATCGTGATTCAAAAGGTTCCCCACCAGAGAGCACAATTTAGTGGCGTGTCCCCTCAGAGTTGCCGTAGGGCAAGAGTTGTTGTTGTTTGTGACGTGGGGAGAGGAAATGAAAAGAAGCATGTTGCTGCTCAGTGCACTAACATTACGTCTCCATGTCCCATTTAGTATTTTCTTATCAAACCAGCTCAGTTAGGAGAACCCAAGACACTCGGTTAAATTTGTGGCAGCAGTGTTTCTATTCCTGCGGGCCGCTGTTTCCCTCTGCCGTTTCATGCCGTTCAGATTATAGCAAATATAAAGTGAGTAATACATCGTAATCGGAGGGTAGTATTGGAGATGATTTACTGTCAGTAAAGGCTAGTTTTACATAAAGCTCAGTTGATGCAAGGGTACTCTTGAATATATTTATATATTACAAAAATTGATAGTAAAACAGAGTTCAGTTTTGATGAAGTTTGGGTTGAACTTATTGCCCTGAGGTGAATGCCATCCTCATGAAGTACCACTGCGAATTGCAATACAGTTTATCCTTGGTACCAATGTAATTCCATCTCACCTTAACAAGTGTTTTCACCTCTGCTTAAATGAAGTTCCTTTCTGGCAGCAGCTCATCAATATGTTTGAATGTATTTATAATATTTGAGCAGAAAATGATTTGTGTGGTTTGGACAAAGTTTATTAATAAGCTTTAGCTGAATGAGTTTGCAGGGTAGGCAATAGACTGCAAACTGTCTGGCATTTGTCCTCTCTGGCTTCGTCCACATGTACAGGGGTGTTTTATGAAACAAAACGTTTTAAAATAAAAACAATCTCTGCCCAGACAAGTGTTTTAGCACCGTTTATCACACCTGAAATTGCATACCACATGACCGTAAATGTACATTTGGAATGTGTGTGCTGGTGTAAACAGGAAGCAGATTGTACACTCTTTGGTTTGTTGCCTGGTTACAAAAAATACTACAGTATGACTGCTCTTCACAGAATCCTCCGAAACAGTGTTACTTTTATTAAAACATTGTCAGCAGTCGTTTTTGTCTCTGTTTCTATGACTGTATTGTCATGGTCTGTTTGTGTCTCTTTAAATATAGACAACAAACATCCATTCTTTCAATGTGCAAACTCAAAAACTGTAATATGACATAACACAACCCCAGAGTTCATATTTGCCAGTGATGCTACATGCACTGATGTGGCCCAATGAGAAGCAAATGTGGGTGTCTGCATCATCACCTGAAGAATTTTCCAACGCCATATTAATGACATAAAACACAAAGGTCAAAATGCATAGAAAAAGATATGTTTGAAGAAATACCTGTGTACGTGTTGACAGGTCATTATATGTGAGCAACTCCACCAAATTTACAAATGTGTTTACACGTCTTGGGGAGTTCTACTCCAGTGGTGTCACAGAGTGGCTAAGTTGCATTGTGGGTAATGGAGGCGCCAGGTTTTGAAAAGGAAGAAGAATACAAGGGATGAAAACAGTAATATCTATGTTGCTGTATCAATTTTGGTCATTTGCTTTTAAACTGTCCATAATGGGTTAGGTCTTTATAGTCTTTAGTCTTTATACTACTTTTCCCACATTTGTAGTAGTTCTCTTCAAGACCTGTAAACACACTTCAACGTGGAAAACAGGAAGAGTTACGCTTTAATTGTTCCTCAAAAGTTTATGTTCTGTATCTAAAAAAACAAAAAAACAGAAACAAAAAAAAACAAACAAACCCTGAAGCCAAAAGGCCTTACTGGAAGTATTTCTGTTCACAAACTCATCGTTTTACATGTCAAATTCAACTATTATACTATACTAACGAGTATTTGCATGTGTGATTGCGGCCATCCACTGCTGTTGCTCGATAATCGATGTCCTGTAAGTGGTAAATTTGTTTTGGGCCCATAGGTGAATGACATCACCTTTCACAGCAGTGTTGGTGATAGATGACTGATGGTACCACCCAAAACTGGTGTTAATTGAGTCACCTGTAAAAAAAAAAAAAAAAGAGATAGCAGAAAATTTAATGGCTACAAGGTGGCGATGTTGGTGCTACATTTTAACCTGTTGCACACTTGCTCATGCGGAACTCATGTACCAAGTTTAATCTTCATAAAAGCAACAGAAATGCAAGAATATCATGTTATGTTGTTACTGTAGTGCCCCCTGGCCATAGATTTGATATAACATTATACAGGAGCATTGGTGATAGATGTCTGATGTTACCACCAAGAATTGGTACTAATTTAATCATGTGTTAAAGATATATGGCAGCATTTTATTAAATACCACGAGGATGCACTGTTGGTACCATGCTGCAAGCATATAAAAGTTATGGCCTGTCAAGTGCATCAGGCCACGCCCTCAGACTTTTGATAACTAATTATAAACAAACAGTGAGTCAAACCAAAATACGGGCACGTACATTTTTTTCTAGCTCATCTGTTATGGTATGGTATGCACCAAATTTGGTGAAGCTTGGATAACGTGTGCCAATAGAGGTCATGAACAGGTTTACCACAAAATCGAACATTGTCGAAAATGTTGCCAGGTCCAAATGGGTGTGGCCTATATAAATTGCCTCAGGCTCATCCAACTCTAAAATAATGTTTCTTTTACTCCAAATGGTTCATGAGTTATTAGCCAAAACACTTCTGGCTGCCCGCAATCACACAATTACATTTGGACTATATTGCCATCTTAACACCAGCCTACCTTAAAGGAAAACTGCCGAACACATTTGAATATCAAACACATGTAAACATACTAAACAAAAATGTACACAAACAAACATAAACCCCTTGTTAGCTTAAAAAATGGCTGTGGTACCAAAAAAGCTGATTGAAATTTCTCAAAGCACTCCTGCAGCAGACTGACTTCCCCTCCATCCATGCATATGATCAGTATCTACTTGTCAAAATACTTTATAGCTTTTGGCTTATTATTTAGATGATGCCTGTGTAGGAAGTTGTGTACTTGGTAATACAGGACTGCAAAAGAATTGGATGGTGCTGCTAGAGTAGTTTAAGAACTACAGTAACCTGTAAAGCCTACAGAGGTAAGTGTTTTGGGAAATTAAAAAATAGGACACTCAACTTAAAGAATTCTGTGTTTCAGAAGTATAGTGATGATCATCAGAAAATCTGAAAAAAACAAAACAATAATCGAAATAATAGAAATAGAGATAATCTAATACAATGTTTTTTTTTTCTTCAAGTAGTATTAAAAAGCTTCCCAGAGATCGTCTAAGGGCAGAGTCAAACCAATAACACTGGTAGTATCTAAAATTAATGGTAGTGCCTTCGGATGCATTTTCAGTCAAGCCTTACATGATGAAAATAATGATGTAAATGTCTGTGTTTCTTCATACGTTATCTGTGTGTGGGCTTCTGTGTCTGATGGTGTCCTTTGCTTCCAATAAATGTTTCCCTCGGATCTCTCCGACTCGTTTCTTTGCTGTTATCTCTGTTGCTCTGCAGAGTGGGGGCTGTCCACACTGCTGTTAGGGGACAGGGAAGAAGTTTCTTGTCCTGAGGCTTTCCCATCATCCCCTTCGTCTTTCTCCATCTCCATTTCCACACCTTCTTCTCCATCTCTTTCCTCTGTTCTGATCACCTCCACTGATCCTCTCCCATCCTCACTCCACTCCTCAGATGCAGAGAGACCCTCCTCCCCTCGACTTTCCACCATGCCGATGCCTCCCTCACTGGGACAGGAGCTCTCTTGGTCGTCCTCCATGGGGACAGGCTCTCTGGCATTGCTGTGGTGCTTGACGTTGTAGCGCTGGTTCTGGAAGAACTTTACGATGGTGGGCTTTGGTAGATCCAGCTGGGCTGACAGGGTGTGGATGGCCTCCTGGTCTGGGTAAAGCCCCACATCACCAATGAAGCTCTGCAGTATTCCCATTGCCTCATGGGAAATCCGCGTCCGCGATCGGGCCTTCTTTGGTCCTCCCCCTCCAAGGCCAGGGCTCATCCCACGCTGCGGCCGATCTTCTGAGCCATGCACTGGGATAGGCTGTGGGTCTTCATGAATCAGAGATGGAGTTGTCAGAGGTGGCAGGGGCTGTCTGTGGATTGCCTGATGAGAAGGGGAAATTAAAGAATTAAAGAATAGTATGTGTAAAGATGTTACTGACATCATTGAAAACATCAATGACTGTGAAATCCAAAATTAAAGCTGCATTGAGCAGGCCATCGCACTTTGGTGCAGAGTAGCTATTATGCCATTGTTTCTTTACTACTGTTTTATTTCTAGAATAAAGGTACTCAACATAAAGTAATGCGGTTTCTGTGTGAGTATATGAACATGAGTGGTGTGCAATAGCAATTGCCTAAGATGCAAGGCACCAAATGGGTTAGGGCCGGCTCAATTTGAAAAGTGACACGAGATGACTTTGCTGTGAATTGGCACCATACAAATAACGTTTGATTGATTGATTGATTGATTGATTGATTGATTGATTGATTGATTGATGCATACAGTTTATCTTTACTTGGGAATACTTAAAGGTTATTGAGTGGACCCTCTTGTGACAAGTATACTCCGTGACATATTTTAAAAAATGTTAATTGGTTTTATCTGATATTACACAACTTCCTCATCACCACAGGAATGGGTGAATCATTCAGCTTCTCTGCGTGCCCCTCTGCAGTGTCATGTAGACAAATGTAGTACAAGCAGAAGCATAACAGACCAGCCTCCATCACCGCCTACATGCATGCTAAACTCTCAAACTACACACAGCTACAGTTTATTAACAGGGCGGGGTGGTCAGCACACCCAAACACAGCAATCCAACACCCTAAATCTGTGGCCCATCAAAATTGAAGGACCTAAGTAAGGATAATGACAATTCCTTTTTCTCGGCTTCAATAATTACAGGGTATGTTCTGAATAATTTTGAGGTTAGGGCCAGACTTGGGAACATTGTGGTTGTGGGGAAAGGGTGGGATGGAGGAGTTTTAGCAGGAAATGTGTGGGCTAGTCATTTGCCACTTCTATTTTCAATTACTTATGGGACACATTTATGGGGGGAGTGGGGGTGGGGGGGGGTTGGATAAGACAGATGAGGGGAGACAAAAAACTTTACTAAACAGCAAACTAAGCAATTGCATTCTGTTTTCCACATTTTCTCATTCATAAAAACAATTTGATTTGTGTCTCTTGCTTGCTCATGGTTGCACTGTGGTTGAGTGGTTGTTTAAAAATCTAAAAATAATGATCTGTGACTACGTCTACCATTGTAGTGGGAGGAAAAAGAAATGTTCTGATTTCAGAAGCGCACCAAACCCTGCCTGCTGGCTGCATGTTTGTACCTGCTGGTCTGAGATGTGCATGACGGTGTGAAGCCTTTCACTATGCTGCTGCCTCGACTCTTCTTCATAGACCTGGTCTCTGTTGGCCTGCGGTAGCCCCAGGAACCTCCTGATGGTGCACAGGTTCTCCCACAGTGTGCGGTTCTCAGGGCTCGGGCTCTCTTTCCACCTGAGTAGCTCACATAGCCAACCCTGGAGGAGAGACAGGGAGGAAAGAGTCGATTCTCTTCTCCAATGAGACACAGCTTTGACCTACTGTGCTGAAAAGACTTGGGTCCTATTAGCACCAGCAGCAGCACAGAAAGGTAGCCACACAGTACCAAAACTACTGTGTGACTTTTAAAAGCCTTTATGGGGTCATATGTTGGCTATCCCTGATTATATGGGATGGAACCTCTGTGAATGTGAGATGATTCGACTTTGAAACAGACTTGTGGATATGCCAGAACAGAAGCTTGCTTGCTTGGCCCAATATACAGATACTATTTCACAATTTAAAACTTTTCTGAACTAATGTCTGAGATCATCATCTAGTAGCATTAGAACTAAGTGTACTAGGTGAATTAACATAAATATTTTGTCCAGACACAGGGAACAAGATGACATCATCAACAAACCAAGCCATTTCAAGCTGTAACTGGCAACATTTCCTAATCCCAATGATAAACAGACTCTTTAGGTATCACAGATAGAACGGCTTGTATTCAACACAGTACAAATATCTACGAAAAATCTGAAAAAATAGCTTTAAAAATAATAATTCAAAATTAGGGCTATGGGGTTATATATTTTGCCCAACAGTATATCTGTTGCTTCAGTGGTTTTGCTCATGGAGTCATGTGTATCTGAGTTATGAAAAACGGTTTTGTCTGGTTGTGGAACCCCTTCAGCTCAGTTGTGCGGCTGTAACTTGAATGAGGGGTCAAACTCAAAACTTACACAAATATACTGGAAGCTGTCCTTGAGCAAAAATGTGGGGCTATGTAGGGGCTATACAAGGCACTGGATAATGAGTGAGTGTCCACTGTGGCCATTTGAAATAGTCATAGTCAACCAACTTAAAGTGACTGAGCAGGAGCGCAACCTGGTTTTGGCCTGCATCCATGTAATTGATTTTGCTAATGAACTCCAAGTGTCTCAGAGTGTCATTAGCAGACTGGTCTCTCGACTGGTCTCCCATCCAGCAGTGGTTGTAAGTGAGGTTGACTGATGAGAGCAGGATCAACCTGCATCGGAAGGACTGGCAGCAACGCATTTTGAGGCGTAGGGGTGAGCGCTACACAGCCGTCAACATGGTGCAAAGTCCTAGAGCTGGAGGAGGTGGTGCACAGTGTAGGCGGGAATATCGATGGACAGAAAAACTGATCTGGTGTTTGTCAATGGAACAGTCAAGGTCACACCTGCAGGACGTCATTCAGCCCATCATCATCTCCCAGTGGCACCAGTATGCCCCAAATTTCATGTTCATGGATGACAACATACCCCCACACCATGCTTGTGTGGTCAACACGCATCTCAAGCAGGTTGGTGTCCCTCACGTGGAATTTTCAGCCATGTCACCCAACCTGAACCCCATAGAGCATCTCTGGGACTAGGTGAACTGTCGCGTCTATGCCCGTGACCCACCACCTCTTTGCCCTTTTCTGATTAGCGAAGTCAGGTACTACCAAGATGGTGACGGCCGGTACCACCCACTTTGAGCTTCATTTTGCTCTTCAGAAAGCTATGAGTGACGTCATGATGGCTTAGTCCACCATTTTTACAGTCAATGGATGGAACCTATGCCCTTGGGCAAGAAGTCACTCATGTTACATATGGTGCTCACTAATATCAAGTGCCAAGAGGATGAGAAGGAGGGCGTGGCAAACAATTTTTGACACACCGCATGAATATCCAGGTGCCAGGTTTTGAAAAGAAAGAAGAATGCATGGAATAAAACAAGTGATATCTCTGGTTCTGCTGTATTAATTCTAATTATTTGTTTATTTGTTACTGTTCAGCTGTCCATAATGAGCCCAGTAGTGTCATAGGAGTGCAATGCTAGACCAGTAGACAATGCAACTTGAGTGCTATTGAGTGATATCAATAGAGGTAATTTATCTCATGCAGCTTCCTCTAGAGCCACAAGAGGCTTCATACTACTTTTTTCACAGATGCAGGAGTACTCCCCAAGACCTGTGATCACACTGTGATAATGTGTAAAATTGGTGAAGTTACCCTTTAATATTAGTCAGCTTGTCCTAAAGATTTGTGTGTGTGCTACCTTTTCACCTTTGGGTATTGAGCAGTTAGAATATGTGAATGTGATTTAGCACCACAAAACAAAAGTTCTAGGAAGGTGCATCTTTTGAAACATCGATTAGTTTTATGAGATGCTTTGTTCTAAAGCAAAGGGTTAAACAGACGGACAAACTGCCTTCATTCAGCCCTGCTGCCATGACAAAAAACAGTGGAGTAACATCATTAAGTTGGTTCTCATTGTACTGCGTTTGACTTAGATGATGTTAGTTCATGATTGTAGCCGTCGCTGGTTGTAGATTTGTTGTCCTGTAAGCAGTGAGTATTTAAACAGCTCAGACTTGACTTTATGTATATGATTGTTGTGTACAGGTTTGGAGCGGCTGCCAGGCTGTGTTTGGCTGTGCTTTCCATCATACAGGGCTTATATCATTGTGTAATTACTGACAATATGTTCTAGGATCACCAAAGTGTTGCTGATAAAGTTGGTTGGTTGATAAAGTTGAAACAATAACTCAAATCATGCTCCTCTCAGCTGTTTGCAAAGGGTTAATGTGAAATACTAAATGAATTGGAGTTAACTACTGCTGTGTTCACC
Organism: Pagrus major; assembly: GCF_040436345.1. NCBI lineage: Eukaryota > Metazoa > Chordata > Actinopteri > Spariformes > Sparidae > Pagrus > Pagrus major. The sequence continues at coordinate 6,183,315 of NC_133238.1, forward strand.
TATACCACATACTCAAATTCTAAAATTAGCATACTATTTATTCCGGGAGTATTCAGGGTCTGCAATTGTGTGTGTGTGCGTGTATGTGTGAAGATTGGGTTATCTCTGCTAGGCTGCCACCAGCTGTTGTTTAAAGGGGCACTCTTTTTACAACCAATGTTTTTGAACTGTAGGATTCTCACACTGCACTTTTTGCACTTTTTGATCTCACCTGACCAAAACTCCGATTTCTCTTCAGAACTAGGATTAAATTGGCCTCGAACTCCTGTAGTCTTGAGCCCAGATGTAGCTTTTGCAAACTGCTATTTCTTGTATCAAGAGCTCTGACACGTCTACAATTATGTCTTACTATAGTGACCAACCTGACTTTTGTTGGCAGCCACCTTGGCGAACAGAGCCTGGGAGACCTTTGCCCTCTTCATCTCCTGTTGAATCTCCTCATAGATCCCTGATGTGATGTTCACCAGCAAGTCCATCTTCAGCGGCAGCTCTGCACCGGACACAATGCACTTTGTCTTCGCAGAGCAGGACACAGAGACACAGAGAAAACAGTACATTTGTAAATTTTTTTGTCAAAAAAGTCAAATTATATTTGGAGGGCATGTCACACACATCACATTTTGAATTAATATAGATTAATAATTTGTGAGCTCAGAACTTGTTTCTTGTTACTGCTTCTGCTTCTGTTCCTGTGGTGTAACTAGTCGCCTAATTAGTAGTGTTTTCAGTGTGAAGGTCAGGTGCAGTGCAGCCTCTCTGCCGTGCCCTGGCACATGGAGAATGACAGGACTGTACATGCACATGTTGTTTCAAATACAATATAGTTGTGTGGTCAGCCAATGTGCAGCGTTTTTTCTCGCAGAATCTTCTTCAGAAATTTAGCCTTCCCAAGGTTCCATAGGAAGTAGAGCCTTTTCTGTGCATTTTTAACCAAGGTGGCGATGTGTGATGACCAAGATAGGTTCTCAGTGATACTGAAGAACCAGTTTCTCAAAGCACTTCATCAGGATGGGGGTGAGAGTCACAGGGAGGTAGTCATTAAGACTAGACACAGCAGACGTTTTAGGTACAGGAATGATGATGGTTGTCTTTAGGCAGGAGGGAACAGTCTTGTTTGAGAGTGAGATGTTAAAAATGTCAGTAATAACATGAGCTGCCTGATTGGCTCATGTTTTTAGTACACGGCCAGGTATATTATCTTATATACTTATACTTATATTCACTTTCAGTAACCACAGTGGATGTGAGAACAATCCTGCTGACAGTGGTTGGTCCTCTGTAGGCCGAGTAGACTTCACAGCTGAGTCTTTGTAGAGGATGTAGAGGTGTTGTAGTCTTCCTTGTCAACTGACCACACGCAGCTTCTTTGGCTCTGAACAGAGCCGTCACCTCTCCATTAATCAGGCCTGTATCTTCATCTGTTCACACTTTAACAGTTTTAACTGATGGTTTGACCCTCTATCAACTGTATGTAAGTTGGCAGAAGAGGCAGAGAAATATATATATAAACATATATAGGATATGTAGAGCTGTTTAACTCTACTGGTGAGATGAGATGACAACCTTTATTTAAAACACGCCATACAGCTAAGTAGTTCTAGCAATTGTCCACTTTAATATTTGAGGACATATACATGTTAAGATTTCTAATAAAGACCCAGAAAAAATTACAGAGGACACGCCCTTGGTGTCCTCATTGGTACCCACAGGCCTGCTTGGACTTGTTTTTCAAGGGACGTCTTGGAGCCATTCCTTGGGACGGGGTACTGTCATGGTTTTAAAATTTGTTTTTTGGTTATTTACTGTTTTGTTTTTTAGTTTAGATCCTCATAGTTCATGTTTCACTTCCCACTTCCCTTTCTTTGTCTGTTTTCCTGCCTTTTTTCTGTGTACACCTGTATCTCATTAGTTAACTTCTCCCTGTGTATTTAAGCCTGTGTTGTTCCCTCACTCTTTGTTGGTTAATTTGTTTGGGTTAAGGTTAGAAACACAGTTTTCTTTTATTTGTATCTAATTTGCATGTACAATATGTTGTTTTTTTGGGAGAGCTTGGGTGGGAGATGGTGGACACTTATTTCATACTGCATGAAATAAAACTCATTTGTATGCTATTTTCTATACTCCAAAGGCAGTTCTTATTTATACGTCTATCTGTGATTGTGTTAATGTTTGTGTCAGTGAAACTGTGTGCATTGCACTACAAAAGAATCTCAGTTTTTTGAACTATTATGTTTATATTTATCTCAATGTCCACTTGCAGAGCTGATATTAAACGGTATAATTGTGTATGTGTGTGTGTGTACCTGTGTGTGTCTGTGTGTGTTAGTGTTGGAGATGAGGTTGTGGTTGGTGATAGAGCTCCTCTCTCTCTCCTCCTGGTAGATATGGTCTCGCTTGGCCTCTGACAGGTTGAGGAAGTTTTGCATGGCCTTCAGGTTGACCAGCAGTGACTGGGAGGCCGAGCGTGGATCCTCCTCCTTACGGAGGATCTCTGACAGCAACCCCTGCAACCACACAAACACACACACACACACACACACACGATTACTCACAAGGGGTGAATATTATTGCATCATATCTGGTTAATTGTCAGATTCTTGTATTTTAGTTTACCTGTGTGCGATTAAAAGCCACACGGGCAAACACGGCCTGGGAAATGCCGGCCCTCTTCAGCTCGTTCCTGACTTGCTGGTAAATGTCGAAGGAGACTTCGGCCCCTGAGCAGTTGAGGCTGGGCTCGGAAGTGGCCCTGGAGCCCTTGAAGGTCAGTGAGGTGGGCAGGTGGTTGAGGAACTGGTGGTTGATTCTCTGTGGGTGCTGGTGGGCGAGGAGGCGGCCGACGGCTAGCTGCTGGTTAATGAGGTGGGCCATGGCAAGCTGGTGATGCACAAGCTGAGGGGATAGTCCGCTGTGGCCCTGGAGAGGTGGAGCCTGGGGACGAAGTGGAGGGCTTGGATGGTGCTGGCTGGCAGGGTGAGGCTGGGTTGAGGTCTCCTTGTCCCCAAGGACACTCTTGACGGACAGAGCTCGAGGGCTGCCTAAGGAGCCCAAATGGGTAGGAGAGGATAAGAAAGAGGGAGGAGGCTGGCTGAGGATGCTCTTGTCCAAATCCCTCTCCACTGTGTCAACACACACACACACACGCACACACACACACACACACACACACACAGGTTTGTGTTAATAAAGATCTCCATTGTCTACATTTGTTTCCAAACCCAAATCTGAATCCTAAACCTCAACACAAATTAAACTAAAGCTAACCTTAACATTAAAGCTTCAGTTATTTTTAAAGGACCAGTGTGTATGATTTAGTGGCATCCAGCAGTGAGGTTGTAGATTGCAACCAACTCAGCAACCCACGTATCACGCTCTCCTACCACGGCTGCCTTAAAAAACAAAAAAAATGCACAGGACCCCTTCCAAGGGCCAGTGTTGGGTTTGCCTGTTATGGGCTACTGGACAAACTATGCAGTGCAACATGGAAGGCCCAATTGAAGAGTGTCAACTCCCTCTGTATACAGTATAAAGGGCACAAAACATGTTGTTTTTGTAAGAAGACAGAAGCCTCAACATTTAGGTGTGCAGAAAAACTACACACACAGATCAATACTTGCTGTTCGACTCATAACCCTCTGGAGCACAAGCTGGGGGTCATCACCATCTATGTCAATCTGGAACGACCGTCTTTGATCAGAGGAGGTGGCCTACAACATTACTTATCGCCCACCTACAATGCAGTACTGAGTTCACTCCCCAGACAGCTTAACAACCATTCACACCTGGGCTCACCTAGCCCTAGCAACCCACCTGAAGGCCGGTTGGGTCAACGACCCACAAGTGGCCCTAACGACTCTGAAACTCAGAGCTCACACGTGTCCTTAACGACTCTGTAAGGACACTCCCACACAGAGTTTAAAAGCCTGCAACTCCCCTCCAGTTAGTTAGAACTGAAGAAGCCTCTTGGAGGTGAAATGTCCAGTTGCCTATGATACAGCACTTAGAATTACCATGACCTGGATGACTGAGAACCTTCATCAACATTTATCAATGTATATGAGTTAAGAACAGAGCATCACTAAGGATGTGTAGAAAAATTAGGAAACATGTTCTCAGATAACTGAAGATTGTTTCCCCATTATCACTGCATTTAACAACCTGCCTCTCTCGAGTCTCCACAGAAATCTGCTCCTTATTATGCTTCTACTGGGTTTGGTTGAGAATCACATGCCTTGCCAGTGTGTGTCTGATTAGAGTAAGAAGAGCTCTCATTTCTGGATTTGGTGGTTTGTGAGTGTGTGTTGGGGGTTTGCTGCTGTTTTCCATTAGGAGTTAAGAGCATTTAGTTTTGCCATGTGTATTAAGGGTGACATTAATGCAAACCACGTGTGACAGTTCTTTCCTACTGAGAGCTGTCACAGACAGACGTCTCATGCAGCAGATTAGACACGTACAGGCGGACACATGCTCGTACAGGGGCTGAACAGAAGAATGGAAAAACTTAGTCACAAAATCAAAAGGCAGCCAGGTAGGTTAGTCACATTAAGTAGAGTTATGGTTAGCAGGACATGTCTGACAGCTCTGACAGTAGTCACCTTTAAGAGTTCTGAAAACAACATGTGGTAAATAATGTATAAACAGCTGAACAGCTGACAGTCGAGGAGCAGGAGAGTTGATCACTAAAAGTGTTAACTTTTAAGGAAGGAGAATTTAATAAATAAAGCTGCAAGCAGCACTGAGCATTGGAGACTGACTATGAATGAATCTTGTCCGGTAGATGTCCTCAGGCTGGGACTTTTGTCATACATGCAAAGTTTGGGGCAGATTGGGTAATGTATATCTGACTTACAACAACTTCCTGTTTCATGAGGAAGCATCCAAATTAACGGCAGCGCAACGACGATGACCACTTATTGGCATGCACATGTCCTCAGGCTGGGACTCGGCCTCGGGCAGACTGGACAATGTATAGTTGAGTTACAAACATTTACTTCTTTATAGTGGAACACAAAACGCGTCGAGGGGTTTAGCCACACGCTATGACGAAAACTCAAAAGCTTTGCACTTTAGCATAGCAAAGGTCTTTAGATCGCACTCACCAAGCTCGAGGTCAATCACGTTAATCCCTTAGGAGAAGGTTGTTAAAGTACGGGACGTGGGAATTTCACCAAATTTCAGAAAAAAATCAAAATGGCAGACTTCCTGTTTACCATAGAGCATCGACCCATGAGACACTTTTGTTACATATGCCTACCAAATTTCATAGTAGAAGGTGAAACAGGCTGCCAGCTTGCCTCACCTGTGCCTGACACCTATATCAGATGTAAATTCACACAGAGTTTAACAAGTATCATGAGAAAAAGAATATAAAAAAAATAATATTCCTTTGGAATACAATAGGGTCAACTCACAGACACTGAACAACATAAAGCAATCACCAAAGTGAAGTAGCACCTGTGACAAAGCTGTGTTTACATGCCAGATTTCTGTGATTAATGGGGTTTACATGCAGCACAAAAGTCTGATTACATCAAACAGTTTATCGTCCCTGTGTGCGTGTGTCTGAGATGTGGTCATCAATTATTTTTCGACTTCTCACTCCAAGCCAGAAACAAATAGTTTAGCTCTAGATAGCCTTGAGGTTTTGAGATATCAGTCACGTTTGGATATTTTTGTTTCCAGCTGAATACAATGGAGGTGACTGTTAGGGCCATCAATGAGCGTCTGTGGCCCCAGTTTTTGCAATGTGTCCCTCATCAGTGGCACTAGTCAGCCCTTGTCAGCAGCTTTTTGGCCAACTGAGCATGCTGACTCGGCAGCAGAGCCCATCGGTGAGAGAAATCACTTAAATTTGGCTGTTGAGGTAAACCAACAAGTTCACCAGACGGGAGATGAGAAAAGAAAGGGAATGCCCCATGACCCCGAATCTGTGGTATCCATCACTTTTTTCCATCTCTGCAACTTCTCATCAGATATGTTCTCAATTAGAGGCAGCTGTATAAGCGCGAGTAGCGTTTAAAAACACTGCTTTATCATTACAACGGTTTGTCTATCTGCAGTCCTGAGTCTTGTGGTTTGTTTGCATGGTGTGTCTGGGCCCTTCTGATCACACAACCTGCAGATACCGAGTCAAACTGTGGTCTGATTAATCTGTGCATACTACTTTATTCTCGAATGATCTGTCCAGGCAGAGGGTGACCGACCAATCCGTGAATACATGCTCAATGGTAGTCTTAAGAAAAGGGAAAGTATTACTGATTCAATTCAGGAAAATGTACGAGTGAGGTGTAAGAGTTACCTTTGATGCGCTTGTACCTCTTGTACCAGCGTCCAAACTCCTGGCATTTTAAGACGGAAACGTTGGCGTAGTCGGAACTATTCACTATTGATGAGATCATACTCTGACAGAAAAAAAAGAAAAAGTTTGAGAAATTATACATTTAAAAAGAGAACAGGGCAAATAATACAATTGGACAAAAGGTGATGTTGTAGCGTACATAAAGATCTGTGAACCACCTTATTGTATTAATAATTAGATAGTTTGAGAATGAAGTCAGCATTTTTAATCTCAGAATTCTGACTTTAGATTTTAATCTTAAAAACTCAACTTTCAAATTCAAGAGTCAGTTTATGAAAAGCCTTTTTAGTCATGGGACTTTCCCAACGTGTACTATGGCCACCTCTAAAGAGCAGGAGGTGGAAAGACTCTAAATAAGTGGTGATAACTCAACATGGGAAACACTGAAGATTAAAACTCACATGAGTCAGGCTGCAAACACACACCACCCACACACTTCCCCAATCACTAATTACATCTTGACTAAGTCCTGTGTGTAAATCACAAGTCCAAATGACACACTCATCTAATGACTGCAGGGTGTGTGTGAGCAGGATAATTGTGGTGCGCGTGTCTGCATCCTTTCCCATGAGATGGTATCCATACTTTTGTGCGTGTGTGTGAGTGAGTGAGCTAAAGAGGTATTACAAGTGCGCTAAGTGTGTGGCGAACTGATAGTGAAACCACATGTGTCTAGAGAAAATACTTTGCAGGATCTTGGCTAACACATACTTAATAGAAAAGAGGTCATCCATTGCCTGAAGTGAATGAACTAGAGGCAGAAGACAGTCATATTTAAAAAGACAGCAGTGATATGACGGTATATGGTGTGTTGCCGTGCTATTGGATAGATGTGTCTAGCTGATGTGAGCAACTGATATCAAATGACGGCCCCAAATAATGACAGGCAATTATGAGTGAGAGGAATGAATGAAAGGATGGTATGAAAAATACCAGGACTGAGGATGCTAAAGAGTAGTCTTCCTGTCTGAACTTTTGCTAGAGCTTCATTTGTATATAAATAACTGTGTATGCTCTGTAATTTATGCAGCACTATTTCATTATGCAAACTTGTGTTGTCACTGTTAATTACGACTGGTGAAGTCTTGTGTTTCTTATTCTTTTGTTTGAAGGATCTGTGCAATACTGTGAAAAAAAATAGTGTAAATTTGCTGTTTGTTGAAGTGTCGTGTTTTTATCCTGTTTTGTATTTTCAGGCCAGATAAATGAATTCCACCAGAAAGAGTTTCCCTTTGGGGATAACATAGTAACCTAACATGATTGCTCTTTGCAGCCTTTTTCAGAGAGCTTAAAAGTCTCCATATTCCTGTCAAAATAATTTAGAAACAAAACCTGACACACATAGCCTGACTGGTGGCAGGATACTTCCAGGAGAGGACCTTTCAGACAGGTAAGGTATTTCCAACAGGTGTATGGAGTGGAAACTCTGTGCTGTAGTGCTGTAATTACCTGGGAGAGAGGACAGTCCTTGGCCAGCATGCTCTGGTTGGTCTCTCGTAGCAGCTCTTTGAGGGCGTCCCTCACTGTGCTGTGGGTCCACCGCTTTGACGGCAGCTCCTCAAGCTGCGCAAAGCTGCACATGTGAAAAAACGTAGTCATTAGACACTGAATCATACTTTAATTCACTTGAGCAGAGTTGTAGGAGGCTGCATATTGAAAATGAAAAGCCCCTGACAAATCTTCAAGAATAAAAATAGCAAAACCATGCATTCACAAAACCAGGGGCTTTTGGGGTTTAGCATGGACACAAAAGAAATGATCATGACTCTAAATGATATTAAAAGTAACAACTAGCAGCTTGGCTGATCCCATATCATTTGAACTTATTAAATGTCAAATGAAGCTAATAAACGTGCAACACACACACGGGTGACCTGTGCAGCAGGATCCGCAGTGTAACCATGTGGTAAACGTCCAGTAGCATGTCAGCCACTGTTGCCTCTGGAGCGTCTGTTAGGTAATGGATTGGCATCGGGTTCCACCGGCCCACTTTAATGATTCCTGGGGTAAAAACAACCAGAGGACAACAAATACACAATTGAAGCGTTTGTTCACTTTCTGTTTAAAGGTCTTGACTTAAAAGTGAGACTATTGCATTGGTTGATAGAAATCGATTTTTCACGTTCTTGTTTTTTGTTATTCAAATCCATGTCAACCGAACCTGTTCCTGTTGTGTTGTATGTGTTGTGTGTTGGGGAGCTCTCCTGGTCTTGGAGCATCATCCTGAACCTCCTGGGGTACATCCCATTTCCCTTATTTTACATTTCCTCGCTCCTTGATCCTTGCTTGAACCGAATGCCGTTCTTGTATGCCATCTTGCAGGCCATCCAAAAGCTCTTATTGGTTAGTTAGTTCAAATAAATTAGGATTTCCTTGTTTTAACTTCTTGTATCATCTCCCATGGTTTTGAGCCGGCTGTGACGATAGTCTTATACCAGAGTGAAGACAGATAACATCAAGTTTTATATTTATTTTATGTTTGTTTTCTGATTCCCCATCGAGTTAAAATGTGTAACCAGTAACACTTTACATCACATGGATTACAGTGTAATCTTTTGTACTATTGGTGTACAGGTACAGTAGTACCAGTACACATACTAGATACTGTAGATACTGAGGGACAAGATGTGAAAATAAAGAGGTAACCTTTCAGGATTTTACAAATAATTTATTCTGAGGAAATAGATGTGAAAATAAGGGGGTAACAATTTGGGATTTTACTGGGTACATATTCTATAATTACAGGATATGTATGTCTACTAAGCAATAATCTGGATGTTTGGGATGAATTTAAAGAGAATTTACTCTGTAGTTAGATTTTAACTACTGGGTATCTGGACGTTTAAAGGAAGAACTTAGACACTCACTTCGGCAAACTTCATTACTGGATGCTCATTTATGGCCACCCACCCCACGAGTGACATCCCATATGTCACTCGTGTTTCAGTGTCACCACATGTTGACAGTTCTGAAGTTTCATGTAAGTCTTCTCACTGGCAATCTTGTTCGACAAGCAGGACAGCGAAAGAGCAAGTAAGTCCCCCCTTGTTACATTTAGTTACATGGTAACTACAGGATATGCAGGCCAATTGCACATCCCTGTCGTATTCTGTAGCATTAGTGATGTTGACGCCTTAAAAATAACCTTGCTGTGAACCTGCCGCCTTCTGTTTCCAGCACCGCCGAGGGTCAGCTCGGCTCCCACACTGGATTGACTGACCTGCTGCTACTGATTTGGACCATACGCCTCCTCCTCCTCTTCCTCTTGGGGTCTGTGCTTTCTGTCCAACTCTCCAGCACAAAAGCATTACCATTAAGACTAAATTTCTGGGTTATCACCAACCTTAAATGTCATCAAAGTTCTGTTGTAGCAGGGAGGACTATAATTCATGACAGTCAAAAGACGCATGAGCTGTGTAGCTGCAAAATCAGACAGCTTTTGTGCAGGTGGGGGTGCTGTGATGCTTCTCTTGGTAAAGCTAGTCCGTTAAAAAGTAATTTAATCTGTTTTAAAATGAAAATGTAAGAACAGACCAGTGCCAACATGTTCATGTGGTTTTTGGTTCTGGTTGCCAAAAACAGCTGTTACTAATCTGTTGGAGATTTCCCTCATTTACATATTTAATAACCCGCTGCAGCTGACTAGGAGAGACCCCAGCTCCTCTGAAGGGTGAGACATGTAGTGAAAACATACAGTTTTGCTTCACTGGAAATACATTTTACTCACTCATTTTTTTAGTGTTTGCTTTTACTCTAACTACTGATTTCAAATATTTATATTTATAAGCATTGTAGAGGCATACATTATTTTGATGTGCACATAGTTTATTAATTTAACTGTAGCCTCTTTTGTTATACAGGAGCAGGCGGATGGTCCAAATCAATGTAAGCAGGACGGTCAGTCCAGTATGGTAGCCCAGCCAACCCATAGCGAAGTGTTACAACTGATTCCTATGCCATTATTACAGAGTACAGAATGATGATAACATAAATTACCACATTCTTAAATAACTTTGGTAATGGTGCTTTAGATTGTAGCCAGAATATCCTTTAGTTACCATGTAACTAAACCTAACAATGGGAGAACTAAGAGTACTTTAGATTACATCCTGCATATCCTGTAGGTACAATGTAACTAAATGTAACAAGGGGAGAAATAAGCGGCCTCTTTCTCTGTAACTACAGAGAACAGTATGGGAACATTTTTATTTTAATTTTACTTGCCCCAAAACATGGAGAACAAACTAAATTAAATGCACAGTTTGCTGTGCATTCAGGGACTTCACTGAGAGCGATGCTGTCTTTTTCTTTCACATTCACACCTGGAAGCTGCCCAGTTAAACCACAGTAAACCAAAGTCTAATCTGCTGGCTACTGAGCAGCTCGACTGGAACAGTCTGGGTTAGTCATGCACACTTCATGTGCAAGTGCTTGTTAAACAGGTAACAGAGAAAAAATCACAGGAACAGTTTAAGGTTGTAGGTTCACAAAAAAAAACGTAGAACAAATTAACAGAAGCTTCATTTGCATGGAAATTAATACTCAGGATGTCAGCAGGTGCATCATATCCTGACATATATGTCCAATGAGTGATTCAAATTGCGAGAATGAAATAGGAACAGAACTCGCACAAACCGCAAAACCAGTCAGAAAAGCTGATGCAGATCACAGCTTTTACAGTTTCTCCAGAGATAAGCTTTTGAAATAAAAAGTTATCATCCAGTAAAACTATTTGCCATTCGCTTTAAATATATTTAAAGTGGTAAAAATCACAGGATTGTTTATAATCACAGGCACAGACAGCAGGTGAAATATTGCAGAGTTGTGAGGATATCTGCACAAGAAATATCTTTATTTTAAATCCAAGTTAATTATAGTCTAATTTAGTCTTTAATTTCCAAGTGTAGGCCTAAACTTTATTTCCAATAACCTTAATCATGTAAATGTCACACATGTTTGTTTCTACCATGGTAGCAGATCACAATTAAATTCCTGGACACTGCGGAAAGTCCATGGATGGGAGTACCAGGTCATAAAAATAAACATTGTGATTAATATCAGATAGGTTGCTGGTAGGTGAAATTATACATCTCAATAATTAGGAAAACACTACCTCACCTGCACTACCAGCAGCAGAAACAATATAAGGGCATCTCTCTATTAAGAGACCTGTTTGCAGTTACGCATGAGGTACATCAATTTAACTTTATTGATTATTTAAATCTTTAAATCTTAGTTCTATGTTATTATTAAAAAAAATATATATATAGATAATGTTATATTCCCTACATGCATTTTTGGCAAGGGGCTGCATGCAGACTAAATTCATCAAAAGTCTCTCCAGTTGTTAAAGCCAAATTGACAGCTGATTCAACTGTGATCAGCTGTCAGGCGTCATCAGAAACAGACATTGCGGCAACCCGTTAGCTCAGTCGGTAGAGTGCACATCCCATGTACGGAGTCCTCGCCGCAGCAGCCTATGGTTTGAGTCCGACCTGTGGCCCTTTGCTGTATGTCATTCCCCCTTTCTCTCATCCTATTTCCTGTCACCTGTCTGAACTATCCTGTCGATAAAGCTATAAAAGGAACTTTAGAGGAGAGTAACTCTCATTTCTCTTGAAACATGTTTCCTTGTTTCCTCTCCACTATCATGGTTTCCTTGTGCCTCTCCACAAATCCTTGGTGGGAGGGACAAAGACAAAAGGAAAAGACGCAACTGAGGAAAACATGGATGCAATTTAGGTGAAATGGGATGTATCCCTGGCATTCCTGCAACCATGACTGGAAGTGCAAATCTAAACAGGCTTGATCGCATTAGGATCTGCTAAATCAAACACAGGTCCAACCTAGCCTTGGCTGCCAGCCTTAATCGTGTGTGTTCATTGCACGAGGATAGTGGTGATAGGGGCAAAATAATAAAAGCTGTTCTCTTGGGACTCTGCAGTTGATAAATGTATGTAAGGAATGTAAAATCAGCCAAAAGTTAGAGAGCAAAGCAGGCTGTGAACTAGAGCAGCATTCAATTTGATGTACTGAGTAAACATTGGGAGGTCAATGTTCTCCTGATTGACAGAACAATATTTATCATAATTAATTAACATTAGGTATTGTGCACCCTGCTGCTTTATACGATGGTTAATACTTGTCAACAACTGGTTACAGATTGGAATTTTCAGACATGCTTGTCGTCATTTTGTCAGTGCAGATGAGATGATTTCAGAGGGTCAGTGTATCTTTGGGTCATTCAATTTTCTTTTCAGAAACGGGTGTTAAGAAACAAAAAAAAGTGTTTTTCGCTTTTCATTTTAAAATACAAAAAATAAAAATGTAGAACAACGCATTTTTCTTTTTCATGGTCAAAAGGGATGAGTGAAATTATAAAAATGGTTTAATTTAATTTTTGTTCTCTATTTCCCTCAAATAGTGGCAGAGGCAGTGAAGTGGATCATGAGCCAGTTTCTCTGCCACTGCAGTCGACAGGCCAGATGGCAGGGGTGGGCTGCCCTGCGGCTGCACAGCCATCCGGCCTGTCTGCTCTACCTCATGAGCCCAGAGACACTACAATTGCAGTGAAGAGCGGCTATAGGATGATTGATCCTGAGAGGAGCAGCAGAGGTCTGGGAGAAGGGCTGAAAAGCCAAGCTACAGCTCATAAACTGCTGGAACAGAGCAGTTTATGAGCCAGACCTGCTGTGTGAGTAACTAAAGCCATAATAAATATCTTCTGGGGCTTTACATGTAATATTTTGTATCACTCCAACAGTGGATGGGATCAAATTACTAAGACACTGTTGTGGCTCTAACGTGGTGGCGGTAGCTCGGTGGTAGAGCAGGGTATCAATCATTCACAGCTAGTTAACAAAGTCAAACCTTGATCTGTTTCAGGTTTAAACTCTCTCTCTCTGTCAGTCTCTTACAGACACATGCACCTTTCTGTCTGTCTCACACATTGTCCTATTCCCTCATTTTCCTCCCCCTCCTCCCACTGCCAGCCGACTTCCAGCTGGTTCCCAGTCAATTTCCCCCAGAGAGAGATATACATACATACATACACACACATATATAAATGCAAGCTTCAGAAAAAAGGACCATAAGTAAAAAAGCCATAATGTGCAAGTTAATTTAAGAAAAATCCCTATGCCAGTTAAGAGTTAAAAGTACTCGTCCAGCAGAGTTATACAAGATGCAATTCAAACGCTGAAGAAAATAGAAGAGTCTCTGTATAATTTTGGTTGTAACCACACTGGGGGAAAAAATGCATGACTCCAGCCAAAAATTATTTATTTGAAAAGAAAAGGCTTATTTCTCAGAACAAAACCTAGCCATTTGGGAGAGGCGAGGGGGGTCGCAGGGCGTCGGCTACATGGTTACATTGCCCTGTGTTTACGGGATACACCAGGAATGTCAAACTGCCCTAGTCTCTCTCTCTCTCTCTCTCAGTGTGTGTGTGTGTGTGTGTGTGTGTGTGTGTGTGTGTGTGTGTGTGTGTGTGAATGCTTTTGTTTCATGGTTGACTGAACGTTCTCCGCATACTTGTTTTGATCCCAAAATTATGAGAAAAAATGTTGTTGCCGGTCTAAGACACACAGATATAGACTTAGTGTTTGGTTTAACCTCCATGCTGCCAGGTGGGTGTAATGAGTCGAATCATAAGATGAGTATTGGAGAAAGCAGAGGGATTTATCTTTAAAATACCTCCTTGGTAAATACCTTTAATGTGATCGTCTTGAACTCTTTGGTACTCATTGTATCCGTGTGGCAAACCCAGCCCATCTGAAACCAGTTATGCTTTATTCATCTACTGCTGGAAATCAATTACTAAACAAAGTGGTAAGAACGATTGAAAGATTTTCCCATTAGCCTGTAATAATGGAAAATATTTCCCAGAAGTGAAAAACTGATGTTTTTTCCCCAACAACTGAGGATAAATAATAATATTTTTAATTTGTGTTTAATTTGTGGTTTTTGGTGAAGGTTCTCAGTCATCCAGGTCATGGTAATTTTAAGTGCTGTATCGTAGGAAACTGGACTTGAAGACATTTCACCTGAGTTGCAGGCTTTTAGTTCCAGCTAGTTAGAACTGAAGAAACCTATTGGGTGAGAGGTGAAACGTCTTCAAGAAACGAAAACACGTGCAGTTGCCTACGATACAGCACTTAGAATACATTTGTAGTTCAATATCTGTGACCTCTGGGAAAGTTGAAGTTTGCAGTCCACAAAACATTTCTGGAGCCTCACAGCAAAACAGTGTAGCAGTATTCTCCCACACAAGACTTAGGAGTATATGGCCAAGGTGCGGAGATGTGGCCAAGTTTGCCGAAAACCCAAGCCGCTATGTTGTAATGCTACTAGCATGCTGGTCCTGCTTGTGATCATTTGTCCTCATCGACAGATTAAATATAACAGTAAATACCCAGGATACCAGGCAGTTCATTACTGTGTGTTTTAAACTGGGGCACAAGACCAAACCGAGTGATCACAAGTGATCATCACGATCATCAAACATCACGCTACACAGAGAAATGTCTGTTGCGTTCCCTCTGGAGCATTTAACCATGCTAAATAACATGCCCAGCTGCTGTCCCGTTCTGCTCTGCCGCTGAGCTTCAGGCATATGGTTAACACTATAGTTACAATAAGGAGTACTTGTGCATATGCACTATTTTTTTAACGTTATTTTAGTTAACTGTGTTCACTCCTCAGACAGTGATTATATGATGTTTACAGTGTGTTCAGGTACACGGTAAGAATACTTAATGCACTTTCTTTTTATGTATTCAGTTTCAGTGTGTCCAGTTAAAGTGCAAGAGTGCACTTAAATTGTTATGGCAGCTACATCAGTGTTTTTCGGTGACACAATGTGCAACTGTGCAAATATGCCAAAACCAAAAGGAAAGGAAATTTTGAATGAAATAGTTTTCACTCAATTTGACCACTGAATTATCAATATAATGTGATGTGATGTATTAATATATAATCAAGATATAATCGTATCGTGCCCCATGTATGGTGATGCGTATCATATTGTGAAGTCCTTGCAAATACCCAGTCCTAATGTGCAGCTGTACCTGGTGATGTTCTAGAGAAGACAATTTATGCTAATAAATAATAATGATGAAAGTGAATAATCATAATGTGGATCTATGATAAGCGTTCGATATTAAGTGGATAAAATACGTGAGAGGCTTCATTTTACAATCTGGCTTCATTCACCACCTCCCCATCTGTGTTGTCAATTCCCCTTGCCTCCAAAATGTTCCTATGCATGGGTCAGACTGTACTTACAGGTGCGCACATTCTGCCGTCAAGTTTGTTTTTATAGATCACAACTTTTGCATGGAAGTGGTGTACACACATTTCAAGCTCTTTTTGTGCACACACAAACTTTATAAATGAGGCCCCAGGGGTCATAACAGGACTAAATCGTACTGTTTCCTGCAGATCCAGACATTAACCATCTAATTAAGTTTCATTTCATTTTTGGGTACAGTCCACTTGGTTGCAAAGGTTTCAATCAAAAAGAATCTCAGATGAACAAAAAAGTGATAAAGACTTGTGTGAACACACACCTGCACACACCCAGAGCCTACTTACCACTTGCCTGTACAGCTGAGCTGTGGGAGTATCCCAGAGCAACCAGTGCCGTCTCTACCAGCTGTGTGAAGAGGACATCTTTACGAACCAACACAAACTCAGCATGACGGTTGCCGTGGCCCTCACAGTCAGCAATTGTGCCAACATCTTCATGCTCCACCACACAGTAGACCGGGATCATCAGACCTGGTGGACAAACACAGAGAGATTTATAGGAAAAGAGAGTTGAGCCCCATTGGAATTAGCGTCTTTCCAGGTCCTTGGAGTATAGTCATGTCATGTTGCCGTCGGCAATTGGTAGAAAATGCTCACTATATTGGATGGTGATCAAACCTACACTATCAGGATGCTCTACATAGCCTCTCTTAATTATAGCCTTTATTATTTAGGTCGGATATTACAGACAGCAAATATTTCACTGTCCATGACCGAATATAACATGCATAAGCACGTGCGAATATAAGGAGGAAATGATAAACAATATGCTTGACAAGTAAAAAGAGCTACCTGATTTTATGTGTGGTTATAATGAAGAGACACAATTCCAGTTGTTGACAAGAAGAGGCACACAACAGAACAACCTACGGTGGAAGCAGTAGAGTAGAGTGAGGCAGCACACAGTCCGGACAGTCTCCAAGAGGAAGAAAACAACACCATGCTTTCGACCAGTAAAATGAGGCTCACCCATCACATTTTACATCAACTTAACTTTATCTTTAAACAGGATGAAAGACTTTAGTCACCAGACATCTGGATATTAAGTTATGGCTCGCCAGCCTCTAGTTTAGCAACTCACAGATGAAGCATCTGTTTCCTCTTCTGGTCTATAAAAGTCAGAAAAAGTCCAACTCAAACGGTGTTTTATTCCACAAAGGCCCAGTAGATCAAAACCCATAAAATATTTAGTCCAAAACAAAATAATACATCCATAATTCCCAAAGTGTGGGCCGCAACCCACTGGTGGGCCGTGAGGGACTGCAGGTGGGCCGCAGAGCTCATTTACAATAAATACATAAAATATTTTGTAATTTCAATTTCAAACAGCACTTTTTTCCCAACTATGCTTTTATATACAAAGTTAGATGCAATAAAGCATTATAGTATGTTAATGCATTTTTGATCGTTGCTAATTGCTGGAAACTACTCTGCATGAGAGGCCAGGGTCACATCGTACTTCTCTGCAGAGGCAGCTGTGCCATGGCAAGACAACATGTAGTGCACAAACACACCCACACACTTCTATTGAGCAATCTTCCTGTAATTTTAGAATACACTGAGTGCATGCCAGTTCATCAATTCATATTCATGTTACAGAACACATTGTGTCTGCTTTCATTTGTATCCATGGTGGTATATCATATCATGAGGTAATGCAACCTTAATTTGGCACATCTACACGGCATCACAGCACAAAAACAATAAGAGCAGAATTTATGAGGTCTTTTACGTTAAACAGCAATGTACATAAATGTAAAATGGTGCTATCTGGTATCACTGATATCAGAAACTTGATGCTTTTCAAGACCTTTTTAAGATCAATTTTAGCCAACTTGAAGACGGATCTTTTTAGGCAAAACATAAAACATCTTTTTGCTTATTCAATCACTGAAGGTTAGTTATAAATGTAAGTAGTATGTGGTCATGTGCAAGGCTAAGTTTTATGTGGGAAAATGGTGCTCGGTGAACGTACATTTTGCCAACAGGTAAGAACAAGTACAAAGTAAAAAGCACACGTTTCAGTTTCACCGTGTATTTGAGTGTTGATTCTCTCTGAGTTGAGGACCCCATAATAGGACTGTCCCTTTTTGAAGGAAAAATTGAACAGCAAAAGTGGTGAGAAGTTTATAGGAAACCAATCTATATGTGGATGGTGTCATTTTTACAGCCATTACACTGTGTAATCAGTATTTACTTGAGAGTGATAAGTACAAGCAAAAAAGTTGTTTATTGCCCATTTTATTTTAGTTTTCTTTCGGTGTATGTATCTTAGGGTACTGCAAACAGAAAAAGGCATTAAAAAATCTTGTATTGCTTAATGAATATTACATTAATTCTTAATTTTGACAACAAATCTTGGAGAAGGAACTTTGTTGGAAGATTTTTTTGGCCTCCTTTTCATCCATGTTTCAGCATTGTGAATAGGATCTGTGTTACAGGGACTCCAGTGTTTCAGTGTTGCTACAGTGTAGCTGCCTTCTTGGTGGTCTCTCTGCAACATTTTGGGCAGCTGTCAGTGTAAATGGAAGTCCATGTAAGATTGCACAATTGAATTTGTGTTTGCACCACATATTAAAACCCACAAGGATTAAGACTTCCAGAGCTCTTTGGGGCTTTTAGCCGCTGTTGGACATAATATCTATATAATTTCACACTCAGGAGCAATGCCATAATTCCAGCAGCTTGCTGTTTGTTGGTCTACACTCATATTGGGCAAGAACCTCCTCCAAGCCTGGAACCATTCACACCCATCTAGTCCACTGCTTAGTCCCACGGGAACTGTTAATGAACAAGCTATCAATTCTACTGAAGCGACAGATCAGCCAGAGCCAAACCACAGCAGCATCAGGCACGCTATCAGCCAATAAGCCAACCACTCAGTGCAGGGGTGGAGGGAGGCAACCCAGCCAAATAACTGTGTGTGTGTGTGTGTGTGTGTGTTTGTGTGTGTGTGTGTGTACTCTTACAATGTTTGTGTGATGATGCATGATGATGTTTTCAACTGCATGAGAGAATAATAGGCAT
The DNA here is from genome assembly GCF_040436345.1 of Pagrus major. NCBI lineage: Eukaryota > Metazoa > Chordata > Actinopteri > Spariformes > Sparidae > Pagrus > Pagrus major. The sequence continues at coordinate 6,202,009 of NC_133238.1, forward strand.
CTGTGCGTGAGTGGTCGGTTGTTAGTGTACATGCTACTCTGTGATACTGTACCAATGCAAAATGTGTGGTGTATGAGTGTGTGTGTGTTTGTGTGTGTGACATCAACATTACCCATTTGGCCTAGGTTGACTTTATTTTGGTGCCCTATGCTAACACATTATGCTAACATTTTATCAGATATTGTGTGTAAAGTTTTAGTGTATTTTGGCATTTCCATGATATTTCATATTTTTTGGAGTCCTTTAGCCACACTGTTAGCCAAACATTATTTGACAAACAAATACATTTTGTGCATAAGCTAAGCTAAAAAATTTACTTGTATCTGAAATTGAACAATGACATATAACTATAGTTGAATCTGTAAGTTATCTGTTATCCTCCAAGCTTGGCCGATGGGTTAAAAGTGTGTGGCTCCTTTGAGAATACAGTAGTGGCTTTGATGCTACTTATTTGGCATGGGATTTGAGAGATTGACTTGAGGCAGATGAGAGTGTGTTGGCAACCCTTAATCACGTTAATATATCACCAAAAATATAAAATTATATTACTATTGCTTTACTATTTCTAACTATTTCAGTATTGAGTTACAATTACATTCATAATATTCCATAGACATGCTAACCTAAAAACATGTTGTTGGGAATATTGAAGATATGATGACTGAGATTACAGCATGAATGGGATTAAATGACTGTAAAATACATTTGTGGATATTTGTTACATTTCCACTGTTGATCGGAATGACTCGCGGTGCACTGTGCTGCTCTGTCTTGTCTGTCTGTGCACTGTCAGTGACCTAGTCACGTGACAGAAAATAGACGTGTGGCTTGTCAAAAGTACTAGTTGCGTGAGTCTCATGGCCATCCATGAGAGTTGGCAGCGTTGAAAGTTGTCATTTCCTTTCATTTAACCTAGCTAAACAGTGATATGCTGTGTGTTGTTTGTTCATTGTGCATGTTGTTCAAATTAATTATGTTTTGAAACGTGACAACGCATGAGTGTGTGTAAGGTCTGGTTATGTTTTGGGACAATAAAACAAAAAACCCACATCTGGGGTTCGCTTCTTGACAACCGCTATATACAGCCAAGGAACACAAGGTGTAATATAAGCTTAACTCACTATAACTCACTTGTGTCAGCACTCATATTTAACAACGTTGCAGTAGGTTTAGCCTTTTGTAAAATTAAGTCGCATTGTCACCAAAATAGTCATCAAAAAACATCCCAAAATGAGACTAAATGGTCACAGTCTGGAGCCCTGTTTTATCAATCATTAACAGGTGTGAGCCATTTATCTTTTTATAATGTAATTGTGACCCAGAGTGACCCAGAAAAACAATGGCGCATAGTCATGTGAGTAATTGTATGGAGAAAAGAGAGTGACAGGGAGAGAATGTACTGTTCCTCTCAAGCTCAAGAGGCTGTATGATCTGTACATTATATGACAAAACACAAACATGTTCTTTTTACTCTGCATGAAGTCTATGGCCTACTGTCATTCACATATATATGTAACTACATGCCAAATCTTATGGAGAATGTACCAACAACAAAAAAGTTTATTCATCTTGGAGACCATTGGTACACTATGATTCTCCTCTCCTCTCCCCAACAACAATTTTAATAACCAATTATGATAAGTCCCTAATCAAGCCTAAATGCCAACCATTTTCTCCTTCTACCTTCTCAGCATGAAGCTGACAATTTTCTCTGTTGCATGTCACTGTTGGTCAGACAAGTATGAAATATGAAGACTCACTCTGGGCTCAAGGAAATTGTGATGGTACATTTTTTTTAACAAGACAGAAAAAACAACATTTGTGTCATCTCATGAACTTGCACATGAATATATTGATTTGATTTGTTGGAGCTAAAATTGTTGTTTTTTTTTTTTATCATTGTCACTGCTAGTTAGAATTGTGTACTGTTGTGACAATGTTGAATAAAGTGGATTATTTTTGTAACTGTTCTTGGCACGGAGATCCACTAAAATTGCATATCTAATGTATTGGTTAAAGGTCCTATTTGAAAGAAAAGTTGATTTTTTAGTGTCATTCCCAACTTGTCAAATACTGGCGTTTCGGGATGGTGGACAGCCCGATCTACAATCCCAAAGCGTCAGTATTTTATGGGTTGGGAACCCAAAGCATCAGTATTTCACTTCTGTATCAAAGCAGTACTTGTGTGTGCTAATGGCCCACCTCCAACTCGTGTGCCATTCTGCCTGGTTCGCAGAGCCGCTGGGCTGCCGTTGACTTCCATGCGGCTTAACTTGCAAGGCGGCGGGCCACTGGAGGCGGGACTCTCCCCTCTCTTCTCTGGACTGGCACTGTCCCAGAGGCTTGGGCTCTCTCTTCCCCCGCCTGCACCTCTGCGCTGCTCCATACCCCCGAAAACTCCAGGAAGAGCACCCAGCACAGTGGGTGAAGCTGGGAGAAAACAGAAGAACTCGCATTAGTGCTTAAGAAACGCAGCCAGGTCACATCAAGCAACTGAAAATAGATGATCACCTGTATTTTAAAAGATGTTATTGCCTACACTCAGCTACTGTATGTGGCACTTCATCTTCCCCCTTCCATTGCATCATCAACATTCATTTAACATTATCAGTGGTAATCCTAGGATGGAGACAGAGCAGATGGAGGAAGAGGAGAGGGCGTCTGGGCACAGTTTTGCTTCCCACTCGCTAAGCTGACGTCCTGTTGCATTTCTATAAGGTGCATCATCAGGGAATCAAAAATCTGTGATGCCAAATGTCTGGGCCAGGAGCTGGCAGGCAGGAAAAGGAAAGCGAAAGTGTGAGACAAAAAGAATCACCCCAAGTGTATCAAAGTTTTCATTCTTTTACAAATTCCAGTTCCTTTAAGGAATTTTTGTAGCTGTAGCCATCCACAAGCTTCTGGCGGAATTTTTAACCACTCCTCTTGACAGAATTGGTGAAGTTCAACTAAATTTGTTGGCTTCCTGGCACAGACTTGTTTCTTCAGTACAGTCCACATGTTCTTGATGGGGTTCAAGTCAGGACTTTGGCATTCCAGATTTGCTTTTTGGTGGTTTTTGGTTGACTCTTGACCATCTTGACCAGTTTTCTCTCAGCAGCAGGTGATACTTTGTGTTCTGATGGTGGCAGTGACACAACTGTACCATGCACATTTTACTTACAGTTGTTTGTACAGTTGATCTTGGGACCTGTAATTGCTTTAAAAGGGCTCCAAGTGACTTTCCTGACTTGTTCAAATCAATAATGCTTTTTTTTTCAGATCAATGCTGAGCTCCCCATTGTAGTGTTTGTGGCTGAGTCTAATGGCTGTATCAAACAAGCCCTATTAAAATGGGCCCAGAAAAGTCATCAGCTGTTATCAATCAGAATCAGTCAGAAGAAGTTAGGAGGCCATGCTACAAAAAACATTTGATTAACACAACTTTCTTTAATCACCAAAATTGGTCATTCAGTTTGTTTTATGTATATTTTTGATCCAGCAGATTTGACCTATAATAAATTCATTATTGAAGCAAACTTCATGAATGTTTTTTGGGACAAAGTAGTTTGTGTTCCTCTCATTCCATCACAGAAAAATGAGAGCTGTAGAAATCATTGGAAGTGGAGACTGCCACGATATATATTTCCTTTACTAGTGTATGTAAACCTTTGACCGTGACTGTGTGTATATATATATATATCAGGTCAGATTTCTTTTTTGCATTACAATTATTAGAATGTCTGTCGCCCAGACTCACAGTGACTTCTTGCAGGGGCAATGACTTGCTCTCTCTATATGTACAGTATATAATGTTACCCTGAAGATGCGATTTTAGGTACAAAAATTTGGCACTGTTTGATTTAACGTTAACTCAGTAGTAACGATGTAATTCAGTTGGTACCCTGGAAAGTAAAAAGTCAAGTTCAGGGCCATACCCTACCTGACTGTAGCGTCATATTAAGTGCACAGATATGAGACTGGTATCAGTTCTCTGCTTAGCAAGAAAGGGAATAAGTCTATTTCCCAAGGTGTCACACTATTCCTCTGAAAGAAGATATTGTTACACAAGATCACTTGACAGTGATCACTATGTCACTAGAAGCAATGCAAGAAGGCACACAAAACACCTGACTCTAAGAGGATATTAATTTATAGGTGCTTAAACTGTATAAAACTTCTGAGTTTCTCATCGTACACACAAACCTCATATCCTGTAAACTAATACAGCTCATAAGCCCAAAGTATAGGCATTTAAACATTTTATAAGTGAACACTGCTGAGTTAAATGTTTACATCTCAGCTCTCCATCGGCTCGAAAGAAAAAACACACTTCACTTTACAGTAAAAATAGAAAAGAACAATAAAAAAAAACAGAAAAAACATTGGTTTGGTTTATTTTCAATGGCTACTGATAGGGAAAGTTTCAAAACTACATTTGTTCTACATTTTAAAGTCCACAAAGCTTCAAATTATATATATGTACAGTATATTAAAAATCTGCAACATCACGTATGCCTCAGTGAACTCTGCACAGTATGTATGTAAAAGCGGTTTGCTGTCTGCTTTGTGTTGTCCCCTCACAGTGTATGACTAGTATGACTATAAAGCAGTCAGGGACACATGATTATAATAAAATGCACAGGCAAAATTAGTAGCTACTGGGACATTCTATTCCAACTCACCCAAAATCCTGAACTTTTCCTAGTTCATGTCATGTTGTCAGTTTGGCCCTCTGAGCTTTTTCAGCATTTCAGTGATTCTTTGTGTGTGTATCTGAAGCCTCACCAATCATTTATTTTTTCTGGATTGGGTTGACTTCAAGGTTTTCTATCTGTCTGATACCTATTGCGCCTGTTTTTTATTGGGCTCTGGAAATTGTTGAGTTACAGCTTGTAATGGCCTAGTTAGTTGCATACTGGATGATGTCATCTTGTTCTTTGTGACTGGACAAAATAATGATAATTTTAGCTCCCTAGTGCAATACACATACAGTACACCATTAAAAAAAAAAACAGCGGGGCTCCGTGATCTCACTATCATATCAAAATGCTTGACAATTAAATAAATTGTGATTGCACTTTAAATAATTCTGGTTTTATTGCAATCCATTTTGCAGTAATCCATCCAAACCAAACCATTACAAGCTGTAACCTGCAAATTTCCATAACATTGTTGGACTCATTATGGACAGTTAAAAACAAATAATCAAAAGTGGCTGAAATCTCCCAATGGGACAATCCTTCAATACCCTCACAAGCTACTGAGACATCAGCAAACTAGTAGCACATGTTTTATACTCATAAAAAAAGTTCCATAATACATTGAAACAGCAGAGAGTTCTTATAAACTCCAGTTTGAAGTTTGCCTTTAAAAACCTCCTTTTAGAGGGCCATGCAGCCCTAACATTTCACCCTACCCCTCTATGCCAAAAAGAAACTGTGTTATTGGTTGTCACACACATTTGTTTGTGTCAAATGACAAAATCACAACTAATGTTCCAGTTATTTCAGGTTTTGTTCTTACTTTGGTTACATTCGGGAAGCAGAGCCACATAAATATAAATTCTAATTTACATTTTTTCAGGAAATTATCTGAAACAGCTATTTCCAAAGTGTGGACCATGTAGGTACTTGCAGATGGGCTGCACATGTCATTTACAATAAACAAATTAAAATTAATTTAAAGATTTTAATTTTAATTTGTCATGAAGTTTGAAGTTACCATAAAATATGTATGATTAAATAATTACAATTAAGAAATAAATCAGAACTGATAAAACAAGGGAGTTAAATTACATGTAAATCTTCATTTATCTGACCCGTTTTTTTGGTGTTGTGTTGAAGTCTGTTGATATGTGGGCCATCTACCAACCTTAACCTGCACCACTCGGTGGCAACGCAGGAAGGCCACATTAATTGACCTGGGAACACACTCTGACAACATCGGAACGTATCTTATATCGTGTCAATGATAGAGAATTACAACTGCATGTGTTTGCATGTGTTGAAAGATATGCAAGTTTACAAATTGTTATGTGTATGTGGATGGGTTATTAATTTGCACTGCATTGCCTTAGGGTCATGTTCACAAAGAATTGTTCTTGTTGTTTATGACATACAATTTCTTTTAGGCAAATACTTCATTGTATTGTAAAAGTTTGGGAGAGCCACAGAAGATTTTCCAATTAAAAATGTGTCATGTCATTCTTAAATTTGTGAATGGTTGATCTGAAAAGATATCTGCTTTGTCATGTGTGAGACAACATCTTTTTCCTCAGTCTGTTTCTGTCCATGATGACAAAACTGTATGTTTCTTGCCTCAAAACTTTCAGATTTCAGATAATGATCTTTTAAAAAAACAGATTTTTATTATGATTCAATCAGGAAATTGTCTGTCAACTCTGAAAATTGGTCTCATATCACGAGAGCAAAGTTTTTGTATTCTACTTTCAAAATGTCCTTTTACATGAAAAATTCATGCACACAGACAAATGTACATTTCTGCTCTGGTGTATATTCAGACGCATTCTGTGTTTTCATGTCTTACTGTACAGTAACCAAAGAGACTGAAGAATCGTCATCTGAATGATCGTCATCATTCTAGGCTACCATTTTTATAGTAAATGCTATTTTATGTATAGCTATATTTAAACCAGCCTGAATGTAATTTAAAAATAGCACATTCCATTTCATATTAGGCCTATCACAACTTTTTTTTTTGGTAGCTGAAACCCATTTAACCCATTTTTTTGAAAGCTCTCAATGTTATATTTTCTTAAGTTTATCATTGAATGGCTTCACTGCTGAGCTTTACAACTTGTTTCAACAGAGATGTAGTCCACACTTGGTCTTGCAGGAAAACAGAACCACCCAAATAATCATGTGTCCATTATGTATCACTCATTAACATCATGTGCTCATCTTAAATAATGACTTAATCTTTAGGACATTATGGTGTCACGTTAGGAGAACCAACTTGTAGGCTAATGGCTGCTGGAAGCTTAATTCAGCTCAACTCTTTTTCAACTTCACACCAAGTTCTTATGCTTGGGGTCTGGTTTCATCATAGTTTCAAATGTTTCTGACAAGAGGATTAGCTGTAATTGATAGGCCACATGGAAATCTTTTTTAAAGTGCCCACTTGTAAACAAGACGTTTCCAATCTGCCGTCCTCCTGTGTATGCTGGGATAGGCCTCTTCAGACCAATTAGTTAAAAAATTTGTGACACTTTTTGCTCTTATTGTAGTCTATGAATTACCTTTAGGGAGAATGTTTCTTTATATGTTAAATAGCTGTTATATATATATATATATATATATGTATATACCTTTAAAATAGTTTTGTATCTTATTAAAAGAGCTTTGTAGGCTATCTTCAATATATCTATATATATATATATATATATATATATATATATATATATATATATATACATATACACATATATATATTATTTCCATTCCAGCTTTTTTATTTTTCACTCACTTTTTATATTTTCTACATCATACGTAGACCTACATTTAACATCAGTTATCTGGCTTTAATAGCCTAATAATCAGTGGCTGTGAACACAGAGCTGTCTGAACATGAAAGACTTAATTTCCATTGCAAATTTCAGAAGCTAATTAGAAAATTAGATTTATTACAAATTATTGGTGGTCCCTTCCAGTCCCAGGACTGTGTGAACGGAAAGGAATAACAGATTGTTCAAAAGTTAAAATTAAGCCTCCATCACACAAGGAAAAAAGTAAGCAACATAACATAAAAACAGTTTTTCTTAAATCAAAAAAAGACACTTTAAGAGCTGCAATGCGAAACAAAGTCAAAGTCTGACTTAGATAGATAGAAGATTAGATAAGCTACATTTCTATAAAGCTGTTAACTAGCACATTTGATTAAATAAAAAAATCAATTCAAACATAAATCAGAATAATAAAAAAACATTCCAAAGCATCACCTTTAGATGAAGCAACCATGTAGCTTTACTCAGATTCTCTACATTATGTGCACTAAGTTGAGTTTTCAGTGAATGCTCACTTACTTTTTTAGAAGTCACTGTGCTTGATGGGGAATAAACTCCATCCACCGGCAAAAAAACAAGTAAATCCAACCTGAATGCTCCGACGTATCCCTTTGTGACAAAAAAACAGCAGGCCAGTAGAACGAGTGAGGAGATATAAAGACAAGGAGAGTGATGAGGGCAGATTGCTGCTGCCTGCTGGGTAAAGAGCAGTAACATGTCTGTGGAGAGAGGGGGAGGAGGGAGGAGGGAGGGAGGGAACCCAGAGACAGACTGACATATGTTGAAATACAGATACATGTATTACTATCTTCTAAATACTCATCTTTAACATTAAAGCTCTCCAGCAGAGTACATTGAGCTCTGTATTCTAGAAAGCTTTACACTAAATGAATAATGTGATCACAGGTTTAGCAAGGATAATCAATTTCCCATATGGTGTGACTAAATATGCTCCAAGATCCTTCCTCCCTCCCTGCAATTTAACTATAGCATGTATGTAAAATGTATGTTGTAAGATTTTATACCACATAAAACATAGTTAAGTTCATCCCGACAGAGCTTTACTCGTGTCACTGCTTCACTACATAAAGTGTCTTGTGCTGGATGTGGTTGGTACGAAAGAGAAACCAGTTTATTGTTTTGCTTAAACTGCAGCAGGATTTCAAACTGGATCTGTGGTTGATTAAGTCTTAATACCTTTCCCAGTGGTGAGATATGAGTGAGTGTACCTTTCATTTTTAAGGTTAACCCTACCTTTATTTCATATTCTTGTATACATTCTGGTTTGATGTCTTTCTTTATGTCCATCTTTTGCCATCTTTAACTTTTATCCCCAGTTTTGCTTGTGTGATTGTTCTGTACTCAAGGAGCTCTTGCAAAAGAGAGCAAACCACACACATTGAAGCACCCGATAAATAAAGGTTGAATGGATGAATAACAGCATATTTTTTTGCATGGGTATTAAAGCATGACAATGGTTATTTGGATAGAGAAAACCAGTTCTTTTTATGAACAAGAAGAAGAATCCCCTTTAATTCAATCAAGCCTAATCCAAAAGATTGAGATTTTTGTACACACTCATAGATACCAACCACCTATGTACAGCAAATTTGTTGTTTCTTTTATCAGATTCATGCTATTAACAGCAATTTTGGAAAACACCCTATCTTACAATATTAAAGAAAGTAAGAAAAAAACTCCTGGATGTCCCTTTATCAGGATTTCCACCAAAAGGTAATCTATTCTGGGCTGAGACCCATCCTCCATTCAAGTTTTGTGGAGATCTGTTGAGTAGTTTTTGTGTAATCCTTCTGAAAAACAACCAACTAACCAATCACCGACAAATACAGGTGAAAGCATAAAGTTTATCAGTGTATAATAACAGCTTTCCTTTAAAGACTGTATTTTGTCTTTGCTCTTCATTAAAATTACAATTACATTTTGAGTCACTTATGTCCTGGAATATGCAAGTAAATCCAATATTTTCATGGTTTCATGGTAAGAAACTAAGAATATGTTACTTAAAAGTCCTATTTGTAAGAAAAGTTGAATTTTGAGTGTCACTCCCAACTCGTCAAACACTGACGCTTTAGGATTGTAGGTTTGGTTGGCTGCCATCTCAAAGAATCAGGTTTTGACGGGTTGGGGAATGAGACTCAAAAATCAACTCTTTTTTACAAATAGGACCTTTAAGATTATGCTGCCCTCACCTGTCTGGATGCCTTTAGCATTCACAAAGCAGATAATAACAACCCAGCTTTACAGATCTGGGTTTACCATGAGAACATGATAGGTCAGATAACAATCAGTTTACTCTACAATATATAACTGCTGACTGAAAGCTGGTGAAGACAGGAGTTCTTCTTATTTTCAAGCCAGCTGAGGACTTTAGTGTTGCTTTTTGATCGCAGGTATTTGGACCTCTGGTTATAAATTATGATCACTGATGTTAAACCAATTCTGCTTTTTTTACAACATCTCAATCTTTTGGCCTTTCGTGGCTTCATTGAATAGGGCAGGAAACAGGGAGCATGAGGGGACAACATACAGCACAAGGGCCACAGGTTGGAATCATACTGGGGCTGCTGCAGTGAGGTCACAGCCTCTTTATGTGGAGTACATGCTTTACCAACTGAGCTGCTTGGGGACCCTGTGATGCTGAAAACCCTGTGACTAAACCCAAAACTTGGGGTTTTTCACTTTTTTTTTTTAAATGTAATTTACCAGAAGTGTTCCTCAGTTGGTGGGATTCAAACTATAAAGACTGACTGATCTCTGTATGATTGTCAAATTCATCACTGTTATAAAAAAAAAGAGAGAGAGAGATAACAGTTTGGACTTTCCAGAGAATTTATTTCACGCCCATCACTTATATGTCTCTTAGTGTGTCCAAATAGCAGGGCTGGTGTTCAGCAGCTTGATTTACTGTCGATGGAGAATAGTCACCTATCATTACCAGGCAGCCTGTCTGCATTACTGTCGCTCCTCCTCTGTGGTTTGTGTGTGTGTGTGTGTGTGTGTGTGTGTGTGTGTGTGTGTGTGTGTGTGTGTGTGCGTGTGTGTGCAAACTGCTAACAAATCTTAAGGATCTTATACAGATGTATGCAACAATTCAACTTAAGTTTCTGTCGACTAAGGCTGCAACCAAGGGATTCTTTTCATGATCAGTCCACTGACTATTTTCTAGATGAGTCGATTAATCTTTTGGTCAATGAAATGCGGAGAGAATTGCAAAAATAAAAACAAACAAACAAACACAAGGTGAAGTCACCCAAAGTCTTGTACGACTGACAATACAAAACCCAAAGAAATTCAATTTATTATGATGATTATGACAAACACAAGAGTAAAAAGCACCTTCTGACAAATGTTTGGTGTCTTACAGAGTTGCAGATTATTTTTTGTTGATTGTCACAGTTCTAACCTACTATATGCCTTATTTTAACTTGGTGTAGTGACACAAAGTTCTACTTTGCGTTCACCTATCACAGCAAACTGTGGAAAACCTTTGAAGAGGGGAAACCTTGTTATCTTTCCAGTGTTGAAATGCTGCCCTCGTGTGGTGCCTATGATAATGACATGCAGTTATTGGCCTGCCATCAATTGTCCTCACATCTCACCTACAGTGTAGACAGTTAGATAACTATTTATATATTCATTAATTATTAGGGCCTGAGCACCAACCTAAATTTACATCTGGTATGGGTTTGGGACTCATGTATAAGGGGTCTTTTTCGGTACTTCACTCTCCAGAATAACAAAAAAATTTAATATCAGCTGGAGAAACTGTTTTCACTCTGCACACTAACTCAAACTGCACCCTGAAAAGTAATTCAGGGGATATGTTAGCACTACTTAATTAAAAGCGTGGTTGCAAGATAAAAATTCTAATCTATCGATTTCGATAAACCTCTTTTGTTGCAAACATTATTTTAAAGAGTTGTCTTGACTTAATAATGTTGGTAATTACATCAACTTAATATGATGTGACATTTAAACTCAAATCCCTGTGTTAACTGGATTATAACAAAATCAAAGTTGGAGTAACTTAATGAAATTGGCTTGAATTTTGAGTTCCCACCCCCATCTACATCACATGCCTGGACAAATTCAACGGGACCTGCAGGCTGAACAAATGCAGAAGAAAGGGCATTTCATGGTGAGTTTCATTTCATTAACTAATAAATTCTACAAAAGCAATGAAGCTGAGCATGTTCTCAATTGTTGTATGACCAGTGGTGGTCTCATGTACAGCTGTTAGTCTACAGCCGCTGATATAGCTGAAGGAATATGTTGTTCTTTTCATAGCTAGCTCTAGTTATATTCAGCAGTGTAGTCTGGCCATTCAATCCTTTAGTTCATTATAGCAGTGGATAAGAATGATAAAGTTTCACTTGACAAATTTATCAGCTGGAGAGGTCTTTTCATTTGTGCTACGGTGAGGAAAAGCATATTTAAGTTTTTCTTATTCATGTAACCGTCAACTACATCTACTGTTTTCACTTGCTGACACATTTTATTTATTTATTTATTTATTTGTAAAAGGCAAATTGCTATTTTACCAAAGTTAGCCTTTAGACTGTGGATAGTTCTGTAAGATATATTATAGTTGTAGAAACAGAGTCATTCTTTTTGAATTTCTTGCTCATTTTCATGCAGTCTTGCATTTATGTCTGTAAAGCCTGCAGGTATGGTATGATTTTGTAAATGATTCTGAATCTTGGTTAGCCTCGGTTAACATTACATTTACTTCTTTTTACAGATAAATGAAGAATTCAGGAGGATAACCACTGTATGCCGGGAGTCTACCTTCATGGCCAAACTTGACCTTTGCACCCCTGAGCTGACGGAGCTACAGTGTTGAACATCCGGCAGATTAATGGCATGCTGTCAGAGGTATGATCATTATTGAGACTTACTGTATATTTTATATTGTTGGCAATCACCTATTTAGACTATATTCATTTAATTCATTATTTCAAACACACAAACATGTTTTCATTCACTTTACAACTACAAAGAAGAGATTGAGGCTGGCCGTAATAGGCAACTGATGAAATTTGCCATTATCGTTGACCCATCCATCCAGGATCTGACCACAAAACGGCAACTGTCGTGGTCAAGGGAACAATCCTGAAGGGAAAAGATGGTGTGTTTCGCTGATGAATATGAATATAAACTCATAATCTGAGCTGTTACAAGAAACGTATATGTACTTCTGAAATGTTTCTCAAGCTGCTCCTTGGACTTGATGGACAGAAAGCCAGTAAAAAGTCAACAAACAACAACCAGAAGCGTCAGGCACAACACAGGAGTTAGGCAAGTTGTCTAATGACACAACAACAAAGGAACTGTAGAATGTCACTGTCTTTAATAGTAAAAAATAGGGTAAAGAATAATAAAAAAAAACAAAAAACTCTGTAAACCTTATTGCTTTTATACATTGTGGTTGTTTGACTCATTCAGCTTCGAGAAATTCTGTTTAACTTAATATCATCGATTTTTTTAAGGAGAAAATACCAATATATCAAGATTTCTGTCATGAGCATGAACACAGTTGTGATGCACATTGTTACGGGAACAGAGTTGTTGTCAAAACCAGAACTGCTTTCACATATCTTGAGGAAAGACAAATTAGAGTCCATTCGATCAACAGAAAACTCCTCATTCCCCACAGTCCTCTGCGTCTTGTGAGTCAGGTTTGGGCTTGGCAACGTTGGCCCGGACTCGAGCCTGGTCCACAGCATCCAGTAGGTTCTTGGAGTCCAGTGCCAGAGTGTGAGCGGCCGCCAACATCTGCCGCTGACACTCCTCCTTCAGCGACGTTATGGCGTTTTGCTGGGCCAGTCGCATCTTATTGATCAGCTCCCCTAAATCCTTGTTCAGCAGTTTCTTGGTGCCCTCGATCTGAGACGGGGAGGAGAGAAGATTACATGATAAATTAAATACTGATGTCATGTTAATAATTCATATACAATAATATTACGTAAATAATCCAGGGACTCTCTTGTTATTTTCTTTTTTTCTGGTTTGTTATGGTAGGTGGTGGTACTGCACCTTAACGCTGGTTGCCATAAAACAGAAAAATTAAGAGGAAGAAGAGGAGGACGCAGTTACTAGCTAGCTAGCTACTACCACATTGCTCACCTGTGTGGATACATTTGACTTATTGCATTATTGTTGTTCTAATGTTCTACAGACTTACCAATAATATCGTTTTTGCCATCTCATCTTATATCGTGACAGCCCAAGCACATATTCTAATTTCTCCAGGTTAATAAGAGTTGTATGGCAAAGTCGTGCAAATACATATATATATTGCAATAGTAATTATGCATGTTTTTATTGTGCTCAAATTATAATAATAATAATAATATATTTATTTTATATAGCACTTTTCAGGGTACACAATAATAATAAAAACAACACACTAAAAAACATAAAAAGAGACAGGAGTTATACATTAAAAGCAGTTTAAAAAAATAAGTGATTATACATACTGCATAGAGAGATTTTAATGCATTAATGTATAAGATTGTGTCTTTTAAATGATTTTCATCAAACAACTGGATTTTGTTATAGGCAGAATAGTTTAAACTGATTTTTGCTTAGATTTTGTTCAAAAACAGCCAAATGTATTTCCTTCTGAAATAACACGCTATACCATATTTACCTGAATTTATCTGAAAAATCAAATTTTGGGTGCATAAACTGTCATGTGTCTAATGAGAATTTCTTAAAAATGCATTATGTGTTTCATCTGACTGTCCTGGGATGCTGTATATGAAGGACAGATGGCAGAATTTAACAGCATTTATCTTTTCCATCTGTGTCCTGATTTAATGCACACCAGGTACCATCTATAATCATATAATCAAGCTATTTCCATCATGTTCACTGCATGCGTGTTCACCGTCACAAAAAACTAAGGGACAATCGTAAATGCAGAGACTGAAGTGGAGCCTACCTCTGTTGTGACAGAGCAGTGCAGAGAAGGCAGGATATCATCGACACTCTGAATCAGGTTGCGGAGAGTGATACCTGTCGCCTGAGAGAATGAGGGAGAGACAGGGAGTGTGTGTGTGTGTGTGTGTGTGTGTGTGTGTGTGTGTGCACAGGAAGGAGAGTTGGGAATGGGAAGTAGAGAGGAAAGGAAAACCAGCAGCATTACAACAAATCATAGGTGTTAAGAGCTTGCCGTGATAACTGTAAGTGTTCAAAATGTTTTGAATGCTTTTTTCAGTTTTCCACTCTCCCCATATCACCTGGCAGAAACTCTGACAGCTGTAGGTCGGATTTGTTGTGACACAACAGCGCCCTCCCCTGTTCAGTAATATATTTGACATATTACATGACATATTTTATGTCAATAAGAGCTCAAGTTTACTGAATTTGTTCTAAATGTGACCTTTAAACAGGAAAACAAATCTCCATTTAATGAACAGGTTGCAATTGATTCATGCTCCCCAGAGGATAAAGACGTGTGAACCTACTTTGACAGCATTGAGATACTCGGAGGGGGGCAGCGTGTTGACATCATTCTTCAGCTGGACCACCTGCTTCACCATCGCCATGACGCCGGTGTAAACGTGATCACCTGATCGGTCGAGCTCAGCTGTGGGCTACGACGACACAAAACGTACTTCATGATCCTCAAATTTAATACGTGGCTCTACATTTCAATAATAAAAACGTCATCCGCACAGAACATTTCAACTTTTCTAGTCATATTTAGAGCTTCAGTTGTGATATTCTTAAGGAAGTAACATATTTTCCACCAGATTTATACCAGAAGGGTGTTTATTTTTACCTGTGTGACTGTGGTTGGCATTGGAGGCTTTTCTGGAGGACCTGACAAAGACCAAAAACAGAGATGCATATCTGCAGTTTTTTTCTCCACATATTTATGTCATTCTATAGAATATTCTGCATGTTTTCTCTACAATATATGATGCAAAGTAATCTTTAAGCTCATAGATATTCTCATTAGAAACATTTTACATTCCTTTTCCTGTTGAAATGCTTCTTTTGTACATGTAACCTATTTTACATGTGTTACTGTAATTAATATTTTAACATTATTAACAATTTAAGCAGAGTATTCCTACGTATATACTTAGTTCTTGTTCATGTGCTGCAACACTCAAGTATCAGATATAAAACGATCCTTTGCAGCTTAAACTTAATGAGTGCACAAGGCTGGAAACAGTAAGGCTTGTCTGAGAAAGTTACCAGCTGAAAGGCCATTCAATTTTGACTCACCATTTTCTGGGCTTTTTTCAGGAAGCTGTAAACAAAATAGAAAGAAAGGCACAAGAAAAGAGGATGTGAATTTTAATAGGGTTGAGTTCAAAACTGCAAGTCAGATCAGCAGTCAGGTTATTAATCTATTTTGCCTTTTCACTCTGAAGTTTTTATTCTTCTCCTCCACTGTGTGAGGAGGAGTTGAGTGAATCGAGTTAGTGTCTCAGTCAGACAGGACAACTTTATGTGGCCCAAAAATCTTAGCAATGTGAATTAAATGTTGATTAAACCAATGTAAACAGATGTCTTGTGATTTCTTGTGATTTTCAACAAAAGCCAGTTGACCAAACTACATCTAATAAGACAAAGTCAAAACGTAGAATAAGGCTGGACCGTGTCTGGACCGTGTCTGGACCGTGTCTGGTCAAGGTGTGAAAATATGGCCAATTCGTTACTGGGGTAGTCAGTGGTAGAGTTTATGATGAATTGCTAAATATGAAATGCTGATGTGCGATATATATATATATATATATATATATATATATATATATATATATATATATATATATATATATATATATACACACAAATTTCCATTTAAACAAATTTTACTTTGTTTATATAGACTTATATATTTTACATTTTAAGTTAGCTTTAATATACCGCTGAGATTTGCACAGGAGGAAATAAGAGCAATCATCATGAAAAAAAAGATCATGTACCTTCTTCTTCTGTGAATCCTTTCGCACAACAGGATCCTGCAGAAATAGAAGCAGACCTCAGTGAATTCAGCAATGATCAATGCTTGTGCATTTATACATGTTGGTGAGGTGGAAACTATAGTAATGTATGTGGAGTGCCCTTGCCACGCTACTTAAGGCAGTTTTAGTCACATGGCATGTGCATGCCAAAGATCTTCCACTGGTGCGACACATCACTGGCATCATTTCGTCACTCTCCCAAGACCACAAACTACTCTCTGTGCTTCTTTTACTTAGCAGTCCAGAGCATACTCCGCTATGATGCCTGATGCAGTGTGTGTGTGTGTGTGTGTGTATGGGTGGGTGTGTGTGTGTGTGTGTGTGTGTGTGTGGTCTCTCACCAGTTGTCTCTCCTCCTGCTCCAGCCACTCTCTGTCCATGAGCATCTCCCTTCTTTGTCGATGTAAAGTGTCCTCCACCTGTGCTCTCTCCTGCTCCCATAACGGCCTGCTATCTCTGGCTGATCCCTGCGCACACAAACACACACACACAAACACACACACTTTATGTACGTATTTTCAAACCAGCACAGTCGAGACAAAAGTTCAGTCATTTTATTTCCATATTGTTGCTCAGTCATCCAGTTTTCACACTCTGGTCTGAAGAGTTGATCAGCAGTTGTCAATGGTGTGTGTGTGTGTGTGTGTTAGAGAGAGAGAGAGAGAGAGAGAGAGAGAGAGAGAGAGCTAGGGAGTATGTCACCTGTCTTTGCATGACCCGAGGAAGGGTGTTGCCTTGTATTCTGGATGGCTGGTGAGAAAGAGAGAGAGAGGACATACATGCTGTTAAAGGGCAGTCAGGTGAAAACCCTGCCCTCTAGTGGTAATATAGGAGCTCATCAGCTCTTTATTATTTATTTGTAACTTAAACTTAAAGTTTGCCAGTGTTCCCTTGGTCCAGGCCTGTCACAACCTGACAAACAATATCATTATTATTGTATCGACCATTTTATTCCACTGATATAATGTTAATATAATAGCATAACAAGGCAGGTACATACTTTCAAAGGGCAATGAACCTTTAATTCTTAATTTTCAGACATTTGAAGATTTGAAAGACAATCTGGAATGTGAAAGAAATGATAAAATATCCCAAATAAATGAAGCATAAAGAAATTAAAACAAAAAAACCTAAAAAAAATGAAGAACACATTGAAAACATTAAGAGATGTTTTAAAATCATACATAAAATTAACCATGACACACAAAATGTTTAACATTCTGTTTACTGTATCCCAATCCTAATGACAAGTTTTGTGTTGTTAGTTAATTAGGTTATCAAAAAACAACAGTCCCTCCGTTGAGAGAGAAGTAGTGGGTTTTCCCATTCACTTCAAGAGCAGTTTTCTTGGGACCTGCATCTATTAGCAATTAGGGAGCTACATCTTAAGCTGTGGTAGCTGCAGGTTCCTTGATGTGTGCGTGTGTGTGTGTGTGTGTGTGTGTGTGTGTGTGTGTGACGTACCTTGGGTGGAGGCTCTGTCTGGGTAGGGCTAAATATTGATGAAACAGGTCGTGACTTGTCGTGCCTCACACCTGTCTCTAGCTCCAACTCCATCTTGTGGATCTCACTATCAAACACACAAACACAAACATAAGCTGATCACACTGAGACATGCTGACACAGCATTCACACTATTGTTCTTCTGTTCTTTATTATGTGTGGCTGATGTGCAAAGCACATGGCAATCTAATTTAGATATGTATTTTTTACTGTAATATTTTTGTTTAATGGATGTCATTGAGAGTGGCTCATCAGAGTATCTCATAAACTATATGTACTAAAGTCATATTTGGTACACAGGTACACTATGGAAATATGCTCAGCATATCAGAGGATGTCCTCAATAATGCCACCAGAAAAACTGAGAACATTTTCTCAACTTTGTGGCATGTGGTGCAGAGTCGCACTGCTACTGATACATCTGACCGCCCGGGCGCACATGGAGCCCTGATGATCCACAGGTCCTGTTTTGCACAATAAGCTTTTCCAAGGTGTTTTTAAAGTCGCTGTGCCTGTAACGATGAGTCTCAGTGTGATGAGGCTTTTGCATTCTTAATGGTGTCCTAATTTAAAATGTATGAGGGAAAATAACATAGAAAGTTCATACAATGATATCTTTGTATTATCATACAATGATTTTATGTTTGTTCTTAAAGGTGAACTTCTGTCTGACCAATAAAAACACATTTAGTTAAGTATTTTGCCGCTGACTGGTCATACAAGGTATATGATTATGCAACATATGATTGGTGTACTTTTATATATCAGGCAGGTTTGGGGTATAATTATTTTTCTGTGTCAGTTGTTTGACCAGAAATCCCAACACGCAAATCTGAAAGAGCAGATTTGGATCCCTTGACTGATTTGATTACAGACAGCTCATTTTCTAACATTAAAATCCTGTTTTTCACTTTTGAATCGACAGTTTCACTATTCAAACTTTTTCAAGACTTTTTAGAACTGTGATCTCATACAAAAGTCCTCACAGGGGTTGAAAGATGAGGAAAAAACAACGCAAGTTAAGTATAACAGCAACAGAAGAGAAGAAACACCTGTGTGTGTGTGCAGGTGTGTGAGTGTGTACCTCAGGGAGCAGACGAGTTGGCTGAAGCCAGGCCGGCCATGTGGCTCGTAGGCCCAGCAGCGGGTGAGCATGGAGTAGATGGTGGGCGGGCAGAGTTGCGGTTTGGGGAGTCGAACTCCCAACTCCAACTGGTTGACCACCTGACCATTCTCCAACCAGAAGAATGGCTGCTGGGCCATCGAGAAGATCTCCCACACACACACACCTGGTTGAACACACACATGACCAGTTGTAATTTTCCTTTAGATGGATATTCTAACCACTGCAACTAATTGTTAAAAAATAATATAGACTCTAATTTCTAATCAATGGTTATTTTGGTGGCACAATTCCATATTCATATTTGCATACATGTAAGAGACAAAGTATAAAATTAAACGTATGTTCAAACACTAGAAAAGACACACTAGGATGTACATGTGCATGCAGACGAGTGAGTTTCTCACCAAACATCCATACGTCACTAGCTGTGGTGAAGCGTCTGAAGTTGATGGACTCAGGTGCCATCCATTTGATCGGTAACCGACTAACTGAGGCTGCACACAGAAGGAAAATATTAGAAGGGATACTGACAAAAATGCAGATTGGACATGAAATAACTGAAATAATGTGAATGCTTGCTTGAAGTAAATTTCACCAAAAATGAACTTTAACAGTGACAGACATTATGTGTCATGAGTGTGCATCTGTGTGTGTGTGTGTGTGTGTGTGTGTGTGTGTGTGTGTGTGTGCGTGTGTGTGTGTGCGTGCATTTACCTTTATAATATTCTTGTTCATCAACGTAGCGAGAGAGGCCAAAGTCACCGAGCTTGACACAATCAGGAGACGCCACCAGGACATTTCTCACCGCAATATCTCTGCAGCACACAGACAGAAAAAAAAACAGACCATAATCAAAAGATAAGATGTAGAGTCAAAAGTAAAGAGACATACCAAAATAAACACTGTATCTCTGAATGTAAACACAGTAAAGTAAAAAAACAATAATGCTGTACTCTTCTGTTAAGATAGCAGAAGGCTTGTTTTTATGTTTTCTTTAACGAGAAGTGTCACAAATTCATGAGGCTGTGTTACCTGTGCACCATATTGAGTCCCTCCAGGTAAGCCAGTGCTTTGCAGATTTGTACACAGTACAGTATTAACACTGCAGTGGTCAAGATGTACTGCTGCTCCACGAGATAGTTCCCCAGCTGTCAGGGGAGCAAAAACATCTGCTTTTTACAAGATACAGTATAGTTTGCATTCACAATCATCTCATATTACTCGACACGATACTAAACATGCCAGTGTATTAACTTCAGACAGTGTTTACTTATCTACTTTTTCCTCAATAAATTGTTTGGAAAGCTCCATTTCACTAGTGGCTGTTGCGTTAAAGTTAAGACATGTTCCCAATTTACAAAATAAAAGTGAGCTTAAAAAATGTCCAGATGGACACAATAGTTTATGATCCAGATAATGAGGAGCAAACAGCAATTCAAACCTACACATTCAAACACAAAAACACACCTCTCCATGTTCATAGAGCTCCATGACTATCCAGACAGGATCAACCTCAATGACTCCGATTAGACGCACAATGTGGGGATGATCCAAGTTTTTCATCAAGCCTGTAACACATGAAGCAACACCCATAAGGTGATCAATAAAAAATCACATTATATAAATTATGATATCTTACCATCAGAGTGAAGAAGAGTAAATATTTAACCATTTAAAATGTTAACCTTGAGAAGACAAATAGGACAGAAAGGAAACATGGGTGTGTTGAAGAGAGGAGAATGAAACATAACCCTCAGCCAATCCACCCAGAGAAATAGTGATTACTGTCTATGGTATGACTCTTATCTGTGAGACAACCTGGACACCCAAAACTTCCAGTTATACTAGAAAACCACTATCAAACAATACAATCTAACCACTGTGTTTGTGTGGCAGATCTGGCACAAGTGATTCATTATTATCTTTTCTTCAGACTCGTTGGCCTGTTTCTCAAATTTTCATTAGCCAAGAGCAGTTCACTGCCGTTGACCACAGTAGTGTCACAGAAGTAGTAATAATGAATGAATTACATGATTTAACATACTAACAAGTAAGTGTACAAAAAATAATTAATTAATGTATAAACAGATTGACTAAATTACAAAGTAATTCATAACTTGATGTTTTACTGGGCCATGAAATAGGTATTATAAAAGGAATTTACAAATTAAATATTAATCCATTAATGATTAGTTTGAATTAAAAGGAGATTTATAAAGACATTAAACAGTCGATAAGTACATCATTTATAAATACATTAAATCATTAGTAGTGGGTTTTAATAATCTATTAGAAAATGGTGTTTTAAAAGACAAATTAACTGGATTAACAAATTGAATTAAGAATACAGATTTTAATCAAGCATTTAAAAGGGAAATGTCCTTTCCCATTTGCGTTTTCATAACCACGCTGCTTTTTCTTTTCCGATTTGCTTTTCAATTTTCTTAGTCATCTAGCTTCTCCTTTTAGCCTCTCTGGAAGCCTTTTCATGACACTTTGGGCATTGCTCTGGTAACACAAGGCAAAACAATGCAAATTAGAAATTGGATGCAACAAGCTCTCTGATGGGTCAGAGGATCTGCCTCATACCTTTGCCCTGTTTTCCACACTGCTTAGGCGCCAATAAGACCCTTTTCATTTGACCTATTTGCATTTACATTTACATTTACATTTAAAGGGAGAAACAGACTTTTACATAAGATCATGATAGCTGTCTTTCCATTGGGGTAAAGGCATAATAGCAAACTTCTTACAGTAACTCCCAAGAAATATTTTCACAATCTAACTTAACTCCATAATTACAACCTCTTGCCAAATACATCTAAGAATTGTATATGTTACTAAGTGAGATGGGGCAATGTCAAGTGATGCTAACATTAGCTGTGTATATGACAGCCAACATGATGTTTTGAAGTTGAGTTAATCATTAAGTCCCTCTCTTTGATACTGTTGGGCAAATTAACATGACAATATTGACGGCACGACCGTCTTGTTTTTTGAGCAGAAGTTTTGATTTGACAGACTATTCAAAGTGACCATATTATTGTATATCTTGCTAAAGAGCATTCTGTGTCTGTATGTATTCTATTATTAGCAAATTTAGCAAGAATTACTCTCTATTCTCTGTCTAATTCTACACGTACTTTTCTGTCAACAGAGGAGCAAAAATAAATTGTCTTGTCTCACCCCCAGTGTTACCGCAGCCTCCGGTTCATAAAGCCACAACCAGGCAACAGGAAGTCGACTACAACAAACTTTTCACTGACAACATATGCAAGTCCCTGAAATCTCCACTCATCTGTCACCACATTGAAATTTGAAATTGCTTTTCTCTATCCTCTGCTTACTGTGATTAAAATCATAATGTGTCATATTTTCACGTGAGAATAATTCTGCCACCAACATTTATTTACCATATAATATGGCAAATTGTACATTTCCTGTTCTGACCAACTGTCATGCCATGCAGTTGCGTCACAAACATATGCACAGACCCTGCAAGGTGAGATGTGCAATTGCAAGTGTTTTGAAAGGAAATAATCACTGCAGCAGCTACAGTACATACTGTACTCACTGGCTTCACTGAGAAACTTCTCCTTTACGTCAGCTGAACAGTCCTTACATGTTTTGATGGCCACACAGATCCTTTCTCCTGTCTGAAAACACACACATGCATACATCACTTTTACCATGACTGTGTATTCAATGTATTCTCAGAGACGTTTTAGTGTTCGTTTGGCTATCCACCAGGGGACTGTACTACGAAGCAAGATTAGCGGGTTGGCGAGGTATGTTAAGTCTAAGGGTACATTCAGACCAAATCAGGTGGTGCGGTGAAACGCTGAAGGCTTGCTTGGGAGTGTCACTCCATGGTCCGTGTGTGTGACGTGTTGGGAACCCCCGCTGATCAGTTTGCCGAAAGGTGAAGCTGCTATGTTGTTATGGGGGACGGCCTTCCATTCCGAAACACCACCATTGCGAAACCCCTCCATTCCGAAACACCCCCACTCCGAAACACCGCTGTTCCGAATCCAACTTTCAAGTTCCAATAACTTCCCAATAGGGTTAGGGTTAGGGTTAGGGTCAGGGGTTCCCCAATAGCCTTTTCGGAATAGCGGGGTCTTTAGAAAAAATGGGAAACCCCGACATTACGAAGAATGGAAGTCTATTTTCGGAACAGCGGGGTTTCGGAAAAGTGGGGTGTAACCGTTGTTATGCTACTAGCATGCTGGTCCTACTAGAGATCGTTTGTCCTCATCAACAGATTCAAAATAACAGTAAGCAACCAGGATGCCAGGGAGACCAAACTGAGTGATCACAAGTGAAACATAGCGCTGCACAAAGAAATGTCCGTTGTGCTCCCTCTGTAGCATTTAGCCATGCTAAATAACATGCCCCGCTACGGACCCATTCTACTCTTCCTCTGATCTCCCGTCATGCCTCTGCCACAGTAGGTTAAACATGCCGGTCCTACAGTGATCGTCGGCATTCAGGGATGTGTTTTCACTGGTGAACAATGCCAAACTGAGTGAATTCACATGACACATGACGTTCCACTCCACCCATTCATGCTGAAAGTCTGATCACCAGCTTGTGTGATTGGCCACCGCAACATGATGTCAGGCTGCATTTCTCTGAAAGTTAAGTCGGTTTCAACTCTTTTGGAACCCCTTGCAGTGAGCATTGTCACAGCCATTTAAAATAAATGTGAAGACCTGTGTTTTTGCCGCACAACCTGATTTGGCCTGAATCCAGCCTAAGGCAAAAGTTTTCCGTGTCACAAACGTGTCTGTCTTTTAACCTGGCTAGATCACCGTGGTAACTTTTGCTGCAGACCTGATCTGTTGGCTAAAATCAATAGATACCAGCCATATTTATTTTGAGCTGAGAGAAGATGTTATACATACTGTATATGCAAACTTGACCTGTAACCTTACATTAATGCTGCAGAATGAAGCACAGTAGTGGTCTGTTTTACACTGCTGGTATATTAGCTAATGAAACACAGATAAAAAAAAATGATTATAGTCTGTTGATATTCATCACAGATAATATTCAATCAATAAAAATAATTTCACTTTCATTTGGCCAATTCATTGCCACGTGCCTTTCATCACAGTGTCATACCTAAATGCAAATCTGTAATCTTAAGTATTCTGTATCACGTTTACAGTTTAAGAGCTCGAGATGTTGCTGTTGTCACATTAGAAATAAACGGTACGAACTGAGAGCCCACTTAGTGGTAAAATAAATATAATGACTTGTGAATTTACACAGTATGTAATTGTCTACGAGCATTCCTGCCTTGATTTCAGCGATAGTGTTGCTTTTTCGCTACAATAGGCCAATTTTTTCGCATTCTTTATCTGAGGTAGAGGTAGTTTCCTTGCATTTTGTGCAGAAGATGAATCAAATGATGCAGTCTGTGTCTGAAGACGAAAGTCTGGGTTAACAGGTCAAATTGATAACCATCATCGTGGTACCCATTATTTCTGAGTGAGGTTTCAGCTTTTGTCGAGCAAGCTCATACACAAGAAAGCCCTGGCTCTGTCAAACTTGCTTTGCAGTACACCCCTCAGGTTGTGCACCAGTTCAACACTCACATGTTTTCATCACATTACGGATACTGTAATTGGGCCAACAGAATTTATTTAGACTTATTGTGATGTTTGGGTGTGAAGTGTGATGATAATTGGACATTAGATTTACTCACTGGGCTTTTGTAAACTCCGTTCTGAACCTCTCCGAAGAATCCTTCACCCAGGATCCGACCCACAACAATGTCATCTCTGGAGATACTGTGCTTCTCTAAACACACAATCATTAAGAAACACACAGATAGTACCGTTCATCGTCAGTGCAGCGAAAATGAAACCTGCTGCTTTACAGAACTATCAGTAGGTTTACTTTAAAGAAGGAAAGCTGCATTTATATGAAATCATCCTTACATCTTTGATACCACTTAAAACTTTTCTACATTTTTCTTGAATGTGTCACATTGTCACAATGTTTTTTGCGTGTAGTTCTGACTGTTTTGACCTTCCATCACTATTCAATTTGAATATTTGAAACTTTTGAATACTTTGTCTCAAGTTTGTGGGATGTTGCAATGTCAATTCCAACACTTGTCTTTCCTAAGGAAGAGGAGAGAGACCTGAAGGAAATGATTCTGTTGGTTTAATGGTTAATCTTTGGTCAAAATAACATAAACCTTGACATTTCTTGACTGATTGCCAAGTTTTTTTTTAACACAACAGTGTTTTATGCTGAGGGGTGTCAGTCAAGCTCTAGAATGTGCAATTCTTTAGAAATTGTAAGTGTGACCACTGCAAGCTAAATTAAGATCTTGCACTGGAGGAGCCAGGGCTCGAACCATCAACCTTGTGGATAATATATTATCAGCCTGCTCTACCAGTGAGTTACCACCACCATAAAGGATGTTTATCATGTTTTTGGTTGCTTCCTGCCACAGCACTATCTCTCTCAGTAATTTGATCCTTTCCACTGATGGAGTGATACTAAATATTACAGGTAAAGCCAATTTAAAAAAAACAGCATGTAACTACTCTTAAGACATATTGATGTCCATGTGGACATGGATTGAATTTAGAAAGTCATAAAATATATATATGTATATCAGGACAGATATAGTGATTAAAGAAGCTGTAAATCCCTTCACTTTCACTTCACAAACATTTTTAGCAAGTGAAAGTGAAAGAACAACATTGAAAGATCAAATGTTTTTGAGTAGTTTAAAGCTTAAAGGGAGTATGTAGCTGCGCGTATGTCACCTCCTAAGATTGTAAAATTGACTGGGTTCATAGAAAGTTGAGTTTCTACTCCAATAGGAACCCATTTATTTTACAATTCATTAAAAAAAATCATATGAAATTAAGCCTTACATATTCAAGCACTAAAAGAGGGTACACATTTCCTAAACATGCTTAACATTTAAGCTTTGGAACTATGTTTCTAGCTGCAAGTGTGTAGGATTACGTGCACCAGAAAAAGAGAAGAAGACAGTGGAATAGTAAAGATTCAGGAGAACAATAGTGTGATTGCTTGTCAGCTATTAACTTACCAGCTGCTGTGCCCTCTGGGATCTCTGCATAAATATCCGAATCTGATGTGAAGGAAACATGTTGTAATTAAAAGTTTTTGCTTTGCACACATATAAACTATTAACTAGTTGCTTATAAGAATGCATATTAGCAGTATATTAGCTCTTGGTCGTCATAAAACACTTTTTAAGGCCTTCTTCCGCATAATTGATGATAGTACAGTCCAAATCACTGTAAGTAAAGTATTTCTAACTTAAAATATGGTTACCTATGCTAAAGTGAGGTCTTGCTCATACTGTAACTGATTCACTAGCAGAACCTCCATCCATCATCTGTAACTGCTTATCCTTTGCAGGGGGCTGGAGCCGATCCCAGCTGACGTTGGGCGAGCGGTGGGGTGCAAGGTGTACTTTGTGGACAAGCTGACAGTTTAGCCTCACTTGGGTATCTTTGGACTGTGAGAGGAAGCCGGAGTGCCATGAGAGAAACTACGCAGGCATGTGGAGAACATGCAAACTCCGCACAGAAAAGCCCTGCCCCAATTGGGTCTGGAAACCAGGACCTTCTTGCTGTGAGGCACTTATTAAATGCCAAACTATGAGTAAATTAGTCACGAGTAACCCAGGAATTCCACTGGTTGCATGTACATTGCGGAATGGCTCCGTTACGGATTTGCTCTGTCATCCATCAACCGCCACCGGCTGCATTTTCAGTGCAGCACGGCCAGCTGGAGTTGTGAGATCGAGGAGTTCCGGCGATAATTACAGAATCACGCGACTGCAGATAAACAACAAACAGATAAAAGGTTAGTGTTCCCAACCGAAGGATTAGAAGAAGTGCTTGGATTTGTCTCTTTTTTTCCCAATTTTTGTGCTGGCGTCAACACGGAGTATTTTATTATGAAAATTAACCAGATGTTATGATGTTGTTTCGGTGTGTGACTTCCTGTCTGCTCTGTGCTGAATTCGGCTGAATTGATGCGCCGTGCTCAGGCATCCGGCAGAAATAGAAGCCTTGCGTAACTGCTACGGAAAGGTCCGGCCTGCCGGAGCTGCAACGGAGTAGATACACAACGCAGCTGCTGTGGTGGAACGGAGACGGACCGAACACGGATCTGGTGGAATTTAGGGGTAAGAGCTCACTTTAGAATGGGGAGCATATTCTGAGTTAATATAATTATAGTTGGACAATAATAACACTTGTGGTTTTGTTTTTATTACATAAGAATAGATCATATTTATGAAGCGTTAATAACTACTATTGTGGTACTACTTACTTGTATGGCCCATATTCATGTACAACAACCTCCTTACTTACTATCAACAATCAGGTGGTTATTGGCCTTATTTAAACTCTTAGTGGTCTCATAGTCATATGCAGTCTATGCAGAATAAGGCATTAATAAATGCTTTATAATGGCTAATAAAAAGCCACTACTCTACTATGTGTTACCATTTATTGTATAGACAAACCAGAAAACAGAAAAAGTCTAAATCATTGTTGTGTAAATTATTGCTTAGCAGGAACCAAAATCACATCTGATCTATCAGTCATTACACTTACTCATCCCTCTATCAGAACCACTTGGACCACCACTGGAAGAAAGAGAGAAATTTTTGTTTTACATTTCTTTGATGAGATTCCAACTACAAATCAACCTGTTTGAACAGCAGTGCTTAAACATCTGTAACGTTTTTTTGTCAAGGTGGAAGCTTTGAAAATAAATATTCAAAATGCTATTATGCTTCAACCAATTCACCGCCACAGTGGAAAAAGTTTCAACTTTCAAAATTTAAGCAACATGACAAATTGATTCACCCAACTGACCATTGTGGGATGTCAGGCAGTTTCAGTCTTATGTCTCTTCCTGAAAGAATCAAACATCGCGTTTAGTTCTAGTTGTCAATTCAGCATGATTTATCTCAGAGGTTTAGAAACATGAATATTTCAAGGTTGTAATCCTGGTCATACTTTGGTAACTTTGGATATTATTGCTCTCAGCTGGTACAAAAGTAAATCCCAGGTTGGGATATAACTAATGTACAAACTGTTGAAAAGTAACTTATTAAAGGTTGATGCAGGTGAGGTATACCTTTGTTAGGCCGAATAATGAGCGAGCTCTCAGAGCTGCCTTCCAGCCGACAGTAGCCATCAATCAGGTCGGCCATGTTTTCTGCCACTGCCAGAGAGGAGGTGCTCACTGACAGCGTCTGGAAGGTTAAAGATACAAGACATTCAGTCTGTGTTCAGCTTGAAAAGCTTTGCACCTAAACCTCAACTCATTCTCCTGAACGTGCAACTCAGAAGCCAGAGCACTTTTTCCAAGTGCCCTGACACTTGGGGAACAGCCAGTCTGATTGTCCAAAGGTCACAAACTCCTCCACTTCCAAGCACGTACCCTCCCATAAAACCACAACTTGCCATTTATGCACTTTTTTTTGTCCAGACTAAACAAATGCTATGCTAACTAGTTGCTGGGTGTTGTGAAAATATTATCACATATGAAACTGCTATCAATCTTCTTATCCAACTCATAGCAAAAAAGCAAATAAGAATATTTCCCATTTCCCTTTAGGAAGTTAAGAGTTACCTGTTTGGCTCCCTCTATGTTTACAATGAGCAAAGCTCGACCGTCACTCTCAGCAGAGCAGGAGATACTGCGCACCTGAGGGAACTTGGCCAAACAGATGGACTGCAGAAGAGATATAAGTAAAGGAATACATAAATATTCATTTGTACTGTACGTGCACTGATTAAGTGTTGTAAATTCTGTTTTTCTTATTTATAACTATGCATATTTTTTCTGAATATTGCAAATACATGATGAGTATCAGCAATGAGATTTATACCAAGAAGAATTCAACAAAATCTGAGAGAAAGGGAGTGTGGGCTTACTGTGGAGTTTTCAGTTTGCTGACTGATTCCTTCAGGGCCGATCACCAGGTCTATTGTTAGATTCCAACTATGCTATACAAACACGCACACACACACACAAATTAAACACTTAAAATACACAATATTTAGCTTTAAATGTTGCATAGTAACACATTTGTGACCGGTGCACACAAGCTCACCACCAGCTGGCATGCGAAGCTCTCCTGTGTGTAGCTGTAGCATTGAGCCAGAGTGGTGAAGAACCTGTTCATGCACTGATCCTGCTTCAGAGTGGAGTAGCCCTGGAACGTCTGCTGGATCAGCCGACGCAACTGCTTAGGCTGACACATCGCACACAGGCAAAAAGCAATCAATGAAGATTTTACACTTTTATGATTCAATTGCATTATGTTACCTCAACATGGTACCAAATGACTGTGTAGTAGTCGTTTCGGCTCTCTACCTTCATGCTGTTGATCAGCTCTCTCGGAAAGAAAAGGTCCAGCCCCAATTCCTTCCTGATGGGGTAAAGTGAGAACACAATCATAAAACAAACACAAAACACATCCTGAACAACCAGGAGCTGCTGCCAGTGACTTTGTGGTTTGATACTCATGAATGTGAATCAGCTGCATGGTAGAGGTGCTCAGACAGAAAATCTAGCATATTTCACAGTAACCAGAGACTATATTTAGTCATTTCCCTCTTCCTCTTCGTTTGTCAGTCCGATCACAATGCCACTGTGATCACCATTTAACCACTGTGTGTGCATATGCCTCAAAGACATGATGATATCTTATCTCAGTGAAAAACAAACATTGTTCTTAATGGGGGAGGGGTGTATGCACACATACTACACACTTGACTTACTCTAACAGTTCAAAGTTGGACTTCTTCTCCAGGCCATTTGGATTCATGTCTTTGTAGAATCTCCTGCAAACACAATAACAGTACACAATTAAGTTTTTACATTTTTAAACCAACAGTCTTCATTTTCAGATGTGGAGCAGTCACAACAGCTGTACATTACCTTATTTCCAGACAACCGAGCTGCAGAGCCATCCCATCACTGACTTTTGAGGCATACTGTTGCATGTAGTCACTTCGTACCTGTGGATAAGCGCACACACACCTTACTTTGACTACAGCCGTTATAATAGATTGAGTCTAATCCAACCATTGCCCTAATCTAGAACTTATTCTTAAAGTCTTAATCATACATGAATACTTACAGACAGTGAACGGACACACAATCACACACACATACAATTTTACTGACCTGCAGGTAAAAATAGAGCATAGTGGTTTTGTCATCTTTGAACTTCTCGATGAAATCTGATGGGATGTATCTGATCCTCAGATCGTATCTGGACAAACATCACAGTTAGCTTTTTCTTTCGAGGATGTGAAGCATGTGAAACATTTTGTCCACGGCAAAAGCTCTGCCCTTGTTCTATACTAAACACAGGACTCATTCTATTTAAGTGCAATGCAGTTTGTTTATCCTCTATATATGACAACATTTAAAAATGAAAGGGACAGTTCACCACAAAATCAAATTTAGATACTTTTCCTCATGCCTCCATTGCTGCTTATCCATCTAGATTCTTTTGTGTGTGAGTTGCTGAGTTTTGTAGATACTGGCCTTAGATATGTCTGCCTTCTCTCCAATATAATGAAACCAGATGGCACTTGGCTTTAGGCACTCAAAGCAGCAACAGAAAAAAACATTTGGAAAAATCAACAGCATTGTCTCTTTACTGAGACAGGTTACTCAAGATAATCCCCAGAACATGTGAGCAGTTTCATGTCAGAACTGTTTTCTCTCTACCAAACTGCACTGTGTTGCTGGGCAGAAGGAAACAAGCACCGAGGACAAGAGGCTCGTGCTTGTGACAGCATGGGATGTAAACATTATTGGCCTCCTCCTCGGTTGAGCTGTAATGTTAGCTTACTTAGCTAGCCTCTTGCCATCTAGTTCCAATTCATTGTGCTGCAATGTGCCACACCAGACCTTTAAACACTCTCGCTGATGGGTGACGTACAGTGAGTTGAGCTTGCCTGGTTTTGAAAGTCCATTTTGAAACAGGAAACAGTAAAGCAGCCAGATGGTAACAACTGATATTGTATTAAATCTAAACAGAACACTAAAATATATGTCTTAGGAGAGAAATACAAAATTTTGATCTGAGTTTATTCAGTCTCATTTTTCTCGGTGCATACAATATAGTGGGGCAACTTCCAGTTCACGATCTTTCTCAATTGCAGCTAAATGGCGTGCTGATCTGTGTTTCTGCAATCATTTTAGGCAAGAGAAGTTACCCCTGCTGAACTTTTGCATCATCTTCCCTTTCACACAAAACTCAAGATTAAAGGTCCTGCACCCCCTTGTGCATCTTTTCAGTGTGAGCCCATGGGGAACACTATCAAGCTGAAACAAGATAAAGCTAAATTGATAAGCGCCATGGTGCACAAAGAATACTTCAAGTTCACTAAGCCACTCCAAAAGGCCCTGCAACTTGCAAACTCTCTGATGGTAAATTATGGAATGAACATCTGTCCACTGCATCACCACCTGCAACAAACACACCTGTTCCCAGCCCGAGGATGCTTGCATGCCACCTCACACGCCCCTGCCTGGTCAAGCATCTACTAGATTTGCGCACAGTTGATGGCAGATTCAGCCACATGATTGGCGAGACAACAACAACAACAGCAGCAAATAGAGAGACTCTGTGCATGTTTAATGGACTGTTAAGTGTGTCCAAGGTTATGGACATTTCAGGTTATGGACTGCTAGACATCTCTAACTTTTAGAGGTACAGACAGCAGAAGTGTAGAGTGAAAGTGAACTTTGTATCAGTAGAAATGGTCATTGTTTTGTGATAACTTACTGTTTCACAGTGACATGAAATGCTGCAGACTTTGGAAACTAATTTGACTTGTCTAAAATAAAAGGTAATTTGACTTTGTATTCTTAAAATAGGCATGGCTGGTCACAGTTGAAGTGCTTGCTGTATCTTTACATTTACATTTTCTTTTTTCAGTTTACTCAAAATTGTTACCGTCCCTTTCTAAGAAAATGGAGAGAAGTTTAACATTGTTCATTTGCAAATACTACCATATTTGTAGTGAGTTTAAATTCATTATCCACAGTGGATGAATCCTAATGATTTTGGTGATTCCCTGCCCTTTCCTCTAGTGCAATCATCAACATTTTCATTGTAAGGAAGATTTTGGGTTTCTCAAGACCAAACATGAAAAAATACTGTACATTAAGCATTAGCAGACAAAGGCTAAACCACTGACCTCCACTCAGCCTCTAGGTGCTGCTGCTCGTAGCGCTGGGTGAGTTCGGACACAGTCAGGTCCGGGTGCAGCCAGTGTATCTCTGAGGACTTGAGGTGTTCGAGTAGGAGGCCGTAGCAGGAGCTGTATATTATGTCTGGGCCCACACAGCCACTGGACAACACCACATTCATGACATCCTGGGACAGAATCAAGCATACAGTAATGTCTCTGTGATGCTTAACACACTGCTGATGAATAAGTGTGCAGCAACATATAGATAACAACAGCAAAGACCAGTGTAGTGGAGTACAGTGGAGTGAAAAAGAGAACAGTGTAGTAATTTGTGCAATAGAAGACAGAAAGTAAAGAACAGAAGTAGAATACCGTAAAGCACAGTAGAGAATAGTACAGTGCAGTGGAGTCAGTAAAGAAGGATAATGTAGAGAGCAGTGGAGTAGAGTACTTAGAACAGTAGAGTACAGTAAAGAGCAAATAGCAGAGTAGATAAAGTCTTTATCAGTCCTAATATTACTGTTCTGTGTGTTGTTCCCACATTTGTGTTCTTGAAGCGTCATGACAATAAAGCCTTTGAATTGGATTTAATTGAAATGTAAATAGTTGAGTAGAGGAGAGAAGAGGAGAGCAAAATAGTGTATTCAGTCAAATAGAGGGTCACACTTTATTTCAGTACAATAATAAGATGTAATGAGCTGCACTTTTATCAAATTATGCAAAAAAAGTATGTTCCTTAGAAAATAAATAATAACTGTATACCTTAAGTAAAATAATAAGGCATAATAAGCTGTAAATTGTATAAAATTAGGTCAAAACTAGAAATCATTTGTTCTAAAAACACAATTATACCCTAAGAAGAACTGGTAAGAGGTACAATCTGAATTTTATGTCAAATTAGACAAAAACTAGAAATAATATGGCCTTTATTAGACAGTAAAAAACACTGTTATACACTAAGTAAACTAATAACAAGCCAAATTTTAAATCAAATTAGACAAAAACTCAATATAAGAGAGTTATAAATTTATTATAAACCATACACCTAAATCATGCTGCAATTAGAAACGGCATGTGAGGCTTTATTAGACCTCAAATATACTACACTTGAACAATTGGAAAATCAAATAGGAAATCCTTATACACTATTACATACTATTTTACAAGATAATGCAATTAGAAATCAATTGCAATGCCATATCAGAACCAGTGTATATTAATTAGGCGCTATTTTCCCCTTACTACCAAAACATGCTGTCGACACCACTCTTAATGCTACCAACATGGACCTATGATGGCTTCATTAGACAACTCAGGCTGTAATTTGACAAATGTAGTGCCACCTTAATAATAAAAACACGGCTCAGAGGACGATGCATTTATTTGGGATTTATTTAACATAGATTCACTATATTATAGGGTAATTTGTTGCTAATTGCAATAAAACTATACTGTGAAATAAAGTCAAACAATATTGTAGTCTTTGGAGTATATAGGTAGGCTACTAGTACAGAGCCCCATGTTTCCTTGTTAGAACCTTATTAGCATTTTAGGAAGTTAATTGGTGACACATTACAAGAAAACTGCTGCAAAATAAAGCAGAATCATCTTTACTTCTTTCCTGTTGTGTGATCATATGACACACTGGTGAAAGACTGACGAAGCTGTTAAACATTTCACTTTGGGGTTAAAAATCTCCGAAGTACACAGTACTCACAAGTTTTGTGAGTAGTTTAAAGCTTAAAAGGAGACTGGGTTCATAGAAATTTGCATCTCTCCCACAGTACAAGGTAAATATATTCATTTTAAACAAGTGTTTAAAGTGTTTTTTGGGCAATGGAGTGCTGATGATAAGTTCAGGAGTCTCACAGCCTGGGGAATGAAGCTGCCCCATAAACTGGTGGTACGGCAGCAGATACTTCTGTATCTTTTGTCAGATGGCAGCAGGGTGAACAGACTGTGGCTGGGTGGGTGTTGTCTTTTAGTTTCCTTTGGACCCTGAAAAGACATCTCACTTCACCGATGCTCTGTAGTTGTGTACCAGTGATGGTCTAGGCAGTTTTAATCACTCGATGTAGAGCCTTCCTATCCTTGTCCTATGTTGTCTTCACTGGAGAACCAGTTTCTTGAAGCACTTCATCAGGATGGGGGTGAGAGTCACAGGGTGGTAGTCATTAAGACTAGACACAGCTGGCTTTTTAGGTGCAGGAATGATGATGGTTGTCTTTAGGCAGAAGGGAACAGTCTTGTTTGAGAGTGAGATGTTAAAAATGTCTGTATGAACATCAGCTAGCCGATGTTTTTAGTAATGGCCAGGTATATTATTTGGACCAGCAGCCTTACTTATGTTCACTCTCTGCAGGCTTTTTCTCACATCCGCTGTGGTTACTGACAGTGGCTGGTCTAATTGAGGTGGAGTAGACTTCCCAGCTGAGTCTTTGTTGAGGAAATCAAAGTGAACATGAAATGTGTGAAGCTCACCCGGCAGCGTGGCGTCACAGATGATGTGGGCGTTCCTGCTTTTGTAGCCTGTGACATTTTTAATCGCTTGCCACATATCTTTAGTGTTGTTGATGCTGAGGTTCCTCTTAAGTCTCTATTGATGTCTTCACCTGACTGAAAGGCAACTTTTTTGGCTCTAAAAAGAGCACTCATCTCTGCATTCATTCAGGTCTTCTGGATGGGGAATGATCTTGCTGTCTTTGTGATCACCACATCATCAACACATTTGCTGATATATGATGTCACTGAAGATGTACATATATTCCTCAAGACTGATGTTGTTATCCTGAGTGGCAGCATCTCTGAACATTTTCCAGTCTGTGGACTCAAAACAGTCCTGTAGGGCTGTTGTAGCTTCATCTGTCCACACATAAACAGTGTAGGAACCCATTCATTTTGAATTTCTTTCTAAAATAATATATAAAATTAAGCATTGCAGGTTTAATCACCAAAGCCCCTTCCACACTGCCTTTTTAAATGCAGAAATCTTGCAACGAATGGGAGGACAGTTTTGTTCAGTACTGTGATAGCAGGTAGTGTCTTCGGCAACTCATGGGTTAAAGGTACTAGCACACGTCTACTAAAGATGCTCAACATCTTAGCTTTGCAACCATGTTTCTAGCTGCAAGCGTGATGCAAGATGCAATATCTAGAGCATGAATCCATCCGCATCAATAATAAATACAAAGGATAACATGAAGCATAGCATGAGCAAAGCTGCAGCAATGTCATGATAGGGAACACAGCAACATAGTGCGGTTGCTGCAACAAACCCACAGGAGGGGTCTAGCAGGTAGGAAATAAAAGTGGGTTTTGCTATATTTTGCAGTACAGTTTTTTGTAATGTGTAGCAAACTAACCTATAATAAAGTCTAATAAGGGTCTAACAAGGAACCATGTGGCTATATACTAGTAACCTACAGTACAGTACATATACAGTACAGTTTTATTGTAATGAGCAACACATTAAACTGTAATAAAGTTAAACTATGTCAAACAAAGCAATGCAATACTGTCTTCTGAGCTCTGTGTGTTGTACGTGCATTATTAATATGGCACTACATTTGTCAAATTACAGCCTGTTTTGTCCATTAAGCCACCCTAGGTCCATGCTGGAAGCATTATGTGTGGTTTCTGGGTAAAACAGCATCTAATCAATATATTTTGGATCTGATATTGCATTGCACTTGATATCTAATTGGATGATCTTTAAAATACTGTGTAATAGCTTGTTATATGTCATTAGTTCACTTAGTATTACAATGTTTGTCTACAGTCCAATAAAGCCAATATTATTTTTAGTTTTTTATATTTTTAGTTTACTTATGTGTGTTTTTTATTTTCTGATCAAGGACATACTATTTCAGGTTTTTGCCTAATTTGATACAAATGCTTGCTTATCATGTCTTATTAGTTTACTCAGAGTATAACGGTCTTTGTTTACTGCCTTATAAAGCTCATATTATTTCTAGGTTTTGCCTAATTTGGTACAAATGACTGGAGTAGAGTAGAAGAGAACAGTAGAGGAGAAGTGAACAGAGGAGAGAAGAGGAAAGGAGAAAAGAGAAGGGAAAATGAGAGTAGAGTAGAATAAAAGAGTATAGTACAGTATAGTATAGTATAGTATAGTATAGTATAGTATAGTATAGAAGAAGAATGAATTCTTCAGGGTCAATTCTGTGTCTAGTTCAGATGGGTTGTATTCACTGATCAGTGGAGACAGAAGTTCACAATAGGGATGCAAAGATCTCTCTGACGACAGTGACTTTCAGATCCGTATTATATAGGTTTGGGATCGGCTGGGTAAAACGTCACACTTGTGTCGATTACATTACTCATTAGATTAGTGTAATGTGGTAAGGCTAAGAGGAAGAGTGACTGAGGCTCGTGTTGTGACTCTCGCAAGGCTGGCCTGGGCACTAACAAACGGTTTCTTTTAATCAAAGGGACACAGGTCTAACTGTCTTCACAAAATATCAAAGTTCTGCTCACAGAGATCTGTTAATCAGTTGTCTATTAATCAGTGTAAAATGCTTTGAACTCACTGTCATGTAGAAGGGAAGACACCGAATCATACAAAGAAAATATAACAGAAAAGTAATAACAGCACAATTATTTTCTTCTACAGTAGTATAGTGTAGTATAGTAGGCTTTAGTAAAGGATAGCAGAGTATAGTAAAGTATATTAGAGTGGAGTATTAATAATAATTCATTATCATATATTTATTACATATAATAAGAGTAATTATTATTATTATTGCCACTAGCTGCTGTATTGTTTTGCAATTGTAGAGGCCTCCTTTTCTCTCTTTCTTTTATATTGCAATAAATATCACACCATAGACGATATATCGTCATGATCATATCATACTGTGGGTTTTGCTATCGTTACATCCCTAGTATATTATAGTTTAGTATAGTATAGCATAGTGTAGTTTAGTATGGTATAGTGTAGTAGTAGTACAGTTTATTATAGTTGGGTATATTGTAGTGTAGTATAGTATAGCATAGTGTAGTTTAGTATGGTATAGTGTAGTAGTAGTACAGTTTATTATAGTTGGGTATATTGTAGTGTAGTATAGTATAGCATAGTGTAGTATATTAAAGTATGGTAGAATATAGTACACTAGACTCAAGTAAAGAAGACTAAACTTGAGTGTAGTAGTAGTTGAGTGTAGTATAGTATAGCATGGTAACATATAGTATAGTATAGTATAGTATAGTATAGTATAGTATAGCTTCGTAAAAGATAGTCACGTTTATTATTAGTGTAGTATAGTATGGCAGAGTATAAAATAGTACAGTATAATTTAGTATAGCAGAGAAGTTTAGAGTAGAATAAAGTTGAAGAGTAGAGTAGAGCAAAGTAAATGAGAGTTGTGTAGAGTACAGTAGGTTAGTATAGAGTGACGTAGATAAGTAGATTAAGCCAATGCTGAGTAGAGTAGAACAGACTAAAGTAGAGTATGTCAGTGTAGAGTAGAGTAGAGTAGAGTATAATAAACAGTAGAGTAGAGTGTAGTAGAAGAGAGTATACCCTGACAGTCCAGCCTTCCTCACAGCGGACCAGTTTGAAGTTTTTGCCCAGGTTGGAGCTGTTGCTTAGGAAACACACTTTGATGATCTTCACATGGAAGATGATGTCCCTGGTGACATGTGCCGTGGGGGACAGATCCAAGGAATCTGACTGGCTGATTGGAGACATGCTCCTCATGGACAGGCTGCTGGTGTCTCCCGACATCACTCAAGCACACGCTCACGCTCAACACATACACACCCAGACACACACAGCGTGTATGCTACTACTTACAGACATACATTGCTGTCACACCTAAACACACCATTTCACTCTCTTTTCTTCTCATACACACCCAGTCATATAAAACACACACATGATGGGGTGCATTGAGTCTACACTGAAGACAGACAGGAGTTTGACATGAATTTATGATCACGCTGGATTTCAAGTACATTCATTTCTCAGTAAAACTTCTGCTGCACTCACTCTGTACTCACCAGCTCTGCAGACGTCCTATGCCTCAGCACGATACATTTATTGTCAATCTTTTAATCCAAAGACAAGTCAATGCCACCAACAGACTACACTCATGTTACGTTGAAATGTGCAGGCTTGATCATTTACGGTTGGTTAACAGAGCAGACCTATCTGAAGCTGTGCCCCAAAGAAGAACCTCGTCAGTAAGCGAAAGAGGAAATGCTTCTTATGGGCAAATAAGGAAGTTGAAATGCAGCTAACAGAAAAACTGACAGGACTGATGAAACTGTTGTGTCACCCCATCTTACACGTGATGGCACAGCCTGCCACCAAACCACCCACCGCCTGCGCACAGGAGGCATGGCTAACAGAAAAACTTGTTTCCTAGTCCTGAAGTATTGATGATTTTGAGTTAAACGTCACCACAAGTATTGGATAGATTGCCACAAAATTGGGTGAAGACATCCATTTATCCCCTGAGGAAGACTTGTAATAACTTCGGTGATCCATTAACTTTTCACCTAATATAATATGGTATCAAGTACTTTGGTTTACACCTGCAATATTAATCACATTCTCACAACCCTCTCGCTCACTTTGTGCTCCATGCCAATTAGCAACTGTTAGCATGCTAACACACAAAACAAAGATGGTGAACATGGTAAACATTATACCTGCTTAATATCAGAATGTAAGCATTGTCTTCTGAGCGAGTTAGCATGTTTATGTTAGCATGAAACTCCAGCCTTTTGCTGCTATTATGGCTCTTGGCTCTGGTTATTTAAATTTTCAGTTTTAGTTCCCAATTTTTTACTATTTTTGGATACGGTTACCTGAACATTTTCTTTTTTTTATTGTCTTCATTAAAGCTGTTTTTGAGGGCTTTGCTTAGCATTTAGAGCTAAAGCAAGTACAGCTTGAAATGCGAGGTGTAAGCTAAATAGCGTCATTTCGGGTCATAGGCCCTACCTTTCTCATTGTTCAACATTCAAAACTGCTTTTAGCCTGTCGGAAACTAAACCTGTTGAGATGTAGCGAGGCGGACACTGATGTTTTGGCCCCTGGTTTCAGATTCAACCTCTGTGGTTTTGTTCTGTCTTTGTTGGCCTTTACACAGAGTCAAATGGCTCTTTCTGGGTGTGTGCGGAACATGTATGTAGAATGAATGAGGTCATGTGTCAGCAGTACCAGGTAAAACGGAGAAAACAAAGAAAACAGGGGTTTAATGCTCTAGTATCAGTGCGATACTGCTGGTATCTACTCTCTTACTTGCATGGTAGTACTACTAACCTATCTATTTTCATGCAGATCCTTGGAGGAGTGTTTTGGAGAGCTTTCTCCCATGCAGACTAATGTATAAGGTGACTGGACCAGGACAGAGTCAGCATCTTGTAGGCTGACTGGGTTCAGTTTTTCAGCTCCAGCCTGATTGTATGATTGGAGTTTACCTTCCTGACGTGGGCAGGCATTTCCTTCTTATTCTCAAACCTTAGATGGAAACAATAAACCATATTACATTATGTTCTGAGATACAAGCTTGTAGTAACTGAAAGACCCATGATAGCAACAAAGAGGAAAATGATCATGAACCAGCTCTTAATTCCTGTTACTGACACAGGGCTTCAAAGATTAAAGTGACATGGTTCTTCGTGTGAATACTAGTGTGACATCCTGTTATGCACAGTGTCTTGAATTTTCACACTCATAACCCAACCCAGGATTCTCTGAACACAGCACAAACCTAAATTGCTTGATGAAGCACCCAAGATGATAACACGTTTTGTCAATTTGTCTTTTTGGTCAGGTGCCTGTAGGAAAGAGTCACAGAGCTTATTTCAAACCACAAAACGAAAACCCAGACACCATACAGATAGTTTTTTTTTTTTTATGTGTGTGTGGTTTTGAACAAGTAAATAAGTAGCTGCACTAGATACATTCCATAAATTCAATTAAAAGCAGTTCTGCTGCAGTATTGCATATTAAGTGCAGGTTAATAGAAGTATTTTGTCATGTTTTGCTGACATTTCTGTTCATATATCTTGAATTACATATTGTAAGTGCTGTGATCTTTGTTTGTTCAACTGGCCACAATGTCAGTTTGATGTAATCAGTTGTCATGTTGGCCATTTGCCTAATGAGGACCCATAAAAACCTGCTCGTATCTAAACACATTGTATTTTCATGTCCAATAAAACATTCGGGAGCAATAATCTGACATGTACTTTATCTTTCGCTGAATTAAATATCCTGGACCTAGATCCAATGTAGAATGAGGTTTACACACAGCTACCTTTCTGCAAAAACATTAGAATATAATATATTCTAAGAATATAATATATTCTAGTGTTTTGTATTAAATGTGTCAATTGCAAATGGGAGTCTTGTCAATGTAGACAGAGCAGGCATGGAAGCCAAAGGTTTATGTGCTGTAAATTATTGTGTATGAACACAACAGTTAACAACTCAACAATAAACAGGCAACTCTTAAATATTACCACATAATTCCAACAATAAATTGGGTTTATAGCGAGATTTGTTGCTAAAAATGTCACTTAAAAGGACATTTTCAGACATTGTTGTGCTTTTTATTCACTATATGACTCCATATTATTCTAATACCAAGTTATTCATTGTTACTTTAAAATGCAGAATATGTTACTGGCATAATACTTGCAGTAGCACAAACTTTTTCTGAACAACGATGAACCATTCTTTAAGCAGAAACAAACAGGTTATCAAAGCAGCATCCAGAATATCTTAACTGAATTGCTTCTACTTACAATGGGCGAGACCTAAAACTTGTTCCATCACATTGTTGGAGTTGTAGAGAAGTTATGACTGTATGTAAACATTTTACAAATACAAATGTATTGAGTGTTACATTACCGTGTGGATAAATCAGCCATTTTAAATGTGTAGATTTTTTAATGGAGTTTGGCATAGCACGCGTATCTAACCAAAGAAATATACACTTCAGTCACAGACACTGTTCATCTGTGGGACAGTCCTGTGATGCACTGCTGTCAGCTGTCAAACTCAACATTGATAGAGATGCTTGATAGGGAAGTTAAAAGGTGTTGCCTTCAAAGTAAAATTACCGGCATATTAAAAAATAGAAGCGCTAATGTTGTGAAAATATAAATCATTCAATTCCGACAGCAAAGCAGTTATACTGTTTGGTTTAAGGTTTGTGTTTGGATATTTTTTTGTATTGCAGCCCTGAGTAATAGACCATCCTCTGGGAGCACTGTGGGTATTGCAGCCTACAGAAAGAAAGGAACATTTAGGTCATGAGATTCCTTATTATTTCTCTTCTATTTTTTAAATAACTTTTTGTAAGCAAACTTACTATGCATGACTTATTATTGTTCCGTATAGATCTACTGCCCTTAATTTAGACAAACAATACTCAAACACAAATTTAAAAAAAGCTTTATTTTCTGATTTGTAAAAACTGCCACGATTGGATGATTTATAGCTGCAGAATAAATATTGGCAGATATACAGTACTTAAAACATTGTGATTGACACAATGAATTTAAACATAAAGGCAACTATGAAGTGACACTGAGATTAAAATCTCTTTTACAAGTGAGACCCAGCCAAGACAGGGTCAAAATAGCAGCATCAAGGAAATGACAAGACAGCAACAACATCAAGTCGAGTCACAAGAGCAGCAATAACTGCAAAAACACAGTTCACACTGCGTGGACAAGGCGACAATATTTAGGCACGTGTGAAGCTGCTGCAGTTACAGCAAGTTTAGGCTTGGATGTAGGATCTAGGACCGTAGTTGAACAGACTTGATTTTCAGGCCTCTGATCTGACAGAAGGCACTTTGAAATGAAGAGATTTGTGCAGCCTGAGATCATGATTTTTCTGCAATGAGAAAAACTTCTGTCTTAAGTCAGTAGAAAATATGATATTGTAAATTAAGATATACCAGTGATGTAGCCTATGCAAATTGAGGGATGACCACTCCACCATGGTGTATCAGGTACACTGATGGCTCCTGCAGCTATAGTTAGTCACATACCTCAGGGCTCGATATACTGGCACCAGACATTGCCATGTTTAACAATCTGTAAATGCTTAGTCAGGTAGTTGTGGAACCTCTTCTCCACTATCCACTATCCATGTCACTAAACAAGTTAACCAGTTAAGCTTATCTGAATCTTGTATTTATGTTATTACATTTCAATTTACTGTATTATACACAGACATTGTCTTGCCATATAAAATACGAATAGCTGACAAATAAAAGAGAATAACAGTGATGATACTGACTAGTAAAAGAAAAAGGGATTGTCAACAATTTTTTTTAATCAACAAATTTACCACAAACTCTTCAAAATATGCTTTTAATTTGAAAACTCTCAGAGGAAGTCATGCCATCCAGCGCTTGTGTCGGAGCTGGTGCTGCTGCTACAGTCATTGCACACCATCAGGCGTGATCCCAACATCCGCTGAGAGACACACAGAGGAACCAGCTGTTCTTCACATTTCCACATCTGTTTTTTTCTTTCTGTTGTGGACTTTAGTAAGACAGCCTCTGTGATCCTGTCAGTCCGAGCTGTAATGCTCCAACAAGGCGGGGCTGAGCCTCCTGTCTCATTTTTTGGATGAACCACATGTAGGAGAGCGCGGACGCTGGAGAGAGCTGCTGTTTCTGCTGTCCTGATTTATTATTGTTATTTTTTTTTTTAACGACATCGACATCCAGGCATGAATTCGGCCGAGCGGACGGTAACGTGGCTCATAACGCTGGGAGTCCTTGAGTCGCCCAAGAAAAGCATTTCGGATCCGGAGGCTTTCCTCCAGACGTCTCTGCAGGATGGAGCGGTGCTGTGCAGGCTGCTGCAGCGGCTCAGACCCGGGACTGTGGACAAAGTAAGTGGATGGATGGAGAGGGATAGAGGACTGTGAAGGCAAAGAGAAGCCATGTGTACATAAAAACATGGAAAATAACATAAAAAGCAAATATAATGTTTACTTCTGTGAATGAATAAACCCAGTTATCACACTTTACAATTTACAAATCACTGCCTTGAAATTGCCTATGTGGTTAAAAAAAATGATCCTATTAGTCATAAGAATATATTTAGAATTAGTTTTTTTTCTGATGTAAAAAAACAAACAAACAAATGTCAAAGGTGGTGAATGCTGGTAAATATTATTATTAATTATTGTGATATTTCTGAATGACCCATTGCTCTATAGACTGCTGTAAACACCAACTATTTCATAAAGAGAATGCAGGTAATCATAATTATGTTCATTTCAATTAGTACAATTAAAA
The DNA here is from genome assembly GCF_040436345.1 of Pagrus major. Lineage (NCBI taxonomy): Eukaryota > Metazoa > Chordata > Actinopteri > Spariformes > Sparidae > Pagrus > Pagrus major. The sequence continues at coordinate 6,245,682 of NC_133238.1, forward strand.
AGATAAAAAATGGAAGGTGATGTGTAACATGTATGTAAATCTGAGACCCTAATCTTGTTAATGCTAATAGAAGTACTGTAAACCAACTCAATTACCTAGATTTACTTATTTAATACTATTGTGACTCTCTCTCTCTCTCTCTCTCTCTCTCTCTCTCTCTCTCTCTCTCTCTCTCTCACACACACACACACACACACACACACACACACACACACACACACACACACACAATGGCGTCACATCCTCTCCTGGGAGATGTAAATCTGTCAAAGTAGCCTACTCCTGCAACAGAGTGCTCCTTTCAGAATAAGGGCATAAAACGCGTCTCCAGCTTTGGATCACTGCCTATACAATACATTTTACCTCCTCAAGACACAGCTTGAGGAGCTACTTCACTTTAGTGACGGCAGCAAATTTAATCAATCATAGTTGAATAAAATGTGTTTTGCAGCTTTATATTTCCTTAATGCGCTTTTGGCAGATTAAGCTTTGAAGACTAGGAAATGCCCCCTCAGAAGCAACTAAAAACATATAAATACACTTGAAATATTAGGTATTTAACCACCGGCGTCAATAATATAATGTCAAATCTTACTTTTAAATGAGATCCAAGACACAAAATGGATGAAAACGTCTCAATTAATGCTTTTAGTGTGAAATTTTAACCGGAAGCATGGCTTATTAGCTAGCTTGATGCTCGTAAGCTGTAAGTGGCAAGTGCACCAGCAGCGGAATAAGATTGAATTAATGCTACAAAAGAGCTGAAACACCTCAATGAAGTGTTTATTAATATTTCCCCCAGTGTTTAGTTACTCTCTCTGTGCAGTTTTTCCAGGAACCGAGGAGCGACAGCGAGTGTCAGAGGAACATTACCGAGTTCATTAAAGGCTGCGGGGCTTTCAATGTGGAGGTGAGTTAACGTACCGGTCATGTATTTATTAATGCGCTTCCATAGTGTGAAGCCCAGATAACAGCCTTCACCATACCTACATAACTACAGGTCTCTCTAAACGCCCTTTACAACTTATGTATCCGTCTTTTTATGGTTCATGTTTAGCCATTACTTCTATTTACGGCACAAGATAGCAACAGTTATTGTTGTCAGGACGAGCCACATAGAAAGGTGTCATTATGAGTAAATATAGCTGTGATGGGAAGTTGATTTTTGATATACCTTTATCATGAACAATAAGAATACAGATAGATCTACTGTCCATTCAAACGTCTAAACACGTTGATATAGTGTTAAATACACAGGTGAACTGCAGTTATCCATAAGACAAACAGACTCTGGTGTAAAGTCACTGTTACTCATATCTTCCATGTTTGTTTTTATGGTACTTGTTTCTTATAAGTCATCCTCTATAAAGGGTTTATAAGTTGGAAATAATGGCTTTGTCAATAGTTTTCCAGATTGTGAAAATGTTTTTTAGAAATATTATATTCATAATGAAAATGTGGGGTATTCTCATATAACATACCAGGTTGTAATTTATTTCCACAAGATGTTTTTTAAACCTGCAAAATGTATCGTTGCTCGATGAGGATAAGTTAATTTCTTTGAGTCTACAGTAGAGCGCATACCTCCCCCATGGCCCGACAGTCCCCTGCAATTCAATCAAGCCTAATCCTATATCAAATTCGGCACAGAAACAATAAGATTTTTCTCCAATTTTATGTTCCTATGAAAGCAAGATGGTTCAGTAGGAGCGCATCGCAGCCCCACATCCAAAGAAAAAAACAACAACATTGAAAGTACTGTATCACCCATGATAAGAAAAAGGCAGAATCCTCTGACATAAGGTACTGGTACAAACAGGCTGGATGCGTGAGCAGCAGGTGTGCGTGGCATTGCTTTTTGCTTTTCATTTCAGTGTCCATGTTAGCGGGTTAGAGTAGCCACACATGCTGCGTGAGTTGCGCTGTGCACGTCCATGTCAAGTGAGGCTGCAGCAGGCCGCCCAGCGACCTCAGCGTTAGAGATAGGGTGAGAAGTTCAGACATCCGTGGGGAGGCCGGAGTAAAGCCGCTGCTCCTTCTCCGAGCCAGCTGAGGTGGTTCGGCCATCTGGTTAGGATGCCTCCTGGGCGCCTTCAGTTGGATTTTTAGCGGGCACGACCAACTGGGAGGACACCCCGGGGCAGATCCAGAACCCGCTGGAGGGATTATATATCTCATTTGGCCTGGGAATGCCCAGGAGGAGGAACTGGAAAGCGTTGCTGGGGAAAAGGATGTCTGGAATACCCTTCTAAGCCTGCTGCCTCCGTGACCCAACTCTGGATAAGTGGAAGAAAATTGCCCCCCATTTTTGATGTAGCAGGTGGCTCGGAATCACAAAGTGCTCCTTTAAGACAGTGGTGGGATGTAGGCAAGGCCTGTCAGCAATATACAGGTCATTCCACTGGAAGAGTTAAAAGACTCATTGAGGATTTAGAAAAAGAAATAAGGATCTTGGAAAACAGTTTATACACTCATAACAGCACAGACAGTCATAAGCTTCAGCAGAGGAAACAGGAACTACGTCCTTTATTACATGAAAGAGCTAAAGGGGCTTTGATCAGGTCACCAGTGTTAGAGACATGGGATGCACCCATCTCCTTCTTTTTTAACCTGGAGAAGTCCGTCTCTCAGATCAAACAGATGGTCTTTCTCTGCCTCCCTGATGCTACGGTGACAACTGACCTGATTGAGATGAGACAGCATGCTGTAGATTTCTATAACGCCCACATTAAAGATCAAGGACTGTAGCAGTGACTGTGTGGACGAGCTGCTGCAGGGGCTTCCTCAGCTGGGCTCCAGGGGCAAGATGCCAACGTCTCCTTGGATGAGCTCACTGCTGCTGTGTGGCAAATTATTCCTGCTGGAGCTCTTGGACTTGAGGGACTCAGGGCTCTGGCTGAACCTACAGAGCTGTCCCTTAGCCACTCCTGCATTGTCTTGGCTGTGTACTTAGGGTCATTGTCCTGTTGGAAGGTGAACCTTCTGCTCAGTGTGAGGTCCTGAGCGTTCTCGACCAGGTTTTCATTAAGGATATCTCTGTACTTTGCTCTGTTCAGCTTTCACTCAACCCTGACGTTGAGCGAAAGTTGCCCAGTCCCTGCCACTGAAAAACAGGCAAAGCTTGCCACCAACATGGTTCACCGCTGGGATGTTATTGGGCAGCTGATAAGCAGTGCCTGGTTTCCTCCAGACATGACGCCACAATTGAGGCCAAACAGTTCTATCTTGGTTTCTTCAGGCAAGGTGTCTTGTTTCTCACAGCCTGAGTTTCCTTTGGGTGCTTTTTTGCAAACTTTCACTGAGGACAGGCTTCCGTCCGGCCACTCTGCCATGAAGTCCAGATCGGTGATGTGTTGCAGTGATGGTTGTCCTTCTGGAAGTTTCTCCCATTGTCACACAGGATTTCTGGAGCGGAGTTCTTGGTCACCTTTCTTACCAAGGCCCTTCTCCCTCGATTGCTCAGTTTAGCTGGGCGGCCAGCTCTAGGAAAACTCCTGGTTGTTCCAGACTTCTTCCATTTAAGAATTATTGAGGCCACTCTGCTCTCTGTTGCAGGGCTTCTGTTTTGTAGCCCCTCCCCCTCCGTGCCTAGACACAATCCTGTCTCAGCTCTGCAGGCAGTTCCTTTGACCTCATGGCTTGGTTTTTACTCTGATATGCATTGTCAGCTGTGAGACCTTACATTGACAGGTGTGTGCCTTTCCAAATCATGTCCAATCAATTTAATTTACCACAGGTGGACTCCAGGCATGGTGGAGAAACATTATAATAGTAAAAGTAATAATAGTAAGAATAATAATTAAATTAATATTTCAACAACAATAATTATACAAGTAAATAATAATTATATAAAGAATTAGCAGGAAAACGGTAGAGAGATAGAAGGAAAGATATGTATGTTGCTGAGTGAAGGTGAAACCAACCCCCCACCACCACCACATAATAATAACAATAACAATAATAATAATAGTAATCATGCTGTATGTGTAATGGCCGATGTGTGTGTAAAATGATGAGTGTTGACAGGTGAAAGTGGGTAAGAAGATTAAGGATTTACAGTTTATTGTTAGTAGTGGGTGGGATATGCGGTAATGTAAGTGGCCTTGGTTTTGTGTTGGATTCTGGTTGGGGTTTAGATAAGTTATGAATGTATTCCAGGTGTCATTAAAGACTGATATATTTTTTTTGAAGGCTGTTATTCTTTCTGTTGAGATATATTCTGTAAGTAAGTTGATCCAGTGAGTGATATGGCAAGAGGTTTTTGACTTCCAGTTTTGAAATAGATTAATTTCTTGGCGAGAGTTAGAGAAATGAGTAATGGGTTTCTGTATTGAATTGGGATAGTAACTTGTGTCAAGTCTCCCATCAAGCAAAGTGATGGGATGATGGCAGTCTGCAGCCCAAGATAGTGGAGAGTTTTTCAGTGACTGTAATGTTCTTGTGGTAGTCCTTTCTCTTGATTGCTTGTAGTAGGAAGGGGAGGTCTGCAAGTAAAGTGATTTACATTGATTTTGTACTAAATCTAGCCATGGGTTATTGTAGTTTTTAATAAAAATTGCAACAGATTTGACAGAAAGTAGTGAAGAAAGTTTGGTGCATCGAGGCCACCTTGTGACTTTGTGTTTTGTAATGTCAAAAGTGAGATTCTCCGTTTTTTGTTTTTCCAGTAAAATTGAGTTGTTGGTGAGTTTAGTGTTTTGAACCATTTGTCAGTGTGATGGGGAGCAGTGAGAATAAATAATCTGAATCCCAGGCGTCTTTGGACGATGGTACAATAGTGGATTTGGTTGGTAAGGATTTTGAACATTTCTTTTAGTGGAGTCGAAGGGTTTTGCAAGTGTAATAATAAATGATCTGCGTAAAGACTTATTATATGTTCTGAGTTATCATTTTGGATTCCTGCTATATGATGGTTTTGTTCTATTAGTGCTGCGAGTAGTTCCATAACGATTGCAAACAAAGATGGAGAGAGTGGGCGTTTTTTCAGTTTCGACTTTCACGCCCCAGATTATTCCACCTTCACACTTCGGCAATATAGAAGTCAGTCAGTGGGTGGTATACACAAGATTAGGGGCTTCAGAGGTATTTTGATTACGTATGTGTGTGTTTGTGTGTGTGTGTGATGGGGGAGATTACAAGGGCAAGCTCAGACTTTGAGTAATCCTGCTCCAGACTGCAGTTGGAGCAAAGATGTAAACCCCTACTAAACTCAGTATTCCTTTATTTTTATGCTGACGTATGATTTCTTTTTTTTTTTAATGAGTGCTGATGCAAGTTAAATAACAATGATGTGATGTAAAAGAGCAAAACCATAATTTCTCAAAAATATGACTTTGTTGAATGCATTGAGTAAACATTGTTACAATGTGTTTCAGAAAACAATTGTTGTTGCTTTCTTATGAACTTATGATCACACCCTGTACGCTTTATGGCTGTTCTATAATGTATTTTATATTCTTTGTTTTCTTTCACTCCTTTAGCCTTTTGAGGTCAATGACCTCAGGCAGGGACTGAACTTCTCCAAGGTCCTAAACTCCTTGGTCGCCCTTAATAAAGCCACTGAAGGTATGATTATTGTCCACGTGTGCATGTTTGTGTGTGTCCAACCCAATTGCCAGAATAAATGTTATGCTAAAAGTTTAGCAAAACCATACAACACATATAAGTTAAAAATGTATGTTTCTTTTTTTTGCAGCTTTACCTTTCTTTAGGTTCAGTTTCTATTTTTCTCTTGTCACAATGCTGTGCTTATGTTCTATTTAGTTTAAGGCACATGAATCACTTGGTTAGGGTTAGGAAAACATCATGACTGGCTTAAAATACCTGTTTTGGTCTCCACAAACATGGCTGGAGGTGTCCAGAGGTCTTGTTAAAAACACAAATGCTTCAGCCTTGTCGCCTGTAACTCCACCACCATCCCATACACCTCCCAATAAGAAGCTGAGGTCATTAACATTAGGGATGTAATGATTAGGGATGCTCCGATCAGGGTTTTTTGCCCCCGATACGAGTCCGAGTCCTTTGATTTTTGAGTATCTGCCGATACCGAGTCCCGATCCGATACTCTTATAATACATTTTAAAAATTAAAAAGATCGAAGAAAACTATCCAAGGTGTCCCTTATTTTTTATTATATTTTACCACCCCTCGATATCCCAAATTTACATATCTGACAGTTTGCAACTGCATCGTTCTCGTCACTCACTTTAAAATACTTCCACACAGCAGACATGGTGCGCCACAACTCGCCACTCCGCTTCAAAACAAACTGGCGTGCTGGTCTTCTGCGCATGCGCATGTCGTAAACGGTGGTAGTAAATACTCATTTTATTTTTTTTATTTTGAATCACCAATAGCCCATATATCAACAATCTAATACAAATAATGACTAAATAAATATATATAAAACCGATCTCTGATCGGGTCGTAACGTCCGAGTCCCGATCGAGTCTTCAGTGGCGTGATCGGCCCCGATTTCCGAGTCACGTGATCGGATCGGTACAACCCTAGTAATGATACCAAAAAGTAATGGTACGATATCATAACGATAAATAGTCCATGATATGACATTATCATGATATTTAAAAATGAAAGAAACATTTTGCGGCACCCACCAATCTCCCTTCCTCTTGTTGTCCATCAGATGACCAAGGCCACGAAACTCTCTGTCAGGGTAACTGGCCACTTTATTATTTCCCTACTGTGGTTCAGTGGTTGTCTGGGTGTTAATGGGTTGAAGTTGTGATTTCTCACTATTGGTTTGTGAAAACAGTCAGCAGATTGTGAGCTGTAGTTTCACTGCGGTAAACACACCGTCACTTTGGTTGTCGCAGCATAGACAATGCAACCAACGAAGCCAACCAATCAGAGGCGGAATAGGGCAGGTCTTATGAGAACTCAGGTGGGATTCTTAATAACGGGAGTCCGTCTTCTTGAGCAGTATGATTGTGCTCTCTGCTGTTCAAACAGAACAACAGCAAGAATGCATTTATATTGATTTCACTTGTTAGATCCATGAGCTTTACGAGCAAAATAGCCCACTTGACATGTTGGTTGATATTGTCACAGTCCCACGACGGTTTGCAATATCGCAACTTCGGTTTATGGTTACATCTCTAATTAACATGTAATGTTAATATAATATGTGACACGTTTTGTACAAATGTCTTAATGGTGCAGAGGCTATGATATGTATATATGGGCAGAGGGCGATTTGTTAATTCTTAACAGGGCTTAACAGGCTTAACAGCTCCCTAAACCCCTAGAATGAACAAGGGGGGGTGGCAGGTTAACAAGGGGTATGTATTTTGGTCATTTTGCTAAAAAGGGGGATGGTGTACCCCCTCAGCCTTCCTCAAGTCGCCTAATGTGTATAGACGTATCTGTGTTTTATAGATACACTTTTAGAACTTTTATCATGGGGTTGGTGTGTCTCTTTGTTATATTTTTTTCATCTTTTTAGGGCACACTTTTCATGTTTGCAGTATTTAATTTCTAAGGAATTTGTCCCTTTTTTTGTTCCCTCAAAGTTTGTATTTTTATTCATATTGTTAAAAGTAGTTCTAATTGTGCAAGTGCAAGTATCATGTGCAATAATATCATTACATTGAATTATTATACTTTGATAAATGCTCTTTTGTTCTATTGTTAAAAGTAGTATCAGTATCTTATTATAAATTTACGTATTTTAATTGATTAACTACACTATTAATTGAAACACTGTTTGCAGATTCAGGTGTTTCTGAAGACAGCGTGTGTGTGCCGCGCTCGTCAACATTGAGGATCAAATCATTTGACTCTCTGAACACTCAGAGTCGCTCCTCCAAACTGCTGCCGCCTCAGTACCGCAGCCTGGTGAGTTACCACGACAACTGCGACAACACAACATTGACTTGGGATGGATATATAAAACTGATATTAAACTCAGATATTCACCCAGTGCAGGTCCCTATCTAACCACCACTATCTGTTACACACCCAGCCTGTACAGATTCAGTCAGCTCCATCTCTCCTCATCTTTTTCTCAGGACATGTCGGAGGGCAGTGGGTGTGGCCACGTGCTGGTTAAAGCACGCTTTGCCTTTGAGCAGACCAATGAGGACGAACTCTCATTCTCCAAGGGCGACATCATTAGTGTGAGCCGGCAGGAGGATGGAGGTTGGTGGGAAGGCTCACTCAATGGCAAGAGTGGGTGGTTTCCCAGTAACTATGTTCGGGAGCTGAAAGGAAGTGGTGGGTGCAGCTCTTACTGCTTCAGATGCTGTGCATCATTTATTTCCCTGTCATTTTCTGCAGCAGTTGGGACAAAGTCTCATGTTAACTTGTGCACTATTCTTGTCTGCACTGTTCTCTAGCCTCAGATTCAGAATGACCAGCGTGTTTATTTTAATATTTTTCCTGTGCTTTTACCATGATTGCAACATTAGAATTATCGATATGATACTGCAGTTTGATTTAAATTGCATCAAAATTAACATTTGAGACAAAGTTTTGTTCTAGTGTTAGAGATAAAGCACAGTCTGTTGAAGGTTAAATTCAGATAGGGCTTTCCCTCTGCTTATTTTTAGCGCAATACAGTTTTTAGCCCTGGGCTAAGAGCTGACCCTGGGATAACTCTGTCTTTATATGACTCACGTGCACTTCTACTCACACAACAACAATTTATTTGAATCTATGTGTTACAAAATTTGACTCATTGACTACATTTTAATCTGCATTTCTGACCTCACATTGAGTGCTATTGAGTTCATGTTAAGTTCTGTTGAAGCTGTTAGCAGCTGCCTCCTGTGCTTGTAATAGACATCTCCTCATGGCTTGTTTGATTGTGTTGCTTTCTGAGGAGGAGAGGCAGGAACAAAGGAAGGAAGTGCTGCATGCACACAAAGACAGGAAGTTCCGGCGCTGCTGTATAGAAAGGAACTGACTTAAAGCTGACAGCAGAAAACAAGGAGCATGACAGGACAGGAATGGTAGATTCATATGGCCAGTGGGAGTTTGATATGTGAGATAGCAGGCTTGCATTGGAGGGACCGAAGCTTGATGAAAGCTATGGCTTTGTCATGTAAAGAATGGTGAATTGGAAGCTGCAAGTGTTGTTTGTCTTGGCTTACTGACATAAATCAGTGATATTCAGACTGAGCTTGGGTCAAGAAGAAGATGCAGAACTATAGATTATATAGGGGTTATTAGACCTTCCTTTGTTTGTGCTCTAAGACCAACATTACGGTTAACAAAAGGAAAAAAAGGAAAGCTTGTCAAAAAACATCTCATTGTAAACCTTTCATCCTGATGACAGTAGATTCTCCATAGTAGATTGAGCTTTTTACTTTCTCTAATCAGTACAAACCGTACATGAGGCTTCCCATTATGTAGAAAAAACAGAGCTTTCTGTCTTTACATTTCAGTGTCTGTAAACAGAACAGGGAAATGACATTGTGGAGTCAGTAAATGAAAGCGTCCTATATTAGAGTTATGTAGAGTGTATAGCCACAACAATGCAAGGAAATACTACAGAAAATATTGGAACTTCTTTATGGACATGAAAAATGACGTCAGTTTACTGTAATGTGGTGTAATCTGGCCACCTGGAACAGACAACACCATATCACAATCAACAATCTAAGATGGTATATAGTCTCATATAATGACAACGATATAATATTGATATATTGCCAAGCCCTAATGTTGATATTTTCATCACTTTAAGTGTAAGTTGATGTGGCTGGTTTTGTCCTTGTTCTTGTGTCCAGCTGCTCTTTGAATTGTTTTCGCTCTCTTTTCTCTCTGTATAGACAAGACCTCAGACAAGCCGAAGTCTGGGACACTGAAAAGCCCCCCCAAAGGTTTTGACACCACTATCATCAGTAAGACCTACTACAATGTGGTGAGCATCACACTCTGAAGGAACTCAGCATATGTGTCTGCATGCATGTGTGTGTTAAAGCTGCCCTTACTCTTTTATGATGGCCAGATGTTCTGGACTAGTTCAGTTCAGACTTTGTTGCATTTATTTCAAGGATTAAGGCAAATTTACAGGTAACAGTTCAATTTGTGAAGATATCATTACCCCAATAGTGGATTTCGTTTGCTTGCATTTTGGTTGTTTCTTTCTCTTACGGTGCAGCTTTAAGGGCCTTCCACACCAAGGATGATAACTATAAATATAGTTTTGAAAATCTATCTCAAGTGTAACGCCAGTGAGGAGTGATGGGGTCTCTGAAGTTTGTCCTTCTTTGGGTCTTGCAGTGTACAGCAGTAACAGACCATCAGTATTAATTTTTCTAATCTGCACACACAGCTGGAGCTTGCAGTGAGTGCTCGACGGCCACTGTTTACAGAACAGTATCATTCATTAGTGTGGATGCTCAAATATCTTTATAGTGTTGGTTATAGTTATAGTTCTTGGTGTGGGTATTCTGTGTCTGCTTTTGTGGACTTTTTTTCATCCATCCATCCCATTAATGCTTGTTTAGCTGTTCCTCTGTGTGTCTGTATAACCATTATTTGTAGAGCTTTCATGGCAGTCCTAGCACATGCCGTCTGTGTGAGTGCGTGTGTGTGTGAGTGAGCAGCAGATGAAAAGTAGGTTATTTTTTCCATCCCAGTGGTTTCTGGAGCAGCCTTGCCCCAGGGTTGGCTTCTGCCAGTCTATGTGTGTGTGTTTCAATAATGCAACAAGCTCCAGCAGTCTATCTAGTCAGTCCATCTGTAGTCAGGGTACCTGAGTCTCTCTTTTGCATTCACTTACTCTCAGACGCTGCCTGGGGACAAAGATGTTCTCATACAGAAATACACAATAAAAAGAAGTTACAAAGTAAAAGCTTAGTTTTTCTTCTAATGGAGTCTACAAAAAGCTTCAGAACACAAGCTTGTATATCAGAGAATTCAGGCTTTGGGCTTTTCTTTTCTCCACGTGTTTGTGTAGTCTGTTAAAGGTCACGCTTTTGGTTCAAGTTTGAAAATTGTTGTTGCCAATGTCTATACTGGCATCCTCTCCATTTTCCTCTTCACATCAATGTTTAATTAAAAAAGGAACACATAAAAAAATATAATAGATAAACAACTGCAATTGAAATGCTACCCCTGGACCCAGAGGGAGATGCATCAACAATGCAGAAAATTAATTACCAGAAACCTAATTTCAGAGAGGTTTCTGATGTTGTTGGAGAGATTAGCCAATTATCCTGTTGGAGTCATACACATGGGAAGCTACTTGAGCCAATATTACAGCAACCATAGAGTCTGATGTCACTCTCCTGTAGCTTATTACAGAATACACCTCCTATTAAAAAGCAGCTTATAGATTACTTCAACTAAGTAAATGCTTATTAGGGGTGGGGCGATATGGACAAATATTTATATCTGTATTTTCAGGCTGAATGGCGATTCAAACCGACTCAGTATTGACGGCACAGTTCGATACATGCATATGCCATATGGCCAGAGCATATGTTAATGGATGAGATTATAACTGTTCTGATTCACACTCCAATCCAGTGAGTAATGTCCGACGAGGTGTCCATTATCAGAAATTAATGGACGATGTGGAGTCCAAACAAACATTACATTCCCATGAGGTTCTCATTGTAATGGAAATGTTGTTGTGAGTTCCTCTCACCACTCTGTTTGTGTGGTTCCTTCTGTTTTTACCTACAGACCTACCTGCAGAGTGGTAGGTCCTGTCAGGTGAATGAGCCCACACCTGAAGTTACTTCCTCTGATTACTGCAACCTGCTCTCAGAGGGCTGGAGATCTCCCTCTTTCCTCTAGATATTATCATCCCCCAAACTTAAAACAATGGTAGCATATGGTCATTGAGGTGTTCATTATGGAGAAGGCCACAGCTAAAATACAGATGAATGGCACTTTTTTGGATATATGGTCGCCATGGATAACGGCCATGTCCAAAAACAAAGAGCTAAAAACATTAAGTCATGTCGTATCTGCCTTTGTTTGTTCAGGATTTTTATTTTTGTTGTTTGGTTGTTTTTTTCTTGGGTCTTTGGTTATTATCCACATGTCTATAATCCAATGACTTTAATGTAGAACTACATAAAAGAGTGCAAACATGTTTATTTACTAAACTATGGAATGTATGAAATTTGTGGTGTAAATATAGTTTAACAAAAGAGACTCAATAAAAAATCGATTATAAAAAAAGTTATCCATTTTTTAATATGGAAATCTGTACAGACCTCTCTCCTCCCTAGCCCTACTTGCCTAAATAATTTAATGTTCATATTATCAGTAGCTATGAGCCCAGCATAGGTTAAAGGAATAGGGAGCATTGTCAAAACTGCCATTTTAAAACTGTTCTCATACACTTTTTCACTGTTTATTCTTTATAGCTATATACTATATAAGGACTGTAATTAATATTGCTCATATCATATCACTCTTAGGTCCTACAAAACATCTTGGAAGCAGAGAGTGAATTTTCCAGGGAGCTGCAGAGTCTCCTGGGCTCTTACCTGCGCTCACTTCACCCCACAGACAGGTCGGGTTATTTTTATACTTATTACTGTTTTATTCAACAGAGTCAGACTTTAGAGGCAGTGCTACATACATTGCCATATCCTGTATGTTGCAATACCAATATTATCTGTCCAAAGAGCACAGATACATGTACTGTATCACACTATGGATCCTGGATATACAGTACCACATATATGGCATATGTTGTACAAGTACTTTTCAACAGGAGAGACGAGTGAATGAAGTAAAGAAAATGTTTGTTGCAGCAGACGTTATGTGATATATTGTTAGGCCCAATGGAGTCCAGGATAGATGGATAGATGTGCCCGGCTGACGTGAGCAGCTGATATCATCTGACAGTCCCAGATAATGACAGGCAATTATGAGTGTAAGGATGGTATGAGAAATAAACTAAAGACTGAGCATGTAAGTACACCACCTGTCTTAACTTTCAATCAACTCTCCTCTTTTCTGCAGACTCAGCAGTGTTGACATCAGTCATATCCAGGGAAATCTGGAGGAGATTTCAACCTTTCAGCAGATGTTGGTTCAGTCATTGGAGGAGCACACAAAGTCAGTGCATCAGTCTATTTCTGTCCGTTTGCAAATGCACAGTGTGATGATCTGGCCTTATGATGATCTCATAATAATAACTGTCTAAAAAAATATTTTCTTGTCATGCATTGCTATAATATCATGGGGATATCTATGAAAATCAACCTTACAATATTAACAGTTCAGTATAAAATCTATGAAACCTTAGAAGCTGTGAAATGTAGTTATTAATGTAGTAGTATTTTCACCACAATAGCACCACAATATCGGTAATAATCAATAGAAATTTAATCAACAACTATTTTGTTAATTGATTTGCTAATTTTAACAACTTTGTGTTTCGGGTTGGACAAAACAAGAAATTTGAAGATGTATTTTCTGGTTTCTGCAATACTTTGATGGCGTTAATCACTATTTTCTTACATGTAACAGACCAAATAATTACTCCATTAGTCGAGAAAATAAGCAGCAGAATAATCGATAATAAAAAATAACAATGAGTTGCAGTTTGATTTAGTAGTATGTGTATTTTGCTCCGCCACACTAAGTGTTTCACTGACTAGCATTTCAATTCTAAAATCTTTATTATGTTTTTTATTTATTTATATATTTTTTATTGGTTTTAATTTCCCTTCCAGGTGAGAATAAAAGCTCTTAAATATCCACTAATTTGGCTCCCTGAAACCTGCACAAAACCCTGATGAACTGCTCAGGTTATCATCTCTGAACAACAATACATCCTCCAGCTTCACCTTAAAATAGATGGGAGTAGGCAGACTGAAGCTCAGACTAATAATGGCCTGAGTGAAGACCATTATTAAAGCAACAGGGACATCTAGTGGTCATCTGAAGTAACAATCTGTTTGTCTGAGATGCAGCAGCTCATGTAAACAGATGAAGACATTTCAATTCACGTTCGTTTGTTAGATTTGTAATAAAAATCAATTATCAGATATGCAGAGGAGGAACCTTTAAGGTCTTGAGTGCAGCTTTGATGGGAATATTGTTGGAGTTTGTATTCCAGATGGTTTTTAAAGATGTTTCCTGAGTATTATACAGTATTCATTGTACACATATGAATCCCCTAAGCACCTTAGGCCAGTGGTGGCAGTTGTTAACCAGTCTAACATGTGTTTTTTGTATGTGCAGACTCCCAGAGAGCCAGCAGAGGATTGGGGGGTTCTTCCAGAATCTGATGCCCCGGATAAAGGTTCTCTATGTGGCCTACTGCTCCAACCACCCATTCGCCGTCAACGTCCTCACACAACACAGGTATAGTTGGAGATATACTGTGTTTGCAGCAAGGTTGTTGCAGTTAACTAAAACAAAAATAAAAACTACATCTAAGTATGAAAACATTCTAATTTACTAAAGAAAACTAGACTTTAGAACAGTGGTTCTCCAGCGCCCCTCTATCCATTATCCATGTACCTTACCACACCCCATCAAAATAAAATGGAGGCTAATTTTAGTCCCTGAATGTTGATGATTAATGTATTTGTAATTAGGGCCCGAGGACCCTCTTGACATGCAAGCAATTATTCTTTCTTTCTTCCTTTCCCTAAGATAAATTGCTTTCTTGAGGGGCTAAAGGTAGCTAGCGGTCCCTACAGACCAGCCTGGTGATGACTTTACCCTATATGTATGAAATTTAGTGTATCGCACCTACACCTACCTACATAAAAGTCTCTTGTAGTCATGAACTAAACAGGAAGTCAGTGTTCTACTTTAACAAGCTCCTCTTAGGGACTTAACCTATCAAATATAAATTTTGTCAGGGGAATCTTAAAACCTTTGTGATGTAAAGTTATCAAAAGCTTGAGTGTTCATTGAAGGGCGTGGCTGTTGCGGTGCAGCAAATATTGAGGATTTGCCAAGAAACAGGAAATTCCTGTCATAGCGAACCCCTACTGGCAGAAGGAAATTAATTTTTTGAGTGAACACACTCTGGAAACAAACTGAAACTAAAAAATAAAAATAAAAGCTAATAAAAAATACAAAACTACAATAATTCTGGTTTACAGGCCTGCTTTTCAACCACAATTATGAAAGTTTCTGCTGGAAAAAGAAAGCAACATCTGCGCTGGTTTCTAAAAGTGTGTGAATGTATTTGTGTGTGTTTCTCTGTGTGTGTGCATAACAGTGAGGAACTGGGGGAGTATATGGAGTCAAAGGGGGCGCCCCCTCCTGGGATCCTGACTCTGACCACCAGTCTGAGTAAACCATTCACGAGACTGGAGAGATTCCCAATGCTGCTGAAAGAACTGGACAGACACATGGAGGTGAGCTTCAATCTATCAGTGTGTTTTGACCTGTACACATACAGATCAATATTAAGTAACATTAAGATGAACTGTATGAACCCCTAACCCCTTTTCTTCTAAACAAGAACTTGCCAGGATCTGAATCTGCATGCAGGATATTGGAAAATAATCTTTTCTATGTTTTACTTCCTTATTGTCTTAGGACCAGCACCCTGACAGCGCTGATCTTCATGCTTGCATAGTGGCCTTTAAAAGCTTTGCAGTAAGATGCAAACACACACACATGAATCTATATTTGTTAGATTACTCTTGTGGCTGAGTAGTTATTGGTTTTAGTCTCACATACTTGCATGTGTTTCTAATGTGTGTCTTTTTTTTTTTCACTTGATAGCCAATGTTCACGTTAATCAGTTTCCCTATCTTTACAAATCATACTAAAAGTGGAATTGTGTTGATTACACCATATTTCAGAGAGTTTCTGTGCATTAACATGCCTTTTGAATGTGTGTTTGTGTGTGTTCAGGCTCAGTGTCAGGTGGTGAGGAAGAAGAAGGACCTGGAGTTGCAGATTTTAACAGAGCCGATCAGAAACTGGGAGGGGGATGACATCAAAAGCCTCGGACCTGTTCTTCACATGTCCCAGGCCACAGTCCACACACAGAACTGTCAGGTACTCATCACAACCTCCAAACAACCTAACCAGTTTTTTTAAAGCTGCTGTAAGTGATATGTCGTTTAACAAATGTTAGCTCTATAGCTCTGTATGTAAAACAGTAATCACTGTTATAGAGTGTTTTGTCACTAACCCATGTCACTCCTCCCCCTGATCATGCCCACTTTATCCAATCAGGACAGATAACTCTGTAAAGAGGCTTTGCTAACTGTAAAATGGACAGGAAGTTAGCAGCTTTAATTAAAGACACACTTCTCTCACACCATAATGAGACCTCAGTCTTTTGTAAGAGGCCTGGGTTCACACTTAAGGATATTTTATTTACAGGTGTGGTATAAATGGACCCTGAGGTTGCTTTCAGTCCCAAAATGAACATATGAGACTGTTATACACACATTTTAAGGCACTTTGTGTCTGTTTTTCAGGAGTTAAACGAACGTTACCTCGTCCTCTTCCCTCACACCCTGATCATGCTATCTGCCAGCCTTAGAATGAGTGGATTCATCTATCAGGTAAGTTTACATTACATGGGATTAAATGTACATAATGATCTCTGCATAAGGATGCTTAATTTACACACTTGTACGGTAGACAAAACACTCATACAGCCATTATAGGAAGCACACAAATATTGCAAAATTGCATGTGTCAGTTATTATGTCACTGACCTCAAAAACTCCAACGAGCATTGGTGGTTTGATCTTTGGACCACTAACTCACACATTGTGTCTCAATAGGGGAGGATGCCACTGTCAGGAATGCTCATCTCAAGAATAGAAGATGGAGAAAACCTGAGGAACGCTTTTGAAATATCTGGTCAGCCCTCTCTCTCATTCAGCAAGTAGACCAGATTCATTTTAATTCAGTTCATTTATAGAATTCTATTGTTTAAGCTCACATCAGCATGATTTTAGTGTCTTTACACTGAATACCTGAGTGGAATTTGCTAAAAGGCAGGCTCCCATTCACTGTGTTTACATTTGTTTGTTTGTCTGTGTGATCTCTGCCTGTTTGTCTGTGCTGTTACACTTTTGGTTTTGTGTTTGTGGTGGCAGGTGGCCAGTGTGAGCGGATGCAGGTGGCATGTTGCAGTCAGCAGGATCTGCAGGACTGGCTGGACCTTCTCACCAAACACACACACACTCCTGCCACCCCAGCACACTTGCACAAGCATCAGTCCGTCTGCCACACGGTAAGAATAAGTCAATTAACCAGTGAGTCAGTCGATCATATTCTAATGTATTGCCCTCGTACGGTATCTGGCTCTGTTTCTACTTTACCCATCTCCTTTTGCTTCTGCCAGTTGCCCTCTCATCCCGTCACTCCCTCCAGACACTCAGAGTCTCGTGGAGGGAGCACCGGACACACCTACCACACCCTTCCCCATCCGTCTTCATGTGGGACGTCCCACAGCAGCAGCCCGATGTGGGGGCCGCTTGAGCCACCGAGTACCCCCAAACCCTGGAGCCTGAGCTGCCTCCGCCCTGCGCCTCCACTCCTGCCTTCAGCTGCTCTCTGCCAGAAGGAGGTGCTGTACATTGGTATACTAAAATGAGCCTTATACTTTATGGTATACTGTATTTGTTGGTCATAGTGGGATATGGTGACATTCAGGGTCTTTGAGGATGGTTAAATTATTTTCCTAATTCATCCACTTGGCCTTATCACAGTGGAATAATGTGGCAGGATGTGAGCAAAGATTTATATGTTTTCTGAGTCCTTCTAAAGTGGGATTGAACCAACATTCCCATTTCTGTGTGTTTGTTTGTAGGATATGAGTAGTAAGAGTCCAAAAAACATGAAGAAGCTGCTCCCTAAGAGGAAGCCAGAGAGGAAACCTTCAGAAGAGGACTTCACTGTCAGAAAAAGTAAGTATGCAGTGTATCATGATACTCCCAGTGGAGTGACACAAGAAGATGGCTGGGTAACTTCGAGCTCCCAAAAGCACGTTTAAATTAGCTCCTTTAATTCACTGATTATCAAACAAATTGTTGTCATCGTTGTTGGAATGAGTGGAGGTGCTAAAACTAGAAGTCAAAAGAAACGTGACGGACAAAAAGACAAGAATTCACCGGAATAATAAGGCAAATGTGGAACAAATCAGGAAAGAGATAAATAAAGTATATAGAAGATAATGACAGGGGCCAGAATCAACAAAAAAATAAAAGTTCTTTGTAGTTGCTTTCAGCTAAGTTGCCAAGTTCATATTGAATTGAATATTTAATTTATAGTTACTGTATTATCAGGGTTACAGTAATTCACAAAAAGTTCTACACAACATGCATGTAGACATGACATTATTAGACAGTCTAGCCAAGGTTCTCAGATATTGTGCATATCATATCATGGCAAAATGTGGTTCTGGTGACACCTACTGTTGTGGAAACCAGCCACAGAAGCAGATTTTGTCAATGTGATAGCACCATAGCTGTGCAAGTTGCAGTCATGAAACGTAACAGGTGTGTAGTTGAGATCATCAGTTATGGCGGAAAATAAAATGGCCGCCATGGCTGCCAGATGACATTTTTTGCGATGGACCCATATCTGATAATATCCAGGGCCCAAACTGTACAACTGTACCAAGTTTCATGCTTTTGTGACAAAGTGAAAGATTTTCACACTTATCACCTGGACTAGTTTCCTTCTCACAACATTCATGAATCCACCATTAACTGTTTCACCTGAACAAGTATGATGTTCTATCATGTTATCCTTGTAATCCTTATGAAAAAGTGAAAGACAGACAGTGTGACAGTCTTGTGAAAGGGGAGAGAGGGGGTTTAGAAGAGCCAGGATGTAATGTCCTTGTCTCAGTACAACTGCCCATCTATGTAAAGTGTGTCCATTGAAATGATTGCCTTTTTGCCTTCTTTCATCATGTGTTTCCAGATTGGGTGTAGCTGTCTGCATCTTTGCATGATTTGTTGACTGTGGTCATGGTGGTGAGCTGGGTGGTGAGTGTATTGGCAGAGTGCTTTAGTGATTTGTTTTCCTGGGTGAGAGTGTCTATCTGATGTGGTCTGTCTTTAGCAGAGTGCCTGAAACTCCCTGTGTAGATTCTGCCATCAAGTCCGGAGAGTTTATGTTCGATTGGGATGAGTTTGTCGCTGACCTTTGTGCAGCATGGTGGTTTTGGTGATGTGGATGATGAAGGGAGCTGGAGAGTGAACCGGGTTGGAATCGTTTGTTGCTTTAAGTGGAGCCAGTTTTGCTGGTTTTCGAGTCGCCTGTATTATCCTTGTATATTATGATATTATGATATTATGTTATATGCAATTATAAAAGTGGAAAACTCTATATATTCTATCTCTATTCTTCTATAAAGTTATATGTCTGAGGGGAAAAGTTTGTTAGGTCAGTAGTCCAGCTGCTGACGGCCGCAATCTTTGATCTCACTCCTTGTTGTTGACGAACATTTTTATCATAGTTTTCGTTAACGAAATAAACACTGGTGTGGTGTTCATCTCCAGTCAGATTTCATGTACTTCAACCCTAGCTGTTGGGTTGTACAGTGGTTATAGCTGAAATAAGCTTTTCTGCAATGTTCCAACAACTGTACATCTGTAACGTGGCTGCCAGAGGACGTGTAGCTGAAAGTTCTCTACCATCTCATGAGCTCTTCCACCCTGTCCTTGTCTCTCAGGTACAGCAGCTCTGGAGGAGGACGCTCAGATACTGAAAGTGATCGAGGCCTACTGTACCAGTGCCAAGACACGACAAACTCTCAACTCCAGTAAGTACACTTCAGCACACTCACGTACATGCTAACACACTGCTAGCTGTCTTATTGCTAACCACTGTTTGTTCTCTATTGTCAGCTCTAACAATGTCTTTCTCTCTTCTCTCTTTTCATGTCTTCCCTGCGTTCCTCTGCTTTCCACTTCCTCCAAACATTGTTTTCTTCATTAACCGCTTCATCCATATGTTCACCATCATCCTTCTTTCAATCTTTGTCTTACTGTTGTTAACTTATATGTAATATTATTTATCCCACACAAACAATTTCCTTTTGTTTCTTCTTGAATTTGTGGAAAAACTATCCACAACTACAATATGATTTGTTCCAAACCCCTACCCTTTATCCAATATGGTTTGCACTCCTGCTCTCATCCCCTCTACATTTAATTTGGTCTGGTAAAGCCTGGCAAGGGACTGACCTCATGCACAACCATGTGCTTGCTGACATCAGCCTCACCGTCGCCGGCATCCCCGGCAGTCTACATTGTTCTGACCAGTCAGAGGACTCAGATTATGACAGTATCTGGACAGCCACGAGTTACAGGACTGCCTCATTTTCTCGTAAGATATTGGTGTTTGAACACACTGACATTCAAGCAAACCGGCGAGCTTACAACTAGGGATCGTTGTACAGTATCTATCTATATATATATCATCCCAAACCTTTTACCCGTTGTGTGTATGTCTGTGTATATTAGTTGACTGTGTGTTTTCAATACATAGTGTTTGTATGTGTATGAGCCTGTGTGCATTCCCATGAGTGCATGGTAGCTTCAGTAAAGATATACCCCATGGTACAGTATATTTAACTGCATACAAAAAAAACACTTGAATAGTTATAGCAACAGTGTAGTTGGTGGGTACATAAGCAAGAGAGAGCCAGTTATCCATGCAATGGCGTGTGTGCATGTGCATGTGTGCATGTGTGTAATCACTTCCTTAAGCAGCTTTATCCCTGGGTGTTCTTTGACCCACTTGCTTAAGCCTGCAAACCACGGATTCTATTCATTTTTTTGTCCACTAACCTACAAATTATTTTCTCAACTAATAGATTAATTGGTTGGCCCATAAGATGTGAGCAAAGTTTCCTAGAGCCAGCAGTGACTATTTCAAATGTCTTTTCTGAGCAACAGTCGAAAATCTAAAAGGCATCCC
The DNA here is from genome assembly GCF_040436345.1 of Pagrus major. Taxonomy (NCBI): domain Eukaryota; kingdom Metazoa; phylum Chordata; class Actinopteri; order Spariformes; family Sparidae; genus Pagrus; species Pagrus major. The sequence goes on from NC_133238.1 coordinate 6,266,541, forward strand.
ATTTACTTTCAAAGAAGAGAAAATATTCACATTTGACAAGCTGGAACCTTTCGCCATTTTTGCTAAAAAATGGCAATGAATCAGTTATCAAAATTTTTATTTTGTTATGTTTAATGTTCTGATTATATCCACATGGTGGCAACGCTTTATAAAGGTCTCGATGTTTGAAAGCTGCGAAAAAATTGATTTGCCTGAATCCGGACAATCCATTATTTGTCAGTATCCCCTTGTTTCCTGGTCCACACTTTACATCAGTAAATTGTCAAAGTAATATCCTCTATTTTCTGGTTTGTAAGTTTGTAAGGCACCCAAAGTTTGTATGTCATGTCATCCTCATGGAATTCTGTGTTCACCAGTTAAAGTGTGCGCAGGTGTAAGTGTTGGAATAATAAGTTAAACTGCTGTTACTGTTCAATCAGGTTCCAGCAGGAAGGACGTGCACATGTTGTTCCCAGAGGAGGAGAAGATTATAGTGGAGGAAACCAGGAGCAATGGACAAACTGTAGTGGAGGAGAGGTGAGAGAGGAGAGATCTAGGTGTGTTTGTGTGTGTGGTGTACGGTATAGTTAATGTGTACTAACACAGATAGGTTAGGCTTTGATAGTGGTTCCCAAGTGGAAAGAAAATGACTGCCGCAATGAATAAAACAATGCACCATTGAAGGTCAAAGTGGAACATATACAACATAAAACAGTGGATATTAGTTAATTATAAGCTATTAACTAAGACAAACACTGTAAACATAAAACAAGATGTATAAAACCTACAATGTATAAAATAAAAAATCAGGTTTATATGTGTTAAAGTAAAGAGCTGGTTCTCTTCCTGCAGGAGCCTGGTGGACACTGTGTACAGTCTGAAAGATGAGGTGCTGGAACTCAAACAGGTGAGTCTACACTTTTTTGTGTATTACTAACAAGGACTTCTCAATATTAATTGAATTCCCATTCAAATATCAGTCTTTATAGGGTTCAAACTTAGACCTAAGAACCCCTTTTTTTTAGGGGGTTTCCAGGAATTGCTGGTAATATGGCCAACATCCATAAATATCTAACTATATCTGCTTTATTAATTGGGGATGCACAATATATAGGTGGCCAGTATGGGTATCGTTACTTTTGAAAGTATCTCATTATATAGTAGCTTTTGTTCGTTTGTGTTACAAAAAAATAAAAAACCTTTGCGATTCCTTGCTGTGTCAACAGCAATCTTCAATATTTTGCTGTCACTTGCAGGATATGCACATTTTTATTTCATCTAAATATTTCCTTTTTCAAAACTCTTTGACAACATACCAGAAACCAGTAGAAGATATGTGATTTTCTTTCAGAATTTTAAAGTAACTAATTATTGCAAAACTTTAATTGTTATATTTCTTGTTACAGCAAATCTCAGTAATCTGATGAGTTACCCTCAACACTGTAGGTGGCTAATATACTGTCTTCTGATGAATTATAATTGTTCTAGTAATGGAATTTGGCAAATTCCGAATTAGCAAAAAGTTACATAGCATTAGGGTTAGGATTATTGGTAATAAGTAAATGGGGAAGTTAAACTAGGAGAGCCAAACAACAGAAATGTAATTTTACTCAAGTCAGTGATAGTACATGTCGCAAAAAGTTCAACAAAACCTGCTTGTAAGAAACACAGTATGAGCAATGTATCAGAAAACCTGCTAAACAATCAGAACATACATTTGCAGAAATATGACCACATATTTTCTATGCTGTCTGGATGCTTTACACAGCCTTACTGTCACACATGCAAAAACAGGACCCAAATGAAGACACAGGAGCAGGCAGATTCCACACAAAAAGAGAGCTTTCATGAATACTAATAACTAGTCCAAATAATCAAAAAAACACAACACAAACCAGAAACACGCCACGGGGAGACACCAGAAGACATTGGGAACAGGCTCAAGTGAACAAAACAGGATGAACTGAACAGACTGACCGACAAAGAGTGAGGAAACCACACAGGCTTAAATACAAAGAAACTTAATGAGAGGATGAGGTGCAGGCGGAGTGAGTCGGAGAACACAGGTGAGGGTAATGAGCGGAAAAACACTAGAAACAAGGAAGGGGCTGAGAGGTTGGAAAAGCTGGAAAACACTGGAAAGAGGGAAAGGCTTAGAGGAAGATGCAGTGCAGGTGTGGAGGGAAAGCAGACTGGGGTAGAACTTAGGTAACAGGGCTGGGCTAATTAATCAGATTGAACACAGGTGTGGAGGGAAAATCAGGCTGGTGAGGACCACAAGAAAACAGGAGGGAAGACAGAACACTGGAAAAGGGCAAAAGACAACACAAAACCAGAAAATACATATAAAACACACACACAATGAACCAAAAAGAAAGGAAAGGGACACTTACAGAGCTCATTTTGGCTAAAAACCAGTGCTAGCTGTATGTACGTAAATGCCACATATGTGTTGAATTGTTAAGGACTTTGTTATTGTTAAGGAAGGAAATGTGTTTACATCGAGACATTGTTAAAAGCAGTCAATTATGTGGTATTTTTGGACTGAACTTTTCAGAAATTACGGGTTGAATTTTTGTGCTGAAATGAAAATAGACCTTTTCTATGTGAATTGTGCACTAATTTTGAAAAATGTAGTATTCATTTAAATGATCATACATTGTATGTATGAAATATTGATCTGAATAGTGGCTAGCAACTGTAGCTGTGAAATAATAAATGCAGTTAAGTAAAAAGTACAATTTTTCCATCTGAAGTGGAGTGGAGTGGAAAAGGTAGCAGAAAATGCCATGTGAAATGCTCATGCAATGTACAAGTACCTATAAATTCAGCTAAAGTGCAGTACTCGAGTAAATGTACTTGGTCACATTCCACCACTGCTCCCTTCCTAACCACTCATTCTGCACTTTATGTCTGTGAAATAAAGTTTTCATGTTGGCGCATATCAGAAAACATATACGCTAATGTGATGGGCCCATTTTAGAGGCCAACTGATTTATCTATTGGCCGATAAAATCGGGCGATAGATATTCGGTTGTGCTCTGGTGGTCTACTAAAATTGAAGTTCTGAGTTTCCCTTGATGCTCCAGTCCGTTTTTAGCCACAATGACTGTCACTGCTCAGGCTAATACTCAATATGTATCACCCCTCGATTCTTCTCTTGATTTTCTCTTTCACCCTTCTTCTCATCCAGGACAACAAGAGGATGAGGAGGACGCTGGAGGAGGAGCAGCGAGCGAGAAAGGAGCTGGAGAGGGTTGTCAGGAGAGTTCTGAAGAGCATGAATGACCCGACCTGGGATGAAACTAACCTCTGAGGTCAATATGTATCTGATCATCATGGAGACCAATTTTTGACTTCTAAATGACCAAATGACCAATGAACAGTTTTTCAACCTTTGTGGACAGTAACTGCCAACACTCCATGCTATTGCTATTCAACATGTCTTCACCATTCTGACTTGCTCCAACCTTCACAGTGACCTGTGGACCAAACTGTGGACCAAGAGGAATTTCCTGCCAGGCATCAGCAAAGCCATCCCTACTGATTGATGAGCTGAGAAGCCAAATAAGTCAATTTTATTTATATAGCCCCAATTCATAACAACAGTTATCTCATGACACTTTTCATTTGGAGCAGGTCTAGACCATAGTCTTTAAATAATTATTTAACAGAGACCCAACATTTCCCCCCCATGAGCCAGCATTTGGTGATAGTGACCAAAAAACCCTGCCTTTTCACAGGCAGAAACCTCACAGCAGACCTGGACTCATGGTGGGCAGCCATCCGCCTTGACCAGCTGGAAAAGCTGGTAGGCATGATGACATCACTTCCTGTCATGCTCTTTTATTTATTTATTTTTGCCTTCTTTGGAGCACTGACAAACAAATTTCCTCATTTACATGTGTATTTTTCAGTCCTCCTCGTGCTTATTTTCATTAGGTATAACATTTTATGATCACAAAGACTTTATTGACTGGCCTGGTGCATGAATTAAGAATGCTATGTGGGCTTATATATTTCAAAGATCAAGATTCATTTATTTATCATTTTACAACACCAGGATTGCAGAACTAGGCTGAGTCATTTTATGCTACATCACAGAAACAACAAAAACAAAACAACTATTTTAATGAGTGGAGTGTGGAGTCTGAACCTGAGGAGTGAAGCTGCTGTGTAGTCTGGTGGTATGGCAGCCGATACTTCTGTGTCTTTTGCCAGATGGCAGAAGGGTGAACAGACTGGCTGGGATGGCTGTTGTCTTTCAGTGTCCTTACGGCTCTGTGCAGACATCTCACTTCACCGATATTACTGATGTTTGGTAGATGGATACCAATGATGTTCTGGGCCGTTTCAATCACCCACTGTAGAGCCTTCCTGTCCTGGGCCATACATGAACCATGGCAGTTTCCCGTAAGGATGCTTTCTGTTGCTCCCCTGTAAATGTTGACTCGAATTTGGCTCCGGAATTTAGCCTTCTTAAGTTTTTATTTTTTTTAACCAGGTCAGTGATGTGCGATGCTCATGATAGACCAGCATTCTGATGTAGCTGTTGTTATTTTCAAGCTGTGTGAAGACTGAGTGGCGGGCATTGGATATGGCATCCTCTCCAGATCTTTTGGTTCTGAAAGCATACTTGTGAGGGTCAAGGCTGGCATTTGTAACTAACAGTGGCCAGTCCTCTGGAGATGGAGTAGACTGTAAAGCTGAGTCTTTTTTTGAGGAGGTCAAAGTGAGCATAAAGCTCATCTGGCAGCGTGGCCTTACACATGGTGTGGGCGTTCCTGCTTTTGTAGCCTGTGACATTTTGAATCGCCTGCCACATATCTGTAGTGCTGTTCATGTTGAGGTCTCTCTCCAGTCTCTGCTGATGTCTCCTCTTTGCCTCTTTAATTCCAGCTGTCAGTCTAGCTCTAGAAGTGTTGTATGCCTCCTTGTTGCCTGACTGAAAGGCAGCTTTTTTGCTTCTGGATAGAGCCCTCTATCTTCTAGTCTGGGAATGAACTTATTGATTTGTAATCACCACATCATCAACACATTTGCTCATATATGATGTGACTGTAGATGTATATTCCTCAAGATTGATGTTGTCCTGAGTTGCAGCATCTCTGAACATTTGCCAATCTGTGCACTCAAAACAGTAACCTGCAGGGCTGCTGTAGCTTCTTCTGTCCACAAAACAGTTCTTCTATCCAGCAGTTGATGGTTTGACCCCTTTTGATCAGCTGGGAGTAAGTAGGCAGAAGAAGCAGAGAAATGTGGTCTAATAGCCTAAAGTGAAGATGTGGGAGGTGTTGAAGCTGCCAAAAATATTTGTATATGACTGGCCCAGGGTATTTCTTCCCCTGGTGGGGATCTGGACATGCTGGTGGAATTCAGGTAAAACAGTTCTTGTGGTGTGTTTGATTAAAATCCCCAGCTGTAGTGCATTTTTGAGACTGCAGAGGAATGTAAACTGCAACAATTAAAAAACTGGTGAATTCCCTGGGCAGATAATATGGTTGACATCTTCGTTTCAAAATTCGATAACTATAAAAAGCAATATACTTGAATTATTTGAGAGGATGCTTTCATTGAATTTATTTTGGAACAACACCATCTGGAGAGTTTATAACCACAGCTTTTAGTTTTGCTGATTAAATGACAAACGATATTTGTTACAGTGACTTTAATGCTTGCATGGAAATGTTTAAAATAACGGAAAGCAGCCTCTCAAACTGCGCCTTTGACTTTAGACCAGCTTTTCGTTGGTCTGTGGCACTTTGTCGCTGTCGCTTTCTGCTGCCTCAAGGTAGCAATCTGCCATCAGTCACCTGACCACACCTCACTTTATGACCAAAAAATTTAAATTTTTCTGTTCTTCTTACAGCAGCCCCCAGCTAGTTTGACGTACATGCATGAAATTCGGTGCACATATCTGTCACACATAGATCTACATCTCTTGGTGCCACTACCTCAGCCCAACAGGATGACAGACATTTTCAATTTAGTTTGCTCACCTCTGAACTGAAGTTATTTAATAATAGTAATAGTAATTTTCGTTAAAAGGGTGTGGCCGTGGCGTGACCAAATGGTATTTCTATAGTGAAAGTCAACATCTTGCTGTGATTTGTAGTGTTTGCACAAGATGTATTATTTCATTTAATTTTTAAAGAAATGTCACCAGATTGTTTGACAATACACCTGAAACCAGCAGAATAATGTGATTTTTTTTTTTTTTTTTATTTATTTATTTTTTTTTATCACCAAACGTTAATTTGGTCTTAGTCTTATTTAGTTTTTAGACCGTATCTCTCTGCCTTCTGTTAATGACCTTTTAATGGCTGGGGGTGGAGTCTTGACACCCCTCCACTAGGGCTGTGCAATTAATCGAATTTTGATCGTGATTTCGATTTTTGGGTCAAACGATCTCCAAACTAATATAATCGAATTGAAACGATTTATTTGGCATTTTTCGTTGTACAGTAAGCCTAGAAATTTTCTGAAAGAGATGCGCATGCGCAATTCAGTCCCTCCCAAAAGCATTCAACGCGGCCCTGCTGACTGGCACTCACGCAAGTTACGTTTTTCTCGAAATTACATAATTACATAATCGCCACCAGTAAACAGGACGCTGTCTGACTCTGTCACTCGCGGGGAGGGATGCTGTTTTCTGGGGGAAAGTTCACCAAGTCTCGGTCGGGAGGGCTGAATCACCGCGACAAACACTTGGTGAGTTTAAGTTTTTTGCCGGGGACAGACGCTGTTTTTCGGGCAGAAATGTGACAAAGAGTCGGTCGGACAGACACTTCACGTATAACTGCGGTATTTTTTTCGTCATATAAGTTGCCAAAGACACGACCAGTTACTACGATACTGTTGTTTGGTCCTGTAACGTTGCTTTGTGGGACATTTCTCTATTTTGTTGAGTGAAGGACCTGTTCAGTTATCAGACAGTGAACACCATCAGATCGACACGCCCCCGCTCCGCGCCGCCGGCTTATCCGTTCACACTGGTTATGTTCACCAATACTGCGCGTCAGACACCGATCTCAGACACACTGTATAATGCGATTCCTTAACCGTCAAATTCGGACAGGCACAAGAAAATAACAGCTGCCATTGGATACTTTATAGCTAAAGATATGCACCCAATCGTTTGTCTTATTTGATTTTCTAAGTATATTTATTTTATTCATTAAATGTTTCATAGAAATTGCAGAACAGTTGGATACATATTTGTACATTATTTTCGATTTGAACATTGCGTGTATTTTTTTGAGAGAAATGCTGAATAAATGCATCATGTTTCCAAACTCAAAAATAATCGTTTAAATAATCGTGATTTCAATATTGACCAAAATAATCGTGATTATGATTTTTTCCATAATCGAGCAGCCCTACCCTCCACCTCCCTTCTCCATTTCTTGTTTCCCAATGAGTCAGATAGACACAAAAGCCATTTTTACGACTTCAGCCTTTACACCTGCAACTACTACCTCTACTAACACTGATGTTACTACTGCTACTATTACTACTACAGCTACTGATATTACTACTACTACTACTACTACTATTATAACCACTACTACAGCCTATACAACTATAACTGTTACCTCTTCCCATACTACTTCTACTACTCCTACTACTTCTGTTAGAAATATTACTAGTGCTACTACTACTACTATCACTACTAGTGCTGCTGCTGCTACTTTAGCTAATAGGACTTTAGATTTTTTGTGACCGATTTACCGCTTATAGACAATGATTATTATATGCATCGCTCACTGCGAGCATTGGCAGCAGATGCAGCAATCCCACACATATTCAGTTGAATTAAAATGTTTTTTGTTGGCAGCATTTTTGTTTCACTTTCAGCTGTTAAATCATCATATTTTTATGAAAGATACCTTTAATATTCAGATTCCAGTGAATATTTGGATTATTTTTAATATAATTACGGCCCGAGCACTGACCGGTGACCCTAACCCTATTGAAATGCAAATAATTATTATTCTTTCTTTTATACTAAAGTAAACCACTCTTTTGAGGCCCTTAACATGCTCAAAAACTCATGAAACTTATATGTATGTATTTCATGGCTTTGGTCTAAAATGATACCCCCAAAGACTATTTTCTTCTACATGTATAAAATTCAGTAAACATGTCTACCACACCTCGACCTCGGAAAAATAGTGTCTTGAGGCCATGACCTAAACCCAACAGGAAGTCGGCCATTTTGAGTGAAGTGCTAATTGTTGTGTATAACAAACTCCTCCTGAAGCTTTAACTAGATCAACATCAAATCTTCACAGGCCAATCTTAACGACTTTGCAATTAAAAGTTATTAAAAGCTTGAGTTTTCATTCAAGTGCGTGGCCATGGTGGCGCTGCAAATATTGATGATTCACATTCACACGTTTGGTATCAAGCCCCCATTCTGTTACAGTCATAGTGCTGCTTAGTGGCAACAGAGAAATAACATTTTTCTCGACTTTTATGTACTCAAATTTGGTCAGCGAATCCTTAACGCCTTGATGGTGGTATGTGGTAATGATTGTGGATTCTCATTGGATGCCGGTGCAGTTGCAAGGCATTATTGGCTATGAAACATTAAGTTGTTTGTTTAAATGGTCCAATTTATTCCCAAATTTTACATGTAACACTTCCAAAAAGAGCAGAACTACCGAGTGTGATTGTGAATGCTCGATGCTAAGTTGCTTTCATGGGAAGTCCGACAGCGGAAGTATTCCACTTGTTAATTTGCAACCATGGCAATAACACAGCGCTCACAGTGCATCACTGGGAAAAATTCTTGCTTTCAAGAGGAAGAAACACTTCTCTGGCAACAGGAAATGACATTTTTTTATACGGTGATGTACTCCTAGCTGGATTGCCTGATCTGCCTCAAAAATGCTGACAAAACACTTAAGACCTTGATGATGCTGTATTAAGAAGATTGTGCTGCTCTGGAGTAGGGTCAAGCTGTGAAGAAGTTATAGGAAATGTAACGTGTTTGTAACTGAATTAGTGGAGCCATTTTGTTAGCGGAGACACACCTTGGGCAGGTAGCCCAGTTGTGATGGAAATGCAAATCCCTGTTGCGCAGAGTCAAACCGAGTAGAGCCAGGCCGGCAGTTGTAATGGAAAAAAAGGCATCTGACTGTCACGCAGATACCACCACAGTTAATTTTAGTTTGTCTTAACTTCAGTTTCTTAGGTGCTAAAGACAGTATATACTGTAAATGAATCGCTGTTCTTTCTGTTTCAGGACCAAGTTTGAGCAATACAACACTGGAAAGTTTTTTTAGTATTATTATAATTTTTATGAGGTCAATATACAACTTCCCGTAGAATGATTTCTTTTTTATTGTGCTTTTAGTCTAAACAACGGTTTTAATTTGTAAAACTGCTTATTTTCTACTCAGCGTGGTTGATCACACTTAAGATGATTTGTACAGAAAACATTTCTCATGAGCATCAAGAGACGTGCCTTGGGGGTAAAAATATTTCCTTTGTTAAAGCTATGAAGCTTTAAAAGTTCACCAACAAGTGAAATATTACTGAAATCAGAAATAAGCCATGTATGCCAATTATTGACTCTAACTTGTGTATTTAACTGAAAGTAACTGATGTAAATGTAATGTGTGTTCCAATGTGATGGTGATGATGGTCATTACAATAGTTATTACCCTCCCTTTATTTATTTCACCCGTTTGTCTGTGAATAAAATATTGAGTCAAACTGTTGTGGATCTGTCTCTCTAGTTATACCAGTGCTTCTCAAACTTTCTCTGTGGGCCCCCCTTTTGTCACAGCACAGAGAGAAATTAAAATGAATGGAAAAAAATGACCATTAATGTTAGCGAATATATTTTAAAGTAACAAACGTTAGTTTTTTAGTGTTGCTAATGATATCAGCTATCTGCGATGGACAGAGAAGAGGAAGGAATAGCCTACTTCATCTTCATGAAAGAAAGGAGAATGGACTTGGACCACAATGTCAGTCAGATACTCTCTTTATTTATGCCTGTCTCTCTTGTTTGTGTCTTTTTAAGCTAGTTCCTTTCCTGATGGTTAACCTAGCTAGCTAAATGTCCCTCCATGGCTGTCTGTGTGTACGTTATTTAGCTCCTTGCTATGCTCCTCTTAAAGTTTTAAAGTCAAGTACGGTGCAAGGACCATAGGTATAGTGCTGCCAGAGTGCACTGGGGTGTCACTTATTTGGCCCAATTTAAACAAACTATGTCACATAGTCTAAAGCACATGGCGCAAGGGCATTTAGGTTGCAAAGTGAGACCCACAATGTAAAGGGGTCTTATTTAGACTTTTAATTAGTTATGGGTGTGTTTTGGGCTTAACATATATTAAACCAATCCGAGTGTTATCTTCCGCTCCATTAAAAGGGAACCCTATCACTGAATAAAACAACATAAACTGAGATTAACTTTTTTTTTCTTTTAATTTTGCTAGAAACGGGTCAATTCAAATGTTATTGTGGGCCAACTTTGGGCAGCCAAGCTGAAGGGTGCAGACTGTTTGACGTTGAAGAGAGTATGAAGCCGAAGTTTGAGTGTGCAGTGCCAGTGAACCCATCATTACTTCTCAAACACACACACACACACAATAGAACTCCTCTGTAGCCGTACAGTACCTTTATGTCTCTGCACTGTGTTCAACAGCTGGTGATAATTTAGATTTGACTTGCATTGTTGCATTATGTTTCCCTCTTCTGTCTCTCCCTCTCTCCCTTTAAAGCCTTGCCATTCATTTCCAGTCTCTGCAGTTTCCCTCTCCAGTAGCAGAAGCGACCTAAAGAAAAGGGGAAGAAACATGACAAAGACAATGCAGGAGTCCTCTCTTCCCCTGGCCCTGTTATTGTACAAAACAGCCAGGCAATAATTTTCTGTCATTGGTTTACTCCTGAAAGCACATTTGATGTCGGTCCTGAAAAGAAAGCAATAAAGAGGCCTTTTCAGTGGCGCTGAATGAAGGAGGAATGGATGAATGAATCCCGATGTTGTGACCAGAGAGGCCTTTTGTATTGTCTTTGCTCTGGTAATCAAATGGAGCTGAAATGAAAATGGAGCTTTCTGTGTTTCTATGAAAATAGGGGCCTTTGTTGCCTTTGGAAGGCTAGTAATTCATAAACCATATGCCGGATCCTTTTGTTTGGCTTATAATATATTCCTGCTGCTCTGAAGGTCTCTCTGTACACACACACAGACGCACACATACAAACACACGCGCATGTGCGCTGAAGCCAGGGTAAAAGCCAAAGCGAGGCAGCAGGCGAAGAGAGAATATAAAAGGCAGAGAGGCAGGCTGTCCATTCACCCTCCTGGCTGAGAGACAGCAGGATGCTCCACTCCTCAACTCTCCATCCTTCACCTCTCTCTCTCTGCTCTGGCTAACAACCTCTCTCCCCGTCGTACCTTTCAGTCTGTTGTTTTGCAGCAGAAGTGAAACTCTGATGGGGTTGACCAGCCAACAAGTGTGTGTCTGGAGCAACAGCAAAGTGTGTCAGACAGCAGCACACCTTTCATTCCGAGCTAAGGATCTCTCCTTCACTTCGAAGATTATGGATCATGTAAGATGATCAAAGTATCTCTGATTTTATTTCTTCTGGTTTTTCTGGTTTTTAAATTTGTCACCAAACTTTGGAAAATGACAACAAGCGGAGGACAAGTCATGCAGTTTGTGAGGTGACATCAACACTTCAGTGAAGTACGTGTACTTCAGAACCTTTAACCCAGAAGAGGACGACAACGTGGATGTTTAAAGGGAATATAATGTGATAACTACACCTGGATGAGGCTGTTGAGATATTGTCAAGAACTCTGAACATCATCTTCCCCTGCTGTGAGTGTGTAGAAACAACCTTATACCTGGGTGCCTCCCGTGGGAGGTGTACCGGGCACGACCAACTGGGAGGACACCCCGGGGCAGAACCAGAACTTGCTGGAGGGACTATATATATCCCATCTGGCCTGGGAACACCTCAAGATCCCTCAGGAGGAGCTGGAATACTCTTCTAAGCCTGCTGCCTCCATGACCAGACCCCGGATAAGCGGAAGATAATGGATGGATGGATGGATTTGGATTGTGCCAACAATATGTGAGTGCTGCATATTTCATACTGTATACTTACAGGATCACATTTAAGGATTTCTTCAGTCTACTTTCAGTCCTGAGAGAGTGAAAAAGAAACTTGAGGTGATTACAAAAGTTAGGTGTGCCAATTGCCAATACCATCCCAACTCTTCTAATATTTTTATTGATCGATTTTAATGTAAAAAAAAAAAAAAAAAAAGGAAGAGAATATAGCCAGAGAAGGTGTTTATACTCCTTGAATTCAGACCATGAAGCCAGTGAGAGTTAGGATTCTGTGGGTTCAGCTCTGGAAGATATTCAGCATTTAGGCACCATGAGGTGACTTCACACCAACCCTGTCTCTTAGAAATGATCTTTATATACTACTAAACTGCTGCCTGGATTATATTCACTGGCAACTTTTCTTTTTGGCCCCACACAGGCTACAGCTACCTGAGAGTAAAGATCTTGGTTTTGGTTAAAGATTTTAAAACAGATCCTGACTCATGCTGTAAGTCAGAATGAATCTTTGTTTACTCGACCACCATTCGCCACCGTTTATTTCACAACTTATTTGCTGATTGCAAATTAGCTCTGCCTGAACAGAATTTCAAAGCTTTAAGCAAGGACAAACTTTAACTCTAAATATACATTGTTTGAGCAATAAAACCAGGTAAATGAGAGAGGTGTCAAGTGCCCAAAGACTTATGTGCAGCTATTTGCTTCCTCACTCAGCTTCTCTTCAGTCATGTGACCCATGGTGCTATCCGGTTGTGTATTTGAATGAGTTTGCGTAAGGCGGTTGGACCTCCACTGCTCTCATAACCAAACTTCTCAAAGAAAATAGAAAAACTACATAATTCCCCCTTCCCTTTGTTCATCAAAAAATAGTTGGCTGTAGCTGGAAAACATAAGCTGCTGTAGCACTGTAGCTTAGAGGAATCCACACAGACAGAAACACGGGGTTAATAAGAGAATCCTTAAAGCTGCTGTAAGCACTGTTGTTGTTTAAGCTAACCTCCTGTCTGTTTTGCATTTAGCAATCCCCTCTCCTCTCTGAGTTACCACATGAATGTGGAGTGGTAATCACCAGACACAGCAGCAAACAGGATGATCCTGCTCTCTGCATGTTCAGAGCAGACAGAGTTCTCTGTCCTGATTGGATTAAGTGGGCAGGGATACAAGAAAATATCTTTGCTCTTTCACTGTATGAGTCGGGAGAGGTGAGCCATGGGTTAAGCTGCTGACCAAACACTATATAACAGAGTTACTGTTGCAATACAGACCTATTCAACACGTATTTGAATACAAAATAAATCACCTACAGCAGCTTTAATTAAACTCTGGTCCCATACCCTCCGGCTAATGGATTGGCCCTGGTAGGCAAGAGCCATTCAGCCAGGCAGCACAACAGTGTCGCTTCAAATCCAAGGGGCGGGGCAACACGGAAGTGGCCCAGTTACCCTCACTATCAACTGCTACCCAGCTCTTGGCTGACACACTTTGCTCCCCAGTACCTGAGTCCAGGATATTGTCTCCAAGCTATCTAAAGTGCTCTTCTCTACTAATGATTAACTTTCAACATTCAACATTCATCCCCCAAGATCCAAAATGATGCTACCCTCCAGTTCTCGAGGAATATTACTTTTGTCATGTCTCACTATAACCCTCTAGACCTTAATAAAAACTAGACAATATTGTTGAGTAGTTCAGGTCCTCCACCTGTTGCGTGAACCCTCTCCCTAACACATTTAAAAAAAAACCTTTTAACTGCTTAGTTAGCACCTGAGGTATTATTACTGCTTCTCTTCAGTCAGGTATATTTCATGCAGCACCCAAAACACTCCTGAAGAAGAGCAAGCTTGATGCAAAAGTTTACAGTTAACTATAGGCCCATCTCTATCCTACCATCCCTGAGCCAAATACTTGAAAAACTATCTAGCGTCAAACAGCCTTCAGGACATTTGAGTGTGGTCTGAGTCTGGTTTGTGATTTCACCATAACAGAAACGGCATTAATCAAAGTTGTGATGCACAAAGTGTGTGCAGTTCACACACCTGCAGCTCATCTATGATCAAGCGCCAGCTTAAATACTCTTGTCATCTCCAGTCACACTGCCAGATTGTTTCAGCATTACTACGTGGTATAGAATAGAATAGAATAGAATAGAATAGAATAGAATAGAATAGAATTCTTTTATTGTCATTGTAAGTTCAGCTTACAATGAAATCACAGATGCATCTCAGTCGGTGCAATACAATATGACATAACATAAAAACATATGAGAATGCCACAATAATCAATAGTAAAAATATATATATATATATATATGTTAATCTAAGGTTTAGGGAGAGTCTGGAGTTCTATTAAAAATAAATATATATCTCAGTAAACAAATAAAAATATGTATTGTACTGATAGTGTGCAAAATATGTAGTGGTGTTGAATGTTTTTTTTTAGTGCTTTTTGGTGTTAAGTGTGCGGATGGCCGTTTGAAAAAAACTGTCTCTGTATCTGTTGGTGCGTGTTTTGATGGATCTTAAATGTCTGCCAGAGGGCAAAAGTTCAAAAAGATGGTGACCGGGGTGTGTGGAGTCACTGATGATTGTTTTGGTTCTGCTCAGGTAGCGGGACATGGCAATGTCCTTCAGAAAGGGCAGAGGGCAGCCAGTGATTCGTTCTGCTGTTTTGACGAACCTCTGCAGAGCTTTTTTGTCTGCAGCAGAGCAGCCTTCGTACCACACTGAGATGCAGTACGTCAGCATCTCTCGATGGTCGCCCAGTAGAAAGACACCATCAGCTTCCTCTCTGTGTCATTCCTCGTGAGGACTCTGAGAAAGTAGAGTCTCTGTTGTGCTCTCTTGATGGTGGCAGGGGTGTTGGCAGACCAGGAGAGGTCCTCGGAGATGAGGACTCCCAGGAATTTGAAGGACTCTACCACTCTCCACACTGACCCCATTTATGCACAGCGGCGCCGGGTTGACGTCGCATTTCCTCCTGAAGTCCGTGATGATCTCTTTGGTTTTTGTGGTGTTCAGTGAGAGGTTGTTCATGCTGTTTCGTCTCCTCCTGAGATGAGCTCCACGACTGCTGTGTCAACAGCGAATTTGATGAAGATGTTTGACGGATAGGCTGGTGTGCAGTCGTGGGTGTACAGGGAGTAGAGCATTGGGCTCAGCACTTGAGGTGCGCCGGTGCTTAGGGTGATAGAGGAGGATATGTAGGGGCCAAGTCTGACACACTGAGGTCGATTAGTGAAGAAAGTCCTTGACCCAGGCACAGATGGAGGAGGAGAGGCCCAAGTCCAGAAGTTTATGGATTAAGACGTCTGGAATGATCGTGTTAAATGCTGAGCTGAAGTCTATGAAGAGCATCCTTACGTAGCTGTCTGGATGTTCCAGGTGGGTCAGTGCTGTGTGAGTTGCTATGGCGATTGCATCCTCCGTGAACCTGTTTGCCCTGTAAGCAAACTGGTGTGGATCGTGTAACGGAGGCTGTCTTGCTTTGATGTGATGCAGGACCAGTTTCTCAAAGAATGTCATGATCACTGGTGTGAGTGCTATTGGCCCTCAGAGACTGGCTTCTTGGGAACAGGGATGATGGTGGCTGATTTTAGGCATGAGGGTATGATGGCTTGTGACAGGGAGATGTTGAAGATCTTGGTGAAGATCCCAGCGAGCTGATCAGCACATGCCTGGAGTACTTTGCTTGGTAATCCATCAGGTCCAGCAGCCTTCCTTGGGTTGACCGACCTCAGCATATGCCTCACTTCCTGTTCCTGCAGTGTGAGTGCGTGGGTGGTAAGGGCTGGGGGCTTCAACTGTGACGTTGTCAGCACAGCACTTGATGTAAAAAAGCACGGTCTCTGGGTATTCCTCCAGGTCACCTTGGTCGAATAGATTCCAGACAGTGTGTTCAAAGTATCTATGGCTGAACCTCTTGTGCTTTCTACTAGTGTTTCTGTACTCGTTTGCCAGGCTGCTGCCTTCTCGTCTGACTGTTTATATCTCCTCATCGTTCCCAGAGCCAGTGCCATCCTGAGCTTCAGCGCCACAGCTGCTCTGCTGCCCAGCTGCCTGCGCCTCAGTTCACAGCCTGATCTCACTGGGATCCACTGCTTCCCACTCACCGGAGCCTGTACCTGAGCCTCTGCCTTCTTGCACAGTCAGCCCTTACATCGAGCCTGAGTCTACCTCCACCTGTCCTTTCACCTATGATTGTTGAGCGTTCAATAAATACACTTTATTTCACCGACACTCAGTCTTGGTGTCACTATTGGGTCCTGTTACAACTGAACTGTAACAAATTCCAAATTTAACTGGTAGCCAGTGAAGGGTAGCTGAAACCCGAGTGATGTGATCATATTTTCTCAAAGTCTGGCTGGTGCATTCTGAACCTGACTGATACCAGAGTAAAGGCTGTTGCATTAGTCTAGCCGGGAAGACACAAGGGCATTAACTGTTCAGACTTTGTTTGGATCTTGACTTGAGGGTTAGGGTTAGGGTTAGAAAAGAAGGATCTTATTTTGGAAATGCTTCACAGATGAAAAAAACAGGATTGAACAACCCTCATTGCTTGGCCGTCTATCTGAGGTGTTGAAAAGACTCACCAGTCTCACCAGGAACAATCTGGTCCATACGTCCTCCAGAGGCTACCATCAGACAGCGCCAGGCCCTGTGCTGTAGATCTTCTCCACACTCATCTTGCATGGCTTTAGATGTTGTCACCTGCGTAGCACCTTGCATGCCCAGAGGAATCAAATCCTTCGCTGGTCGAATGTCGGGCACTTGTGCTGGAATCGAGCTGTCTGTTTGTTCAATCACTGTTGGTCCAGGATTCAGATGTATATCACCAGCTAATAGTAGTAGAACCAGTAAAATTGTTGACACACACCACTTGCCCTGATACGCTGAAAATTGTGTAACATTAGTGTTTTTTGTTGTCTCATTTTTAGTCAGTCTCTTTGGTGAGCGGACGGAGTGTAGGGCAAGATATCCATGTCCAAATAAGTTTGGTTTGACCAACCTAGGTTACTGACCATTTTGAGGTTGATTCAACCAGATTATCCTGTCTCCAACAGGAACCAGTGACAGCAAATGAGAGAAGAACAGCACAAAAACTTTCCCTTGGTCATACAATTTCAGATGGAGGATTTTCCTTTTCTTAGAGTCATCATCAGAGTTGAAATCTTTTCTGAATTATGTAGATCAAGGCACCAAAAAATGATAGAGGG
This sequence comes from Pagrus major, assembly GCF_040436345.1. Taxonomy (NCBI): domain Eukaryota; kingdom Metazoa; phylum Chordata; class Actinopteri; order Spariformes; family Sparidae; genus Pagrus; species Pagrus major. The sequence continues at coordinate 6,283,824 of NC_133238.1, forward strand.
AGCATTAGAAATAAAGAGGATTTGAGTGGAGCTCACCTGTCTTCGGCAGCCATGTTGGACATCCATCATATGTGGTAATTCATCTGCCATCAACTTTTGTATCAAACCACATAACTTTGGTTCTCTTTCTCAGACAGTTTTTAGTCTTAAAGCATTTTGAAAGAAACACATTTGTTGCTAAAATGAGTGACTGAATTTGTAAGACGAGTGAAAGGGACAGTTGTGGAAGTCTGGTTGGAACTCTGAAGTTCTATATATGAAAACGTTAGTGATTAGTTAATGATGCGTCATGTCACTTCAGAGACAGTTTGCTGATGCATATAGACTTATCAGATCATTTCAAGTCTTGTATTATATTCTGTATACCATCTTTAGTAATTCATACCATTTCACTATGTACCCAGGGGGCAAACCCTTCTTTTTTTAGAAATCAGACATGGAATGTTATAAAAGGTTGGGACCGAGAAATGATATCTAGGACCTTCAGGGATCTCAACCTGGGTGCACAACCTGGTCAACTAGCTACTGGAAAATGCGCAAATTTAACCAATACCAGCCCCATAACAACAGTTAGAGTTGCTTAAGTTGTCCCAACATATACATGACACTGTGTTAACCAAATAAACACAGTATTGCACAATGAACACCAACAGAGTCATGTGGAAGTTAAATACACATTAAATGAACCTTACCCATGGCCTTATAACCAACTGCTAGGTCTCTAAACAACTGTTGTCACAATTACCAATCAGCACAAAGATGAGTTGTGTTTCTCTGCAGACAGAGAGTTATCACGAGCAGCCAACAGCAGTCTTCTGGTCAGTCTTCCTGCAGATGTGATACATTTTCCACAGGTTCTTCTGCTACCAGCAGGAAGGCGACTGGATAGGATATCTCTGTGAATTAGCTACCCCACCTCACTGCAACAGACCACTACAAATACTGTATGGGCAGCAGTCTTTGCCTCTGTATTTGGCAGAGATGAAGAGGTGTTTGAAGCAATGATGGTACAAGCATTTGTTGGATGGAGAGCAGATGGCAACTCCAATGATGTCTCTCCTGAAATGCTTTTAGAGATTTATAATGGAGATGCCAATGAGGTTAGATGTCTGAATGGCATGACACTCAACCCCTGCTGCACAGTCAGACATATTAAAAGATCCCCTTTGAAAGCTTTATTACATTTGTGACAATGCAACAAATTAGATTTATTGTAGAAGTACTCGACATTGGCATCTCTGTTGTTTACTCACCTTTCCTCGACCTGGCCCTGGTTAACCTCTCTCACTGCCTCTGCCATTGTTTTCATCCTTACTTTAACCAAACTCTGTTCTGTTGCCTGTGTTAGTACCATAATTCAGCCATTATTGTGCTTGTTATTCATTTGATCTATATTGTATATGAAGACATTTTTATTTAAAGCTTTCCTTATTATTGACGCCTGAGCCATAGTGTCAACCAGTTTCTATCATCAAAACACAGACTTCACATTCTAAATGTCATTAAAACAGATATTATTTCTTCAGTCTGAGTCCAGTTGTCTACGATACAGCACTTAGAATAACAAACATATTAACAGATCAATTCTGCGGTAAACCAGCAACTCCTGTGTTCTGAGCTAAATTACTCTTTTTGTCAGTGGTGTCTGGTGGCTGAGAGCAAAACAACGGCTGGTTTCTGGTTAAATAAGAGATCTTAGTCTTCCATAAAAAAGGTCCACCTTTTCATTAAGTGGTCATAAAAACCTGAAGCATTCAGTGGCTCAAGCAAACACTATAGTGGACGTAACATTACTTTGCTGGGCACACCTGCCCTCAAGCATTATAAATGCAGATTCAACACTTCACATACAGAACTGCAAATGTACTGATGACATTTCATGAAAAATGCACACAGCAAAGTATTTTTTTAAATGATTTATATTTAAAAAAAAGACATTTTTACAAATCATAGCACATTCACTTAAATGCCAACTTACAAGTCACAAGAAAGGAATTTTGTGTTTTTGGATAGCAAAGGTCATTTGTAAATCGTGGAATATTTGTGGGTCATAGGTTGTGCATCTACAAATAGTTAAGAGACGTATAGCTCTTTATAAATGAAGTACACGTTTGTATATGGAAATAAATACAATCCTAGCTGAAACAAATGGATAGAACAAATGTACTTTCCTCATCCTGCTGGACTGAGATTTTACTGTTGGAAACAGATGAAGAAATCATGTAAATCCTCATAAAACCACTAGATAGCAGCACAGTCTTACAAACAGAGAGCCAGTCATATTGCTGCCATCATGATGTCACGTGTGATTTCTCATTTATCTTCACTTCTCTTACAAGTAAAGGCTAATTTGGGCCTGAAGAGGTAATTCCACAGAATTAGATCTAGAATCTTATGCATTTAAGTTATCATGTACCTCACTAGACACAGCTCTTTGCTCACCTCAGTGGTCTCTGCTTTTTAGATTGTTTTTTCACACTTGAGATAGGATGCAGTCACTTTTGAAATACGCATTTGAAATGTTCTTCCCTTGGAAAAATGGCATCAACTTCAGTATGCAATTAGCGTGATAACCTAAACTGTTTGTGTTTAGTTACTTCACTGTGTGCAGGTTGCAAATTAAAAAAAGGAAAACAAATTATCCTATTTTGTGTGCTGAGGGCTTTTTTTCCTCTTGGCCATGCCATGGAAATATACTTTTATACTAGTGTTGTATCGAAGTTTAAAATTCTGGTATCATGCCGACCTTATGACACAGAGATAGAGTTCGATCAATAACTATTACATAGTCAGATAAACAGATACTTGGCTCTGAGCTCTGCTCCTTTAACTTGCATTGAGTAAATGATGTACAGTACATGAGTGTCAGGACCTTGTAAGGTTGAAATCCTCTCTTCTTTAGTGCAGCAATGAAGAATTTAGAAACTCTCCACTAGTGGGAGCTTGATATCCACCTTCAGACTCCTCATTTAAACCTACTGTAAGATAGATCTCTGAAGCCTTCACAACTACACACCCCTGTTTGTATGAACTCTTGTGCCTGCAAACTGCTGCTTCCCAGTCACAAATGGACCCTGTGCAGAAACATGAAGCCTAATGATTAGTCTCATGTTCACGGGTTGTGTGTCTAACTGGCAGTTTACTGTGGGAAGCAACTGATGAACACTGTGATGAGCAGTACTACTTAGAAGTGAAGAGAAATGATCAGGATTCAGCGTAGTTTGGTTTTTATTTTGAGGGGGAAAAAAATGTCCTTTCTTTTCATTTGGCTATAAAAGTTCACAACTGAAGTACGTTTGTTAAAATGTATGTTTTTGTAAGGAAATTCATACCTGAAGAGAGACGATAAATCTGAAGCTGTTTTTATTCATTTATTAAACTTAAGATAATTAAAAAGGAGAAGAAATTTGAATTTTCAAAGTAACATATCATACATCAGATACGCCAGATCTTATTAATATCACATCAAAACATGATCACCTGAAGTTCAACACGCCTGCATACCTTTTCTGACCATATAACAGGGCGTAAAGGCTGCTCTTATTGGCTGTGACTGCAACAACCCAGAGGAAAAGATTCCGATAAAAAGTGATGACGAAAAGCTTGATCCCACTGTGAGAACTATATGGCTTTTGTTTTTAAATTCTACATTTTACAGTCACTTAACTGTAAAATATGAATCATCCATACTGGGGGTTTTTGGTTGCATGCTGTAAATAAAGACATGGGCTTAACAACAGACTGTATTGGTGTTTTTCGAGGGGCAGAGAGATTAAAGTATGAATAGGTAGGAAATATCACTTCCTCTCACTATGCTAGCATTATACCATTTCTTCAGCTGTTATTTAGACTAACTGTACCATAATAACCAAACAAGCTCGAGTGGAATAAAGACCGCCATTATGGGAGCTCAGAGTCTCGACCTGTTGATGCGCCATTAGCTTCAGTTCTCTAATGTGACCAGATTGTTAGACAGTGCTTCTCACACTTTGCAGAGATTAAGGTTAACTGGGTGTAAAGACAGGAGGGGAGACTGTGGTGTCACCCAAGATGCTGCAGGGAAGGTCTGTGACTTATTTTATGTAGAAGCAAACTCTGCATTGCTTTTCAATTTGTACTTATTTGCCTTTTATCTAAAAAAGGTTCATAACAGTAAATTATATAATATCTACACTAATGTAATACTTACTTACCATATAAAACAAATGCAGCCATTATATTGTGAATTGATCAGAAACAAAAAACATAAAAACTAAAAGCTAATTTAAAGCAAGTTATTTTTTAAAATCAATTGATATATGGATATATGGTAAATTAACGCAAATATGTCATTGTAAACATATATTAAGACATCTCTAACTCAAGGATCGCCTATGTGATTTCTCACATCGCTTGGCCTTGATTGCTGGATGAACTTTGCTCTGTTGTCACGAGAGTACAGACGTATTTCTAAATTCAAATATACATTTAATATGTTCATACACCAGTTACATGTGCTTCTCAGGTTGTTGGTGACAAATACATGAATGAATAGGCGACTTTAAAATGTCCTCATCTCTCCCTGCAACTACATGTTGTGTGTTTGTAGTCAACACTTGATAAATTGCTCATGTGTTGCAGTTGAATTTGGAGGTATGCTTTAGTGTTAGCAACAAAATCTAACAAGTTGCCATTTTTATTTTTTTTTTTAAGATTTTATTTTGACAACCTGCAGAATTAAGGTTATTCTATTATGATAGTTGCTTTTAAATACAGTACATATCTGGATGTTGACAGCGTTCTGCAGACGATCACAACATCTCCACCTGTAGATTATCATCATACTGCCCAAGTTGATATTTCACTAAAAGTGGTAAGAGCAATGGTAACAAAGCCAAAGCATACAGCTTTACTGTAGAGTTCAATAAAACAGCAACGTCTCCCACCAACCCAACTGCACTTAAATTGTTTTTTGAAAATAAAGCTGCAAACATAAGTGACGTGCCATACTCCGAAGTATTTGCAGAAAAAAGCAGGGGACCAGTGGGATACAAGAGCCTTCCTGTGGACTGAATTGCCTCAAAGTGCCAGGCTGCTATCAAACTGCATTAATGTGATGGATATCCGGCTTTCTGCATTCATTCTCCACGCAGTAAATGTGGGAGCTGACAAATAGATCCTGGTGAGAGGGCCTCCAGCACAGAGCAGCCGCTCTGCCTCTAAAGCATAGACAAATATAGCCTGGTTTCAAGTACATTTTATGTAAAACACACACAAATAGACACACTTTTCCTTAACCCAATTTTTGTAATTTCCTAAGAGTAAGCAGCTCAGTCCTCTTCTATTTCTGGTTTTCAGAGTGAGATTGACAGAGTGAGCAGGCTTGTGTTGTTTGCTCACAGGCACAGTGGAAGAGGGTTTTTTTATGTTTGTTTATGGTCAGTGTGTAATTAGAAGCCGATCTGAGCTTGTAAAGGAAAAGACCCGATGCCATTCTTGTCTGCATTGTGTCGCACGGAGAGGTCACCTCCTTTTTCTTTATTTTCCAAAATTTGAAATGTGTTGTTCTGAATGATGTCTACTTGTTTGCAATGCCACAGTATAATTCTGTTTTGGGGAAAGGCATAAAAACCATCAAATAAAATAATGACAACATGTGAAAAAAAGTTAAATATGTGTGAAATTACACAATATAAACTTCTCCTCGGGTCATTAAAGGGGTATAATCTGGTTATTTTAGCAATTTTAATAATGCACTTCCACAGAATAGAGTGCTGCAGGGATGATGTTAAAAGCCTATGGGGTTTTTCACTTGGTGTTTGGTTTATTGCAGAATTTAAGCTCCGGAACAAACACAAGTTTAAGATACTTACACGTTTTGTTCAGCAAGATAATCTTCACAAATGAACACCACTCTTAAGAGTTTTGAACCCTAAATGAAACCACCTGACACAAAAAGACTTTAAATGAACTGCATCACAGTCACACGACTTCAAGGTCACCAAGCTTCCTATACTTTATAAGGTACAAGATCATTTATACGTCATGATACAACACAGGGCTGCGTAACAAAAGTTCATAAACTCCTTCATGCTACAGAAATTATAGTTATTTATATACAAATATATGTAAGGTTCAAAGTCAATTCATAGGTTTGAGTTCATTTGCTAGAGATGTATCTGCAGTGTGTACACAGCTGAATATTTACACATTTATCTTTACACAATTACTGACATATTAAAATATATATTTACATTTTCATACTTGCAAGCAGTTTCAATGACCTGTTGAATCAGCCTCTCTGGTTCTCTTGCATTTACCTTGGCCCGAGTCCTGCCGGCTCCTGGTTGGTTGTTTCTGTGTCAAGTGGTTGTGAGAGACAGGAAGTGTGGTATTTAAGGAAATTAAAGATTGTTCAAGAAGATATCTGTCTAATGCATCTTTTAAATTTGGGTGGATGTATGTTAGCCCATCTCCTCTCGTCCAGCTGTCATCCTGTGCTCTGTCGGCCTGGAACATGGTCCACCCGCCGAGTGCAACGGCTTGATCCAAGATGTTGTGGTGAAGACAGGTCTCTGACAAAAATGTGTCTTCAATTTCACGTTGTTTAGCCGGCCCGAGTCCCATTTGTGCATTTCCTTTTCCTGTGAGTGGACATTAGCCAGGAGCAGCTTTAAACCATGTTGGGTTAGCATACGTCTTATCCCGACTCTCCATGGTCTCAAAGTCTGCTGCTCTTAACCCCTGCTTTCTCCTCCAATGCAGATGACAGTATCTACCATGGGCAATATGTGTAGTACAGCTGAAATAATAATTTGAAATAATTTGTAGGAGCTACCGGCAGCTGCTTCTTCATGCACCGCCTTTGCCTTAGCAATACACTATACACACTTTACTGGAAACTGACCGATCTACAAGTTAAAAAGTCAAAAGTTAGAATAGTTTCCAGCTTAAGTCTGCCAGTAAAGACAGACTAGTGATCAGATGAGCCTCCATGTTCGTCGTGATGACGTTTAATGTCCCCGACAACCTCTGTAGACTTATTTAGCCACTTGTTAGCAACATCCAAAGATGGAAATACTTTTTCCGACTAAGTTCTGACATAGTGAACATTTAACGTAATTGATGAGCTGGTTTCAGTTTGAGAGGAGAAGAAGAAGGAAAATATACTGGCACACATAAAAGGATAATTACAGTTTACCCAACTGAAAAAAATCCTGAAGACTTCTCTCTATTTTTGTCTTAGAGATGGGCGATGCGACTGGTTTTGTTTCCTCTTCTTCTTTGAGGTGGTTGGCAAACAGCTGGTTTTGAATCCGGTTCATGACCTCTACTTCTTCTACTTTGTTTATTACAGCCATGCATGACTCTGCCTATCAGGGCTTTTTTTGGCTCGGCTTGACTCGGTTTGACTCACATTTCCACTACAACAGGGCTACCTGCTTGAAGGTGTTGGCAGGTGCGCTTTGGCCCCAGTCCAGAGAGGGTTCATCTTGGGCCTAGCTTGGCTCAAGTTGGTGCTGTTAAACTGGTAATGGAAAACCAAATAAGCATGGGAAGGTTTGATTCCATGTAGCCAAAAGTGCCAGTGGAATATCCCTATATACCACCCTCTTTAGACAAAACTAAGCTTTGTATAGCCTGGTTTATTTGCTCCAAAACAGTCGCTATTTCATGCTTTCTTTGTACTTCTTGATTGGGACATTTCAAAAGCTTGCTTCAAATTTGCATGACAAGTAGACGGAAACATGGCCACCATCCCAATACCTAATACTATTGCAAGTGAGGAGAGGATTTCATGACATTGCGTGTAGACTAGTGACTGTAACGGCCATTATGAGTTATTGGTTCAGTCAGTGTTTTGTATAAACTCTGGGGAAAAAGACATTTATTCATAAATGTTGGGCTGTAAAACAAGCAAAATAACATTATATAGAAGTGCTTGGCTTAAGTTGATCTCCAAAATGACTCTTCACATTTTTAGCTGCCTGGTTGACGAGCATCATGAATGCAAATCTGTCTCTGTATATATTTGAATAGAGTCCGAAATCATCCACATGTCAGTGCTCCTCCCATTACTCCGACCCCCTCACTATGAAGGAACCGAGCTGCCATCATCGCACCACTACAAGCACTACACAAGATATTCAGTCAGACTAAATGGTCCAGCCAATTACATTGATTTTAGAGCGGCTATGTTGTTTGCATTAGTGGAGGAAAATGGACTGCCATTTTCCATGTTGTTGGATGGAAATTGAGAATTGAGGCCGCTCTTTAGTTATAATGGAGGAGCCACTCTGTTATTGACCATGTATCACATTATGCACTTACACTATTAGAAAGTCTTTTCAATACATTTCCAATTATGTGAGCAAATATAGTTGTAGTTGTGCTAGTGAGTCACCTCGACTATAAATAAAGAGGTGTTGATGCTTGGTTGGTTGGTTTTGCAATGTGGATCAAACAGGTTTATAATACGGTAATGGAAAGTTTTTTTTGACAAGACCCCTCAAACAACATACTGGTCGACTGTTTAAGTACAGTCCTAAATATATGTAAATGCTCAGTGGATGCTGCGTTATGCTATGTAGCTACATGACTACCTTCAACTCACTGACAGACTAAAAATCTACCCACAATCACAGGTTTGTGAGGATTTCATAATCTGCAGAGTGCTTGCACCCTAAATTCAAATACAAAATGGAGTACCAATGGTTCATTTTTACCCTGAGTGGCAAAGAAGTTAAAAAGTATTTAATTCTGTTTGATTGAATGAATGAATGAATGCAAACTTCTTTTGTGGAAGAGAGTTCAATCTCAAGAGCCCCCTGGTTAAATAAAATAAAAAAGTAGGAATGTGAAGATGGGATATGAGCAATAATGCATCTCTGGTGTATTGCAGTATGTGAAATAATGGAACCATTTTCTTATACTGAGACTACACATAAAACAATACATTGCTTGGTCTAAGTTAGTGGGTTACATTGTGATACAGGCTATGTCTGAATGAACTCTGCTGTTAAACATGCAACTTGTCTGTATGGTCATTAATTGAGGTTCAATTTATTTGTCACTATAAGACACAACAGCTTGTAAACTCCTTTATGCCACATAGAACATATATACAGTTATTAACACACATATATACATAATCATGTAGTGCATTTTTTGAATTTGAATTTGGGTGAATATAAACAGCAGCAACAAGACAGTAACGATAATATGGTCGGCATGTTCATATGTATTTGACATCAGGTTAACACTAGCCTTTTTCACACACAGACTCTGCATTATGGGCCTTATGTGTCCTGGAAGGGGAGTTACACGATAAGCCCTGTTTTACTTACTAAATAATGGTGAGTTATTACATTGCACTTTGATAGTGAATGACATATTGTTTAAACTGCTGCTGAAATGATTAGTTAATTGATCAATTCTTTGTCAAAAGAAATGAAGCAAAATCATATTTGAGAATGCATTAATTCAATGTAATTCAAGTCATTTATTATGCAAAAACTCCAACTATTGTCTACATCCAGCTTCTCAAATGTGAGGATTTGCTCATTTCCTGTTGTATATAATGAATTATCCTCTGGTTTTGGACTGCTGGCTTTTACAGTTTCCCAGCATTCTCTAGACTAAATGATTAATTCCAAAAGCACGTGATTAATGCATCAAAATTAAAAAGAATTGTAAGTAGAAGCCCTGGTGTGAAAAAGGCCCATCTCTTTTAGAAACGGTTGCCTCTAAGTGTGCTGCTAGTGAGCTTCTGATTACTTTTCCTATAATTTAAAAATCTCATTGTACAGCCACCCACCTCATACGTGGTTAGATCTCTCTCCAAGGTAACTCCCCACCTATAGCACACACACAGACACACACATGCAAACCTAGCGTGGAGTGCCACTAATTAAGAAATCAAATGTCATTGTTGGGGCCGAGTCGATTTCAATTTCTACTTTCAGATTTTTCCAAAATCTATAACATGAGACTGAGAGCTGGGTGAGCTGGCGGTAGAAGGAGGTCCAGGGGGTTAACTACTGTGTCAAAGTGGCTTTTGTCCTCTAAACAGTGATGGGATGATGGTGCACAGCCTGAAGTGACCTGGTAGGTTGTTGGTTTGAATCTATACAAGTGCTGCTGTGCAAAATCCTCCAATATGGAAGGTGTTTAATATCAATTTTTTAGAGAAACAAATTCATTGTTTTAAAATGAGCCAAGAGTCCTTGTCACTCAGTTAAAACACAACATTGTAAACATTGTATACGTTGCTGTTTTGTGATCACAATGCAATATGGCCTTATAGCTGGCAATAACCACAACAAAAAAGTCCTCTCCAGCCACGTATCATAGCTGTCTCACAAGCCTTGACTCAAAATAATTTCTTAATCCATTAATTGGCGTGGAGCAGAATTCGGGGCAGGGCTTTTTGTTCAATATGTTTTTCAGAGATGCATACTAATCATATAAAGTGATCCTTTGTACTCAGGTTGACAGCAGCGATGCAGGCTTTTAGACACAAGCACACACACAAACACACACACACACACACACACACACACCGAGACATGTTTCTGGGAGCGCCGATGGCAGAACGAGTGTATTATTTTCCCTGAAGAGTATTATTTTCCTGTCAAGGCTTGATGGCAACGTGCCAACAGATGTGACAGGGAGCGATCATTCCTCCTTTACAGTACAGAAAGAGAGGGAGAGGAAGAGAGGAGGGACGGATGAGGACGGACAGAGTAGGACAGACACACTGACACGCGAGCCGGGTTTCCATCCAGGCATTTTGATGCAAATTCACAATGTATTGAATTTGAAAAGCGGCGTGGAAATGGCTAATTTTAATGAATTTTTTTGAAAGTTTTTTTTGCTTGAGGATGGAAGTTTGATTTAAGAAATTGTGATTGAAATCAATTTGTTAAACACATGCTGATACTATCTGTCCACCCTGATCCCCCAACAATGATAGACGGCTGTTGTACCCACATAGGCTCCTGCTATAGTTGCGTGTCCAATAATTGGCACATTAAAATCCTGTCTTGGGATTTCTTGAGATGAAAGTATAAAATGAAGCCAACATTAAACAGTCACTTTACTTCAAATGCAATAACTTTCATTGTTGTGTATCCATTAAGAGCCTCGGTGTGATTTGTTATAGTTTGGAAAAGTCTGTCTGCCGGTGGCTTTTTACGTTACTGTGAAACATACTGTATGTCACCAACAACTTATCTTCAGAAAGATGTTATTCATGTCATATAATCCCAGTGCTCCTCACTGGTGGAAAAGACGATGATGTCATCTAGGTATGAACTCAAAAAAGCCCAAAAGGTGTGCAGAAAGCCATTTTTAGCTTGCCTTACTTTGCCACTGGTGCCTGGTTGTAGCGGCTAAGAAGGTCCATTGTTGAAAACCACTTCGTTCCTGACAGTGCATCCAAGGACTCCTCTATTCTGGGAAGAGGAAAGGCATCCTTCCTAGTTTTGGTGTTTAACTGCCGGTAATCCGCATACTCTCCCTATTAACCTTGGTCTCTAGCAGCAGCTGGTGTATGTGTGCTCTAACCACCCTGTAGTCAGATGTGGGCATGTGCCGTCAAGTACGGGGATTTCATGTGAGATAAGTTTGGTACAGCCATGGTCACCCTTGAAAACACACTCATGTTTCAAAAGCAGTGCTTTAACCTGGTTCTGCTCTGCCTATGGAGAGACAGATAGGTCTAGGACTCAACTGCTGCGGTGACCCCTCCTGACTCAGCCCCAACCTTGCTTAACCCTGCTTGTAGGCTTACGACTTCCATTTTTGTTCAGAGACCTAGTGGACAGTGAGGGTAAAGCGTGACCACTGAAATGCCTACCTTAACATACATACACCAATCAGTATGTACACTCTGCCCAGAGTGACTTGAATAAGGGCAGGATACACTGTCAGCCCATCAGGGAGATGACTTTCATTACTCGATGGCTCTAACAGGAGTGCACCAGGGGACCCAGACTGAGTGGAGCAAACAGCAGCTACCACTTTGATAGTGCCACCAGGTAGCTTAGCAAGAACTTTCTTCGAAACAGAGGTCTGGATCTCAGCCTGGCTTGCTGCCATGGCTTGGGAGCACCCTGTACTGCTGGAAGGTCAAACAGTTCAGGGCCATATTGGTCAAAGAGCTCAGTGTAACAAGCAGTAATAATGTTCATCCCCAAAATTGCTGGGACCTCAGGTGAGTTTGCCTGTTCAGGGGGGTCTTCGATCAATAAAATGATTATGGCAATTTTGGTGATTCAGGCACTCAAGCCAAACATGGTGAAAGAAAATGTTCATATGTTAACTGTGTGTAAAGACAATCAGGTTATAAATCTCAATATGAAACGTGTGCGTACCATGACATAAGATCATGACGTACTGTAGTTTTATTGGGTGTCGGAACTACAAAAATGGAGGATATGGATATAATTAATGAGACAGGGCAAACTCTTAAAGTTAAGAGTTCTTCTTAAGGGTTTTTAACAGGACTCTAATCAGTTCCTAGAAATCTGTAAGACTCTTTGCTACAACAAATCGACCTCATGTTACTTCTGCGGACTAAATTTGGACTTTTTCCACTCCAGGATCCTGAGCCAGCTCCTTCTGAGAGGCAAACACCGCCTCGCAGATCAGCCCTGCTCATGAGATCATTAGTGTGTGCTTGTGTGAGTGTGTGTGTGTGTGTGCGTGTGTTAATGACACTCTTCTCTTTTGTCATCTAGTTAAGTCTGTAAGTAAACTGATTCTCTGTGTTATCTCCCTTTCTGTCTGTGTTCCTCAGTATCTCTCTCTGCTCCTTTACCCTCTTCATTTACTCCTTCTCTGACTAAAAAACAAAGAAAAAGCAAAACAAAGCAAAAGAAAAACAAAAGAAAGAAAGAAGAACATGTCATCACTGGTTTTGTTTCTACAATGGCACAATACCCTGACCACCCACATCAAGTGATAGAGACAGATTGCAGCCAGGCAGGCAAGTAAGAAAGAGAGATAGAGGCCCCGTGTGACGAAAGGCAGTTTAATTTAGATAATTATCTCGCAAATTAACCACAAACTCCTTCCCTGTTAATTACCTGTCTTGGGGAGCGGTGCAGGAAAACAAAAAGCAGAGCCAGGGAGGTCTTTGTTCCGATGTTCTTGGGGTGGGGGGGATGGGGGGGGCATAAATTGGTTACGCTACTGCTGAAAGGCCAGCAAAGGGTTCTTTGAGGGGACAACCACTAAAGCATTTGATAGGCTAATGGGGAATACTGTTAGCATCCGCGTTTATAATTGGACGTCATAAATCTGGAACAGGTGATGGGGGAACAAAAGAAAGGTTTTGTGTGGGTGTCGAGGCCACGGTGTGACATGTAAATCCTTCCCCCTGCTGAATGGCGCTATCTGATGGTCCAGATATGGCTACAACAGGAGATGCACAGCGACTGGATCCCGATCCTCTGGGAGTGTGTGGACTATTTATGTGTGCTCAGATACACAACCGTATGTATATGTGTGTGTGTGCAGCAGTGCTAATAAAATGACCTTTTCCTATCTTGGTGTCTGCTGAGGCTGATTCTGTCAGCGGCTATTAACCTTGCCTTTATGACAGCTGGCCTGATTAGTTTCAACACTTAAAGCCCTGATACTTTTAATTCCACTCCTATTTTTCTTCTTCAGGTATTAACCATAGTAAGTTATACATTTTGTACACTTTTATCTTCTCTTATAATGACTTATTGTTGGCACAGCTGATTAAAAACCAACATCAGACCTTTTTTAGGTCCATTTTCCATATGTAAACTTTTATTCTAAACTTATTTTTAATGTACCTAGAAGAAGAAAATCAAAAGGTAAATTGTTCCAAAGTGTCTTATTAAGAAGAAAACCTAAAAAAGAGCACAATAGGTGGTCAAACAAATGATATTGTAGCTTGTGTGAAGAATTTGACAAGGTTACTAGTTTAACAAAAACTCCTTTGCTTAATTTCCCTTTATGTCTTCTCTTAAGTACTAATAAAAAATACCTGTCTTTATCTTTTGTCAGTGTCAGGTTGGTTGTTATCTCCTGATTTCAATGATTTTGGAGCTATGGCATGATTAAGACACACGGCTAAATACCACCAGAAACCTTCTTATCTTATCTGTTAGCTGCAAGGACACATTTAATGTCATCCTCTTATTACACCTGCAGGGGGGTTTCTTATCTGATCCACAGGGCATTCGTCAGTGCCTTCAAAAACCACTACAAATCTCTGGTGTAAAAGTAAGAAAGTTTTCTGATCCGACAGCACTATAGTTAACCTCGAGAACCCAAGAACCCAGGTGTCGTATTACACAGCACACCATAAAATTGCATGCAAATCTTGTAGCAACATAGTTATGCAGCATACCCACTTAACTGGAAGAAGCTCAACTATAAACACATCATAACCATTTCTACCTAAACAAAATGATTCTAACACCAAGCAACTAAATCAAAGCAGCAAAAACAGTGCTTATCCACAAAGCTGGCCCAAGAAATCATAGACTCTACAGATTCAAGGCCAAAAAATAGTTGTATTTAGGTGGAACGAATACCTTATTTGCACCTAAAAAAATTTTCTAGAGATGAAAATGCAAAATTGTGTCAGGTGGAAATTAAATATTTGAATTAAGCCGTATTAAACCTGATTTTACCCTGACCCCTAGAACCTGTAGTTGCAGAGATGTACTCTATTCATTTTTGGAAAGTAATTTTCCAAGAATTTCAATTTCTTTTGGAGATAGCACAAAAACAACTTGGTTGGAGTTTGGGACTACAAATTATTACTTTCTTATGGTCAGGGAACAATCGCGGTCATAGTTAAAAGAAACCAACACTATGCTGTGTTTAAGTGCAACTGTTTTCATCTTCATATGTCACATCCTGATGAACATAATTTCTTTTGCTTCAAGAGACCAAGAGCAAGTAAGCACAGAGCTGCTACCTCTGCCAAGGAAAGAGGCAGCCAGTTTCCTCCATCCACCCTCTCTCATCGGACACTGCACAGCACGATGGCACTGATCAACATTGGAACCAAAGCTTGGCATCAGCTAAGGAACCACCAGCACCTTTTTCTTCAAGGACTTTTAACATTGAACTGGGCCTGGATAGCACACAGCACACACAGCTAAGCACAGGACTCTGGTTGATGTATTAGACGTGCTACTGTAAATCTATTTGGTTTGTTAACTGTCTGGGTGTTAATGTGATCTCTGTGTAGTCAAGTTATTGGCTGGCTTTGTCATACCACTAAGTGATGTTACTGAAGCTAAGCTTCACACAGACTCAGGGTCTGGCATGCAACTACAAGTCCCACACACTCATTCTTCAGCCCTGACGTATCATACCTACAGTACAGTCAGAGGAACAGTTTCTTTACTCAGACTATAAGACTCCTCAATAAATAACATGCACACTGCACACACACAATCCAACCATCAGTGCAATATCTGACATATGTACAGTATGTTATGCACCTTACTGCCATCATTGCTGCTGCACCTCAACCACTACACCTTATACTGCTCCTTACAACCTGTTTTTATACTTACTATTATACAGTTTTTATATTATACAGTTTTATGATGTTATGTACATTTTTGTTGCCTGTATCCTTGATTTCTACATTTATGTTTGTGTCTTATGTACATATACAAGGTAAATTTAATGTCATTTTTTAAACAAGGGTTTTAAAAACGAAACTGGCTTTGTAATTTTTTGAGTGAACATGAAGATTTATTGCCATGGCAAAGAGAATGAGAAAGAGGTGATACTAGATGATTCTGGTGAGTAGAACCTGCCACTGGATGAAGAGCTGGAGGAGGATGGGGTGGAGGAGGGTCACACCAATGCCTGAAATGACAGCAGACAGCAGAGAGGAGAGCGGTTTTAAGTTTGACAGCAGGTAGAGGTGAATGAAAAGATAGCCTTCCTGACTGAACCTACACTGAGCTTCATATATCCGAAAAAAATAAATAGAATGCAACAAAAAGAACCTCCATTCCTCCTCCATCCCCCTCACCCTCACCCCTACCCCTCTATTCAGTTGCCCTAACCCTATCCAGAACAGCCCCCAGACCCAATAGGAGGTGGGTGGTGAATTTATTTAGTCAATCATTATTTGATTACTTATTTATTGCGTTAATCATTTATAAATAACGTTTAACTTTTAAAATCCTTGGTTTTGTCGCCACAAACACAGCTGGTAACTGTCCCAAAGTCTCCTTAAAAATATTCATAGTATATTTTTTTTCCAAATAATTTTTTGGGCCTCTCATTGATTAATTTGACAAGACAGCTTGAAATATACAGGAGATGGGATGAGAGGGAAGGGGATGACATGAAGCAAGGGGCCACAGGTCAGATCAAACCCTGGGCTGCTGCAGCAAGGACACTACCAATGTCACGCTTTCATATGTTGAAACACTGTGGTCCATGGTCAAAACCATCCAATTGGTTACACACTTACAAATGTTGAAACTGTCCCTAGCTAGGCCGCCTTCTCAACTGTAAGTCCACCAACATCCCCTCCACCTACCGATGTGACAGTCAGCCTTTAATATGTAATGTGAAGGTTGTATGACATGTTTAGTAGAAATGTCAGTATGTGACATGTACAAAAGTGCTTTGCAGAAAAGTAAACTACCAGCCAACCAGTCATCCTGGTGAATGGGCTGATCACAAAAAATGGGATTATTAAGGCTTATTATGCTAACATTCACAAGAAAATAACTAAAACAATAAAAGGTATTTTAATATACATGTCAACCTCAAGAAGAAAGAACAACCACATTGGCTTAAAACCATTTTACTCTCCTTGTGAGGACATTTGATAGAAAACATGCACATTAACACACATTAAAACTGTCTGTGTGTGTGTGTGTGTTGTTGCTAAGCTGTGGGCATGTCCTCCAAACCAGGTGTGACAGACATGAGAGCACACACACACACACACACATGCACACGCACACACACTCATCATACTTAACACACAGTGTGAGGGGAGCGTCAGAGCTGCACCAATATTTGTGTTTTGCGGCTGTCACGTATTTGTCCAAGTCCTTGTCGCTGCTCTCCACATCTACCGGCGGCAGGTGTGAACAACTCTCGGGCTGAGAGGGACGCACTCTGCCGCCACCCTGTCAGCGAGGAGAGACAGACATAGACACACACAGGGACACACACTCAGGCTTGGGGGAGGAGGGGGGAGGGCGGTGGGAGAGGGAGAGATCAATAGTAGTGAGTGTGGAGTTTGGATAATTACAGTTGTTAGCAGGCAGAGGAGAGCAGCTATAGTGGCCTCTCCACTCAGAGTCTCTTATCACTCTCTGGCCTGTCATTACAGCTTTAAATGCTGCTGTAGCAAAGAGGCAACTGTGTGTGTGTGTGTGTGTGTGTGTGTGTGTGTGTGTGTGTGTGTGTGTGTGTGTGTGTGTGTGTCTTTTTCCTCCTCTTCTCCTCCTCATTTACCTCCGCTCTTCTACTATTTATATATCCTCTCCTCTCCTACTACGTATGTATCTCCTCTCCCCTCTTCTCCCCTTCTCTCTTTATATCTCCTTTAGTGTCCTTCTTCTCCTCTCCTTCTTTCCTTTCCTATTGTCTTGTCTTTTTAACTCCTCTGCTTCTTTTTCATTTAATCTTTTTTTAACCTTATTTCTTCTCCTCACCTCTTTTCTCAGTCATCTTTCTTTATATATTGTCTCTTCATCGCTTCTTTAAATGTCCCCTTCCTTTTGTCCTCTGATCTTTATAACTTTCTCCTTCCTCACCTCTTTATATATTCTCTCCTTTTTTTCTTTCCCCTCCGTTCCTCCCTCATCTGCTCCTCTTCCATAACTCCCTTTTTTATGCTCTCCATCAGTCATCATTCCTCGTATTCTTCTATTCTACTGTCTTCTCTTCTCTCATTCTTCCTCTTGCCTCGCCTCTTCTCTTCTACATCTTCTTCTCCAACATTCGAACCTTGTTCCTTCTCTCCTCTTATATGTATCCAGGGGTGTTTGTCTAGTTCATTTTCTAATGGGTCAAGCAAGGCTGAGCTTCTGGCGTCAGGATTAACTGTGTATTTGTTTGCCCTTTTCCCAATGACATAATCAAGTTTCAATCCAGTGTAACAATCCATTGATCCCGGTCACTACATCAACAATCCTTTATCATAGATGCAAAGTGAAACATCGATCCATATCTCTCTTAGAGGTTCGTCTTTATTTTGAAACTTCCAGGGCACGTCTGTTACGCCTCTCGTCCAAGAGCACCTTCCTCTCTGAACATTCAAACAGTGCTAGTGCCAGGCAAGTAATGGCAAGCTGCCAAGAAAAAGATGATGAGGTTACCTACTCCCCTCTCTGAAATAAATGAAAAGTGTGGAAATATTGTGGACGGGTCAACAGCCAATCAGGGCATCTCAATCAGAAAGTCTGCTAACTTGTTGCTCTCACTACAGCAGTGTTAGTGATGTTCTGGCAGGTGATGCAGTGACTCAAACTAGCAGTCAGCCAGAAGTTACCCTGGCTGCATTTCACTGGTTCGATTCTTTACAGCTATTCATGTGTTGTTTTTATTTTTTATGGCCAAAAGCAGAAAACTAAAGGGTGGCAGCTTCTTCTATAACTGTGTTGAATAGGCAGATAATATCATCCAATATCGATCGCAGGCCCTAGATTGGATCAAATCAAATCATATCGGCAAATATTGTATCCTTGTCTAAAAAGTATGTCCCCAGCCCTAGTCATTTTGATATATCTGAAAAACTGCAATTAAAGGATAGGGAAATTCCCCTTTCCTTCTCATCACCTCGTCCTCTCTTTTTATTTCTCTTTCAGTTACTTTTTCTCAGCTCCTTTTTTTTTAAAGTCTCCTTTCATCTCTTCACCTCATTTAACTTCACCTCCTTTCTTTATCCTTCATCCAATTATCCCATTTAATCTCTTTTATTCCTGAATATTTTTTATTTCTCTCTCGTCTCTTGTTAATCTCTGCTCCTCATCGCTCCTTCCTCTCATCCGCTCTTTTCATCACCTCCTCTCTTACATCTCCTTTCTCATCCGCTAATCTCATCTCCTCCTTCTCGCTCCTCTACGGTCTTTGTCTCTTCCCTCATTCTCCTCCCTCCTTTCCTGACACCATCAGCGGTGCCAGGAAGAGGAATTTATTTTGAAGAGCCACGCTCTTAATTTCTCGGAAAGACGCGGAGAGGTTTTGACTGTCCAGCCAGTCAGGATTTTCTTAGTCGTTGAGTCTTGACACGCAGCACTAAAATAGGCCTGGAGAAACTGGAGTTAAATCCCCTTTGGACTGGTGTGTTTGTTTCACCATTCTCCCTCTCTCTCCACACAAACACACACATACATTGGTTCTGTTGATCTCCACTGATGTTGAGGAGCCTTGTCAGACATAAGAAGGAGATGAGAATGATGGGGAGAAGGATTAGATGGGCACAAAATAACAGCGGTTTGTCCCCTCCGGGCTATTTGCTCTGATTTAGATGGAGCAGGATTAGCTGAGGATGAGGAGATCAGAGTAGTGTGTGTGTCAGTATGTGTGTGTGTGTGTGTGTGTGTGTTGAAGAGAAGTGGGCTGTTGATACGTAGATGCTAGAGGCGAAGCTGTCAGATATTCGACCGATTTTCTTGTTGTGTTCCGTAGGTGGTGCGGAGTATACCATGAAGGTTACACACACACACACACACACACACACTGATCATCCAGTGCTGCCAAACACAGCAAAAAACAAAAGTAAAGTTGCAACATCTAACTCTACTTAAAATTTTGGTTCAAAATCTTGTTTTCTCTTCTAAAAAGTCAAAGTGAGAATTTTTGGCTTAACTTTCCATGATGTTCTTGTAAATATTCACATTTTGTGGTGTCGGTGCACTTGCAGATGGTTTAAAACTGCTAATTCATAAACTAAGACATGCCTGTTAATTCTGTTAAGTGAAAGGATACTTTAAAATGATCAATTTCTCTTTATTTTCCAAACTATACCTTTTTATTAATTCCTCCGAAGCAATTCTTCTCATGAATCAATGCTCTAATGTCGTCCTTCGTCTGGTCTAATAAAACATATTAATTGAGCAGAACCGTTCTTCAAAATGAAAGAAAAGGAGGTCTTAAATTTCCAAAATTAGAACTGTATCACTATGCCTCACAGACGTTTTACATAGATGGTATAATCAATAATACAGCTGAAGATCCCTGGATGAATATTGAAAGCAAACAACTAAAGCCTCACAACCTATTTACTTTACTATTTACTATTTACCTTTTTACAAAACACAATATTAAAGTATCGTTCTTCGTCATAAATAGTACATTAAAATCATGTAATACAATTCAAAACATATTAGGCGTTCAAAGTAATATCCCTAGGAAAACAAAGATCTGGAATGATCCATCAATAAAACTCCAAAACATGGAGCTGAACTGGGAGTACAAGTGGACTTAAATATGTATCAGATATCATTAAAAATAATAGCGTTCAGCCATTTATAGAGCTTCAAAATAAATTCACATTGACAAATAAAGAATTATTTTTAGATATTTAGAGCTTAGAAACCGGATAACTAAAAATGTTTACATATAGCCTACTATGATTTGTGGCCAGGACCTTAATTGATTGGCCGAATATACAACATGCTGCTTCAGTAACAAACTAAACTTAACTCAATGCAAAATTGCAAGATAAATGTTGTAAGTGCTGAGCTAATAATTTCATGTAATAAATAAATAAGTCATTTTAAAGCTTAAAATTAGTTAAAAATGTGATGTGATTAAAAAGTCACAACACAAGAATGTTTTAATGTTAATGTTGATAAAGGAGCCACAAGTTCATCAGTGTAAGTTTACACATAATGTTTCCCTGTTGGAACTTAAGTTCCCTGTTCTGTGCTGTAAGGCTACAGCAAGTTTACTTAAGCTGTGTGGAGCTCAGCGTGGACGAATGTCTAAGGATGCTCATACTTTGTGTTTAGGACTGTTGAAGTTTGGTGGCAACAGTCAAATGGACCTCTTGTCAAGACCAGCAGCCAACAAGGTATTGCGTACAACATGTTAATGCCTTTCACATTGTTGCTAAGTTTCGTTTTCATTTGTTTACATACGATATACAGTATAATTTGTTGCTATCATGTATTACTGTATTTTATACTTTATTCTTATATAGTTCTCAAGGTGTGGAAGACGAGGATGCACAAGAAAGAAAAGATATTCTCAAGAAATTAACGGACAAAATTAAGAAATTAGGCCTACAAAATACGAATTGAATGAGCTGATTGAGATACAACACACCTGTTCAGACTTAAAGGCTGTGTATCCAGATCTAAATGTGGTCCTGCCTGTTCTAGCATCCACTCAGTCAAGAAAAGTGAGGCTGTGGTTGAAACTGCTGCATCCCAGGAAGCTTTGGCAGTGTGGAGGAACAAAAAAGGGAAGCGACAGAACTTCAGAGGGTAGAGGCTGAAAATTTAGAGGGCAATGCAAAACAAAACTCGAGCGTCAAGAGGAAGTAAAGAAGTTGAATGCTGCAATAGCTTGAGTAAAGATCTACGATCAAGTTGAATAAAATTCTAAATGTCAAACAATGCCTTTCAACTGCATCGGTGTCCGACTTAAACCTACAATCTTCACCGTGTAGCATCAACAAGGCGTTAAGGATTTTCTAACTAAATTTGATTAGGTCACCCTTCCAGCAGGAGTACATAGAAGTACAGAAATATGTCATTTCCTGTTGCCACTAGGGGATGCTATAACCGTAACTGAATATTGGCATGTTAATCTTTGATTTGCCCCTGAAGGAAAACGTACGATCTTCACAATACAGCACCCTGAAGGTCTTAAGTGTTGCCTCAGCATGTTTGAGATGGCTAGGAGGAAGACGTCAGTGTTTATAAAAGTTATTTCCTGCTGCCACTAGGGGATGCTGTGGCTGTAAGCAAATATTGGCATGTAAATGTGTTCAGGCCGGGACTTTTACCAAACATGTGAAGATTGGTGTAGATTCGACCATGTACAACTGAGGTACAGCTACTTCCTGTTTAGTAGCGAGTCATTGATATTCCAAAAATGAGTGCAAAATTCTACTTCCTTTTGGGTTAAGGACATTTCACCAAGAGATGTTTTGTAGGTCTGAATGTGATATTGAATTTTGTGCAAAGTTTATTGAGTTTTTGGGCATTTTTGAAATCCTCAAAATAGCGATTGATTTGCCTAAATAATAACTGGAGCAGGGTCCTTCTACCGGTCAGTGCTCCGGCCCAAATACAAATATATTATACAAGAGAAAAAATTCTTAAGTTCTGTCCAGATTCTCTGATCAGTGTGTGGAAGTGTGGATCTCACAACTTCCCTATGCACTCCCTTTGGTCTCGTCTAAAAGTGAACAAATATGAAAAAATATGGTATCCTATGGAATAGCAGACTGTGTTTTCCTCCCTTTTTAAGAAGTTCATTTTAAAACACTGGAGAAAAAAGAAACAGAGGCCCCTTCTCTACATACTTATATAGCTGGTATAGGGGAACGGGGGAATCCCGTAGAGAATACAGGGCATATATTTAATATGAGGAGTGTCATCGTTCATATGTGTGTTTATTTTTTTAATCCTATAAATAAATAAATAAATTAATTAATTATTAATAAATACATACAACTGTTGGGTTTGAGTGTGTGTGTTTTTGAAGCCGACTGGGAAACGGAACTACATGAATGTGGTTTTGATTGTCAGGAAGTTAACATGGCGTCTCATGAAACCAGACTGTCAGCTGTCTCTCAAATCCCATTGTGTGTTTGTGAGTGTGTGTGCGTGCATGTGTGTGTGTTTGTGTGTAACAAGCATTGAGTCAAGTATCACAATGAGACAGGAAATCACTGTGAAGATAAAAATTCTCTCTCTCTCTCTCTTCGTATACAAAACACTCACAAATAACCCGCTAATCTCTGCGTCTGCCCGCGTGCCATTCAAGGCTTCCTCCAATTAAAAAGCATCAGGGAGTCAAACCCGCCATCTTATTTATCATATTAATTAGAAACTCCCTTGACAACAAAGAGAGGCCTATAGCTGTGGAGCAGAGGAGAGGCCTGGGAAATTAAGGATGGTTTGATTTGTTGTCTCGCTAATGTGACACCTATTATACAGGTTAGGCCTCAAATACAAAGACGCCACAACGGCATATGGTAATTGTAGGTTTGCATGTGCACGTGCAAGTTTGTATGGCAAATACATTGGCATAAAAGGACCTGCTTTGACTAAATACATTTTGTATTTAGGTAACCACAGCTTGCTGTATTTCATTTTGGTAACATCACTCATAGAGCCTTATATAAAACATAAACCATTATACTGCACATGAATGGAACTGGTATGCAACTCTGAAAGTTTTCCTCAGTATCACATATGAGCGTTTAATATTTCATCTCTTCAGAACAAAGTCAATTTCCACATATTGAACTTCAACTATTTAACTAACAAACAACTTATAAAGCATTTTCTAATGTTTATTAATGAGTAATTAATAAAGGATCCTCTGCAACCCATTTCCAGAAATCAATCTGTAGATTCCAGAGAGAGAGAGAGTAAGGGGTGATGTGCTCTGCAATCTATTCTATTAGCCTGCTGATCCAGCCTGATGGGGCGGGAGCGCTGCTCTTTGTCACATAGATGCTCAGCATAGTTAATGGCTGACAGGTGTCTGTGTGTTGTTTGGGTTGTTTATGTGTGTATCTATCTTTGCAGGTTTGATGGGGCATTACAGAATCTCAGCGTGTGTTTTCATGTTTAAAACCTTCCTGTAACAGCCGTACAAGTAATTTTAGACCCAAAAAGGGGTTTCACAAATCAAGTCAAGTCAGTTTTATTAATATCCCACCAATTTACAACTCATGACACTTTCGAATTGGAGCAGGTCTAGACCATTCTCTTTATTTATTTAATTAACAGAGACATTTTCCCCGATGTGCAAGCACTTGACGACAATGGGGATAAAAAGCTTGACCTATTGAGTTGAGGGAGAGAGGGAGGGGGAGACAGAGGGAGGGAGGCACAAAGGGGTGGGTGCATGGAGATGTACAGCAACCACAGCAATAACAGCTATAATAATTGAAATATGAATATGAATAGTAATGCTCTACAGTCTACACGTCAGACCTAAGATGCTGCTCACAGTCCTGCCACCTACAGAAGTTTTCGAATGACTCTGCCTTTGTGGGGTCTGTCAGAAGAGGACAGGAGGCTGAGTGCAGGAGTGTGGTGGACAACTTCTCCACAGGGGTTCCTCGAGGAACCTTTTTGGATTGAAATTGTCCTCCACAGAGGCAATGGTGAGGAACACCTAAAGGTTCCTCGAGCGTACTATTAGTGACGCACAGAGTGACATTCAGTGGCGGTCCTAGCTTGCGTGACGCCCTGGGTGAACCTCACCTTCAGCGCCCCCCCACACATCACATGTTTGATCACGGAATGTTTTGTTTTCTTTTGTGATTTTTTTTAAATTGCTGTGGCAACTCTGGCAACACGTTACCAGGGAAAATGCTTCTATATGATGGTTTTAAAAAACAATATATTATAAAAACTAGTCACACTACTGTCTCTAAAAATGGTTGCAAAATAGAACTAAATGGTGGCATTCTGGAGCCCTGACACTTGTTGTCACCTACCTGTGGAATTAAAGTAGCACAGAGGTTGAAAAAAGAGCATCATGAAAAGTGAAAGACAAAAGTTACCTGAAGTTTGGCCTTACAGTGGCACAAGAGTCTATAGCCTCTGCAGTTCTATTGCACAGTTTCTCTCATGCTCACACAAAGCAAAGTGAGTCTGGGTCTGGGTCTGTCACAGTATGAAGCTGTAGTACTGATACATCATTAGAGCTCAGCTCCCTGAAAGTGGGCCGAAAATATTGTTCACCTGCAAAACAGAAGGCAGAGGTGTCGCTGACCATGGTGCTGAAGCTGAGACTGTCAGCAGGGCAGCTGTCCACTGTTCTGAAACAGTGGCTCTGTAGAGCTACAGTGTGTTTGCCTATCAGTCTGTTGGTAAGTCTTGCTGTTGGTGAGTCTTTCTGATCACTCTCTTGTACAAGTGTGTTTCTTGCATTCAGATGTGTTCTGGTTCAATCCACTGGCAGCCTTGGATCTCTCTTTGTGAGTTTTTTCAGGTTCTCACTGTGGGTGCATAAGGGGTTTGCCTGGGCACTCTGGTTTCTTGCAAAGAGGTTTGGTAAATTGGACACTCCAAACTGTCCTTCATGTGTGAGGGTTTGCCTGTCAATATAAGTTAGACCGTGTTCAGGTGGACAACAGACTTTTAATTCATTTCAGGGAGACTCCTGCCTCGGTCTGTCAAAAAGGTTCAACCCGCTGAGACGCAGCGTCATCCTGTAATTCACTGCATTGGCTAATCAGGCACTGTACATACAAGTGCACATTTCGAGTAGATTCACTTTGTGATTGTCAAGACAGATGACTTTTTAAGTCCTGTCTCACAGAAAGCACATGGCGATTCGCCACCTCAGTAGCTGTCAGGAAGAGCAGGATGCAGGAAAGAAGGGATTTATTGAAAGGGAAGGAGATAAAGAAATGTAGCGAAGGCACGAGAAAGTGTTGGATGGATGGAGGTAGAGGAGGATGTTCACATCTGGTAGGAGACGATGACAAACGGGGTGAAGATATCTCAGCTGTCTGTTTCTCCCTACAGTATTATGTGTGTGTGTGCTTGTCAGTCCGGCCATCTGGTTACCAGGGCATTGTTTACCCTGTCACAGCTCAATATTTGCCCATCCATCTTTCATCCCAGTGCAAACCACAAGTGTGTGTGCTTGAAGTAAACTGTATGTGTGTGCTGGTTTGTGTTGTATTTTGTCTGGTACTGAATAAAAATGGGCAACGCTTTACAGTAAGGTCCTTGTAATAATAAATAATTGATAGTTACTAAGCCACTTATACCATATATGATTCTTATCAACATGAATAAAACTATATAAGGGTTAATAATAGCATAATTAATGCATTTATTATCGTCTTATAAGACACTTATAGCTACTTATTAGAAATGTGTTAACAGTTTGTAGACTGCTTAACAACGCTCGTAAAAGCCTTATGAGTTTCTCATAATTGTTTATAATAGCAATAAAATACATTTATTGAGTAAAACTTTAATGTAATTTCTAAGCTTTATAGTTCCTTATTAATATTAATAAATACTCTAGTATGTATTAATTGTCACTATGCACTTATTAACAGTTAACTGCTTTTTTGGAGGTACTGGATCGAAAGCAGGAGCTATGCCTTATTAAGGTTAATAAATTCTTTATTATGCACTTGTTTAACAATATGTTGACAGTTCATAGACTGCTTAATAGAGTTAATAAAAGCCTTATGAGTCTAATATTTTTTATAACAGCAATATACATACTTTAATGGAGTTTCATTTACAGAGTATGCTATTTTTAAGCATCCACTGAGCTTTTTTAGTGCCTTATTAATATAAATCAAGACTCTATTATGCACTAATTATCACTTAACTATGCACCTGTAATTAACAGTTAATGATGCTTTTTTACAGGTACCAGATCTAAAGCGGGAACAGTGCCTTATTAAAGTTAATCTTTTATTATGTATTTACTTTACTATAGTTTTCACAGCTCCATTTTAATGTAAATGAACAGAAAGTCTAAGACCACTCCTGAAAATATTCTATTATGCATTTGTTTGTTTCAGATTTAATACTATTCTTCATTACGCGCTTAACAACGGGTGACAAGTTGAATCTTTGAAAAATGTCCATGACAGTGAAGAGTCCTTGGCCTCGTTTGGCCTTCCAGGTGTAGGTGTGTTTGGGCTCATTATCCTGCAGCAGTATGAACCATTCTCCACATAGATCAACATATAGTAAAATATATATATTTATATATATATATATATATATATATATATATATATATATATATATATACATATATAGTCTTATTAACATTAATAAGCAAGGTATTATAAGTGGCTTATTAACTATTAATTAACGTTGATTACATGACCTTAATATAAAGCATTACCTAATAGGGTGAATAAATCACATATTTTGCCATTTTTTTGTGGAAATAAAAGATCTTTCCTAGCAAATTAAATCTTTTTTTTTAATTTTTGTGATTCAGAGAGTATCAGCACTACTGAGAGATGAACCAGTGCACTGTTAGTTTTGGTCTTTTCATGATATTTGTGGACAATCAGACAAATGAGGAATAAAGCCACTTGTATCCTTTTATCCATTGGTTTATTAGATTAGGTTTCAAGTGTTTTTAAGTGTACAGCTCCAATAATGTCCATCTCCATAATAATAAATAACTTCTAAAGGACTGTTGTTATCAATATAAAAAATGCTATAAGAAAACCTTGTGTCAACTGATGTAACTGATGTCAAATATTAGGCTACTACTTCTCCTCCTCCTCTTATAATAACAACAATGATAATAATGCTAGAAAATCAAAAATACCCTCCTGACATGTTTTCAGATGTATACACAATTCTCTATTTAAGCCTTAGTGTCAAACTCTGCTCTGCTCCGCTCAAACATCCAACAAACAAGAAGATGATTGGAGGGGGAATTTAATGTTTGGCTTAAAATCAGTCAGTTTAACCACGACATCCAACCAAACAAGCTGTTGCTAGCAACAGTGCCTGCCATGGCCGTACCAAGCCAGCCCTGCGTGTTGTTTAAAGCTGGAATGTTGTTATGATCAAAGTTATTTTTGGTTAAGGGATTAAGAAATGAATTTAGTCACTGAGGGTCCTCATATCCAGAGCACTACATATTGTGTGTATGTGTGTGCCTTGGTGTCATT
The DNA here is from genome assembly GCF_040436345.1 of Pagrus major. NCBI lineage: Eukaryota > Metazoa > Chordata > Actinopteri > Spariformes > Sparidae > Pagrus > Pagrus major. The sequence continues at coordinate 6,311,650 of NC_133238.1, forward strand.
TTCCATTTGGCTGCTGGACAGAAAGATGCATGTTACACACTCACACAAGCACACACGTCAGCATGGTGATCCTCATTATTATGGAGCTTTCATGTGTTTATGTAAGCATATAGGACAGCAGCAGGCTAAACGCTCTGTTTTCACATGCTCCAATAGCAGTGCACTTAACACAGGGAGGCAGAGATATGTTTGACATGGATCGCCATCTCTGTCTTTCCACTGCTGGAACACTTACTTCCACCTATTCTTCCTTTCTCTCTCATGGTTTTACAATATGTCGATGCTTTTCCCTCCATTCTCCATCTGGGCGTCTCTGATCTCCTGCTGCCGTCTGAGCTTCAAAGGTGTTGAAGAGGTTAGCCATCTCACCTTCCTCCCCACAGATCCCTTCATCTTCTTCAAACAGGAAGGTGCAAAGGCTAACTGTGGGTTTCAGACATCTTCTGTTCTATTGCTCTGTCCTGCTGTATGACTCTCCCTCGCTCCCCTCCCCTTGTCTCCGCTATTAGATAAGTATCTTTACAGAGATACTCCGGGCATGGTTGAACACTCACATCTACTTGTGGTTGTGGCCGAACATGGAAAGTCGGACACACCTCTGAATCTTCATGTGTTTTGGACACTTAATTACACTCAGAAATGACATGTTAGGTTCAAGTGTATGAAGAGTAGACCACACTGTGATTGTCACAAAAGTATTTAATGAGTAAACATCCTGATTTGCATGTACAGTCGCGAGCAAAGATTTATATCCACTTGTAAAGAAAATGTATATCATGGCAGTTTTCAGTTCCAATGATTTCTACAGCTCTCATTTTTCTGTGATGGAATGAGTGTAACACATACTACTTTGCCACAAAAAACATTCATGAATACATCCATTATCTGAAACTGCTTATCCTTTTCAGGGTCATGGGGGGGATGGAGTCGATCCCAGCTGACATTGGGCGATGGCGGGGTACACCCTGGATAAGTCACCAGTTCATCACAGGGCTGACGTATAAGGGACAAACAACCATTCACTCTCACATTCACACCTACGGACATTTTAGAGTAACTGATTAACCGTGTCTTCGGAATTTGGGAGGAAGCCGGAGTACCCGGAGAGAACCCACGCAGACGACATGCAAACTCCGCACAGAAAGGCCCTGCCTCAGCCAGGTCTCCAACCCAGGACCTTCTTGCTGTGGGGCAACAGCGCTAACCACTGCGCCGCCGTCCTGCATTTACAAAGTTTGCTTCAAATCTGAATTTATTATGGGTTTTCTGAAAATGTGACCAAATCTGCTGGATCAAACATATACATACAGTAATTCTGATATTTGGTTAAATGTCTCTCTGCCATTTTTACCTCAATTAGGTGCTTTTGATAGCCATCCACAAGCTTCTGGTCGTCCTCTTGCTGAATTTTTAACCACTCCTCTTGACAGAATCAGTGAAGTTCAACTAAATTTGTTGGCTTCCTGGCACAGACTTGTTTCTTCAGCACAGTCCATGTGTTCTTGATGGGGTTCAAGTCAGGACCTTAGGAAGGCCATTCCAAATCTCAATTCTAGCCTGATTGATCCATTCCTTTACCACTTCTGTGTGTTTGGGATCATTGTCCTGTTGGAACACCCAACTGCACTCAAGACCGGACCACATCTGGAGAAAGGGCTTCTTTCTTGCATGGCAGCCTCTCAGCTCATGTTGATGCAAAACACACCTGACTGTGGACACTGACACCTGTCTTCCAGCAGCTTCTAATTCATTGCAGACTTGCTTTTTGGTGGTTTTTGGTTGACTCTTGACAATCCTGACCAGTTTTCTCTCAGCAGCAGGTGATAGTTTGTGTTTCCTTCCTGATGGTGGCAGTGACACAACTGTGCCATGCACTTTATACTTACCAACAGCTGTTTGTACAGTTGATCTTGGGACCTCTAACTGCTTTGAAATGGCTCCAAGTGACTTCCCTGACTTGTTCAAATCAATAATGTGCTCTTTCAGATCAATGCTGAGCTCTTTAGACTTTCCCATTGTAGTGTTTGTGGCTGAGTCTAATGGCTGTATCAAACAAGCCCTATTAAAATGGGACCTGAAAAGTCACCAGCTGTTATCAATTAGAATCACTCAGAAGAAGTTAGGAGGCCATGCTACAAAAAACATTTGATTAAAACAACTTTCCATAATCATCAAATTAATCGTTCAAGTTGCTGTATGTATATTTTTGATCCAGCAGATTTGGTCACATTTTCAGAAGACCCATAATAAATTCATTATTTAACCAAACATGAATGTTTTTGTGACAAAGTAGTATGTGTTCCACTCATTCCATCACGGAAAAATGTGTGTGCGCATGACAGGACAACAGCAACGGAGAAGCAAGGAGAAGGCTTACATGTGTTCAAGACAATGGAAGGTTCTCTACTCGTTGATGAAATACAAATATGGGGGTACAGCGTAGAAGAACGAAACAGAAACTAATCCCTTTGTATGGATCCAACTGATTCTAGATTGTTCTTCAAAAGGCGTAGGCATTATTGGTGGTATTGATATTTTGGGATCAATCAACCCACCCCAAATAAATGAAACTCTAGCGAAAAGTTCATACAGGAAGACAACTCTTTGGCATGTTCAGTCCTTCATTTAATTCTCATACCATCCTTTCATTCCCTCCTCTCACTCATGCTCACTCATAATTGCCTGCAATTATTTGGGGCCATCAATTGATATCAGCTGCTCACATCAGCCGGGCACATCTATCCAAAAGCCCATCGACACACCTCCATTGTTAGCCTATCATATTGCTACTGTCTTTTCAAATACGATTGTCTCCGTCCTCTAGTTCATTCATGCTGCTGTTTCGCGCGGGCCCTCCACCTCCCCATCACCGCCCAGTCCTCACAGATTCATCAGCTTCATTAGCTTCATCATTGCATCAGCCTATCTGTCTCAGAAGAGTCATCAACCAGCACTTCCACCAGTGTCAGGACTCCATGGGGGGATTCTTCTTGCTGCTGCTGCAGATGCCCTTCGGTCACAAAATCTCCCTGTAGAGTCTAAGCACCAAAGACTTTCTGACAGAATCATTATCACGAATCATCTGCTGGGATGAACATTTTCTTTACTTCATTCACTAGTCTCTCTTGATTGAAATGATATCAGCAATATGTTCCTGAGGAAAATGTCACAGAAAACTTGAATCTTGATTTTTGTTTCATGAAAAAAGAATGATGGGTGCCGTGTACTAAATCAGGGATCTCAAACTGCTAGCTGTCACCCTTTTTGACTTTTGTAGACTAGTCACAGGAAATCCAACGTGTTCAGTTAGCACTGCTGTCGTTCATTAAAAATGTGTCTACAGAGCAACAGCGGTCATTTTCGCCATCTGTAGACAGCAGATCATTTTTAAATATGTCTGGGATTAGTTGTATTCACTCTGTAGGATGTTGAACCAGAAGGGGCTGCTAAATGGAGAGCTGCAGGCAACAGGATGCACACCTCCAACTTCTCAGTGAGGTAACAACTCCTTTTCCATCATTATGTTATGTTTCAGTAATCAAATTAATAACAGGAAGTCATTTATACCAGAACAAAGAATCTGTCATTTTCAAAAATTCATATCTCCGCTTGTTTTCACTTTCTTGCAACCAAATTTTGGTTCTTTGTATTATTATTGTAGTTCTAATACATCTAGAAGTTATTGGGTCCTGCATGAAAGATGACTTCCACAGAAAAACACACTTTTTGGGTTATTTTGACTGTAGATTTTGCAAACTCCTCACAGAACCCAGGACCTTCTTGCTGTGAGGCAACAGCACTAACCACTGCAGCACCATGCTGCCCCACTAAGCCTCCATGCTACCTTGTGCCGCCATGCTGCCACAGTTAATTTAGTTACAGTCAAATAAGAATAGCGGTGTTATTGTGTTCAATGTAAATCAATTTCACTCAGATATTCAGTAAATCTGAATGGCTTTTGCTCAGATACCCAGTTATTCTAAAATACTTTTCCTTGTTCCCCATGTCCCCATGTTACAGTTTGTGGTTCTCTTATTTCCTGTTTTGTTTTGAAGTTTTGGCCTCATGTGTCTATGGTTTTTGGATTTTTTTTCAGCTTGTTATTAAAGCTCCCTTTTTGTTCCCAATCCTTCCTGCCTCCTGAGTGTCTTGCATTTGGGTCCTCATTATTTTTGCCAAACATCACGTCATTAGTAAATCCAACACATTTTAGCTGTTGCTTTTATTTCTATGAACTTATTTTCTTTGTTTAAATGTAATTAAAAAAATATTCAATAGTTGTTACTCAAAATTGTAACAATTAAACTCTACTACATTTTTAATTGTCACTTTGTTGCCATAATTTTTTAAGTGACCATTGGTCAAACTTTTTACAGCGTACCATTTCAATTTGGTCAGCACCCTCAAAAGTTCAAGTTCAGTACCCAAACCCATTTGTCTCCTCATGATTGTGTAGTCCATTTACATGTAACCCAGCAATGATGCAACTCATCTTATCAAATCAAACTTCAATTTCACTCTTATTATTTAAACGAAAAACTTGTAGAAACCACGACATCACTATTCATCTGATGTAACACCCAAATTTGAGTATTTCTCGAGACAGTGTTGATTAGTACAAGACAGATACTACAATTTCAGGTCAAAACGAGGTGACATGCTTGACTGCATCATCCTTGGGAAGGCGTTATGTTTGCCGTTGCCTTGTATTCCTATCCCCTCTCTGCTGCAGAGTGTGTGAATGAAGACATTTATTACAACAGAGACACAGAGGATTAGCAAAGGGCTTAAACCATTCTCATGGTAATGCACTGAGCTGGGAGCGCGCAGATAAACACAAACACTCACCTTATCAAAACACCCAGACCTGAAAGACTAGTCCTTAACTGCACCGACAGACTGGCAGTGAGACACTGACAGAACACAGGGAACAGACAGGGAGAGAAAAAGATGTCAGTTAGCTGTGGCAGATTATGGCCTCATCCAAACATAATGTTTGGACAATGAAATCATTTAAGGGTACACGCATCACAGTTAAGTGCAAAAGGTATAACGCCATTGTCCAAGTTAATGCGAAAAAACACATGGACTGTTGGGTGTGGCAGAATGTGGCATTTAAAGTGGTAGTGGTAGTTAGTAATTATATTATTAAATATTATTAAATAAATAAAGTAATAAATCTATGTTTTCTTGTGTATGAGTTTGAGTGTGAAAAACATCTGTAGTTGTTGAAGACCTGCTGTTGGCAGATTAATCAACAATGAAAATAATTAGTAGGACATAGAGTAACCAGCCAGTGGGAGAAAGTAGCCAGCAAGGGGGTCTGTGGCCTGCCATACAGTAGAGTACAACTGCAGGAAGTTCTATTACGTCCTATTTGATTTTTTTAAACATGATTTTGGGTTTGCTTAACTGGTCGATGGCAAAAAAACAAAACAAACAGAAGCATTCTAGGACATTTTAAACTGTAAAATGATATTGTGAGGCTAAGACACATTTAACTCGTATGAAAGCCTACATAAGCCTACTACTAATATATATAACAGCAAGTAAGTTTTGCAGAAAATATAATGCAGACCGAACAACAGACAATCGTGCAATACACTATCCACATAGTGAGTACAGCATTATGAAACTTTTTTATCGGTATGTTTGGCAATGGCAGCTCGTAAGATTAGGCAATCATCATGGTGTTGTTATTGGAAAAAAGTCAGCTGTGACTTGAGACATAAGGTTTTAATCAGAATATTTCCCCAACCATAACAAAGTGCTATTGTTGCCTAAAACAACCACAGATAGGAGTCTGGACGTGATCTGGACTCTGGTGTGACAGTCATGCTTCAACTCCAGCACGGTATATGTGATTCACTCAAAAAGAAAAGTCTCTAAGAAATAATCCAGGCAGCAGATACTGTAAGTCGTTTAGCACAACGTGATAATGAAAACACTTCAGTGATATACAAACATAATTTTTAGAAGGCATCATAAATACGACATTAGCATATTACTTTAAGAACCCTGTCTTTTCTAGTGTGTGTTTGCAGTGTGTAGATGACTCTACTGTTAAAAAGCACAATGTAAATAAAATGTATTCATTCATTAAAGGAATAGTTCACTCTAGAATGAAATTCAGTCATTATCACCCTCATGCTGATGAGAAGTCCGGTGTAGTTTCTTATTCCTCAAAGTGCAGCTGGAGACCCGCGGGGTACCCTCCTGTAGCAAAAATCCATATAATGGGCGTCAATGTGCCCGAGACGAAAAGGTCCATAAAACTACACAAAAACTTTGTAATATTCCTCCATACTGCTCGTCCGCTGCAATCCAAGTGTCCTGAAGTGGTGACATCCAGAGTTTACTCGAAACAACATCATTTAAAGTTTTTGTGTAGTTTTATGGACCTTTTCGTCTCGGGCGCCATTTACGCCCGTTATATGGATTTTTGCTGCAGGAGGGTACCCCCGCGGGTCTCCAGCTGCACTCTCAGGAATAAGAAACTAAACCGGACTTCTTATCAGCATGAGGGTGAGTGGATAATGACTGAATTTCGTTTTAGAGTGAACTATTCCTTTAATAGACCCTGAGCTTCTGTGTGGCGTACTGCATATGTCATGCCTCTGCCACGGTAGGTTAAGCATGTCAGTCCTGCAGTGATCGTCGGCATCCACTGATGTGTTTTAAACTGGTGTACAAAGCCAAACTGAGTGAATACATACGACACACTTGTAGTAATCCACGCTGCTAGTCTGATGGCCAGCTTATGTGATTGACCACCGCAACATGACGTCGGGCTGAGTTTGTCGATGATATTATCGTTGATATTTATCATTTTCCTCATTATCTGAATCATTGCTTTTTTTAAATGAGATTGCTGATAAAATTAATCAATTTAAAAATGTAGAGGTGTGGAAGCGTAAAGTAGCCAAAAACAGAAATACACTAAAGTGCAAGTACTTAGTTACATTCCATCACAAACCATGGCTAAAGCAGATTGATGCAAAGAAGCATATTTATTAGACCAGAAGTGCAACTTTGGTAAAGACACATAATTGCAATGCAGAGAGATGGAGCAAATACTGAAAAAATGCAATAATGAGGTCACCAGAGGTCAGAAACAAATCCCCTCCATGTCTGAAATAAAACCCTGTAGGTACGAAGCTTATATGGTGAAACTTTCATGCTTTAGTCATAAAATGCCTGTCTGTCCCACTACACCAGTGTTTTCTGAAGTAGCTCGTTTAACAAGGCTGTCACTTCTGTGCAATTACATTTTGTCATCAATTAATTTACTAAAATTTGTCCAATGCTGAAGACACACTTGGCAGATCATTACCTCTCAGCTGAGGGCACACACAAATCAAATCAAATCAATTTTGTTTATATAGCCCAAAATCCCAATCACATTGCCTCAATGGGCTTTGCAATCTGTACGGTGAAAGACATCCTCTGTCCTCACATACCAGGGACCAAATGTATAAACCATGTGTACACATAAAATGTGTACTTGTGCTACTTTCCATGCAGTTCTCCAAATGTATAAAAATCCACAGAGGGTTAGAATGTGTGTACGAGTATACATCTTTAACACCATGTGTACTATGCATCAGTCTTTTCAGGCTGATAAGTGTGATTTTGCAAGTTGGCAAAAAAGATAATTATAACGATAATGACATTATATAAATAAAGATTATTTTCGTGTATTATTGGGAAGGAATACCTTCACCTATTATCAGATCCTTTAAACGGCTCTATATAAGGGCTCTAGCTGTGCGTAATGGCTGTACGCCATGTAAAAGGGCTGACATTGCAGATGTGCAATTTAGGCGAGAGTGAGTTTTCAGGGGACGTACTGATTTTATGGCCCCTGATGATGGCCATTTAACAAGTGGAGAGAGTGTGGGGATCCCTTCTCCTCCTCCAGTAGCTCGCACACTGTCACTGTGCGCAGAGTCGTAACCTACGCAAGTGGCCCTCTGCCGTAGAGAGCCTTTATACATGTGTGCTGGCATGTCTGGGTTGCTGGCTGTGGTGAGCGGATTGCTGGCTGTACTTTCCCCTATAAACACAACAACCCCTTCGGCTCACAGCTGTGTCTGTGGGCTGGAGAGAGCAGACAGGCAGAGTGTTTGCAGGGAGTGACACAGCTCCATGCAAAGCCAGATTGAACATCTTGGTTTTGGATAAGCCGGCTGCTCGTTGAGGGGAAGCCCGCCCTTCGGACATCCAGTCCGTCGATTCCCTCTCACTCAGGAAGCGAAGAAAGGCTCTGGAGGAGGTGTATAATCCAAGAAGAGCAGCAGCTGGCCAGTTAGGAGGGACTGCAACATGGAAAGAGTGCAATGTAAAATAATGAAAAATGCCTCCAAGTGAACCAATCACATTCCTTGCAGTTACATTTCTGGAGAGGTGCACGTCAGGCTACAGAGTAGGGCAATCACCTACACAGGGGCTAAACCATAGGTACTGCGTCCATTCAACAATTAATCACATCCCACTCTTGGTTTGAGAAAGAATAACAGTTAGAAACTCTGGCTTGGACTTTAGTCATCTGTCTTCATCATGTTTTCAAAGCTGCTGGTCAAGAGGCATCACAGAGCGTGATTAATCTGCATTATCTGTTTTTGGTGTTCCTATAATTATTTAATCGAAAGAAATGCTGTTTTTAATTTTTTGAAATGAGTGTCTGTCTAAAGCGTTTTTGATTGATTGATTTTTCTTTCATTCCACTGATAATAAAGCTGTCTGTGCACATGTGAAAGGCGGAGCAGAGAGGACAGCAGGCTCTCTGCCACTGTAATCCGTGGTATCCTCTCAGCTTCAGGCGATCCACTGTGTTCACTTGTACCTCCTCAACATTGTAGTCGAACAACAATCTCAGCCACCAAATCCATGTCTCCCCAAATCTTCTCTTTCTGCGTCTGTTTGTTGGTTTGTTTTTTGGCTCCTTCAAGAGAAGATGGGGAAGAGGCTGAGCGCCGGGGATTTATGTATACCTCTTTTCTATAGACTCTTCCTCTTTTGAACACCAGTGAAACAGCATATCATAGTGAGAAAGACTCCCAACATTCATTCAGTCATCATTTTCTGATAAGGGAGCAGCGAAGTAAATATAGAATTTGACATTGATGACTTTAAGAAACATTTTTGTATTTCACAAAAATTGCTTCGTCGTGAGTTGTTGTAAGGGACAGTCCAAGCACTTCAGGTCAATTTCAAGGGTCACGGTTAATGTAATTTTCAGTCTGCAACACAAAGAAATGCAAGTTGTAGTCCCTTTATGCTACACAAGAAAAACTATTTTTTATGGTAGTGTTGAGTGTTGAGGATGACCTCAGGAGCCTCACAACCAGAGGAAAGAAGCTGCTCTGTTGTCTGGTGGTACGGCAGCAGATACTTCTGTATCTTTTGCCAGACAGCAACAGGGTGAGCAATAGAGCCTCAAGTCTTTCTGTGCCAGAGTCAATTCTTAGGTCTTTCAGGTCAAATCACAAGTCTTTTAGTGCCCGTCTCAATTCTCAGGTCTCTCAGGTCAAGTTACAAGTCTTTCAGCACCAGTCTCAGTCAGGGTTTTCTGCTGTCCATGGAAGATTTTTCATGTCCCACAAATAGGCGAAAATCCGGTCAAATATTATCAACCCAACCCAAACGGAACCCCGACTGAACAATCAAATGTAGTTGAAAGAGTAGAAAGAGAACTGATCGTTAAGTCTCAATCCGAAGTTGGCTTGAGTAGGGCGACCACAGACTGGAGACAAGTCATAAGAAAAATGTGATTCTATTGTTTGACTGTCAAATATGAAAGCCACAGCTCTGTTAACAACTTGACTGAATACACATATGGGACTTCAAATATGTGACCTATAACAGGATTCAGACATAAAATGTTTTTTCCTCAAGACTGATCGAGTGTGTTTTATATCAGAATGGAAAATCTTGATCATCAGGGATGAACTGTAAAGATCTGACTTATCTAGTGTCAATAGTAGGTTTCTCCTAAGAGCAAGGGCACTCTCAGTCTACTCAGTGTGAAAATGTGTTAATCACACATCTGGGGGCCTTTTGGCCTTCCTGACACCATCAGGAAGACTTCTTTGTACTAAGGTTCAGTCCAGTCCACGGTGGTTGTAAACCTGTAACCTTTGCAGTGTCTATGCCAGAACCACAGGACACACATGCTCTTCTTCCTCCCTCCATCCCAACTGCCAGTCTTCCCCACAGTCACAGAGATGTAGCATCCAGATCTCTCCCCTGCCACCTCTGATTAAGGCCGCCATGGGCGAGACACACCTGTACAGCTGATGGGAGACAATGCCGCCGCTTCCTCCCAGAGATTGATTTTCTCCATTAAAACTGGCCCTTTGTCTAAAAACCCTGCACCCCTTTTGTTATGCTAAAGAGGAGATGGAAGATTTCCAATTCAATTTGGGCTGAGCCGAGGGCCGGTCAGCTATATGGGCCTCCATTGTTCTGGCTGAGCCTACTGGGATGACACTAGCGTCTCTCAAACGCCAATTAAGCCGGACGGAGAGACGGACAGGGGAATAATTGACAGGCAGGAGAAAGGCAACCTTCTTCCTCTCTGTCTCATCATTGAAAAAAAAATGGAGAGAGGGAAGGAGAAAAAGGGAGAACAAGGAGGAGAGGAGTAATAACCTGTAATATGTGGCCCAGAGCAAATTCAGATTACATGAAGTGTTTAGCTCACATACACGACTTTGGCCCAAAAGCACCAATACTGCCAAGAAAGGTCAATGATAACCTTGAGAGCAAAGAGAGAGCTCTGATGGTGCCTGATATTGGTTGACTTGATGTTTGGAAAAAGTAGGTTTAGTGGTTGCTTAAATTAAACTTTCATAAGGTGCTAATTTTACTTTAACTTTCAGTATCTTCATATTTCATCATTAACCTGTCACAAGTCCAATCATGTTTTAATTACCTGAAAATGTTTCTAATTAAAGGGAATTTGACTTAAATTGTTAAATAAGTCCTTCTACTTTTCTGATTCAATTCAAAGAGAGCTGTACCGATAAGGTGTTAACTAAATAAAATACAGCACACTCTTATGAAATCAGAACTCTGTGTCCTCATTGTGGTGTTGGAGTAATGGAGTGGTTTAAGCTTTTCAGTGATGTAGTAGCTATTTATTTATTTGGTCTTGTAACATTGCTTTGTGGGTTCAAGTGTGGGACATTTCTCTTTAATTTGATGAGTGAAGGATCTGTTTAGTTGTCGGACTGTGAACACCATCAGACCGTCACACCCCTGATCCGCGCTGCCGGTTTACCCTTAAACACAGACTTCCTCCCACCGCTGTTGGGGCTTTGTTACTAACTCTGCTGGGGGATCAGACGCAGAATGAAACTGAAAGTACAAACATTCATGGTTCCCCAACGGTTTATCTCATATCACAGTGTTGGGGTTGTTACATCATATATAATGTTGTTGTTCCAGGACCATGATTGCAACGTAAAGCTGCTGTAAGTATTGTAAGTATTTCTTTTATATTTTACTGCATAAGCATGGGGCAGGAGAGACATGGGTTACTGACCAAACCCACTATAACAGTGATCACTGTTGGAATACAGAAAAAAACAATTCACTTACAGCAGCTTTTAGAAAAAGCAACTAAGTCCACAATAGAACAGAATGTCTTTACTGTTAATGCACAGTGTACAATGAAATTTCGTAAAGTTCAGTTCAACGCCTCAGTGGTCATACGAATAAAACACCAGTACACCACAAATTGATAGACGACTCAAACACACAAAGTATAAAATCAAGTAAGTAGGTAAAAAGACAAGTATACAACAAAAGTGTGAAAAAATGATTGATTAATAATAATAATAATAATAATAATAATAATAATATATAATTATTATTATTAATATGTATATAATTATATGTAATATAATTAATACATAAGTATTGCACTAGTCTTGGTAAGAATAAGACTCAGCAGCATATCATTGCACTTTAACCAGTATTATGCTGCTGAGACATCTGTTGCAAGCTTCAATCATCTAATGTGTTGATGATGTGGTGATCACAAAGACAGTAAGATCATTCCCCATCTAGAAGACCTGAATGAATGCAGATGTGAGGGCATCAAGGAGGCAAAGAGAGGACATCAGCAGAGACTGGAGAGGAACCTCAACGCCAACTGCACTAGAGATATGTGGCAGGTGATTCACATTGTATACTCGCTCTGATCTCCTCAACAAAGACTCAGCTGTGAAGTCTACTTCACAAAAGAAAACTCTATTGTGTATGTAGTAAACCATCATAAACAACAATGAGAGTTCATATTATAGTCTTTTCACCCTTGCTGCTTGTCCCAGACAATGAATTTCACTGACTTTAGTGATTGCCTAACTTTTCCTCAATTGACATCATGGGGTTAACATTTGTGATTTTGCGTGAAATGTCTCAACCACTGTTGGATGGATTGCCAAGAAATCTGCTATAACCATTAATTAATGTTCCTCTTAGGATGAATGTAATAACTTGTATTTATAAAGCGCTTTTTTAGTTTAAGCAACCACTCAAAGTGCTCAACAACACAAGTCAGCATTCACCTATGCACATACACATTTATAAATTGGTAGCAGAGACTACCATGCAAGGCGCCACATGCTCATCAGCAGCAATAACCATTCATACCCACTCTCACACCAACAGAAGGGCCACCAGGATCAAATTGGGGTTCAGTGTCTTCCTCAATGAAGTCAATCAGAAATGATGAACAAGAAGCATTCCTTTTTATTGTTCCACTTGAATGGATGAAGACTTTTAGGTTCACGACTAGACGAAAGCTGTTTTCTAACACTGCAGAGAAAAGTTGCAGCGTTGTAAACTCCCGTTCTCAGCTGGAATCAAGCTGGCTGATGGCATTGCTGTGACCCAGGTGGCAGGTGTTTGTTTTTAGAAATGTCTTGTTTACTTTAATATGAGTTTGCAACATTGTATTGAATCAATCAATCAATCGATCGATCGCTCAAACAATCTATCAATCAATCAATCAAACAATCTTTATTTGTATGGCGCCAATTCACAAGAAAAGTCATCCCCTGACATTTTCCAAATTCCAAACACACACATTTTCCAAACACTGTAAAATGGTTCCACAGGAGAGGATCTTGATATCTTTATCTTATTTATACTCCGCTCCAGACATTAACTATTGATAACTATAGCTTCTGCTTCATTTTTCTGATGTTAAAATTGTATAAAACGGTGCCTAAAGCTCCTTAATGTTACAGACGACATTAACCAAGCTAACCTTGCTTGTGCAACCAGCTGAGGAGAAGCAGCAATATGTAGTTAACCTTACGTTCATAAAAGATAGTTGCCTGATGTGTAAGGTAGAGATCTGTAAATAAATGTTCACCTTTGAAAAGATGTCTGCTGAGTCTTATGGGAATTAAATAGCTTTACAATCAGAAATCAATGTATGGATTACAACATATTGGTATGTGAGAGAAGGGGAGAGCCTCCTCACCTGAGCTGTGGGGAGTTGTCAGTGTAAGAACAGATCAGGAAGTCACATGAGGGGCAATTCTCTTTGCCTCAGGTGTTAACAGGAAGGGGTCAACACAAACATCAGCGGTCACTGTTTTGGGGAAGGGGTGATGAACAACTGTCATATAGTATGTCACCACTGTTTGATCATTACCCGACAGTATATAACTCAGGACAATTTGGAAAACTGACTGACCACCTGACTTGCTACTGGAACCAGACTATTCTATATACATCATTGGTACTGTGATTTTCTACAGGTGGTTACTGTGATTTTCTGATTTAATACATTATATTATCAGTTACTGTGATGTTTTACAGTACAATGTTTGTTACTGTGATTAAATACTGTACATTGTTGGCAACTGCTTGGGTTCCCAGGCCAGTAGGGGCCCCTGAGGGCTGACAAACTTTAAACCACAGCCGTTGATCAAAATGAGCAAAGTTTGCAATGACAGTACAAATCCTCCCTAAGGGGACCCCATCAGACACCACTCACTCCTGTTGCACGTCCATGAAAGTCACTGAAGGAAATTATCCGTCTTGGAGTGAAAAAAGAAAATGGAAAAAAGAGGAAGAGGAAAAGAGAAAGCAAGACAGCGGAAAGTAGAGCAGATAATGACGATTAAATCTAATAGTATATAACTGAATGCTGCAAGTCTAGCCTTAAGTATGGGGAGACATAATTGCCGGTAGAGGTACATTATGACGTTTGTTCTTTGACATTTAACATTAGCTTGTTTACTTAGCTAGCAGAGCAGCCTACTGTGTCCAGCTCTGCTGGCTGTGACTGAGTCGAGTGCGTGCTGCTGGGAGGCAGAGTCCGGACACCGGCAGGTGACTTGTTAGCTTTGCTAGCAGGCTGAAAGAACATGAATAAGCTAACATTAGTAGTTAAAGTCTTAACACTTCATAACCAGTCAACTTGATCTTCTTGGGCAATGTTACCAGTGAGTAACGTTTTACCGTTTTACCGTCGTTTAATGGGATGCCAGTAAGTAATGGAGTGATTGTGATTGTAACATTGTGTATTTAATTGTATTTTCTATATCTGTGGTGGTTTTACAATACTCAATCATGTTACTATTATAAGTTTCATACACTATATCACTTTTTTTAATCTTTCCTCAGGATCATTACTTAAGTTTCTGACTCAGTATCGCACTCTAAAGCTGGGTATACACCAGGCCGACAGTCAGGGGTCGGGCTTTGTCAGGGCGGTCAGAGGCTCTGGTCGGTGTGGTGTGAACAGCAGTGTTGGCACAGCTCTGTGCACAATTGTGAACGGGATTTTGACTTAAAGTTATTTAATTATTTATTTTTTATTAGTCTGGTTTTTATTGTTCTTCATATTTATATTTTCAAATTACAAGGTTTTAAATGTTCTTTAAATTTATATTTTGAAAATAATATTAGTGTGAACTTTGGAAATTAAAAAAACGTTTACATTCTGCAATTCTTTTGTTTGTGTCAGATTATTTATAACATAATGGTGATGGATGCTGGTGAATTATTGCCTAGGGCCCCTAGGTTATTTTGATTTTTACAGTAACTTTTTGTTTGCTGTAATTTGTTTACTCAATTTACAGTATTCTACTGTGAAGTAGTGAAGCAGTTTACAGTGCACAAACACAGTTAATTGCTGTGAATTTTACAGCGATTTTTCAGAGTGATCATTACAGATCAAATGTGGCATGTTTTTCCCTACTTTTGAACAAAAGTTTGAATTTCAGATTAGGTTACACAACTAAAACAAGTTTCAAGAGTTTGTCTTTATATTGTTTAAAATAAATGGAAAATTAATGTAGTGACCTTGAACTGTGGAAAAAATATATTTGGATTGAATTTTTTTGAAACATGCAAGGCACACTGCTTTTGTTTAAGAACAAAAACTCAGAAAGCCTTTATTATCCTGACATTATTAAGATCAGTGTGTATTGACCTCACGCTGGCCTTCTACCTGTATCTTTTCGTGTATCAGGAGCACCTGCTTTGTTTTATGACTGTCAATTTCAGTTAGCACTTCCTCCATTCCTCCTTTCGAAATCACTGATGATTTCAGAGATAGAGACACACATACGAGCAGTACTGTACCTGCTTTCCTTCCTTTCTCCACGAAGAGCTTTGTGAATGTGCTCAAGAACTGAAATGCAGCCAAACTGACCAGGATATCTGCTCCTTTTTAGTTGGAGCATACTGTTGTTGTCACAACTGATAAGAAATGTGCCAGAGAAAATCATGGACACATTCAACATTAATTGGGGTCACAGTTAATCATTAAAATAGATTTTCTTGACTGATTTCAAGTGGTGAATCAGTTTCTTAACTCATACAGTGTACACTCTTTGTATTTACATGTCCAGTAGATATCAGTAAGGACCTGCTAGTCAGGAGATGGTAGTGAAAAAAGCATCGCTTTCACCACTTTCTTTCCTCCAAACCTTCTTTTTCTCAGTTTATCTCGCTCTGATTGTCCCTCTCTCAAATCATAATTGCCCCCCTCCCCCCCTCCCTGCCTTTGCTGGCTAGTGACAGACGGCCTATTAGGATTTAATAAGCCCCATTTGCATGTCAGCCTTTTAGATTTTCTGTAAGAAAGAAAGGCAATAGGAGGGAGGGGGTGGACAGGGTGAGAGAGGGAGGGAAGGAGGGGTGGTGTGAAGGAATAGAGGAATAAAAAGGACAGAAAGAAAGAAAGAAAGGAAGGAGGGATAGGAGTGAGCGTGATGATGGCCGGTGTAAGGTCCCATTTCTCTTTGGAGAATATATATAAGGCATTATATACTGCTTTAAAAATGTACTGAAGCCAATATTTTCCTACTCTTGAAAATACCATCTCTTTTTGTCTTGTATATTGTTTTTTTTTTTTTTTTTTTCCTGAAATCAGATGTGTGAGCAGAGAACTCATTCCAGTGTGGCATGGGACTGATAATTGGTTCATTGTCCTGGTTTTTGATTCAGTTTTATGGTTGTTGTTTCAGGGTAGAGTTTGTATTTAGGGGTAATTCCATGCCAACTCACCAAGGGCCTCCCAGTTCATGTCATGGATTTTCTTCAAAAAGTTAAGGTTGAAATTTCTATTAAATTTATGGGACCTTGAAAAATCCTGTAACTGTACTCTACATACTTTGTAAGTTATTAATTTCATTTTTGATTCTTTGTATGTGTATTCAAAGCCTCATTAATCACTTATTTTTCATTGGGTTGAATTTTGTCCTGAACATCAAACAAATTTGGTCTTCTGAAAATGTGACCAAATCTGCTGGGTCAAAAATATGCATACAGTAACTTGAAAGATCAACTTTGGTGATTAAAGAAAGTTGTGTGAATCAAATGTTCTTTGTAGCAGTGATTCTGGGCCCATTTTAATTGGCCTTGTTTGATACAGCCATTAGACTCAGCCACAAACACTACAATGGGAAAGTCTAAGGAGCTCAGCATTGATCAGAAAAAACACATTATTGATTTGAACAAGTCAGGAAAGTCACTTTTCAAAGAACCATTTCAAAGCAGTTACAGGTCCCAAGATCAACTGTACAAACAACTGTTTGTAAGTATAAAGTGCATGGCACAGTTGTGTCACTGCCACCATCAGGAAGAAAACACAAACTATCACCTGCTGCTGAGAGAAAACTGGTCAGGATGGTCAAGAGTCAACCAAAAACACCAAAAAGCAAGTCTGCAGTGAATTAGAAGCTGCTGGAAGACAGTCAGTGTCCACAGTCAGGTGTGTTTTACATCAACATGAGCTGAGAGGCTGCCGTGCAAGAAAGAAGCTCTTCCTCCGGATGCGGTCTGGTCTTGGGTGCAACAGGACAGTGATCCCAAACACACATGAGAAGTGGTAAAGGAATGGATCAATCAGGCTAGAATTGAGGTTTTGGAATGGCCTTCCCAAAGTCCTGACTTGAACCCCATCAAGAACACATGGACTGTGCTGAAGAAACAAGTCTGTGCCAGGAAGCCAACAAATTTAGTTGAACTTCACTGATTCTGTCAAGAGGAGTGGTTAAAAATTCAGCAAGAGGATGACCAGAAGCTTGTGGATGGCTATCGAAAGCTCAAAAAGATCAAAAGATCCCACCATCTACCTCCAGAAGAGATCTCTCTCCAGCCCTGTTTTGCTCTTTGATGGGTCCTGCTGTCTTGTCACAATTGGAACAACTCCCATCACCACATTTGCCAAGGAAGACCTCAGTAAAGGTCTGCTTTATCTGCTGGCTTACTACTACATACTGCATCTTACATATCCAAAGTGTATGGCAACCCGGCTCTGTTATTCAGACAGAAATATTACAGGAGCGTTACACCACAGCCTCATACAAAAGAGCCATGGCTAAGTGGAAAGATTTTATTGGGAAGTAGAGCTGTTCGGGGGTACCAGGCATAAGTATTGCTAAAAATAACTGGCACTACCAGTTCCCTGGTACTTTGAGTACCATCTAGCTCAGACCTATTCAACTGGAGGCCAAATGCGGCCCTCTTACAACCTCATTCTGGCCCTTTAATAATTTCTTTAGTAGACTAATTTGCCCATTAATTAGTTATGTCTGTTGCTAAGCAATAAATACTCTTATTTCATAAAAAAGTTTTAACCCAGGCTGTTTAACAGAGGGAATATATACAAAAATCAACCTGCAAAAAACACGTGTCTATGATTAAAAAGGTGCATTGTTTTTTTTGTTTTTTATGTACTTTTTTGTGCATTGTTTTACACACATTTATTCAATACAGAGACATTACTAACGGCTTTTTTTCCTCAACCATCAAAGCATCTTCTGTGCCACAAATGTTCTGCCCTGTGAAATGGGTTTCAGTAGTTTTAAATGTTAATGACGGTTAATTAGGTTTACAAACATGTTACTAGTTATGGGAAGAACACAAAAGTAATGCACTACTGTATCATTACTCCCCCCGGGAAAATCTTACCAACTGTAATTATCTTACTGCACTGGCAGATAAATTCACTTGTTTGTAGTCTGTATCTTCTCAAATCAAGCTTTTATTTCTTATATTTAGATAGTTCAATTTGCAGTGTACTAAGGAATGTTAAATTCAGGTCAATATCCCCATCAGTTGTTGCTTGTTGGGCTTGAGTTTTCAATGCTAATCTTTCAGCATATTTTTTGAGCATGCAGTAACTCTGAGGTTATTCTGGAGAATATGCTGGACAGTATTGGTCATGATTTTGGATTGTTGCAATTATACTAAACTACATTTGCATAAATCAAGCATATTTGTCCACTCCCATGTTGATAAAAGGATTAAAAACTTGAAAAATATCCCTTTAAGGTACATTTAGAGCAGTCATGCGATTAAATATTTTACTCGATTGACAGCCCTACTATATATATATATACATGTATATATACACACTGTGTGTGTGAGCATGTGAGCAACAGAGGGAGACATTCTGTAAGCAGGATAAAAGGTCCAGCCAAAAACCATAAGTGTTGCACACATCTCCACACACACACACACACACACACACACACAGTAATCCCCATGTTGGTAGCTGATGTTTACTGCCGTATAATAGGATCAGAATGAGGCAGCATCAGTATCAGAGCAAACATCTTACACACTCACTCTCTCGCTCACACACACACACACACACACACACACACACAATCTCTGATCAAACATAGCCCAGGAAACATTGTGATCCAGTAAAGATGAGAGGACTAATCCTTTTAGCCTTCTAAGAAGACTCACCTCCTCCTCCTACCCTTCTTTCTCTTCCAGGCTCGCTTCCTCAATCATTCTTCTTCTCTGACTCTCTTCCTCTCTCTTCCTTTTCTCTTTCACTTGACAACATTGTTTTCCGCTCTCTCCCTCTGCCACTTTTACTGGCAAGGACAAGGCTAAAGAGAGAGATAGAGCCACTGAGCTAAATATACATACTGTGTGTGTGTGTGCGTGCGTGCGTGTGTGCGCGCACGCGCGCGCACGTGTGTGTGTGTGTGTGTGTGTGTGTGTGTGTGTGTGTGTGTGTGTGTGTGTGTGTGTGTGTGTGTGTTTGTGTGCGTAACTCTGCGTTAAGAGCAGATTGATCTGTTTGGCTTGCTGAGAGATAAGACCTAATAAATCCTCCTTTTAAACCAAACCAACCTTCCTCCTCAGCCTCCCTCGACCTACACTAAAATTTCACTCAAACCTATTGAAGTTGATGAAACCAATTTTTGGACCAATGCATGTCACAACTGATTTTAAGGGCTTGTTTTTTTACCAAACTGGTTGGTCTGGCCATGAAGCAAGTGTTCCATGATTCTGGTAGGACTGGCAGTTCCAAGTGAACAAGGTTGAAACGGGACAGAACAAGCCTCTGACAACGATGGATGCCAGTTTAATGACAGGGAATGCAGTACCTGTGGTTTGGCTCCTAGCATCTCAGAGCTGCGTTAACAAAAAGGACTGCTGACCAGGCTTACTAGCTAACGGCAGCTACATTCAGCAGCAGTTAGCGGTTACTCAAGCAACAAAGCTATTCATCTGTCCATGATGAAACCCCAATATCATCTCAGCACTGTAACTAGCCTCCCTTATTCTCGGAGGCTGCGTACAGCCCCAGTCTGATTGAAATCATTGGAGGCTGCTGCTTAGCAGTAGTAGTAGTAATTTTCTCCTTAAATTATGATCCAGTTCACCCAAATCAGTGAATAAAGTTATAAAGTTGTCTTTTTACTGTAAAAACACATTTCTTTTTTTTCTTTTTTTCTTTTTTTTTACAGTATACACATTACAAATATTTATTTGGGTATATTTGATTAGCAAGTATTTGTAATTTGTTACAAAATACTTTTTGATGTATGTGTGCATCTCTGATTGTTGGCAAATACATGTTTAATTTGTTAACTTCTTAACAGAGATTAATAGATTAATGATTCAGCATTCCTACATTAAAACAGTGTATACATGCAATATATTCAGTACATATATGCAAGTTCAGAGGCAAATGTAACGTGCTGTGTGTCATCGTCAACACAGTACACCTCTTTTTTTCCTTTTGCTGAGCCTCTCTTTTGCTTTTTCCTTTTTGCCTTCTTTTCAAAGCAGGTTGATAGTTGTGTCACATTTTGATGATGTGGTTTTTATATGAGGTAATTTGTTGGGATTCTTTCTTCTCCTGTTAAACAGTCTTTATTTATTGAGTGCAGCCAGGTTACTGAAAACATATATGTAAAAACACGACACAGTATTATTAGTGCATATCACATTCTTAGGTTCATGTAAATGCTCACTGTTCGGTTCATGTAAATGCTCACTGTGTGTGTGTGTGTGTGTGTGTGTGTGTGTGTGTGTGTGTGTGTGTGTGTGTGTGTGTGTGTTTGTCTTCAAACAGAGCTGTGAGTGCTTAATGAATTTACTTTGCTCTGATTGGAAATTAATTAAAACAGCCTCAAACAGACAGCCGCCCACAGGGAGCCACTGGCACCACACTGACAGACAGATTAGTGCTCTGGGGAGGGAGGAGGGAAGAGAGTTTACAACTATCTGATGCACTTCCTACGACCTCGTATGTCATGAATTATACCTAAGCCGTGTTATTGGTGTAATTTTTGAATCAGTATTTTCTGCTGTATCAGTTTAACAGCAGCAGTCCCAATCTTAGAAACGTGTTCAACTGGTTCTCTCCTCTGTGAGCTTTTGACGGACAGCGGCATGTATGAAATGTGTCTAACTGATTTCACGAAACAGCACAAGAAGCAGATTTCCATAAATAGATGTTTAAGTGACATTATTGCATGTGTTGCTATATTGCCTGTGTCCATGACTAGGCTCCGGTATTGTACATCTAGTCTGGAATTATGTACTGCTATAAAATTCAAAGTATAAAATGAACACCCATTTAATGAAAAACATTATGTACTGGAACATGTATCTAATTTGTCAGTCTTTCTTGGTAAAATAGCACTTGTCACTTGCTAAAACGGCTTGTGTATTAGTGTGTAGCCGTGCACTCACAATTAGGACTTGTTTCTATGAAAAAGTTGAACATATCAATACATGTGGGTTGATGTTCATTTTTTTCAATTTCCACACTAATTTGGTCAACTTTTTGTATTTATACTTTAATGTTGCACAAGCTTAAGCTTTTAGAACAATGATGATTCTGAGTAATCACAATCAGAAATACTTTATTGATCTCTGTGGGGAAATTGCGTCCATTACAGTGGCTCTTTCTATAGTAGAAAATATCACACTGTAGATATTAAGCCATTCCAAGCCATTCCAAAGATATTAAGCCCTTCAGCCATATATATATATATATATATATATATATATATATATATATATATATATATATATATATATATATATATATATACATATATAGTAGTCTCACAGTTAGTGAAATGGAGATCAGTGCAGTGAATGTGTCTCAAGTGATTGTAGTATAAAGACACCTGTGTCTGAAGGTCCAGTCACTGGTTAATCAGTATTCCTCGCTACAATTACACCAGGAAGACAAAAGAACACTCCAAGCAACTCCGTGAAGAGGTTATTGAAAAGTATAAGTCAGGGGATGGATACAAAAACAGTCACTAAACTTCCCCCGGAGTTCAGTTAAATTCATCATTAAGAAATGGAAGGAATATGGCACATGTGTACAGTGCACATCACCACAAACACACCATACCCACCATGAAGCATGGTGGTGGCAGCATCATGCTTGTCAACAGCAGGCCCTGGAAGGCTTGTAGACGTAGAGGGTTAAATGAATGCAGCAAAAAATAGGGAAATTCTAGAGGTCAACCTGATTCAATCTGCAAGAGAACAACGACTTGAGAGAAAATTTATTTTTCCAGCGAGACAATGACACGAAGCATACAGCAAAAGCTACATAGAAATGGTTTAAAGGCACCAAGGGGAATGTTCTGGAGTGGCCGAGTCAAAGCCCAGACCTCAATCCAATAGAGAATTGGTGGCTGGACTTGAAAAGGGCTGTTCACGCCCGATCCCCGCGTAACCTGACAGAGCTTGAGTTCAGATGTGCGAGCCTGATTGAGACCTAACCACACAGACTGAGTGCTGTGATTGAGGCCTAAGGTGCATCTACTAAATACTGACTTAAAGTGGGTGAATACTTACACAATCACTTATTTTACATTATATATTTTTAATCTATATGTCTGTCTATCTATATATCTATACATTTTTTAATAAAAATATAAATGTATGAAGTGTAACTATCCTTCTGCTCACAAGAAGAGTAAGAAAAAAAACACAACAACATGAGAGTGAATTGCTGGAACAGCAGTCAGATGGTGTTTTTCCCCCTCCAAGTGATACCAGCAATTAACAGTAATGTTTAGTTCATGTATGCTAGCCTGCAGTGCCAGTGCATTTCTCTGTTGTCTGTCTGTCTTGCCAACGTTAGCTGGGCTACACAGTGCATCTCTTCCCTTTCTGTGTCTTGCTGTCTGTGTTCTATGACTCTGTGCCTGACAGAAGTGAGAGTGAGATACAACTATTTATTATGTTTGATAAACGACAAGAGGCAACAGTGCTCGTAATCTGCAGCTCGAGAAAGACAACTGCGCCCCGTGAACACATCCTCATATGCACATGCACAAAAAGAAACTCGCTTTCCAGCAGCAAACTCTGCAGACCACCATTTGCACCGGCAGACGTATTGACTTGTCAAAGAAGGAAAAGCACAGGTGGAATTTATAACATTAATGATGGCTGCATTTCATTTAGGTGAGCTAGATCCAGAGCTCTGGTATTGTGCATGCTAGCTCACTGGCATGGCTTTCAGGGACACTTAATAGAATGGTTCCCTCGTTAACAGTATTGGTCACACCTGTGCTTTGCCTGCTGTGACAAGTCAAAATGTTTGCTGTTAAAAGGGTCCATATATGGGCATGATGACACCTTCAGTACACATAACAAGCAATGATTAGTTAGTCTCTGAGTCAAGGTTTAGTCAGGGGTGGAAAAAATATTCACATACTTTACTTCAGTAAAAATACCACACTGTGAAAATAGTCCACTACAACTAAAAGTCCTGAATTCAAAACCTTAAGTAAAAGTAAGCCTATGTAGGCTAGTGTCAGCAAAATGCAGTTTAAGTACCAAAGGTAAAAGAATGTTGTTTTTGGATTGTTATTACTGCTGCATTAATGTTTATGTGTCATTTTACTGCTGTAGATGTTCCCAAGAAGGCTACATACTGAATGATCTGTGTAAATAAATCTGAATACCTGCTATGAATGTTTCGATGGAAGATTGCATTTTCCAGGATTTAAAACAGTGAACAATAAAAGCACAAATCATAGGGTTATAATAGGCAAGACAAATACAGAGAAGGCTGCACAAAGGAGTGAAATAGGACCCCAACTGGTCTCTGTAGACAGATACTTTGTACAGATGATCCCTGAACTATTCCTGTAGCGCCACCAGCAGGTTAAAGTTCTCACTTATTCAGTGAATATCTCAATATTTCCTGAATGGACAATTGTTTCACATTCATGTTGCACTCTTCCACTGCTGAGCCTGGTTCCCTTGCTTGCTCTCCCAGCCCTGTTTCTGGTGGCCATTCTGGTGCTGCTCCCCATGAGCATTCCTCTCTGGGTCCTCCCTGTCCCAGTCCTAAAATTCTCCTCCTCACAGCAGTCCTAAGCTCCTGTGCTAATGGTGTAAACAACACCAACACTCCCCTGGTTCCCTGAGCTTCCAGTCCAAACCGCTGGCTGCAATGCTAACTGAAGTAACTAGCTAGCAGCTTCAGTGCGCGGGCGTTAGTGGTTACTCTAGTGATTTGCTGCCCCCTATTTGCTTGGAGTATGAATTCGACAGGTGAAAAACAGAGCCACAAAAGACATATGCAACTGTTTTCTCAGGCTGAGTAGTATTCCAAGACAACTAAAATGATCTTGATATGTAAAATTGGCCAAATACCTCTTCAGCCGTTATTCTACATGAGGGTTCTTCAAAGTCACACTGACACTGTGCTGAGCTGGACCTAAACTCTTGGTGATTCCGAACCTCTCCGCTCTTCCTCTGGTTCAGGAAGTGTTAACTGGTCCAGCTCCCTCAGGCAGACAATGATGTTAAATTCTAATTGACAAGCACTTTAAATAAGTCCCAATTAGAGCACAGCTGGTAATAATTGGGCAGGCGGTCTGAGCACTAATTAACGTTTGAAAAAAAAAGCCCACTGTGTGTACGTGTGTTACTGTGTGGATGAATGATCTCTACAGGGGGGCTGATGAAGCCCGCACTTTTAAGAAGAGGACGGAGCGGCTGAGCGAGAGAGGTAGGGGGAGAGCAGAGCAGGGAGAAAGAGGGGAGATAAACCGCCGCCCCCTCCTCGCTCTTTTGTGATGACGTGTGGTCTGCAGGTGGCCCTCTCTGCATGGGAGGAACGAGGTGGAGGGCAGGTGTGTGTGTGTGTGTGAGAGAGAGAGTGCTGAACTCCCTCCTAACAAGACTAATTGATTCTGTAGCCTCTCTTTATCCTTCCCCGTCTTCCCCTCACACAGTTTTTTTCTTCTGCTCTCTGCCTCTTATTGTTTGTGCTGAGAGGCATCTAGAAAGCAGCAGCAATAGATTTCCCACCTGCTGCAGAGACACATTAGTAACACACTCAAATGACTTGTTTGCCTTTTTCTCTCCCTGCTATCGTCTATTTACCGCTTGTTCTTTCAGCCAACGACCCAGGTGTACTGATCCCCTCTGGTTCTTAGCCAGGATGCATATTAAAAATATAACCAAGGTGTCACTCTCCTCAGTTTTTATTATTTATATTTGGTCGTATGAGTGAATGAATGTGATCAAATAGAAACACTGTCAAATAGTTTTATAGGTGACCCAGTGACTTAGATTTCTTTGTCATTATAGAACCAATTCTATAATTGAAAGTACTTTGTGTCAGGACATTTTGATCACACTATACAAATTATTTTATATTACTGTTTGCAGTAGCTTTTGTATGTCCACAAGTTTCCTGGGGAGGTCGCTGGGGAAACGTTTGCTGTTACCATAAAATGCTGGTAGTCGAAGCCATAATTCACCCAAGGTATCATGAGGACTAGGAATAAGGTGGATATACAGTGTTCCCTTTTGTAGGTACACCTGTGCAGTTTAATGCAGTTCAATACAATTGTTCTGCCATAAAGTTTACCTTTGATGTAGTTCATGTGCGTTTATCTTTTAGCATATTAGTAAAGGTATTGTATTATATTGTGAGGTGTGTTTAACATGTAAGCATTCTTATTTTTGCAACAATAATTAGCGCTAAACACAAAGTACAGCTGAGGTTGATGGGAATGTTGTTTTGTAGGTATTTCGCCATAAACCAAAGTAATGGGCTGATTCATATTGTTGTACGTACTGTCCTTCTGGTCTTAGACACAGCAGGATTCATCACTCAGACAGATTTATAATTGAAACATACTTCAAATATTAATAAATGGCACAGCAGAGCCAATCTAGAATTGGCTGTCTAGTTTGAACATGCCAGCCGTACAGTTTTTGGTCTCTAATTGCTGGTTAATTACTTAAATATCCAGTGGATTAGAGGAATTATGGGCAATTGTCCCTTAACGACCCTTAACAAGGTCTTGATTAATGTCTTCAGCCATATCCTGTGGCTAAAATGATCCTTCAATTAGTGATGTAAAGCTCGTGAAAAGAGGGCGTTCATGGATGAGAGGTCACATGATGGACAGCAGACAGGAATGAGATTTGCAGTTACTTCAACCAAATGTGGTTAAAGAAGAGAAAGTTCTGAGGGGTATTATAGTTGTGAACACGATGCCAGTTGAAGTGCTAAACTGAGAAAACAGGATTGTGATCAGTGGGTTGTTGATTTAAATTTACAACAAGGTACAACAATACATGGTATGTCTTAGGGATGGGCATGAGTACTCAATTCGGATGTCAGTGTTTGTTCAACGTACAGAGTAAACAATGTTTTAATATAATAAATATAAAAGTAAATTGACCCTGTTGTATATTAAAAGTTACCACTTTTTGGACTGTAGCAGTGATGTAACTGCTATCTATGATCATCAGTACAGTTCCATACAGCAAAAATGACAGTGTTCAGCATATTCAGTTTGCACCATTTGCACATTAAGCAGAAGGAGAAAACAGCTGGGACAGATAACAAGCAATCTCTTAACACCTCATTTGCTCGTAGTGTTCACATGTGTTGTGATGACACAAGGGCAGACAAGATTACAACCAGATGGAAGTCGTCCTGAAAACTGTTTGGGAAATTCTTGGCAGGTGATTGGATGAACCAGCTGTATCACTTTACATCACGGGCTAACTTCAACCAATTAGATCAACAAACCATATTACATAGTAGGAGAGGGCTACCAAAGCGGAGCCAGTTGGTACATCAAACTTGTGTCGTTCTTTGCTCTTCTTTCACGAAGTGTACTATCCAGTTCTGATATAACTGATGCTATAGCAGCATCTACACTAACCTCTTAAGGGGTCACCGATCATGAGATCTGACGCATCGTGAAGGAAAGGGCTTCTGAGCTCAAGCTATACAATCGTGGGTAACAACTACAAGAATGGAGAAGTTGTGTCAGGAAAGCAAAGTGAAATTGAGGGCCAGTTTACAAAATGCCAGATACAAATGATCAGAGACATGGACCCTTGTCATTGACTTGGACTCAAGTCGACTCAAGTGCCTTTTTTTTTTTTTTTTTTTTTTTTTTTTTGATAATTACAGCTTACAGCTCATGAAAATCAAAAATCCAGTATCTCAAACTATTAGCCTAGACCTTCTGAAAGATATATTGGTCAGAGCTCCTTTTGCACAAATCACTGCATCAATGCTGTGTGGCATGGAGGCGATCAGCTTGTGGCACTGCTGAGGTGTTATGGAAGCCCGGGTGGCTTTGATAGTGGCCTTCAGCTCATCTGCATTGTTTGGTGTCTGTCATCTTCCTCTTGACAATATCCCATAGATTCTCTATGGGGTTCAGGTCAGGTGAGTTGGCTCGCCAATCAAGCACTGTAATACCATTGTCAGCAAACCAGTTACTAGTCCTGCTGGAAAAGAAAATCAGAATCTCTGTACTGTATGAAGATGCTGATTTCCTTTTCCAGCAGGACTTGGCACCTGCCCACAGTGCAAAAACTACTAGTAACTGGTTTGCTGACCATGGTATTACTGTGCTTGATTGGCCAGCCAACTCACCTGACCTAGAAACCTAGAAACCAACAAAAAAGTCTTTTGGCACCATGACCTAAACCCAACAGGAAGTCGGCTGTTTTGAATTTACACTCGGTCATGGATATTGGACTTCCTCACAGACTCCAGACAGATTGAATTGACAGTCACAAATCCTCTACTTTAGTGCTGAACATCAGGCGTGACACTCCTGAACTCATCCTCAATACTCCAACACAAAAAAAATGTTTCTTATGTGGCCTACAAGGACTTCAACTGACATTTAATTCTGCAGCCCTGGTGTATTAAAATCATTATTTAATGAACCATTGAACCTTTGTGGCCGCTTTGAGTGACAGCTAGCCCCTGGCTGTCTAGCTAGCCACCAGCAACCGGGCTTCATTTGGCTCGCCTCAGATCCTTTTTTGCCCCTTTTTGGATTAGCCAGGAGTTAGCCGGAGTCAGGCACTGCCAAGATGGCGACAGGCGGAGCCACCATGCTGAGCTTTACACACGGCTCTTCAGAAACCTATGGGTGACTCATGAATACTACATCCATGTTTGAAAGTGTATGGGGAAAGCTGGTAAAAAGACTTTGAGTTAATAGTCGAACTAATAAGCACCTTCTCTTCCTCCGATACTTGTAAAGCAGTTATTTTTGTCAGTGTAGTTGAATGACAAAAGGTTTTTAGTAACTATTGAGATGGAAGTGGATTTCTTCCTTTCTCTTTTGAAAACCATTATCCATTTTTAACATCACAGCTGAAGTGACAGTGACTGACAGGTGACAGCAAGCAGATGACTGATGCAGAGTCAGTTTTAGATTGCCTGGTTGCCTTGAAAAGGCTGTACTAGTTGTGAGAAATGTTACTCTAATTTGACAGATTTGTCTCCTGTGAAAGATGTTTTATTATATTTCTTTGAAGGTCAGAGCACTTACTGGATCATATAGAAATATCAAACAGGAGATTTAACAGGTTAGAGACAATACAAACCAGACCAGTACTTCATCCAGCATGTCGTCTCATATCATATTTGATAGCTGGATGTTACATTGTTACCAGTAAGTGGTGTTGAGATAGTGTCAGGTGGGGTGGGGGGGGTGCACTCATTTAAGATGCTATCTCTCCCAGAAAAAGGGGCAGCAGCCAAATGCAGCAGGATTGATAATTTTGTCAAATTGCCTGTAGCACTTTGAGGCCTCGCCGTCAGCTGCCGAACATCTTAAAGAAGATCCTGGTATAATATATGAAGCCTTCCTCATAATGTATCAAGATTGAATGGCTGGAATGCCACTTAAGGTAGTGGTGGTGTAATTGGTACTCAAAAAATCTTAATAGTATCATATATCCTGAGCTGGGCTTTTAAAAAGATCTTTTGTGAGATCTTGCCTTGATCTCTTTCTCACACACACTCTCTCTCTCACACACACCCACACACACAAGGTAATGCATTCAAGCCATCAATTCAACTCGGAATTCCCAAGCGTATCGGGACGCCACATGCTATAATAATCCTCTGTAAATGGCTTGGTTGGACTGCTAACTTGTGTAAATAGTGCAGGCAGAGACTAATGTACTGTCTTGTAATAGGGGGAAATTACTTGCCTATTACAGCTAGACCTTCTTAGAGGGGAGGAGAGGAGGAGGAAGGAGGGGGAAAAGGAGATAGAAGATGAGGAGGAGGAAAGGATGGGAATGAAAAAGGTAGGATAATGAGATTGATGAGGAGGATGAAAGGAAATCTGGGAGGGAACAGAAAAAAGTTTGTGTTGTGTGTGTGAAGAGACTTTTGATGTTGAAAAAAATAAATGGAATAAATTATGCACAAAATTACATGACAGGACATTTGTCTCTATACTTTCTATGCTCAGTGACTGCCCAAGCACCGTCTCAATTATTTTTTTTCACTGAAACAGTCATTTTCATCACAACTAGGGGTGTCAGACCTTGCCATTAATATACTGTATCTGCAGTGGTTTAAACAGAAAGCAATACTTTTGGTAGATGAAGTTTGGTTTTGGTTCAAATCTAATATTTGTTGCTCATCCTGTCTTTGCTTTTGGTTTTAATCAATTATTTTGAGTGTGTGTATGTGTGTTGAAATGTGAATAAATTAATGCGAAGTAATTTTATCTGCAAATAAGGAAATATCACAATCGCAGAGTTGCCAAGTCTCACGCATTGACCGCGAGAGTCACGCAATTGAGCATCTTCACACGGTCTCATGCTTATCCTCCTGTTTCACACGGAGAGAATCATAAATTGCCCCTTTGTATTTTTTCCCCCTCTAATATATTTCCTCACTTGCTGCGTGCTGTACTTGAAGCTCTAATCAAAGTGATTGACCAATCATCAGATGAATCAAATGATTCAAAAATGATTGTGAGCTGAATAATGCCGTGACCATCTTTCAGCTGAAGCAGAAGGTCAAACGGTAGGTAACCACCTCATTTTGATAAGAATTATGTTATTCTTCTAGATTAATAAAATGCGTTTTTAAATAGTCACTCTGAGCGGGAACGTTACACAGGCTGGTGAACAGCGGTGACTTAGCAAAGGACAGGTTGCTGAATGAGTCAGGTTTAACAACAAACAGCTGTGACTAAAAGGGTTAGTTATTTTTCATTTTAGTGTCAGATTGGATTTAAAAACAGAAATCACTCATTTGCTGGTGAACTAATTGATACTATGAGCTAAGGGGATTTAGCTCATAGTACTCATAGTACTAAGTATTTTTTTTTTTTTAACTGTTTCAAATATGACCTACTTTCATTCTGGGGAGCAAAGGGTCAGCCACCCCCTGCCAAAAAACTTGCCAGGTCAGAGGAAACAGTGGAGGAGACCGTGAATTTGATAGGACAATTAATTTTATTTGTCAGAATTTTTCTTGTTTAATCAGGCAGAGAGAGCTGGCATGGAGGTCAGAGAGAAAATGAGCAAATATTGATGGTTAAGACCAAATAATGACATCACAACAGTCTAATCCTAATGTTGATTTAAAATGAGATATTACTCTAAATCTGTCTTCAAACGGCAACATTTTTTCGCCAGCGCCCAAAGGTCCCTTCCCCCGAGGTCTCACTCCAAACTTTTGGTGAAACTTGGCAGCCCTGTAATTGGTTTGCTGGCTGTGTCTGTATCATGCTAATGACAATGAGTCAGGTAACAGTGGGAATTGGAAAGCATTTTTATTACAAACACATAACAGAGACAAAAAGTGGTGGAGCAACAAAATGGAAAGTTAAAAGAGAAAAGGATGGCAGAGAGATTAAAATATGGAAATATATACCTGCCATTTAAACATTTCTCAATGCAGGGCTTTCTGCTAATTAGCCAAAGCTGTGGTCTTTGGGATGTAATTTGACGATGCACAATTGACGAGTATTACATTCTGTCCTGTTTGACGGCTGCAGCAGTCTCGCTCATTTCTGGACCAAATTTTCTATTAGTCAGTCACTTCAAAAACACAAAAACACTGGTTTCATAACAGGCTGGCTGTCCACATTGCGATCTGCTGCCAGGCTGCCCTGTCACTGCTCCGCCACCTGGCCTGTCGGCTTCACCTGATGAGCCCAGAGACACTGCAGCTGCAACAGCCAGTCGAGAACGGAAAGCTGAATGAATATTAAATGCTGTACACATCAGATTTATTTTTAAAGGACACTGTTCAAGTAATCTTTTTCTTAGTTTTAGTTTGTTTTTTAAAAATAATTTGATAAATATCATATTGTGGACTATTTATCATGATGATATCGTACCGTGAGTTTTTATCATTATATCCCTGTTATCTCTACCTGCTTGTCTTTGCAGAGTTGTGGTGGGGCTGTGCCCAACAGACAAGAGCTAGTGTTGTCACATGTCACTAACAAGTTAAGAGTATATCATCTTGTTACAATGCAATGTTCTGCTGGTAATCCTTGGGTCCTGGCATTCATGTGGATGCCACCTGACACGCATCACCCACCCAAACGTGCGTTGCGAAAATTCGTTTTCCATCACCATCCTTGCAAAACTAAAATGGTCGTTGAAATTCCACTGCCGTTGATCAAGTGTGTGGTGGCTGGTTAACCCCTTCATCAGCCACTTCTTGAGGGGGTAAGCAGCGTCTCCGATGATGTAAACTGGGACTTCCACTCCATTAACACTGAGGGCAGAGCAATGTAGATGTATAAGTACTTTATACGCGTTTTTAAGCTATGCCTGGGGCCAATGCAAATACCAGTATTAGGGAGTCAAAAATTCAGACATTGATATATTGACTGATTTGCACACTTTTGCGCACATCTGTGGACACAGAGAGGATCGGTCAGGATTTCATGTGGATAAAGGGTCTCTGTTGTTCTAAACATCAGCATGTCACTAATAGATAAATAAATCCTGAGATCCTGTCTGAAATTTTTATTTCAGAAGTTGGACACCCCTAGAGATCCTGTGTCCATGTCATGATCCACGATGAGGTCCCCATTGATCGGACTTGTTCCCTGACATACCATGGATGCTAGATCAGATTGTGTTGTCAGATGTCGATGCCTTGTGCTCTTTGTCACATCCTGTCACAGCCTTTCCTGAGCAGCTTTTATGGCCACTGCAGGTAGTGCGGTTTGCCATGAGGTGGTGTACTTGGTCTGACATCCTTTAAATCGCTGGAAAAGACCAGCTTTTTGTTTTTGTTTGTCTATGGTGCAATCGCTGTCTGCTGCCTCAGGATAGCAATGTGCCATCGATGTGTCTGACCACACCTCATTTTGTCTCATCATCTTTTTTAAATTCTGTGCTGCTTTAATGCAGCATTGTTGCATAAAATGTTGTACTTGCTCATATTTCAGAACTAACACTTGTACTAAAGTACAGTAGCCGGATGTGCTTTGTCATTCCAGCACAAGTAACTGATGCAAGTATGACTGAATGAATAAAAGAAACAGAAGGGATCAAGTTAAAGTGTTTTATTGATGAAAGTGACATGCAAAGACCTTCAAATTGTGCGGAAAGAAAACAAGGATAAAGCTATGTAACCATGCATTAAAAACAAAAGGATGCAAACATAGTGCAACATTTAGAAGGATCAAGGAAAATAAGCTTTGTCGTCCGTCAGCAACTACTTCCTCTTCATGGGCCCTTTGTCTCTTGAGGCATAGGTGCTCTCACTCCTCATCCTAGTGGTCTATAGCAAGCAGAAGCTCCTTTATCTCCTTGTTGACCACCTTTGGGCCTTTGATAGTTCCTGCCTTTTCTGCGGCAGCAGGAATTCTAGAGAACAACACTGCGCATGTATTTATTTACCCACATATCAATCATTCCTCAGTTGCATTGTTGCATTCTTTTGTTACACAATGAGTACTGAATAAAACTTTTGGAGATAAACATTGATGCTAAATTCTGAGAACACCTCATTCTAGTTTACAAAAGTTTACAAAATTAACACTAAAATGCCACTCCTTTTTAAGGGGAAGGAATTTGCCTTGGTGTTTGGTGCATAAAAAATGATGGCTAAGTACTGCAACAGTCAAGACCATATATACAGAATACAAAAATTACAATAAAGACATAAGAAAATACTGTGACAATACATGTATGTTTTAGACTCACAAAGCCATACAGTTTTGCGCAAGCCTCTTCATCATGGGATGTGCAAAAGTTCACAGTGTCAAGAATATGTGTCATGGGATGATGGTCAAAGATGTCAACTGATGTGGAGACAGACGTCCACTGGAGTGGCCATATTGATGAGATCAGCTCCAGATAAAGCGCAGGTTGATAATCTATCACTGGGGTCGGCTGGACTGGAATTCTGGTCCTAAAAAAAAGACAAAGGGGTGGCAGGGCAATTAGTTTGGTTCAGACACATTGTTTTTATTAGAACATGTTAGGACTGTATTTATTATATAGTGTGAACAGTGATGTGTTCACGCTAAGATATAAACAATGTGAACACTGTCTCATAATACATACATCACAGTGCCATCTGAACATCAAAAAGATTCTCCACCTTAAGGCATAATTAGCTTGAGTGGACAGGGCTCTAGCATTGTTGTCTTCCACATGGTATAGTCAAACTGTTGAGAGACAGATTCTGCAGAGGCCAGACCCGCAGGCGCAGGGCATTTGGGTGCCAAATCTGCTTGTCCATCTGCGTCAGGAGGTCCGATCGGGATAGCAGTTGCCAATGGGGACCCTGTACCAGCTGAAGCAGGTCTGGGAACTATGGCCTTCCTGGCCAGTGTGGAGCATCCAGCAGGACTTAACCCATTGGAGGACTTGAGGTTTAAATACAGGAGGGGGTGAAAGCGTACAGCAATCTGTCTGCCACATGACAATGCATATGACAATGCATCCAGGCCCAAACTGGCCCCCTGAAACATAAGGGGGTACCATTCCAGACACTAGGTTGTTTCCCTGGATGCGAACAGATCAACCTGGGCTACCCTTTATCAAGCCCAGATTTGGGTCACTACATCCAGGCACAACCACCACTCTCCCCGGAGAGACCTTGTCCTGAACAGAAGGTCGGCAGCCCTCTTTGCTGCACTGGAGATGTGCTTTTTTGGACAGAGATGACAGAAGTTGAAACATCGCTGCATGGGACGTGCCCTCAGCACGCCCAAGGGAATCATCACTAATGCTGCTGCCATGAAGCCCAGCAACTTCTGAACTCTCTGAGCAGTCACCAGCTTCCCAAATTGGAAATGACATAACGCCCTCTCCAAACTCTCTACCCACTGGGGAGTTAGACATGCTGTCACTGCCACAGAGTCGAAGATTATACCTGTTGACGAGCCTGCAGATTGCTCTTTTTCCAGTTCACTGGACAACCCCAGGGACTGAAAATGAGCCAGCACCATCTCTGTGTCCTGGACCACTTGATCCAGAGAGAGGGCACACAATTGGCAATCATCCAGATATGGCAAGATTTTGAAACCCTTTAACTGAAGCGGACCGAGACCACTTTAAAGATCTTCAGGGCCAGTGACAGGCCCAGTGGCAGAACCTGAAACTGGTACACTTTGCCTTGAAAAGCAAAACAGAGTAAGGGTCTGTATTCTGGGCACATCGGAACATTGAAATATGTCTCCTCTGAATCAAGGGATGTAAACCAGTCTCCTGCACTGATGGACTGCATTAATATTTTTGTGTGAATCATGTTGAATGGAAGTAGCCTCAGATATTGATTGAGATGCCTGAGGTCAAGGACAGGCTGATGACTGCTGTCCTTTTTTGGAACTATGAAGTAGGTGGAGTAAAACCCAGTCTTCTCTGTACTGGGAGCCACTTTTGAAACGGCTTCTTTATGCAAGAGAAGTCTCTACTTCCTACACCAATATGGACTCCAGTAGTGGGTCCCTGGGGGTGTCAAATCTGTATCTGGTACCTATGAGCCAGTGTTGATAAAACCCATGGGTCTATATACAACTCCCTCCCAACTGGCCCGAGAAAGTTGGAAGGGACACTTCACGGTGGGCCCTTGACCCCTCTACAGAACCACCATTGCAATCTGCACCCCTGCATGAACCCTTCTGCTTACCCCTCAGAACTGAGGCCTCCTCTGGGGGTTTGTGGTCTGATCCAAGTTGGGGGATTAGTTTGTAAAATGCCCTCCCAAACACCTCCCACAGGGACCAGGTTACACATGGGGGGCTGTAAACCAAGATTTTTAGCTGCCCTAAGTACTCTAGTAATGAGATTGTTTGGAGATGGCTCACCCACCAGTGCTGATTCCTCATCCACCTCTGCAGTGTCTGAATGAGGATACACCCAGTGCCACATCTGACGAAAACACGTGAGTGCAAGCCCTCCCGGAACCCATAGCAATTGCAATGCAATACAAAGGCATCTTGGACATAACGCCAAAACTGTAACCTCTTCACTTTTCATATGTTTAGTTATTTTATTTTTTTTACATTTTAAACTAATATTATGTACAGATCTTACAAATGTACCTTTAAGGAGATTAATTGAAAATCTTGGCAGAGCCGGCTGTAATGCATGCTAATTTTCTTAACATAAATTGGCAAACATTTGCATTATGTGTTCATGTGAATAGACAGTTTAGATCACTGTTTGTTAACAGTATTTGTTTGCTTAGCTATTGTATTCATGAGCACAAATATGAGACATGTCTTTTTATGCTGCTTCATTTCTTGTAAGTTGTTTGCTATTATGATAACAAGGATCCATTTGATGTCAGCAGGCCTTTTATCTTCAAATGAGCCATTTAAATGTCATTACGATAGGTGTGTGTATGTGTGTGTGCATGAACATTACATTTAGAAGGCCCATTCATGTCTCGTCATTTTTCCCGCAAGAAATTACTACCATTTACTCTCTCTTATGCTGCAACACTAACAATATTCAGTTTTTAATAGTTACTATTCAGACATAAATTCAACCTTTTGTCCATTTTACTGGCCTCAGTTGTTATCTGTTTAAGCAACAGGCCATGGCATAATGAAAAAAGGAAATTAGAGTCACTATTCAAAATGGTAAACATTCATTCTGTGATTTTTAAAGTTGAACATGATCTGTTATTTAGTGTTTTCTGTGGGTTCTCAGTCCTAGTGATTGATATTATCTTTGGAAAGTCA
Source organism: Pagrus major (assembly GCF_040436345.1). Lineage (NCBI taxonomy): Eukaryota > Metazoa > Chordata > Actinopteri > Spariformes > Sparidae > Pagrus > Pagrus major. The sequence goes on from NC_133238.1 coordinate 6,347,889, forward strand.
ATGTATCACTTTTTGAAGATCAACTTGCCAGTACCTTACCAGCATAAAGTATTAGTTTGCCAGTTTTCATGCTAAAAACTTCCAAAATAATGTTTCCTGGTATAAAAGTTTGTGAAACAGTTTTTAAACCATTGCTGGAATGGTACAAACAACTATCTGTCTGTAGTACAGTTAGCATCGTTAGTAGAACAGTTATCACAGTTAGTAATCACAGTACAGATATATCAAACTGTGAAATGACTGGTGGTGAAAGCAGAAAGAGGAGGAAGAAACAAGTTCAATATCGCTGTAGAACATATAGACACCTCCATTATTAGGTTTATGGAGAACACGTAATCCACATTCAAGTTACACCAGCTCAGTTTCAATAAATATCTTAGCATTAGGAAAACTGGGTTGCACCACAGCTTTCAGTTAATGTTTTTGATTTATATTTTTGTATGATAACAAAATAAACCAACTGTTTTTAAAATCCAGCACATAGATACTTGAAACATGAAACATTTAGAGTGCAGTTCTACTTAAACCTGTTGTCTTGTGATGTGATGAAAGCAAAAACTTGTCTTACAAGTGCCTGTTCCACACTTCAAACACTTTTAGGCATAAGTTTAGGAAATGCATGCCTCTTATCTACATCCACTCTGTGGATTATGTCCTTGTAGGAGTCATATAAATAACAGAGTTTTTTCACTGGCACTGTTAATAACAAGCCTTTGTGAGTGGGCCAGGCTGGCTATGGAGCAAGCACACCTGGTTCCCCCTACTCACCCTGACATCCTGATTTTGGGGCCACTCTCACTTCACAACTAGCTAGTGTTGTGGACTGCATTGCTAACCCAACAGAGAAAGTCTTCCAACCTCATCCAACAGCTCACTTTGTGGATAGACAACTTAAAGAGCTCTATGTAAAAGTGTATTACATACACAGTATCTGTTGGACATCTGTTGGACAATTATTGGACACTGTCAGCCACCTGGTTCAGCACCTTGGATCGCTGACGGCTACTGGCTTGTGGAAGTGGGAAGACTGGGAAAAGACCACTTTAACCACTGGCCAGGGCCTGTACCAGTTCAGAGGACGTCTCTATGGGCCTCACCAATGCACCAGTAGCATTCCGGAGGGTCATAGCGCTAGTGTTAAAGGGGCTGCCATTGCACATGGCTGTATCTTGACAACAAATTGATATTCAGTAGATTGTTTTAGGACCACCTCAAAGCCCTGGGGGAGGTCTTCAAGCAGATTGGAGCAGCTGGGATGTAGCTGAATGCCAGGAAGTACCCCCTGACCTGCGACCATTTGGTCTCTCTGGGACACAACATCTTTGCTGAGGGGCTTCGCCCAGACCCGAGAAATACACACAAGGTGGAATCCTGGCCAGTACCACAGTCCGCTACAGTGGTGCATGCCTTTTTAGGTCTCTATTTTTATTATAAGAGAGTTCTGAGGAGTTTTGCCCAGCAGGATGCCCCCCTCGGTCACCTCATGGGAAAGGACATCCCGTTTCAGTGGACAGTGGACTGCTGTAGGGGCAGTGTTGGCACAGGAAGTTAATGGCTTGGAGAAGATGGTGACCTATGCTAGTCCCTCACTCAGGGCAGTGATTTGTTGATGGTCTATGTTCGTCATGGAGCTGTGGGTAACTTTTGGCATTATGTAGGTCTGCACCCTTGCGGTATTGTCACAGTTGCCCATTCAGGGACCTACAACGCCTCTCTATTGACTCTGACATAAAGGCACGTCATAGCTGTTTGGCCCTGGAACTGGACCTATATGTCTTGGTGATCGTACACAAGAGTGGGGCCCAACATACTAATGAAGATACTCTTTCACACGGGCCCGACCTCTTTGCAAGGCAAATGGACTGTGATCCACCACAGTCGCTGAGTGTCTCTTTAAGAACATGGAGAGATGGAAACACATTTGTGTGTGATGTTGGTTGTGAAGAAAACACACAATACCATCCAAATCTGATGGCATGGTAGAAAGATTTCATAGGACACTTATGTTGGGACCTTACCACATGGTCCTTACAGTAAAGGGAGACCTGTATGTAAACCAAAGCCTAACATGCGGCCTCCACGTTATTACAAAGCCTGCAAACAAAAGGAAAGACTGCAACCCCAGCGTCCAGTAGGTGGTGCCTGATTGCTACAGGTCCCCAGGTTTGAATCTCCCTTCTCCCATTGGCTGAAAGTGCACCTGAATGCACTGCCAGTTCCGGAGCTACAGCCTGATGCACACAGATTAACAACAGCTGCTCACCCCTTTTATTGCAGTCCCATCGTAAAGGTGATGCTGGAAGCATTGCTTTCACCTACACAGCGGTTAATAAAAGGGAGCAACCAAACGTTTGGATTTTACCTTCACCTACAGCAGTCTTTTATCTTGCTGGACGAGCCAGAGACTGCCTCGTGTTCACCAAACATGTCCCGGATCCAGAAGAGACGCTGCACAATCCAGCCTCTAATCCCTGCAGAAGTGAGGACTTTCCCCCTCATCAAGAAGTGGCCGCTGTCCAGCCCCGTTTTCTTCATCCACGTCCACTCTGCTGCTCCCTCCGCCCTAACACTGAAAACAGCCAGTCAGCCCACAGGATGCTGCAGTGGCAAGGCCATCTGCTTAAAAGTTTAACTTACCTGTTATGGTGTTTGTTTCACCTTGGCCTGCTGTCAGTTCTTTGTAGCCATGCCTCATGGTAGCTAGCAAGAGAAAAACAAGTAGATAATGTTAAGCTGCTTAAAATGTAGCTAGCTAGCTACCTACCACACCAACACAAAGACACATACATGCAGGCACACAGGCAATTTCAATTCAAATTTTATCCAACAATTTTACTCCAAACCCAAACTAATGATGTGATGAACTAAATGTTGCCAGATAATGATATCAATCATAATTTCATATGCAAATACTCCATTTAGATAACATTATGCACACAGCTACTGGCTAAGGAGGGTATTTCTCTCTACGTCTGTCGAACCAGTGCACCGGTAAACTTAAACATTGCACACACAGTAACATGACATGAGAAACATGAAACATTAGAGCTAACACAGTTGCAAAATGAGCTGAGTCACCTTGTAGGTCACATGCAGAAGAAAATGTGGAATCTTCTCAATAAACTCTTGTGATGAAATTGTGTTGAGAAAAGCAGGCGGTTATCAGCTTAGACTCATTATAATGTAACTGTTAACGCTATGAGGGCTCCTCCGACTGCAGGTCCTTCTCTGTCTGCCCATACACCTCGGATACAACATTAACACTAAAAGCCTATTATCATCTCAAAAACATTGCACGAATTAAAGGACTTCTGTCTAAGCAAGACATGGAAAAACTAGTTCATGCATTTATTCTTAGTAGGTTAGATTATTGTAATGGTGTCTTTACAGGGCTCAGTAAAAAATCAATCAAGCAGCTGCAGCTCATCCAGAATGCTGCTGCCAGAGTCCTGACCAACAGCAGGAAAATGGACCATATCACACCTGTCCTTAAATCCCTGCACTGGCTCCCTGTGAGCCAAAGGATAGAGTTTAAAATCCTGTTACTGGTCTACAAATCGCTAAATGGTCTTGGACCTAAATACATGTCAGAGCTGCTGGTGGGATATGAAGCACCCAGAGCCCTCAGGTCATCAGGGACAGGTCTACTCAGTGTCCCTAGGGTCAGAACCAAGCAGGGTGAAGCTGCATTTAGCTTCTATGGTCCTCACCAGTGGAACAAACTCCCTGAACACCTGAGGTGTGCACAAACTGTCAGCTCATTTAAATCAGGGCTGAAAACATTACTGTTTACTGCAGCTTTCGTATAGTGAAAGACCATTCTGCTTGCCACTGCCTTTCACTGAAGCAACTTTAAGGCTTTGAACTGCACTGTAACTCTTATTTTCTCTGTGACTTTGGTTTTCTATTATAGTGAATAGTAATTTTTGCTGGATTTCTATTGATCATTGTGATAGTTGGGCGACTCGGACCAATTCAGGGCAGAGTAATACCGGGTTCTGGGAACGTCGGAGCTAATAGGAAGAAAAGGTGTTTTTTCCTATTAAGCTGTTTTACCGCTGGATTGGGGGCCAACTCAGGGCCGAGTGGAACCAAGTGGAGACAAGGGGTCTCTTAAGGTTATCACCGCTGGTTGGCTGCTTTTTCAGAATTTGTAGCGTAAACAAACTGAATTCGCGGTGACGACCGGGTCTTAAGGATAATTATAAAGTGCACTGGAATGAGTGACAAGTAGAACAATGGGAGGTAAATCCAGCAAAAACCAGGAAGCTGGCGTAGGAAACCTATTCTATTTTAGCATACTTTCCTATTTCTTAACTTGTTTTAATGTTTTGTTTTAATGTTTTTTAATTGCTTTTTAGGTTTTGAACTGCACTGTAACTTTTATTTTATTTTAGCCTATTTTCCTATTTCTTAACTTGTTTTAATGTTTTGTTTTAATGTTTTTTAAATGCTTTTACTGTAATTGTATGCACCTGTAAAGCACTTTGAGTTGCCTTGTGTCTGAATTGTGCTATACAAATAAACTTGCCTTGCCTTGCCTAAAACTTATGGAAAGTAAAAGTACTCATTATGCATGATGTCAGTGTTATATACTATACAATATAAATAAATGATTATGCATTTACAAAAAAGCAACTTTTGCATGGAGCAATCTACTTTATGTTTTAACATATAGTTTGACTTACCCCTGAATTCCACTGGTTGCGTGTGTGTTGTGGAACTGCTCCGCTACGGTTTTGCTCCATGCTCACTCGTCCGCCAACACTCACCGGCTCCGTTTTGAGTGCAGCACAGTGCAGCACTGCCGGACAGCTGGAGTGGTGAGACCGAGGAGTTCCCGTGGTAATTACAGAATCATGCGCGATGGCAATTATACATGTATGTGTTATAAACAGAAAAACAAACAGACAAAAGGTCAGTGTTCCAAACCGAGGGATTAGAAGAAAGTTTTGTGCTGGCATCAACATGGAGTATTTTATTCTGAAAATGATTGTTGATGTTGTTTCGGTGTCTGACTTCCTGTCTGCTCTGTGCTGAATTCGGCTTAATCGATGCACCGTGCTCCGGTATCTGGCAAAAATAGAACCCTACTACGGTAGGGTCCATACTGCCGGGGCTGCAACGTAGTAACACAGCAGAGCCAGTGGAAGTAAACACATAGACAAGAGTGAAACCTTTCAGCTCCCCTCCCGTGGCAGATTGGAGACGGACCAAACATGGATCTGGTGGAATTTAGCGGTTAGAGCATATACACTACACTTTGAATGGCTCAGTTGCCAAATTCAATGAAGTCTGGCAACCTCTTCTGCAACATGTAAAAGAACTTCAGTCCCTCACTGACTCTGAGTGACATAGTTGCCATGGGCCTTTATTTGCTCCTAACAGGCTACTTTTGTAGTCTGTGTTTGTTAACTGTGATAAATCTAGACTGGCTAGACGTTAGGGTTAGGGTTAGTATCTCACTGATACAGTTAATGCCATAGATCACATGACAAACTGTGATATGTTTGGCTCCAGCCTTAGGTGGAGAGCAATATATACAGGTACTGTACTGACTGGATGATATTCTGCTTTTCTAAGATAAGCTGATACTAACTTAATTTCATGTTGCATTCTAACCTTCATGGGGAGAGAGCACTGTCTCTGTGTCTTTGCTGGAGTGGCAGATAAGCTATAGGGCAGCCCTCCCAGTGCTCTACTGGTAATTTAGGAAATCCTTACTGGAAGGTTGAGATGACAAGACCACTGTCTTTGTGGCAGTGCTCTGTAATTTGCTTGTTTTCCACTCCGCCATAGAGCTGACATGCTGCAGGAGCTGGAGAGCGAAGGACCATTTCTCTCTCTCTCTCTCTCTCTCTCTCTCTCTCTCTCTCTCTCTCTCTCTTTCCCTCTCTCTCTCTCTCTCTCCCTCTGTCTCTTCCCTTCTCTTTTCTATTGCTCACTCACGCATTTGCTCTGTGTATGCTCTCTCATATTGTTGTCATTGTGTTATTCAGCTCAGCTCTCTGGCCTCCAAGTTAAATAGAAAAATACAGGCTGCAACCACCACAGAAATCAGAGCCTAATCTCTCAAGGCGATTAATCTACTGGAGGAGTGAAAACATAGTATTCAGTTTGGAATACAGAGAGTGAAATATAAATATTACAGAAATACCAATATTGTGAATATGTTTAATCCTGCAACACCCAATCATCGAAACTCAGTCTTCTATGTTTTCTGCTTAACATAGCCTATAATTTGCTCCTCTGCTGGCCTAGAGTGTTGTTGGGAATTCCTGTGTGGGGTAACTCAACAGGTTTACTTTTTCTAAACTGAGCATTACACTACTTAATAAAGTGTCTAAATATGGATACACCATCAGTGTATTTCCATGTGATCAATGTAGCAGGTAAGTAAGGTAATTTGTTGTGTCACTTTTTTCAGTTTCTGTTAACACCCAAAGAAGAGCTTACATTTTATATCAAGAAAGTGTTGCACAAAACACTTACCAAAATAATTAACTGAGTTTGGTGCAAGCTATTTCCTCATTTGTCTCTGTGCTGCCCTGCACCATTATGGGGAATTCCCTCCTGAGTCTGAAAAAAAACTATTCAGTTTGAATTGCAATTGTTTTCTGAGGGAAAAAAAGCATTGGACACTTGTGTATGGTGTGTGTGTGTGTGTGTGTGTGTGTGTGTGTAAGTGTGTATGTGTGTGTGTGCGTGTGCGTGCATGCGTGCATGCGTGCCTGTGTGTGTTCGCGTGTCAAAAGAACTTTAACAAACAGCTCCCCTGTTTACCATGGCGACGCTGTGGCCTGTGTTCTCCTGTCTCTACGGTAACCAAGGCCCTGAGCTCTCTGATTGGCTGAGCCATTGAACTCCCAGCAAGAGACAAAAGAGAAGGACCCGGCGCTGGTAATTTCTTATCACCAAATCCCATTAGGCTCAGGGTTTTTCAGGTTTTTTTTTTCATTAACCCACACAAAAGTAAAGTGGAAATCACCATACCCAGTCAGCACAGCCCCCTACTGTGAGCCCCCTAACAAGCTCATGCCGGATTAATGCAAGAGAGACTTGCAAAAAGTAGATTCATTGAATCAATCTAAAATTAAAAATTGCAACAGCAAAAGTTCATTATCCCATTAATCCTGAATAATACTGTTAATCAATAATCAATTTGTTTCTATAGAAAGACAAGAGTATTTATTTAAAATGCAGTTTTACAGAAGAATCATAAAATATAAAACCAAAGGACACTCAAAAGGTAAAGGAGAGATACCGGATTAAAAAGTAAAAATAACATCTTTGTGAGAAACTGCAATAAAACTAAAAACTAGGACAATACGTTCTTTTTGGGGAGGATAAACATGATGTTCAAGGGATTCCCTCACTGGCCTTTCACTCTGTATGCCATGAGAGTGTACTGAGGCTACACACAGGTCTGCAGCACACTAGTGGGTCCCTGCAAACATACTATAGGCCTTAGCAATCCAGCTGCACATGTACATTGTAGTTACTATATCATAGCCATTAAAGCCAAATATTCAGGATAAAGTCATGATTGGTATATTTAATAATATGGTCTCCAGATCAAATGTCAATTAAAGGAACACTCCACCAATATTACACATTAAGATCAATTTACCAGTTCTTATTTGTAAGACTATTGTAGTATAATATCTTCTGTTTTGGAGGAGCTTTTGTCAAGTCTGAGAAAATAATAAACTTAGAAGAGGCGTGGAGTTTTAAAGATGTGGCCATTTACCTGGCAGCAAAGCTCCAGGAGAAGGAACCCGTGTTTTTTTCTTGTTTGACCCATACAAGGGACTAAAAGTCTGTATCTCTGGGCCTCTGCTGCTTTGTTTTTGACCATTCTTTTATCAATTTATCTCCTAAATTCTACAACTGCAACTAAATTGCTGTCCATACAGTATCATGGTTATGAACAGACAAGCAAGTAATTTTGCTCTATTCAGTGAATGAATTTGAAGCTAAGATAAAGTGTTTTAATATAATACTAATAAGCAGTGTTAAACGTGAACAGGGCTGCTAAGCATATAGTAGGCTGGGACATTTTGAGATGCAAAACCCAGGCATACATACAGCCAATAGAACAGATATTATAGTCAGTTCAACGTAAATTGTAAGAAGGACAGCTCATCCAAACTATTTCACACGTAACACTATACTACTATAGGTATAACCAGAACTGACAAAGCTGTGGGTTTAAAGTAGGTATGTATCCACACCACCATAGCTTGACTCCAAACACCTGAGTGCCCTCAGCACAATCTCAGGTAACTTTTCAACCCTGTGACAATTGCGAAAAACCCTCCCCAACTTTACCCAGTATGTAAACTGTCCAAACTGAGACAAAGGGACACTGGACTTGGACTGGAGATGGTTGGATGGTTGGATTGGTTCATGGTTGAGTTATTTACTTGCTTTTGTTTTTACTGTCTTCAACCTCATTATTGTCTTCTGGTCAAATTTGACCTGTTTTCAAAGTTTTTGTATCAGAAAAATGTCTCTCTCATCTGATTACCATAAGACTAACATGGATTTTTCCATACTACAATCTCCACAAACAAAATAAATTATCACAATTTTAATGTCATTGTGGGGATTTTGTTAAAATGTATAGCATCTGTGGTCTTCCCAGGTGAAAGATGTGTATTTTTAGCAGAGAAAAACATATGCGTTAGCACGCACCAACACAAACACACAAAAACATAAACATGGGCACACTCAAGGACATATAGACACATGATTCATTCAGTTGGAGGCACAGGATCTGATCATGTTGGCTTCCTCCAGAAAGCTGACAGTGATGCATCTGTCTTACCGGCTGATCCTCAGAACCTTTCAGATGGATCTTTGGTGGCCTTATTCCAGGGCTCTAAAGTGGCTGCTATAGGTGGTCCATGAATTGCCTCCATACAGAAGGGAGGGGAGGACAACACCTCTATGGACCAGGAGTTTTGTTGGGTCTTTGTTTTCAATGACTGTTTTACAGAGTCTGGCATAAGATCTACTGACAGAACTAAGACAATGGTTGCCTTCAAAATCAATGACAGCTATGAGGAAAGAAAGGGGAAGTATTCACCATTTTCAAGTGTGGTATTGTCCACTCTTATGGTGGACTCAGTAGATTGGCTGGTATGCTATAGCTTTATGTAGGACCTGGGTCTTCTTCCGGTTCAGGACGAGGTCCAGAGCTCTGTATGACTTGGCAAGGAAATTCAGAATGACCTAGAGGTCTTCTGCGCAGGAGCTGGACCTGAGATTGAAGATCATGATCAAGCTGGAAACCTGGAACCTCCAGTGCAGACTACCATGGCTAAGTGATAAAGTACCCTCTGAAAGTCTGCTAGAGGATGTGAATGCAGCACTAAACACCATACCAAAACCAACAGGCTGATATACACCGCAGCAACAGTCATCCTTGAGATGCTTGGCCACAAAATGAACCGCAGTAGCCGCAAGAAACAGGATTCTCCATGGCGAAGGAGGCTAGAGGCAAAACTCAAGGCAACACGGAGAGAAGTCAGGGTCCAATCCCATCCAACTACCAGCCTATAACCTGCCTCTGCACAACATAAAAGCTCCTGTCAGGCATCATAGCGGCTAGATGGCTCAATACAAAATACAACGAGATTCCCTGCTTTGTTGTAAGATTATAGTGACATCTCAGAATAGATGAGGAAATGAATGACTGGTAGGGTTGCACAATATATATTGGAGTGAAAAATTATCAGCCCAATATTGGGAAATTTATATTATGGGTATTATATAATATATTATCTGTATTGGTGAAATTATAGCAGAATCTACACACTCCAATGCAGTAGAAAAGAAAAAGAAGTGTTGTTACGCTAAAACTGCTACACCTGGGTAGAGCCATACAGAGGAAAAAAACACCTTTGCAAGTGTATAACATAACAAATCTTATCAGAGCTATGGAATACAAAATCATCCATATTTGCTTACTACATCTGAGCCTTTCTTACACTGAGGTGAACTATTTTTTCAAAATACAAAAATGTGAAATTATTGGTTATCTTACTGGTAACACCCATGAAAAGAAGGTAATTATCAGTTATTGTATCCACTGGAAAAAATGTATATAGTGGATCCCTTGTTAAAAACATATATCACCTCTCAGGAGTGCGGTACCTCATGTTTTCAAATCAGCTTCACAGGTGAGATTGTATTGAATGTTGAGCTGAAGTCAACTAACAGCATTCTGATGTATCCTCCAGGTGCATGAAGACTGAGTGAAGGGCAGTAGATATGACATCTTCTGGTGGGGATGTTATCTTTGATGTACTGGACAACCAGTTTCTCAAAGCACTTCATCAGGATGGGGGTGAGAGCCACGGAGTGGTAGTCATGAAGACTAGGTACAGTAGATTTTTAGGTTCAGGGACGATGATGGCTGATTTGAGGCAGGAGTGAATAATCTCCTTTGAGAGCGAGATTTTGAAATCACGTTTTTGGCTGGACCGCAACAGCGGGGCCAGCACTACAAGCAGTCTGTGACTCAGTGAGTGGGTGAGCAACGATGTTACGGAATTGGTCAAGGCAGCAGAGTAGTGTTTGCTCATTGGCCGTTGACCTTTATTACATCAACGTGTGGCCTTTCCCGCTCAGCTGTTAGTGGGTAGGTTACAGCACTGATGCCCTCCCCTCCCCACACACAGAAGTTCACTCACAGTGAAATTATGAAGAGATCATGAAAACAGCAAGCGCAGTTATCGTAGAAAAGCAGTTAATTACATAAATAAATCATTATTTTCTGATTGTGTCACAGCAATTACTATCTAAATCAAAATGAAAAAAAAAAAAAATCTGTGGGAAGCTGCCTCAACTCTGGATTTTGTGCGATTATTTAGTGATAAATACACATTGACTCAGAAAGTCGTGTTCAGAAATTCGCAGTTCCAGTTACATAGCACTCATAAATGAACTTACACATTTCTTCCCAGCTGTCCCGGTTACTTCCAAACCATGCCCCCTTTTTCTGTTTCCGAATAGACACACATACACACACACACACACACACACACACACACACACACGCACACACACACACACACCCCGCCTTTCATCACCCTCAACATACAATGCAACATACCAGTTTGTTTTTGCTTGTTCTTTTATTCGTCTAGTCTTGTCTTGCTGTCTGCTGTCTCCATTGTTTACAGTCTTTTTTTCTTTCTTTATGAACACATAGTGCCGTTACTATTATGTATCTAAATTGTCTTGTTTTGCATTCCTTGATAAATGAAAAATAAATAAAACAAATAAAAAGCAAATGGAAAAAACAAACTTAAGATGTAAAATAAATGAATATATATAAAGTACTATTTTAAATGCAAAAGCTGAAATGCTCAAGGTGAGACCATTTCTAAAGGTGAAATTGTGGAACTGTAATGGAAATAAGTCAAGGGAAAAATATAATGTGTAACTCAGAGTGGGGAAGTTAAGCTTAAATGGAAATTTCTAAATTAAATTAAGGGGAAATACTCAGTAGATCTCAGCAATACATATTTTTAGGCTACCCTGTCTTAATAATCAGTAAAATATATATATAAAAAATAAATCTACGAATGTAACTTCTGAATGTAATAGCACATGAGCTTTTAATATCTAGGAAATCATATCATAAACTCTACCACTGACTACTTTGTAAGTACACGGCCAGGTATATTATCTGGAATAGCAGCCTTGCTTATATTCACTTAACATAAGGTTTATCATTGTCATTTATCATTGAACTCACAGCTTGTGTAACCCCGTGCTCCCTTCTCTACTCTTTATATTGTTCCTTTAGATACCTCACACATCATTTTACTTATCAAAGACAGAAGTGAATCAATAGCATGTCAATGCCTATGCGACAGACCTTGTGTGTGTGCGTGTATGTGTGTGTGTATATACATATATATATATATATATATATATATATATATATATATATATATATATATATATATATATATATATGTCCTCAACAGTGTATGGGGTAGATTGTTGAAAGAGATAATGCTAAGGGAAGTGGGCTACATAGACAAAAAATAAGAATAAATATCTAACTAGGCAATGTATACACAGTCATGCTGTATGTACTGATACTGTCCGATGTCTGTATGCTTCAGTCCCTTTGTATTGTAGTGTCAGCACAATAACCAATTTTACTGACATTTTAGATTTGTTTCCAGTGAGATATTGAGTTGATTGCGACTTTGCTGTTGTAAACATTACTGCTGCTAAAATACAAATAAATTGTCATTCTCTTCTGAATTTATTCTTTTTTATTGCCCTAGATCTGACACACCTCTCAGCATACTGAAGGGGCCTGATATACCTACAGCCATAATCACTGCTGAGTGTGTGTGAAGGTAGGTGGTGGTTATGTGTAACTGCTTGTGTGTGTGTGTGTGTGTGTGTGTGTAAGTGTGTGTGTGTGATAACCACCTCTATGAAGTCGGATTGACAGACAAAAGCCTAATCGCTCCTTAGCTCCAGCAGCCAGCACAGAGGAAGTATTGACCCAAATGCACCATAATCCCCTTCTCCTAACCCAGACAATTTCATGTAATACCTGTAATAACACAAATTTGGCTCAAAGTAGTCAGCAAAAGAGCTCGGAGCATCTGATTTTGAGATGCTAAAATAAAAGGGTCCTGAACAGTATATCAATCTGTAATAACAACATCTCGCTTTTTCAACTTCCGTCATCACCACTCCTCTGAATCATTTTCACTCGTGTTCTCTCGTTTTCTTTGTCTCACTGTGTCTAAATGTGCCGCTTACTTCACATTTTGGGAATGTATGGAAAGAAAAGCTTTGTCAGGGAGGAGTTTGATTTCTTTTTTTTCCTTTTTTATTGCAGGTGTGAAAACGTTCTCTGCCGTTGCCGTCCTTTAGATTTGACATTTTAAATGCAGTTGTTTGCATACTACATATCAGTTTCATGTTATCTGCTGTTAGTGAAGGTCTTTAAGTATTCAAAAATAATAATATATAATAATAAATCATTTAAATACAACAGCATGAATGCTGAGATTACTTCAGGAGCTGTTGAGAGCTATGATACCTAGAAGGGACAAATGTCACTGAAAGGATAGGTCAGGTTATCTGATCAATTATAACAGTGTAATCCTAACTTCTTCTACCCCTGACCCCTTAATTGGGAACCACTGAATTAAAAATTTTTAAAGCATCTAATTTCTTTTTTGGCCTCAAAATATGCAATATTTTTCTATGCTGTATAAAAAGATTTAGAAAAGGGAATTTCTCCAAATTTGGCACCAACATCAACTTGGACTCAAGCATTAACGGATTAGAATTGGTAGTCAAAGGTTAAGGTCATTCCCACCCTCATGAAGCCATCAGGGAATGTCTTCAAATTTAGGGACAAGACGTTTTGCTGATATTGAGCTTGACCTGAATGCACCATTTGACAAAATCTCTATTAGTCCTCTGTGCTCCTCGGTAAATATAGTCTGTAAGTGAAGACAACATGTGTCTCACTGGAAATTATTCACTGAAAACATACACGTCAGTTTAGTGTTATACCTTCGATTCACCAAGGACTACATTTAGCTTGTATTCAGTTCTTTAAAAATCTATACTACATAGACTATACTATATAAAACTGGATGAACATGGATGTAAACTGCAACTTGATTGGTGCGTGGAGGCATGCAACCACAAGATGGTAATTATAGTTTTTACATATCTTGAGTGTTCAATCTTTAGGATGTTATTGGAAAACATCTAAAAGGTACATCAATGAACACTCAGGATCAGTGTTCTGCGTGTGCAGCGCATCCAGTGTGTCCAGCCAGTACGACTCAATGCACTGTGTGTTGAAACAGCACATCTACCATTGTGACTGAAATGTCACATGAACACTGTATATTTGAGCAAATTCATAGCTGCGCTGTTACCCTGCTACAGTTTGTTGTTCTTCTATGTTTACATTATACATGTGTATAACTGCAATGCACTGCTTTACACTAATCTAATTTAATCCATTTTACCTCTTCCTTCTCTGTTTAATTTTCGCTTCCCTTTTTTCAGTTTTTATTTTCTGTCGTTATTCTTAACAACCATTCATTTCATATTTCTGACCTTGTGTTGCAATAACAAATGTAAACTAACAATGTAATTAATGTCTATTAATAATAAAACTACGGTCTGCTCTCATACTGTGGGCTGTTTGTTTTGTACATTACATTAGGGATACATTACATAATTTTAATTACATTTGGGTGAAATATTCATTAACAAACAGTAAACAGTTACAATACTAACAGTACCAATAAATAAATAAATAAATACTATTATAGTTTCAATTGATCATCATAAGCAGAGGTAGAATGGAACTTGGTACATTTAGTCGAGTACTGTATTTAGGTACAAATTTAAGATACTTGACTCTTACCTGAGTATTTCCATTTTATGCAACTTTATACTACCAGTCCACTACATATTTGAGGCAGTTTTTCCTCCCATCTTCTGTGAGATCCCTATATCGAATGTCCAGATGCTTATGATGTTGCATGTTTGTGATAAACTGAAGGATGAAGTGTTCCTTTATGTGTTGAGAAAATTCTCCTCATTCATTTCAGCATAAATAAATGCTTCAGAAACCTTCTTGGATTAGATTTAAAATGCATCATCACAAAGCTGAAAACAGGGTGTTTCTCTGACTTTTTACAGATACGTGGTCATCTGCACTAAAAGCATATCATGATTTTATAGGATATGATTAATTGCTGTAGATTAAATTAGCTGACTTTATATAAAGTAGTTGAGCACAACCTTAAACATCTACAGTGGAAAAATGCATCATACACATTTATGCACCAGTAATACTAATCCAAAGGGCCATATTCCTAAAGAGCTCAACTGCAATGACTCTAAGAATTGTTCCATAAAAAATGGCAATGCCCCTGACATTATTATTATAATCATTGCTGGTGGTGGTAGTGGTAGAGGGAGTGACGGCGATGGTAATGATGCAGATTTTGTCAATAATGGTATTAGTATTGGTATTAGTGTATATATATTGCCTAGTTAGATATTTATTCTTATTTTTTGTCTATGTAGCCCACTTCCCTTAGCATTATCTCTTTCAACAATCTACCCCATACACTGTTGAGGACATATAAATATATATATATATATATATATATATATATATATATATATATATATATATATATATATATATATATATATATATACACACACATACACGCACACACACAAGGTCCGTCGCATAGGCATTGACATGCTATTGATTCACTTCTGTCTTTGATAAGTAAAATAATGTGTGAGGTATCTAAAGGAACAATATAAAGAGTAGAGAAGGGAGCACGGGGTTACACAAGCTGTGAGTTCAATGATAAATGACAATGATGAAAATGAAAAACAAGTTGATAACTTGTGTAGTTGAAGTAATTTCATATATATATATATATATATATATATATAGATATATCTATATATATCTATATATATACATATATATATATATGAGAATAATATTATATAACACACAGTCCTATAGCCCTTTCAGGATGACATTTTAATATCAGGTGCAAATAAGGGATAAACTGTATGTGTGCTCATAAATTTGTTCATCAAAATGCTTCGATGTATGTTAACCAGTTTGCTTTGTTTCATGTGATGAACGATTAGTTTTTGCTGTAATCTGATTAAATGCAAAACACTAATCTATACATTTTAGTGGCCATCACTAATCAACACTTGATTATGTGTTGTATGCTGCACACCCTAATGTATGGGAGGGTGTGTGTGTGTGTTGTATAATGGTCACACAAGTGTATTTAACAGGTCCACAATAATAATTGCTTCACCTTAATTGACTCTGTGAGGTCCAGGCAAGTGGCCTTGCAACAGCCTGTATGTTTGTGTGTGTACTGACTCGCACCACATTGCAAGGAGGTGAATACTAATCTGCTATTTGTTATTATTCTCAGAGACCTTGGGTGAGATGAGAGGATGGAGGTAGCAATGGGGGAAGGCAAGACAGCGGGGGAGAAGGAGAAGACGCAGATAGGAAGGTTATGAATGAAGCCTTTGTGAGAGTGTGTCTGTGTTTGTGTGTTGGTAGTAGAAAAGAGAGGGGGATGCAAATTAAAGGTATGAGTAGAGGGCACCTGCATGACAGAAAGAAAGCCAAGAGAGGCAGAGAGGCGCAGTGTGTCTGGATCCCATCATGTACATCTGTAGCTCAGCAAGGTCACTGAAGTAGAGAAGAAGAAGTCAGTTCAACTCAGTTTGACCGTTAGACTTTGGTGTGATGGCAACTTCCAGTCAGAAAGCTGCTTTACCCTGTGGTTAGAGTGATCTGCAGGTTAAAGATGTTTTGTGATTGGAAGGTTGGAAATTTGATCCATTGAGTGGCTGGACAAATTATTCCACCACTGAGGTACCCTTGAGCAAAGCCCTAATGCCCAAATGCCCCAACAGTGGAGCTGCTCGTCGTCCACTTAATCTCAGCAGCCCTTTTCACACAGAGACTCCGCATTATCGCCGCAACGAAGGCTCACCTTTACACTGCCTTTATGTGTTCACACTGAACCTGCGGAACCAAAAGAGGTGTGACGGTACACATCATGACATTGACATCCATGTTGTTTGGTCCTGTAATGTTGCTAATGTGGGTTGAAGAGTGGGGTATTTCTCTTTTATTAGTGATGAGTGAAGGATCTGTTTAGCTGTCAGACTGTGAACACCATCAGACCGACACACCCCTGTTCTGCGCTGCTGGCTTTTCCATTCACACAGACGCCGTCTCACCTCTGCTGTGGCTCTGATACTACCTCCAGAGGCGGACAGAGCCACAGTGAAACTGTCCCCCCTCTCCGCATCTGTAACTGTCACACAGATGGTGAGGAGGAGTGTTGGCGCATGATTCCCGCATTGAAAGGGAAGTGTGATTGGGGCTAGAGTTTCCCACAAGACTTCATGAGACCATGGTGAGCAGATCTCAAGCCCTCTAGGAGGTCTGGGCATGCTCCCCTGGAAGATGATTTTGCATATTTTAAAATGCATCAATCTGTTGCACTTTGGGAACAAAATGAAAGGGCAATATCATAAATAAAATTTACATAAATAAGAAATTGTAAAACATTTAAAATGTAGAAAAACGACTGAGCTCTGGCTCTTCTGCCTGGTAATTAGTCCAGTCTAGGGATGTGAACAGTTAATTGGTTAATAGGCACTAACACTTTTGACTCTATGGATTTATTTGCATAGGCTACGGCTCCATCAACAGCTTTGCTAGAACAGTGAGGTGAGAGAGGTGTGGGAACACTTCCTTCAGAAAGGCAACAAAGTCAAATGTATGTTAAAATGTATGATGCTTTTCTCTTGTTTAGTAATTGTACTAGCACTATGCTGTACGTTAAGAACGGCACCCTGCTGCAATGTTCCAGGATGGCTTGCAGCCAAAGATCACTTTGCTGCAAAGGGGTATGGGGGAGAGTGTGATGTGCACTGGCCCCATTGACTGTAAAAATAGTGGATATAGCAACAGTGACATCAGCAATCGGTTTCTGAAAAGCTAAAATTAAGTTCAAAGTAGGTGGCTCGCTTTTCATTTCGCCGTCCATGTTAGCAGGTTAGTCTGGCAACACTGGATGCATGAGTCATGCTTCTCACACACATGTCAAGCGAGGCTCCTGCATCGCATCAAAGATTCGGAGTCTCGCCTATTTCTACTGTGATATGCGCACAGTTCTCTGCAAAAATAGATGACCTGTAGACAGTCATATGGACATCATACCAGCATTTCACCTACAGTTTTTTAATGTCTGTGTAGAATATTTCACATACATGAAGAGAATACACACAACAGGTGAAGGGCAGTTTCTTTCATGTTCACTCTTTCACTAGTTGGGCATTCGAATGTGGAGTTTTATGGGGATTGACTCGCTTTTGAAGCCATCCTCAAGTGGCCATTCAAGGAACTGCAGTTTTTGGTACTTAAGTCCCAAAGGTTGCTGCTTGGCCTGTTTGAGGCGATATGCTGCCAATCAGTGTGACAAGGAGGGAGGGATTCAGTTCAAAGCGTGTTTGGTATTTTAAGCTCAAATAAGTTATGCAATCATAAGCTGCTGTGACTAAACAAATAGAAAAGCACTTTGAGAAGAAGAAGGACGAGCTTACAGTCAAGCTAGCCAGCGCAGACAAGCAACTGCTTGACAGCTACTACAAACAAAAGCTAACCTTTACTGAGAGAAAGGAATGTCATTGTCTTTTTTTAAATTATATGTGCATATGAGGATTGTCATCACACCCACACATTGTCTGGTCAACAAGAGGGTTGCTTCCAAGTTTCATTTTGTGCTGGCACATATGAAAACTTGTTAAGGCAAGATGCGGTTATCTTCTTACTGAGCTGCAGTTCATAATCACTATTGCTCACTTAACACTATAGGACTCTGGTAAGAGAAGAGGAGGAGGGCTCTGTGTCTATCACGCTCTGTGTCTCAAACACCATCAGTGGATGGACAGTGTTCACCGGATGTTGAATTTCTGATGCCAACCCTATCATCTGCCCAGAGAATCACTAGTGTTTTTATTGCTGCTGTGTACATTCCTCCGGATGCAAACTTGAAGAATGTACTACAGGAACTGAATGATGTCATCAGCAGTGACATGACCAAAAAAACGATGGAATGGAATTTTTATAGTTGTTGGTGACTTTAATCAAATAAACCTCAGAACTGTTTTATTTAAATTTCACCAGAAATCAGATTTTTCTGCGTCTCCTGCCTACTTACTCCCAGTTGATGAAGAGAAACCATCAGTAAAAACTGCTTGCACTTGTATGCGCTAAGTAGCCAACCAGTAGGGAGCAGTATGTGACAACTAATAAAAATACAAGGACTGACTGGTTGAATGCATACACTGACACTATGTGTCAGGGATTGTTTGTGAAACATACACGATGATCGAACTGTGAGCACCCCTCAATCAACCAGTAGATGGCGTTCCACTGGTTGGGCGCCACTCTTAAAGTCTAAGATGAGGGAACTGACCTTGACTAGACTGATGGGGTGATATGGTTTGTCTTGGTTTAAAGGTTTACCTGTGTTGGATGACACAGTGAGTAATTTAATGTGTGGGCCAGTTGTGGAAACACTGAAAACTTGTGAATATAACATCAGGAGATAATTTTATTTTAAAGGTATTTCAAAAGTTGATTTTTGAGTCTCATTCTCGTCAAATAATGATTCTCTGGGTTTCCCAACTCGGCAAAAGCCAATGTGTCACTTGTTCATGAGTTGGGAGTGAGACTCAAAAATCTATTTTTCTTACAAATAGCACCTTTAATGCAGGGCTTCAATGTCAGATCAGGGCCTGTACTAATACCATGATGTAACCACGGCAATTTAGGTTTTACACTAATCAGAGTATAGTATAGTATAGTATAGTATAGTATAGTATAGTATAGTATAGTATAGTATAGTACAGTATAGTAAGTCCTTGCCAATTCAATGCATTTCCTGCTGCGAATTACATGGAGACTTTTTTTGTAAAGCAAGCACATATACTTGACACGGAGACACAGAAGTTAGCTGAAAGCCATGCCTCCCCTGATATAAAACAAATATTCTATATATAATGTATCACTCAAATTAAAAGTTTTGCATGCCAATAGTAGAAATTGTGGTACACATTTGAGTTATTAGAACAAATAAGACAAAATGAGACTTCTCGGGGGCAATTCATGTGGTAGAGCAGCACAAAAAGTCAAAACGGTAGTAGTGGATTCAGATTCTTTACTTAAGTCAAAGCACTAATAACACACTGTCAAAGTACTCCACCACAAGTCCTGCTTTCAAACCTCATCTAAGTGAAAGTTTTAAGTCCTATTAGAAAAATTTACTTAAAGTATGAAAAGTAAATGTACTCATTCTGCAATAAAATGTTCCCTGTCAGTGTTTTCGTTTTATATCTGATGTTTTTGGATTAATTAAGACAGCCGCATTAATATGTATGTTGCATTTTACTGCTGTTTATGTTAATGGTTGAGCTTATTTTAAGAACGTAGTATCTAAAATAAGTGTTTCTTTCAAGATCATCCTCATCAATGGATCCAGCCAATGCCCACACCATCTTGTACTCCTCAAGCAGCACTAGAAACTACAACCTGTAAGTGATAGTCTTAGTTCTATGTAATGAAATGTGGGGATGCTAAAAAGTAGATAGTTGCCCATCAGTTCTGCTCTAGATAATGTTCACACTACCATAACACAAACAAACAAACAAACCCAAAGGAATAGCAATGGATTCAACAAAAAATAAACAAAAAATAAAAACATTATACTGTCATGTCTCGTCAAGTTAAGGTCATGTTGTCTTGTGTTTCATTCTGTTTTTTTCTGCTTCCTGTTTTATTGTGGTGTGTAACTTTTCTCTAGTTTCAGATCCCTTCCTGTCCTTGTGTGTTTCCCACCACTTTGATCATCTGTTTGTTGCACCTGTGCCTCGTTGTCCCCTCCCTCTTGTGTATACAGTGTAACGACCCCTCCCACTCTGTTTGTGTGAATGAGCCACACCTGAAGTAACTTCCTCTGATTGCTCCTATAAGAGGGCTGGAGAGCTCCCTCTTTCTCCCTGTCTGGCTCCCAACCAGCAGGGTTGTGTTCATTTAGATTTGATCTCATTCAATTGGATCTAATAAAATATTATTTAAAATGTTTTCCTTTGTGTGGGCTCCCTTTTTGTTGCCAGTTTGTCTTTGTCTCTTTGTAGCAAACGTTCCAGCATTCTCCTTGTGTGTTTTTCGACCTCTCATGTTTTTCACCCTGTTTTTGGACAACTCTGCCTCAGCCTAGTCCTTGTGAACTGTTTGCCTTATCTGTTTGGATTTTCTGTGTATGGACCCTGATCTGCACGAAAACTCCGTGCGAATCAGCGGAAAAAACCCGAACTGTCCTTGAGCCGTTCTTTTGGGTTCAAACCTATGTGCTAGTCTTGTCAGAAACAGTTAAAGTTTTATTGCATGGTAAGTAAATAAAGGCTGACTAGAACACTGTCAAATGAACAGTTCTGTACAAGACAGATACATTAAAGAGGAAGAACCACATGAGGAGTCCTTCCTCTGCAGCCATGTTGGGGTTTGTTGGGGTTTGTTGATACAACAACAGTGTAATATAGTTCAAATGTTAGCAGTCCAGAAATTAAAAGTAAAAAGTTGTTAATGCTCAACCCTCAATTTCTTTTAAGATCCTTTTTTCTAATTCAGGGTGTTTATTTTGTTCCATAATAACTGGGATGTAGCGCTATCAGGTGACTGGAAAAAAATTTTGAAATGAAAACAGCTATACAAGAGACAGAGATGTAGAAATTTGAGGAGAACATTCATTTATATACAATGTATCCTTCTAGCAAGGGAAAGAGAGAAAGAGAGACCAACAACAGTGCAGCAATAGACATTTAAAGCTTTCCAAAGATGTCTTTAAACATTGACAGAGGATAGGCTGAAGCTGTAGCATTAATGGTTTAAAGTAAAAAAGAATAAACACTTAAAAAATGAAAGATTAATTTGTAACCCAAACTCCGCCCAAACTCCTTCAGCAAACGTAACACAGCAGGAATAGTTCTGTCTCGGTCGGAGTGGAACAGTAAAAGGTCATCAGCGTAAAGGGCCAAGGCCCCCTCTTGAGATGTCCAACACCTGACTGGACCCAAGGGCCACTGACAGTGGCTCAACTGCATGGGCAAACATCAGTGGAGAAACTGAACAGCCCTGCAGAGCACCAAATCTAAGGAAAAATAATCCAAATATTAATATATATATTAAGCTGCCAATTCCAGTTGAGCTGGGCTCCTTTGCCCGTGGTGACTCCCCATGTGATTCGAGTTCCAGGTCCAAACTCTATAGGGTCACTGGCTCCACGGCTGAATGAGCCATGAGATAATTAACTAACGGTGGCAGATGATATGCTGTCCCCTATGTTTTTTGAGCTACATTCAAATTCTGGCCATATTCTACAAATGACACCTTTAACTGTGATGGCCACGTTTCTAGTAGAGCTATAAAATAAAACTAATTTTCCTTTAACTAAGGTGTTCTAGCCATCTGTAGTCATTAACTGCTTGGACCATCTACCAGAAGTTTTTTCATCTCTTCAAGGCTTATAATCAGTATGTGTGTGTGTGTGTGTGTGTGTGTGTGTGTGTGTGTGTGTGTGTGTGTGTGTGTGTGTGTGTGTGTGTGTGTGTGTGTGTGTCTGAGCGTGTCAAAGGACCTTTCAGGGAGATAAACACTTGAGCTACAGCTTCTGTACAGAAGGGAATCTATAATGTTTAATAACAAGGTCAGAGTAATTGTTTGTCTCTCTGCCTGTATGCTCTGCCACAATAGGTGTATTCTTTTCTCTTTAGTGAAGAAGAAATTCTAATCAAACCCTGCATGTGTGCATGCAGCATGGATGAGGTCAAATGTCAATACCTTCATATGCCCCTTGAATCAGCAGCTAATGAATAAGTGTTTGTCTTAGTAGTTTTTGAATAATGCTGAAATTTCCGCTTGCATTGTTTGATTAACAAGACCAGACAATATTTATAATTTCAGTACTGTCGAAAGACCAAAGCAAAAAACTGAATTAGTCCTACTGCATTTTAGTAATTATGAAATAATCACAGCAAATGTGTATTAATCCACAGTTGAAAATAGTCCACAGCCATTTACTCTATTTACAAATAATCTGATAATCATTTTTCACTTGATTGATTAATAGTTTGGGCTTAAAATTAATAGTTTGCCTAACAGTCCAAAACCTAAAGAGATTCAATTTACTATCAGATATGACACAAAAACATCAAATACTTCCATTTGAGTATACAGAACCAGCAAATATTTGCCATTTTTGATGGAAAAGAAAAAAACATTTTAAAAAAAGAATTGCTGTATCTAATATATTTAATTGAGTCGTTGTTTCAGCTCGACAATAAAACAGTAACTTTACATTAAATAGACAAACATGTTCTATGGTGGGTCGGTGGTCAGATATGTAATCAAAAGGCAAATTGGTCTCGGAGTGTGTGTGATTTGAGTGTGTAAGTGTGTGATTTTATGTTCCTCAAACTGTGCTTATGTTGTCTGTCAGACTGAAAGAAATGTAATGGACATTTTATCAGTGCAGAGTGACAGTGGTGCTACTACATAGAAATATGTGTGTGTATGTGTGCGTGTGTGTGTGTGTGTGTGTGGACCAAAAGGAATAGACTGCTGACAGCACAATGATGAGATGATAATGTATGTTCTTGGTGCTGAAGAAAGACAGAATGATGGGCACGGCTGTTTCTTGCTCTTATCCTGATCATCCATCCAGTTTGACTGACTGAGCAGTGACACTCTGCAGTCTTCACCCTGCATAGACCCAGTTAACCTGAATACATACCTGACATACAGAAAAGTGGCCAGAAACTGAAAATGGTGATCATCATTTGAGAAATCACATGATGTCAGATTCAGATTCGCCTGAAGGATTGTTGTGTGTGTTTTACAGAGCCTAAAGGTGCAATATCAAGATTTGACCACTAATAAAATTCATACTCAACAAATAGACAGCAGCATATAACCAGAGTAACTGCTAATTACTGTTATTTGCAGCTGCCGTTAGCGAGTTAGCTCAGTTTGCCGTGCAGCTAGCGGTCCTATTAGCTGACTCTGATGAGGAGGTTTTTAAGTGGGGAATGCTGGCAGGGAATGGTACCAGAATGGCACCAGAACCGGAGCCAGGCAAAGAGGCAGCAGAAGCAGGCTCAGCTACCTACCAATAAACACTGCCAGTCCAGGAACGAACACAGAGTCCTAGACCGACAGTGGCCTGTTTGATGATAGTGAATACAGTACTGACTTGATTTACAATGGCTCTGACCAAGGCTCTAACTCTAGGGGCATGGCAGGTTCAGACAAGGACACCAAAATCCAGTTGAGCTGAGCCCCGTTACCTGCGGCGACTCCCCCTGTGATCAAAGGCTAACTGAGCTATGAGCTAATTATCTAATTATAGCTAGCTACACAGCAGCAGGGGGCATGGTGACGCAGTGGTTAGCGCTGTAGCCCCACAGTAAGAAGGTCCTGAGTTCGAGATCGTGTGGAGTTTGCATGTTCTCCTCGTGTCTGGGTGGGTTCTCTCCGGCTCATGGGCGTAGGTTTCTATATAGATGGTCGTGACATGTCACAACCAATGTTCGAGGATTGCAAAATAGTCACTACCAATATTTGTCTGCTGCTGAGCCAGTAGTAACGTTAGTGAGTGGTAGTAGTGAGCATCTTCCAAACTGTGTCCGCTACTTGAAATGGATAAGAGGAAGAAACAGCTGAGAAACAGCGATTAAAAAGTTGAAGTCTCTGGAGGTGGAGGCTGCTAAATGTGCGAAGTTGACGGAGCTTTTTGGTGCCGGGACCAGTGACACCGACCCGCCAGCAGCCACAGGTGCTGCTGCGCCGGGAGACGAGGGAGGAGGACCTGACGATGATGAGCGAGTGGAGGCAGACAGGGTCAGTAACGTCAGCCTGGGGCTGGCTCGGCTAAATGTTTGAGACATGTCCAAAACAAAGTAAAAAAACGTTTTTACATTGAATGTGATGCGACCTCACTAACATACTGATGAACGCAGCTGCCGCTAATGCAAACGCAGCTGCCGCTAATGCTAACGTAGCTCCTCAGGGACTGAAGTCGTTATTTTCTAACTTTGACAATCTAACATGTGGCAGCACATCAGCCCAGAGTTAAAGGGCTGTGACTGTTGGTAGTTGTGGTTGATTTTGTTCAAATACGCCGAATTGTGATATTATGGGTTATTATTGTTCAGATGATTTAGCTAAGCTAGCTAACAGATGCTAACGTCGGCGGTCTCTTGTTGCCATGGCAACAGTAAACATTCAC
Source organism: Pagrus major (assembly GCF_040436345.1). Taxonomy (NCBI): domain Eukaryota; kingdom Metazoa; phylum Chordata; class Actinopteri; order Spariformes; family Sparidae; genus Pagrus; species Pagrus major. Next base: position 6,372,830 of record NC_133238.1, read on the forward strand.
GTGGCCTGATGAGCTGTAAACAGAGATACAAAACACAAGTAAACCTATAGCAAATAATAAATTTAATTTGCAATATTTACCATTGAATTTATTGTAATCTTTCAATTCATTTATTGTTTACTGAGGTGATAACTATCTAATAGGTATAATTTGTGTGTAAATGTGTTACTTTTACTGTAGTTTTCAAATGGCTGTGTATAGTGTTAGTGTATAGTCTTGAGCATTTTCAGGTCACAAAGATCTGGCTTTTTTGCATTGGGAAACACTAGTAAAGTGTCCTAATGAAAACACGACAAAGCCATTTGACTACCTTGTTCATAAATGATGGTGTCAGGACTTTTTTTTATGACACACACACTTTCATTAATAGGAATACTTGGTTTTGAGGAATGACCTCTATTTTGAGCATGTGACATGCTTTTGCAGGTTATCAACAAGGTTTTGCAGTTTGTACTAATTGTTTTGAGAAATGCACCAACTGTTGTGCAAATGTAAGTAATGATGTGAGAAAAACTCCACCCCGTCTCTGGTTTTGGGTTCTTCCCATTAGTCTCGTCCCACCCCTGGTCATAACATAACTTCTGTTGTGATTTGACACTATAATGAACAAAGATTGATTGGTTGATTGCTATAGCTGTCAGTTTTAGTCCTTGAGTTCATAGCTACGTGCTTTATTTGTTAACTGCTATCAAGGAATATGACTCTCCTTTGTAGTATGTGTGAGAAAGGACGCCACGAGATTTGTGGACTTCTTCGTGGTGTCCGCTGATAATATAGTGGGCTGGTCTGGACAGAAAATGCCAGAGCTGAATTTTTGTCCCAGTCCACCCCTGGTAATGTCACTACCAAAGCTGAGACCAAACCTACGCCCTTGCTCCGGCTACTCCGGCTTCCTCCCACAATCCAAAGACATGCAAAAAGTTAGGTTAATCAGTTGCTCTGAATTGTCGGAAGCAATCCTTAAAAGGATAAGCGGTTACAGAAAATGGATGGATGGATAGCTAGCTACAGCTAAGCATAGCTAACAAAAATCAGACTGAAATGTGAAATTGACAACTATTGGATGTTTTGCCATGAAATTTGGTAGAGATATCTAGTAGAGTTTGGCAGTAGCTTCAACAAACTGACAGACTCCTTATCATATCACTTTACACCTGGATGAGTCAAGCCAAGCTGAGCTGTTGTTCTCCTGTCATGCTCTTGATCCATCCATCTCTGTCTTGTCACTGCTTTTATCCCATCATCCTAAGAAACCTCTCCATCTTAATGTCCCATTGCTGCTGTCTGACTCTTTGTTGCACTGATGAGGGTCAGCAGGTCACCTAGAGGGCTTGTCATTAGCTAGGAGTGTACACGTACAGGTCCTTACATGTGAAGTATGTACATAAGATAAGATAATAAGGTCCTTTAATGATCTCTGTTAGAAAACAGTGCAAGAACAGACTTGGGCTATTAAATCACTTGGGTAAGGTTAGGTAAAATCATGTTTTTTGGCTACCATCCTTCAAAGTGCTTTTAGTTGCATACATATTATCACAAAAACTGAAACCAGATGACAAACAAAACATTTTTCTAGTTTTATATGACAATAACTACAGTAGGTAAGGTTGGTGTCTGCCCACAGACCCAGTGCTCCACCATTTTGGAAATAAAACTTCACCAACAGAAAATGAATGTGAAAGACAGCACAGGAAAAAACAATGTTTTATTGACAGCTAATATTCTAGAAACGCAGCACAAAACAGCACAGCATTTAGCAGTAAAAGTGGACAGAAATAGTAAAGAAAATGCACTCCCTAGATTTAAAATGCAATATAAATGGACATATTTATAGTTTGGGGGTTTTCCTGACACATGGAGTACCACTGCCAGGCTTTTCCTTCTCTCTGTTGCCTTCTATGCTGACTAGTTGCTCTCTCATGCTTTATCTGTGTCAGCCCAACAATAGGCGCTAATAGGAAACTGCTGATGCTGTTCTGGTGGTAATAAACAAACGGCATCCAGAGTTGTCCACCAGTGTCCCAGTTTATCAGTCACCACTCTCCTCTCCGATAACTATCTGTACATCTTCAGTGACCATTTACAATTTTGAAAAGAAAAACATATTTACAGATATGAATTTTAACTTTCGTAGGAAAACATTAAAACATTAAAGTACATGTTTGTGAGATGTATGCGCTGGCCGTCTCGCTGGGTATTGACCATGTAGCTCTTCTGTATGTATGTATGTATGTATATGTGTGTGTGTGTGTGTTATCTTCAGCTTATTGTGCTGGCTGGTAATAAGAGCTTCTTGGTGTATGCTCCCACCATCACTGGACCTGTTTGTTTAGGTGCTGATGTTCTGCGTGTGTGTAATTACATACATGTGTATGCACGAGTGTTTGGATGCCACTATTTGTTCAGCTTGGCCTGCTTTCTCAAGGTTGCCTCATTGCAGCCAGAAGACAAATATAATAGAAGTGTGAGTGTGCGTCTGTGTGTGTGTGTGTGTGTGTGTGTGTGTGTGTGTGTGTGTGTGTGTGTGTGTGTGTGTGTGTGTGTTTGCCTTGTGGAATAGAATCTAGAGTAAACACACACGTCCGTCTCTTTCCCAGGTGGAGTACGATGAATGAATGGGCTGACAGCTATATTGAACTAACCACTACTCTTGTGTGTGTGTGGGCGTTGCTGTAATACACAGAGGGAATATGGAGAGGTTTGGGTTAACAGGGTTTGAGTTAAGTATGTGGGCAATTGGTCGACTAGTGGATAAACATTGCTACACTTGCTAGTTGGCACCAGAAGTACTAGTCTGTTAAAGCTATCTTATAGATTTATTAATGTATACATTTAAATCACATATTGACATATTTGCACTTAAATGTCATATCTTCTTTGTCAAATGTTGCATTATAAAAAACGGATATCTAGTACTAATATCAACAACTGTAAATGGTTAACTGTTGCGTCTCAGATGTTATGCAAAATTTTTTTGGACAATGTTAAACCTTATAAATTAAATTGTGCTCGATTTTGACTGTTTTCTGAGTGTTTTCTAACATTGAGACTAGTCAACCAGTCCAAGGCAAAATCCCAATTCCAATAAACCCCTTGGCCCCACCACTTAGCCCTAACCCTCCTTTTTTTGGTGTATCCACGCCAAGGGGTAGGGTGTCCCAAATATTGTAGGGATAGAAGGGTAGGTTGAAGTGCAACATGGCACTCCAAATGGAGGTTTTCCAGAGGCACACTTCAAACCCACTGTTTGAATTTCCCCCCTTTGTTGGAATATGATACCTAAAATTTTAACTGAAGGCCAGCAGAGAAGTTGCTGCAATTGGTACTGCTCCTTTAATATTAGTGCAGACTGGTAGGGTAGGAGCACGGGTTGCTAATGTTAGCCAATAAAGCACTGCTAGTGGCCAAGTAATGAAACAGTGTTCTGTTTTATTTGATGACTTGATTGATAGCATCAGTTTGAGAATGAATTGCAAGCATCCATTTTTTTCTATCTCCATCAGAGGGGTAAGGGTAAAAATCAAAAATGGGATTAAGCCCAAGTTTAAATATCCATTTAAAAATCAGGGAAATTAGTCATTGGAACATCCTTAGTTTGAGTGTATGGACAGTTTAGCTTGTACACACTGTTCTTCATTTCAAGCCCAACAGTTGTCAATTAAACTAATTAGAGATCTATTAATAATGGTTTCTAAAGGCCATTCCTGATATTTTTATTGAGCCTGCTAATTACTGACATTTTAGGTGTATTAAGTCTGTGAAGTAATGAATGTTCATGTCAGAGTTTTGCAACAGAAACATTTCAATAACTGGTCAAACGGCTGTTGAATAGTGAAATTAATTACAGACCTTTTTATCCCCAAAATATTCTTTAGTTATCCAAGTATTAAATTATAGTCAGATAGGGCCAAAGGGCAGAGAGAACCATATTTTACAATTTGAACCCTTTAAAGAAAGACAGTTTGGCCTTTGAAAGAATGGATAATGTCTTTTTTCCTAGAAATGACAAGTCAAACACATCTTTGTTCATTTCAACATATTCAGGGATTTTGCTGCAACAGTCTGGTATGACCAATATCTTATGGTAGCTTATTTTAGCAAACTCAAGATAGATGCTGCCTGGTATTACTAAAACAGTTCACTGACTTGAAGGCTCTTCTCTACTTGTGCTGCTGTTAAACTTCGTTTTAGGATTCATCATCCTGTATTTGTCACTTGTGTTGTTCAAGTGACATTGCACCGTCTCAATTTAATGCTCAACCCTATTAACAGCATCATTAATCAAACTACGGTCAAATAAAAAGCAAAAGCTGAACATATTCAGAATCACTGACGATTGTGTTCCTAATACATCAAGTTAAAGATTCAACATTAGATTAAATGTAATTAAGTAATTGTAATGCTTAGCACAATTTAGGAGGACTTAAATATTTAACATAGAGGGTCAATACAAAGATAAATGTTTACCATATTTAGATGATGAATTCTACAGTCATTACCTTCAACATGCAGTTTATCTTGCTGAGAGCCTAATTACATTCTTACAGTTAAACACTGACAAAAACCTAGATTGTAGTCTAATGTTGACTAATGTGATTAACAAATGCATATTTGGCTCTAAAGTGATAAGTTAACATTATGATGTTGTGCTGTTTGTCTTGAATGCCTTGATTTGCTATTTCCCCCTTGCAAAATAGGTAGCATAGCAAATTGAGACCAGCAAATTGACAAGTGTCCTCGTTATTCTTGGGTGTGCAGCATGAAAGCAGTCAGACAGGTTGTAACAAGCCAACCAGTTATACCATTTCATTTGGAGGTGGAAGTGAATGTGAGTTCACATGAAATGTAACACCAACTCCCCGGTGGTATCGTCTTGGAGGTGTGTCCCTAATCTGTGCCTTTCACTTCCACGCAACTAAATGGAGTAACTAGACTTCAGAACACCGGTTGGAGGTGGATGGTGTTCTGAAGCTACTTTAGCTACTGCTGTTGCCATTCTCTTTCTCTCTCTCTCTGCTTTAGCCCTCTCCACGTGCATACCACCCTCTGGTTAGGTTATGTTATCTTTGTGATGTGTTAACCTTTTTGCTTTATTTTGCATTTGACAACACCTGCACACACATTCTTCAGTCATGCACATCACACATAACTGACTTTACAGATTTCCACATCCAATGTTGCAAATATTTAAATTGATAATCTAATTGGGTTTAATTTGGTTCAATGAAGCTTTCTTTAACTGTTTACCATGGTGTTGTCCTCCTGAGTCAGGTCATGACACTGTGAACCGATGGATGTTTACAGTGGACAGTTATGATCATAATTTACTGTCTGCCTTCTATTTATCCATCCATCCATTCATTTTCTTCCACTTGAAACCACCTCAGCTAGCTCCTTTCAATGCGAAGGAGCAACCTCTACTCTGAGCTACCTCTGGATGCTTGAGCTCCTTGCCCTCTAAGGCTGAGCCTAGCCACCCTACGAAATCAGCTAATTTCAGCCACTTGTATTCGCGATGGCATTTTTTTGGTCATTACCCAGAGCACATGACCGTAGGTGAGGGTTGGAACGTAAAGTTTTGCCTTGTGGCTCAGCTCCCTCTTCACCACAACTGTCCGATACAAACTCCTTGGCTTTGGGCAGCAACTCACCCCCAACACAGAGGGAGCAATCCACCACTTTACAACCAGTGGTGAAGATGAAGTGGATGAGCTGACTGGAGAAGGCAGAGTGTGTGTGGAGACTGACAGCTGTTATGATTACTGCAGCATTATTATTAAAGCAATGCCCACTGTTATTAGGTTCAGCACCTTCTTTGGTTGCCGCCAGGATGGGTAACTTAAAGCAACTTTTCTTTTCTCTGTAGAAAATCAAGGAGTCTAATGGGGGAGAAAGAGAGAGAGGGAGAGAGAGAGAGAGAGAGAGAGAGAGAGAGAAATAGAGAGAGAGATGATGATGATGCACTGAGTTGTGATAACCTCTCTCTCTCTACAAAGACAGGGATAAAGTGCCCTTTCTCCATTCCACATGCCAGGCAACTCCCAGCAGCCTCTTTGTTGGCACAGCCGCCACAATGGGAACTAAAGGCCTCCCAATGCCTCCCATTATGAGCCTAACCCAGGGCCCACTCGCTGCATTGCAGGGTTATCCAGTGCAGGCCAGCCGGCATTGGCCAAAGCTCCCTTGAATATAAGCCTGGATATATAAGACTGCCCCCCACTCCTGCCCCCTGCTGCATTGTTCAGCGTTATTCTGCTCCCACAATGGGACATCATACTTTGGAAGTAATTTTCAAAAAGGGGAAGCCAATCAAAAATAATGCCACTTATTGTTTCTCTTTTGACACACATTGTTGAGCGGCCTGCCCCTCCCTCCTCTGTCGCTTTCTCTGCCTGTGTAGCCCTAAACCCTGGGGTTCATTCACGTCTATTATACGGACAAATTAAATAAAACCCAGTATGGGTCGGAGGGGAGCAGAGAGCCATTGGCCGTCAGTGGTGGTGTTGAAAAGAGACAGGGATGGGAGCAACGCCATGGAGGGAAGGGAGAGGTGGGAAAGCGTGAGGAGTAGATACAAGGAAGAAGCCGGAGGAGGCAGGGATAACGACAGGCCCATGTGGAAGGAAAAAGACATGGATGCTGAGGGCAGGGACGGAGTTCAGTCCCTGTTATCACAGTGAGTCATGGGGCTCCTGTTACTGCTCTTGCTCAGGCATTGAGTCCTGCAGGAATTGAACTAAAGATGTGATGCTATGGTCTGTCACTTGAAGACAGACATATGATGTAGTCTAATGGAGAAATAGTGGAAAATATATGCATCAAGGAACACTGGGGAGAGTAACAGGAACATCACTTGGAACCTTGCATATATTTCTTTCCCTTCAATGTTCCTGTCCTACTCATCCTTTTCCTGCAAATCTCAACAAGAAGAAATAGAGAAAAGAGTGCAGAAATGAAAGAGGGTGCCTCAGCCTTGGATGGACTGATTGATGGATATATGGGTGGAAAAAAGTCCTCAACTGGCCTACCTACTGCTTTTTCCCATTGATGGATGGATTCCTGGCAAAAGGAGGGAAGGTATGTTGTGACTTATCTAACAGGGAGGGGCCTTTGAGGGTGGTTGGGGTTCCCTGGCAAGTGATCGGTTACATAAATACTAAATGTTTAAATGTACTAGCTGTTTCTATAAGTCTTCATGTTGTAATGCAAAACATATGCCTGTATGTTTAACCTGAAGAAGGAAAATTTCAACTTACTCAAAATCAGCCTTGACTGTTAGCACTGCTGCTTTTGAAGTTAACCTTTGACCATGACAATTAATTTCTCTCCATGACCACAAAAAATATTCAAAGGCTTCCACGTTATTTGAATATTGGCGGAAAACTAATCACATAATTACATCCAAATGTGGCAGCAGCACCCTGCACAGAGGTATTGTGCAGCTTGGATCTAAAGCTTCAGAAATGTTTTGGGCAGTGCGGCTGTTTGATGGCTAACCAGGGTTTTGCCTTAATGTCACCATTGGTGTCTTAATACTGTTCTCAGTGGAGACGGTTTATGTCCCATGGTGATCTGAGTGTTTTGACCCTGACGATACTAAAAGGTTTATGAATAATACCCTCTCTAGGTATGCTGGTCTTGTGACCCCTCGTCACAGGTTGCACACGTCTGTGAGCTTTGAGCAGTTCAGGAGTCGTCAGATTGCCTTGTTTTAATAGCTTAGAGAGATAAAACCCCATATTTGAATTAAAATCTAATAAAGGTAAATGCAGGTCTGTGGAGCAAGTTTTTCTTTTCCTATCTTGTTTATCTCTTCTGACCCTTCTATTTTGTTATGTGACCCCTCATGTTTTCCTTGTTGGAAAACACTGATAGACATCTAGATTAAAAAACTTGTGTTTCTTTTGTCTTTCAATGTGAAGCTGCTCCTAACTTGCAGTTCAATATTCTAAAATGCTGTTGAAATAACAACTATTTGTAACCCAGATGTTGAAAAAACACTCTCTTTGAGAATAAAGAAATGTAGGACAGAGCAGAAGAATAAGTAAGATGGCAGGTAGGTGAAGTGAGGGACAGAGATGGAAAAGAAAAGGAAAGGGAAGAAGAAGAAGACAAAAGGAAGGAAAGGTTGTTAAGAGAGGGGAGGAAAGGGCAGGCAGAGGAGTGCTGCTCTTTGGGGTCTTTGAAAGCAGCAGGTCCTGGCTAGGAGCTTGACCCAATTTGAGATGAGTGAGAGCTATCGAGAAGAACTGTGAGAGAGCGCGCAAGAGGGAGAGACTCCTCAGGTCTGCACTTAAAGGCTCTCCCCAGGAAGTCCTCATTCTTCCCAGAGCCCGACACCCCCCACCAACAGCAGAGAAGGACGAGGAAAAGGCCTTCATTTAGCATTGGTGGAGAGGAGAGAGAAAGAGAGAGGGCCCCTACCCTGCTCTGAGGGGGGTCCTCATATCAAAACTTTCCCTCAGCGGGAAGGAGACAAATGTCAGCAAGAAGGAAAGGTTTATAGTGTCTTTTATCATCTTATTTAGATATTCATTTCTGTGTGCAAGCTTGTAATCAACCCATTTGACCTTTTCTGCCTTTTGTGATGTTGAATTAAACTGAGCAATCTATTGTTTGATCTACATGAAAATAAATAAATAAGACAGGAAAAGAAAACAGGGCTTCATAGTCCACAAAATACTCCACAAGTCAATGAGAGTTATTTTGGCAGTAGTACAATGTTACTAAGCACGTTTTCTCAAGTCATTTTGTAGTTTTTACTGCAGTTTAATTATTTGCTTAACAGCTTTGGTTACTACTTACTCTGTACATTTTGATTTTTATTCCCAAAACATGATAAATGAATAATTGTCTACCGATTAAACTTCCCAACAGTGTATAAAGTAGTTCAAATGAGCTCCACCTCAACCAACTACAATATCAAAATGCTGCGTACTATGCATGTTTACCATTAGTAATAATAATCCAATAGCATAAATTTATAATAATACTGTTAGCGTCAACCAACAGGAAATATTCAGATGTCTACTTGTGGGATGAAGGATTACTCTGGACAAGGATTAAAATGTTTATCCTCTTTTACTGAAGAGGATGCCAACACATGTACAATCTGTAGTTTGCTATAACTTCAGTGCAGATTAACTTTTCAAGTCCACACAAAAGCCAACAAGCGATCACACAACAATATCAAGTACAAAAACTAAAGTGAAACTACTGTCTGCCACCTAGTTCTGGTAGCAAGACATTACCATAGCAAATTACAACTTATTCAGTTATTACCTCAACTTGACTGACATACAACATGACATGGGGCAATTCAATAATGATAAAGCCTTTAAATGATTGTTCTGGAGGCTTAACACACTTTTAGCTGGAGCTATGTTTAATGAGCACACACCAGGTAGCATGGAAGCATAGCATACATGGACACTCACGAGACCATGCGAGATCTCCCAGTCTCTTAGGTTTCACTGCTTACAGTGTTACCGTAAAACACATAGTAATGCACAGGCACATTATACATCTTCACACAGAACAGTCAATTACACATCAAAGTTCAATTTAAAAAAAAAATGCAAAAAATAAAATAAAATAACATTACCTACGCTTAACTGAACTAAGGTATTTTTTTTCCCCCATTGATGTTTTAGCTTACAACAATTCCTTATACTGTCTTTCTTGCTTACAGGCATAGTCGTTCATTTCACATCTGACTCTGGGGTATGCACCTCTTCCTGATGTCGGAGTAGAACAGCCTGCATATGCCTGCCTGCTGCAACCTTGCCTTTTCTCCCTTGCTGCCTGGGAGGATCCAACCTCAGACCTCTGTCTACTGTCACTGGTGTGGTCAGGTGACACTGGTTGAGGTGTAATAGGGGGTTGTTTAGGAGATTATTCAGGTGCCATGTCCTGGCACTGTGGAAGGACTGTGTGCCTCTGTTGCCTGATCCATGTAGGAATCATGTCACTTGTGTAAGGCTTTAGCCAATCACGATGCATGATTTTCTATTCACACTGAGTGAGGATTTCGTACAGTACAGGGCTGTGGCAGGAGAACGTTGTAGCTACGCTGCTGAGCTTGTAAGTCCTCTTTTGCCGGTGTTGAGCTGTATGGAGGTGCTGCCGAACCATCTCATGGACCTCACCAAGGCTCTTTTCCAGGTCTTGCACATACCCCGGAGGGTCCTTTTCACCATTCTTTTGTTCTGCCACCCCTAACCAGATGTCGTGTTGCTGGTGGTCTTCTCTTCCTAGCATTAGCATGTTGGGAGTGAAGCCGGTGCTAGATTGCTGTGCACTGCTGTATACAGCTGTAAGTAAAGGTAGGTGTTTGTCCCAGTTCTTCTGATTTTGATCTAAATAGCAACTGATCATCTGTAGAAGTGTACAATTAATTGTTCCACTTATCATTGTGTAGCTCTAATGGGGCACCAAAGTTTGAGAGAAGTCTAAAAGTAATTGACCAGTGTTTTAGCCATTGTTTCCACTCATTGGTCTGGCATTTGGAACGCTCCATCCACCTGGTGAACTGATCCAGAGGATGAAATAGGAAACAGACAAGATACATCAATACATCTGCCCTGGGAAGTTTGCAGCTTGGGCTGCTTGACTTCTGGGCCCTGCACTGAGAGCATCACTGAGAGTATCTGTGAAGATCACCCCCAATGCTGTACCAATGGTAATTTTTCCAGAGACACTGCAGGATCTTTGCCTCTCCTAGATGCCTGGACAATGGAGGGTCATGACAAGCCTGAGCGACTTCAGTTTGCAGTGAGGTACGGACCAGTGACAGCAAAGAAGAATTACATCTGTCAGTATTCTCCTAAGAGTAATGTAGGATTCCCTGGTGGAGTTATATTTGTGGCCAGCAGAGCCAGTATTTTCTTACTGCTGGGCTTTACATTGTTACTTGCTCTCTGGTTGGGAGAATTCCTGATTCCTTACAGCCATGCAGGCCGGGAAGTACTGGGTCATCGTTTTGGGCTGCCCCTAACTGCTGGCAGCTCAGTGGTTGTAACCGATTTACTGTGAACACGTGGAGATCGGCTTCTGCTTGCTTTCATCCACATCTTCCTCAAATCTGGCCTAATGATTGTGCAGTCTTTGACACAGTGTGTTGTCAAGTGTTCCTTGCCTGCTTGATAGCAATCACAGTCTGCTGGGTCGTCTGTGCTGCACCTCAGTGATTCTGCATTTGCATGTCGTTGGCAAAATAGATGTTTGATCTTGAAAATTACATTGGCTGAGCTCCTCAAGCTAGCGAGCTAATTGGCCTTCTGGATGTTCTGGAAGAGCCAAGTTAGGCTGCTATGGTCTGTTCACTGTCTTGTTTACCTGGCGATGGCTAGCAGCTTCTGTCTGGTCACAAAGCATATCTTCTGTGGAGGGGTAAGATGGCTGCTGGAATATGAGATAACTTTGTCCTCCCCCCACTGAAAACTGAGAGATTTGCATGAAGATGTGTACAGATCTTTCAGGTGTTTAGGTAAATCTACAGCATTTCTTTCCACTCATCTAACCATTGGGATGGGTGTTTCGCTGCTTTCCTCCTTTTATGCTGGTCACTTTCTGAGTCAGGTAAAGTAAGGGGATCACCAGGGAAGATTTCGACCAAAATACCAACACAGACTCCATGACTGGTGATCGCAAGTGAATCAGCGAGTGGTGTGGTAGGTTTGAATATATGAGGACATTTGGAGTCTTCCGAATATGCAGGAACAGCTCTCATCTTGCTGCTAAGCTGAATACCAGGATTGGACTACAACAGTTGTGGTGACCAGCCTGATGATGGAACTGCAGCCACGATCCTCCACCAGAAGTCCTCATCACTTCCCCACGGGTTAGGTTGTCTCTTTCTCAGAAGAGGCATTGCTAGGGAAAGGTTTGCACTGGGGTGCCTGGATCCACGCCTCTGTCTCAGCTATCCAGACACAGTTGGAGTCATCAGCAGGTCTCCAAACTAGATGTCGTGGAGTTAGGCTCAGGAAGGGCAGATCTTACCTGAGGGTTCACAACTATACCTCAACATTTTCATCATTGATCCCCGTCAAAGTTAAGAGGTAAAGTTGATGGGTAAAGGACAGTACAGTTCCTTACAGGACAGTTTTTTTCTTTCCTAAAGGTTAAAGGAGTAGACAGCATGCAGAACATCAACAATTAGAGGACACATATTGATATCAGCTGTGGCCAAAACTTCTTGGAGGTAGCCCTGTTGTAATGGCAATGCAAATCCTGCCACACTGGGCTTATGTGCCAAGCCAAGCAGGGCTAGCACATGTGGAAAAGCCATATAAGCTAGCAGCATCTCTTTTACTGCCATGTTTGAAAGTTTGTCCAATATCTCTGATTAGCCACAACCAGCATCTTGATAGAAATTCAGCAGCATCATAAAACTCACTCGGATTGAATCTGTTCCTTAATTTTATTTGATAAACTTGATTCATTTGCTGAATCCATTTAAAAAAAGACCAGCCATGCAATGTTAGCCATGTTAAAAGTCAAACCTCCACCAGTGTTAGAGTAAAAATAAAACTGAGGTTCACTCAGTTAACTTTCTGGCTAGTTTTAAAGTTTGGTGCAACATCATTAAAATTTAAACACTGATTTAAACAGGTTTAAAAAACTATAATATCAATCCTATATATATCAATTCTTGTTGATGCAACCCAGCCTTAGAGTTCAAGTTTTTTAGAACTTCAGTGTCTTATAAATGTTGGAAGCTAAACCTCATTAGTTTCAACAAACTATTTGAAAGGATTAACTAATCAGACTACGAGTAACTGGCAGGTTTTAAACAGTCATTATATCTATACATTAATTTGATGAAAAAAAGAAGAGGGTAATGTAAAATTGTTACTACAGTTGGGTTTTGGGTTTATCAGTTTTGATTCGTAGTGTGCGTATTGTTTCCACTTCTTATGTAAATGCTGTAAACAATTACATGCCTAACTGGTATTGTGGATGGAAGCTGTTTCCAGGCCAGCGACAAAAATCATATTTCATAACGAATCCCTGTTTTGTAAATGTAAAACCAATCTCAATGCTCCAACCGGACAAAGATCCGGTGAATCCAATATAAGTTATGAGAAGGCAACTCCACAGTCCAGTATTATGTCCAATATGAGGCTTCAGCAGTCTGAGTCAGACAAATCACTTGATTATCTCCCAAACTTACTGGGTTTTTTCTGTATTGCTGTGTTCATACGGGCACAGATATTTTTAAAGGACATGTTCACAACACACAGGACTAGTTGGAGTTTTGCGTTTTGCCAGATCTCTGCTCACAGAACTTTCTTTCAGCAGAATAATTTTCAGATGTGTCAGGTAAATTCAGCCAGGATGGCGGGGGCCGAGTGGGATTAGCAGTTTTGACTACTGAAACAAACACACACACTCACACAGAAAGAGAGACAGAGGTGTCAGCCCAGCGCGTTTAACCTCACTTGTTGACAGTCAGCTGTTTTCTCTGCTGTTGTGCAAAATTGGCAGAAACGTAGGTGTGTGTGTGCATGTATGTGTGAGAGACAGAAGTAGATGCTCTCAACCAGGCAAGCATTACTAAAATAGTTAAATAAATCATTTAGTTTAGAAAAATCTCCCTGCCCCAATTGGTCTTTTTAGTAATTTTTGTACGAAAAGTGCTGAATTTTTTGTGAAACTGGCTTGCCTTGAAACACAAATCAAATTATTACGCTCATGTCCATTGGTTGGTTGGTTTATCAGTCAGCAGGATTACACAAAAACTCTGGGTCTCGGGACCCCATTAACCTTTGGTGCAGATTCATGTAAAGGGGCAGATCCAGGAATTTTTTCTCACTGTCTTTAACATTGCTTTCAACATTTTCGCTAATTTCTCAGGGAATAATGCACAAATCTTCACCCTTTATTATTATCACTTCATGTGAAGTGTTTTTCTGTTTACATATTTTGGTATGTAAATGATTCATACTTACAAAGTTTTGGAATCAGTTCAGTAGATTGGCTCGGCTGGCAGCCGCGACACAGCTGCATTGGCTGGAACATAATCCTATGGGGGGATAACCATTCCTGCAGAGACAGACCTTTTGTCAAATAACAGCAACCTTTTTGTAGCCAGAAACACAAGTCTCGCTCAAGTTTTACGTCGAGGCACTGCCAGCAAGAATTTACTGTATTTTCAAAGTCATGTCCGACTGATTGACAGCCTATAACTGATTTTGTCAATCTAGATGAGGTACCGCCTGTAACAACTAAGCTTGTGAGACTTGAGAATGAGTGTTTTTGAGGTTGAGGTTTGTCAAGCAGTCCCCTGAAGGGAGAACAACCTGACCAGTGGCCTAAAGGTAATTTGAGTTGTTTTTAACTAAAATGAACAAAGTAATGATGGCTGTTGGATTTATGTGTGGGAGCCTTTGTGTGTGTGTGTGTGTGTGTGTGTGTGTGTGTGTGTGTGTGTGTGTGTGTGTTTGCATTAGCCAGACAGGTTGGTCTGATGCTGAACACTTTGATGTGTTTATTGTGTGTGTGTGTGTGTGTGTGTGTGTGTGTGTGTGTGTGTGTGTGTGTGCGCGCGCACGTGCGTGTGTGTGTGTGTGTTTGCATTGGCTTGGACTGACTCTGTTTCTCAGAGGGACTATCATTGCTGGTAATCCTCTTCATGGTCGACTAATCTGTTTTCGCCAGGGTCACTCTATCCCAGTCCTTCCTGCCTCCCTCCCTCCCTCCCTCCCTCCTCTCTCTATCTCTCCTCCCTTTCCCTTTTCTTCTCACACCTTCTCAGCAGGGTCTGTCCCTCTCTCCTTACCTCATTCTGCAAAGGTCACTTCTTCATTCTTTCCTCCTTCTCACCACACTTTTCTCCATCCGTCCCCCCTCCTCCCTCTCGAGCTGCCCTTCTCTCTTTCATAGCACTAATCTCATTACACAGAGAATCAAAGCTTTCATGTTTACCCCCTGCCCATTTGAAAATCAAACTAATAATGAGAGATTAGGGATCTTGTGCCGTCCTTCCTCCTCCTCTGGTCCTTTCTCCACTACCTTCTCTCTCTCCATCAACTCTTTTCTCGCCATCACCTCAGATAATTTGACAATGTTAAGTTGGATGGAGATGGATACCAATTACTTTTGAGGAAATGTGCTTATTTGATATCTTTCTGAAGGCGATATTATCAGATTGTAGTCTTGTCTGTGCAGTGTGGAGCTGGAGTCAAGATAGGGACAGCATGGCTTTAAAAAGTCCTACCAAAATCTTTAAAGCCAACTAATTTACATGATGCCCGAACAGACATGTGAAATCAACAGCTATGAGCGGAACTATTTCTTTATGAACATAACGATCCACCCAGTACTTCTGTGCAGCATCTACAGCTGAGGCACAGGTTGAAAAAACAAGAGACTCGGCCTGCTTTTTCCCGATGGCCCCTGCCAACAAGTTCCTGCTCTCTCCTAGACTTTACCTTATGATGACGTTACAGATTTTTAAATCGCTCTTCTTACTTAAGGATAGTTGTTTGAATATAAACCTCCATGGATCAAAAATTCATAATCAATATGATGTAACGTTTGCAGTTCAAGACGTCCTGCCAACAGTTTTACAGATGTCTCTTTTATGATAGCGGTCTATGGGGAAATGCGCGGGGTACCTTTTTGCTTTTTGCCCAGTGTCATGCACTTGGAAGGAAAATTGGAAGCAAGGCTAAGCCGTCATATCCAGGCTGAGCCATTATATCCAAGTCTTTGTCACATTCAAGGTCCATAGCATGTACACTACTTTATGCTAAGAGTGCCATTGTACAGATGGAGAAATTACAGTTGTCAAATGATGTTGGTTCAAAAGTGTCTGAAATCTTCTGTAGGGTGCAGCAAATAGATTGTTATTAAGGTAATATGGAGTTTGGACACAGTTCAGATTAAAAAGAACTGGACTTACTCAAACAATGGCTACATGCTGTTAGCATTGATCCAAACACACCAAAAGAAGACCTCAAAAAGTTGAGTTGTTCACCAAGAAATAGCTTCAGCATGTAACTCCCTCTGAAACCAAACATTTCATTTTTTTGTTTCTCTTTCTGTACTGGTTTGGATTAATGCATGTGCTTTTCTCGAGTCTGTCCATGTCCACTTGCATCCTTACTTTCAGTCACCTTTAGAGATGATGGTAGGCTGATTTCTTTATTTTGGAAAGAGCCAGGCTGAATGTTTTCCCACTAGACTAATGCTAAGCTTGGCCAAACTAGACTGCAGCTCCACACATGATCCACAAACATGAGATCGACATTGTTTTTATCTCACTGTTGGGGAAATAAAGCTAATTCCCCAATATGTTGAAGTTAATTTTAAAATTGGCCCTTGCAGAAGCCAGAATTGGCAGTATCTTTCAGCAAATATATATATCAGCTAACTCCTTCTTCCTCTGTCTTTCCCCCTCCTTTTGTATCCTAATAACCAATCATTTCAAAATCGTTTTCAACCCTTCAGCTTACCTCTGCTCTCACCACTAACAAAGCCACAATCAGATTTCGTCCCACACAGACACACACACATAGGCCAACTCAAACACGTGGTCTAATCATATTTCTTCCTATCTAGAAGCAATCAGTGATAGTGTTGGCTTCCTCCAAGCGCCTTGACACTACTGGCAGAGAGGGAGGCTGCACCTGCTCTAATTAAATTAAATGTGTGTGTGTGTGTGTGTGTGTGTGTGTGTGTGTGTGTGTGTGTGTGTGTGTGTGTGTTGGGGGGTATGTGGGGTATGACAAATAAAATGTAGCAGCAGCATCAACACTGCTTGACCTGCCTGGAGCAGATAGAAGAATGACAGGAAACAAAGGTTTGCTGTGAGGAGCTCAGCTGGAAGTATCAAAGGTCAAAGCAGGATGTTGATCATCTCTGCTGCATTAACATATCATTAGTCTTTTTTTTTTTTTTTTTTAATTATCGTACCTTTTGCTCAGCAGTATTCACACATCACTTGTAGGAATGTCTGTTCCGTCTTTTTGCCCAAAAATTCTGCTGATTAATTTTCAGCTCCTTGTCTTAACAGTCATGATATTACCACAAATCTGACGTCCATGGGACAGAAGTGTTTTCGGTTTCCCCTTGGTTTGTATCACTGCCTCGCCTTTGCAGTAAAGAATAAAACAATCCTGAGTAGGTTCAGTAACAACAGTATTTCTATTTTTCTACCACAGAAGAAAAAGATTGTGACTGTAGCACATAGGCTATAGTTAATACATGGTAAGGGTTAGGCAACTTAAACACCTTCAGAATGGCTGTGTACTTGTGGTACTCTACCTCTCTTCAGAATCACTTTAAGAGTTTCCCTACAACACATAGTTTTGCTTTTATTGTCCACCAAGAAAGCTCCCCTCCCCAGTGACCCCATACAGAATTAAGTATAGGGGAAATTAAGTGTGAAGTGGGATATGCAGCACTGGAGCAGCTCTGCACTGTTTTTAAGATACAAACCCTGTCTCCTCACTAGTTTCACACCATTACTGCCAGCGGCTATTAGCGAGTGATGAGTGATGTGGCCGCTAATTGTGAAATTGCCGGGAGAGAGATGCTAAGAGGCCTTGTTTACATTATGAGCTCAATTCTTCCATTTCTCGCTCTCATATATAACTCACATATCTAAACAAGTGCTGTCCGTAAAAGGAAAGACCAGATCAGAAAATGTATTTATGGGTTGCTTTTGTCTATTTAGAATGCTGTGAGTATGCCAAATCTGTATGAGAAATGATGGAATAAATTGTCTTAAAGCTCCAGTGCAAGCGCAGACTTCTCAGCCTGAAGCCTGGGCTGTCTGGCAGACAGGCATAACCCATTAGCAAGCCTCTGTTAGCGATTGTCTTGTAAGCCAAGGCCCCGGGCATTCATTAGGCATCAATCAAAGGACGAGGTATGATGATTAAATGATGAGTGCAAATGCTTAACAGTGTTCTGTACACCAGGCCACTTTACTCTGACACTTGAAAATGGGGGAAATGGATGGAAGAAAGATGATGTTAGTTTCCATGTAGATGGATGGAACTGGATGGCACAAACTGGTTAATTTATTCATGGCAGATATTAAAGAAAGTGAATTTCACAACCTTGAAGTCAAAGTTTGATGATGCTTCCAAATGCTGGTGGAGCAAAGAGAATTTCAGAGTGCTCGTGTTGGGTCTCGGTAATCGTCGTTAAATTACACTCAATTTAGGAATTCACCAATTTTTTTCCCATTTCTAAGCTCGTTTAGTAGGCTGACACTTTTTCAAAATGAAACATTGGAAGCAAGTTTACGATCTGTGATGCACAAGAAACTTGTGCATAGATGCATAAGCATTCTTTAAGCCACTGTTATAGTTCAGGGTTGGGTTTCGTTATTGCTGTCATTTTCATTTCGTCCAGTTGTGCTTACTCAAGGTCACCAATAGGCAATCTGATGGCCAGGCCGCAGAGGGAATGGGTTGGTGTTTGTTTCGACTTATTTGTACTTAATTTGTTATCGATTAATCTATTCTCATATTCCAAGCATCAAATTGTTTTGACATCGATAGGTTGACAGGAACCCAACCATGAAAGCACAGTGCAGCAATCGAACAGCATACAGTTAGGCAAGTATTTTATAAATGAGAAATGCAGGAATCAAAAGGAGCCCATATCATTAATTTTGCCCCAAGGCCCCCTTGTAGGTTAACATTCTTCACTATCACTTTAACCATCACATCTACACTTTACATTCATCTAAAAAAAAAAAAGCAGAAATACCTTTTAATGTCTGTGTTGAAAGCATGGTATTATACAGCGATAGACATACTACTGAGAAACTGTTTTTCAAACTTATTCCATTCCTTTATCAATGGAAAAAAAATAGGCTTTCAGAAAATACCGTAATTTCCCAAGAGATGACTGAGTTCATTTTATATAAAAAGTCATTACAACCATACCCACATAAGAACAGAATACAACCTGAAATACTTCTGCTGCTCTACATTTTACAATTTTTAAAAAAGATTCCTTAACAGTAAGAAATAATAATTTCAGAAAATCCAGTTATTACTTTTGATGATTACTATTTTCATCATCAACCATGAGAGTATACACCGATCAGCCACAACATTAAAACCACTGACAGGTGACGTGAATAACATTGATCATCTCATCACAATGCGATGTTCTGCTGGGAAACCTTGGGTGCTGGCATTCATGTGAATGCCACTTGACATGCACCACCCATCCAAACACTGTTGTGGACCAAGTACACCCACTCATCACAACAACACTACCCGATGGCAGTGGCCCCCCAGCAGGACAATGTGCCCTGACACACTGCAAACACTGCTCAGGAACAGCTCAAGGAACACAATAAAGGGCCCAAGGTGTTGACCAGGCCTCCAAATTCCCCAGATCCCAATCTGATCGAGCATCTGTAAGACGTGCTGGAGCAGGTCTGATCCATGGAGGCCCCACCCCCCAACATACAGGACCCAGAGGATCCACTATAAAACGCCCTGGTGCGCCCCACGACTATGACTTGACAGGTCAGAGCTGTTTTGGCTGCACAAGTGGAACCTTCACAATATTAGGCAGGTGGTCATAATGTTATGCCTGATTGGTGTACAATTGTATCCAAACTCCTAAGCACTTAACATGAGACACACACAACAAGGTTTGAGTCATTTGTGCAACATTCACAGAAAAAAACAAAACAATCCTTTTTTTTATAAAAGGGAGTGTTAATGATGAATCATGGAGTCTCACAGCCTGGGGAGTGAAGCTGCTCTGTAGTCTGGTGGTATGACAGCACCTGCTGTAGAGCCTTCCTGTCCTGGGCCGTGATGAACTTTGCCAGGTTGTGATGTTTCCGGTCAGGATGCTTTCTATTGCTCCTGGTGATATGTGATGACAAAGATAGGTTCTCAGTGATAGTGATTTCAAGGAACCTATAACTGTTGTAGACTGGGGTGTGTCTTTGCCTCCTTTTTTCTAAAATCAACAACCAGCTCCTTGGTTTTGCTGACGTTGAGCAGTGGATTGTTCTCAATCGCACCACTCTGCAAGACTGTTGATTTCCTCCCGATATGCATTCTCATCGTTGTTTGTAGAGCAGCCAATAATGGTGGTGTCGTCTGCATTCTTAACAATAGCGTTCTCTTGACTTGCGGGAGTGCAGTCATGGTAGTACAGTGTGAACTGGAGTGGGCTGAGCACACAGCCCTGGGGTGCTCCAGTGTTGAGCACTAACATAGAGGAGGTGTGACTGCCAATCTGTACTCTCTGGGGTCCGCATGTGAGGAAGTCCAATATCCAGTTTCAGTGTTGTACTCAAGCCCGGTGTTAAGTTTTCCAATCAGCTCCATGGGCGAGATTATATTGATGTTGAGCCGGGCTGAAAGCATACTGGTGGTGGTCCAGGCTGGCAGGGATGTTTCCATTTCATCAGGATAGGGATGAGAGCCACAGAGTGGCAGTCAATAAGATTAGACACAGCAGACTTTTTAGGAACAGGGACGATGATGGCTGTCTTGAGTCTCCTGTGAGAGTGAGATGTTAAATATGTCAGTAATAACATCAGCTAGCTGATTGGCACATGTTTTGAGTACACGGCCAGGTATATTATCTGGACCAGCAGCCTTACTTATATTCACTCTCTGCAGGACTTTCCTCGCATCCACTGTGGTTACTGACAGTGGCCAGTCATAGCTTGCTGTTATGTATGTGTACTGTATGCACGCATGCGTGTGTGTGTGTGTCTGTGTCTGTATGTGTGTTAGTGTACTCCCTGCTCTGTCAGTAAGGCTGCGCTCCAGTAGAACTGACAGCTTGCTGTGACAGAGAGCCTTAAACAAACCCACTGGGTCGGCTGCTGCACAGGAGAAATGCCTTTGATTCTATTAGGTCTGTGTGAGTGTGTGTGTGTGTGTGTGTTGTCTGTGGCCTGTTGGCTTAGAGATTTCAGGCCTAATAGCAGCCTGAACATGTGAAGAACATCCTGACTGCTGTGTTTTCTCTCTCTTTCATCCTCTGCTTTGAGTATGTGTTGAGAAAAACAAAGAGGTGATATTTTATGCTTAATTATACATGGTGATCATCAACAGTTTAGTTTTTGGTGGCTTTGACTTTTTTGTCAGTTTGCTCACAGTGATGTGGATTTTTGAAGATTAGCGCTTCTAATAATTTAATATGCCAAGCCAGTAACCAGTTTAAAACCCTGTATTTAAATATCTCATTTATTTTGAGTGTAAACCTCTCCAACCCAGTGTTTCCAGCACTGCCCCACTGGTCCGCTGGCTGACCTGTTCCAAACAATGGCTGGTACTGTAATCTCTGGGAATTTCTGGTTAGTCCACGCCATTGGTAGGGGTTGAGCTTTAATTCTCTTACATTTACTTTCACATATTATTCAAGTTCAGCATTTAACTTATTTTAAGAGTTTTAAGAGGTCTGAGGTGTCGAGAGTATAAAGTATTTAATTTGTTTCATCTCTCTCTAAAAGTAAAAATGACAGAAAAGTAAAAAAAAACAAACCCAACCAACCAGCCTCAACCCTGGCCCTGATTTCTACAGCATTTAACTGTTGTATCTTCATGTATTGTTTAATGATGCATACACTAAGTGATATTTTAGACCTGCATTAGTTTGTTTTTGTCGTAACATTTGTGTATATTAAAATACAGTGAGGAAGGAATGATGGTCTGACACATTCGGATAAATTTGCATGAATTAAATTATTTGGTTTGCTTTATGAGTACAGTATGTGGTTTCCTATTCCATTGTTATCTATTTTTTTAATCTGTGTCATCAAAATTATTGTTGCAGATATGGAAAATCTCAGCTTCACAAGCTTCGTCTGGGAAAATCTTGAAAGAAGATAGCGCCCCCTGCAGCACAGTGTTTTTGGGAACTGTTGGGAACAATCGGTCCTGCAGTCTTTGCATTGATTTGGAATGGAGACAGAACCTCACCTGGAGCTGTGTCTGAAGTGTTACTTCATCTTCTGAGTCCTGAAAATGGGCGAACCCACAGAAGTTGCAGTACTTATTTTGAATACGCACAGCACATTCCTCCAATAAGAAGCTTAACAAACCACTTTGACCTGTCTTCAATATCATTGTATTGGTTTGTGGATGACAAATACTGTGTTAATGTCTAGCTTAAATTCATTTCCGTTTCTTTTTTCTTTTTTTTTTTTTGCCACAGCCAAAATATATTCTGTGTAAATGTGTTCTCCTTTTATATCTCATCATGTTGCCTCATTTTAACAATGTTTGGATGGAGGAGTAACAACACTGTTCGGTCATTGGCAACAGCGACATTGACTCACAGCCAGAGGGGCAGCCTGCAACACAAGAGCCACAAGCTAGGTTTCCATCCAAATCTTTAACATATGTTAACCAAATTTCAAGAAAATCTGCAAAAGAAAATGGGAACGAATGCTCGTTTCCGCTATGCGTTCATTGAGATAAGCAGTGGGTGGCGCCAGTTCCACAGTCTGGTGGTTGCAGCCACTGTAGTAGTAGAGAGTGCAACAAGATGACTAATCAAACGAGCGCCAATCAAACCTCATACGGTGGAAAACAATGTAGAAAAAACAGCGGAGATATGACATTTCTTTTTGTTTTATGTGGTAATTAATTTAATTAAGACAAAACTGATGTTGTAGTCTACTGCTATTTTTTGTCTCCTCACTCGAGTGCAGGATTCGATGGATGTTTCAGACACATTCTTTATTTAAGTCATGATTTATTTGCTATGTCTGTTTCCTTTACATGTTGTTGAGTTTTGCTTTCATAAATACAGCAACGTTGTAGATGTAAGGTTGTTTTTTATGCGCAAATTGAAAATGTGAATAAAAAACGATGGATGGATCGACTGATATTGAACAACAACCCACATTAGGCTTCATGCTTAAGTCTGCTCATCTAACTTAAGGCGCCTACTACACACCAAACTGACATCAAAGAACTAGCTGCGACAAAGGCTGACTGTTGTATAGCCTCATGTCTCCTTTATCCCGGCCAAAAAAGCTGTACTTGAACACACCACAAAGACTACAGCTGGCGGCCAACAAGCTTGTACGTTCTGCGCCTGTGTGAGCTAATATAGCCACTCCTGATGGAGAACGTGTCTGGTAAAAAAGTGGCACTTGCGAAAAGAGGAGAAAATAAGGAGAAACTGATACCACAGCTACAGCTTTCTGTTTCTATTTTCTGCACTGATTCGCTTACCTGAACAGCCAATCAGAGTCATTTCTCTCACTGACGACCCGCCGCTGATTCTACATGCTGAATAGGCCAAAAAGCCTCCAACAAGGGCTGTCCAGTGCCAACGGTGCAGGACACAACACACTGATTAGAGCCCCAGACACTCACTGACTGCTGACAGCTGACTGTTGGCCTGGTGTGTGGGGGCCTTTACAGACATTAACACAGGTCTGTGCTGCACCTTAGCCTGTTGAATGAGCCAACAGGCAAACATTCTGGATACTGTGCTGCTCGACTGCAGCACATGTAAACTATCACTCTGGTCTAATATCACTGCTAACAACACACTGTTCATGTTTGTTTATTTTGTCTCTCATTCCCTTGCTGGGGCTCAGCCTGTCAGCAGTCAACACTGACATGGACATGCCCCTCCTGCCCGCTGAGAGCAAAAGAGGCATTTCTTTCCCTTTAAATGATATGTATATATATATACAAAACACAAAGAGTTATGATCTGACAGAGCTAATGATGGTGCAACTGACAGGATGGGAGTGGTGTACATCTCTTTGTTCTCTTTCAGCCAACACAAAGGCATCAACTCTCAAAGGTCAACATCCTCTACACAGGACTGTAAGTGAAACCACACAAATGTCCCTGAAAAACCTGATTCTCCTGATTGGCTGTCAGTAGAGGCCTCTGTAAACACCTCAAGATCAAATGAGAGTCAGGTGCTATTTGTAAGAAGAGTTGATTTTTGTGTTTCATTCCCAACTCGTCCAAAATTGGCGGCAGGCCCAACCTTCATCCCAAAGCGCCAGTTTTTGATGAGTTGGGAAACCCAGCACATCGTTAGTTGACGAGTTAGGAATGAGACTCAAAAATCTACTTTTCTAAAAAATAGTACCTTTAAAATGTGACAAAGTCAATGTAAGGATTGCCAGAACATCAATAGATGAATAGACAGGACATTAGAAAATAAAGGAAAGTCGGGTCAATGACAATTTATCATTATTTGCTCATGTGAAGTACTTCTGTCAATACACTGATTTGATTTCTGCCTCAAAGATCGACTGCTTGATTTTCTTAATGCTGCATTTCAAAGATACAATGTGCTTCAGTGCTGGATGCAAAAAGCCAGAAAGAGAGGAGAGTGTCACAGTGTGCGCAGAGCAGATCATACAAACCACTTAACAGCACTACAGCCAACTGGTACAAGGGAGCGAGAGAAAAAATCCAGCCATGCCAGCGTGCCAATATAGTTTACCAGCTTGCTGAAAAGCGGGCAGCACCTGACAGATGCCACTTGGGAGCATAATCCCAGAGGGCTGAAAAGATCCTCCACATGACGGGATGCCAGTGAAGCAGGAGGAGACTGGAATACCTAACGACAAACTGCAATGTGGAATGAAATATTTATCTATCTGTCGTATCTATTCCTTCCTTTATAGAACCAAAATCATGGGAATTAACACATTTCTTCAAGGCATCTATTATAAACTGACAATGACAAAAAAACTAAAAAATCAGCACCTATTCTGATGATCAGTTGATTGTTTGAATCATTTGTTGAGCATAACGATTTGCTGGTTTTTAAATACTCAAATGTTTAGATTTTGCGAGTTTCTTTGTCTTGAATGATAAACTGAAATCTTTTTTTAAATCTTAAATAAGTGATTTATGTCTCTGGGAAATTGTCATCTGTCTGTATTCTGTAACAGTTTAGCTACAAAACAATAAGAGAAAATAATCAGTAGTTGCAGCCTCAGTAAAATCAGGTTTATGTGTATTATTATTATTATTATTATTATTATTATTATTTATTAATGGCAGCGTGGCAGTAGAGGAAATAGTGGTAATAGTAATATATTTTAACAATTTATAAACACATTCAATTTGACCAGGTTTTATTTGCCTTAAAGCAGCAGTCTCTCCTTTACAGATCATGACCGACTCAATCAAATTCTATCTTTCAGGAAATTTGTCAGAACTGTCCTGTACTCCTGTTATAAGAACTGGAGCATGGAAGCGATACCGGGCCTATGGCTGCGGGCCTGCAGCCATGCTGGCCACACAATACTTCATGAGTTTATTAAAATGAGAGCATTAAAAACCTATAATATTTCTAACATTTATTAAGGGACTTTTTGAATGGTCGTTAAATCTCTCCCTCTTTTCATTCGTGCTTGCCACACAGCTTTGGTGGAACAGACAAAAGGGGCGCTTTGAATGGCACGTGCTCCGGGCGTCAGTCACCTGTTTCCTAGCAACTGGCACAACAGAAAAGCACCTGTGGCTCTGAATAGGAGGCTGTGGAGCCCTTAGTCGGACAAAAACCAGGGAGAATATAAATATATATATATATATATATATATATATATATATATATATATATATATATATATATATGTATATATATATATATATATATATATATATATATATATAGGAATTGTAATAAAGCCTTTTATTATTATATTATTATAGGCTGTAGGGCAAAATGTATGAAAGAGTAATATATAAAATTAATATAAATATCAGCCTGTTTGGTATCTAATATGGTAACATGAACATCCTATGAACTTAATAGACTACTTTAGTATCTTAATCTCCCAAATCAGCCCTGAAAGTAAACTATTTATTGTGAATATATAACGTCCTATTTTAAAAATTCAAATATCATTTACACAGTTCAGTAGTCTACTTTTTGTTCTTATTGCTGTAGTGATGGAGACGATGACAGGCGCACTAAAGCCAAATGAATAATATGAATAATTGGGCTATTTTAGATGGCCACAGTGTTTACTTTATTTATCAAAATGCTCACTGCTGTAACATATATTATGTTTTCAAAGAGCAAATGTCCTTATCATGAAAGTTTTACTAACATTATAAAATACTGAAGACCGGCAGCTCCACTGTAGCCTGTCTAGAATTGTGGGTATTAAAGTGATTACATGTTGTGTGTTTTTTAGCTACACACACAAAACAGATGACAGAGGGAGTCATTTTTTTTTTTTTTTTTTTTTTTTTTTTTAGGTCTCGCGCTCCGACGTCACCAGAACCTCGAGCCCCCTGCATGCAAATCACGTCTCCGCTCGAGCCTCTCCATTGGCCGTCTTTCGCTCATTTAGCTGGTGTCAGAGCGCGCGGCCCAGGCACGCTCCGGTAACTTTTCCCATCATAGCTGCAACCAAAGTAAGCTCAAACAAGCGGTTTCTATTCTTCTCTGCGCTCGCGGATGACAGGGAAAAGGCACAGAGGGGAAGTGTGGAGCAAGTTTACCTCTGACTGGATTTCATCCTCAGACCACAGCACCTTTTCATCTCTCTCCCTCTGCTCCATTCACTCTTTATCTCTCTCCTCCTCGGAGGTTTAGCTGCGCGCGGGGCCAGCCTGAATGTTTCTGTGTGTTTGACTGAGAAGTGTTGTCCTACCAAGACGAGGTGAATGTACAGCATCATGATGGAAACGGACTTACATTCCCCCGTGGTCCCCCAGACCAACCCATCCAACCCGGGGGGACACGCGGGAGGAGGAGGAGGAGGAGGCGGGGGCCCCGGCGGCAAAGTCCCCCAGGACAGAATCAAGAGACCCATGAACGCGTTCATGGTCTGGTCCCGGGGCCAGCGGAGGAAAATGGCACAGGAGAACCCCAAGATGCACAACTCTGAGATCAGCAAGCGGCTGGGCGCCGAGTGGAAGGTGATGACCGAGGCGGAGAAGAGACCGTTCATCGACGAGGCGAAGCGGCTCCGGGCCATGCACATGAAGGAACACCCGGACTACAAGTACCGGCCGCGGAGGAAGACCAAGACGCTGCTGAAGAAGGACAAATACTCTCTGGCCGGTGGGCTCCTCGGCTCCCCTGCGGGTGTAGGGATGGGGGGCGGCCAGCGACTTGAGAGTCCTGGAGGGGGCCACGCAGGGGCGAATGCGGGCTACGCCACGCACGTGAACGGCTGGGCAAACGGCACATACTCGGGCCAGGTGGCGGCCGCAGCGGCGGCGGCTCACGCGATGATGCAGGAGGCGCAGCTGGCGTACACGCAACACCCGGGCACCGGAACTCACCCGCACCACCCTCATGCACACCATCACCCTCACCACCACCCGCACAACCCGCAGCCCGTGCACAGGTACGACATGAGTGCCTTATCGTACAGCCCCATCTCAAACTCTCAGAGCTACATGAGCGCCTCTCCACCGGGCTACGGCGGGATCACGGGCTACACTCACCAGCACCAAAGCTCCGGTGTGTCCCCGGTGTCCGGGGCGATCGGAGGGACTTTGGGGTCCCTAGTGAAATCTGAGCCTAGCGTGAGCCCCCCGGTTTCCAGCGCGCGCGCACCGCCGTGCCCCACGGGGGACCTGCGGGACATGATCAGCATGTATCTGCCGACCGGAGAGGCGGCGGGGGACTCCAGCGTTCACAGAGGACTGCATGTGCTCCACCCGCAGCACTACCAGAGCAGCGGCCCCACTCCGGTAAACGGAACGGTTCCTCTGACTCATATTTAAATCTCTAAATGTACCATAGACACTACAAACCACAACCAAATATTTAAAAAGTTAGATGTGGGCGCAGGCTGCTGAATTGTAAATTATAGGCGGTTATAGCCATAAAAATGCAATCACTTTGAACAAACTTTTTTTTTATTGTTATTTTCATTTTTCTTTCAGTGATGGATTTCTGTCTGTCCGAGCTAAAGGAAAAAAAAGCGTATCCGATTTACTTTCGCTCTCTGGAACAGAGCATGCCAAGTTTTGACACGATTTGAATTAGCCTATAATTCGCAGAAGGCTGGTGCATTTTTTGAGGTTAATTTTTGTTTCCCCCTCTCACTCCTCCTGTGGAAATAAAAGGCACCAGCTGTGTGTTTGAGGGATCCTGAAAAACCTGTTTAAAGAGGGAGGCGTATAATAAACGGAGGGCGGTGTGGATGATGTGTTTAAAAAGGGGGTTTTCTAGGATGCAACTGAAATTGATTTCCAGTTTTTAATGCTTGTAAACATGTGAGTCAGTCGGTGTAATTTGAATTTGTTTTTTGTTGATGTAAAATCTTGCAAATTGCGAATAAATAGTCCTACTGGGAAAAAAACGCATTTATGCAATTGTACATAATTTACAAAAAAAGAAAAGAAAAAGAAGGAGCCACATTTTCGGCAGCTTTCCGCTCAGTTTATTCATTTTCCAATAATATCTGAAATCTTGCCAATGTTTGTTCGTGGGGTTTTTATTTATTTATGCAGGAGATTCAAGCAGACTCATTTAAATCGCAGCTCCGTTATTTGATGTATCTTTACGTTTATTCAATGTTTGAGGAAACCGATTTTTTAAATGCTGAAAATCTTATTGTATCGTTGCAGTGGATGGGGTTTTAATGAAACAGTAAAAAGAGACAGATGTGTTTCTGAGTGATGTCCTTGAAAGTGTTTCTGTTGTTTATCAGTCGGGCTCTTAATTATTATTCTTAGAATTAAGAATAATGGATGACCATATTTTGTTTTTCAGATATATATTTTAAAAAAAACCTTCTAATCAGCCATATTTAAATCTGGAATAAATCTTGATGATACTAATTTTGTCACTGTAAATTCATGTTGGACAGCCTAATGTGTAATATGTCAAACTGGGGGTCACAGGAGAATATAGGCCCAGTCTCTTGATGGGTAAACGGGGAACAGCCTAATAAAATAAGACCAGTATATAGACTATGCTTACATTTTATTTCCTGAAATTACTGTATTTCAATTATTAATATTATTATTTACAGATTTTCTGACATATTTCTTGATAATTGTAAATTATTATACCTGCAATATATCCAGTAGTTGATTTTGCAGGTGGAAAGTTTATCTGGCAGCCTTTAACTCAAAGGTTGCAATAAATACTTAGAAGTTTTCACTCCAGGGAGACAAATATACATAGTATTAGTCTAATAATGTCCTGACTTTACATTTGTCTTTGATTTTAAATGGGGCACGTCTTTGCTTTATTTTGGTGGTTTAAACCAAAGCACAGTTTCAGGCTTTATGTTTTTTCTTAATACAGGAACATGCTCATTGCATGCAACATGGAAAGTAAACTGATCGCAGGGATATATTCAATTTCCATCAATGATGCTGTGTTATTTGCTCAACTGTTATTTTCTCTTTCTGTTTCTTCCATTCTTGTAAGTTGTGAAAATGTATGTAGGATATTTCTTAAAAGCTAAAATATGTGCTCCTCTGGGTGAGAAGGACCTTCTGTCATCTCATCCCAATCAACACCCAATTGTAGCTCAATTGTTCATCATCCATAGCTGGCTCATTTGATCATGCATCATCTGAGTTTTTCTCGACACCTTAACACTCATATGCTGAAAATGTGGCTCTACCTGTTTGTATAATATTGCACTTGTATAAGCTTTTTTTTAATTCTACCTGTGTCAGGGTCACGACCTCAGTAATCTAGAACTCAAGCGAAAGTAAATCTGACATAAAGTGTATCCGCTGGTCAATGACAAATAATTCTTCAGCAGGCCTCAACTGGGCCCACTTCATCCCCGCCTCCACCTGGGTCCCCCACAAACCTCGGCCCCATACCCCCAGCAACAAATGCCTTCATCTGTGTGTGTGTAACCCTCCTGGTTATTGAATTATTTCCTTCTTTAAATTTGATGGCTGAATCCCTGGAGGCCCCGGGGTATGGCTAGGGGAGGGAGGAATGAATAAGCAGAGAGCAGAGGGGCGAAGGAGAAGGGAGAAGGCGAGGAGAGGAGGTTTTTGTGTTCGAGGAGAATGGGGATTAGGCCTGTTGTAAACTGGCCCGGGGGTCACCCCAGACAAAAAGCCCAGCAAACAACACCCCTGGTTTTATCAGACTAATTCCCACTCGGGTCTGGATTTAAAAAACAAGGGGGCAACGTGCAAATCGTGTATAATAAAGCTGTTTCCATGGGTGTCAGCTGTTTAAACTGAAGGTATTTTTGTCAATTTTAATAGAGTTAAATTTAATATCAGATTTCTTGAAATGTCTTAGATCTGTCTTTGGTAAAAACTGATAAAAATCTGGACTGGATTATCTTCAGAAATTAAATTTTTTAAAATACATTTACCATAAAAAATATATAACATTAATGAAAATAAAACACAATTAACTACATAAGAGGATGGGGTCATTTTTAAAGGAATAATGCACAATTATGATTTTTGGTGGTCGTTAAGAAAAAATGTATTCAACCACCTTTTTATTTGCAATTTAATATTGCATGATAATAATGATTAAACATGAATTCTTGTTTTCTCATTTCCCATCATCTTTCCCTATATTTAAAAAAATATACAGCCTATATCTATAAAATCAACGGCCCTTGGATCATTTAAAGAGCAACCTTGGTGGCAGTCAGTATTAATCCCTGAATGAACTCCAAGTTTGCATGATTAATACATCTACAGAATTTCAAACATTTGTTTTTCAGACTTCATAATACATGATATGATACTTAAAAGTCTCAGGTGATATTTGTATTGCTGAAAAAACTATTATAAACGGTTGCCTGTCATGTATTTCAGTGTAAGCGAAACAAAGTGGAGAAGGAGGTGATATGTTAGCGCATCACCACTTTGGAATATATATGAAGTTAAGCTCAATAAAGGATCAAATAGAATTTAACAGAAGGAAACAAATGAGTGTGAGGGGTTAGATTATAACTCATTACGAGATGACAAACTGAAGCTTTTGTTCAGGCTGATAAAGCTGGGATTACTGCCTCTAAATACTGCTCCAGATGGATTTTTTTATTAATAATGTCATCACCATGAAGATTTATCCCATAAAACTTACTGTGCAACTGTTTGTGAGGAGCATCTACTCACTAAATCTGGAGGTATGTCACCAAATATCAAATCCGTGACGCGTCTGAGAGGAAACTGAGTGCGTAATTGACGAGATCTGATAGGATGTGATATGATGGTGCCAGCGATGAAGCTCAGGTGAGAAGAAATGAATATACCCCGAACGTGAACGCATCTTCACGGCATGAATCAGTGTCCCGGGAAGCCCCCTGACGGCCCATCACTGAGGGAGAGGGGCTGGATCGTCTGCAGGTTCCCATCCTCTCCTCATGTTCCGCCTGGCACATGCTTGGACACCGCTGCTCTGGCATTTCCCACCACCACCACCCCCATCCCGCGTGCTCTCGGTGTCCTAAACGTGGCTAATCGGCATCAGTTTATCACGCCTCCGCATGTTTCCCTCCCTCTCCTCCTATAAAAACCCTCATCTCCGACGTTGGACCCGGTTCTGTCATGGGAGATTACGGGGGACCGATTGCACAAGACCGAATGTGGCGCGAGGAGATTAGCCGGGACGCTATAGAAAATAGCAACGGGGCCAACGGATTCCTCGCGAGGGGGCCTTATCGTGCAATTACACGTTGACACGTTTTAACCATTTTTCAGCCTCTTAATTCCCCCCCACACCCCCCCACCCCAAAAAAAAAAAAAAAAGAGAGAAGACCTATTGGTGCTGAGGGAGCCTGCTGCTCTCTGTCTGACTCCCTCCATCACTCTGGTCTGAAAAAGTCTGCCTCATTTTCTGGTTTGCTCTCTTTATCGGCCACTGTTAATATTAAAAGTTGCACAAAAAAGAGAGAGAAAGAAATAAAACATTTTAAAGGGAACACCAAGTCAGCTTTGTAACTTTAAAAGATAAGTTAGGGGGAAAAAACATAGTGAAAGTTGAAGAGTTTCAGTCTTTAACAGCACCATGAATAAAGGAATAAAGGGCAAATACACAATCAAGATTAAAAATAGAAAATGTAAGGAAGGAAGAAACATTTTGTACGAACCTGAACACACTTTATGACTTACATCAAAGACTTTCAAGCATCCTCTATCACTGCCCCTGTCCTGATTTCTTCATGACTTACTGGGACACTGATTCTGGCCTTCAGCCTTTGTGGATTTTGGTCTCACCACTGGCATCAGCTGGAGCCTGAGATAACCAAATAGTCGTCCACTCTGCTGTGATTGGTTGTCACCTCTTCAGCAGCTTAAGAGTTTCTGACAGAATTCAGCATGGAGGATTTCAACTGTATCTAACTGCACTTGCGCTAATCAAATATTCACAGGTTATGTCTTTGTTTTGTGGCAGCTGGTTTATATTACAAACAGCCAGCGGTGGTGGTGGTGGTGGTGATACGGTGGAGCTAGTAGCTGTGTCTCTGGGCTAGGCAGAGCGGACAGGCCGCATGAACGCATGGCGGACTGCACCTCCACACGCACCGACTGATTTTGGTAAGCAGGTTTTGCCCGCCCTTCGCAACACCTAGCCTGTCTGCTCTATCTAGCCCAGAGACACTCCGGCAGCAAAGAGTGGCCCCGAAGGAAGATTGTGACCCAAGACGAGCAGCGGCAGGTTGTTCAGGAGGGACTGCGTCAGCCAAAAAAGTCGGCGTGTTTACCGGGTCCTTTTCACATCTGTGAAAAAAAAACATGGCGGACATTTCTTTCATTATCAGTGGAAAATATTGTGGCAATATTGTAAGATAGGTTTTTTTGCATTAATGTTTTGATAACATTTTTAGTGAGAAAAGTATGTTTAAGTTTCATAATCTTGTTTCAGTGAATGTTAATGATCGAAGTTTGTTAGTTATTATGAAGATTTATCCAGGTTTTGCCAGAAAATTGAAAAAATGCAACATTCTCCACATTTGAATCATTGTCCTTACGTTGTTTTCTGAGCTTTTATGTCATGTGTTATGTTATGTACCAGTTTGATAATGTTCTTTCAATTAAAAACAAAGATTAAGATCTTAAATGAGGTCAAAAGTCTGGCAGACTTCCTGAACTCTCCCAATGATGACGTATTTCTTCTTTGGTTTTCCAACAGCCTAGCGCATTGCTGCCAGGTTAAGGTTATCTTTTAATGATATCCTCAATATTAGTGTTCTTGCTAATTCAACAAGACGATGTCGTGGCCATCAGTTTTCATTATTTCTGCTTCGATTCTGATAAATAATGGGTATTCTGTCAGTCTTTGTCAGCCATTATTCTCAACCACCGTTACTAAGCCAGTTCTTTTTTATTTCAAACTGATTGATCTCATATATTATGAAATTAAATGAGTATGAGTCTGTTTATGTGGCCATATGGTACAACATATGATGCAGCTTAGGTTAAGGGGGCAGTGTGTGTTTTAAAAAAACAAACTTCATAGTCATTAACTACGTCTTCAGAGAATATAGCACAATGACGCTACAATGAAATGGCTTGTTTGGGAACATCTGTTAAGGTTGAACCCAAAAGGCAGAGAATCGGTCCAGGTATTTATTTACACAAGCAAATAGAGATGTTGCTAACGAGGGGGGCAGGCAGGCTGGCAGAGTGGTCTGGTTGCGACGAGGAGGATTTCCAGGTGAGGAGATGAAGCTGCCATCTGAGCAGAGACGCTTAAGGATCTGCACACGTGGGAGGGAAAAGCACAAGCATGAGACGAAGTCCAGTCTTAGAAGAAGCACTAAAGCAAAATACATGTAGCTACGAAACAATAGAAATACTCTAATATACAAAAACTCGAACTGAGCATGGGTATAATCACCATACGTGATGGAACAAGCTGGCACCGGAGTGGTGAAGAGACCTGGATAATATAGCTGGAGTTGATGAGATGATGATCAGCAGGTGTGTCTCTCTGCTGCAGCAGGAACCAGCAGCCATGCCCACAAACTGACACACACAGGGAAGGAGCAGGTGAGGGATGAAGGAGGGGGGAAACAGACAGGGGAAAAATACTAACAAACAATGACTCTGACTGTCACAGCTACACAGTGACAAGGGTGGCTGGAAACTGTGAGTAACCATGAAAGGTGACATATCTGTGGCACAGCTGACCAGGGAGTTATGAGCAAACAGGGAAGATGAGTGGACCAGGAGACGGGGTGTCTGGTGGTGACACAGCGCAGCACTGACTCCACGTCCTGGTTTGCCTGCTCCGCCTGCCCATTAATCTGTGGATGGTAGCCCGAGGAGAAACTCGCCGATGCACCCAATGCCTGGCAGGAAACTTTCCACACTTGGGAGGCGAATTGGGGACCCCTGTCCATAGGGATCCCGTGGAGCTTGAAAACATGGAGGTATAGAAGGTTGGCGGTTTCCAACACAGATGGAAGTTTAGGCAGGGGAACAAAATGTACAGCCTTGGAGAATCTATCAACAATGGTAGGTAAGGTGGTGTTAGCTTCTGAAAGAGGCAGACCCGTGACAAAATCTACAGCGATGTGAGACCAAAGTTGGTGGGGCACAGGCAAGGGTCCGAGCAATCCGGCAATGGGCACGATGCAGGGCTTTGCTGCGGGCACAGGCAAAGCAGGCTGACACAAACTCCTTAGTGTCGGAGTAAACTGAAGGCCACCAAAACCGCTGGGTGAGGGGGAACAGGGTTCTCGAGAAAACCCGGATGACAGGCCACCTTCAAGGAGTGCCCCCACTGGAGAACCAGGGACTTGGCTGAATCCGGGACATACGGTTAGGTGGACAGTTAAGAGGAGGAGGTTGAGAGCGCTGCACCTCCAGGATTGAGCGCTCAATCTCCCACCTGGCCGCTGCTACCACACACTTGGGAGATATGATGAGCTGCTCTGGGGTCTTGTCCTCAGAGAGGGGGAAATGGCAGGAGAGGGCGTCGGGATTGGTGTTTCTGGAGCCGGGGCGGTAGGTGAGGGTGTAGTTGAATCCGCCCAAAAACAGAGCCCGATGAGCTTGACAGGAGTTAAGATACTTGCAGAATGCAGATAGGAGAGGTTTTTGTGGTCCATCTAGACCAGAAAGGGATGGGAAGCTCCCTCCAACCAATGCTTCCAGTCCTGCAGGGCTAGGAGGATGGCCAGCAACTCAATTGCACAATTGTCGATGTCGTAATTCCTCTCAGCCAGGGAGAGATGGCAGGAGAAGAAGGCACAGGGGTGGAGTTTTTGATCCGTTCATCCATTACGCATCCATTATTCAGCCCTCTTCCCGACAAGTTAGCATGAGGTCAGAGGTCAAGGGAACACTTTGCCATGCCATTTTCGATTCACATAGATATGAACCCACTCTTAAACATTTTCAACCCCACCTGGGTCCAGATCAAGAACTTTCTGACTAACTGCTCTAGCAGACAAGGGGCACTTCTCATTACCCTTATTTGTTGATTACTCGCTCCTCCCTTGAACCAGAAGTTTTTCTTGTCCACAATCTTCCTGGCCATCCCAAAGCCCTTATTTGTGCTCTGAGGAGCGAAGATCGAGGACCGAGGAGCGATCTCTGAGAAGCGATGAGGGAGGACACACAAGAAGTACTTTTACCAGCCAACACGCCCCCTTAGTGGATATTAGTTATCCACTGATTGGATTCTGCAGTGGATCGGACTGATCTGACACATTACAATGTCAGAGTTTCATACCAGAAAACTCACTCAAGTTTTATACATATATATATATATATATATATATTGATTGATTGAGTTTAAATGTGTCAGCCTGATCGAAGGTGAACAAAAGCACCACAAACAACTTTCTTCATTTCTTAAAGACATTTTTCTTTTCAAGGTCTGTTTTACGCTCACAAGGCTGATCATCGCTGAGCGTCGGGGTTTGATATGTTACATTATTTAAATTTTTCCTGAAACATTTCGATTAAAATAGTTCCCAGTGTTCAAAAGACGCCATAATCTCATTCTGGGTTATTAAATGATTATTTCACAATCAGAATATCACTGAATACAGAGGGTCCTGTGCCTCTGAGCAGGACACAGGACACAGTATAAATACAGACTGCAGCTTGTTCTTCATGTGTGAAAGTTATGGGCGCAGTTTGAACTTGAAAGGTTGTGGGTTCACAAAAAAAATCTAGAGGTAATTTAATATGTATAACAAAAGCCTTGTTTGCATGAAAATGAATAATCAGGATGTCAGCAGGTGCATCATATCCTGACTTACATGTCCAATGAGTGATTCAAACAGGAACAGAACTCGCACACACAAAACCAGTCAGAAAAGCAGATGCAGATCACAGCTGTCATCATCATCCAGCAAAACTGTTTCCCGTCCGCTTTAAAGATACTGATATTAAATTGCACAGGGTTGGTTATAATGTTGGGCTCAGACAGCAGGTGAAATAACGCGGAGTCATTGGGTAATATCTTTATGTTAACCTATGCGTAAATCAAGTTAATTACAGTCTAATTTTCCAAGTGTAGATCTAAAAATAAATTCCTTGTAACTTTAATCACGTAATTGTCGTTACTGATTACACTGTCTGCAAACAAAGACACACGTTTGTTATTACCACAGTAGTGATGCGCGGATCACAGTTATAGTCTATCCATGGGCACCGCGGGAAATCCGTGGATTGGGCGTTCCAGGTCATGATAATAAACACTGTGATTTATATCAGATGGGCTGCTGGGGGCTGAAATAATACATCTCATTAACGGAGAGACGCACTTCTATCGTTTCTGCTGCTGGTTATGCAGGTATTAATGTTCTCCTCTTTAAGAGAGCTGTGCGCAATTTTACGCGCGGCACAGCAGTTTAACTTTGTTATTTAAATCTCTCGACAATTAGTAGTTCTGTGTTATTATCAAAACATATGTATGATAATGGCACTTTTGGCAAGGGGCTGTGAGCAGATTCATCAAAAGCCTGTACAGCTGTTAAAGTCCAGCTGTGATCAGCTGTCAGCTAGAAGCGGACGCCTCAGAGGAGAGGACGTCTCATTTCTCCTAAAACATAGTCCTCGCTTCCTATCCCCTCGCAAAGCTTCCAGGAGTGTGATAGCCAGTTTACTGACATTAATGAAACAAACTTAGGACGTGTGGTTAAGTTTTTTTAAACAGAATATTTATGATAATATTCCTCAGTCCAAAATGTTAACACCTTAAGAGACATGGATATATATATATATCCTTTTTCCCCTTATGTGGCTTAATTTCCAAATACAGTTTAAAAAAAAAGCCTTTCTAAACAAGAGGTTTTATGTTTGGAGGAAAGGCTCTCAGGCCTTCTACCTGCTGTCAGTGTGCATTATTAGCTGCAAATATGTTGACTGTTGTCATCTGTATTATTATCACAGCTGCCTATGTTTTTTTATCTACTGGATTCATGCTTCCCATACACTATGGATAACTTTCCTGTTCAGTAGGATCATATTTTTAATTAAATGTAATTGTTATTTAATTCAATATTTTTTTAATATCTTTATTATTTTATTTGATATGCTTGTTGACATTTGCAAATTATTGTACATTTATTGCTAATCACAATTCTCAGTGCTGCTCTGGAAAGGTATAGGTTTCTGATCTGTCATGCATAATAAAGCTTATGAATATGAAAAAATACATACAGCATGAGCAACTTCCCATTTTACAATCACAGGCTTTAAATCGCCCTTAAACAACAGAGATATTGGCGTTTGGATACCTCCAACAGGACGCTTTTTGAAATGGAATGAAGCCCACCCACGGCAAACAACCTGAAACAGGAGTGGAACGAGTCCACTCACAACACACTGCTCCCTCAACCCAATCTGCATCATACGTTGAACCATATGGCCACATAAATGGATTCATACTCATTTAATTTTCTAAATAAAATCAATCTGTCTGAAATAAATAACTGTTTGGCAACAGAAAAGGCAGAAAAGGACTGGCTTTGAATCGGTAGTTGAGAATCATGAGTGCTTTTAGTCTTCCGCTCTCCAGAACCTTTATTTATCAGAATCAAAGCAGAAATAATGAAAACTGATGGCCATGACATCAACATATCGTCT
This sequence comes from Pagrus major, assembly GCF_040436345.1. Lineage (NCBI taxonomy): Eukaryota > Metazoa > Chordata > Actinopteri > Spariformes > Sparidae > Pagrus > Pagrus major. Next base: position 6,410,788 of record NC_133238.1, read on the forward strand.
TGGTGAATAAGCAAGGACACAAGGTTGAGGATATCATTAAAAGAAAACCTTTACCAGGGAGCAATACACTAGCCTGATGGAAAACCAAAGAAGAAGAAACTACGTCATCACTGCGTTATTATGGATCCCACTTATGTTCTTGCAAGGCCCTCCCTACTCTGCCTCTGATTTGTTGGCTTTGTTGGTTGTGTTCTGTATGCTTGACCCAAACTGTGAACTCACACAGGAGTGTTGGTAATGTATTTTTTCTGCAGTTTGAGCTGCAGTTTTGCAGGTAAAAACGCGTCGTCGCTGGGAGAGTCCAGAAAACCCACCGGGCTTTTAAGCTAATTCAATCTAAATCTTTGTTTTTTAATTAAAAGAAGATTATCAAACAGTATTTTAATGCAGAAACAGAAATAATCTTATAAATTGCATTTTCAAGTGATAATGACAGAAATGTCCGCCATGTTTTTTTGTTTCTCAGAGTGAAACTTGACAGTCACATGACATGGATGCAGGACAATAGAAAAAAATAGGCAGAAAAAAAGTATCTCAAAATTTCAGAGCCATTATTGAGAAACTACTACATTTTGTGGTGCGGACCAATGTATCTATTACACATTTTAATGGTGAGGCTGGGTTGTCTGCAGAGTGAAGCTGGGCTTACAAATGATCCCTCTCCTGTGATCTCATTGGGAAGCAGACGTAACCTGGAGATTATAATGGTCCAGCAATTCTCTATTCTTCAGTGAGATTTTACGTTTCTGTCAACAGTGCTATACTAGCTCATGTAAGCCTCAAGTGCTACAATGTTTACTGCTGCTTGGCAGCACCGTAAGCTGCCCCGGGATGCCTCTCTCATTGGTTGTTGTGGTTTGGCCCAAAAAGTACAGATGTAATCATCCATATTTTAAATTATAAATATCAAACTTGTTTGATATTATCGAAAAGTCCCGATGAGTCTGTGAGCAGTTCAGGAGGCTTTAGACTGGATGTGTAAATCCCTCACATTACCAGATCATCTGTGCCAAACATTATATATAGTAACTTGTTCCTGTCCTCCTATGGCCAGAGATAAACTACTAGACATTTGACTGTGAGGTGTAATGTGTAATATTTTCACTCTGCTGTAGCACTAAATGACTATAGTGCCCACCTACTCTGGTTTCCAGCTGCTCAAGCAAACAAGAAAGTTCTATCGATCTATTTCATTAGATGCAGCGACTTCTCACTATTCATTTCTGATGGATTTCCACTGATGTCCCAGCCAACAGAAACCAAAGATGGCCCTGTTTTAGTTGCAGCTGATGCAAAAACTTCAATTTGTTCCTGTTTAAATCGTAATGTACACTTTACACTGGAGCCACAGCCCTGAGGTTTTTTTTTACAGAATCACCAGGCATCAAACGGACTGCGTGGTGTGTTGTTCCACCATGCTGCTCAATTCAATTAGGGCCTTTCATGACAATCAATTAGGGAGTACCCCCTGGATCTCCCCGGGGGCCTCTAATCATCACACACCGTCTGCTCAGACGGGCACTGGGGAGCCCCGCCCACCAGTAACAAGGACGCTTCAATGCAAAAGAGGGGCCACTGGAAACCATGAGGAGACAGTTTTTGGTGTTATTTCAAGGTACTTAACTTCAGATGATGTTCTTTTTGTCCTCACTGGCTGTGTGTTGAATGTAGATTCACCCTATTAAGTTGTACCACTCTGCTCCATTTTCCTGCATTTAAGGAGGTTTAACCAGGAAGGTTTTACTGCCTGTTTTGTTTATGATGAGTTAGGCCAGAAGTTTTTTGAAGTATTGCTGTATAAAACCACATTGATAAGTATGAAGAGTATTTACTGTGAATTGCAAAATAGTCTATCTGCTACTTTTTTGTCTTATCTTATTTTATGCTGGAATATTTAGGTCACTAATGATCCCTTGACTGTGGGTTTCATCCAAAATAAGATAGGCCGTAGTGACAGTGCCTTGATTATGTTCACTTGCTTTACTTATTACTCCACTCCATTAATTTGATTGCTTTAATGGAGCAGGCTAATTTATGGATAACGATTTTACATAAAAAACTTTTCAGGTGGGTTACAGTTATTAAACATAAGAACATCACTCTTTTGTTAAACTGCACTCATATCTAAGAGGTTCACACACACTGCCTAAACTCTGTAAACTGCCGAGGACTGATAGAGATTTATTTAGAGGGTTGCATGCTTGCAGGTGTTCGACTGTGGATCTTCTGGTTGACAGAAGTTTAGATTTGAATTTCTTTAGCACCAATCCTAGCCAAAGAAAATCCTCCTTTAAATAAGTTATTTTACATCTATACTTAAAGAAGTACTTCACCGCTGGGAAGATGGCCGCTGCATTAAACTGGGCGGTGCAGTAGAAATCCACAAATGGTTTTTGAAATTGCTGTTAATGACAAGAGAAAACAGAGAAAAGGGGCTGTGGTATTCCCTCTTGCTCAGAAAGGTAGAAAAACCTGAACAACAACCAGAATGCAGTGTGCCACACAGGACCAATAAACATTCACACTGATAGGTGACATACCATGTACCTTGGGTTTTGACTATAAGAGTCCATATTGAAACAGAAAACAGTAAAGTGTCCAGCTAGTAATGAACAATATAGTAATACAGCTAAACAAGAAATCCAAATTTTGTGAGAAAGTGAGAAATAGATGATGAACAGGATTGTGGTTCATATTTGATCAGCACTGCGTTGTAAACCTCCATTTTCACAGTACAGAAACAATATGGTGGCAACTTCCGGTTCACAATCTTTCTCTATTGCAGCTAACTAGTCTGCTAAAATAAGTTTATGAAAGCATTTTAGGCAAGAAATAAGCATTGTAGTGACATAATCCTTGGCTCATAGTCTGTCAGCACTGCCAAGTTTAGACAGTTTGATATGGATATATGGAGTTTGGTAAAACGCCCCTCACTCAATCTGAGAGAGACAGCAGCAGCAACAACAAACTGCTGGGTGCCCTGGACGTCCCGCTGGACAACCGGAAGGAGGGACTCAGTAGGCCACAATGAATTTGTGTTTTTCTCGCCAGTAAACACACCCTCTGTGGACAGGCCCTTTGTCATGAAGATGTTGCTGGGATCTCATAAAAATCACCAACTACCAAAATAGGGATGCACGATAATTATCGGACCGATAAAATATTGGCCGATTTGGGGGATTATTACGGCATTTTTTATCGATCCGATATGTACATTTTAACCGATAAAAAGATCCGATAAATTAATGAAATTTGGGAAATTGTTTGCAGGCCGAGTAGCCCCAACACAGGCCATGACGCGCTGGTTAAGGACCCAAGCCTGGCCCCGTCACTGCCTGACTAATAATGAACATGTCTTCACCAGTGTGGTCGTTTTTCTCAGTGGCAGAAGATGACAACAGCATTGCTGTAAAACTTGCAAAACTTGTTCAGCGAGGATTTCAAGAGGAGGTGATGGAATTCATAGCGCTCGACGACCAGCCTTTTTCTGTCGTCGAGAACCCGGGTTTTCGTAAGTTAATAGCACATTTGGAGCCACGATACACCCTCCCAAGCCATCGCTTCTTCTCCGATGTGTCCCTCCCTGCCCTCTATGATATCGTTGCCACACACATCCACAACTTGATCGACAAAAACGGACTACACGTAAGTTTTACCACAGACATATGGACGTCGGATGTTAGTCCGGTCAGCATGCTAAGCTTAACGGCTCAGTGGTTGGATCAAGACTTTAACATGCAAAAAGCAATGCTGCGCGCACAGGAGTGCCCCGGGTCGCATACAGGGAAAATGATATGTCAAGCTTTTGAAACAATGCTCGCACAGTGGAGTATAACAAAAGACCAAGTGCATGTTGTGCTCAGGGATAATGCACAATTCTGTTATAGATAGGCCAGAGCAACTAAAATATCAGTTTTTCATCACTGCATCCTGCACAAACTGCAGATTATATGAAGATTATATTAAATATAAAAATATGAACATATCGGTATCGGTATCGGCCATGAGAAGCAGGAAATTATCGGTTATCGGTATCGGTTGAAATGTTTCATATCGTGCATCACTATACCAAAACTATGAAAACATTCAAAGATCCCAGTTGTAATAATCCAGGATTTTTCCATACCCATCAATCCATGCATTAGTGCTGACAGTTGAGATGTCTTAGCTTTTTAGTCAGTTGAACTGTTTCCTTCAGAAAAACAGCAATGAACGTTACACGTTATATAATTCTACTACTTCATCTTCTCTTGGATCTCACAGAATGCCATTCCCCCTTACCTTAATGCTTAAAAAATTATAATTTTCATTAACATTGTAACTAATTTTCAAAACATTTCAAGGAAAAAAAGTCCTTGACCTAATATTATAATTTTAAAATCCAGCACAATAGAATGATTTTCATGTCCCATGATATTCTATATTCCGTTTCAGAAATCATGACAGGAAGAACACCAACAAATATAGACAAATAAATGTCTTCATCCCAAAGAAAATTGCAATAGAGATTTTGAATATTGATTAAAAAATGTGGATGACTGGCTGTTTCAAGCTATTAATGTTCTAACAGCAAGAAAATCTAACAATAGAATGCAAGAAAAGCTTCAGTGTTTCTACTTTTGAAACCAATCATAATTTCAAGAGCATAAGTGCGGTCTCCTCAAACAAATTACCTCAAACACCACGGTACTTTTCATGGAGGGTTCAGTCACTTTAGAGAAGAAAGAAAGAGAGAGAGGGACAGGGTGGAGAGGAAGAAATGGAAGAGAACAGGAAACACTAACATGATTACAACTGTAGCTCAGGCTCAGGTAATCACTGGAGTTAAAAGGTCTCCTGCCGCTTTCTCCTTTTCACCTCTGCAGAGGGAAACTCTGCCATTTGCAAATTGCAGGTGAGATCTGGTTCACGTCTGTCCAACCTCCCACCAGCCTGTCCGCCGAAAAAACTGCTCAATTAGTGCCAATCATCAGCAGTGGTGCCATAATTATTTAGTGGTGTTTGACATTGGGAGACCTGTGCGTGTGCATGTGTGTGTGTGTGTGTTTACATTTACAGATCTGGGTTCAGAACAGCAAATGCACATATCTTAGGTCGCACTACAAAAAGCCACAATTCAAGGCCTTTGTGAACACTAACAATTGGATTGTGTTGAGTGTTTCTCTGACATTTCAACATTTAGAAGAACCCTGCTTTGAAATCCAGATGAGTGAGATTGTTGAATGTGAAACACGCAGCGGATGAACGAGCGGAGACGATCAGATCTCGCCTGCACCGATCGCTGTGGTGAAACCAGCTGTGGACACGGATGATACCTGATTCTTAACCATCCACTATTCATCCACTTGATCATCTTGCTTCAGTTAAGGTAAACTATCACAGTGAATCTAAGTACTGCTTTTATTATGGATTCTGAAATGTAGTAAGGGTTGGTTGATTTATGGTTTGAGTTATGTAGTGTGCGATTTATAAAAAAAAAAAGAGGGGGGGGACAAAAGAAAAAAAATGGATAAAGTCAGATGTCATATGTACTGTCTCTTGGGTAAGTGTAGGCCTGGTAGATATAGCTAAAAAGTCTATGACAATAATTAAGTTTCATTTGGGCCAATATCGATAATTATTGATCAAAATGACCTGTCCTATTTTTATCACTTTTAAAGAACAGGCAGAAAAAGGTTGAATTTAACCTCTTTATTTTGAATATAGCCACTTCATAACACTTTATAACAGGTTATAATTACATTAACACAACAATAAAAAAAAACCACAAATAAATAAAATCTAATAAATCTATTAAATAGCTGCACAAGTGCAACCCAGACAGCCACTGAACATACAGCTGTAAATTAAACAGTAAATGTTTCCCTCCCTCTCTCTAGATGTACATTGGACCCAGGGTGGTGACCTGGTAGTCCGATGTCGAGATATGGACCTTAATCAATCAACAACACTACTAAACACACATATATATTGTTTTTCAGATGAAAAAAATGGTTAAGTTACTCTTTAAGTGAGGACAATGTTTGCATTTACACTGCTGTTTTGCGGGTCAGGCTGGGTACGGGTCTTTTGGGGCGTTCTGTGGTACAGATGGGCTCTCATAACTGGCTGGGTGGGTGCGTGTGTTAAAAAACCCTGTATACAGCGTGTTTCACAAAACAAATATGAAGTGGACAAGTCTCCATGAAGGAGAAATGAATGAAAAGGTAAGTGTTCACAGTGTGTGCAGTCATACTGCTGTGGCATTGTGTGTGTTTATGTCAGTGAAGCCGGGCGTGGTGGATCTCACCTGACTTGGATGACCAGTCCTTTGCACTTTTCTGCATCGGAGGTCTGAATTCTGAGTACAATGGAATGCAGCCATGACTTAAATACAGTCAGAGTTGATGTCAGTTGTAAAAAAAAATCAAATTACCCTGCACACAATCCATCTGTTTTACTCGTTGGCGGACCCAAATGGCAACGAGACGAGCATTTCTTTAAAGACTCGGCTACCCAGGAAGTCAGTAAATCAAGCGCCTCATGTTTGTTAGGCAGAGTGTGATGTTCTTTAACCAAAGACAACAGAGGAGAAGATCCAACACAGGTTCATTCACAATTGCTGCTGTTAGGGATGTATTATAAGTTTTAATTTATCATTTTCCGAGCAAATATTTCCCACCAGTGACCATACTGACTCCAGCTCTTCAACTGGGCCATGCAGCAAGTATTTCCTTTTTGGTAAAACGCATTTGTGTGTGTGTGTTTGAGTAGGTGTGTGTGCATGCGTGTGTGCGTCGGTGTGCTTGTGTGTGTATGTGTATGTGTGTGTGTGTGCACGCGCGCTTGTGCGGTTTTGGTAAAACAATATGCTAATCTCTGGCGTGGAGTAGGGGGATTTGCTGTATAAAGAGGAGAGAGGAGCATGCTTGTTAGCGATAGCCTGGCTGAAGATTCCTACACACACCCACCTCTCTGATCCCCTTCCACAGGCCTTCTAGTGTGTGTGTGTGCGTGTGTGTGTGTGTGAGAGAGAGAGAGAGAGAGAGAATTTAATTGAGTTGAGAGTGTGTGCAAGAGAGTAGGATCTGTAGGAATATATGGTTTTATCTATACATGCTTTTCCTGTTTTTGTGTCACTTGCGGATGTTGCATATTGAATATTGATGTCTGTGTTTGTGTGTGTCTGCATGTGTAGATGTGTGTCTGTGCATGTGTGTATACAGGAGGATGATCTGTGTTGGCAGCCAGTAGTTGTGGACTCAGATTAAACATGGAGATGGATTCAGTCTGAGGGTATTTACAGATTGTCATTATAGCCTCGGAATACGAGCGCGCGCACAGACACTAATCATATCACCTATATAGCTTAATCTGTTTACTGTGATTAGACCAAATGTGAATGTAACACATTTTTACTTTTTTTTTAACCTGGTTTCTCTGCTGGAAGTAGCACATGACAGTACAGAACGCTAAATTCAGATGGTAAAAGCATAATAATAGCAGGTGATAACCGGGTTTTGTGCAGTGCATCGTGGGATGTGTTCCTGCACCTCCATGGCGCTGAACAAGAAAAGCAGGTATAGACGATGAATGAATGAGTCAGTAAAGATGTCATATTTGCACAACATGTACATCCCTCAATGTCTGTGTGGTGTGTAGACTTTATCCCTCCTCTGACATCAACGCATACTTACTGAAGGAATTTTTTCCAAAATGTGTCCCTCTTCATTTTTTGCATTAAATTAAAATCTTTTTGATAATGATTTCAATTCAGTTAGAGGATCTACTCGCTCACTTCAGTGCGTAATCCATCTTTTAAATCAGACTGCGTTTCTTCTTCTTCTTTCACCTCACCCTTGAACACTAATTATAGTTTTTGTGTTATCTGTGAATATCATGTGTGGCAAATTCAGTGAGGACCCAAACGCGAGACACTCAGGAGACAGGTGAAGCTAATCATAAAACATTAACTAAACCAAAAACCAGAACCATGACACTGATAGCTGTGAGCGTGAGTTATTTACATCCGTCATCTCTCCATGGCCCTGAGGTACGTGCGTCAAATGTACTCTTGCAAATATCCACCTATGCAGTCACTCAATGTAGTATCAAAAGAACTGCATGTATTGTTTACATGCCTGTATATCAGGGGCTTTATAGTAGCTGTGTATGGGAAATCAGGTCAGTAGCACACTGATAACTAGGGAGAAAGGTCCTCTACCCCCATTAATATGATGTACATAAAGTACCCAGCTGCAGTTTTACTTTCACGCTGTGTAAAATCTAAAGTTCTCAAGAAAGTAACTATAGTGTTTGAAAGGGATGATTCAGCCCCACTTACCTTCTTCTGAATGCACGTAAGTACAGTATATCGACAAGTATGTGAACATTGCACATACTGGCATTCATAGTCGAAGGCAGAGGAAGAATTCCATTGTAGCCTACAGGGAAACGTTTTGGTTTCTTTAACTTTGCATTAGGGTGTCACGATATTGTGAGATTCATGATAATCATGATATTAATAAAATGAAACACTGATCTCGTGTTAATAGTACAGATATGATAATTTCAGATGAATAATCCAGCAAAGATGTCAGTAATTGAGCATATTTGATCTATCTGTACACTTTTTAAAAAGTTACGGTTACAGACCCTCTCCACCTCTCTACACTTGTACTTTGAGAGTAGAAACAAAACACACAGTGAACGATAATCATGTAATGACAATCTGATATCATGACAGCCCTACTGTGCATATGACATGAAATGCTTTGACTATGACTTGACTTGACTTACCACTGCATCTTTAATTAGATGAGTGCATGGGGCTGATTTTGTGCATTTATCAAAATGTTTCTTGCTCCATCTGAATTCTTTTAAGCGATGCCACCAAGTTCAATCTCAGATATAAGCTACAGTAAATTGAACATAGTGGTATTTTTATCAGCATGTTTCAATCAATCAATCTTCATTTGTAGTGCCAATTCACAACAAATGTCATGTCATGACACTTTCCAATTGGAGCAGGTCTAGACCATAACCTTTAATTAATTTATTTACAGAGGCCCAACATTTCCCCCATGAGCAAGTACCTGGCATCAGTCCTGCTTTTTAACAGGCAGAAACCTTGAGCAGAACCGGACTCAATGGTGGGCAGCCATCTGCCTAAACCGATTGGGTTGAGAGAAGAAGAGAGAGATAGAGAGAGAGAGAGAGAGAGAGAGAGAGAGCTCTGTAATGATAATAGTAATAACACTGATGACGATGATGATGATGGTGATGGTGATGATAATACGAGTCAGGCAGGACTACACAGCAGGTTCAATACATGGGAATCAGTGAGAAGAGAAACCACAGAGACTCAAGGAAGAAGCCAAGTTAGTAACATGTATTAATTGGACATGAATGGATGCAGATGTTTCCATCTAGTTGTCAAGTGAATTTGAACTTTTGAAATGTTGCAATAACAAACAAAAAAAGAAGCAGGAATAAGGCATGGTACCTTCAACTGTTGCATGCATATAAACTAGGTTATGCAAAGGATAGTTTTGTCAATTAGTTTTTTGTCAACTGATAAACCTCGAAGAGGAAGATAAAGAACAACCAAACAAACTGAATCAGTCACGCTGACCAACTATGAAAACAAAATGGATTGAGGTCTTCGGGAATTTATCAAAGGAAGCGCAGACAGTGTTTACCAGTCCACCCTGATCAGAACAACCATACATGTGAAAGCAGCTTATTACGACCCATATTTTCATTTCTTATTAGGTGGCAACCTCTAGTGCCCATAGTATTTAGGACAATGGACGGAAAGTGCTTAAGATTCTGACTGTTATGCAGACAAAGGTAAGCCACGTGTAATTAACCTTTATACAGAACTAACCTCACTTTCAAAATCAAGCAGTGAAAGTGCAACTGAGTAAATTATATGGGCAGAGAGAGCCATCACAGCATTGACAAAATCTGGTGAGACATTAAGTGACGGGCTGTTAGGAGCGATGGTTTTGAAGTGACTGCCAGTCAATCAAACCGTTCACTATTCATGTTACAAGTGAGGTAGAAATTTGCTAATTTCAAAACTAAACTACAGAGCTACAAGGACACTGAGATAATGTGCGCCACACTGTCAGTTGACAGTGTCATAAAGAGGCGGGCGCAGCCGCGTGTGAGACCCGCTGAGTGCAAATGATCGGGTAGCTTACAGCGCTAACATAGCGTGCTTCAGATGTGGCCTTAAAGGACATAAAGCCAGAGCATGTCAACACAAGCAATGGTGTCGTCAGTGTAAAAGCACCACACATCGGGACGCGTCTAATGCTGTGTTCAGTACAGTGTACTCCAACTGTACGTAGGCCTAAAGGGCCAGATGCACTGTAAGCACCTGACGGTTGCGTTTGAGGCCTACCCATTGTTTAAAATGGCCCAACACGCATCAAAAGAATTATGTGGAGCATCAAAGTGCATTGGTGCTCGTACTCTGACCTCGTTTTGATATTGAAGCGTCAAAAGAGGACCCAGTGACCATAGCTGGTTTCTGCTGCCACAGTACCCTTTGGAGGGAGCTAAAAGGGGGGGGGGGGGAACATAAGGAGAGACAGAGAGATTTATCACAGCTGCACAACGCTGTGAGGACACACTGCTGTGAAATCTGTCATCAGTAATGACCAAATTCAGCTATTGTGAACATTTAAAAACTAGAGCTGGCCCTTGTGGATTGACAGTAGCAAATATACAGCAGATACAGCAGCACCCAATAAAAATACTGAATAGATCTGAGGGGGAACAACACCCCTCGCTCTTGTGGTTGAGCCAAAAATAGGGAGAGTCCCAAGAATAAACATTATGTGGATTAATTTGGAAAGGGCATAGGCCAATGAAACGCTAAGACTCGACTTGCCGGACCAATGGTAAAACTCCGTCACTTACTCACTCACTCATGGACAAACACATTTGTAGGGCTGGCCCCGCTATTGCGTTCCATGAAGACCCATGTTCAAATAAACCATAATCCTTTCGCCGACTGACCTTATGTAGCTGATATGGAGAGCATTATAGCAAAATTAGCTGATTTTTCCACCCAGCAGATACAGAGCAACACTTTCATTCATTTGGAGTTGTGTCTCGGACTACTTGATGAAAATTCTGTCTTGGTTTTTATTAACTTCTAGCTCTTTAGTTGCTAAATTCTTCCTCTGTGTTCAGCAGCTGGTGTCTAACTTTGCCAGTCTGCCATTTGGTGTTAGGTAGCATACAGTACCGAACATTAAATGTGCACTTTGTGCCAAAACACTGAGATTAAAGATGCCGAAAGCATAGAGCTAAGTATCAAAGTTTTTATTCGAGGAAATGTTTAAACTAAAAACAAATACGCAATAAGAGAACAAAATATTCACAAAATTGTAAAAAAAAAAACAACATAATTTAAATGTCCTCACAAAAGTGACGGTCTCAGAGACACAGCACAGACGTGGCAAGAGAAACAGCTTTCAAGCTCTGCACTAGCGCTAAACATCCTCAGGACGAAACTTTACACAATGCAGACGCTGTTTAGACACAAACTTTGTCGTGTTTTTTTTTTAGAAGTCGACAATTTGGTCGGTGGAGAGGAAACGTGGAAGGAGCGAGCGACGTCGAGGGATGTGGAAGGATGAGAAAAAACAGAGGGAGGGTAGAGCAGTGCTGAAACACAACGGGAGCATCCATCCTTTAACCAGTGGGGAGTTATCGCCCGACGACAGAGCCTTTCCAAGCGCTTTAAAAAGCACATTTGAAGATGTATTAGTGCATCCCTGAATCCACTTGCTGCCAATAGGGGGCTGTTCGCTGGGCTTTGTGCATGTCTCTGTGTATATATGTGTATGTGTATATGACTTTTTTTTTTTTTTTTTAGCTTCCTCCAAATTCCCTTAGCGAGCGTTGCTAAGGTGCTTTAGGGATGGGATTAGCTGGAGGCTCATCAGACATTCCATAACAGAAAAAAAAAAAGTACAGAGAGCAAGAGAGAGATAGCGAGCAAGAATTAAAGAAAGAAAGCAAGAAAGAGGAAAGAGTGATGGAAAAGCAAGGGAGGGAGGAAGGAAGGAAGAAAAGGAGAAGAAGAAACGGGGCAAAGTAGAGTATGAAAAGAAAACAACAGGAAACAACAAAATGAAAAGTAAGAGGGCTGAATGAAAGGGAACGGAGCAAGGACTTGATTTGTAGGGAAGAAAGGAAGAGATAAGGAGGATAGAAGATGGGATGAAAGAGGTTAGGAAATGGGAGAAGAAGAGAGGAGGAAGAGAGGAGAGAGTAGGAAGAAAGAAGGAAGACGAGGGGAGCGGAGGAATGAGCTTGCTGACTGTTGCATCATCCTGTTAACTGAGGGCAATATGATGGGAATAAGCTGCATAATGAAGCGTGGAGGCAGCTGTGGAAATGTGTCCAGGAAGCTACCTTGTCTCCTCTGCTGCTCCGATGGATTTTCAAACATCACAGCTCAGTCTGGCAGGTTTGGCAATCTGGCTCACGTAACACTGAAGATTAAATATGCCGAGGCAGATCAAGCTGCTAATCTTTAGGATCCTGGTTTATTTTTGGTGTGATGTTACTGCGCTGTATTTCCTAGAGGTCACCTGTCAATCAAATTGGTGTGGGCGGTGCGGTGACGTATGTGTTTAACTATCTGTGCTCATGCTAAGTAGTTATTCCAACGAGGCCTCCGAATGAAATGACTAAATGTTTGTCTGTAATTGCCGCCAAGAAAGACAAGTGTTTTCTGATCAGAGGACGAAAGACAAACGTACAGATTTAGTATTGCATTCCTACAAAATTATTGGACAGTTTTAAATGATTAAAATTAATGCAGCATACAGAGATATCATCTTTTTTATACATTTATTTATCTTTACGGCATTGAAGTACACTGTTGCTGTCTCAGTCGAAAGATGGCGTCTGATATAGAGGAAGTTTGACAAGTTAAAGTTCCAATAGTGGCAATAGTTAGGGCTGTGAGGGTAACTGGAAGAAATGTTGCAAAGCTGTAGTCCTGAAAGTGCAGATCCAGTGGGTGGGATAATTGATCTGTAAGTTGAGTCCAGAAGTGTCTGATTGGAGTGCAGTGAACAGTGCGTGCACATGTCTGAGCCACAATTTTCCACCCGTGTGGAAAATTATATGAATATTAATAGCTCGGGTTTTTGCACCTGAAGTTATTTTTACAGATTTGAATCCAGAAGTCGGCATCGGTACAGATGGTGAAATCACATCTCCCTTTACAACTGGGAGAGATAACGAGGTGTGTGAGCTGCTGAGAAATATGTAAATGCTCGAGAGGGTTTTCCTTGGCCCTGAGATGGTAAACATTGTCTGAATTAGATTGGGATGAATAAGACTGCTGAGATTTCTGTTGAGTTTTGAAAAGATGATTGGTTTTAATTGTAGGTACTCCAGAAGCTGTGACTGTCCTGTGCTGAAGTTCTGGATGAGCTCTTGAAAATTGATGAATGTATTATTCTTAAGTGATGTGTTGGAAATGAGCAATTCCTTTATTCTTCCAGGAAGTAAAGTGTAGTGATTTGTTTTTGATGGGTTGTTCCAAATTGGTGAGCGGGGTGATGGAGCACCGGTGGAGTTGGTGATTTGATGAGATATTTGAGCTGATTGGCTAGGTGATGTAATACAAACACATTTTGGGATTCCAGTCACCCCCTGGGATTTTGTTTTTTGTAAAGTTGAGAGCTTTATCCATGGAGTTTTATTTTTCCAGAAACAAATTTGGGAAAGAGAGGGATCATTGAAAATAAATAGTTTATTTTTGGTAGAGAGGGGAGAGGGAGTTTTAGCCTGGTCCAGTGATTTAAGTCTTCTTGTATTGATTTGAGTAGTGGTGTAAAGCAGGATATGTTGATGCCCAAATATTTAATATTGCCTCTGGTGAGGTGTTAAGGTGATGCCAGGGCTGCCACAGGGCAAGATGGTGGATTTTGACCGATTTACTGAACAGCTGAAGAGTTCGAAGAAAGATTTGATTGCAGTGAGGCACTCTTGCAGAGATGGGTAAGCATCCTAAAGGTGTCGTAACACATCATCTGCATTAAGGACAATTTTGTGTTCTACAGTGGATGTTCGTTTACCTTTGATTTTTTTTTTAATTATTATTTTTGGCATACTGCAGCAGCTAGAGGCTCAATGTATACTGCACAGAAGAGTGGAGAGAGAGGACATCCTTGCCTAGTCCTGTTGTGCAGAGTGAAGTTTTCAACAGTCAACATATCAACAGTGGTCACTGGTGATTGGTGAAGTGCCCTTATCCAATTAATAAATGACTCGCCGAACCCAAGTTCTTGTAATGTTGTAAATAAGAATTCCCAGTCAACTTTGTCAAATGCTTTCAATGTATTTTTTTTTCTCGTTATTTGAGAGCTGAATTAAGTTGCAAGTGTTAATAGCTAAGTGTCTTTTATGTGGCCTAACATATGATTTCAGCATTGGTAAGCGATAATGGATGATATTTAGCTGTAAAGGTGGGAACTTTGTTGGTGTTCGTAGATGGATGGATTTAGGAGGTGACTGAACGTTCAGCTATTATTCTCATGAATAATGGTGAGATGGTAGAAATGTTTGTAGAACTCAGCAGGGAAACTGTCCGGTCCAGGTGCTTTGCTTTGCAAATGGGCACACTATTGAGTGCATTTAAAGCCTTCATTCACACTCACTGTGTCATAAAATATGTTAATAGTTACAATGCTTGAGTTCAGGGCTGGACTGGGACAAAAAAAACTGGCCCTGGCATTGGCCCAGTCCAGCCCACTACAAACGGCCGGACGCTGCCCAACCTTGCAAATGCCTTTAATGCATTTTAATGATCTGAGTCACCTGAGAAAATACAGGCGTCCTCATAGTCCAGTCCAACTTATGGTCTGTGTGGACACCCAAATACTTGTAATCATCCATAATTTCCACCTCAGTTCCCTTGATGCTGACTGGGTTCAGATGGGTCCTTTGCTTCCGAAAGGCCACCACCAACTCCTAAAACTTTGTGATGTTGAGTTGCAGGTGGTTCGGCCCACACCACTCCACAAAACCACACTCCTGTACTCAGCCCCAGCTTCCAATCCAAGCTTCTCCTGTGATCTTTTCCCTCTGTTCTATCTGCGCCTTTTTCATCTCCTCATTGTCCCCGCTCCTGAAGGCAGCCTTCTTCCTGTCCAGTGCTGCCTTGATGTCACCTGGGGCTTTTTGTTAGTTGGTTTAGTATTGAATCCCATATGATCACACAAGGTTCAAGATTCATGCGACGGAATTGCATTGCATCTAACCACTCGTTAGAAGGCTTAATTGAATCGTACTGAGAAGGTAACAAAATGCATCATATGGTTGAACCTTTGCCTGTTAGTATAGTAATTTTACATACATAATTACACTTACCGAGGTAGCATGTGCTTTTGGTTAATTACCGCCCTGGGATCCACAGGTCCAGGCCTCGCTTCCTGGAAGGTAAAGGCCATTTTAAACAATCTTCTGCACTCAAACTCTGTAGCAGATATTATTGTAATATACTTAACAGTGTTCCAGGTGCGTGCCATTTTGTTCCGTCCTGTCTGGAGTTCCCACATGAGAGCAGGAACTCCAAGCCAGTAAATTTGGGTCAGATTCACAGGAGTAACATGAAGCAGGAATATGACAGCCGATTGAGTGAATTGTATTTGAGGCGACTGTAGGACAGATAGAGTTAATAGACAAATATCCAATTGCAATTTGGTTTTTTGCCTGATTTCCAATGCCACATATGTGATAACTAAATAGTGTAGATATACATGAAATAGTGTGTGTGTGTGACAGGGTAGACGTGCAACACATAACAAAAACGGGTAACGTAACATTCAACAAAAAAGAAGTAAAAAGAACAGGTTTGGTTGGGAGTAGCCCACATGGAGACTGTGGTGTGACATTTTACGTTCATCTTAAGACTTGTTGCACAGTAGTTTCAGCATGACCAAGGTGTCAAATTATTGTTTATCTACATAGTTTGTCAGCTGAGATGACAGCTTTCTTTCCATTCACCTGGAACTACTTTCATATAGGGAAAAGAGCTTTGCGCCTCTCCTGAATTTCCAGAGGGAACTCATCATTCATTCCAAAATGAGTCTCTCTAAACTCTTTACTCCTGTTTTTAACCAGCTCTTTGTGCTTGTGATGTTCAAATTTTGCCATTATGGGTCTGGGGTGTTTGTGGTCCTTTTTTGCTTTGCCGAGACAGTGGACATGGTGGAAAGATGAGTTAACTGTGTCTGATGGGATCTTGAGTTGTGTGGCCAGGAAGTTTTTCAGAGTTGTTTCAGGACCGGAGGAAGAATGGTCGGAGGGTCCTGGGATGCCAGAAATATTAGGCTATCTTTTGCATTGATTAAGCATTGATTGCGATTGCAGGTCCAGTATGGTTTCCTTCATTTGTTTACTATCTCTGGTGACAGTTGCTAAATCATCCTGTTAGTGTGCGGATTGGGCATGGCTGAACTCCAAGCTGTGTTTCAACCCCTGAAATTCCTTGTGTAATGTTTTGATGAGTGGAATCCTGGCATCCAGAGCAGACAAAGCAGCAAAAGCACCTCAGGAAAGCAGTTGGAAGTAGTGGTCTGGGTGGGTGAATCTGTGAATGAATCACATGAGCATTTGGCAGGTGCTTTTTTTTTTATTTACCAAGAATGGAGCTGGAGGGAGAAACCAGGGGAGTGAGAGCCTGATCCACTGAAGCATTTGGCAGATGCTTTTATTTTTTATTTACCCATTTTGCAGAGTTGATCGCACTTGTATATGTACTTTTCCAGGTCTTCCAGTTAAAGGGATAGTTGATAGGAAAGGTTAAATCCTTGGGTTTCTTCTCTTATGGGGAGTTTTGTTTTCAGCAGCAGGGCACTGCCATGTCGAATCTCACTGCAGGTCTTACAAGATCGGGAGTCACTGTGTCATCCCTGTCCTGAACGAGCAGACACTGAGGCCACAGGTGTGCCCGAGCATCCCACCCCAGAGGTGTTTTTTGTGTTCCTAAGGGACAATGACACGGTGAGCTCTTAATCTCAGCTCTCAGCTCCATAACATTTATGTGCTGTTTTGTTCCAGGGGCCTGTCCAACAGCCGTTGACTCTGCAGCCTTCATGGACAGCAACCAAGCCTACTTGGGATGCGTCTGTGAGGACAACTTTACTGTGCCTGCTGCAATAACTTAGCTGCATTTGGTGCAAATATTGCTGAAGGGTCCACTGGCAACTTCTTTGGACAGCCACCGTCTAGGTCTTGACAGGAGAAAGGCATGACAAAGCTGTTTTAAGTTCACTCACAATCCTAGAATCCCTAGAAGCTTCCTGTGGTGGGCTCTGCACAAGCAAGCCATCCATAAACCTGCAATCCCTGCAAGGGCAGGTGAATTTGCCAAGAATGGAGCTGGAGGGAGAAACCAGGGGAAACAGAGCCTGATCAACTGAAGGAGCAACCCCCCTGTCATTGCATGTTTTAGAGCCTCCTGCATGCTGCAGACCACTTGTGCATAACTGCCAGTGAACCAAATTGCTTGCACACCAAGTCCACAAAGTCGGGGAGGACGGGCACCTATGCAGGTGTGGGCCACACAGACATGTGCTCCTTGAACTGAGAAATGGGCACTGAAGGGTCTTTCAGGGAGGCTGGTTGCCCTGCCAATAATCTCTTCGAAATGGCATGCTAAGTTTCCTTTTGAGGTGCTGTCTGCCATTTGCTGTCCACAACATACCATCATCCTCAGAGAAGAGGACAGTCTCTACATCTTCGCCATCCTCCGCTTCTTCTTCCTCCTCCCCATCCAACACTGGAGTGGGTGAAGGAAAGGAGCTAAAATGAGGCTGGGTTGCTGCAGGCCTAAGGATAGGGGAAGGGAGGGTGACCTGTCATGGTCTTGAACACTCCCCCTTTACTCGTGTGGCTTCAGCCTTTCTCCTAATTTTCTCCCTCCGCATTTCAGAGACAAGGGAATCAGCCTGCTTTACTCTAAAAACACTACCATGTGCCTCTCCGGTATGTTCAGCCATTATAAAGCAGTCCGTACATGACTACGGATTCTCCCTGGACAATACTGCATGCTGGTGTCCCAAACACGTGGCTTGCAATAGTGTTTTTTTTCCTCCTTTGCCACCACGTTTTGCTTCTGGGGGTGGAGACAGGCAGAAACCTGGAAGAACTCACTTTCTTGATTATTGGCATGTTGAATGGTCTATTGAGGGTGAGAGGAGATGTCAAGGAAGGGAAACCCCAGTCCAACTGGCTGAAGTAAATGTACTTACCTCAGCACCAATCCCACTGAGAGCATTAGCTCAGGACACCTTAATCTATACACAAGTAAGGGGAGTCACAGCCACCATAGCTGGGAGAAATGATGGAAAACAGAAGCACTGTCACTGGAACCAGCAACAGTTGACAAAGGAAAGAAAAAAGGAGTAAAACAGAAAACTACCCAGATGAAGGTGTTGCAGAAATTAATTCTGCATCCCTTCTTCAGCTAATAGGTGCAATGTTATAAATCCCATGTTTTGTTATCTGAAGATGTGTTTTTTTGCTTCTTGTATTTAAAAAAAAATGCTATCATGCATTGAAGTCTATGTGGACTGAGCCACAGAATTGCAGGGCAGACACAAGACAAAAAGGATTTAATTAGATATATCAAATGGGGTAGTGAACTTCAATAGACCTATGAAAGATGAAGGTGCATTAATACATTTAATTGTATTTACTGTATTTATACAGGCAAAATCCAATCCAAAACCACTGTCCAATGAGGCTGAATCAATCTGAGGTCATTATTTATCAGGCAAATGCATGTCCATCTCTATTAAAAAAGCTCATTTTAAAATCTTTCAAGGGGCTTGTACTTGTACTTGATGCTACTGTCTTGAATGAACTATATATGTATGTACTGACTTAAATTAAAAGACAGTGTGTGTACATATATATATATATATATATATATATATATATATATATATATATATATATATGCTACTGTCTTGAATGCAAAATATATTATTTGTCCTTTTTCTGATGTACATAGATGAGGTTAACACAGATAAAACTCACTTTTTATTAATAAATTAAATTAAAATAAATTGATTTGAATGAACAAAGACAGTACACTGCTTTACTCTTAGCGAGCCAGAAGAAATAGCCTATGCCCATACCTTCAGCAGCAGGGGGATAAGGCTTATACCTGTTACATAGGTGTGGTCTGTTAGATCTCCTGTTACCTGGCCCTCCACTGCAACCTGAGCCTCCTCTGTTTGGACAAATTGACACAGTGAACCGAGCTAACAGGCAGCCAGATTTGTTACTTTCTGTTTATCTCCATTTCATTCTTTTTCTGTCCACCTATCAATCACTTTCTCTCTGTCTTACTGGATTTTGAATGAAATATTATTATGAATAGAAAGTTAAATAAAACAGATATATGAATATTCACATGTACAAATGAGGACATAATCAATGGAAACATGTTTTTTAAGATAATTTAAATCTTTCCTTGGCTCAACAGATTGATAGAAAAGTGATTGTTTCCATTTTTCTTTTTGATTCAGTGACATCAATATTTCCGAAACCTTCATTATTGTTCTGTCATTTCTCATCCCTCTCTCTCTGTCTCTGTCCCTCACTGTCACTCTGTCTTTCTTTCTCCCTCCATCCATCCGTTTAGGGTTTCCATGATCTCATTATGTGTCTATGAAAAGGGACAGGTAATGCAATCTGGCATGGCATGAGTCTGTGTGTGTGTGTGTGTGTGTGTGTGTGTGTGTGTGTGTGTGTGTGTGTGTGTGTGTGTGTGTGTGTGTGTGTGTGTGCGT
This sequence comes from Pagrus major, assembly GCF_040436345.1. Classification (NCBI taxonomy): domain Eukaryota; kingdom Metazoa; phylum Chordata; class Actinopteri; order Spariformes; family Sparidae; genus Pagrus; species Pagrus major. The sequence continues at coordinate 6,430,611 of NC_133238.1, forward strand.
GCGTGTGTGCGTGTGTGTGTGTTGATTACCTGAACAACAGTCTCCATTTCACCCACTTATCTCGTCTGGAAATAATCATCTAATCAGGCGTGCACAAACACACGCGCGCGCGCGCACACACACACACACACTCACATTCATATAAATGACATGCTTGTAAGCTTCTCTGTATTCGATGTATGTGCGACAGACAGGATGCAAACACACATGCACACACACTTGTTAAACCCCTATCTGTTTTGCAGTGACTTACATTCATTTCCTGACTTAGCCTAACCATGACCACAACCACTGAGAGGACGGGGATGGTAATATTCTATATTTTTCTAAGACCAAAACCAAAAATGAGTTGATCAAAGGATGTGTCCTGTGTAGCCAAAGCCTGACATTTCTTATCTAGACTCTTAAAAGCTCCATGGTTGTCCACAATTAATAATCAGCGAGCCGCACAATTAAACTGGTTGTCATGTTTCCTTCATTAGCCTGAACCAACACTGTAATTTATATTTAATCAATCCAGAAGGGAGTGTTATGGGGCTTCAAGAGAAAAAACAGGTCCAGACACCTTAATGTATTTAGAAACCACAATAGTGCAGGGCAAGAGTGAAGGTTTTACTGCTTTCAAGTGGAACTGAAGTTCTGAAGTTCCAGTTTATATCATAATATAATAGGATTATTATTATTAACAAATAACTATTTTGCAGGCTACATTCAAGTATGAATTATGAAATCATAGAATATTTTTCTTACTTCTAGACTGATAATTGTATTTTAATTGGTTTTAGGGGTGAAGGCATTGATTCTTAGATTCATCATAGTTCTCTCTTGTAAGATTATGATTCCATGCAGAAAAGTCGATAACTGGAAATTTAAAAATCCAGTTCTCAATATAATGAGTGCCTGTAACAATTTTGTAAGATCAGGCTGTAGGTTCCTTATGGCTGGACCGACTGAATGGAGAAATATAACATACAAAAACATGTGCATTTGTATTCATGTGTAATGATGTAAGTCCTCATAGTAGTCACTTCATTCATAGCACATAACCTGAGCATGCTGCTGGAGTAAGAGAGGGGGTCATGGTGTGTTTGAAGGTGAGACTTCTAAAAAATTGTGTATGCCCATTTAATTACAACATGCCACAAACTATTATTTAAAAAAAAGTTTTCTATAAAAGTTATTAAAAAAAACACTGTTCCTTCAGTTTTGCATCATATGTTGCATATAGAGCCACATTAATGGAATCACTCATTTAATTTCATAAATAAAATCAGTTTAAAATAAATTATAGTTTGGTAACAAAAAAGGACTGGTTTAGTAACAGTGGTTGAGAATCATGGGCAAATGTCGCCTTCCGCTATCCAAAATTCTAAAAAGCAAACTTTATATGTCAGAATCAAAGCAGAAATAATGAAAACTGACAGCCATGACATCATCATATCTTCTTGTTGAATTGGCAAAGGCACTTTGGTGATATTTTGTTGAGAAATGTTGGAATATGCTTAAAAGAAAACCTTAATATGGTATCATCACTGGGAGAGTCCAGGAAGTCCGCCAGACCTTTAAGCTAATTTAAACTCTAAGTTCTTTTTAATGAAAGAACCTTATCAAACAGGTACATAACAGTCTCCATAAAATTATTTATTATTATATAGAGTTATATCATTACAAAGTGATTAATACAGGGTACACATGCACGAATAAATGAAAATGTATTTCAGTGGCCCGTTGGCCTTGCATTGGAAGCCTATATAATTACATTTTTAGCAGCTTAAAGAGGTGCATGTTTGTGTCTCGCCAACATATTGCTGAATTGGCAGGTGCCTATGATATTAAAAGTCACATATTGAACTACAGTAAACATGCAACAGCAAGAGAACTGAAAAATAGATCAATCATGGGCGAGAGAGAGAAAAAGGAGTGAAAATAAAGAGAGAGAAAGAGGGAGGGAGGCCAATCGACTGTAACTTTGACCTCTCGGCACACACAAAGCCCCCCTCCCTCAAAAAAAAAAAAAAAAGCATCCCAGCCCTCCACGGCCAAGGCATTTTACTATATTAATTGCCTACCCCACCCCGCCCGCACCCCCACGCCCTCTCAGCCACCCAACCCACATGGTTGGACAGCCGATGAGTTGGAGCCGAGGACTAAAAGCTCCCGCAGGGCTGGCGACAATAGGACTCCTACAGCCAAGGAAAGGAAAGTGCTCTCTCTCTCCCTCTCCCTCTCTTACTTTCTTGCTCAGTAACTCTGACTTGCTCTCTCCTTCACTGTAGGGAGACATTATGGAAGTCATTATTCTGGCCCTCCAAGTTGCCAGGGAAGCTGCGGTGCGTTGACCGGGCGTGTTGTGTGTGCAATGTGTGCGTGCGTGCGTGTTCATGAGCCCTGCAGGATGTCTTCAAGCCCCACAGAGTACGAGAGGAGGAGAATTAGGAGTCATTTTTTCCTCACAGAGTCTTGACTTTTCTCCCCACTTAGGACCAGTGTCACACATTTCACATTTTCTACTGGACACACTTTGATATGCACATAAACACACCTGCACACGCCTGATACAAGGTCAATTTTGTCATAGTTGATGAAATTGAATATTGAATGAACCACACTTCATGTACAATAAAAATCAAATATTACAGTACGACCCACTGAGGATGTCTTGTTTTGAAATAATTACATGTGAGTGGTCATTGCAGCTGGAAAACCTACTGCAGCTGTCTGTCAGCTTGGATTCAAAGCAGTGACAATGCCTTCCAAGAGACTGTATCCGAGAGCTGTGATTGAAACATATACACAATCTCATATGCAGTGGATAAAAAGCATGTGAGGTTCATCCAGGGTCAGCTTATCTTTGTGTTGGCTCATGCAGACTGCAGAAAACATTTCTTCCTTTGCCAAAATTCCAGTTTCAGCACCAGTATAAACCCAGTCGGTGCACATGAATGGGGTGCGTTACTATCAATCATTTCCTAATACACAGAATTTGATGTGGAAATCATGGTGCCATGATCCTGGGTGTGCAGTTATACAGAAGACTGATTAAGATGTCATGAAGAATGATGTAACAACTCTGTAAAGGACTTGATTTGCTGTCATAAATTTCGAGGCAGTACCAATTACAGCCACCTAATCTAAATGTTACAGCCAGGAGATGTTGGCATATCCCTAAAAACCAATCGGCATGGACTAACGGTGTATCTGTTTATGCCTGCTGGAGAGAGTCTGACATATCCATATGCAGATTTTTACATTTCACATTTCCCCACAGGTGACATGGCTTGTGGATGCATTTGGTTCACTGAAGGAAGAGTCGTGTTCCAGGTCTGATAGTTGTTTTTTTCCCCATTCTAAGTATAATACATAGACTGTATAAAATATACACCAAGCTTTCAGTTCTGAGGAGTGAAGCAAATTTGGAACTGCTTTAATCCTGCATCATTTCTAATAGCCAGCAGGGGGCAACTCCACTGGTTTCAAAAGGCAGTTGGCCCACCGGGACAAATCCCACTGGGCTACCGCATTATTGGGCCAGTCAGACGCTTTTGCTTGCACCGGCCAGACATTCCTCTTCACCAGCCCTATCTTTGTTACAATCATCATCCATTATCTGGGTTTAAATGTCCAACCGTATGAACCTCTTGCATGACTACCAAGCTAGCAGCTATAAGTACCACTTTCCCTGGTTGTACTTTAATATTACAGTTGGTTTTAAGTTGCAACCTGTTTTACCACACATTAAAAAAAACAATGTATCGGCTTAGGCTATCCACCATTTATATATTTGGTTGTTTTCTTCCCAAAAGTTACGAAGGAAGGCTCACTGGGAAATTTGTTTGACCAGTGGCCTTGTTTGCCCCCTGTTGCATTAACAATCTAGAGACGTGCATCAACAACAGCGAGATAGGATGAAAATGTCAAGAAGTAAAGGAGGAGCTGAAAAGCTTAGAGAGGAAGTAAGCAGGCGTTAGAGGCTCAGGCTTCCAAATACAAAAGAATCGACCAACTGTTTGTCCATCAGGATCCTCAAGTGTTGCAGAGTTGATTTGAGGAGCACACAGAAGCAGTAAGATTGACATTTAATTAATCATAGGCTATGGTGGCTATGTGTTCAGTTAAAATTAGCTTGAGCTTACAAAACAACACCACTGACAGACACGTTGGTATTAGCCTACTATTTAATGCATATTGATGCTTTTTACAAGTTTCCTCTTCAGTGCCTACTGAAACGTGTCCTGGAATACAGGTAGACTCTCCAAACTTTCCATTCCAAAACCCCGACTTGACGTTCAGAATCACCTGTCATTATAATACTAGCAACCAGCAACCAGCAAGTACTACAGTGCTGAAGTTAATGGGCTATGCTATGTCCTTTAGAGTGTTTAAGCCTATGTATTTAAAACAGGCTATGTATGAATAAATCCAAATAATGCAATGATCTTATTGAAAACTTCTGCAGGGTGGTCTAAATGGCATATTTCTCTTCTCTTTTTCACATTCATTCATGTAAATATAACAACAAAAATATAATAATAATAATAATAATAATAAATTGTGGTTCTACATTAAATGTTGTATGTTGTAGATCTATATTGCGTAGCACTGTAGTCTGATCATCTCATGCTTGTTTAGTACATCGGACAGCCTCACTGTATTTCTTTTAGGACATGTTTAGGATTAATAGGAGCTTTAATATAAGTAGTGTAGGAGAAAAATCTACGACCCAGAACTCTCTGGCCCCACAAGATAAGATGTTGTACATACCCTGTATAAAGGTTAGGCCCAATAAGGTATGGATGAGGACATAGTGACGTCTGATCTATGAGTTTATATCTCTCATGGTCTTTGCAAACTTAGTAGTTCGAAGCTGCTGTATATATGTTTACAAAGATAAATAACCTGTTTCTGTTTCTGAACCACTTAATTAACTAGTTCAAGTTTTTAATAGTCATCATAAACTCTTCCTCTCTTTTGGTCTATGACATAAAAATCAACATCAGTATAACTTGATGACTAAATCAGTGTCATCGTCTCACTGATCTTTGTATTATTGTTGTATTTGTCATGTTAAACATCGTCATCAGTGGGGTTTTTTTCCCTGCCACCACTGTGATCACCGGCACCTTCATTGTCCTCGTCATCATCATCACCGCTGTTGCCGTCCCCCTTCATCGCTCTGACCTCATCCTCACTTTCCTCTTTAGGGCCACTGACTGTTCTGGACCTCTTGTATCTTTTAGCCTGTGTCTAGAGAGGGCATTTAGCTTTTAGGCTGAGCATCTGATGGTTAAGAGAGAAAAGGGGAAGGGACAGGAAAAAAGAGGGAAATCAGGGTGGAGGCTGTAATAGGAGACACACAGCAGGAGGGCTGTTTACTGTCACTGAAGGAGGACAAGAGAGAGACGGGGGAGTGAGAAGCAGGCAGATGGACAAGAGTGAAAGAAGCGAGATTAGGGAAAGATGAACAGAGAAGGGCAACGTTTAGGGGAAAGACAGACTGCACAGGTTCCATAAGGTGGAGAAAGGTTCCTTTATGCTCATGCCATCACAGAAGGAGCACACTGGACAACGCCTAGCTGCTAGCTGCAGGGGAGGCACATAGAACCATACGTTTATGATTTGCAGTGCTCTCTCTGTAGATTGCGACAATAGGAAGAATATAATAGGGGCAGAAAGTTTTATTTACCACAAAAAGCAGGCATGCTAAGAAACTGAACTACCTGACATTTTCTTTCCATCCGTCTATCGATGGATCTCCTCCGCTCCCTTTTTAGTATGACGGACAGAACCCCTCCAATATATACACACTCTAAATTAGCCATATACACATTTCACCATTTCACAGCACAAATGCCAGCTTGCTTTTGGGGCTTACAGTAATCCTATTCCCAAATTTGACACCAAAAAGCATTAGACCGCATGCCAGCATAGCTTGTGTATTTGTGAACAAAACTCACAGCGTCAGGCGACGCTGCAAAACCTGACCACTGTCTCTTTCTATCTCTTATATCAGGCTAAAAAGACGTGCAAAATAACCAAGCTCTATTACACTTTATATACAAGCTTGATTTATACCTCTATATATGTAGATGCATGTCCTACGGCGTAGCCTGACATATAATATAACTGCACGTCGCAGCGACACAGACTGCAACGACTGTAATTGGTCTGGTGGTAGCATCCCCAGTAAACACACAGCTCTCTCTTCGGCTGTTGCAGTCCCTCCTGACTGTCCAGCTGGGACCCCCTAGTGAGAGGTCCGCCCACCCCTACTGTCTGTCCAGTTCAACATAGCAACTGTTACTTCCTCTGTTTTATTTTAAGCTTCTTGACTATTTTATTTCAGCATAAACTATTTGTGTCTCTCTCTGATTCCTTCCTTTCATATTGGTGGTTCAACTGTAGTTTAAGTTAACAGCTGCCTGCCAAGGAGCTGTTTCATTGCTCTGAACTGTTAATGATGCGGTAAATAAACTGGCATCCGGTCTATTAAAAAGGGATATTTGCTTAAGAACCACTGCTCTGACATTTACTGTCAAATGTCCATTTCTTTGAGAAACAGATGAATTCCACATTTGAGCAGACATTGCCAGAAGCCATAATATTGGCATAGCGACAACGTGTTGGGCATAATAGGAATGGCAAAGGATAGTGCTTACTGTAATCACATTTTATGGTTTTCAGGTTCGCCCAAACGCAAAAAAAATACCTGTCACCTGCACTTCTTCACCTAACTAGCTGATCTTCTTTTTCACTGAAATAATCTGCTCATGGCAAAACTCCACCAAAAAAACACCACAACACCGTAGTCATGTACAATGTTCAGTCTGGACCGTGGTACTGTTGGTGGTTCTCTGATCTGAGGAGTCTTGGAGCAGAATAAGGGGTGAGTAGCTCCGAAATGTAAGGTGAAGCAAGACTATTTAGGGCTTTAAAAGTAATCAGTACAATTTTGGATTGATTTCTGTAATGGACTGGTAACCAGCGTAATTCAACCAGGACTGGGGTGATGTGTTCTCTGTGTCGAGTGTTTGTGAGGTGTCTTGATGCTGTATTTTGTACCAACTGTAGGCGGGCGACTGCTGTGTTGTTTAAACAGGTGAATAATGAGTTATAGTGATCTAGACAGGAGAAAATGAGCGTGTGGATGAGTTGTTCAACTGTGTTTCTGGGTAGCATTGGTTTGACCTTGGCAATATTTCTCATTTGTAAATAACAAGTTCTAACTAGACTGTTAATGTGTTGAAAACAACGGCAAGGTTTCCAGCTGACTCTTTTGTGTTTGTTGTTAGTGGTCCAAGGTGAGGGGTGACAGTATTAGAAACATGATTTGGACCAATAACCAGTACCAGATGAAGGCAAACATATAATAATAATAATAATAATAATAATAATAATAATAATAATAATAATAATTACAAATATTATTATAAAAATGATGCTTTGGCCTATCATAGCATAGGCTGTTGCATAAATATATAAACAAATAATATGAACAAAGAATAATAATACAGTTTTGCCTGAAAAAAAAAGCTACGATGGAAAAATAAATAAAAATAAATAAATAAATAAAAATGAATGTGCTAGAGATAGTCCTTGTGCAAAAAATACACACATTGTGTTCGGCTTACAGATTATTCAAAAGGAAAACAAGCATGCTAACCTTATCTGTCTTAAGCAAAGGTTGGTAACAATATCACTGGCTGTGCTAAACACCTTTCTGACCGTGTGCTCATTGGCTGGTATGCACAGATGTTTGCACAAGTGCTTTCCACGCCCTTTCCACCAAGCTACTGGGTCTTTGTCCCCATCAATGACCTCTTCACTGAGATAACTGCCCATCTCTGTCTGGGCCCTCTGCTCCGGTGTGCAGCTAATCAGAGGCTTCACTCTGCCTAAGAGGCCACCCAGTGATTTGGCCTTCTTCACTGGCTGTTGAGGCGCTTCTCCTCTCCTTCCTCATCCTCATCATCCACCAGAAGGCGCACCGCTGGGCTACCAACTCTATCTTTTGACCAGAACCACCATCTCAACCTCAAGTTAAGTTTTAAGGAAGTCAAGCTCGGCGGGGGTTAGACTCCATGGTCTCCTTGTAACGAGGGTGCATCAGTTGCATGGTTTGTCATTGTCATATTTTGTATCCAGCTGCGTCAAAACCTTCTCTTTGATTAACCTTGTCCTGTTGGCATCTTCTTTTTCCACTCTTAGATCACTGGCTGTCAGGTGATGGAGCTTCAGGGTAAGGAAGGATACAGTCAAGTAATTTTCCGCTGACAAAGTGTCTGTAAAATCCGTGACTGGCCTCAAACCTGGATTCATCGCCTTGACCTTCGAGGACTTGCTGCACCATTTACTGTTTCGTTTCCCATTGAGTTGCACAATTCTTTAAACAAACACACACACAAACAATAATTAGATTAATGCTGTGATCTTTAATCCTAGCACTGTAACATTTGTAACATTTGTGATTCACTCTATTGAAACCAAACACTACGGATTTTTGCTCACATATCCTGATATCCTCTGCTACACAAGAAGGAGTAGGCCTCATGAATTTAATATGGATGATATAACTTGTAGAGGTCTGGTATGGCAGTTTTTGAAAGATATTTGGATCCAGGAAGCGTGTATTGCGTATCAAAAGTTTAAAGCGACTCCTTGAAAGACTCCTTTTCCACAGTGTGAAAAGATATCATGTCCTTTCGACACAGCCAATGTGCATTGCGCCCATCTCTGACTGTCCTGCTATTTAGTATTTGGCGAGGATTTTGGGCTGTTTGGGCTTTTCCAGTAGCAGTTGAGGGGGCTGCTTGTCTCAGTGTAAGCGTAGCGTGCTCAGCAGGATGGTGCATTCACAAATGCTCATGCAAAATGGTAGTGTAGTCTTTTGCCAGTTCTATACGTTTGCAAAGACGGCAAATTGCTTCATTTGGGTCCTTCACCTAGTCAGTTGCGTTTAAATTCAAAATAATCCCAAACCAGTTCTTTCTCTTTCATGACTGAATTTGCTGAAAATAGCGAGTGGGAAGGAGACTCCCCGACCCACTGCACGTGCTGGCACACCTCAGCGAATATATCGGCAAACGGCAGTTGATGGGCTGAGAGTGGTTGGTTGGAAAATGTTAACATATCAATGCAATCTCAGAAAATTTTGGCTGTAAAAGCTGATATTTGGTGGCTTCTTACGTGTTCTGATGCTCCTATTCCATGCTCTAATCCCAGCTCTTCACCACCTGCCTCATCATCTGCTCATGCTCCAGTGGCTTCCCACAATCTCCCTCATGAACCATTCATCCCCATCCCTGCCAGGTTCTCAGGAGAGTTAGGTAAATGTGGACAATTTATTCACCGATGTTCACCAGTTTTTGATCAGCAGCCACACCCATGCCTCTGATAAAGCTAAGATTGCTTCTGTTAAGAGTTTATTAATTGATAAAGCTTCCCAGCAGCACCTGTGTGCCAATCTTATCCACTATTTGCTGCAGAACTGCTGAAGATCTTTGACCACCCAGTACAGGGTAAAGAAAATGGCTAAGCGGCTTCTCTCACTCTGAGAGGGGGTTCATTCAGTAGCTAATTACGCTATTGATATTAGGATTTTGGCTGCTGAGAGTAGGTGGGATGATACAGTATGTCACTGCAGGGGGTGTTTATTCAGGGTCTAACTGATAGCATTAAGTATGAGCTAGCTGCTTGGGATGAGACAACTTCTCTGGAGAGTCTTATAGCATTAGCCATCCGCCTCGACAACAGATTGACTGAGAGAAGTAGGGAGAAGGCTAGTAGAGGAGTCCCCTACATTTTCCACTCCAGCCCAAAAATCCTCCTCACTCCCCACCTGTTGATCCTCTCACCAGAGTGCCGTCTCTCCCCTCTCCCGAGGAATCCATGCAGCTGGGCTGTATGAGATCATCTACTGTGGCAAGTCTGGTCACTTCCTCTCCCTGTGTCCACAGCTGCCAAACGGGCAGGCTCATCACGGATCAGGGGGACGTTGATGAGCCAGACCACCACCTTCATGACCTTGCCCCCCTTCATGGATTCAACTTCAGAGCTCCCTCTTGTTGCGACACCACTCCTTACCCCTGCAAGTTCTCACTGACTGGTGCTGACAACAACTTAATTGACTCATGTCATTGACATTCCCACTGAGACTCTCCCCTCTCCCAAAGACCTTTTTGCCCTTGATGGAAGGCTCATCACACTGTTCCCCTCACACTTCTCCTGTCAGGTTATCACTGCAAAGCCATTCGCCTCTTTGTAATTCCTTCTCCACTAGCTCCTGTTGTTTCCCCTGAGCACGTAAAGGTTGACGGTCATCAAGTGATTTCCACTCATTTTCCAACAGGAAAAGCAACTTGAGTGAGAACTCATCAGGTAAGGCAGGTGCACCTGTGAGCAAAGTCAACTCTAATGAAGATCCACTATTAGTTGGAATAATTTCAGGGGCAGCCCTAGTTGGGTCAGTTTGGTTGCGGCACTCACAAAACATTTCACAATTCAGTTGAGGGATGAACCTTTTGTCTCCGACAGTTCCAACAGTCTCTCCAGTGTCCTCTATGCTGGTGTCTGCAGGTACACCACTTAAGTTAACAGCATTTTTTGCAGAAAACAGAGGTTAGACTTGGACTTTGTTTTGTGATCAATAAGTCATAACCAAAAAAAATTCCAAGGCACACTGTTTTGCAAAAAATAAAAAAAGCTAAGGCTTAGTGCCTACGTGTTTCAGTGCACCGTCTTCATCGGTGCATATAAAAGCAAGTAGCAGCTCACACATGTATCAAGGCTGGTGGCAGCTGCCTGGAAATAAGAGTAAAGCTTATTATCACAGCTGCAGTCAATAGTGGGAGTGTGCTAAAATACTGTAGGTGCATTAACTGGAGCTACTCCAACTTCTCTGCACCACTTCTCAAGCTCAGCCATTAACGGGGAGTTGGATGAGTGAACCATTATCCTGAAATCTTGTACTTTATTGCAGATCAGTCACAAAGTACATCCCAGTGGTGCCATTTATGTAACACTGCTCTGCACTACAGCCTTATGAACAGCGCCCAGATTCACTGACGCACAATAGTGATACTAAATGCCAAGAGTAAGAGCCGTTGTTCCTGTTTAGGGGTAGTTTCTCAGTTAAAATAACTTGTGCACATTCACTGATGAATATCTCTGAAATTCAACATTCAACTGTTTCTTCCCTGTAAAATGTGCTGAACTGAACTTTATTATCATCACGTCTTTCTATTTCATGTCACGTCTTTCATGCAGTGAGCAGTGACAGCCTACCCAGCCCTAGAATTCTGTGGTTTCATGTATAGCCCTTGCTGTGCACAAAAAGGGCTTGGAATGACCATATGTCACTTTAAGTAAAGCATTCAAAACTAGGCATAAAGTGGGATTTATTTTTTAAAAAAAAGAAAAAAGTTTACTTTTTTTTAAAGAAACTTCTTTAAACTGCCTTCTCTAGTTACCTCATCCAGTACATCTTCACCACCTGCACATACAGATTGCTTTAAGTGACAACATCTGGAAATAAAGCGCTCTCACGCAACTGTTAACCTCCATACCCTCATTATAAATTCACCATAACAAGACATAACATAAATGAATGAATGAATTAATAAATAAAGTTCATGTATCAAACTTCCATTTTCAAATGATATACCATGGTGGGGAATACCAATGATTGTCTGTGATCATTTTGGCACGTGAAGCAGTCAGTCTGATTGCTGTAAGAGACTCATAGGTTTTAGAGGAGGCCTGTGCCTGTCTATATCCACCATAGGTCAAAGGTGAGGAAGAGTAGGCAAAGGGAATAGGTCAGGACAAACTGAGAGAAAAGGGAATAAAATACAAGAAAAGAGTAAAAGTTGACACATAGAAATGTTTCACTCACCTCTAAACCCAAGCACAAAGGATTATAGATAACTGTCATCATAAGAGAAACCTGGTCAAAAATGATGAATTGCTGATTACCACTTCAGATGGTAAGTATTATATCCACTCCCTTCGAAAAGCCTTGAGGGCTTATAGGTTTAACAAGGATAAAAAAGGGACATTTTTATAAAGGAATAGATGGCCTTGAAAGTCTTTGATTCATTTTACCAATCATATAACATACAACTTATCTGAAAGTTAGCGAACTTGATGTCCAAATGACTGTGAGAACTACCTGACACTCAGGAAATGAAAAGATCTTCATGAATGATGTGTTTTCATTTATGCTGCGTATCTGTCAGTGTAGAGTTGAGGCTTTTGTTTTGAGATGCCAGGCTGTATTATGTTATCACAGGACTTTCTGGAGCTGATTTACTGTACAGTGTTGTGACAGCACAGACCCACAGTGTTGCTTTACCGCTCAGTTTAAAAGCTGGATGACAGGCTGAATATAACAGCAAAAGTATCCACTGTAGATTTCAACTCTTTAAAAGATGAGCATTGTTTCCCAAAAGCATCTTAAAGAGTAACTTCACACTAGGCTTGCCACTTACAATCATTTTTATTATCAATTAAAGCAGCTGATAAGTCCAACTGTAATCATTCAGTATGTTTACATGATGTTAGAAAAAGTCAGACTATTGTGTTAGTCCAGTTGATTTACTTGTTCATGGATACGCCTTAGCTGGACCTGAACTGGCCTGGCCTTTGCACCACAGTCCCGGTGCCAGGTATTGACCCGGAAGTCGTCCATGGCATAAATCCGTAGCAGGAAGCTGGGAAAAACAAAAGAAGAAGAAGAAGACGAAGGTATTAATACAATATATTATGTAATGTACAGCGCCGAAAAGTCATCCATGTTTTCACCTTTCGCTGTGCAGCCTGTTTGCCGCTTCTAAACTTGTTGGTTTGTGACGTAATAGGTCAACCGGATGAAGGTCCAGTAGCGACTAGCTGAAACAGTGCATCGCCACCTACCGTGGTGGAGTCGGACATACTTCCATCAATAAATCGATTCTCCCCTGGTGCTTGTATACTGGGGCAATGGCAGTAGTCCAATGGAATGGCCTAATTGAGCTCTGGCCGTATCTTGACTTCAGTGTGCATGGACTTTCACTGCGAATAAACACAGTGTATTTCACAAAATGTCAAACAATGCCTGCTTTTGGTAGACATAATTATTACCATAGATGAAACAGCACTTCCTACTTGTTCACAAACACACTCTTAACCTCTGAGACCAATTGTTTTCAGATAGCACAACAATTCAGACTTGCACTGTACCCAGGCCTCACTTGTCCACACAAATACACCCACCCAAGCTCTCACCTGTCGGGCCCTTCCAGCGTTCTTTACCTGCCACTGGGAACGGCTCCAGCAACTGTTCAATTTTCCGTAAGCCAATCCCACAAGCGATTGACAAGCCAGTAGAGCCAGGGATCGAGTTCAGACTCTTTTGGATCTGTGTATGTATGTGTCTGGTGCAAGAAAATGTGTGTGCATGTGTGTGTGTGTGTGTGTGGAATCAACCAGAAACACTACTAAGCTCTGACTTCAAGCAGCTCAGGTTGACTAGAAGTCGATGGGCTGATAAAACCGCCAAGTGTGTGTGTGTGTGTTTGGTATAGGCCTTGTTGTCTGCAGACAGAAACCATGGGAACACACGAACACCCCTAATCCTTTAACTACCATCGAGAGAATCCACCACATAAAACACACACACAAGAAGTCTGTTAGCCCACGTTAAGTGACTGTTTTCGTCCAGTTTTGATATACTGATATAATAATGATTCAATTAGTCATATCACTCAAGAAAAGCTATTGGAGGAAGAAAAAATAACTGTACTTCTACTGGCAACGTTTTAAGCCACACAAAGTCTCAGTCTGAAGGGGAGGAGGATATACTAAGTTTGTTACTTCTACATTGTAAAACTGCAGTTCACATCCTTTGTCCTATCAACATTAAAGTGTTTCTTGGAACTGACCTTGCTTTAACCTTGACCAAGTCATTTTAATTGACGAAATGTAATCACGGGGGTTGGTGGATCACAAAAAGCTAATATGAGTCACTTTCAAAACAGTCAGATGGGGCATTTTGGAAGGTACTATACTGATGAGATAGTATATCACAGGTGACGGTATGTTCGACCTCTCAGTGAATTTACATACATAAAGTAACTGATTACTGTTGGCTTGCTGCAGCAGTCGGACTTCTTTAGCAGCATGTAAATGAGAAACGAGAAGTCAGAGTAGGGTTTTATAGGAACCCAGTGTTCCCGGCCGGATCTCTTAAGGAGAGAGAGTTGGCCATATGCCTAACTGGCTTTCTTCCTGTTGCTTTAGATGTATCATGAATACAACTCATACCACTGGAATAATACCACAAACAACACAGTGTCAGCCCGAAGACAGGCTGAAGGATGGTCTTGAACCTGATCTCACAACCTGTGTGTGTTTGTAGGGTGTGGGGCCTTATTAATGTCCTGAGTCTAATGCCGTAATTATTCACCTTTATTGTGCTGATAATAAGGGCCTATCAATCAGAACCTGTGTGTGTGTGTGTGTGTGTGTGTGTGTGTGTGTGTTTGTGTGTGTGTGCCAGAGAACCTGACTGAAAGCTGAGTAGCAGAGGTGGAGGGTATGAGATGAGGCTGGTTATTTTGCTAACTACTTTGTGCATTTAGTTGTGCTTGCACTAGACTTGGAATTTAAAAATAAACCTGGTTTTTGATTTTACATTTTTCTTTTAACCTTGGGCATCAATCCATGCTCTTATTAATAATACTCTCCATAAAAAAACTTACACTACTTTACTTAATCTATAAAGAGATTACATGTAAGGGCTGTGGTCATCTCCTTACAACTGAACAAGCATTAGCCATACAATACTAGTTATTGCTCTTGTTCTGGTTGTCGGGGCAGCTCACTCAGGTCAGACACTGTGTCTAAGTGGACTCCACTGTAGTGAAGGGCTTTAAATCTGTTACAATAAACTTGGGGAGAGCCCTATGACATTCTGCTGCAAGCCAGCTAATATTACTTACTAGCCAACAGCAACAAGTCCAGCTTGGCGTCAGACGTGCAGCCTTTTATTTGAGGAGGCTTTCGCCAACGACTAAAAGCCAGTCCAGTCTTTCGTTCCTCGCCTCTCTCTCGGTCACTGTCTCTTTTTCTTTTCCCAATTTCCTCCATCAGCGTCCTCTTCGGTCTCTTCACATCTGTCAGGATGTCCGTAGACGCTGATGAGCCTGCTTACCCGGCTCCAGTTCTGGTTCCTATTCTAGCCCCAGACCTGAAAACCTTCTCCTCTGGGCAGTTCAAAGCTGCTATAAGTGTTACCTTGACTTGACAAGGTCACAGTCACTTTTTCAGAACAGGAGCTGAGAGGCTTTTACTGAATGTTCTAATGAATTAACAATGGATAAATAGCGATAGCGGCACCATGTGTCCAGGAGCTGATCAATATTGAGTGCTGACCAATCAGGAACCAATTACAATGTAGTACCGGTCTTTCGAAACTCATCCCTCGTCATCAATCAGGAATTGAAATAAAGAAGACACAGTGTTGTAAAAGCTATGGTGGATGGAGCGTATATTTCATCCTTCAAGGCCTTAGCACATACCCACACTTTAATTGCTGTAAGTTTAACCTTACATCGCATGCTTATATGTTCGGTTATAGTATGAATATTTTACCACTGTGGTCAGGGAGAAAGCTTTTCAAGAAGGAAGTGGTTGACACCAACTGGCTCTAAGTATCGGCCCAATCTGTGTTGAGACCGTATTCAGCTCCACAATCCTTGAAAACTCCCCGAAGGTTAGAAAACTTCACCAAGTACCACAGCCTCCCAGACATGTCCTATTGTCAGCAGCTCCACCTTGAGAATAGCGGCTCTTAGAGGCAGCCAAGGCTGGAGAAGAAAATAAAAAAATCTGGAGAGGCAGAGAGCGGAGAAAAAGAGATAGATGAGGAAGAAACACGAGAATGAATGCCAACAAAAGTGTATACAGTTTCCCAAGGCTGCTCAGATTGGATCAATTCAGCGGTGACTGAAGGCTGTGAAGAGAGGTAAACACGGTAGATGGTGTGTGTGTGTGTAGATGGAGCTGAGAGTGTAGGAGTTTGAATTCAGTCAGTGAGGCCTTTGTCTTCAAGTGAACCCAGTTAAATGGATGGACAAGGAGAAATATGAATCCTCAGTCCAAACCAATTGATTACATACAAGGTTAGCTGCTTTAACAGTAAAATAGTACCCATGATAGCCAGACAGGCGGACAAGACAACAACGATATCAAGATCCTCTATTCTCCGTTTGTGTGTCCTTGCTCCTCTACGTCTTCTCGGTCTCTTGCACAGTATTATTTTTTTATTTCTCAGTCTGGTATTCACTGGATCGTCATCTCTTTTGAAGTCCCTTAAAAAGGAGTTCATAAAAATAATTATATCGATCAATTAGGCGCCTTTGAAGTCCGGGATAGCCCGGGAACTTGACCTTTAAGCCCTTGACTCGAGCCTTTCCTGGCTCTTTAAGAACTCCAAGTAAAGGCAGACACTAAACACATTAGAGACACAATTTTCCATGTTTCAGTCCAATTGAATTCACTACATTCAGAATATCACAACATTGCTGAAACAACCAGCTACTTCAAGCTCTTATCTTCCTCACTTACATGCTAAATCTGACAGGCAGAATCAACGCTTGGCTCAGAACAAAGGTTGGGATTGAGGGGGGCGGTGAAGTGTTCCAGCTCCATGGCCACCCAAATGGAGGTTTTTCAGAGACACTTCAAACTGAGGGTTAGGAGAACTCTGTTGGTTCAATGAATTATGGTCCTTTTCTGGGATAAAACAATCACTACTAGTTTGCTGATGTCTCAGTGGCGAACTAGCTTGCTAACGTTATATATTGTATTGCCTATTTGTGCACGACAGTCCCGCATTTTGGCGTATTTTAATGTTGCATTCACCTCCCTCTGATGGCATTTGACACCCAGAATTTAACTAAAGTCCAGCAGTGAAGTTGCTGCACCCTCAGTGCAGACTGGCAGGGTAGGAGCACGGGTTGATACTGTATGCCTATAAAGCACCGCTAGTGGCCAGGTAATGAAGCTGTGTTCTTTATTTGATAATTGGAATTGCGAGCATCCATGCTTTTCTGTCTCCATCAGATAAATGGCAAATGGCATTGTGATATTACGGGATTGAAATCACCACAGCTGAAGAAGGCATATTGGAAATGTCTGGTCCAATCTGAGGACACATTAGAGGACAACTGATGACGAATCACAATTAGTGGGAATGATCCTCACAATTTTCATTTTCACGACTATGCGACACTTGTTGGGGTCCGTAGCAAACAAACATTTTATTACATCTTATTACTAAATTTCAAATAATTGCGCAGTCCAACAGTCTATATACTGTTTTGTTTTTTTTAATGAACTACAGTCAAAGTGTTGTGGCTTTAAGGAAAGTGTATATTAATAACAAACACTGGATGCATGCAGGCTTGTAAATTTTTTTCCATTTTTCCTGTTTTATATTATTCTAAATTGAATGTCTTTTAGTCGAACTAACACAAGCCATCTCAAGACTTCCCCTCAACAATTTAGATTTGTTTTTTTCGCAATCATCTGACATTTTATAGACTAAAAGATGAATCAATTAAAGAAACAACAATGGACAGGTTAATGAACACCAAAAATCTCAACACAAGTCCTTCTGTCTATTCAAGTGTTTTCTGTACAATAAAAAGCGTTGTGTATGCAGAGTTGACATCACCTGCATATACGGTGAATGAATGAATAAAACTTTGCTCATGTTGGAACTGTGTGTTCTTTCAATTGCTTTTATTCTTCATGAGTGGATGTAATAAATGGAGAGGACGTTTATTGTTTGCTTTGGGCTCTTCTTCATTCCTGTATGAATGTGACATTGGACGGAAAAGAAAGAGACTCATCTCTTTCACTTATTCTGCGTGTGTGTGCCTGTGTGCGCACTCTCAATATACATTTAACATGTATGAATCAGACGTAGGTCCTTTTGAATTGCCTTCTTGCTTTCTTCTTTCTCAGGTTGACCTGGCCTAATTATCCATGTAATGATATAACCCTGAGGGGAAAGGGGATCTACCGCCATCTCCTACACACACACACACACACATACACACACACAAATAAACTGGGCCTTCCCATTCCCACAGAATAGCAGAAAGCCTCCTGTTGAAAGAAGCGATGGAAGGGAACGGATTTCACCTGCTAATTAGACTTGACCTCGCCTCGTATTCACAGCGTGGAAACAGCCTGGCCATGGGAACAGAGGATCACAGAATAGATGGCTACAGTACAGCCTGTCCAAAAGACGCTAATGTGTGCATTGCTTATTTTATATGCAACAAAGTCTTTCCTGAATTGACGGTGGTACACAGTAAATAAAGAAAGGCCATTCAGAAAAGGACATTTCTACCAGTCATTTCTGTGCAAAACTAGCTGAACCTCACCTCATATTAATATAATTCAGAGACTTTTAAACTTAAAGGTAGAATCAGAAGGATTTGTCCAAGCTAAAAAAAGATAGTTAATAGTTGAGTCTCATTCCCAGGATGTCAAATACCGACATTTTGCGTCCTGAGAATTAAAAAAAATTAAGCAAATAAGAAAATCCAGGCAGAGGGCTGCAGGGTCTGTACAGATACAAGACACTAACACACCTTTTTTCCCCATTCCAGTCTCCCTCTGTCTGTTTCTGTCTTGTTACGTCTCTTCGTCTTGCTGCATCTGCCGTATATGATGTGCACTGATAATTGCATATGACACAATATAAAAATAATTGATCATTAAAACTAAAGTAACGAGCCTGTTTTGGAAGAAAAAAAAAGACGTAGAAAGTACAGATATTTTGTTCAAATATAGGGGGTAAAAGTAAAAAGTTGATAGAAAAGTAAATACTCAAGTAAAGTACAGATACCTGAAAAATCTACTTAAGTACAGTAACAAAATATTTGTTACTTCCAACCTCTAGAAAAGCCAGATGTACGGGCAGATACCTTCAAACCAGTGAGATATGATGCACAAGCATCGACCTCAGAAACTTTGTCTCCCTGAGTAGATGTATTTTTTAATTTGTTTCATGCATGGACAAAATGATTTTCGCGGTGGAGGTGGTTTTGCCGTTTGTTCAAAATTTTAGTCCTAAACAAGGTAGACGTGATAATTCAAAAGCTTGGAGTCGCCCACCACAAAAGCTTCATTGGGCACAGTCAGACAGCTGAGAGGAGTACTCTAAAGTTTTGAACAGTCTTTCATACATTCAGGTTTTAGAAAGTCCTCTTTACAAATAGAAAATATGAAAGGTTTGCATAAAAGTAATGCACGGGGGCCAAAACACTGTGAAATGATTCAAGCAGACTTACAACTGAAAGGGCAGACAGAGACAAAGATACAACTGAGCAACAGTTAAAGAAGCCTGGCAAAATGGATTTGCATGATCATATGATCACAATTGCAAATGATCTAAGGTCACTTGCACTTTTCTGGACTGGAGAATGATGTTTGAGGGGGAAAAAAAGATTCTTCCTTGTCATGTAACACTGTTTTAGATGTAATGAATGAATGAATGAGTGTTTTATTTCGTATGAATGAATGAATGACAGACATACAGACGAAAAGGATAGGTAAGAAGCCAAGGCTTATAAGGAACCTACCCCTTAAATGATGTAATTGTGATGTAGATGTAATTGATCTGTCTTTCCACAAAACTATTTCAAATGTGAATAATACATTTCTTGTCTTTATCTATCCATCTTATAATAGCCTCTTCTGAAGAAAAGAAGAAAAACATCAACATAAGATGTGAGTTCAAACTTTTGAGCAGTAGTGTAGTGTCTCAACGACTTGTGGTCAAAGTGCTGTGACTGTTACTGCGGATAATCAGAAGAAGATCAATCAGTATCATTTGGTGACCCCTTACCTTTCCTGTACTGCCACCTTTAGGCCACAATGTCAAGATAAGCAGATCTGAAGAGCACATGTTGTCACGAGTATGTTGCTGACCACATCAATCTTTCTGTTGTGCCACTTCCTGAATAAGCCCAACTACAATTACAGCTCTACCAGGAAGAACATTTTTGCAGACTTTTTGGTTTTGCCAGCTAAAATGAGCACTTTAGTTTTAGGTCTTGACTTAAATTAGTAAAATCACAGAAAATAATTTTCTTTTAACATAGACAAACCTCTTTTACACTGGTCATACGACCCGCTAACACCTGCTAACATCTGGCTTTTGTCAGTGTTTCTGAGTAAAAACTGTTTCCTCTGTGTGTGACTATTAATGTTTCAGTTTATTAATGTTGGTTGAGAGTTGAGAATTTATGTATAACGGAGGTTGATCCATAAACAGAAATAACAGACCGCCTGTGTAGCATTTTAATAGGCTACAGTGTCATAATTAACAACAACTGAAGACTGCGTACAAACTGATATGTGTCTAATAACATTTTAATAATCCCGTCTCTCGTCTGCTTTCCAGCCGATGTGCAGTTCATCTCGAATGAGCCTCTTAAAAAACTGACCAACAGAATGGCTTCCATGCCTGTCAGCTGCCTGATTGGTACTGCACATGTGCAATTCTCAACAGAGATGGAAAATAAGCGAGATGTCTCACTCCTTAGTAACTTCCGTGATTCAGAACTTAATTGATTAAGAGTTTAAAACAAGTCTAAGTCTTCAGGTTTACCTGCATTTTAAAAAAACCTTTGTATGAGCGCCAGTTTTGGTGTAAAAGTGGTAATAGTGACAAAATACTATGTACAGCCACATTCAGACAGCTGACAGCTGTGTGAAAAAATGCAGCCCTTTCGTTGATATTATTGGAATTGCTGTCAATGGAATGCAAGGTCCACGAGACTAAGTGGTCACAAATCAAATATGTGCAAGCTGCTAGATTTACTTTGTCACAGAAACACCATACTGTCTACCGCGCAACCATTCCATTAATGAAAACTGTTGTTGGAAACTGGACTTCCTGGATCCCATTTCATTGTCTCACCGGTACCTGACACAAAAAGCCATTAACTCAAATATTTCAGTTTCCCATCCATCCATCCATCCATCCATTTTCTAGTGATTATCAAAGGTCGGGTCTCCGAGGTAGCAGGCTCAGCAAGATGGTCCAGAGATCCCGTTCCTCAGCTCCTCTGTGGAGCCACCTGTGGATCTCTTCCCACACTTTCTTCTTTCAGTTCTGTCATTTGTATTGTGGTCTATGTAAGAGCTTAAGTGTGTTGCCCTCCATTTGGATCTTGCACCGATTAATTAAAAGAAAGCAAAAAATACCCATCAAACACACATTGTACATTGTACATGTAATACAAACATACATTGTATTACATTCCATTTGGCATAGCAGCTAGCTTGCAGCTTTTTTTTTTTTTACTACAGAACACGCACATCCATCAGCAATCCTTTGACAGCTCAGACCTTTGAACAATGTGGCAGGTCAGAGCAATTATATGAGATCGATAGCAGCTACACTTAAACACACACACACACACACACACAGACTGAGACATCAAGGAGAGACTGACAGAGTGCTCCAGGATAAAACGACAGTGTGTCTTCGATTACTTGCTCTAGTGTCTCGCTCTATCTATCATTTTACACTAACTGTGTGGTGACGCTGTACTAAAATTAGCAAATGTGTTTTGTTAAGCAGTTGTGTTGAAAAGTAAGGGTACATACAACTTTTGTAATCCCTGGCAATATATGTGTGAAAGTACACAACGTGTATTTAGGCTGTAAGATCACAAAGAAGTATGTTCATTGTTTATTTCCTGCAGCTTGATGGGCTCCTCTCAGCACGCTTCTCTTTTTCTTTGTCAGTTGTTTTTTGAAATGCTGTTCTACCTTTTTCAGAAGCTACCACCAGGAAAGCTATCCACAAACAGCGAACTGTGTTTTTTTCCTGTCTGTGATCGTGTGGAAAAAAAGACACCGGCTGGAGAAACGGTTCTGGCACATTTTCAAATAGTAATACATCTGAACTCATTTAAATAACAGTGAAGCAGAAACCTGGCTGTGACTGGTTTACTAAAGCCTCAGGTGCAATTCACCAACTGGATTTATTTGGTTGACGTTATCTCGGCATGTGGCTCGTTTTTTTTATACTTTTTCACCGATAAGGTCTGAGCAGTTTGAATAACAGTTTTAGAAGTCTTAGTTTGAATAAGCAGAAGTCACTGTCTCTTGATGATATCAGCCAGGAGACAAGACAACGTACTGCATCAACAGTGAGTATGAACTAATAGGCTGGTTACATTTAACATGTAATGAAATGTATGTGGACCTTTCGCGGAGCAGCTGCTGCAACACTACAATTCCACTGTAGACAGCAGGCACGAGAGCAGTGCACAAGTGGCACAAGTCTTACGACAGGCCAGTCTTCTATTTATATTTTCTACATGAGGCGTGAGCAGACCATTTATACAGAAATGTATCAATACAGTGTCGATATTTTGTTAATTAAACACCCTGTATCAAGGAAATGACTCTACTTCCACTTCAATATTAAACGTACAGCTGGCAGTTGCTTAGTAACTTTACCTGGCTCACTGTAGTCAGTACATGTTAACCCCGTCACCGTCTCACACAACCCTACACATATGTGCACTGCAAGCTGCACATCAGCTCTGTGAACGGTCCACATACGTTACGCGTTCAGTGCAGCCAGAGCATAAGGCACCATGTTCATAGACAGACAGATCTGTTTTGTATGGGTTTGCAAGACATTGTGCTAAAGCTAGACTCACCCTGAACACTTCTATGGACAGGGAGTGCAGTCAAAGAGTGAGACTTAGAGAGCTGAAGCCAAATCCAGCCTCTAATGATCTTCCTTCTGTACAAAGGTCAGTTGTAAATTAAGACAAATAATAACAATTTGACCCACAATATTTAATATTTAAGTCAAATCTCTACAACGCAAAGCCACTTACAATTTCTCCAAATTATTAATTTCAGAATTGTTTCACCACTGTTCAGTTGTCTACGATCAGATAACATGTGTTAAGATAACCAAAGATATGTTGTCAAAAGGAAATCATTTGGGCTCAGAGTGGAGTTTTAACAGCACAAAGGCTGAATTCTGCCGCTCACTCTGTCAGAGTGTGAGCGTCCGTGCAGGGACGGAGGACAGGCAGCATTTATTGACAGCAGCTGCTCCGCTCGATAAGAAAAGGCATAAAATCAATCAACCTGATTGGTAGACAAGACGGCGGGAGGAGGCGAGTACACGGCTGAGGAGGAAAGGATTGACCAAAAAGAGTTCTGAATATAAAAAATCAACAGTATAAAGGAAGTACTCAGATCCTATACTTAAGTAAAGATACTAATACCGCAATGAAAAAATACTCCAGGACAAGTCCTGCATTTAAAAATGTACAGGAATAGTCAAAGTACTTGTTTTGCAGATGTTATGGCCGTTTTGAATGTTACTGTTATTTATTCTTCCTTCTTTCACCAACGGATCATTGCTACAATCAGGAACTTTCACAACTTTCCCCAATTCACAAGAAAAGTTGTGACACTCAATCGGAGCAGGTATAGACTGTACTCTTTAATTAATTAATTAATTAATAGAGACCCAATGAGCAAGTATTTGGCATCAGTGGCGAGAAAAAACTTCAGACGGGCAGAAACCTTGGAGCAGAGCTGGACTCATCAGTTAGTTAGAGATAACACTAACTAACTGATTAGTGTCATCTCGCTTAATTGATAAGTATAACTGTGTATCATCTGCATAACGATGAAAAAAGGGGTTTCCTAATGATAATCCCCAAAGGAAGTATGTATAAAGTGAATAGTATTGGTCAAACAAAACCTTTTGGAACCCCATGACTAACTTTGGTATGTATTGAGGATTCATTGTTAACCTGTACAAGCTGAGATCGATCTGATAAATAGAACTTAAACCAGCTCAGTGCAGTTCCTTTAATGCAAATTAAATGCTCCAGTCCCTGTAATAGAATGTGATGGTCAGTGACGTCAAATGCAGCCCTAAGATCTAACAAGACTGATACAGAGTCAGGACAAAACACACATCTTTGAATATACGTCACTGAGTAGTACTGCCAAACAATGATGTTTTTATCCGACATTTAGCTGTCTTAGCAGTTAGTTCAGATCTACTTTAAATGTTTTAATAATCAGTTGTTGATCGGTTGCACTCGCCAGTACCACTGACCGGGAGGAAACTGAGCATGAGCACCTAACCCTCTAACCACAGGCTGACATTGCAACAGGCCTGTGCTGGTAAGTTTCTGCTTCCTCAAGGACCATCTGTGTGTGATTTTTTGAAGTCCACATTCTGCCATGGGCTCCCCAAACTGGGTGTCTTGGCTCTGAGCTCCGGGCTATGTTCTAAAGCACCAGTTCTGATATACTTACCAGTATACCGGTACGTTTAACCTATAGAAATAATAACAGGTCACACTCCCACAAATGTAACAGCACTTACGCTTCCAACGCATATAATCTGACCGTTTTTCAACAACTCACAGGGAACCAATTTCTCCCACTCCCCAGGCAGCACCCATTGCTAAAATTGCGCCCCAAAAATGCCAGATCACTCTAACAAGTCTTTCATTTTAAATGACTTTATTTTAACCTATAATTTAGACTTCTTGACCCTCACTAAAACCTGGCAAAGACCTGTGGAAGCCAGCCCTTTTTCTGAGCTGTGTCCTCTGAAATACAAAAGCCTTTAATCAGCACACATTCCCGGCCGGGTTGGGGGCATGGCTTTGTTTTTTAAGGATCTTTTTAACTAATGATTACACAAGTTTCGAATTAACGTTCAACTCCTGTACTGAGCTCTTATGTACAGACCCCCTGAATTCAACAAGACTTTTGTTGATGTATTCTCCCACTTCTTTCATCCTCATCAGTCACTATGTCTGACAGTCTCTTAATTTTAGCTGATTTTATTATCTATTTTGTTAATGTCCTTGTATTTTATTTTGTAATTTTGTGTAACGCTGTTTGTGTTGTGTTTTTTTTTTATATCTATTCCTGTGTTTTACTTTAATTCATGTATTTTTATTTGTTGTACGTAATCTCCTTGTAAAGCACTTTGGTCAACGTCAGTTGTTTTTAAATCTGCTCTGGAAATAAACTTTACTTGACTTGATTTGATTCACTCTGAATCAGGTACTGTACAAGAATCTTTCTGTGTGAACTGTAGCTGGCTACCAAGGATCATAATCTGCATCCGTGAATGTCTTTTCTCCCTTTTGAAAACTGCTGTGTGTTTCACTTCACCCTTTGCTCCTTCAAGGTCACTGTGTCTCAGAATTTATGATTTGTCTATATGTGAAACCGTTGAGCCACAGACCTTTAATTCAGATGAGAAAATTCCCTCTGAAATATTAACACAATATAAGCTAATAATAGTTCAGAAAATGTACAAGCTGCTTCCAAAGATGCTGGCAAACATACAGGAAACATTAATATTACATATTATTGGATATTAGCAACACACATTATACTATTACTATGAAACACACAGCTGTGAACAGAATGGATCAGTAAAGATTATATTACATACTTATGTTTTGATGTATATGTATGTTTTTGCCTTGTTTTAAAATACATTCATTATGTTTCTCTACAAATATTTTTAATTTCTAACTAACAGACTTTCCCCGTCTTTCTGAAATGCACAGAAATGTCGACACAATTACAAAAATAAACTGTGAATTTGCATCTCCAATGTGAAATAACGTGAAAAAAATGTAGAAATGTGACTAACCATAAATTAGTTTGTTTTTCAGGAAATGTATTTTTCCCCCACAAAAAATCCTTTTGTAAAGTTGATTTTTATTAACAATGATACATTAAAGTGTAATACTGTAACTACATTTATTGGATTAGATACAATTTGTGCCAATTAACAGTAAAAGAAGTATTGGTTCTGTAGTTACATACATGTATTCATGTATTGTGTAGTAACATAGATTTGTTTTGTTGTTAAGTACAGATATCTTTTGGAGACTCTGGTTCCTCTCCAAAGGTAGAATGGGAGGCAGAACCTTCAGCTATCCAGCTCCTGTCCTGTCCACCAGTCTTAGTTCAGGAGGCAGACGCACTCTATTTGTTTAAGAGTGGTCCCAAAACTTACCATTTTGATAAAGTTTATAGGTCGCGTCCAGCACGATGCAACACTGACAAAAGACTTAACGTAACATTGTTGAATTAAAATAAAGACTGCATGGCTTATTTCTGTCTTCAGAAACACATTTTGATATAAGTAATTATATAATATAAGAGAGAGTTTCCAAAGTTAGTCGGAGTCAGAGGTTGTATACACCAGCATTGCGTGCCCTCACCCCTGTGGACACGTACCATACAACAGTGCTGAGGGTACTGGAGGCAAAAACAGCCCCCTTTTCCCATCATGCATTCTGCTGTGCAGTTTGTTAAGTTTGCTGTTTCTGTTCTAAGATGCAAATGTTTGTCAATGTTTGTAACATGTATGATCAGAACTTCATGGATTATAATGGTAACTGTCATTTTGTGCTGGTGTTTTACCATCAGTGAGGTTGGTGACACATTTCTGTCCCCTGTGTTCAGTATTGTTGAAACTTGCAATTGACAGCTTTCCTTCTTTAATGTATCATTCTGAAGTAAATGCTAATTGTGAAAATACTTGTGTTATGACAGTCAAAAAAAAAAAAAAGACACCTTCAGCAAATACACTGGTTCCCTAAAGCCTTGCTCTCACTGTGGTATTTGTCCTGACCAAACATTTCACAACCAAAACAGGAAGGGGCATTGTTTCCCAGGTTGCTATCCGTGAAGTATTGATGATAAGCTGATATTGGCTGTTTACTTGGTCAAGCACAATGTTTTAATTACACCTGATTACAGGGCCAGCTCTTGGCACAGGCCACATAGGCGGTGGCCTAGAGCCGCGCAAAATTCACCGATCAATATGGATAAATAATTACCCATAATGTTGGGCATGTGTGACTATTTAATTGTAGTGCAACCTCCAAATACTAATCTCGCCTAGGGCACCAAAATGGCTAGAGTCGGCCCTGCCCGATTACCAGATAAACAGCAGTATTTTGACATTATTATAAATGTTTTATGAGTGATATTCTATTACATTAAATATTCATAAAAAATACAATATTTTTCACATACAATTATATAATGAAAGGAAATTAATTACAGAACTCATGTTTATGAGGTAATTTGTATGATAACAGAATCTAAACATATTTCAAGGTAATTTCATTGTTTTATATGTGTAAATATCCTTAATTTAACATTTAAAGGTGAAGACATAAATAAGATCTCATGTGACATTAAAGCTAAAAACTGTGCTTTTGTTATTGAAATTCACTGTGTTTTTATGAGATATATATTTTCATATTGATATAAACCACACATAAATCAAAACCCAACTCACATATGCTTGCACACACACACACATCCAGGAGGAGAGGATCTTTTCCGGTCATTGATAATACGTTTTTGCTCATACCATGCCCATCATTAGAGCTGTTTGAACGTGTGTTGAGAGAATTACTGAAGAGTCTTCTAAGCATCTACAGAGAGCCAGGTCTCCATCCCTGGGAATAAAGGAAAAAAATTCTTGACCAGAATGGACGACCCCACACAGGTTTCCCTCACCCAAGCCTGCTTAATAGAATCGGTACATGCAGGATACTGAAGTAATTCACGAGAGAGTATGTTTCTCATAAGTGGTCTTTTCCTTCACAAAAAGCCGCATATAACAGAAAAAACTGAGTGACCAAAAGATTTTCACTTGTTGTCCAAATAAAAGTCCTTCATGTTCTTTAAAGATATTTTCAAAACATTGTGTACTTAAGTACAAAACCGAGAAAATATAATTATAGATTTGATTTGCAAGCCAGTGATATGTGTACAATAATTTTACTTTTTAATCATCCATCCTGTCATGTTACTTTGAATTAGACATTTTTGTTGTATTTTCAAATATTTACTGTCCAATGTTCGTAATTCTCCAGATGTTTAGCCTGTGAAATAATTTGCATAATAATTTATATGCCTTGGAAAGAACAGAGACTGTGTATTGCGTACAGTACGTTGTTCATGTGCACTCCAGATGATCTGTACAGTCCCTTAAGCTTTCAGCTGAGCAGCAGTCTCTCAGGCTCAGGCCGTCTTGTATTGTATTTGATTCTATCGTGTGTCAAGACGTTGACGAGAGTGACAAAGAAATGACAGCAGCGGGCCGGAGGACAGATGGAATAAAGTTTCTGCACCATTTCCCTCATTTGAAGACGATGCTGACTGGATGTGCACGAGAAAATAAGAAACGGCGTCAGAGAAGGTGTTCACTGTCTCATTTTATGAAACAATAGAAAATACGGTATATCTAAAATGTAAAAAAAAATAATAATAATCCTCAACATGTGTGTGTCAATGCTCTCTAAACACTATGATAAATTAGCCTCCCTGTCGGTGAGTGTGTCCCTTTAAAAGTCATACCCTGATAATGAGAGAGCCCTTTGAATGGTGAAGAGAGGTAAACAAAAGGAAGAGGGAAAAAAACTACACAAACAAACAAACAAACAAACAAATAAAAAAAATGTGTAGCGAGTCACAAACAATTGGCAGCAAATAACAGCAATTTCAGAGCTAACTCGTAGATTTCACGTGTGGATGCCTCCATCACCTCCCTCCATTTAATTCTGTGAATAGAGACACATGCTGACATTACAACCGCGAGACAAGCTTCAGCACACACTCAAGTTTGTCACTGTGTGTGTGGTGAGTGGAGGTCCTAGGTTTAATGATTTAAGCCTAGTTTGAGTGTCAGACCTGCTGGGAACAGAAATGTGCAGGAACACACACACACACACACGACACACACAATCTGTGTGTGTGACGACAGGTGTCGGAATGACTGTAGATGAGAGCTGATTGCTAACTGGTTATCTGTACATAAATATAATACGCAGCTCGTATGAAATCATAGTATATTCTACAAAAATTACATTTTCTTTTTCCATTTTAATTGTTGTCTTATTCAACCTTTGTTTTGGTGTGCATATGTTTTTCTTTCCAAACCCGTAAAAGGAACATTAAAATGTCCTACAGGTCAATTTGGGATAAATTCTGCATTCACACTCTGCTTGTACAGAATGATAAGCGAGGCTGCTTTCAGTCTTTTTACGAGTTTACATGCGCTCAGTTATGTCACTGAAACAAGCATGGTGGCACATTTCAGCTGCAAAACTATAGCTTCAGTTATAAAATTGGAAAGGACAGAGGAAACTCTCCAGACGAAACAGAATGAAACTTTGAGCTTCTATAATAAATATTTTTACACAGCTTTGATGGACAAATCAGAACTGTTTGACCTTTTGATGTATAAAAGAACACAGAACATAGAAAAAACAGACAATCATCCATTCACTGAAGGACAAATCCCACGGGCTGAAACATGATGACACAGTCAGATATACTGAGGGTCATGTTGCCTGTTCCCATCAAAGTAGGGCAGCAACCAATGATTATTTACGTTGTCGATTAGTCAGGCCTATACTGAGGCGACTAAATGGCTAAAATGTAATAATATCAGTTTGCATTTAACGTCTTTTTGTAGCTATTAAATTGCAAACTACTTTTATTTGAATTAAATACATTTTCTCATACCGGTGTTTTATATTTTATTTTGATAAATTTGAAAAACAAGTATCTGTAATCTGTGATTGTAAGATTGTCGATTCTTACATTTATTATCAGTTAAATTATTAACAGCGATTAATCGATTAATCATTAACATCCTGAATCCTGACCGATCCTCTTGACCTGTCTGGAGAATTAGACAATCAGTGAATTTAAGCTGCTGCTGCAGGATTGCTGCGTGTAATGCCATTAATATTTCCCTCATGAAACATGTTTTACCCATCTTCATCCAGAATGATCATTTTGATGACCCGTCTGTCCGCCGTGTCGCTGACGTGTTCGGCCTCTTCTACCCGTGAGAACACGGCCTCGTTCTGTGGTCAACTGAACAATGACAAACGTCTGTTTACAATTTGAAAATTAATTATTTTTATTGGGGAAAACCTCATGGTTCTGCTTAAAAATAACCCTGCTTTCTTGACAGCTACTTTCAGGCTCGGGACGATATTTGGTATTATCGAATACCGCGACATTTCCTGTCATATGCAATATTTTTTAACAGCTGCACGTGGAGCTGTCATGGTATAGCGAAGGCAATGCATGTCGATATTGGAAGGTTGCTACAGGTTGAAGGGACATGCAAGCAAAGCTTTAACATACAGACACTGAGGACTTGGTTTCTAAGAATGCCAGCTCGCCAATTTGTCAGTAATTTGGGTTCAAAATGGGAGAGAATGGCGAGCGAACAAGCGATGTCAGTATCGTCTATTGTCATATTTGGGCAGGACAATATCGTGATATAAAATTTTGGATAGCGCCCAAGCCTAGTCGCTCTTTAGCTGCTTCTCATGGGGCACATATCTTGGCCACCTCAGTGAAGGTCCATCCGACCATCGCCAGCCTCCTTCCTTCCTCTACATTCGCCAATTGCTCTCGCCATCATCGCCCCCTGCTGGAACGGCATCTTCACACGTGCACGTATTTTCCACGCCTCTGCAATCCAAACCGTCATGCTCACACACTGCCCTCTTGTGGATTGGCGGGTCTATTACACACTTTGCTGTGAGGCTGAAGAAGCTAAGAAACTACACTCACCAGACATGCTGAAGCTCTTCTCTACCTTAAAGGGATAGTTCGACAAATGCATATTCACTCTACTCTGTGTTGGATGAGATGATTGACACACATCACAGAGGGCAGAGTGGTATCAATCTTTTCATAAAACTCTTAATAAGAAGGCAGAGAACAATTTCCCTGAATATTAAACTGTTCCCTCAAACCTCACCTCACACTGGAAGATGGTTTTTGCACATGGCACAATTACTGGTAAAATCTCATATATCTGCTGCTTATTGCAGCTCTTCACAGGTAAGTCTGACTCTTAACATGATGAATGATGATGGATACTCAATGCCTCTGACTCTCACTTCCATTTCTGTCTCTGCTTCATTATATGCAGTAGTTATGTTGAGCATTTTCATATGATTGGGGGTGTGAATTCATCTTCAGTCGTTCACATTCTTTGTTACACCTACCTCCAAAAGTGTGTTATCGTGTCTTATTATTGTGACTCCAATCTTAAGCAATTCATGATAAGGGAGGCCTAAATTGGTGGTGAAGAGGTTGTAAAGGACTCCGTTACACCTTAAATACACCTCCCACCCCCCTCTCTCTATATAAGAATCTATACTAAGTAATACAGGAAAAAAATGAAATGTAAGGCAGACACACTGGATATTAATAGAAGTATCTAATGGTGTTAGGAGTTGATGAAATAGGTGGTACAACGTGAAGACTTTCGTCGTTCTGCTGTCAGTTTTAAAGTGATTGAATGAGTTGTTGCAATTCAGTGAATTTGCCAGGCTGGCGAAGGTAAAGGGGGGGCAGTGCCACCACAATGAAAAACGCACAGCCACAGTTTTCACCATCTACTTTTCACATTTTTTTTCTCCCCCAGATTTCACCTCTGACAGTCTTGCCCTAGATATTTCTCCATCCTTGTCAGACACACTCGCAGGTCTCATCGGCTGCCAGCTGTGGAGGAGAGGAACGTGGAGATCAGCGCAGATGAGAAGTGAAAAGGATGAAGAGAATCCAATCGATCCGAAACCTTCATCCTAATCTTGTTGACGTCCTCGGATGGTGCAGACGGCAGCCCTGGAGCAACTTTGGGGAACACATTAAATCTAAAAATGATCCTTTTTTTAACCATTTCCTAAACGTGTACTCAACATGTGTAGTTTGAG
This sequence comes from Pagrus major, assembly GCF_040436345.1. NCBI lineage: Eukaryota > Metazoa > Chordata > Actinopteri > Spariformes > Sparidae > Pagrus > Pagrus major. The sequence continues at coordinate 6,462,464 of NC_133238.1, forward strand.
TGAAGGAAGAATATGTGAGCACAGGTTTGTCAGATGCAAACTCTCACAGCTCTACTCTTTATATATCATTCTATATATCAGCAGCTTCAGCTATTGAGAAACTCTTAAGGTGTGTTTATCAACTCAGATCTTTAAAGGGCGACAGAAAGCTCAGACACATCTGAAGTACTCTACTGCATCCCTGTGGCTGATACATGAAGTGCAGCTATGAATACACTGATGAGACTGAAAAGAAAAATCACATTATTTCATTTTTTTTTATATTTTCCACTTCTGGCTTTTATTTTCAAGCAAATGTACAGTTGTTTGCCGTCGATAGCTACAGAAATGTTGGCAAAAAAAACAAGTAAATTCTGATGACTCTGTTAAAAACTGTATATAAAAAGACCCCAAAACTGTACATCCATCAACATAACTACATTTATATATGGTATATACTGCATACGAGTGTACAGCCATGTATATAGATACTGTTGGTAATGAGAAACAGAGAACACTAAACAATTACACATTTTAAAAGAGAAAGATAACATTCTGTTTAAAGGCTGTCTGTTTAGGTGGACTTGAAAAGATCAGGACAGTTAGGACGAGAGCGATTATTACAGTGTGACCTTGAATCCATCATTCATGGCTTTGAAAGTTTTCTACAGCAAAGTGTCAATCATCAGACGAGACAGTTCAGTACGGGGGTGTAACTGAGCGAAACACCAGAGAAATCTCTTTTTAAATCTTTAAAGCTATGCATACATACTCGTCCAGTGTTTTGTCACAACTCCGTCTGGTTGTTCAAATACTCGTCTACATAAATAAGACACATTAAATACCGTCTCCAGAGAGTAAAAAAAAAAAAAAAAAGGTCTCTAACATACATAGAAAAAGCACTTATTTAACTGTGGTTATTTGTAATTTATTCATTAAATTTATGTGGATTCCACAGTTTTCTAATAACTCTTCAAAAGACATGAAGGACCGGACTATCTCCTGGACAGATTACCTCACATGGAGAGAGGAGTTATGGCAATAATTAGGACATTCTGATAATTCTACAAAGAGATGCCTTCAAGTGCCAACATTTCTGTCAGGTTTGATTAGATACCTAAGAATGAATAATTAAGAATAAAAGCTTGTGTGTTCCTCCTTTTGAGAATGTCTTAATTTTGCCGATCCCACATCCAAAGTCCTTTCACTCTGTCCATAAGGACGTGGTCCAACAATGAGAGCTCATTCTGTTGTATCCCATAGTTAAGAGTTTGTTTGGAGGGACTATAGATGAGATGCAGATGTAAGATTAGGACGACTGTATTACTTATTAACTACCACACAGCTAGCGCTCTGAGGCCACATTTGTTGCTACGGGTTATTTACATTCAAGGCAATACTTAAACCTTAGATTGAACATATATTAATCACTGTTATCAAATCAGCCCTGTGTTCATACTGTATGAAATCATGTATACTGGCTCAATACAGAGATGTGAAGCATTAGCCACCTCTTCTTATCTGGGAGCATTTTACTAAACAATTACTAAAACTTATTTTTTGACTTATTACATATCGATTCCGATGAGAAACCATGGTCAAGTTGCTGCGTACTGGCACACAGATTTTCTCCCTTCAAGAATCTGTATCTGTCAAAACCTGATTTGAAATTAGACATTAAGAAGGAGGAATTTCATTGTAAACGGAATTAATCTAGGTAATTGGGTGGACTGACCCTTTAATACGCAAATCGGAAACTGTAGTTCAGAGATAAATTGGGTGGATTTAACCACAGAATCCAACAAAATAACAACCCTTTTGCTTTACTGTTAATTTTATGTAAATATTTAAGTAAAAAAAATTAATTTTGGGAACCGAATCTGACATGTTAAAATAAAACATACACAAAATATTAAAATACATCCCGGTTTGTAACGTTGATGGACTGCAGTAGATCTATCGAAACAGAGCTGGAGGTCTTCAAGTTTTCCATCTCATTCAAATATCTATTAAATACAACGTCACATCGGACTGATATCTTTCCAGTGTGCTCCGACCACTGAGTGAGACTTTTACTCACTCTTAATGTAGTAAAGGGATTTTTTTTTATACATTACACATAGTAAAAAAAAACAGTAACATAAAATTTCACAGACATAAGCCCTCCTGGACACATATAAAACATTTGGAATCAAAACAATAAAAAAACAGATATTAAACATAAGTCATTGAATGTTTTTGGTGCAAGACGTAAAGAATTTGTTCATCGAGTACTTGTCAGTTGTAATATTTCGTGCTGTATTGTTTTCATTTCAACATTTGTAAGCATGAAACTGCTGGATATTTTTAACGAGTTGTCGGGACGATATCCAGCCGTGTTAGTGGTGACAGAACCAGGTGAGCCGAAACATGATCTTTTCCTAACCCTACCAAAGTGGTTTTTATGCCGAGACCTAAACCAGACTGTAAGCACTGCATTGTAACAACATACAATTGAAAAGTGGACCTACAGAGACATTAAGCTGCGACATAAAGAAAGAAAGAAAGAAAGCAAACACAGCTCAGCAGAGACAGAGAATCTACCACAAGGCACCTAATGTAAAGCAGCTAAAAGTATCTCTAGCAGCAGCAGCAGCAAGGCTTTGGTTCATAGAAGTACTGTTAAAAGTAGACTTTTCTACTCTGTCTCCCAGTGATGGATGGATTGATGGATGGATAGCGGAGAAGATGCAGAAAGGGACAGAGGGCGGTCGTCAGACAGGTGGATGGAGGTGTCTGTCACAGAGGTAGGAAAACATCCACATCCGCATCACTTCACCAGAGGAAGAACGAGAGAAAGACAAATATAGAGAGATAGCTAGAAAGAAAGAGAGAGGAGAAGTGTCCAAACACATCTTGTCAAAACTTCTGCTGATCATTAAATTGGACACAGGGCAGTAGGGTTCACTGATAACATCTTCATTTCACTATGCAGACCAGGGATCATATGAAAAAGACCTTGATACACGTTTCTGGCAGAATCTCCTGCTTAAAGTTCGGGTCTTTTGATGTGGGGTTGTATGACGTGCTAATCTCTACTCAGTGTATGATGGTCATTTACTGCAGGTAATACACTCACACATCAAAAGACCTGAACTCTCACTTTAATGTACTGGTCAGGTAAGTGGTGCATCATTTTCTAACTTGCGCAGCAAAATAAAAATTCTCATTGGCCTCAATACAGCACAATAATACTTTTGATAAATCAGTTCAAGAAATACTTTAAATACCTTTTGGGAAATACTCTCATCAGCTTCCTTGCCAAGAGTGACATGAGAATATTGATTCCACTCTCAGGTCTGTTCTGTTTAGTAAATATGAAGCTTCAGCCAGTTATCTTGGCTGAGCACAATAACTGGAGGCAGTGGGAAACAGATAGCGTAGCTCTGTCCAAAGCTCCTCTAAAGATCACTTATGAACATGCTATATTCCTGGAGTGTCCTGGAGCTAGCCGTTCCCATTCATTGGAATATTATATATATTCATTATATTATTATTTATTATTATATTAATTTTTGTGTTTTTATTTTGTGTCATGCTTCAGTGTGATGCATAATACCTTGTTTGTGTTAAATGCTATTTGTTTCATTCAATATTTGTTGTTGTTTAATGTTGGATTGAAATGATCTGTTTTTGTTGCTGTTGTTATTGTTTTCTTTGTGTATTTGTTACCAAAAGCCTCACTGTAAGATGTGTTACAGTTACACTCATGATTTCCTGATAAACCTCGGATGGACATGTGTCTGTGCTCTCATTAATAAATGGCCATATGTCAGCTGATGGAGTCTTATTAAAACTGTGTATTCATTTAAGGCATCGAGTAGCTCGGGGAGCTTGATAGAATGCTTTTGTTGTGTTTGATTATCTCAATAAGGATACATGTTTTATTTTTAAGGTGCTTTGAGGGAGGTGAACTCATTTAAGCTAGAACAGTATGAGATTAATTGAGGCTGGGACATCTCACTTTATTACCATCATTATTGTCATTGTTTTCATTTTGAATGTGAAACTACTTTGGTGTATATACTTTATTGCATGTGAATTATGTCCGCGCAACTTTGGGAATGTTTTTTTTAAATCTCGATAAAAAGATTATTGTTTTATAGACAGGGAGCATAACATCGCAAACGTCCACCAAATGCCATATTGTCTCATGGTTCTGTAAAAACACCAAATGAAAGTGGCCACCAGAGTGTGTGCATTAACCTATAAATCACACACTGCAGTCTATCAGTAACTTTTGAAGGACGCCACACGGTCTTCTGTTTCTTTGGTGTACGGTCTGTGTGGAAGGTAATGTGGTATTCACAAGGTGACATTAAGGCATTAAGGCACAGCTAGGAACTCGTCACATAGCCGTTTCTACTGGATTCTATCACTAAAACAATAAGCCATAAAAAACTCTGTGTAAAGTCTCTGTATATAGCATTATAGATCGATTTAAGATCGAAGTCTACGGTTAAAGTGCTTTAAGACAATAAGACAGAAGGACCAACTGCCAGCTATCAGCACAATTATACACACACATCTATCCCATCAAACTCTACACTACCTACATGTAAGTTTGAAAGCTTAAGTGTTGGATGTGGGGCTTAAGTCGGTCTATTTTTCTTAATATACCTAATAGAGAACGACTACTTAAACAGGTAAAGACTAACTCAGATCCACCTCTCCAACACTTATGCTTCACTGCTCTACTACATCCTCCTTACAGTGCTGCAGCATCTGATCCCCAGAGTCCTAGGGAGTGTTTCGAGATAATAGGTTTGCACATAGGCAACACCAGTTAGTCCTGAAAGAGGCAGAACAGACAGGCAGAGAGAAAAGACGGAAAGGGATGGTAGGAATGAAGAAGAGAACATGTTTGGTCAGAGAGAGTTCCAGCTGGCTTAAGCACTGCTTTCATCATCGTCATCAGCAGCAACAGCAACAAAAGCAGCAACCTCCTGATCACATCATGATTATCAACATAACCGTTTTCGTAAAAAGTCTTATAAATCCTCAATAATTGGGATAAAGTACACTTCAGCTGCCAGCTAGACAGGCAGACGTAAAGGGCCAGTGCACATATTTTCAGTGACACAATAAGAAATCGAAGCTCTTGAGTCTGTTTGTTAGTTTTTGTGACTTCAATACACTGAGCCCTTTGCATGTTGTGGCGGCGAGCAAGGCCCTGTAGATGGAGTCCTTTCCAGAGCCGTCCTATAGTGCTTTGTGCCGTACTTGGCTGCTGACTCGGGGACAGTTGTGAAGGTCACTTTCATTGTAATCCCTTAAAGATGAATTACACATATCTGCTTATTAATTCCAGCTAGGTAACATAAATAAATGAGTTTCAGTTACCTTTGGGTAACTTTTCATTCCAACTCTGCTAGCAGTGACCTGGTCAACATCTGGACCAATAAATTGGAATTACAACTCCGTTGAGATCAGTGTATATGATATCAGGTCATAAGAAAAGAAAAATACCAATAAAATAAATTAGACTGAGGTTTCTGGCCCTGCCCCGCTGTAGGCGTGTCCCTGCTTTGAGTGGCGGGTGCCATCAGCAAACCGGAGCAGGGGAGTGAAGGTGCAGTAGTCTGGCGTTTTTTGCCAGCGTGTGAACATGATTTTCTTGGTAAAGGTTCCAGACCTTCGAGGGTTTGGGGCGTTCCTTTGGGCGCCCGAGCCTCGCCGGTGGTGGCCAGCCTTAGACGGGGCATGGAGAGACGCCAGGGGGGTGAACTCAGACAGATGACCCTTGTAGAGTTTATCAGCATTCTGTGTGAGGGTAGAGAGTAAATACAGAAGGAAAGGTGTTACTGGTGGAGTACTGTAGAAAGCTCTCAGAGATCGGCTGGAGGTGAGACGTGGAGAAGACATTGTTATCCCAGCTGGCTACGATTATATCTGACAGAAGAAGAAGCTATAGTGATACGCCCAGTGCAGGTTGGAGGTCTCATTTATTAGTAACGTCAAAAGTTAGATAATTCCAATTGTATGCAGAAAAGATAAATTCAGGTACAAGTGAAATTAATCACTCCATACCTCTGATGTCTGCTTATTGTTTTACTCAATACTTAGCTAACAGGTCATTATACCCACAGAGCATATGCCCATTGGAGGCAGGATATCTTTCAGTTAAACAATTAGCTTCATGGTCTAAAATGACATCAGTGGAGTGAAACAGTAAACACCACTGGGACTGTTGGGCCCTAAACTCGTCTTACGCTACAGCTCAGGTCATTTGGAGTAGAGATTAGAGAATGAGCTTCATTTAAAACAGGTCTGCCCCAAGTGGGGCCCACCATAAGGTCCAACTTGGCCTGCCAGATGCATCTAGCTATAAAAACAAACAAACAGAAAAAGGAGAATATTAGCTGATGTTTTATTTTGGAGAGGTACAAATGCTCTTTAAATATGTGGGTCCAGAATTATTATTTTTGATGGGCAAAGTGAAACTTTGCTTAGGAAGTCCATCAAGGGGAGGAAAGTGGGATCCTTAAACCTTTTTGGCTCTTAACAATACAAAATGTGTTTGCTTTTGGCCTGTGGCCCACAATTGTGTTTCAATTTTGTCCCTCCAATGGAAAAATTTTGGGCACCCCTGATTTAAGGGAGTTAACTGAGGGGACAAAGGCCAAATGAGCTACTGCAGCAGACTTAGATAAGTTACTGTCCTGTCAGTAACCTGAACCTGGAGACGATTCTGCCTCAGCAGACAAATCAATTGTTTCTATAATCTCATTAATAAAGTATTGCATTTCCTGTAATCTAATTGGCCAGCTGTGATGACGATGTCCTGTCCACTCTGTTCAGACACAAGCGATGCAGCATGAAGAACATACAGAATTCATAAAGGAATACAAACTGTAATGCCACAAACACCATAAACAGAACCAAACCAAACCAAACCAAACCAAACCATGCCAATGGAAACAATTGACCGATAAACATGCAAGAATGTTCAGTCCCACTGTGAGCCGAGTCGTCTGGCCCTGGAGCAACGTCACATGTGTTACTAGCAGTGGTGGTAGTAACTAAGTACATTTACTCAAGTACTGGACTTAAAATGGCAACAGACACGTTTTCTGCTTCAACATATCATTATGAAGTAAATGTTGCATAATGTAATGGATATAGAAAATCAATTATGAGTATCGGTTCTGGTAATCAGGTTGATCCACAGTATATACATGTAAATACAGTATATGAATAAGGTACTTTTACTTGTACTTTTGTTACCTAAGTTTATTTAATATTACATAATGTAAGACTTTTCCTCAAGTAATATTTATATGGGTGACTTTGACTTTTACCAAAGTAACATTTTAAACACAATATCTTTCATTTTACTCAAGTGTGACTTGTGGGTACTTTTTACAACATTGGTCACTAGAGGGCACCAGAGCTCAATGTAAAGAATCACCCAACAGGATGCAAGTGCTTTATACAACACCTGTAGAACATCTGGAACATCCAACTTTTAAGACCCTCAAACACACGCACACACCCATAAACACACTACAACCCACGTGTTAGTCATGTTCAACTCTTAAATGTGAAATCTGTGAAAACACACCACGGCAAAGAAAAGCAGGATGTTAACATCTCCCACCATTTTCAGTCCAACAACTACACTCACTCTCTCTCCCTCTCCCTTTCTCACACACACAACACACCACACCCCACATACAAACACACACAGTGGCAGGCTGAGTGTTTTACCGTGCTGAAGCCCTCTAGGTTTCTGTGACAGCGACTCCATCTAGTAAGGAGTCAGAACTGCGGTAGGCCATGGCCCTCTCAAACTCTCTATTATCCCTCACACGCTGTGGACACACACACACACACACACACACACACATACACACACACACACAGACACGCACACATACACACACACACATTCACAGACAAACACATTAAGGATCTACGACATACACATTGAAATACACAGTCTAACGTCGGTGTCACAAAAGAATGAAGTCTGCATTTACATTCCAGGCAGAGGAACACAATGAGTTTTGTTGTTTTCACTCTGCCTGTGTAAATACAGATATGTAGGCACTAGCATGCAATTAGACTGCTCGACAAAAGACTCACTTCATGCAAAACAGTGGGAAGGGAAAAGTAGCAAGATAAAACAAAAAAAGGATTCTATACAAGTGAGAGACTGGAGGGAAGGCAGAGGGTCACCTCTAGGAGGGTTGGATTAGAAACTAAGTCTGCTGGAAGTCTGAGACAGCATAAAGATGGTGGAGGGCTCGGAGACAAGGCACCGACGCTTAGTCTGCCACAGAGAAGAACCAGAGGGAGGGTAGAAAGGGAAAGAGAAGAAGGAGGGGAGGAAACAGGAGGTCAGAAGGAGGAGTAAACAGAGAGGGAAGACTTAAAGCTCTGAACATTGTCAAAATGCAACATGATCAAAAGACACGAGGAGTCCGTCTCAGAGGGTCAGACAGATCTGGAAAGGTTTCAGGAGGTTGGTTATTAGCTCTCCACAAGCTCATATGGAAGGTTAAGGGAACCATCAGGGCAGGTAGGAAGTAATAAAGAAGGCTGTTCAGGTCGTTAGGAAGTAAAGTTCAAACATCACCACAAACAATTTGAAAACAAGCACATTTAACAGGCTACACAAATACTTTCATGACTGGTTTTCTCAAGACAACACAGAGAGGCTGAGGTCCCTACAGCAACTCATCCAACCATTAAATACACTGTAATAGAACAGGTTTGGTGGAAAGACAACAGTGCTTTTCTTCCGAGATACCAGAGCCTAGGGCAAGTGAGCTTCAGTCTTTCTAACTCCCCTTTGACAGCTGTTTGACTTTTATATTTCACTCTTTAGACCTTTCAATCATATCATTCTGGTTAAATCTAGATTAAAATAAGCAGGAACACCAGGTGACACCTCATGTCGTCCACCTGAACTGTTACAGCCTTTAACAAAATGATTTTTCAAAAAAGTCAAATCCTTCAAAGCTCTGGAAAAAAAACATTAAAGCACATTCATTTTCTTGAGCTCATGATTTTGTTGGCTTTTCTTACACAACATGTATGCAACTAAACTGCTAACAATCAATTTTATGTCATTAATAAATAAACATATTTCTCAGAACAGAAGAGCCACTCCCAGCCTTATTTGCTACAAATACATTCACCATCTCTATTATATTTTTCTTTATTATTTTTTAGAAATGAAAAAGCACAGCACACAGACAGAGAGGGGATTACTGACTTACATCCAGCAGAGCGGGGGCGTAACCAATGCCAGCGTACATCTGCTGACCCACAGTCACTGGTTAGACATTAGACACACTGTATATTCATAGTAAAACGGGCTCTGTGGAACTTGTGTTGTTGGGTTGTGCTGGAATACAGCTGTGTGTTTATGTTAGTGGACTCCATTTCTTAACTAATGTTAGCTACTGCTGCTCTCCATTAGTGGTGCGGGGAGAGGCACTGAGGCTGGGCAGAACAGAATATGACTAAAGTCACAAACCAGAGATCTTCACAAAAGAAGAATCATCCACAGGCTTGTTTAGGCAACAGAGAGACAGGGAAGGTATCATTTTTCACGTCATGTTACAATCTGCTCAAAAATGGCCAATAAAAAATGTATTAATACATGTAAATTGCTACAAATTGTTACATAGACCCCCTTTAATACACAGTATTATCTATGAAGCTTGAAACAAATATTTAGACCAATAAGTGTAGCTCAATTTTATCAAAAAATATTCAGAAGTCAGAAGAAGTTTTCTTTTTTAGGAGATTTGATGACAATAATAATTCAAAAATAAGTAAAACAATTAAAAATACTACTAATAATACCAGGTGTCTCTTGCTTATAAATGAGTAAAAAAATCTGCCAATAGAACAAGTGAAAATGGTCTAAAATTAAGTCCCATTTATCTCCCTGAAAATTTACTTTCTAGGTGATTGTGTCTTATATAAAGCATAATTAGATATTTTTGAATAAAAAATTTTAAAATCTACTCTGTGTCAATCCCCCCAACTATGGTTTTTATTACAGTAATTGTTCCAAATTAATTTAAAAAATCTGATATAATATAACCTTACATATTTTTAGGTAAAAAAAATCCTACACAGCACACTTTTCTTAGTACTTTCCAAGTTAGCTGGAGGCGAATACTTAACAGACACTTAACAGCATGTGTGTGTATGCACTCACCTGTATGCGTTCAGTAGTGGTGGGCCACAGTGCCCTCCAGATGACCTTCTTCACCACATCTGGCAGCAGACTTGCTGCTATTAGCAGGATTATGCTGAGCCAGGCCGGACCACTAGACAACATCTGCATGAACACATAGTACATTCTCTGGTAGTTGAGGAAGGGCCTGGTGGAGAAGGGAGGATAGGAGAGGAGAGAACAGAGGAGAACAGAGGAGAACAGAAGAGAAAATATTTAAATAGCGCCCACGGCAACTCAAGAGATCTACATCAAATGAAATGAAAGAAACATTTTTTTACCAGATGATTCCGCCCCACAGCAGGGAGAAGACCACAAAGAAAATCAGTGAGCCCCAGATGACAAAATGATTGATCCAAGTCCAGTAATGAGTATCTAGTGCCAACTACAAGAGAGAGGTGAGAGATGAGACAGGAAACCTTCCAACTGTCATATTTCATTGCTTGCTTTAATGATTCCACTGAGGCTTAATCCAGCCTCGCTTGGGTGCTGCTGTGAGTGCAGACCCTGTACAGTCTGTATGTGTGCTTCAGTATGGATACCTTGAATGTAACAGTGAAGACTAGAACAGTGAAGACCAGCGTCCCGAATGTCCAGTTTCCAAACATCTGCAGAGGCAAAGGGACAACAGATGCTATTAGTGACAAGTATAATTCTGTTCTTTTGTTTAGTTTAAGTGCCAATCATACTGTCACAACAGTGAGAACATTCAACACACAGTTTTGCAGCTCATTCTGCAATATCAGGTCAGTGTCCAATCAGGTGGAAATGAAACAGATTCTCAGCATCTGCCTGATTTAATATATTTGTCTGTCAGAAAATAATGTTTACTTAATGCTTAAAGGAGAAGTTTACCATAAAAGATGAAAACTCAGTCATTATCTAGTCCTCCCCATGCAGAAAAAGTGAGGTTTCATAGTCTCATAGAGCTTCACAGCAAAATTGCATTGTAACTAAAGTAGCTGAAGACTTTCAAAACAAGTAACACCAACCGGTAACATCAAAACCATGTTATCGGAAGCCCTAAGATCCCAAACTGGTTTCAAAAGATGTTAGAAAAGACCTCGATGTGCGGTCGAGCTCGTGCAGGGTGCGCTTGAACTCTTTTTGCTTAGTGGCTACAGTGAAGATTTCTATTTAAAAAAGGGAGTGAATAACATCTTTTAAAATAGATTTGGGATCTCAGGGCTTTCAAAGACTTGGGTTACACCCGACGAGCTGTATGGAGCTTTAATTTTTTTTAAAACAAGTCACCATCAACCTCCGTTGTTTAGAAGATTGCTGTAATGCTGTCTTTGTTGCTCCAAATGTTTTGAGGACTACAGAGCTTTAGCTTTGGGTGCGAGTAGATAATGACAATTGACAATTTAGATTTTTGGGTGAACTCTTCCTTTAAATACAGTCTATCCACCTGGCATTAACGTGCATCACAGGTGAAATGACTGTAATCAGGTACATTTCAAATGCACTTAGGTCATCTGAGATCACTTCACAGGCCTTGTGTACATGATACACAGAGATAAACTTGAGAGAATATATTCAAGGAACCAATCAATCAAACAGATGGCAGGGTGCTCAGACAGCAACATTCAGGTGAAGAATAGCTTGTCACATGGCTGATGGATGGCCAACAGGTGAGATGAGGTGTTTTTAAATAACCAGAACAATTGATGTGCATGTCAACCTGATAGGAAAACACTTTAAATGTGCTGCCATGTGTCGTTTATTAATGAACAAAAAATAATAAGTCATTTAAATGCCAACATGAAGCAGGGCAGCCTCCCCACTGCAGTTTATATTGTGTCATTAGGCTGGATTAGCAAGGAACATTTTTTGTGTTGCTGTCCTCTTATTGCAACTTAACCTGTCCTTTTAACTATGTTATTATCTGAGATTGGCAGATAGTGGAGTGCAACAATCTATTTTGCCTTCAGAGAAAATTATCTAAAAGGCTCTCTGCTCTTTGTGACTGAAGGCTAGAGGGTTTATGGGGTGAGTGTGGTCTTATTTTAACATAATCTCTCAGTGGTACTGAGATACTGTAAGTGAGATCCTATTGCCAGCAGCCATCTCTACAGTAAATGTCCCTTAGTAAATCACTTTAACTTGCCTTATAGTGCTGTATAAACAAGCATTCCTTGCCTTGCCTATTTATACCAATATGTCATATTAAAAGCTACATGAAGAAAATGTAATGTATTCAACATAATACACATATCAATAGGTGCTAGAGAAGACTACAGTATACATGTTATTCTATAATAATCCTGATATTAGGGGTGTCTCAGTATAGTGGGATTAACCCTGATATCAATAAATGAAATTGTGATGTGTAATCTGTAGCTCCACCTGCCTACTCTGGTAATTCATTTCCCAAAATAGACAAAAAACACAGTAAACAAAGTAAAATATTAATTTGAGTGAAAGCACTTTTTTGTGACAATATCAATACTGTGAATCTGTTTGGCCTGATCTTGTGACAGCTGTGCCTGGTGTAATAACATTAAAATGATGCCAGCCATAGGAGCAAGGCCTAGCCCTAAAATATCTTTGAAAATAAACACTTAAATGCAGCTTTTCTTATAAATTAATGAAAGCAATGAAGAGTATTTCCCAAAATCATAACCATGTCATAACTCATTTAGACTTTCACCCTGGCTTTGCACTCTTTGTCTCCTACAATGCAAGAAACATTACAATTTATAACATTTTCATTTTTGTAGTTTTTTCCATGAATGTGTTAGATGCAGAGGAAAGAATGAAAGCTTTGATTTATGAATAAATAAAGTACAAACGAACATAAAGACAAGCCTGAAAAGATAAAAATGAAGCTTTTTCACCTGAATATGTGGTGTTTTTAATGTTGAAGTGATCATGATAAATGATATGATGACAGAAATGAGTTATAACAAGCCTGGACTGTGGTCTTGTGGTTAATATTGGTTAACACAGTGTTTTGTTAGCAAGAGTATCAAATCAGAGAAACCAGTAATCAAAGCTGATTTTGCTGAAAGTGCCGAAATGAGACAAGATCTTTACACAGAGTTGGATATTTAGATAAGTCTGATATTATTTTCTAGCTTGCTCTGCCACGGAGGTTATGCTTTCACCCAGGTACGTTTGTTTGTTGGTTGGTCAGTACTGGCAGCAAGATGTATTTTAAGCCACCTAGAAGAAGGCCTACCTAAAAAAAAAAAAGTGTGCACTATATTTTGAACATTTTACTTTACATTCCTGTCAGAAAGCCCTTTCCTTTGGCGCTACATTCCCTCAACCGTGCAACTTCCTTATTTCTACGCACAAGCGCAGCTGTGCCTGCCACACACTGTATTACACTGCTGATCACCTATTTGGGTTGGACTTTCAGCGTTTGTCTGACAGCAATGAAGAGCACCAAAAAGTTTCAAAATATAGCGTACACCTAAACGGATAAATATATATATAATTAGTGGGTGGGTACTAAAATACGTCTTGCTGCCGGTACCGTTCACAGCAGTACAATGCTCTGCTTCACTGCCAGTGCTTCTCCACACAGGGAGAGATGATGGTCATCTACTGCAGGTAATGCACTGACTGTTGTAATTTTTCTGGCGTTTTTCTATGAGGATGCTCTCGTATGCAAATGCACTTACAGTAATCCACTGTTTCCTTTCTGTAAACATATCAGAAGCTTCAGATCTGTTTCCCGTTGGATGCAAATATCACGCCCAACTACATGGCATCCCATTTGGACTCTGTTATTTCTTTTCAAATAAACCTGTTAGTAGTCCTCTATGGTTTAGAGAGTGACCACAAATGTGACAATGTTCTTCTGCTCTAAAAGGAGCGCCATCAACTGAGGAGAATTAGATTAGAAAAATGGCTAAATGTCTCAAATGTCATGTAATGGAAGGAGTGCAACTACTTTTTAATAATCCATTGCTTTTAGCTAATGTTGGAACACACACACACGCACGTGCACACACACGCACGCACACACAAAATGATCACAGAATGTATAGTTAAGGAGTTTGATGACTACATGAGGCAGGTCACAGCACAAAAGCCTACAGTTGATGTGTCTACAGCAAGCACTGAGGGCTAGACATGAGATGAACAGCAACGGTGATGGGTGGTTTGGTATCAGGCTGTGTGACGGGACCAAACTGGAAACTGAAACTAAGGAGAGGTGACAGAGAGACAGGGACAGGCTTACCATCTGTGTGTTGGTTGTCATTAGCTGGGAGGAGGAAAGAGAAGCAAAAAGAAAAAGCAACACAAAGGTAAGAGAAGAGGAAGAAGAAGAGGAGAAGGCGAGAAGAAGAAAATTATAATAAAAAAACAAAACAATAGTTTTGTGGCTGGAGAAGAATAAAAATTCAATGCATAAAGGAATAAAAGTAAAATCAAGCAACTCAAAGCAGTCCGAGAGGTTTTTCTGGGAGAATAACGCTGCTTGAAAATGAGAGGAAACAAATAGAGAATCACAGAGGAAGATGGTGGAAGACCCGCCATGCTGTCGTGGCTTGGATGTGTATGGGAGAACATCAGCTTTTACTGGTGTCAGTCCATGAGACTGTGATTTTGTACTTGGTGAAAAAAACAGTTATTTTCATTATCCATTAATCTGTTGAATATTTTCCAGATCAATTGTTTCGTTTTTTGGTCTATAAAATGTCTGACATTGGTGAAAAATGTCGTCGTCAAAGATGACATCCTTTAATGTCTTGTATTGTCCACAACCCAAACACATTCAGTTTACTGTCAGAGGAGTAACGAAACCAGATCATATTCGCATTGAAGAAGCTGGAATCAGAGAATTTTGTCTTTTCTTTCATAAGAATTACTCAAACCGATCAATTAGTAAAATAGTTGTCCATTAATTTAATAATTGACACCTAATCAATGAATCTATTCATCATTGCTGCTCTAAGAACAGCAGCCTTGAAACCTTTTAGCCTGGGACAGGTTTAACAACAGGTTTGTTAGACCTCATAAAACAACTTTTTAAATATTTAATTTCTGCATTGCTTACACTTATACACGCTAGCTTTCTTCTTCTTGACTGCCTTTGTTGGAGCTTTGGTATGTCTGTTGGCAATCGGCAGAATAGTGTGAAACCAGTAACAGGATGCAAATTGCACAACACAAACTAAATGGGGGACATTGCTTCATGGCGCTACTTGTGGTCAAGAAAAATACACAGGGTACCTTTAATGGTACCTCGCACTATGTAAAAAATGACTACCAGCATTATTAATTTGGACGGATAAGCTACTGAATCAAAAATCAAAAAAGTTGATACAGCTGGTTCTGCTATACCAATTTTGATAATTTGCTTTTAAACTGTACATAATGAGTCCAACACTGTTATAGGAGTTCAATGCTAGACCAGTGGACTGCTTTTCAAAACCTGGCGCCTACATTGACCACAATGCAACTTAGCCACTGAGTGACATCACTGAAGGCAATCAATCACATTATATATAGCTTCCTTTCTTCCTCGGAGCCACAAAAGGCCTTAAACTACTTTTTCTACATATGCAAAAGGACTCCCATATATATAGACATATATAAACACTTTAATGTGAAAAACTGGTGAAAGACCCAATGAAAAGCAGCAGATTGTGGATGCATTTTGTTGACAACTGAATCATGACAGGCATGAACCTGCCGAAAAAATGTACAAACTGACAAATTAACACAGGAAATCAGAAGTGTGCTATATGTGCTGAATAAAAGGGGCTATCGCAGACACATGGATGTTACCTGTCCATTGCTGGTGAAGGTGGTGTTGTCAAACAGGAAGTATGCACCGAAGAACATCACGATGGCATCATACACACCCAGGAGAGTCCAATATATGAAGATGGGCCACCGCAGCAAAGAGTTCTTAGCAATGTCTCTATGAAGACAAACAACATCACAGACACAAAGAAGATTTGTGTCGATACATCCAGTGTGATTTTTGAGGGTCATACAATGGTAAAGGGAGAATTATACTGAGGAGATAAATGCTTCATCTTGTTATGTGAAACCTTGAGTTTTCAATTTGGAAATATTTCAGCTCTGACCAAACTGAACCCAATCAAACCAAGTTAAAGTGGGGGGTTGGTGCTCTCCCAGGCCTGACCTGAATGTATCAAGCAAATGTCTCCTTTGCATGGATGTAAAATCAATGAGAAATTGTTTATGCCTGCAGTTTATTAGTCAAATTGATTTAGTGTACTCTTTTGCTTTTGGTTATACTAAATCATCTGCTGTTAGTACGTAAACAATCCAATCGAGGGCATTATGACTGAGGATGTCTGAAATAATGAAGCAGTTTGCAGAAAGAAGACGAGCAGCAGTTTGAACATCATACATACGCAGCACTAACCTATAGAGAGATGGGTCCTTCTTCAGGATGTCCATGTTAATGTGCTGCTCTATGAGACTGTAGAGCAGAATGGGCAGCGAGGTGAAGCTGATGTTGTACAGAGTCAAGTAGGCTGTATCATACAGCGGCTGGAGAGAAGGGAAGAGCGTTTGAGTCATTTCCTTCATTTATTTCACATGAATATGTTTTATTTTGTGTCCGTATTTGTGTGTTTGTGTACCTACCTGTTGTGAGAACCCACAGAAGAACTGGTAGAGGAACTGGGGGAAGATGAAACAGACATTCTGGGAAAAGAAAGGAAAGACATGAGAGAAGGCAGCAGGTTAGTCGTTGTAAAAGTGATTAAAATTGTTTTTTGTTGCAAATTCTTTCTGAAGCTTGCAGAGTTAAAAAAAATATTCCCAGTTCCCTTCTCTTTCTATACAAGACAAAAAAGAAATTTAAGAGGCATTTTGGCTATCTTACTAATTTCACTGTTAATATTGGATTTTTAATAATGGCTGTTATATGCATTACAACTCAAAATGTGCAAGTACAAAATTAAGGTTTTGGAAAACGTATCTTAAAATATCAAAATGACCACAACTAGAAACTAAGCAAATGTTAAGTGACAACATTTTAACTAATTTACAGCCACATAAAAAACTGCTCTGAATAAAAAAAAAAAAGAAAAGTAAATAAAAGTAAAAAAAAAAACAAAGTCAAATACTGTGCATGAAATAAATGGACAGATTACCTTGTAGAAGAAGTATTGCACAAGTTCAGAGATGCGTATGTAGTAATAGTGTCCGTGGACGAGCAGCATTTTCTTGAGGTGTTTGAACTTTGGGATGGCATAGTCACTGTTTCTCGCTGCCTGACGACCTTCCTTACCCATAATACCTGCACAGGCAGAAAAAAGTTGGACATAAATAAATACATTAACAGTATTGTAAGGTGAAAGTGTTGACTTTCAGCTTTTAAAGGGGTCCTTTTGATGCTTTATCCTACAATTTAAGGATCATGCAGTAAGACAAAGATCCTAAACACAAGCAAGTCATTTTAATGAAAAAGTTCTCTCTTATGTTAGAGTCCAGAGTCCACACATAACAATATATTAAAAGTAGTTAGTTTGATACTAATGCTGTGTTGATGTTTGGTGGCACCCCAAAAGCGTAAAGTTCATCTTAACTACTGTCGTGTAAATTCCAAACTAACCAAAATATTGTTGCATAAAAGGACATCTTTCACTTTCTGTGGCCAATCAACAAAAAACACTATTTTATGTCTGTTTTTTACCATGTCGTCTCCTGTGCCTAATTGTATTTGAACACTTTCCAATAGCACAGAGGCTAATGGCTAAAAATAACTAACGTTAAGCTAGCATTAAATACCAAACAACAACAAAAAGGTACTTAAACTAGGACAAAGCATTATGATTAGGTGATTATTACAGGTATAACACATTACGCTACAGCTAGTGCAAAACAACAGTGACATCGATTGGTGAAACTGTCAACTACAACATAGGGTTATATAATGGTACCATATTATTGAGCAGATGGAATCGTAAGGTTATAACAAACACATGATGATTGTCTATGCTGGTAAACTCTTATAAATGAGCAGTTAGCAATTAGAAGTTATTTATAACCACATATATGCGATTGCCAACACTGTAACATTTGTTACTAATGTCTAATTACCAGCTGGGTATTGAGGTTACCAGCTTTGTTTGGTACTTTACATTAGTTTGTATACTGTTACAGGTTTTGGTCAAAGACGTCTCATTAAAACCTGGATACAGTGTTGGTAAGGAGGAGCCTCATTCATTCCTATGAAAGCTACTCAGTGGCACATGAAGCCAAAATTGCTTAATTCACAGCTATAAAATTACCCGGACCTTCTGCGCTGTGAGCGTGCAAGGTAAAGACTTCACCCGACCGAGCATGCTAACTTTTTTGAACTGGGCTAACTTGAATAGAGATAGAATACCGACTGCAGCAAGCCTACTTCACAGAGGACATTACACCTATTGAGGGATAGATCTAAGATTTATATTGTAACTCATGTCTATGTTCTAACTATTTCAGCTGGTGCAACACTTTAAATGTTTGTAGCCCTGGTGCAACCCAGTGCTGATGTGAATTAAGGCTGAGTAAGTTGAGGAAATTGTTAACATGAGGTCGTTTTAGCATGTAGCATGTGAGTGTCATGGTGCAGGATGGACAAACTTGTCAGAATACCTACCGATGCCAACGTGGGCCTCTAGGATCATGCTGACATCATTAGCTCCATCTCCAATGGCTAGCGTGATCGGGTGCTCCTTGGAGGCTTTGATCAGTTTCACAATCTAGAAATACAAAAATCACTCACTCTGATTGTCGTTTATTTTCTTTCAGGCACTCCTGTCCTGCGAGTTAAAAGAGAATATAGATGCTGGCTGTTATCTGTTGTACCTGAGCCTTTTGGAGTGGCGCCATTCGACAGCAGAGCACAGCACTGCAGTTGCGGCAAATTTCTAGAAAGATCTCTTTGTAGTTCCCTGAGTTTGAATCCTCCTGCGCGGGCCTCAGCACAGCAGAGAGGGTAGCTCCATCAATGATTAGACCATAATCAGTGCAGTCACCTGATAAACTGGACAAACAAAATACCTTTCATATATCAGTCTGTACAGCAACTTCCTGATGGTACCATATGTACGTATGTTGCTCACTCCAATTCCTCGACATTTCACATGAAATCCTAAAAGTCTGCTTCAAGGTTTACAAGCTAGTAATCTAAGACTATCTCTCACAAAAACACACACACACACACCCAGAAAAGGTGTCCCTGGCCATGCCTCCGTGCTGCCTCAGGACAGTCCTACTCAGGTCAAACAGGACATCGTGAAGGCTCTGCTCCTCAGTGCGTTTGGTAGTCAGCTCCAGGATCTGGGTGTTGCGGTGAAACAGTTTGCTGGCATAGCAGGTTGCGGCCGCTGTCTCCATCTTGTCACCAGTCAGCACCCAAACCTTCATACCTGCCTTGTGGAGAGACTCAATGGTGTCCGCCGCCTTTTCCTGTAGCCTGTCATGTTTAAGTGTAGGAAAACACAGACAAAGAAAGAGGCACATTTCAGTGTTCTGTAAATATGTATTGGGGGAAGTGCGGACATTTAGGGTGTTTTCACACTTTCAGCCCTCAAAGCGAACTCAGATTGATGACTTAGCATTTTTTGCGTATATGTGAAGAGAACTCAGATCCCTCTGAAGTGAACAATACGCTCCAGGTTCAGTTTTGTCAAAGGCTGTGTTAAAGATTTTGTTATAATCAAGGATGATGGTAATAAATTAACAGCAAATATGTAGTTACAGTAGAGTGGTAGAGATTTTGCAATATGCTTGAATTTGAATACATCCCTTAAAAATACTTATAATTTAATACTTCATATAAAAACAATCCTCTTAGCATATTTGTTTGTTGTCTTCTGAGTCAAAATAAGCAAGCATTACATAATCATGATTAAAACATACAATCGAAGTTAACATGAACAGCTAGAGTGTATAAGACAAGTACAGCAGCAGCCATCAAACTACATAACTCAAAGCAGTAAAGATCCACAGGAGCACCAGAGGAACTATAGTATGAACAGAAAGAGGACTGAGGCCCCATCAGAGCTGAAATGGACCCGAAAAAGAACTGAGTCCTCTCTCAAACAAACTGACAATGTGAACACAAAAATAGTCTCTTTCCTGTTGGTCCACTTAATGAGGACTGAGTTCAGTTCACTTAAAAAGGACTATTTGTGAAAACACCCTTAGATCCAAAAAGTGTAAACACAATAATAGACTAAAAAGACCATATTTCTATATAATTAAGAGATCCTTCACCTGTCCTCCACAGCAGTGGCTCCCAGCAGTATCAAGTCTTTCTCGATGAGGTCATAGGCCTCAGCCAGTCGTTTGTCTCGGTCCTGTAATGCCAACTTGGCTCCACTCAGCAGTTGGCAAACCTCCTGGTACTGTTCTTGGCTCAGAGGCCGATAGGCAACACAGAGTGTCCTCAGACCCTCCTGGAGGAGACATGAGATTCAAACAGGTTCAATGTCTATATCACGAAGGAATCAGTAGAGAAGAGACCTTTTTTCAGTCTGTATATCATTTGTTCCAATAAGAAAATGAAAAAATTAATTTATTGAAATATAAAATTATTTGTTTATGAATGTGAGATGAAAACACTTTGTTTCTGTACTTTTGATTTTATGCTCAGATCAAAAATAGGAAATTAAAAACCAAAGCTACAGCTCATAAACTGCCATAAACAGAGCAGTGTTTGAGCCAGACCTGCTGTGTGAGTCAGTAACGCCATAATAAATAACTTCTGGGTCGGAAAAATTACGTATCAAAATCAAATTCGGCCAGTGGGCTGTTTTTTTAATGCTCTATTTTTGATCCGAGTACAAACTCAAAAGTATGAAAACCAAAGTGTTACTTGTTTTTTGTATCACATTCATAAACATTAAAGAAATGACACATTACTTTTTCATTTTCTGATTCTGGATTCTCAATTGAATATCACATGAACGAATGATACTTTCTAAACAGCAAAATATATAATAATAAGATATTTGCGAGACTCTGGTACTTGAATGTGAGTGTGTGGTGTGAGGGCAGCAACTGCTCTTTCTATTAGATTCTCACAGTACAACACCCACCACAGATCTCTGTGTACACTGAAAGCTAATTTATCAACAGCTGCAACCACAACAGGGAAGGTTTTACTGACCTGGTTTCCACTGCCTGTACAACTTCCTTCATTTAGTTTTTTCTTTATGGGTAAACTGAACTAGAAGTTTCACCTTTAACGCTCTGTTACAATCAGCCCTATTCAGTTCTGCATTTTGGGAACTGTTTTGTTATGCCATTACTATGTTTATTTCCTCTCAGCCTGCCTATTTCTACATCAGTTGGTTATTTCCTACATTTCCAACAAACTGAAATGCTAATGAAAAATCTGAAGGGATTTTCACACCACCGCAGTAACCACCCTGACAACCATCTACCTGCAAAGCAAAGCAAAGCATTTTTAAAAGCGGCAGCTGCTACTGCTACTGCTACTGCTGCTGCAGCTGCGGTCCAAGGCTGCAATGACAGGCAGATGTTTGGTGAACATTATAGTTTAAGTGCAACCCACCAAAAAGCCCACAACGTGTTTGTTTTTTTCACAACATGTATATTATCTTGCAATCTCTTGTATGAACATGTATATGTACAATAAAGTTAAGTTAAGGGGAAAAAATACAGCTCTGTAGTTTGGTGGTAATGTTGTCCCATGCCCAGTTTTTCTTCTGGTTGTCCTTGAACGAGGCTAGCGCCGTGTTGTACAGCTCCGGGTACTTAGACACCAACATTATCAGCTCCTCCATGTTTGCTTCTGACCCGTGATGTTGTCTATTTCCATTTCCATTTGATTAGCCAATGCCAGGCAGCTACCACCAAAAGTTCACCACGGTGAACTTGGGTGAGTGAATGGCAGAGCAAAATCTGTGGGCGTTCACGTGGGAGACAAACGCTTCTTAGTCTAGTCGCCATGGTCAAAACTGCTTACCCTCTTAAACCACTTAAGTGTTTTACGGTGGATCCTTTCTTTGGTGGGGATTGTTCTTTCACAAAAGTTGTTTTGATCAGAGGTCCAACAGACTGCAGGACTGGAGTAATGAGCATAATGATTGCATGCTAATCAACTACAGTGTCTCTCAGATAACAGGGAAAACTGGCAGGGTAATTTCGTTTATTAGAAGCCACATTGGACCCTTTATGGAAAAAAACAGAACAACAGTTTGATGGAAGAGAGCCATGTGGTAACCATGGACACCGCTCTGGCAATGTGGTGTAACTGTGGAAACCAATGAAATCACACAATCTGAAACTCTGAATCATGGGAAAAATGTTCCGCGAGAGACATACTTTCTATATTTTTGATTCTATGAGAATCGTTTGTGTGTGTGTGTGTGTGTGTGTGTGTGTGTGTGTGTGTGTGTGTGTGTGTGTGTGTGTGTGTGTGTGTGTGTGTGTGTGTGTGTGTGTGTGTGTGTGTGTGTGCATGCTTACCACTGCATTGTGCTCCACCCGTGCTCTGACTTGATCCACCTTGCCTGATATAACCCTGGGGAAGATGGCAGAGTCTGCACCTTTACAGAACAGGTAGAGCCTTCCTGCTCACACAGACACACAGCAAAAAAAGAAGATGGGGAAAGTGTATAAGAGAGAAAACCATACATATAAACATAACCATATGAATGCATTTTAACCATGATGTGTATTACCACTGCTGGACCTGACAATGACGCTCATCCTCCGTCTGACTGAGTCGAATGTCAAAACCTCCAGCAGTTCAAACCTGATATATTAACAAAACACAGACAAAACACAGCAGAGTTCAGTAAATAAAGGGCCAGACTCTCTAATTAAAACAGAGGTGGTCATTGATGATCACAACAAAAATCATCTCTGTTCATCACTGTTCTGTATTTAGACTTATAGCTAGAAGGTGGCTGGTTTCAGCAGTTACTAGGCTACACCCACTTGCTGCAGCAGTGACCTAATATAATAGTAATACACATACACATGCAGCGCAGATCAACCCTAATCACTGCTCTAAATTCATACACTGGCCACAAAGATACATAATGTCCCTATAGGTCTGTGTTAAATACAAATAAAAAAATCAGAAAAATAACACGCAGTACTGTATCTGCTATGAATAACTTCTAAAATGAATGAAAAGTTGAAAGGAAAATTGCTGCAGGGGGTTAGAAAGAAAAGCAATATTGTTTGAAAGGGACACACTCACCTCTCAATCTCATCCTCTCTATTTAAGATCTCCATGTGACTGTCCTTGAGCCTCAGATAGGTAAAACCGAGCCTAAGGCACAGAACAAAGTACCGTTACTGGAAATGAAGTGAATGACCTGACTGACTGTGTCTGTTGTGTGAGTGAAAAAAGAGATGAAACCTAAATCTTTTTAAACACTGTGTGAGTGCAGGTAGCTTTATTCACAAATTCAACAGTCTGATTGTCTGACTGTCACTGGAATTTTGTGTGTATGTTTGTGTGTGTATGCTCCACCTCTTCATGCCCTCCACCAGTGCCACCTCATCTGGAGATGAGGAGATGTAAAAGGAAGTGGACTTTCCCTGGTGGATGCCATGCTTGATGCCGTCAACCGTCTCCTCCTCCTTCACCTGTACCGTGTGGCACAAACACAGCGCCCGGAAAAACAGCTCCTCGTGCTCCTGTGGTGACGGCAACATAGCGTTACTAGAATGCGTACACACACACACACACACACACACACACACACACACACACACACACACACACACACACACACACACACACACACACACACACACACACACACACACACACACACAGGCTATACTCACCCTGGCTTCAGGACCTGGTGATGTGTCGATCATGTCCATACCGGCTGCACCAGGCATCACCTAGCAACAACACAATATAAGCACATTAAATATGATATATAAAATGTAATATATACATTTTTGTTGAATTTACAAAATAATTCCATGTAGAATTAAATGGGATATTGCTGTGATTTGAGCATCTAATTATAAAAATGCCGTAGTAAAGTAACAATACAGTAATAAGGCCTACTGTTTGTATTTCAACAAAGGAACAAAAAAAAGTTCCCATTTTAAAACAACCTTCATGGTCTGTTCCGCTTAACATCAGCAAAATCCATTATACTTCCATCCGATCATCCATCAGTTACCTGTCCGTTACAGATGACATGAGGTACATAAACGTGTCCGTCCACACAGCACTCTATGAACTCCATGTTGTTCTCTGTCAGAGTCCCTGTCTTGTCTGTAAACACATACTCCACCTGGAAATAGAGCAGGATAAGTGTTACTGCAGGATAACGTGTGTCTGTGTTTTCACAATTCACTACAGTAAACAATCTTATTATTTGTATTCCAAGTCCATTCATAGCAGCTCATATTTTTTTATCTCTAATTGACTTCTCTGTACAGTACAGGAATGTAAGTAGTGTTCTTTGCCACCTGTCCCAGCTCCTCGTTCAGGTCTGACGTGTTGACCATAGCTCTCTCTCCCAACTCCTCGTCAAACATCTCATCATCCCACATAATGAAATAGGAGCCCAGGAACTTCTGCATCTCCACCGTGACATACATGGAGACGGGGATGATGTAGTTGAAAAGAACCATGAAGGCCAGGAAGTCTGTGAATGCCCTGATCACCTGAGGAAGAGGAGAAGGAAGCGTATGAGAAGGCAAAGCAGGGATGAAGAAGATTTCTTTCCAGATTGAGGGACTGTAATGAACAGACTCACGATATGTCTCTGTCTCTCTGTTTCAGTCCTGTCGTTGTACCAGGGCTCATCTCTGTTGGGGTCGGCCTGCCACACGTACTTCATCACCGTGTTGACGAGGGCCTTGCTGATGAGGATGCACAGGTAGACCACCAGATAGGCATTCATTGACCTACAAGGGGAGACAACAAGAAATGCCTTATGTCAATAAGTGTCAATGTGGACTATTACATTAGACAGTAGATTTGAAAGAACTGTGAACAAAAAAGAACAATGTGTTTTCAAATCAATTTGGGATCTCGGGGCTTCCGGGGACTTGGATTTTTCCATATGAAACCATTTCTGGTTTTCGATTGTTTTGTACATTTTAATACAAGTCCCTGTGTACTTATTGTTACGTGGACTATGAAACGTCACTCTACTTTTCTTCCCCTGACCCGAACTGTTCCTTTAATTTGTTAAACAAATGACATATTCTGGAGGTGCTTCTGTACATTCCTATACATCTGCAGAATGACATCCGGATGATGAATATCCATCATTGAGCGTGTGGTGCAGCCCATTAACAAGTTTCTAGACACCCCATTTCAACAATAGCAAAAATTCTCACTAGTGCGAGAACATTTTGGATTTGTCCAGTACGTGGCAGGTCTGCAGGATACATACTGCATGAGAACAACATGAACAAAAGCTGAAACCTTCTGTATATGACAAACTAGGTGTCAGTGATTGAGATGGAAGCATTATGTCCTTAAAGACCAGTACAAATTCACTTGTAGCTTTAAGAAATGCGGCTAGTGACTGAGAATGATTTTCACCTTGGGGCTTTCTGTAGCTGTACGAACTGTGAGTCAATTCTCTGCTCGTAAATACTACTGCAAACCCATTGTGTCGTTTCCTGTAAAAACAGTCAGGTAGGGAGGCACTTGTCGAGGATATTGATAGTAGCCGACCTGCCCGACCATGAAGTCCCAGGGGACATGACACAGGTCGATTAAGTAATTAGAGGGCTTGCCAAACACGGCCACACACAGCAGCATCTGAGACCAAAGGTTGCCAATTTGACGACTGGAATACAGTACCAAGGTGGTTTTCTTGCCAGGTATGGCTTCTGGCAACCCGGTGCCTAGTCAGCTAATAGGACCGCTAATGCTAGCTACATGACTAAACGGGCAAGCGGTTAATGCCTAACAGCTCATAAACTCTGACAACAAAGAATTCACTTCTGAAGTGGTTTACAAACTGACCACAGTGTCTGAGTTTGTGTCTGGTCCTGACACCGGTGTGTTCACTTGAAGCCCAGTACAGCCACTGTTAGCAGTTAATTTAGCAGCAAGTAAAGCCATCTGTTTATCAGTAAAATCCACAAATCATCGAGGGAAACCAGAACAAAAATCTGAATACAATGTCTCCATAAATCATAACAAGGACAGTGCAACCATCCAAACTAACTATGGAGGCTACCTGACAGGTATTTGGCCAGCATTTCTATTCAAGATTCAAGATTCAAGATTAACTTTATTGTCCCACAATGTGGGAAATTTGTTCTGGGCCATTCGCCCATGCTGCAGCCATAAGTAACACAGAACATACAATTACACGCAATCACATACATTAGATATGCACATCTATATCATACAAAGTGCCGGAGTGCAAAAAGTGCTAAAATTGTAGTAGGAAAATTACTAACCTATACAAAACAAGCAAACGCAAGAAACAGCTACTGTAACTTACCAATTTCCCCTTGGGAATCAACAAAGTATTTCTGATTTTGATTCTGATGAACACTAAAAAAAAAAAAATGTACCAAGTGTAAATGTAATCCACCTACAGTCAGTCAGATCTACAGGCCATCTGGATATAAGACGCATGTCAACGCCAGATGGAAAGAATGTGATCCAGTAAGCGCAGTGAGCCAGAGAAGCAAGAACTCTCAGTCAGTGAATAATGAAGAAATGCAGAGATGGATGGAGGGATGGATAAAAAATAGTGATTATCTAAGATGGTTGTCAGTGAGAAAAAGGATGCTGCCAAAGACTGTGAAACATGCACAGGGATGTCAGTTCATGCGTGTTCTCCCACTGGCTGGTTTATAATTTATAAATTAAAATGAAAGAGCGAGATGAGCTTACTTTTCCACTGCGGATCGTTTCTGAGACTTGGACTGGTAGTTGAGAGCCATCTTGGTTTCCATGCCAGTGTAGATGGCAACCGCTAAAGGAGGGAGAGCGTTAATTCTTGACCAGCAGTTTGACAAAACAAAATTTTAACTCAAGATCCATTTAGTAGCTTTTCCAGAGCTTTCAATCACATCTCTCAGTCTTTGTCAGTGAATGGTATTTTTTTTATATAGAGTATGCAACCATATACAAGCCCTTGTTATCACATGAGCAAACTTTCATACTGGGATCAATTGATGACAACTGAGTAAAACCATACACTGAGGAAGACAGTGAGAAGCACCTGAAAGCTCCAGTAAATACTTGTAAATAGACCTTTTTTGTCAGACAGAGGTGAATAGTTTGTTTTTCTTCAAGTATATTAGTTTATTTGAGGTGATGTTACCATAAATGAACTCTGTGTTCTTGAGTGTGGCTCCTCGGAGCAGCAAGTTCTCTGATCCTAACGGCCTGCAAACACGCAACAAGTCATAATTCAGACTGCGTCATCACTCTTATTGTGTAGGTGTCATAGTTGTAGCTCTGAAGTTATTGAACTGAACAACCAAAATTCCATTCCTATTTTAGTATACATGATGGAAACCAATTTCTGGACTGATTCTGAGTTAACTGTATTCTGGAACTCAGATTTAGTTGATTGAGATATGTTAGGGCTTCAGGTTACCTGGCCACTGGCTCACTGTCCATGTAAATGTTGATACGGCCAACAAATCTGTGTAAGAGGGAGGTAACAGGAAAGAAGTGAGATATTTATTTGACAGTGTGTTTTTTTAGTTTTGTGCATGTGTATGTGTGTTGTACTGACTTGTACAGGTCCGGCTGTGGTTGTTCACATTCTATAGTAGCGTGGATGGAGTCAATTTCCTTCTCTGTATTGTAAGCTTTGGTGTCCTGAACTGCGTAGTATGTCTAGGAGGGGAGGAGGGAAGACAAATGGAGAGGAATAAGAGAATGGATGGGAGAATAAAGGAGAGGAAGAGGGAGGGGAGGGCAGAAAAGAGACAAAAATGAAGAGACAAGTGCAAAAGAGGGGAAAAAGAAAGAGGATTTAGAGAGATGGGAGGAAGGAATGGTGGTGTGGTGATGATTGAGGGAGGGATGTAGGGAGGGTGAATGGGAAAAGGAGAGTGACAAAGGAGTAGATGGAGGAACAGAGGAAGGCAAGAGAAGCACAGGCACAAAGAGGTTACAGTTTAGTTAAATACAATATAACCAATCAGTGTTTGTTTACGATACAATCTTACAATCTCTACAATCTTATTCGCAACTGAATTGCCAGACTAAATGTTGGCAAACCTGTTTAGGTCGCCACAAACATGAATGGAAATTGTCCCGTGGTATCCAGTGGTGTCACTCTTACCTGTGTCTTTAAATGTTACAGTTAAAGCTCAAAGCGGGAACAGACATATACAAGTATGCCGCTTTTACCCATTTCCACAACAGAAATCAACCACCAGTTGTCTACCTGCTGTGACTGTTGTTAGTGCAATGTCAACCATTTGGTCTATATACTGTTACACTCTGGAGCATTTAAGGTTGTAGAAGTAGTAGAGTGCAAAGTATTACAGCAGAAAATTATCATATTAAATCGGAGACACCATTAAATGTACCGTAAACATTTAAGACCTTTGCAATGAGACCTGGCAGCCATAAAAAGTTAAAACGGTCAGGCTGGATAAAGTGAACAAACTATCCTGTACATTATTAAACACATACACACCTTGTGGCTGCTCTCTCCGTCCAGACTGGCTGTAGTGACAAAGCAGGTCCCATCATCTCGAGACGAGGACAGAAGAATGAGGTCGCAAGGGAAACTCTCATCTTCTTTCACCAGGACGACATCTCCAACCTGGGACATAGAGAGAGGAGGCAGCATAGGGTCAAATTTGTGTCAACCCTTTGCATTTCTTTAGTTGAGATTACTAAGTGATTTAAAGAGGGATAAAAGAGTGGATACATTAATGCATCACAGCTACTCACTGTCCAATAGGGTCTGGATAAAAAAACAAAAAAAAAACCCTTCTGTAGATGTAGAGTCTTTTAGTGTAGCATGTCACTTATCCCGTTTGCATTAGCAGAAACTGCATTAGCGATGCTGTTTGCCTAACAAGCTAACCTTCTCGCCTTTAAAGAACCGTTTAAGATCAGCTAACAGTCACAAATATTTGCTCTCTAACAGGACTGCTGATCCTTTAAGAGATCCTCTGTCTGATATTTTAGCTGCTATTTCACTCTCTCAATATATTACATAACATATATTGTTGTTACCGCTAAAAGCTAAGCTGCTAAATTCAATACACACACAGATAGACACACACACTTACAGAGAAAGCTTAGTTGCTGGAAAATCCCTTGGCATGAGCCCATCAAACAAATGCACCAGTGGTCTGTTCATGTTATATGGGGTGAGAGTGATTTATCCCACTCACACACACACAAGGACACAAACTCACACAATCACATACCCTGAGCTTGCGACTTTGTTTGCGGACCACCTTCCCATGTTGCACCACGTGGACAGGACACTGGTTGACAGAGTTGTC
Organism: Pagrus major; assembly: GCF_040436345.1. Lineage (NCBI taxonomy): Eukaryota > Metazoa > Chordata > Actinopteri > Spariformes > Sparidae > Pagrus > Pagrus major. The sequence goes on from NC_133238.1 coordinate 6,492,081, forward strand.
TGCTTTGTGTCTCAGCCAGTCCTCATAACCCTGACAAAGAGAAACAGAGACAGAGATGTGATCATGTGTGTGTGTGTGTGTGTGTGTGTGTGTGCACGTGTGTGTAGGTTTTGCCAGAGGTATAGTGTTTAATGTCAATGCCAATACAGCAAAGTGAAGTGAGAATAAACTGGTCATGAAAACGTGTGGGTCTCACCTGTTTAATGGCGGTGACTGTGATGACAAAGAAGAGCGGCAAGCCGCTGGTAATCGGACTGGTGGGAGTGTCAATGATCAACTGAAGTGAAACAAAGAGACACAGAATTAAATGATGGACATGGATTTAAAACAAAAATCATATCTTTAAAAGGAGCACTAAATAATATCTATCCTTTACAGGCCTCTGCATGGAGGTAATAACAAGTGCAAAGATACTGATGGAGTTTATCTCCTCTTCACAAACAAGCAATGGTTCTTTTAAAAGCTGCTTTCACCAATTTCACCAGACTTTCCAACAGCATGGGCGTAAGTGGATAATGAACAAATTTTCATTTTTGGGTAAATGGTTATTATTATTATGATTTTGTTTATTATTTATTTGTGTTACAGGTTGTTCCTACTTGATTTTTATTTGACTGGTCACTCAGCCCATCAATTAAAGGAACTGTTCGTGTCATGGTTCATAGCTTTGAACTAATATATTGTTACCAAAATGAGTACCATGGAAAAAACATATAAGGTCATTATGGATCTAATGACATAACACATAATTACATAAATGCAACAATGCAATGTTGCAATGTTGTTAACAATTGGATATTGTTTACCAATACCAAAATTGTTATGAAATATTTAGCAATCAGAAACTGAAACATAATTCTTGTAAGCGTTTAATTACAACATGCTGTTAAAGCATGCTTTACAGGAACAATATCAGAAAACTATAATCTAAAAATTCTGTAAATCATGTAAAAGTAAATAGAAAAAGGCCTTTACCTGAACCAGAAATATGATGAGGAAGTAGAAGTTAGCCACTCTCCTGAACTGCTCAAACATATTCTTGGGGATGAAGTTCCAAAACGTGTACTGGAAACATGAGACAGTCAACAATTTATTGAATGTCAGTGTTTAAATGGTAGATGTATGAAGTGGCAACAAGAACTTTCAAACAGACTTAACATGAAGACAGTATGTGGCTATAAGGACAGTGTCTGAATAAAGTAGATGATAAAGAGGCTTTTTAATTAATATTACATTAAATGAGGAGGACGGGGCGTTTCAGTAGGACTTCAGAGATACAATCCAGTACCACAATACAAATATCTATCATCTATCATTAACCTCAGTCATAAAGACTTTTTTGCATAACTACAAAACAAGTCTTTTAAATACATACAACCTACTCATCTAAAATCACCTGGAATCTCATTTGTAAAACTGTGTGTAGGATTCACATCAAAAGGTGGCATACAGACCAAATACAGGAAGTGCTTAGGCACAAAAATATTTAGATTTATAGCACAGTACACACGCACATCCTACGCCGTTTACCCTTTATAACTCACAATCAACTTGAAATGTGGCACACCTTTTTGCAAGTTTCATGTAACAGCCATAGTTACCTTTAAACTGTCAGTGAATCGCCCCTAATTAATATTCATTCACACGAGGCTTAGGCCATATCCAAAATTTTGTATCACAATATTGTCCTGCCAAAATATTGTGATAGATGATATTATCACTGCTCATTCACTTGGGAAGACCAGCCTAGTGAACTGTGTTTAGTTAATACCTGCCTACAGCAAAGACAACATGTAGCCTCAGTCAACATCATGTAGTGTGTGTGGCAGCCACTTCGCTGTCTCCTGTGCTGTCAGTGTGCGCCTGACCCGGGGGGTGAATGTGATGTTGAGACAGCGCTGATCAAATATTGATTTAACATTTGAGTTGGCTTTTATCTTTTACGACTTAAAGGTGTTCATCGAATACTTATACTTCACGTCAAAGGCAATTACAAACAACTGCTGGTTTGCATGTATATAATGGATCTATAATTAACATCATATTAAGTGAAATCAAGTGTGAGATGCATCATTATGTATAGAATAATGCCTCTCATATTTAATTTCTACAATCTGGCTTCTATTCACCACGTCACCATCGTTGTCGCCAATTCCCCTTGCCTCAAAAGTGTACGTACGCATGTAAATTTCTGTAAATGTACACACATTTCCACATGTATTTCTTTTATAAACCCCATTTATGCTTAGAAAGTGGCATATGCACATTTCAAACATTTTCAACACTGCGTCCCAAGATCAGCTCGCTCACAAAAGAACAGACTTAAATCATGCTTTATTAAAAACTGTTTCCTTTCTTCCATGTATTTGAGTTCTACTATCAACGACATTTCAGAAAGATCTTAATGAAGTGTGTTTTGACTTTTGTGTTTATGTGTGTGTGTTTTCACTGACCTTGGAGGAGGTTATTCTGTTGTCAGGGAATCTTTGTTGTATAAAAGCCTCAGTTCCTGGAGGAGGCTCCTTCTGTCCTATGTAAACCGTCCTGCTGTCCACCCAGTTCTCCTCACCAACACACTGCACAGACAAACAAAAACTATTTTGAGTGACGTACACATGTTTGTGTGTTTCATATGATGTCAGTTTTCATTTTGAGTAGTATTTTGAGGTGGTATGCAGTGTGGTTCAGAGTGTGAAGTTTTGTATTGACACTGCCAGCTCTGAATTTTTTTTCTAAATGAAACATCTGGAAAACCAAACGCAGTTCGACTATCAAGGTTTTTTGGGGGGGATAAGAAAATGTACGTATGATGATCCTATACATTTACACATACCCAATCAAAACACTCGGACACACTAATAACAGAATACTGTGTGACACACAGAAACGGACTTGCAGACGTTTACAGAGAGTTAGAATGCATGGGTAATTTCTCCTTCATGAATGAGAGCTTTTGTTACCACAGATACACAGACCTGCATGTGACTTAGACTGGAATGCAGAATACACACACATGCGCACACTCGCACACACTCCCACGCATACAAAGACTTATAAAGACTAATAACACCTGAAGGCTTTTGCTCTCTTGACATCTTTTGTTTTTCCTCTCATTATCATTGTTTTTAATACAAACTTGATAGCTTAAATTCTGAGAAATGTTTGACTTTCATATCAAATTTAATTAAAAAGGGATTTTTGTCATTTGTCTTTCACTCTTTGTTTCATCATGTGCCATAAATACATTATATAGTTTAACTCCAATTGAAAAACTTTGCTTAAAATTGCAAACCACTACATGCTATTTATTTAAGAAAATAAATAATATTTAAGCATAATTTCGGGTACAAAAAGAAGTCTAAAGATGAACTTATTGCAGTGGGGGTGAAACTCAAAAGACCTGACCCCTCCGAGTCAAGACTTGTTCATACAAAGGCCTTCAGCACTTCAGTTGTCATGTCCGAGCTCTAAACTTTGCTGGCTAGCGGTGAACAGACACATCAGTTTTACTGGTTAAAACTGCATGTCTTTTTACATTTCTGACTGCTGTTTAAGTAGCTCCACAGGTCCCCAAGTCCCTAAAAATGTTCCATTACCTTTTAATAACTATTAATCTCAACAGAGAGCATTTAGTCTCAGTTACTTGAACACAAACTAATAGATACTAGACCAGAGAGGCTAATGGTTTGGTATTCTAACACTGCAATTAAACCTTAATCATGCAAGTAAGATCTTTGAGCTGCAAGTATTTTAGGCAGGGCTGGATACACACAATTGAACCACTGAATTTGGGGATTTTTTTGTTTTTTTGGTGTGTGTGTGTGTGTGTGTGTGTGTGTGTGTGTGTGTGTGTGTGTGTGTGTGTGTGTGTGTGTGTGTGTGTGTGTGTGTGTGTGTGTGTCTTTCTGTTCTTTCTCTCCGTCTCTCTCTCATTCCTGAAACATTTTCTGCACATGTCCAATGGCAGCACAACATATAAACCATTAGTCGTTCAATTTATCACTCAATGGCCTGTCTACACACACACACATGCACGCATGCAAACACACACAGATTCCAAAAAGGCTAACAAGAGGTGACAGTAATCTGTGGCCAGTGAATGAGATAGAGTTTCAAGGCGCTGCATGGCCCAGTTTCTATACTCTCTCTCTCTCACTCACAAACGGTAACCAGTTAACTCACTCCTCTAAGATTACCTCGTTTAAGATGGAGGGCTATTTATATCCTGTGACCTCCAACTCTCAGTGGGAGAGCAAGGAATAAAATATTGAAGGCAAGGGACATAAAACTGACTGACTATCTTTAAGACATACATTCAGTATATCATCCTTTCCTCCCTGTCTTCAACAACCTGTTCTTTACCTTTTTGAATGACAGTATTGACACTTGACCATAATATCTGACATCTGATTTACAGTGAAGGAGGAGATGAAAACCAGACAGCATGGACAGCTTGCGAACTGTCGCCCACACACTGTTTCTGTTCCTCCTCATCTCCCCCACCTGCCAACTCTGCTGGCTTCACCTCACACATTTCTTACACACTTCATATGGAAATGAGCCATACATACAAAAGGAACACACGGGCACAGTAGTTGGTGTACTGTAAATTGATAGAATACATGAAGTTCAGTATTTTATCCCGAAAGCAGCACCTAGTTCCTGTCTCTTGCTAATCCTGAATGCACACACACACAAGAAAGTGAGCAATTCATCCCATATGCTTGACATTTGTTGTTTCCGCCCTCTCTTGAATTAATTTGCTGTCTTTCTCTGTTTTATGTCATTGTAAATTTTTTATATTTGGCATCTGAAGCTATCTATCACTGAATGAGGTAACACAATGGTTAGTGCGCCTACAGCCCACTGATGAAAGTAATGCAACATTTTGTATATTTGCAGTAATAGGAACTGGGTGTTTATGGCGACATTCCAATAAAAATGCTGCATTCATTTACTGTGACTGCAAACTGAACATTTGCGACAGTTGCACCTGCACATTTAAAGCATTTAACTGGTGAATCATGAGTAAACATGTGAAATGCAATGCATCTGTCAGTCAAATTAGCTTTTACCACTATCATTCGTCAACAACGCATCTACAACTGTAATTTTCTGCTTTTGTTGACATTGGATCAGTTTGAAATATTGCACAAGGTAATGGAACAAGACGGCGCAGCTGCACTAAACAGTAAGATGAAGTGCTACATCTCCAACTTCTCATCGAGGTCAGCATCTCATTTCACTATGCCCTGCTGTTGGCCTCCTATGTGCAACATTAAAATCAGATCACGGTTGCTCACAGAATGATGGAAGTTATTTAAAAGACAAGTTTGTTGCCCCAGAATTCTGGGACCTGTAGTATTAAACCTCATCTGCTGTTAAACCAGTAAATACATGTGAAACCTAATCAACCAGGACTGAAATCTTCAAGATCATCTCCAACTGACTTTTGAATGTTGTGGTTTGGTGTCCTCCATGTGTTCATATGACAGCTGTCAATCACAGAACTGATTCTTAATGAACTGACACATCTACACTAAAACTGAAAAGAAAATACCATTTGATTTTTGACAATGTATCTGAAGTGTCTTATAGAAAGAGTTGACCTGTTTTTTTATGGTCAGTTGACCATGATCTCAACAGTACGTACACCTTTGCCATTGTCCGTATGCCATTTGCATGATAATGATAATCCTCAAATTGGAATGGGAATAGGAATCACTACTGCATCACATCAATAGCAGTATAATAACTATGATTAATCAGTGTTGATCAGACATTCAACAAAGAAAGATGGCACTGACAGAAAATCAGTTGGCCTCTTCTCTTCCTGTCATCTCTTCCACTTTGTCCGTAATGCAGCTTTATCGGTTTTCTCACCCCTTCCCTCTCCATCTCTCATCGCAACCTGGATGGCCTCTAAGCAGACGATCTCTCTCCTATCGATTATGTTTAGCTTTCATCCGGATTCGAGCTTTTTACATGAAAGCCTGTCTGTGTTTAATCAAATAAAATAGCATCTTCACAAAATAAATGCTGGCCTTATAAAATAAATTTCCCCTATATTAGCTTGGGCCTTTAGCCTTTGGATGTAATCGGAGACTTTGGGCTATTCTGGACCTTGATAATTACTTTTAGCTGCGTTTCATGTTACAGGACGCGGCAGGTTTCGGGAGAGTATTTATAGTTGGAAGGGAAACATTTGTGGTCAGGAGAGAGGGATGGAGAGAGCTCACAGGCTTTGTTTCTGTCTGTCTCACTCAGCACCCACATCCACTTTCCTTAAAGCTGTGTTAGTAGAAAGCATAGGGAGCGCACACACACACTCAGGCAAGCACACAGAGGCAAACACATCCCTGCGACATCAAACATGTATGAGAGCAGGCATACACCAACAATGATACATAATGTGGCCTCTGTAGTCACTGGTCAACAGGATGTATACGGTATAGATGACAAACCTCACCTCTCCTATTCTTCTTGTCAGTTGTGGAGTATATGTGTGTGTGTGTGTTTCCTCTCTGTCTTCACTTAGACAGAAAGATGAGGTAACTCATCCAAAGTGAGAAGAATACAACTGGGATCATTTTGGATTATGTTTAAAAAGGGTTTAAGTGTTAGAGCCTGAACCAATACAAATATGAACAGAGCAGTTTTTTGTTTTAAAGAAGTGAAACTAAGACTGTAAACCTTATCTTAAAATACCTTTTACTTTCTGATGAGCCAACAACAGCTGAGTTTCTTTGTCAAAACTCCCTTGGATAATCAGTAAATAAAAATAAATTGGAGTAAAGAGATGCAATGGACGGTAGGTCCTTCAAATGTAGCTACATTTCTGGTTTTTAGCAGTCTTTCAGCTTTACTGCTGAAACAAGTATTACCTATGACAGAAATACATCAATCAACTTTGGAGAAGAAGGTTCTTGATTAAGAGAAGACGACTTTGAGATGATCACTACCCGAGGCATCTTCTAACCATCCAACCTGATCAGTCAGACTACTCCAGGGGGGAGAAACTGTTGTGCCCACATTTGTACAGAGACTTGTCTCCACCACACATCCCAGATCAAGCACTCAACAGACAGACCACGTTCCATCCTGACATAGGGCAGGACTACAGCGGAATGAGGAGGAGTGGACTCTCTGTTTTTAGGCAATTGATGCTTGGTGCTCACATGCATTCACAGCGGATGGTACAGTTTCCAAGGTGTCAAACTTTTAATGTAACAATTCCAACTGTATTATCATTACCGTCTTGTTGCTGCTGTTTAAATTCACCCCAATGTATATAATGCATGTATGTATGAATCACTGTATATACAGGACAGATTTATAATCTAATTAATCTCAGGAAACAGACACCAATTCATGCCTTTTTAAAAACTTTTCTTTTTGTCTTCAATATCAGGTAACAGAACTTAAATCCTGGTGTCATAATCTGTGCCTGTGTATGTTTCTGTTTTGCATTTCATTTTCTCTGTTAAACTTAAAATGTTACAGAAAATAAAATTGCACATCTAATGAAACACATCCCACAGGTAATACCTTCAAACGTCACATCTTAATGACTTCAATCATTACTTAATTGTGCCAACATGTTAGTGCTTTGAAAATCGCACAGATTATTCCCACAGGATCTGAACATAGCATTAGAGAGCCACAAACTGAAGCCCCACTGTGATCAGGAACAGAGGACCATATTGTAAACAGGAAGAGCCGGACCCACCCACTCACACAGCTGACACACACTTCCTGAAACAAGCGGCCACCCTCCCCCATCCGGACCACCAGAGACAAGGAGGAAAGATTCAGTGATCAGAAAAGAAATGAGTGATGTAATATGTAATAATAAAAATATTTGATGTGGAGCATTCAAGGTGTGTGGGGGGGTTAGGCAACCACAAAAGCAAAGCAGCAATTATAAAATTTCAGTGATGTTACAGTATGTGTCTTACAGTATTACTAGCAATAGAGAGAAAAAAGGTCATTTTGATCAAATAAAACTTTGAAGACATCCTCTCATCTAAAATTCCCGTTTCAATTAGATCAGATAGACTTCAATGGTTTTGTCTGAAGAGGAAATTAATTTCCACAGCCAGGAACACATGAATCCATAAAAAATCCATTATTACACAGCACATGACTCTAACATGACTTGCACACACATGGACACACCAATACAGAGCAAAACTCCATCAGTTATGTTTCCAAATGTGCTCAAAGAATTAATTTCAAAGTGTCAAACATTTCGCTATCAATCATATATACTGTACTGTATGTTTTCATACAATTACTGTACCTTGTATTATTACTTTTACAAGGTACATGGTACAGGTATATTTATTTATCATTTTTACAACACTAGAGTTTCAAAAACAAAGCTAGGTTTGAGTCCTTTTAAGCTACATTCACTGAAGAACAAAACAATCTATTTTATAAAATGGAGTGTGGAGGATGAATTGAGGAGTCTCACAGCCTAATGAATGAAGCTGCTCCACAGTCTGGTGGTCTGGCAGCGGATACTTCTGTATCTTTTGCCAGAAGGCAGCAGGGTGAACAGACTGTGGCTGGGCTGGGTGTTGTCTTTTAGTATCTGCTGGGCTCCGTACAGACATCTCACTTCAGTGATATCACTGATGCTTTGCAGATCGGTAACAATGATGTGCTGCAGAGCCTTCCTCATAGCCAACCTTTTAAATTATTTATCCATGAATTTTAGCTAACCTTTGCAATTATTTATTCATTACTTTTAATTAACTATTCCATCTTTCCTGCTCACTTGCTAAATAGATTTCACACGCTTTCGATTGCAAATAATACAACTAAACACACCTAAATTAATTGTTGTAGCTGATATGTGGATATATGTTTAATCAAATTATAAATTAATTTTTTACAATACAATCTCTCCACGCACCCTGTGGAAAAAAGCAGTAGTACCCCTTGGGTTACAGGTTACCCTGGTTGGCAATCATTGGTCTACGTCATTTACAGCTAGTACAAAATGCACCTGCACTTCGCTGACTCCCAGTTACTTTTATTGGTAACTTATAAAGCCAGTCATACTCTTGCTCCATCTTATATTGGTGACATTTTGCCATTTGTACCACTTTGTAAATGTTCAGTTGGTCCCAGGTCCACAGTCACGCCTCCACATACACTTTTCCAAGCAGCATGATGCCTGAAGCTACAGCAGGGATAGCACTAGCAGCTAATATTTACTGACGCCTGTGAACAGCACACACTGCAGCTGGCTCTGGATTTTAAGTCAGTGTATCTGAGAATCATGCTGACACTGAATTGACAGAGAGCAAAAAGTGTGTGTGTTGTGATAATGATAAGAAGTTTTAGCTTCAAAACTTGTACTACTCCTGCTTTCTGCAGTGATGGAAATATTAAAGCTCATGTTTTGCAAACATGCATTTATTGACTAACATTAGTAAAGCTCATTGGTGTGGCCTGATGATGAGAGATAGAAATGTAGAGACACATGAAAAATAATGAATTTTGAATGAATATTAATAATAATTAATAATACATCTACTTCTACTACTTGAGTACTTTTTTTTCAAAGTTAGAGTATTTCTACTTGAGTGCAGTTTTTGGCCAGTTCAGGAAAAAAAAGAAAAGAGAAGGTTTAAATGTCACGGTAATTGAATTAACTTGCACTGTATAACTGTGTGACAGTGACTGTATACAGTACTTTGAGCCTGCTGACTAGCAGTCAGGACACACATGTTTCACTGTATGGAATGCACTTTAAATGTTGCATGTAATTTAAATGCTAAAGAATTCAAAAAGAATTTAAGTTGTAAATGTGTGATTAAAAGCTGTATTATAAAACTGACACAACCTAGCAGAGGAAAACAGAGAGGAATAAATGTATTTTCAAATCTGGCTTAGTGTGTACTCTAACACTGTACATAGTGCTGTATGATGCCTGGCAAGTCGAGATAACATTTACAGGACACTGCAAAAATCACTGCCACAGACAAATAACTATTGTTTGTGTCCAGCTTTAAAGGCTGAGCTGTTGTTCCACTGATGACCAAAGTATCTTATCTCACACTGCAACAGGCAGCAGTGAAAACAAGTCTCATCAAAAGCTGGGACAACCTGCTCACTGCGATACCGTCACAAACACATCTACTTTACACACATCTGAATTCTGTGTCAGATACCAGGTTTGCATGTGCAAACATGATTGAACACACACCCTGCATGAGTGTGTGTTATCACTCGGCAGCAACTGAGCTGTGGAGATAAGAAAAATCCTGTCCCCTTCACTAGACCACTAGGCATTAAATACAGACATATAGTTTGTTGACTCCTGCACCTGTGATTATGTGGAAAATGTGTTGGCTCAAAGGCTGATTAAGGTAAATAAATGCAGTGATGTAGAGATTGGTGAAGATTCTCAGGGTACAAAGTGCTTCAGCAGAGTCACCATTTTCTTCATCGCTGCTCCAGATGGACTCAAAATTTAAAAAAGGCATTGGAGCAGGTTAAAAATAGCAGCGAACACGTACAGTCTTTTGTATGCACCTGAAAGATCTTGTACTGACTGTAAGCTGGTAAGTCTGTGGGGCAATAAAGTGGTTAACTAATGCAGTATTTCATGTACTTCATGCACACAAAAAAAGAAAAAGAACACAACACAAACGATGCAGAGGATAAAAGATTCAATCTGCCTGTGCTGTGTATATTGTTATCTTTAAGTGTATATGTGATATCCTGATGAACGTCCTGATATCTGTGTGTAGCGGTTTGGGTGTGTGTAACTGTACCTGAGTTGCAGATTAAATACCAGCTGTGCTCTCCATCTGTCACCTGTCAGCCTCACCCTGGCCACCAGGCCAGCCCAAATAAGATAATGATAAACCCTCATCCAGCTTCAAACACCACCCTTCCACCTTTAACCATGAAGGTGTTCACGCTGAAGGAAACAGTCAGCGTTTGTGTTGTTTAAAAATGAGTGGTCAGTAAAAGCCAAAAGGGAATTGGTCTCAAAAAGCTGTCAGGCTGATAAAAGTTGCCCACAGAGCAGCTTTTTATGACCGTCAGCAGCCAATCCCAGCTCTGTGAGTCCAAGTAGTTTATATTTTTAATTCAGCCTGTATGAAAAATCGATGCTAAAGTGTTTGATATCCAAATAATCTGATAGAAATTCATGAGGTTGGGGAAGCAAGGAAAATGTCAAAGAAAACAGTCACAACAGTTCTTTATGTAGAGCTTTCTTGAATACCATTTCTGGTGGTCATTATTAACTAATGAGAGACATAGATAGGAGGGGAGACATCAGCCACTGTCTATTCTGTCCCAACCTTCAAAGTGTCCAAAGTCAATTTGAGCTTTTGCGCACATTTAAGCAAGGGACTGTGTTGTGCATGTGGAGCACGAATACTCTTGAGCAAGAATGGTTGTCAGTTCACAGATACTGTTCATAACACTCGTATCACATGCTCATGCATGGTTATTATGTATGTGGGTTTTGAGACTAATTAACCGCCATGGGATTTTCATCTCACACTTTTTATCATTCTTTTTCCTCTTTTTTGGTTCAGCCAATCCTTTTCTAAAAAATATATAAGAATAGTTCTTTAAAAATGCCCCAAAGCACTCTAATATGGACTTGGATGTCAATTACCATGGCAACCATTAGAGCTTCAATGCTGCAAAGCATTTGGTCAGCCCTATTTATGAGTGACTTGGAAATGTTGAAACCCACAGATGGAGAGCGTGCGATATGGTGAAAATAATACTGAAATTAAATTGACCCCAAGTTTTGGGTGTCTTGGCAACTACTATTTCCAAGCTAATGAATGAAGTTTCATGCTTAACCTTTAAGACAGAAATGTCAGCTGAGCTCCATATGCTGATGAAGACCATGGGATAGTAGACCTTTGGATATTATTTAAAGGTCCAATTTGTAAGAAAGTTGATTTTTTACAGTCTCACTCCAAACTCATCACATACTGATGCTTTAAGTTTGCCTACTTGTCATATACTGATGCTTTGGGATTGTAAGTCGGGTGGCCCGCCATCCCAAAGTGAGTATTTTTAATTAGTTCAGACAAGTTTGAAATTGTGAACTAATATAATACTTTGTCCAAACACAGAGAACAAGATGACATCATCTATTATGCAACAAACCAAGCCATTACAGGCTGTACTTTTTATTTCCTGAACCCAGTGAAAAACACAAGATATCACACAAGATAAAAAAAAAACTTGAAGTCAATACAGTGCAAATATATACCTATGAAATAAAACCACTGAATATGATATTACAGCCAGTGAAAAAGTAAGAGTAATATAACATATTTCATTTTTTGTCTGTCTGTAATAAAGTTTCAAGGAAATTAAAATAAATCTATAACAAATAATAATAATAATAATAATATAACAAATATAGATAAAGATACAGTAAAAACATCTTAAAGATTTTTTATTAAATTTACGAGATCTGTGACAATCACTTTTTTGCGCAGGACCAAAAAACATCTAGATGTGACAGAACTATTTACACTACATATAATCAAAATCTGGTTGCAAGAAAGTTAAACTAGTGGAGATATTAATTTATGAAAATTAACGATTCTTCATTGAAAAAAGAGATATTTGCTGTTTCGCAAGTTCCCATTAATCGAACACATAAACTAGGAGGACCTTGATTAGTTGGTTTGCAGTGACGGTGATGTTTTCAAGCAAACATAGCAATGTTTTAACACAACATTTAAACGATCTTTTCATGAGCTTTCAGACTTACAGCAAGTCAGAACTCTTTTTAGTATAAATAGAAGAACAGTCTGGTTTCAGCTTTTGAAGTCCACAGAAATTATAGAGTCACTGTATAATATAAATTTTGTGACTGTGCTCCTGTTGTGTGTGTGGAGGTTAAACAGCAAGTCACTCTGGCATTACCAGAGATAGGAGGAATGAATACTAATTAGCCAAAACCAAGCCAGTCTATAAAGCAAACTGTCTGTGTGTGTGTTCGTCTCCTGGGGATTTAGTGCTCTGACCCCTGAAGTCCTCACTGCTTTGTAACCACACACACACGCACACACACACACAATGAATCAAAAACCACATACCACATTAATGCCAGCACTGCTGGTATTAATCAGAGTCAGTGAACTTTAAGACTCAGCATTTGTACTGGTACGTGCGTGAGTGTACCTGTGCGTATTTTTGCGTGTGTGAAACACCAAGTCATATTGTCATAACTCTACACCTGCACATCCTCACAAAAAAGAGTTACCAGAGGAAAACACAGGAAGATACAAAGAGGAAGTTTGTTTAATGAAAGATTTACATAAAGTCATCAGTCAGTGCTCTATGACCAGACTTTTAAGTATAATAAATTGTAAAATTCTAATTTAACTTATGAGCTTATTATTCATTAGTACTACTGCTAGATTTGGTTTTAGGCTACTGTTACTACTTGCTATAGTACTACCCATCACTGCTATCAGTAATGCAATTGCTGCTACAATAAGTAATACTTATAATTCTGTTACAACCAATACAACTTCTCATCCTCCTGTAACCACAGCTATAAACAAAACCACTACAACTTCCTCTCCTCCTATATACTGATGTGTTTATTTAAAGGTGTCTGCATAACACAGATACCACATGATCCCAACAGTATTATACTGGCTTGCTGAAACCACAAAACAAAACAATAATTCTGGACCTGACAAACATTGTAAAATAATTGATTCACAATCATAATAATGATTTTAAGGAAGAGGTATTTTTATTCTGCACCTTTCTACAAGCTCTGTAGATGTACTGTTTTACAATATGACCTTTGACCTGCATTTACTACCGTCATCAAAGTACAGTCACTTACACACATGTGTAAGATCCATCCAACAAAACCTGAGGAATCATCATTGCCTCAATCAGTGACTCAGTGACCATTTGAACTTCCTGAGCTACCATTTACTCTCCTCTTTGACTCATGATTGAGGGTGTTTGCTCAAAGAGACAAGATGTTGATCCAAACCATACTGTGGAATGCCAAACACTACACTACATACCATCACACCTGGATCACAACAATTAAAAATCATAAAAGGACGTGTGGTGTTAGAGGGATTTTTACGATATATTTGCATGTCCGAGTTAGAGTTCCATTGCTTCTGTAATATTTTGGATAAAAAAATTAAAGTGACATACAGGTGCTGGTAGATTGCAGTGATTATATAAGCGATATAGGTAAATTTGCACTGAGGTAATACAAACAAATAAGGCAAAATCATTTCAAGAGATTTAATGTTATTAAATTATTATTGGTTTTAATTGGGCCCACGATTTTTGTGTGTGGTTGATTTATTATCTGTTCTAGCTATTAAACATTATAGTACAAAGATATAATAATTGTCCAAAATGATGTGAAACTGCATATTTTTCAGAGGTAAAATTTTCTGGCAAACGAACGAAACTAAAGTCTTCCACAAACCTAGAAAAAACACTGACAGTCAAAGATCTGTCATGTGCTGAAATTTCACTCAGACTTTTCCTTTATCTTTGCTAAATCAGATGGTGTAAGATTATAAGATCTTAGAGAGTTATGACCAAATCTTGGTCTTCATCAAAATGCACTGGGAATTTACTCGACATCTTATATTAACATAATAAAAGGGCTGCACAGTATGATTTTAAAAAATCATATTTTGCAATTCTTTTGACAGATATTACAACTGCAATATGATTTGTAATTAGAAGGAATGATTATCACAAATTACACTTTCACTGAAAAAAGTATTATAATCATGATAATGTGACACTGGCTGGGGTACTGAACATGTTTTATCCCATCAGGAGAACAGGATTCGTAGGCCAGGACACCTCTGCTACAGTACAACAGTACTTCATTATAACGCTGTATTACCACACATTTTTACCTTTATAAAACATTTACAGCCTTGGTTGAGATTTGGCTATTGCACCTGGCCATATTGTGATTGTCCTATTGAAAATGAAGATGCTGTTGGGAATAATTACTTTGACAACATGATACTGCACATACTGCACAATTTTAAACAGTGAAAATATCAAATAGCAGGATTGTGGATCTCAGATCGTCTGTCACTGAGTTGAAATGAGCTGAAATAGACATTAATCTGCCTCCATTACCAATGTGGGTCAGCAGACCACTGTACAGCTGAGTGTGTGAGTGTGTGTGCTGGTTTGTTTTGTGGTTTGAAGATTAGAAGCGCTGTGCAACTTGTTTTTTTAAAGGCCTTATAAGAAATATCATTTATAATAACAAGTACTTTTTCTGCACTTGAGCTCTTGTTCAGTATTATTACATAAAACACGGTTACTGCAACATGTATGTCTATAATAACTTGGTGTGATGATCATATTTTTTTAAAGAATTATACAGTTTAATCTTACACAGGAATACATTATTACATGTTGTGTCACAGAGGTAGTTTTATCTAAGACACTAACACACACACTCCCACAAGACCAACCCTTCATGCTGAATCACTGCTCCCCTGTTTGATAAACGACTAAGAGTGGGAAAGAAATGGGGCAGGAGAAGAGGAGAGGTGATGTGAACCTCAGTGCTTCTGTAAGCTATACAGAGAAATTCATTAGCCTGGTTTTTACAGAGCACATCTCAGTAGAGAACTGGGATAATATGCCTGCTTTACCACAATGTTCTTCTGGTTCCAGATAAAAAAAATATACCACTTTAATGACCCAAAATTACAAATATTCAATGTTTTCCCAAGGTATTTCATTTGCGTCAGAGTTGAGGAACCTCTGTAGCAGCACTTTTCTGAAAGCTATTCTAAGGGCATTGCTTGTTATGAACTGCTTTAAGCAGTTATTGCATTGTGAGGCCTGGGTGATAAAAAGATAGCAATATGTATAGGGGATATACATGTCATCAATAGCAATAAGAAAATAGTTTCCCGTGTGCAGTTTCACTAATATCTGGCTTTTGTATGCAATGTGAATGTGAATATCGGCCTCAGCATTTTACCACTGAATGTTATCTGTGTTTTTTGTGTCCGATTGCCGATGAAATAAATTGATTTAAAAATGCATTTCTTTGGCTCTGAGTGGAAGTATAAAGTAACAGAAAATGGAAATACTAGTACCTCAAAATTGCACTTAAGTACAGTACTAGAGTAAATTGTAATTAGATACATTCCATCACAGGTTATTTTCAACTTTGACACTAACATTTTTATCTGTACTGCAAATGTGGTTCCAGTTATCGATTATCGGTCTCCTTGATTACTAAATCGATATTGGTATCGGCCTTGAAAAAAACATTTCAGTCTGGTCTGTGGTGTAAACTGAACATCTGGATGAATTAATTTACTCTTGTTTTCAAGGCGCAATGCTACAACGTGTGTTGAAGTTAAGGCCGTTGGCTTGTTAATATCTTTCCATTTGTCTCTAACAAGCAGCTCAAACCTTCCTGCAGATGCTACTGTATGATGTGACTTGGGGGTATGTTCACAGCATGCAGTCAGTTCAAAGTACTCTTGTGGATAAACTAACATTACCATTTGAACCCTAATATGATCTTTAACATACCTCGTGATTCATTTTGAGGAGCTCTGATAGGAAAATGTTTCAATAATATTCCAGGACAACGATAGACTTTATCAGAGATTTTGCTTTTTATCTCATTTTCGATGTGTTTTTCATCACTGGAAAATTGGTTGGCTGTTTTCCAGGTTTTCCAGGATGCATGGAACTCCTAACATTTTTCGCCCAGTCTTTAAAAATGATAATAATAGGACAGATTATTAAGAATGATCAAGAAAAGAGTGATACCGACCAATATGAAACTTCATTACAGTGATAGACTTTTCAGCCATATTGCCCAGGCCTAGGATAGATGCAAGGCAGGAGGCAGACTAAAAGGCCACTGTGACTCTACTCAGAGGTGGATAGAAGACTATTGTTGTAGATTTACTGTGGATATGCACAGCCATTCTTTGGCTGTCAGGGGAATAAATGTACACACACACTCCTCCTTGCTTCACTGGCCAGCTACTGGGACTGGAAGGGAGTGCTGCTGATGGGCACATGATCCCCCATGACTTGACCTAATGCTGCACACAGGTCACATGGGAATAAGTCTTACAAAGGCTTGATGGTTGAGTAATAACTTGGAAGCTTTCAGCACTGAGGCAACAGTTGTCAATAAGTTCTGGAGTTGCACCTATTATAAAGCTGAGGTCGACAGTTCTTTTAAATTTTTGTGATAACTTTAGTTGGTTACACTTTATAATAACCATCCTTAGTAATTGGTAAATCTATAGTTAATTAAACTTTAGTTATTAGCCAACCTTAGACTGTTAATAAACAATAACAAACAAAAAAATCACCTTTGTCACCATCTCTCACTATTGAGCAGTTAGTAGCTTAAAAAATTGTAATGATTCAGCTCACCATGGCTGCACCTCGGCTCATAAACTTCACATAGAAAACATGACCAGTATGACTCAGTGTCAGACTGTCAAAAATATGTTCCTGCGTCTGGGACAACTCACTCCAAATGTCAAAAAATGACCAGACAGAAGTCTGCTGGAGTCAACTTTGTTGCAATAATTTAAAAGTAATTTCTGCTTCACAATTTATTTCTCTCAATTAGAGCTGGTAGACACAGCACATCAGGTAAACGGACTAAAAAAAAAAATAAATAAAAAATAAAACACACACTCACTAAATCCAACCAATTCCAGATGCACAATCAATAAATGCACAATCAAGAATAATCAGTAAGGGACTAAGAAAGAATTGAATTGCATCTTGAGCTGCACAATAATGGTAAAAAACCCAACCTTTTTAAAATTATTTTGACAAACATTAAAAATGTTTGTGAATGTCACATGAAGCTCGCTGTCGTACAGAAAGCATGTGTGAGTACCCTGGTCACACTAAGTGCCTGCATTGATCTGTCGACACACAGCTCGCTTTAAATAACTCCAACAATGCCTCTGAAAGGCAGTGGGTCCATTTTTTGCAGGGGTGATACCAGCAGAGGTTTTACATGTTAAATAGACATCAAATGTTTAGTTTGATGTCTAACAATGATTATTAATAATCATAAAAATATGACTATTTTAGCTAAATATGATTATATTTTTCTGGGGCATAAAAGACTTTTAAGGCATTTTTTATGAAGTGTATTTGAACGCACCATGATGCACATGTCCTTTACCGTTTGAAGCGATGTTGATTTCAGAGTTTAAGACATGCACCTGAATGCAACATGAAGTCCCTCTGAGTGTGTCAAACTCCAGCACAGACAGATACAATTTTAACTCATATTTATGCCAACAGATTATAAAATGGTATCACACAAATTATTTTAGACGCAGAATCAAGTTTTATAAAAAGGATGATCAATCAATAACAGTATAGGACTTGTGATTGACTTACTTGATTACAATTATTTAACTGAAGATGAAGGCTTTATTGAAAGTTTAGATTCCTTTTGATATGACTGAACACAAGCTTATGTTTGTACAGAACTGTTTGAATTTGGAGAAGACTGTATAAATAGTTAAACTACTTTAAAAAGGATACTAAAGTCTTACTACCACAAAGTATGTTTCCAAGATTCTCAATTGATTGATTTTTTTTGTTTGTTTTTACTGTTAACTGACTTGATTCATAAAGCATTTAGGGTTGGAGCCATGATCTGTTATATTATATGTACCAACCCACTTTCCTGTGGGGGTTTCCCTATGAGTCAGTTCTGTTCATCAGGCATTTTTATTTTCCTGAGGGTCACAGTGCCATTAACTGTTGGTCTTGTGTGTTTGTGTTTTACCCCACACTTTTAGTGCTTTCACGTCCTGCTGTAAACTAATGCTGTCTATGTGTCTCCAAGGAGCTCAGAGAAAAGTACTAAAATGCTTTTAATACTTTTCGTCTACATCCAAAGTGTTTATTTCCCAACTTTTCATTCTCTCTTTGTCTGCTCTACTCGTTAATGGCAGCACTTTTCGGCCTTCCCTAATGTTTGTCCTGTAGGGACACTGCTGCTTAATGGTGTTCATTAGACTATTTGTGCTGCCGGTAATCATTGTTAGACTACACACACGCACACACGCACACGCACACGCACACACACACACACACACACACACAATATTCACATGTAAGACACTCAAATCAAAGAATTTTGATTTTTTTTCTTAAAAAGGTAGTCATTACGATTCATTGATTATCAAAATAGTCGATGCCTTATGCAATAGTTGAAACCTAATTGATTAACCATTAATCATTGCAGCTATAAATTAAATGTTTTTATTTATGTTATTCAACCAACAATCCTAAATTCAAATTGTCTTATCATATATGAAAGAGGAAAGCATCTGATCTGCACATTTGAGAAGCAGAAACCAGACAATATTATTTTTGCTTAAAAAAGAATTCATCAATTATTAAAATGGTTCCCAATTATTTCTCTCAATCATCTAAACAATTAATTAATGTTATCATATCTGATTCCTTTTCCTTAAAAGAAAAGTTCAAAATTGAAAAATAGAAAATTGATTTTATTTCTATCGGTCCTTTGGGTTACCTGAGAGGGGTGGGCTCTCAGCACCTGACTGAAATTATGTCTGATTGGCTGGCGGGAGCCACTTGTTTTGCCAATTGTCACTGCTACATTCCAGGATTACATCCGGTCATGTCTGCACACAGATCCTGCTATCAATAGGCAAGTCTATTTTTCCCTCTAAATGCACATTTGGCAGAGGCACCAACTCAAGAAGAAGACTCTGTGTTTATGTAAATATACATCATAAAGCCTGAGTGGTATAAAAAGCAATTTTCTGGTATTGTCCAAGACAATAAATCTCATCTATGGTAGCATGTGTGGCTAAAATTATGCAGCGTGTCCATCTACTTCATAAACACAAATCCAGCCAATGCACAGATTGAATTAAAAGTCAGATTGTAGAGGTTAGACTATCACTATATAGTGGACTAGCTGAGAAGTCCCTTCCTCCTTCCCGTGCATACTGTGAGCCAGGCGGAATTGGTTCTAAAGACTCAAGTCTAAATGTTTCTGTGACAATGCTCCAGCAGCTTAGTGATGTATGATCTGAGCTGTTGGATTAAAATCCCTCTTTTCTGACGTTTTGTGACGTGAAAATCGCTTTACAGTATATAGCACTCAAGCTACGTATATACTGCATACTTACAACCAATAGGATGTAAGCTGAGTCAGGTGCTGAGAGCCCACCCCTCTCAGGCAACGCAAAACATTAATAGAAATAAAACCTCTCCAATTTTCTATTTTTCCATTTACAAATTTACTAGATTTTAATTACACACTGATGCACACAACATTTTTGTAAACTCCCAGCAAACAACTGTGATTACTGAGTTCTTAGTAAACCTATGCCACAGAGGAGCTACGGCTAATAAAGTATGCAACAACATGAAACAACAATTGAACTGACTGGTAGCTCCTTGTAAAGCCAGTCCCCCCCTCCTGGTTGGTCTTGCTGGTACAGGCTCCAGACTCTAAAGCGATCATATGTTGATCAACTGATGAAGAACTGCAGCCAAATCATTGTGTAATCGTTTATTAGATTATTGTACACCAATTTGTTCTCTGCTTTATACCGTTTTGTCATTTCCCTTCAGTTGAGCTTCACTGCTCCCAGTTCTGCTGTGTCCTATCCATGGTGATTCATTGTCACATGCCCCCATGAATCCTGCTGCCCTTCCATGTCACCCAGGAAGACACACACTCAATGAGAGTGTGAGAGGGGCAAGAGAGGAGAAAAAGACTATATGGTCAGTTTTATCTTCATTATCTACTTGACAAGCCTGACATAACTTCCTCTTTCTCTGTGCTCACTTCTACCACTGACCATTATCTAAGTGTCTGAATCTTCCGTCCCTTCATTAGCCGTTGTCTCTCATCCATCATCCATCGATTCTTTTTGTCTGACTGATGGATGTCACAGTGTGATACTGTCAGAGTGGATGAGGCACATTGATATTGCTATTTTATGCAACAAAAAAATATTTTTTTATCCTACATTCCTGAAATTCTTCACAAGTGTGATAACCACATCTCAGTAAAAATCACAGGACAAATCAGAGGGATGAGGGGTGGCTAACAGCATCATATGGCACTCATGAGACCAGTCACATGACCGGGGCTGAGTACCATGTTGGAAATGGATTCCTAGAAGTTCTGTGATCTTAGTAAGATCCTTACACTGTCCAGCTGTTAAATCTAAAATAAGTAGTGTGGCAGTGCTGTCATGCATAGTCACAATTACAGTTGCCAAATGGACTGAGACTTCTACAGCACTTTTCCAGTCTACTGACCGCTCAAAGTGCTTTTCAACACTTTTCTCATTCACACACACATGCATGCACTGATGGCAGAGGCTGCCATGCAAGGTGCTCGCCTGCTCAACAGGAGCAATTTGGGGCTCAGTATCTTGCTCGAGGCAGCCAGGGGAGCCCGAGAATCAAACCGGCAACCTTTCAATTACTGGACGATCCGCTCCACCTCCTGAGCCACAGTTCTGAGAAGTAGTAACTTCAAAGATTTTATTTACTCTTCCATTAAAATGCACTCAGTGCTTTTAAGTGGCTACAGCTGCAAAGACAAAATAATTCATCATGAAACAAAGTGAAATTACTCACTGAACTGAATGCATTTAAAAAATACACACGTACACCAAGCGGGTTTTAATGCACAAATCCTAAAGGAAAGCCAGTCCACTGAGCCCTGCATCTTCTCCACTCCTACCACCAGTACTAGCCTCAATTACTTTACAACATGCTACTGCAGCTGACTTGTATTACTTGATGTGAATCTTTAAGCTACTCAAATCCTCAGGGGAAATTTACTTTACAGCAAGAAGAGTTATTCCTCCTTAAATATATAGCATATATATTTGATGATATAACAGTAAAAAAAATTCACCAGCTTGAGCTATAGTATCTCTATTATGCCTAAAACCAATTACTTATATACAATTAAACCCATTACAGTGTATATATTTTATAACCAACCAGTCAACTGACTGCCTTTTTCCATTGCTGTTTATCATTTTAATAGAAAAAATAATACATTTTGAAGCATTTTCTCTTCTTGTGCTCCCTCTAATACCTGCCACTGTCCAAACTTCAGAAAGCTTTAGTTTGGTTATCTGCTAGAAAGACAACACATTTCTCCCCAATTTGTGCTGTTACCTTTGTGTTAGGGCTGAAACAATTTCTCAAGTAACTTGAACAACTCAATTACTAAAAATCACTGATGCAAAGAATTTGCATCAGAGCTCTGTTTAATCCATATAACTATACACAGCACTGTGTTTTGCAAAAATGATTAATACTGATGCAAAATGTACTTATGCTGTAGACACATGACATGAAGAAGACGTGATCTGCAAAATGGAGGATGAGAGAGAAAAAAGCAACGGACGAAGAGGAGAGACAGACCAGGTAAAAACAACAGAAACCACAATAGCATGACATCAAGACTTCACATTACAGCATCTCAGCAGAAAGCATGTCCAGCAGGTGTGGGTCAACCCTTCAACATAGTAAATAAATGTGCATTTACTAATGGAGTTAGCTGAATTACTGAACAATTATTTGTTTATTTTCAAGAGACACTCTTTAATAAAGCAAAAGTATTTCTTATCCGATTACTAAATAAATTGTTTGAATAACCGGTGAAATAATAGATGACTATAAATGATCGATAGCTGCAGCCATACTTTGTGCAGTAAATCAATCCTGCAGATTTAGTACCTAAACCAACCTGATGGCACACGATGTACAAAATACAGCTGGGTTGCAAATTTAGTAGTGGTCTCTTTTGTTTGTGGCAATTACACTCAAATATTAATGTGGTGATTATTTATTCATGTTAAAACGCTACATGCACATTTAAAAGGATTTGATGTTGTCATCCAGGTTTACCCTGATTAATGATGCACCAAGGGAAATATATTTATGTGACCGTGCCGCCCATTATTTATATTGCTCTACAGCAATACACTTCTTCCAGTGTGTGTATAGTCCTGTGCTGCACCTTCAATTGTGTTTGTGGCTTCAAATTATAACTCTGTCTTAATTCCAAGGAGCCTCTATTCTCAAGGTTAGTGTTCAATATTACATGTTCTGCCTGTCATAATCTAGTCATGTGGAAACCAAAAATACATCTTTAAAAGTCAATTTTGGCTCTAATGTCACAACATGTCATCTCAATTCTATCAGAGACATTTCTGAGTGCAGTAATGTGTATGCTCAGTATTATATCGTTTGGTGTTGCTCTGCTGTGGCAGACTGACAGCCTGACAGTCAGAGTGGTTAGAGAGGATCACAGTCATCTACTGCCAAAGTGCATTGATAATGTTACAGAATAATCAATGCTGTTTCATATGCACAAGTTGTTCAGTTTTGGAATTCACTTGAGCGCTCAGCAATTTCAGCTTCCTACTGAACGTTCATATGCAATTATCTGCCCTGTATCATCTGCACTTCCAGCCAACAATAATACTGGTTTGCATTTTGTTGCTTGGCTTCGCAACAAATGCACCTTCAGGAATAGGCAATGGGAACTTTTAGAAGATGTTGTACTACAGCTTGTAACAGGGCCTTGGGCTGCAAAAGTGGCTTCACAAGTGCTCCCGTTGGATTTCATTGAAAAGCTTTTAAATCTGCCTCAGGAGAAACTGCAGGGGCTCCAGCTTCTGTAATATGTGTGTCTGTGACACTTAAATGTCTGTATTATTCTGAAATAAAAACAGAGATAAGATGAAGGCAAGCAAGGAAGAGTCTATTCTGTGACTACGAATAACATTTTCCATGTATATCTATGTAAAAATGTATTTATTTTTTAATCAAAGCATAAAGCCTCTCTCTCATTCACCTTATGTGGGCCTGTGGTCTGAGATGGAGCTGGCCAATATACAATACTGACATTCTATTGTTATTATTATTGATATGAGACTATATATCATCTTAGATTTGGGCATAAGTGTTGTCTTTTCCTGGTTTTAAAGGCTGCATTGCAGTAAAGTGATGTCATTTTCTGAACTTACCAGATTGTTCTACTTGTCATAATACTTGCCTATCTACTTTCCTTCCATTACTGATGATTATTTGTCAAAAATCTCATTGTGTTAATATTTTGTGAAAGTACCAAAAGCCATATTGTCTTAATATCAATACTGAAGTCAGCTTATAGTCGATTTTTAAATAATCCATATTTCCATAATGATGTCCTGCTAATGTCTCAGGCAAAGAAAGCAACGAGGATGAAAAAGGAGGAGACCTTTAGACTAAGAGGAAGGGGGGGGTTGGGGGAGCAGCGAGTGCACTGTCAGCATCTCCATGTAGGAAGAGGGGGTGTGCACTCTTCCTTCACTTTTCTGTCTGACACGAGGGCCGTGGGGAATGGTGTGTTCTGCTACCATTGCCTCAGATAGGGAGAACATTAAGGTGTACCTGCCCCCCTCAGCATTTTCACCGGCACCTCGGAGCAATGTTATTATGATGAACTTCAAACAACATCTCTCATTCCCTCTCTCTGTATCGGTCTCTCTTTGGATAGAGGCCTCCACGCACCATTAACCCTGAGCCATCCATCATCTGTCTCCTTATGCAATGGGCTGTAAAACACGGTTAATGTTACGGCAACGACACTGATACAACCCCTTAATGGAGCTCACACTCGTCAGCAGGTACTGTGTGGAGAATGTGAGGAGATAAACTTTTACAAAGCAATTACTTTTTTTTTCTTTTATGTATCAGCAGATAATTTAAAAATGGGAAAACAAATCTTATCTTAAGCAGTATTAGAAGTTACATATGAACTCTTATATTAGTGGTTCTCTACCCACTGAGTCACAAGAACACTGCAACTTGCAAAAAATGTGTCTTTGCATGTATGTACACAGATCAGCCAAAACATTAAAACCACTTGCTTAATATTCTACAGTTTGTGGTGGATCCTTTAGGTCCTGTATGTTGGGGGGTGGGGCCTCCATGGATCAAACGTGTTCCGGCACATCCACAGATGCTGACGCAGATTGGGATCTGGGGAATTTGGAGGCTAGGTCGACACCTTGAGCTCTCTGTCATGTCCTCAAGCCCTTCCTGAGCGGATTTTGTGGTGTGGCAGGGTGCGCTGTCCTGCTGAGGGGGCCACTGCCATTGGGGAGTGCCGTTGCCATGAAGGGGTACCCTTGGTCTGCAACAGTGTTTGGATAGGTGTTGCATGTCAAGTGGCATCCACATAGATGCCAGGACCCAAGAATTCTCAGCAGAACATTGCATTGTAACAAGGTGATCAATGGGACTCACATCACCTGTCAGTGGTTTTAATGTTGTGACTGATCCATGTATACTGTGTACTTATTGTTTATACATACTAAATATGCATGTATGTATTTGTGTATGAACATTCCTGTTTAACTGTGACACCTATAGTTATTAGATTAGTATTTGAATGTCTAATTTACTCACCACCCAATTGTAATACTGAGCCCATTCACACAGGTGGCAAGAGCTTCTTCAACGTTGTTTGTTTTCACTTCATCCAGACCAAGAACTAAATATTAAGAATTATGAATATTATCATTTTCACTCCAAAATTAGTCTTTAATCAAACTTGATTATACTTGATTTTAGAAACAGCATTCAGACAGACCCTCAAGATACACAGCTGGCTCACTGTCAAGGATTATAGACATCGACCCCTCTTTTTATTTTAAATTGACTTACTTTTTTACTTCTTACTTCATTCAATATCATTCTTTCCTTTTTTTTATAGATTGTTGTTTTATTTGTTCCTGTTGGTAAGACTACCTGTCTACTGTAACTTGTATCGTAAGACATACCATTTTTTTAAGTCTATTTATTGTAGTTTGTATGGGGTCTCGTGGAGAGTTGTGTTTTTAAAAGTTTTCATTGTTAAAAGCAAAATAATAGTTAAAAAAGATAAAAGTAAAGCAGCAGCCAGTGAAGCTGCAAAACAATCCAGAGACGAGTGGCTTAGTAAGAGACCGTAAATCCTTCAGGTAAAGAGGTTAACCCTGGTGCACTTTGTGGATTGTGGACAGTATGGGCGAGCGGGTGTTAAATGATTAGCATGAGGCTAAGAGGAAACCTGCTGCTGTTGGCAAGTACATGAGCATGCTTCTAAAGCCACTGTGCAGTTTCACAACAACATGGCTGTCCTTTAGAGCTGTAACAATCAATCGATGAGGTGTCAGCTATAAAATTAACAACAAACTACTTGGTAATTGATTAATAGATTTGAGTAACTTTTTTAGTAACTTTTTAAGCAGGGAGCCCTGCAGCTGTCTGTCAGAATAAAAGACTACCTTTCCGAGGTCCTCAATTTATCAACTTTTGATATACACACACCAAGCCATGCATATGGTAGATGGTAAATTACATGCATTTATGTAGCGCTTGTCTAATCTACCGATTAAATGTGACAACTGCTTTACAACACTTGTCACATGTAACCATTCATACACACATTCTGGCAAAGGCTGTCATGTGCTTCCTATCTAAAGTGCCCCACAGTATTTCTATGGTTAGCCATTAACACACACTCACACACCAACTGAACAGCCATCAGGAGTGACTTGGGGTGTTTATCCCAAGGACACTTTGACAGAGGTATCAAACCACTGACCATCTGGTTAGTGGAGGACCCATTCTATCTCTTGAGCCACAGCTGCCCCCAATACATGCTATTGTATATATCAACATTTAACATTATTGTTGCAATTTTCAGTTAGAGTATTAGTGGCAGAAAGACACATTTTGCTGTAAAGAATTATCTGACACAGTAGTAGTCATTTTTGTGTCTGTAATGGTTGATTTGTTTTGACTTGTCTAATTACTTATTACTTTCTCTAGAGAATCCAGGCAGGTGTTTGACTTAATTCCTCAGTAAAAAAAAGGAAAATTTCAGTGTAGGGCTGGCCTTAAAATAACATCCCAGTATTTTAGGCTATACCACCACGTTACATAATACATACCTTGATATTTTGATATTTTGAAATCTCCACAAAACCACCTCATAAATGCTAGGACTGGGCAATAAAATCAAATGTCACAATATTTTTCACCATACTGATATTGCGACAAAACTGAAGAGATCTGAAAGTGTCTGAGAGAAGTCATTTTTTTCTACATCAATTTTTGTAAGAATAGTCTACACTGTATTTGAGTGGCTAGGGGTTAAAGAAAATCTGTAATAAATCATCATTTCAACTTAAGTAAATGTTAATGACATTTATCTGTTACTCATTTTGTAGGGAAGTCCTCTCCAGCATCCCTGGGTGTCCCTGGACCCCACACTGAGCAGCCCTGCAGTGGAAGACTCCATAACAAGCTACACAAACGTCAGTCCACACCGTCAGCCAGTCTGCTTATGAATTATTGACAACTAGACAAAGCCAAGATGTTCATGTGATCCGCTGACCTCTGCGTCACATAGCTACTACAGTATTCCACCTCCCCACTCACTAACCGTAACACTGCAGACGCAACAATATGATCACCAGCCACTATTCACTCAATTAAACAGTTATTCTTGCCTCATATGCACAGATCAGTTAACATGCTTCACGTTACTGCCTGCTACTGAAGGAAAAACATATGTCCCAATCAGCAGGTGGGAAATAAGCAGTTGGAGATCAGTGATTGGCTTAGATTTTAAAGTATAGCTGTAAAATGGATTAGGTGGGTGAAGGTATAGTGAACACCAGTAACCCTTTAATCCACTATGTGAAGGCAGGAAGCCAGACAGAGAGAGAGGGGAGGCACTTCCTGTCCTGGAATCCAGATTAGCCAGCAGCAGAGGAATGCTGCCCGGCTGCTTTTTAGACACCTCCACACACTCACACACACTCACACACACTCACACACACTCACACACACACACAGTACATCTAGTTTGTTTTATCCACTGCTTGAAACTAGTGCTGCAACTGTGTATCATGCATTCAGTTACTATATTTGAGATTAAACAGAAGAACACTAAAAGTTTTTGAAATTTTAACAAAAATTGACATTAACCATTTTAATCAATGGTCAAAAGTTACATTTGATGTTCTGTTAAAGGGACAGTTCATCCCAAAATCAAACATATTTTCCTCTTTTTACTCTCTTACCTTACCTGTAGTGCTATTTATCCACCTAGATTGTTTTCGGCTATACAGATGTCTGCCCTCTCTTCAATATAATGGAACTAGATGGCACTCGGCTTGTTTTGCTCAAAGTGCTGAGAAATGCATTTTAAAAACTCAACAACAATGTCTCTTTCAAGAAATCATGACCAGGTTACTAATAATAATCCACAGATCTTGTGAGCAGTGTTATGGAGGAACTATTTTCTTTTAGCAAACTACGCTGGCCAAATGTATCACCGCACAGAAGGAAGCGTGCATCTACTCATGGACGATAAGTGTAGAAGAAAAGTAAAAACCTGACTGTCTTAAAAAAACAAACAAAAGGTAGTTAAACCACACTTACTGCTGTTCTACTGGTATTTCCAGAATCCTTAAGAGTCTAGCCATCTGGGTAGGGCTTAAAATAATATGATAATATTTTTAGACTCGATCGCAAAAAACAATATGTATGTCAATATTTAGAAATGTCATTAAAAGCACATCATAACTACTAGGATTGAGCAACAAAATCAAATATCATTATTTTTGACCAAATACCTCGACATAGATACTGCAACAATATTACAGGGATGACTGTTGGTCAATGATCATCAGTGATGTGGATATTAGGACTACATGAGTAAAGACAAATATCAAAACAAGTAGAACAGTCTGCTAAGTTCAGATCTCAGACGGTATATAGTCACGATAACGATATACATCGTATATATTGCCATGCCCTACATCTCTTTTATATTTTCATAGGAAAATAAATCTTTTTTATTTTTCTTTGTAGTACAAAACAAAACGAGCAAGGAAGCCAGAATCACAGCAGCCAGCAGCAGCAAACATGATATTTTACATGTTGATGGTCTGAAGAGTCTATGATGATTCTGGAAATACAGATGCTTTGCGCTGCGACTTAAACATAATATTAATACATGAGAATAATTGGTAGGGCTGGTTTTACTCATGACACACATGAGCAACCATAAGGAAACCAGTAGCACCTCATTTCTGCTGCACTTCTTATAAAACAACCAGCATTTGTGAATTTGTTACGTCTTTCAACAGTAAATACGGAACGAAGATAGGAAGTCCATAACTGCTACAATCTCATAGGTTTGTAATAATGAACTGGTAAAAGGTAAAAAAAAAAGAAAAGAAATCTCAAAGTACAAAGAAAAATAAGAAAATGAGAGGATCAGTCAGAAGAGAAGAGACATTAAAGTAAAGAAACAGGGTATCAAATGAAATCTTTCATCTTTTTTTAAATAAATAAAATAAAGAAGAGAGAAAGGAGCCATTTCAAAAACAAAAAGCAACTTAGCTGTTAAAGGCCTATGATGTAAAATCGTGTTTAGTTTAGAAAACAGGCCACAGAGATGTACATGAAACAAATTGTGAAGAAAAAAATATTAGTTCTGGCAATGCAGTACTGCACTGAAGACAGTGGAGAGTCTGTAATTTAGAACAATAAATGGTACGTTCAAAACTTTAAGCAGAGCCTTAAATTCCCCCGAGAAGAGAACAAAAGACGGGACGTAAGGCAGCGAAGTGAATACAGTACGAGTACACTGGATCGCAGCGCTCCTACATGTCACTGTGATTACGTTTTGTTCACATTGGGCCTGGACGGGAGTGACAGCCACTAAGATTACAACTCGACATGTTAAACTAAAAAGATAGCAATAGGCTTGCATAACATCCTCTGCCATTTTATCCCATCAGAGATGGCAGCAACTGCAGAGACTGACCAAATGACCCTGCAACAGTACAACTGGTATCTAAGTGGTGATGTGTCCTCAGATAAACTCAATTAGACTAATTTGTTTATTTCACCCACATTTTCATCAGAGTATTGACGTAATCACATTAAATGAATACTGACAGCATGTTTTCTTGACTACTTAAAAATATTTTAAATCATAGTATTGTGTGTTATTGAAGGTAGGGGTCTGGGGATGCAACTAACTTTTATTTTTATTGTTGATTAATCTACAGATATTATCTCCATTAATAGATTGAATTGTTTGTTCACCATGTTTGCATCCTTTCGTCGCATCTTGGACATCGACACCACTGTGCACTACGTCCTTTTTAGGCTCCAAATTAAGGTGAATAAGCAATTACCAATTAATATGAGACTGCAGAAAATGTGTTTGCAGAAAAGCATTAATATAATTTCAAAGGGGCTCTGTGGTACCCCTGTGCTGTGCTAGAAGCCGGTTGTTTGATTATGGTAGCGGAGTTGAACTGTCACGGAAAATAAGACCCGAGTCCTTCACAAAAAAATCCAGAGTCCAGCGGCATTAAACAACTTAAACAAATCACCCACAGGCTTGTATCAGCAATCAAGAAAGACAGGAGAGGAAAGGTCTCATTTTTCACGTCACATTACAATCCTCTCACATCTGCTGAGCAATAAAAAAAAGGTTCATGCATGTAAACTGCTACAAATTGTTACATAAAGCCCCTTCAAAGTGGATTTAGTCTGAGAAAAAATAAAGTTTCTTGTAGTGTACGGGGGTTCTATCTTTATATAACTCACTTGTTTAAATTATAGAAAGACTTAAATGTATAAATTGTTAGGGGCACTTTGTTAGTGGCACTCTGAGTGACAGGTACCCCCGAGCTGTCTGCTCGGCTTCACCTCGGCTAATTGCAGTCACTGAACTCGATCCCTCGACTGTATTTATGGTGTTGGTGCCCATTGTAGAATTTGTTAATGCAGATATTGGACAAATAATATGGCTTTCTGTACGCTTACTTGGACTACAAGAAAGCGTGGAGGGACAAGCACCTGTGTTTTAGATTAACGAGCGAGTCTGTTAGCGTTAACCTGCAGACAGCTGCTTGGGTAGGCGAGCTCTGGAGGGATCAGCTGTGGAGAGAAACCGGACCTTTAGGACTCCAGATGTTCACAAAATCACCAGGAGTTAAACAGAGTACAGAGTTTGTTTTTTTAAACTTTTGGTTTGATTGGCCAGCAGTTAGGCAGAGTCAGCTGCTGCCAAGATGGCGACAGCTGGTGTCACCCACTTTGAGCTTCATTCTGGCTCTTCAGAAACCTATGGTTGACGTCACAGTGGCTTTGTCCACTATTTTATACAGTATATATTCTGCAACTAACAATGATTTTCATTATTGATACATTTATTAATTATTTTCTCAATTAATCTTTTAATTGATTGGTCTTTAAAATGTCAGAAAATGGTTTGATCAGTGTTTCCCAAAACCCAAGATGGCATTCTCAAATGTCTTGTTTTGTCCACAACCCAAAGATATTCAGTTTACTGTCATAGAGGGGTAAAGAAAATCAGAAAAAAAATCACATTTAAGAAGCTGGAATGAGAACATTTTGAGGGTTTTTTTCCTTTAAAAGTTACTCAAACCGATTAATCAGTTATTAAAATAGTTGGTGATAAATTTAATGGTTGACAACTGATTAATTGTTGCAGCTCTAAGAAATACTGAAGAGTATTTGAAAAAAACGTTGTCATCATAAATACCAGGGGACGTTCTGGTCCATAGAAAGACTTTGCAACACTTTTGTTTTGGATAAGTTCGCAAATGCAAATAACGTAAATAAAAACAATGAAAAATGGCTTTTAAGTGCTGTAAGAGCAATATCTTTAAGAAGAATCCATTCCTTTTGATATTCTGCTCAATTCTTTGTTACATAGTCATAAAGGCAACAAATACCGCATTGGGAAAAAAATGTAAAACTAAAGCAACCAAAGGCGCATGAAAAATTGGCATGAAATATATTCTTGCCACACACCAAGATATTGGATGCATTTTTTCCCTCATTTCAAATGAGCTTGAGCATGCATTAGAGCCTCGGAACTGGATAGATTACACTTTTAAATGAAGACTGAATTTATAATTGGTTTCAGTTTACAGATGTGGTCAGAGAGAGAATCCTCCTTTACAGTTGGCTCCATGTACTGACTGATATTTAATAAAGGCCTTATATTGACAACCTGATAATTGTTTCTTACCTAATCTTAAGCATTTCGCAGTCTCTCTGCATCCAGGTTCTTGTAATCAATTTAACCCTAACCCATTTGTCTAAAGCAGTTATCCAGATCAATTACAGCAGCAGACCTCATCAGGATCCCACATCCTACCAGTCACTGGCTTGTCTCCGCGTGTTTCTTATTTCCATTTCGCCCTCCACAGAGTGGGGATTGTATTTAATCAGCCATTTGGGAGGCCGTTGTCTAAGCCTCAGCTGAGCATGGAGACAGGGTATAAACCTCGCCGGCTCTCATGTGAGCAGGGCTTGCTCTGTCCGGATTCTTGTCAAACACATTACTGTGGAGCCTAATGCAACTCGCAGCCATACAGGTCGGCTGCTCCAACGCTGCCCATCGATTTTGACTACCAGGGAGAAAACAAGTGGATTACATAATTCATGACTGACTAGTCCATTTGTAGTCTTGTTCAACTGGGAGAAGGAGCATTATAAATTAGTGAGTGAAAAGCACACAAATGAGTTCAATAGTAACCTGCACAAAAAAGAAAAAAACATCCACCAAAGTAATTTGAGCTGATGTAAAAGAAGTCATAGATATGCAAATAAGCTGTTAATGGCTGAAAAGGTGCAGTGATTTGACCTTTTCACATAAATAAAACCATATTGTGTCATTATTTCAAACTGAATAACAACTGCGGTCTGTCTCTCTTGGCATGTCCCATCATGACTGGATATGTAGCCTGCCCTCCAGAAGTCTGCATTACAACTGGTGATAAGAGGGAGCTCCACCTTTCACTTAATGAAGTCCCAGAGTGATTTGCAGACAACATGTGCAATACTTGAAATGCAATTGCAAAACAACAGCTGGTAGTTTTAGGACCCTCACTCATTTACTTACAAGTCCAACTTCTCCCCAGATGAAATGTACATAATTAATGGGAGATTGCACTCCTGACACACTTTTAGAGTTACACATTTGAGATCATATTTGACTTCCATTGAAAATTGAAATCTAAAAAACACTATTTACAGACTATTTAGACTAATTTTAGTTAGCAGACCTCTACACTGTGTTGTATTTTGTCTGTTGTGACTGGAATATTGAACTTATTTGTCTGTATTTAATGTTCTTGAATAAAAAAAAGGTAGTTTTACAACCCACAACGGTGCATGTTAATGCACAGTATAAACAGTATGAACCAATGGTGACAGGTAGGTGGGCTAAAGTCATCATTCATCAACTACTGTCATTTGAGCCGAGCTGTTAACTTCACACTGCCATTGTTTAATGATTAAAAGACCAAAGTGTGACGGGAACTGGAATGAATCATAGCTGATGGGCTGTTTAGTGTCAGACAGTTTCCCAGTGAGCCTCGTTCCTCTCCCTTTCTCAAGTGAAACTTAATCCCGGATGAGCCGCTTCGGCGGAATTCGATAGCAATAGTGACGAAAAGCTCACACGTTTTCGGTTTTTCTTCGTAAAATATATTAAAAGAAAACAGAGAGAGCTTTGGTCTGCCGCGACCAGGACTAGCTAAATAAAGTAGCCTTCACATGAAGAGCTTTAAAACTTACATATCTGCTGATGAGGGTCCGAAGAGTGCTGAAATCCATCCCCATCCTGTTCCTCTTTCCTCCCCGGACACTTCTTCTCCTTCGTCTTCTTCTT
Source organism: Pagrus major (assembly GCF_040436345.1). Lineage (NCBI taxonomy): Eukaryota > Metazoa > Chordata > Actinopteri > Spariformes > Sparidae > Pagrus > Pagrus major. The sequence goes on from NC_133238.1 coordinate 6,525,910, forward strand.
CTTCTTCTTCTTTCTGAGCCGTTTTTCCACTGGTTATGTTCTTCTTTCGTCCATGACTTTAACTCCCGTTCTCTTCTTTCTGAGTTTAAAAAAAAAAGGAAAAAAGGAAGCCTCGGTCCGACAACCTGAACTCACCTACGGGAGTGTGTAACAGGCTCTACAGGCAGGAGGAGCGGTTGTGTGTCCGTGCCGCCCTCTCTACACTTCATACAGGCACAGACAAGTGCGGCGCCCCTCCTGCGAGACCAGCGTCAAGTCCCTGCGGCTCCCTCGCGCTCGCTCTCCCCCCCTCTGCGCGTGTACTAGTAATCTTCTTGTCTCGCGCCGCGGCTAAAGGAGCTTTCGTTTCATCTACGTCACGAGGAGCCAGGTGGTGGCGCATGCGCACTCTAGTGTTTTGGTTTTTTTTGGCATGTGATTGATTGGACGCTGTAGTTAATTAGGAGATTGATTTGTCTGGCGTTGTGTGTGTGTGTGTGTGTGTGTGTGTGTGTGTGTGTGTGTGTGTGGTGGTGGGGTGGGGGGTGGGGGGTGGGGGGTCAGTTTGGGACACCCCAGCGGTGCTGTCCATCCACTGGGTCCTGAAATCTTTAAAAGAATTCTACAAATGTCTCTTTTCCATGCACACATAAAATTTAATAATAAAAAAGTTCCATAAATACTTCGCATCATCTTGTACTTAATTGATTAATTAATTGATTAATTAATTAATTTAAGCACATAAACAACAAAAATAAAAAATCACAAGGTTTACCTAACCCTCAACTGACAACTGATGTCTAGAAATTATAAAACATTTTATTATTTTCTTCATTCTTGACATGCTTTATTAATTGTTGCTGCATAAATTAAAGGTGCACTATGTAGTTTTGGGGATGATTTTTTTTAAATGCCTAAACAAACTATAAACAAACACTCCTGAATAAACAAACTGACTTTAAAGGACAACATGATTTCATACTGTTTTGCTTTGTTTACATGTGGCGGACCCTGCCACCTTTCTATCTTCAAACAATGCTCTGGGACCTTATTTTCCTCTGAGAACAGCTTATTTATTCACTAATGAAAAAAATACATTCTGAGTTTGTAGCCTATTATTACCTCATTAATACTGTAAATATTAATATGGATTAGTAATGAATGTATCATGAAGTCATCAGTTTGTAAACGTTGACTGTTTGGAGAGGTCAGCGGGGTGAGAACTACAGTTCGCGGTGCGTTGTTTCCGGAGGGAAGTGTTTTCATTCATTGGTCCGTCCTCTGTTTCCTGGAGACGCTGTTCGGTTTTCGGCGGGTTCTGTTGGAACACTAGTGTCAAGGCTGCTGTAATTACAGCCACCGTATCCGGTTGTAGCCTTCAAAAAAAAAAACAACTGCTCAAATGAGTCTTGTCTTGATCCCAACACATGTGCAGTTCATGGTCATGCAGAAAGGATTTAAATGCCTTTCAGTCATTTTGTTTTTGTTTTTTTAAGACATTGATTCTATTTTACGTTGGCATATTGGCATTATTGTAATTTTTGGAATAATTTCTTAACTATTTAGGTTGGTCATACTGTAAATTAGTACAGTATACATACTATAGTATTTTTGATGACATTTCAATTTACTTTTTCTGCCTTCCCAAGGACATTTACATATACATATACAAATTATTCAGATCATGAGGTACATGTAAGAAAGACCAGCGTACACACTTTCTTTTTAAAAACCCATTCTTCCAACACTGTTTGAACTGCATTTATGTGCATAAATAGGCTTTATTTTAAAATCTTATTCTTTTCTTTTCATATTACAGTGGCCCATGCTCCATTCAGTTCCTCTTTATATCATAGACTAGTCTTATCTGCTACTTTTACAGTAATCCTTTACTCAAATACGTTGGACTACACTATTAATTGATTTGTACTTTCTTTCTAATTTTAAAGCATTCATTCATTCATTCATTCATTCATTCATTCATTCATTCACCCTTTCTGATGTGCGTTTGCAAAACGAATAATAAATCCTATGCTCTTACTTTGAAGGACACACGGCGCTAGATGCGGTCATATTCCCTCTGCGCCGTGGTCGCTTGACTCAATTTGTCAAAATGGCGTTGCTCGTAAGAGGAGACTGGAGTTAGTTCATATTATATATCGGTGTTTATTCACTTACCGGACAAAACACACAGAGTTAGCCACTACAGTATGGCGACCCTGGACCAGAAATCACCCAATGTCCTTCTCCAGAGTCTGTGCTGCAGGATCACGGGGAAAAGCGAAGGTAGCTACATCATTTAGCGCTAGCATCATCCGCGCTAGTGTAGATACGTGCAATGCTCTAATATTCAGGAAACGTCAAAGCTAACCTAATTCAAAAAAGCGGCACTTTGTCGTTGCTTTTCTCATTCCTAATCGTACATAATTTTACACATGACATAAAGTCATTGGCTGAATCTTTATCGTCTACTGGCCAATTCGGCTTATCATTATCACACCAGGGAGCACACATTGTGATAATAACAAAAGTTTTTGCATTTCATGCGCCGGCTAACCCCGGTATGTTTTTATAACGGAAGGTTGAAGAAATTATGGAATGTGTTGCTAAAATGAAGCTGCTGGTCTTTTGGATATATGCCGAATTTTCTCCACCGCCTTGCGAGTGAACAAGCGCACACCTAAATATTTGACCGGTGAAGAATAGAGATAAAATGAGTTTTGTATCACTTTAGCAGTGTTGGACATCGGGACGTAGCGGGTCTCTGTCCGCCTCACGTAGTTAGCTGTCAGCCAGTGGGTTCGGCTAGATGCTGCACATCCAGCTTAACAGCGTCATGGCACTTACAGCTGTCACTTTAATACACTGTTAACTCTGATTTGATGCACTTGTTAGCGGTTTACTTCATATATCTAACCCTGGGCTTGTTAGCCGGTTAGCTCTCATGCTGACCAGTGCACTGTTTGCATGGTTATCGGATGCGCTTGTGTCTTGCTAGCTGCGGCAGGCCCCTGTTGGCTGCAGACATCTCAGAGTAAGGTTAGCATGTTGGATCAGAAACAGGCGAGAACAATCACTGTGATGCACTTATTTTGACGTGATTGCAACTTAAACCCTGTGATCAGAGACACCAAAGCTTTCCACTTGTAAAGTTCTATCATTTTTTCATCAGTGTTAGCCACATTCATTCTGTTCCATCATTGCAAGCCTTTCCAAAGTGTCTAAGTTTAAAGTTTAAAGCCAGATGAATGGGGAAATGTGAGGTAATGGCAGCAAAAGCACAAGAAAAAGTCTCCCGGTCATGACATTATTTTAAAGTACTTCTTACATACCCTGATCTTCAGTCAACGCTTGTTTTTTCGCTCTCCAGCTGAAGTCGCCCACCAGTTTCAGTATGCAGTGCGAGTGATTGGCAGTAACTACGCTCCCACCATTGAACGTGATGAGTTCCTGGTGTCAGAGAAGATCAAGAAGGAACGTAAGTACTATCTGCCAACACGTTCATACTATAGGTCACTGGGCTACTCTGCTATCCATCCAGATTTCTCTATTATCCATCTCTGTGGCATTGTCCCCAATCCATCAGCCAAATCTGCCCATCTCCGTTGCTGTCGGGCGGTTTTGTATATGAGCTCCATGTGTGCACTCATACCTTTTACGGTGGCGAAACTTTGCTCTAACAAAAAAGTCAGAAATATTTACTGCATCGTAAAAAGCAAATCCCTGTGGATCTTCATCTTAGCCAAGGTTGCACCATTAGTGGGAAAACATTGGTCCGAGATTTGATGGAGTAAATAAAGTAAAAACACTGCAGAATGTTCATTTATCTCCGGTCTTCAGATAGATAGATAGATAGATAGATATTTACACAAATAGCTACATTAATACCATTTGTTGCAGCCCTCGCTACTAACTGTGGCATGTCCTACCAAAACTGGTATTTCTCTTCTCCTCTTCTCATCTCTCACCTTCCCTTTGAAATGCAGATTTCTGTAGTTGTTCAGGTCTGAAACAGTCTGGAAGACATCAAAATTATGAAGGTGTTTTGAATACAGACGCTAGTGGTGTTTTTTCTTCTTATTCACGGTGCAGTGACAGGTTTCTTTGTGCTGCAGAGCAGAACAAGCAGAGCAGTGTGCAACCTGTCTGCTTTTCTATGCACAGATCAACCTCATGAGCTTCAGTAATTCATTTCCTCTCCCTTTGCGGTGTAAGTTTTGTTTGTTGAAAGGATTCTGTAATTATTTTGTTGTCTAAATTAGTGGGTAACCATTAACAGGTGACGTATCCCGCACATATCCTACGGGGAATGACAGGCACTCTCAGCCTCGGTGTGTGTTCATCTGTTGAATTAGTTATGAATATTGTAGGAGACTCGCGTACTATAATTTTGACACCTAAACATCGGAGCTGACAGATTTTTGTCTTGCTGTTTTTGCAGTACTGAAGCAGAGGAGAGAAGCAGACGCTGCTCTGTTCTCAGAGCTTCACAGAAAACTTCAGACACAGGTTGGTATTTGGGTTTCTCTCAGAATTGTGTTCTTACCAGAACAGAAAACCTGGATTGATCACATTATTACTATTTTAATATTAATATCAGATAATCTGCTGCAGTGTCCCTAACACGCTGTGACTGTGTTTAGCTGATGTTGTGTATCTGTCTGACAGAGTGTTCTGAAGCATCGCTGGTCTGTTCTCTACTTGCTGCTCAGCCTCTCTGAAGACCCACGCAAACCGTCCAGCAGAGTGAGGGACACACACACACACACACACACTGACAGTCAGAAGCTTGCGATTCGTTTTGCATTCAGTCTCATTTACATGGCGTGACATGACTAATGAAAACTTGGCGGGCTGAGACTCTTTTCTAAACTTTAGTCCACTCTTAGTGGGCAGCCCTTATTCATATCTTGATTAGACTTAGTTTCTGAGAAGGGGCAGGGTTGGTTATTAGCAATTAATGATGAATAATAACAACAATTATTAAAATAAATTCATAATTACAGGGCACCACCCTGGAATCAGAGGCCAGTAAGCGTACGGAAAACGGACTCAGAAACAGATATTCACTTGTAAATGTAAACATTTATTAAATATTTATCATTAAAGAAAACATTAAAGGCAATTAATGTGAGCACAGACAGTCAATACCAGCTGTTAACACAACCCAAATGCATAAATGATCACAGACAACAGCTCTGTACGGTTTAATAGAGTTTATTTATCATTCGCAAAATTGATCAATAATCAACAGTACTTCAATAAACTAACATCTGTCAAGGACTTAACAATAATAAAAGTCCATGTCCTTCCCAGGTTGGAAACTATGGGGCACTTTTTGCCCAAGCCCTCCCCAGGGACGCCCACTCCACCCCATTCTACTGCACCCGGCCCCAGAGCCTGGCCCTGGGCTACGGAGAGAGGAGTGCAGCTCTGTCAGCCAGCGTGGGGACCAGTGGCATCTCCAGCCTGGGAGTCTACACCCTGAACGGACCCACAGCAACGCCGCAGTCGCTGCTGGCTGGGTGAGCATGACAGCAAGACAAACCTGCTGAAGAAACAGTTTTGACCTTATTTATTTTTAATGTTTGTACCATTGTCTATCAGATAATGTGCCTCACATCTTAATGCATTTTATAATGCACCTTAATGGATAAACTTCCTTCAGCTACAAGCTAACATCACGCCTTGATTGATACCTGTCCCGCATATACATACACAGTAGGAGGTCAAAATAACGTTGACCTTACAATACAACAGCACCACAAACTAACATTTACACATTACATGAGAAGAGAACCCACGTCCATTTTCATGAGCGAGTCCCACGTGTCAGCTGTGTTTAAGCAGCTCCAGGCTCCGGGGAGAACAGGGTTATTTATCTGATGCTCGTCCTGTAAAAACACTCAGAGGCCGATAAAGGAAGCATCAATTAGCACCAGAAACTGAGTTCTCAGTCTGACCTCGTCTAAATCTGTTTTATGAGGCATCAGAAGGCCATTTAATTCCATTTATCTGTATTAATAATGCAGGAGTCCTTCAGACACAAATGACCACTGAGCTGTCTGGGCTCTCCTTTTAGTTGTGAAAGGGCAAATCCTCACTCCAGTCCAAACATAACAAACGATCTTATGGCTGTATTAAAATGTACCCTCCAGAAACTCTACAGTATGGTGCTCTGATTAAGCAAAGACATTTGTCCGACTTCTCTTTTAATGAGTTTATTTTCTGTGCTGAGTGATTTAAGATTTAATTTAATAGTCATTATGCAACACAAGATTATATTGGGGCATTTCTGTTGTTATTCCTGAAGCTACACACACTCAAATAAACTATAATACTATAATAATCAAGTCACAAAAATACACTCTCTGTGGTGGAGTGTTGAGGATGAGTTCAGGAGCTTCACAGCCTGAGGAGTGAAGCTGCTCTGTAGTCTGGTGGTACAGCAGTGGATACTTCTGTATCTTTTGCCAGATAGCAGCAGTGTGAACAGACGGGCTGGGCTGGGTGTTGTCTTGTAGTGTCCTTTGGGCTTTGCAGACACCTCACCAGTATCGCTGATGCGCTGCAGATGGGTACCAGTGATGTTCTGGGCAGTTTTAATCACCCGTGCTACAGCTGTTTAGCTGCTTGATACAAAAGGAAAACTCCCACGGTTCTCATTTTCTATGATCTAACATACTGATGTGATTTACTCTCGATGTGAGAGTTTTTCGGTACACAGAGTTTGTTGTTAGTGAGTGACGTCCAGGCTCTCCAGTGTGTCCCTGAGCCCTTGGTGTTGTTTGATCAGTAGAGGAGAGATACACCAGGTTTACCCTCTGCATCAGATCACGTTGTAAAGTCTCTTTCATTGTAGTCAGCTCATTAAGAAAAAGGAAATAAAGCCTCGACTCTGTGTCCGTCTCAGGAGGAGGATTAGTAATAATAATCTGGTGGATGTGTAGTGCTTGAAGTACTGTTACTCTCTTTATTCACATGTTGGCACGCGGGTCAGTGGTTGCTCACAGCGACATAAGTGGTCCACAGAGCAGCCAGGCAGGACTGTTGGACCGACCGTGTCCGGTGGCCAGTCCGACCCCGCTGGTGTGTGTGCGTCCTTACACACCGTTGGTACTTTTAGCGTGTCACACAAACGAGGCGACAGACAGAAGGAGACACGGAGAAGAGCGGGCAGGCGATAACAGAAATGGAACCATCACGTAGCGTCCCCAGGTAGTGCACTTTATTAAATCTCCAAGAGAACCTGATCTGGAGAGGGCAGAAAAGAGATCGGCAGCTTGTGAGAAGTGCGAGAAAAGTGCAAATTGAATTTGAAAGCTCTGCCACTTAAAGCACTTGATGTGTGTTTTCCAATTTCGCTTTACTGAGGAGTTTAGCCAAAGTATTTTGGAGGATCTGCAGTAAAACCGGAGCGGCCTTTTGAGTTGTCTTGTTTTTGTGGTTGTGAACTGGATTGGAACTAAACCTGTCAGGGGTTGTGGGGAAAACAAAACGGACTGTTTACCAAGTAGATTCATCCTCAAGTCTTTCACACACACACACTCACACCCACACTCTTTGTTGTTGATTGCTGGTATTTGGGCACGTATATTGCATTGCTACTTGCTATTTGCATTATTGTTTTGTACGGTTTGACGGAGCTATTTTTTTTCTATGTAGTAATATTTTATAATAATATAATTCCTGTATTTGTTTTTAGATATCGCAATATATATTGCAGAAAAGAAAAATATTGCAATGTCAATTTTTTTTTCCCGATATCTTGCATTCACCGGGTCACCTGACTGTCCTGGTGCTCCAGTCTGGTCCATAATGATGTATTAATACGTTAAAACAGTAGCCTGGTGGATCTGAAGACGGCTCAGATGGATATAACGGCTTCAGGTCCCCATCAGTAAATCCCACATATTCAGCATTCTGTCTATGGGAGCAATCAAGGTCACTCATCCCAAGCCACCTTTGTCACATTGTCTTTATAATTTAGTGTCCTTTGTCATATAAAACATTGTAATGTCAAACCTAAACCATCAACAGGGCCGCCATTCTCTTGAGTCGTGATGTGATGTCCGTTTCGCACAACATGATTGGATGATGCCTTCATTCAAGATACCTTCAAATCAGAACAAGTCTCGTATTTGTTAGCATGAATAAGATCTGGCTGTTGAGCAACACTTCACTTATCTGTGTGTTTCAGTCAGCCCCCTCAGTCTGCAGCAGGAGGCGGGCAGCCTTTGGGCTCTCGGCTGGCTTGGACTCTTCCTGTAAGCTGCTCCCCTTCAGCTCTGGCCCTGCCCAACACTCGACCACCGCTCGGACCCCCAGTTCCCTCCGCCAGAGTGGTCCGTCCTCGGAAAGACGGTGAGAGACATGTTGTGTAGACGCAGAATGACTTTATGGCATTACACCCTGACCAGAACACCATTAATGAGTCGTGGTTTGTCTAAATGGTAGTTGAGTTCCAAAAAAGTATTATAATCTGAAATCCAATGTTTTTATTTCTTACTGAGAGTATTGACTGTTTTCCTAATGTCTCTGTCCTCTTGTCCTCTGTCGGTGTAGGGGAGGTGAGCGAGACGGCGCTGGTGCGGGACATCCTCTACGTCTTTCAGGGAATCGATGGCAAGTTCATCAAGATGAGCGGCCCGGATAACTGCTACAAAATAGACAGCAAGGTACCCGAACCTGCCTCTGTGCCGGTAAAGCTTTTAAGAGACTCATCAGTTCAGCGGGTCACGCACATTACCAAGAATAACCTCACGCCACATTACAGGACCACCAACATCATCATCATCATCATCATCATCATCCCAGAACAATCGCTACAGTGCGAACCATGAGATGAACAAAGAGGTTCAAGTGTGACAAAAGAAACCGTTGTGTGGGATGCATGAGATAAGAGCTGCGACAATTAATCAATTAGCTGTGGTGTTCCATTGTTGCTTATGGAGAGCTTACGATAGCTACAGGGGAAAACAAATCTTCCTGTTTTTGTGCTCAGTGGCTTCCTTTGTGCCATAAACCAAGCCCAGTGGCAGACAACATTGCTCAGTGAAAGCTAGGCTAACAGGGAACCAATCTTAATGCAGATTCCAGTCACAATTACACTATACAGTCAATAATTACTTCATAATCATAAGGTTAAGCAGAAAGGTTGTCTGTTTCCACTTGGAAATCTGGAACAGGGACATTTTGCTTGATTAATAGAACTATTCTTTTTTTTTTTTCTTCTACTGGAGGGGCTGGCGGGTGTTTCCCCATATTTTCTTTTCTTTCTTTCTTTCAGATTTCAAAAACACAACTTGCAGTTTATTCCGCCACATTTTTCAGACGGGGAGAATCTGATCATCTCAATCTAAAAGCAGTTTTTATTTTAATCTGACCATATCCAACACTGAAAGCAGCTGTTCACTGTCTTCTTTGGACAAGAGCCTGTTCAGTGTTCGACAGATTTTCCTTTTAGGCACAGTTGAAGTAATGGTCGCCACATTTCAAGTGCAGATGATATGATATCAAGACTATTGTTGGTGATTGGACTTAAAAAGAACGATTCAACAGATCAATATGAAGCTCTTTGGCTCCGAGCCACATCGACCTCTCTTTTCTGTGAATTCCTTTTACTCCTTTGTGCTCGTCCTCCTCCCGCTCTCTCATATTATCGATAGGAAGGCCTCAGATGTAACCTGTCCCTTATTCTCTCAGTGGTGCTAAACATAGACTCGTGGTCAATCTGCTGTCACCGTCTTGATGGAGAAGGAGCCGGTGAGACCAGAGATAAAATGAGTCAAGGATGGGGATATTTTGAATTTGTCTCTGGCCACTTAACTCCTCTGTGTAAAGCTCTCTGGATAAGAGGTTTTGTTAAACAGATGAAAATTTAATGCGTCATTAAACGTGAACTCCTCCGCAGCTTGAAAACAAATCTGTTGCTGCAAGGCTGCGTGTAGTAACTCTTTCAGAGCTTTCAGAACGGCTGGATTACATAGCCTCAATATTAATGCGCTTGGATCGGGACAGTCAATATCATACGCATCATTTCCACTATGTGTCATTACAGTTTATACATTTCCTGATTAACTCAAGATGAATAAACAAAGGCAGGATGTAGAGCCTTGTGGATGTACACCGGTCAGTCACAACAGTAAAACCGCCTACTTCATATTGTGTGGTTTCCTGTTGTGCAGCCAAAACAGCTCTGACCTGTCGAGGCATTGTCATAAGACCTCGGGCGTGTCGGGGGCTCCGATCCTTTGGGTCCTGTATGTTGGGGGTGTGGGGGCTCCATGGATCAGACTTGTTCCGGCACGTCCCACAAGATGCTCGATCACATTGGGATCTAGGGAATTTGGAGGACTGGTTAACGCCTTGAACTCTTTGTTGTGTTCCTCAAGCCGTTCCTGAGCAGTTTTTGTGGTGTGGCGGGGCTCATTGTCCTGCCAGGACAAGTTCTTGGTCCACAATAGGTGTTGCATGTCAAGTGACGTCCACATGAATGCCAGGACCCAAGATTTCCCAACAGAACATTACATTGTAACGAGAAGCACGGTGTTACTCACATCACATGTCAGTGGTTTTAATGTGTGGCTGATTGATGTGTGTGTTGTATGTAATGTGTGCCGTGCCTCACCAGGTGGTGCTGTGCAAGTCCCTGAGAGACACCAGCAGCAGACTAGCCGAGCTCGGCTGGCTCCACAACAAAGTCAGGAAGTACACCGACGCCAGGAGCCTGGACCGAGCCTTCGGACTGGTCGGACAGGTGTGTCTGAGTTTGCCACATGTATTCATTATCTTCTGAAGTTTGTTTTGTTTTGTTTTGAATCCTTCCCAACACTGTCCCCTCTGTGTCCTCTCTCTCCTCCTCCCATTAGAGCTTCTGTGCCTCGCTCCACCAGGAGCTGAAGGAGTATTACAGGCTACTGTCTGTCCTCCACTCACAGGTACGCAGAGCAAACAGTGCCGAACAGATGAATGCGTACAGAGATGAATAGCGTTCAGAAGTTCAAAGAATAAAAAAGGAGTTGGATAATGAAAATGCTATTGAAAAAAATAATACATAACCAAAGAACTCTGCAAATGTGGTGAAAGATACAGTCTTCTGAAAACAGGCCTGTCACAATGATTACTTCATCAACTTACCATATATATCCTATCAACTTATTGACCGTACCCAAAAGTTGTACTTGAGTAAAAGTAAAGTGAGCGTTCATGTTAAAATAGCACTTTGATAAAAGTGAAGGTCACTCATACAAGCAGACCCCGAGGACAAGTTGTGCAGTACCTGGTATTAAATGTACCTAAGTTTAAAGAGTACTAGTAAAAGTGTTTTTGTTTTTTTTTTTACTTTTCTATGTGCTGATAAAATTAATTAATTAAAAAATTGACTACTTTGGCTCTGATGACGTATGCAGTCTGCAAAGTAACTAATAACTAAAGGTTATCAAATAAATGTAGAAGGGTTAAAAAGGACAGTAATTGTAGCAGAAAATGGAAATACTCAAGGAAAGTACAGGTAACTTAAAGGAAAAGTTACATCATCACCATCACTGCTAATTGATCTATGTACATGACTTCAAGAGTCCATTTTATTTATTGTTTAGTTGTGTGTTCTAATTTAGATTAAAAATAGTAAAAAATTATAAAATATATTTTTTAGGATATTTTGATATGATACTCTTAAGAATTTGAAGTTGACAGCTCTTTGAATGGGTGTTCTTGCATTATTGTGCTATTATATTATTGTTATCAATGGCATAAAATGGTCTTAAAATGACAATAATATGGTTTATCGCAGTTCTTTCTAGAACAATATATCATCAGAACAAAAGTAGTTATTGTAATAGGCTAATTTCAGATAAACTGATACCCATGTGTCTGCAGTTGCAGGTGGAGGATGATCAGGGTGTGAACGTGTGCACAGAGGGGAGTCTGACTCTCAGAAGGCTTCTGGTCTGGATGTACGACCCCAAAGTCCGACTCAAAACACTGGCCGCTCTTGTTGACTTCTGCCAAGGTGGGTTGGGAGTGTGTGTGTGTACGTGTGTTTGTTTTTGGAGAGGTGGGTCGACACACTATGTTTAACGTAGTCTTCGTTGAATAGGACGTCCCCTAATCATTAGTTCCACTCTTGCTTGTTTGTTTGCGATCAGGTCGTAAAGGAGGCGAGTTGGCTTCGGCGGTCCATTCTTACGGGAAAACGGGAGACCCACAGATGAGAGCGCTCGTTCATCACATCCTCAGCCTGGTGTCAAACCCCATCCTCAACTTCCTGTATAGGTGGATCTATGACGGAGAGCTGGAGGATACCTACCACGAGGTACACACACATCTGTAATCCGCCCTTAATACGGTGTAATGTGTTGGATGTTTAATTAGAGAGTTGCACCCTGCTTCCCAGAAGGTCCAGCAGGAAATTGCCGGTCATTTCTGGAACATTGTTCCATCCCACTGCTCTGACGTTTGACCCCAATGAGAGGGAACGTTACTGAGAGGAGAGAAATAAAGAAAGAAATAGAGAGGCAGGACAGCTTTTTAAATGAGGAGGGATGAGAGGGGTGTAATGGAGAGCCCGGTGATGGATGTTTCTCCTCTACTTCTCCCTGCCCTTCTTCTCTTTGTGTTTCTTTCTCACACACACTGTTTATGTGTCCAGCATTAACCATTCATCATCGCTGCACTCCGGTCTTAAGTGCTTGTGTTTAAGATCACAGACAAAGTTATTGCACCTTTCAGGAGGGACATCACCCTGGAGATCACATATAAAAACATTCACAATAAACAACACCTATAATTGTGGAGTAAAAAATAAGGTGTTAAGCTTGTACCGAGATACAGCAGGCACTAAAATGTGTACTAGTCTGAGACTGCTTAATTCAGTTCACTCCCATGTCAGGTAGAAAGCTTCCAGTTTTGATTCTGCCATGCACGTTCCATTGAAGGCTTTAGGCAGACAGTGAGGCATCAGTGGACCGTGATCTAATATTAATAAAGTCAAATTTGAGGGTCTTATACTTATTAGGGCTGCGTTTTCAGTGACATGCTGATCATTAGGACTTATAGTAGACAATGTATTAACTGGAACAGGATACCTATTATTGATAATATTTGTTGTGGCCAGTGTGAGTAAGGATGACAGGATGCAGTAGTAATTATCTTCTGTGTTTTGTTTTGTAAGACTGTGTAAGGTGCTTGCTGAGACGTTTCCCCATCATCAGAGCTGGAGATGATAATTAGATTATTGTGATTTATATGTTTAGGAGAGATTGATTTAATAAAAAAAAGACGCAAGGGAAGGAAACGGTCTCAATGTTGTAAACAAAGCTATCAGCTGGATATTCTGCCTTATTTCCTGTATTACCAGCATTAACTGTAAGTCTAGCAGGCTCTGTAATCACCTGCCGAGTGTTGCATCCCTGGTGTCAAATCTGCTTCAAACACCTGTCTTTACTTCTAGACTAATAGCAGTGCCGACTCTGGTAGGATGAATGCCACCCGCTCTCAGCAGATTATCCACAGAACTATATCCCTTACAGTCAGCTGTTCCTTGATGTAAACCTACTGTACATGTTATCATTACCTCGCACGAGCAAGGGACCAGAGACAGTTAGTCGATGCTGACTCATCTTTCCAGCAACCTGAAAAGTCCTGGCTCGGCTTTTTTTTTAGTAACCTCCGACTGTTCCAGCTGTACGTTGTTGGTGCAGTCAGCACAAGCCATCGTAACACTGGTTATCGTCGAGGCTGCCATAACTGTGGTGAAAAGGCATAATTGGTGAGCGAGGCTAGGTTGATGGAAGGTAACCTTGAAGCAACAGGCTACCCACTAACAAGTAGGTTGCAGTTCTCTCCAATACTGCCCACAAGTGTTACCAATATTGGGATAAAATCTGGCTCCTCCTCCTGCCATTAGCTGACTTTAATGATTATGATACATCTATAGTGTCTTTTTGTGAATTGTTGTCTTGTGACTGTATGTCTCAGTGTAGTCATTCAGAGCTTCCCAGTTGTGCTGAGGAGCGCAGAATTACATTTTTTTCTACAGAATCTGCCTCGTGCAAACACTTTATATTTGGCCGTAGTAGAACTAGAATGACACTCAGATGAGTGCATACCTCCACCAAGGCCCAACAGTCTCCTTTAATTTAAAAACATATTTAGATCCACTAGAACCAGATTTTTTATTTTGATCCACGTCAATGATAATGTTGGAAAAACGCAAATCTCGCAATGTTAAAGAAAGGGAGCAAAAGTCCTGGATCAATCCCTTTATCTGGATCTGCATCAAAAATGAATGGGGTTTACTCTGGGCCAAGACCCGTCCTCAATCTATTCCAAGTCTTGTTGAAACTTGTGCAGTGGTTTTTGTGTAATCCTGCTGACAAACCAACAGACATAACCTCCTTGTCAGAGGTAATAGAGACATTTTGATGAATGATGAGCTCAATAATTAAGCTTAGATTTGGTTATTTTTCTTGACGGAAGTGTGAATATGATTTGTTGATTAGTTCAAGGTCTGTTGGAAATCCGCCAATAATTTCAGTTTTTACAGTTTCTGGCCAGGATAGTGTGATTTTGGCGATATATTTTATTTGTTTGTTTTATTCAGACTCTCCATTGGGTCTTCAAAGGGGTATTAAAGTGTGTGTGCGTGTGTATGTGTGTGCGCGCAGTTTTTCGTAGCATCGGATCCCAATGTGAAGACAGATCGTCTGTGGCATGACAAGTACTCCCTCAGGAAGTCAATGATCCCCACGTTCATCACCATGGACCAGGCCCGCAAGGTATAGATACCCACACACACACGTCTTTATCTGTTACAATACAAATGGCTTTTTGCCACACACCTCCAGCTATCGGCCTGTTGACACACCCATTAACAACAGCAGAACACAGAAACGTCTTTTTGTGTGGTCATTACAGCCAGCTGTTATCTCCAGGCTGCTGTTTAGCTTAAGTTTTCTCTTTTTCTATTTTAGGTTCTGCTGATCGGGAAGTCCATCAACTTCCTGCATCAGGTCTGTCATGACAGAACACCGCCAGGCAAAATCACGGCAGCATCCAAGTCCGCAGACACGCCCAAAGATGGTAAGTTTATCTCTCACATTCTCATATACAGCTCAGGATTGGATGAGTTTGAGGGGGAAGTTATCTTTAGTAATGATCAGTCCAAAGTGCACATAATATTCAGAAGAAGCAACAGCACACTACAATATGCTGAATATGTAAAAGTCAATGGCTTTATGGTTTTGTCTTCTTTCTTTTTTAGTGTTTTTAAATCAGGCACACTCATGACATCATTGTCCAATAAGACGCCTCCTTTTTGTTTCGTCCTCAGCGTATTGATATTGGTATATTGACGTAGGCTAGTGGACTGGCAGTGATCAATGCTCTTACCGCTCACTGGCCTCGTCCTCTCCGTTTGACGACGAAGAGGAAAGAGGCATACTTAACCGTATTCTATCGATTCAGTCTGCAGGACTTCGTTTGATCTGTAGCTGTTACTGTATCTGCTGAAGGGCATCACGCTCTCTGCTCACTTAACGTCCAGCAACGAGAGGTCTGGTTGGATCAGGAGAGGAGGACGGTGTGGTTGAGCTCGATTGCAGTTTCCTTTTTTAAGCACTTTCCTGCTTTTCTTTTTTCATCAATCAGACAATCGAACAGTTAAACAAAAAAGGTTTTGACACAGAATGTTGTGTGCTGTAATAGAAGTGCAACTATGTTTTTATATAACTTTATTTTTCAAGATATAAGGCAACATAGTGACAAGGACAAGAAAAAAAGGGAAAAACACACACACACACTGAAAAGTTCCAAATATTCGATAAAAAATAATAAAATATGATATACAAAATGCCCTTCACCTCCAAATCCCATGAACTTTGCATCCATGCATACATTCAAATACAAACTTTTATAAAGGAAAAAGTTTTACCAGTTTTAGATTAATATCGACAAAGAACCATAATGGTACAATAATAACTGTTGTATCTCTTAAAAAAATGAATTGTCCCTGTCTGAACTCCCTTCAGACCCCGATAAATATCCTCTGTGTCTCTGTGGTAGCTGCGGAGCTGCTGTCCGACCTGGAGGGGGCGTTTCAGGAGAAGATCGACGCTGCCTACTTCGACACCAGCAAATACCTGTTGGACGTTCTCAACCGCAACTACCTGCTGCTGGAGCACCTGCAGGCCATGAGGAGATACCTGCTGCTGGGCCAGGGAGACTTCATCAGACACCTCATGGACCTGCTGAAGTAAGCAACACACACGTTGAATATATTCTCTCTTTTATTACACTTCCCAGTGGTCTGCTACATTGCATGTCTAAAGCAGAATTATAGCAGTACAATATTAATCGTATGTTGTCCCAATTATTCTGTCCCAGACCGGAGTTAGCACGTCCCGCCACCACCTTGTACCAACACAACCTGACTGGTATCTTGGAGACTGCAGTCAGAGCCACAAACGCCCAGTTTGACAACGCAGAGATCCTCAAGAGGCTGGATGTGCGCCTGCTAGAGGTAGTGTTGTGCGCTTGTGTGTGTTTGTGTGTGTGTGTAAATGAGGGATTGCTTTGCCGCAGGTCTGACCTCAGCATGTCCTAACCTTCTGTTTGCCCCAGGTGTCTCCTGGGGACACAGGCTGGGACGTGTTCAGTCTGGACTACCATGTTGATGGACCCATTGCTACGGTAACACACTTTTTCAGTATAGTATATTTCAGTATGTATGTTTCTATCTCTGCAGAGTAGTCGCTTTTGTTTTCATATATAAATATACCTCTGTGTGTGTGTGTGTGTGTTTCAGGTGTTTACAAGGGAGTGTATGGGCCACTACCTGCGGGTGTTTAATTTCCTGTGGCGGGCCAAGAGGATGGAGTACACACTGACTGACATCTGGAAGGGACAGATGTGTAATGCCAAGCTGCTCAAAACCATGCCTGGTACATAAACACACACACACACGCACACACACACACCATTTTTAATGATCTTGTGGTGTCATTCATTCTACGCATTTAAAGATGTGGTCGTGACAGCTTGATTAAAGTTGGTTAATTGTGTAGAAGACTTTATTTTATTATAGATTTAAATACAGAAAGAATAAAAGTGCTCGTTTCCTCACACTTCATTATTATGAACACGATAGTAATGTTATTGTGCAAGTTTAATTTTCATTCTTCTTAATGTTCTGATGTTCTTGTTTATTGTTGCATTTATTTTTGTAGTGATTAAAACGCCACTAACGAGGGGTGGGAAAAAATGTATTAACCCAAGTATCATAATTCTTCTTTTTACAATTCCTGAATCTGTTCGAGGTTCTCCAGAGATCAGCCTTTGGACAAAAAGTGATCATCCAGCAAAACTGTTCGCCGTCCGCTTTAAAGATATTTAAAGACCTCTCATTTCTCTAAAGACATACTCGTTTCCTCTCTCTTACCATGTATTCCTCGCTCCGCTCCACGAATCCTCGGTAGAAGGACTAAAACCCAAGTGAGGGAAACATCGGTGCAATTTCGTTGAAATGGGATGTACCTATCATAACCTCAAAGGGTCAAAACGCAAACTCAAAATTCCCAGTGGAATTGAAAATACAGCCACCACTAGGTGGAGACATTGTGTGCTGGAAGAGGGCAGCTCATAAACAGTATATATCTTTATGTTCTACGAAGTGCTGTATCGTAGGCAACTGGACTTCCTTGAAGATGTTTCACCGCTCATCCAAGAGGCTTCTTCAGTTCAGTTCTTCAACTGAAGAACCCTCTGGAAATCTTTGGTTTAGATACCTTGAAAGTTCTTGGGTTTTACTCTTAAAAAG
Source organism: Pagrus major (assembly GCF_040436345.1). Classification (NCBI taxonomy): domain Eukaryota; kingdom Metazoa; phylum Chordata; class Actinopteri; order Spariformes; family Sparidae; genus Pagrus; species Pagrus major. The sequence goes on from NC_133238.1 coordinate 6,543,707, forward strand.
CTGTACGAACGTTGTGCTTTTTACCCTTCAGAGTTGTCCGGCGTTCTGCATCAGTGTCACATCCTGGCCTCCGAGATGGTCCATTTCATCCACCAGATGCAGTACTACATCACCTTTGAGGTCAGTCCATTAGCGGTGCTGCTACCATTACAGGCCCGTAAAACAACAGTTTAAAACAGTAGTAATTACTGCAGGAGGCGTTCTGCTGCGTCAGTGAAATGCAACACTGCATGACTCTGATTTACAGGATCAACAGGAGCCCTGAAGTGTGTGAGGTTAACTCCATTTTAGAAGGTTGCTGGTTCAAGTCCAAACCAGTGAAAGTCAAACTAATGGAGTTGTTTTAGATGAGACAGCAGTTTTTAACTGCAGGTTTTACTGTCAAGTAAAGTCAGTAAATAAAAGATTCCTCTGCTCAGACAGCTGATGAAATAATGATAAGAATTATAGAAAAACATATTGACTGTGGACTGAGAGGCGCCAGCATGATATCAGACGTGGACCACAGTGACTGTATGGTATCTGATTTTTAATAAAAGGACAATGTAATTTCCCATATAGCTTTGGTAAAGTGTGTGTTTGTGTTTATGTGTGCACAGGTGCTGGAGTGCTCCTGGGACGAGCTATGGAACAAAGTGCAGCAGGCTCAGGACCTCGACCACATCATCGCTGCACACGACGTCTTCCTAGACACCATCATCTCCAGATGCCTGCTAGACAGTAACAGCAGGGTAACACACGCACACACACACACACACACACACACACACACACGGTGATAACCTTCTAGGAAAAATGAGATTTCTACACACACTTCCTTGACCTCCTTTCCTGTATGTCCGTCCAGTCTCTTTTGAACCAGCTGAGGGCCATATTTGACCAGATCATCGAGTTCCAGAGCGCCCAGGACTCCCTGTACCGCTCGGCACTGGAGGAGCTCACTCTCCGACTGCAGTACGAAGAGAAGAAGCAACAGAGAGAGGAGGAGGTAGGAATACAGATGAACGTCATACACCACTCAGAATTAGTTAGGGATGTTGGGATATGGGGGCATATATTTTGCCCAACAGTATATTTGTTGCTTCAGTGGTCTTACTCATGGAGTCATGTGTATCTGAGTTATGAAAAATGGTTCTGTTTGTTCGTGGAACCCCTTCAGCTCAGTTGTGAGGCTGTAACTTGAATGACGAACTCACACAGATATAATGGGAGCTGTTCTTGAGCAAAAATGTTTGTTTGGGGGCTATAAAAGGCACTGGATAATGAGTGAGTTTACCATGTGGCCATTTTAAATAGTCAACCGACGTAAGCTGACCCGGTTTTGGCCCGCATCCAGACAGGGAGTATCCAAATTGATGTTGCTGATGAACTCCAGAGAGTCATTAGCAGACTGGCCTCTCGACATTGGAACACCAGTAAAAGGCTTCTTGGTGGTGCCCCGAGAGTGCCAGACAGGGCAGATGACTAGTATCTGAGGTCCTACACCTAACGCCACCTGGACGCCACTGCAATACATCTCCAGAGACGTCTGAGGGCTGTCAGAGGAACCGCTGTGTCTGATTAGACCAAATCCGAAACAGGCTTCACCACTAAAGATGGAACACCAGACAACTGTTGCGACACCCTTGAATGCCAGGCACTGTCGAGCTTGTCTGCAGTGGGCCAGGCAACGTGTTGGTTGAACCGTCCAGCAGCGGTCGTCAGTGATGTTCATTAATGAGAGCAGGATCACCCTGAGAATGAAATGTGTGGCATTATTATTGGGGACTGAAAATAATCACAGAACACAAAATAAAAATTCAGATATGTCACAGAATAAACAATCAAGTGGAACACTAAACGAACATAATGGTACTTAAATGTGTGATAATATCCTGTCTGACTACGCGTCTGTGTGTTGATTCAGGGTCAGTGGGGAGTGACGGCTGAGCAGGAAGCGGAGGAGAAGAGAAGGATTCAGGAGTTCCAGGACACCATACCAAAGATGTGCTCCCAGCTCCGCATCCTCACACACTTCTACCAGGTGAGCAGCCCGACCCACCTCCAGGAGCAGCTGACAGTCATGTGCGTTGGGCGCATGAGGTGTTTCACAGTATCTTAGTCTTTTCACGCCTCCCTCTGCTTCTTTCAGAGCATCGTCCAGCAGTTCTTGGTGTTGCTGATGACCAGTTCGGATGAGAGTCTGCGCTTCCTCAGCTTCAGACTGGACTTCAATGAACACTACAGGTTTGTCTCTCAGAGCTGCAGGCAGCACAGGAACCAAAACAACTGAATTAGACAGCTTCCTAAACAATCACTCAGAAATAATCTCATTATACCCCTGTCATTTGTGTCTTATCCCAAAAAAAGCTGTTAATGAGATAAGAATGATCTCCATGGCTCTCCTGATCATGATCTAAGCTTCTTCTTTTTTCCCCCCAGAGTGTAATTGTCCCCTTATTTTAAAAACAGTGTTTTACTTTCAGATTTTCAGATTTATACTTGATTAAATGACGGATCTTGTACAAACTTGTTGCAGACCAGATCACATGGCTTGCTTTTAGTGATTTTGAAGCGCCTCGTGTCCCTGTGAGTGAATTGATATGCCTCCTGTGGGCTGTGCAAGACACATTTTAATATCCAGCAACAGTCCAGGTGTGAATTTCACAAGTGTGAGATGGAGAAGATGCAACAACAGAAACAGCGTGAGAAATTTCAGTAAAGCGTGTGTAAACCGTTTTTGTTATGAACAACAAGATGCCAGGAGAGCCAGCAGCCAGCTGAGGCTGAAGGGCCACAGCCACTGCTTACATTCTTTATGACTTTATTTCAAAAAACAGACTAATGACAGATCTCACCAGTTACTCACACATTTAGAGGGAAGTGATAAATATACACAGATCTACTCTATTGTAATTTATTCCCTTGTATGCTGCTCAGAGTAATCTCAGTCTGTTTGTCTCCATCTCGTGGGCAGGAGTGAGTTACTATAGTTGTGAGAATTTCATTTAAATGGGAACGATAAACTTATAATAGCCTGTCACAGATATTTTAGCACAATATATTAACAGTTTTTTTAATATATTAGGTTTTGTTTAATTCACGCAGTTCTGATATGAGATACTTTCATTCAGACCTCATGAAAACCTTTAAACCTGTTGAGTTTTCTTGTAAAAAGGAAAAAAAACAAAAGCTCTGTTTACATTCAGGAACGCACTGTGTGATTCATGAAGTTGTATTGTAAATAATTTAAATTGGTGATCTATTGTCTTTGGTTTACATCGATGTTCACTCATTTGTGTCTTTGACCACCAGCCGGTTTTGCTTTGCTGGCAATTAGGAAAGGTCACGAACAGGTCTAATACTGTTGGCTTATTAAGTTCATGTAAAACTTGGAGGAGAGCTATGGATCTTTAAAAGGACAGGAAAAAAAAGATATAATTATCAAACTCAGCATAGTTTTTCAATTAGATAACCCTTTTTTATGTGTATCAAATATTATATGCCACTTTTTACACTGGGTTTAATTCTCTTCAGATGAGAGAGTTCATGAAATAATAATCTAAATTCATTATGAGTATGAAAATCATTCTTGAAACATCATTTTGTAATTGAATGTTTTCTTACTCGTTGTTTTCTCAGAGCAAGAGAGCCGAGGCTGCGAGCCTCACTAGGCGCCAACCGCGGGCGACGACTGTCAAACATCTGACACGACTGCATCGACAGCTTCCACTCGTCGGAGCACGGGGTATGACATCACCAAGACGGGGCCCAGCCAGCGCACTTCATGTCCAGATGATGTCATGCCTTGGAGGGGGCGATCCAGCAATGTTTTCCGAAAAACACGCTCTGGGCGTCGCAGAAGCCGCGGTCGCCAAGTGATGACATCACAGCAGACGGCTCCAGCGAAGTCGGCCGCGCGGGAAGTTCAGTAAATCAAACTTTCAGAGCTAGTCGTGACATGCAGAGTAAACACCCTAAATAGACTGCTTGACAATTCAGCAAAGAATTCAGCGAAACTCGAGGTCAATCTGGAAAACAGAGCGGAGCCGAGTGTGAGGAGGTCAATAAAAAGCTGCTGACTGTCAGACTGGGTCACACAGGGCCACCTTACATGGCATGCCTTATTATTGAGAGAAAACAAAAACCTTTGTTTCTCAGCCTGGTTGCCAAATCTAGTCCCTAACACACATAATGTATGTACATAGAGTTTATGCAAAAATGTATGTATGTGTATATACGCATCTTTTCGCGTCAGCACCTGTGGCTTCGCATCTTCTCACCAGGGTTGAACTGATACGGGGCCGACATTGATATCATTTAAATTTTGTATTGGTGGCAGTCATTAAAATGGTTAAATCTGATCATTTTAGTGCGCTTATTCCATAGAGACAGTGTTTCTGCTGGAAGTTTGTTATCGTTAAGGTGCAATATAAAAGCATTTACACTTCAGGGTGTGGACAGATATTGATATTTCCGGTCGGTATTGACACATCAGTATATTTCGGTTGAAGCCCAGCTCTCCGCTCCTTCCTCCTTGAAACCCAGGGTTTTTTTAGTGTAACAGACCAGCTCTCCAATCACAAACATTCATAGGATTTTTGAATTACACACACACACGCAGGTGTAGACAATTCTGCTTCCAGTGACGTGAAGACCAGAAGACTCATACAGGAAAAAAAAAACAATCCACTTCCGCCTCTGGAAATCTGACATTTTTTAATTATTTTATAGCTGTTCTTCATTACATTGGTGAGAAACATCATTCTTCACCTTGACTGAGAACCGACTGAATGTTATTAAAAGTCTAGTTTTTATTTAAGTGTGTTTTCCTTGCTCAGTTTACAACCTGTGCTTTCACATCCATATGAGAGACGTTCACGTCAAAGTAACAAACAATCCTCTCGACAACCACAGCAACCTCACTTCTTCTCGACATCGCATCAACAATGGCGTCTGTAAATGTCCAGATGTTTCAGTCTCAAATGTAAATATTTCTAAATGAAAATCCGTGTTTAAAGAATTTAATGGTTATACCTTTGAATGTGTATTTTCTGAAACAAGACATTATAAAGAAGAAAACAAACGTTGTGTTAGGTGAGGTTTGTTTCATGAAGATGCTGGCAGTATCCACGTGGAGTTGGTTCAGTGTAGTAGCACCGTTGCTGTTGATCGGCTCCCTAAATTATTATTCACTTCTCGGTAATCGGATCACTCAGAGTGTCTGTTTAAGATGATAAAAACCTTTGGATTTGTGTGGAAGTGTCAATAAATATGTTTCCATCCTGACGTAAACCCAAAACTACAGTATCTGTCCAAGCTTTCAACTGTCTGAGAGAAGCTTTACATTTACAATCACCGCTCCAGTATCATTAAATACATACGCTGAGAATACAAACACCTGAATAGTGAAGTAAACATTTTAACCTTTGCTTCAGTGGGACGTAACTATTTACTGGATTTCCCTTGTAGTGCACAGTCAAATGCTTTTCTGTTGAGATGGAAGAAGTCACTTATACAATAATTCCCATATAAACAGCTGTGAGCGTTGATCTCACCAAGTATTCTGAAAATAAACCGATCTGTTTATCAGGCTCCCCCAAGTCACATTTAACTATATAAGAGCGCAAAAGTAAGTGAAGTCCACATAAACATGCTTGCAGTGATTTTTTTTGTTGTTGCGTTGCTTCATATGGTAGCTGGACCAGTTCAATGCTCTCTGACAATGACTTTCTTCATGTGCATATGTGGAAAAACATGAATCAGAGTGAAATGAAACTAAACCTGGTTATACACCGTCTGTTTCTGTCTGTCCTCTGCATTGTATAGCACATAATGTATAGAATATAGGGAAACGATCCATCCCGCATCTTCTTTAATAAAATGTTTTTTAATTAATGATTGTGTGTGTTTGTGCCTGTGTGACCTTTTACGACCATCAGTACCGTACAGCTCAGCCTCTGGGTTAGATGTGTTTGAACATACTGCCACCTACAGGCAAGACATCATAGATAATGTTTGATTATTTCAAAGTTTTCAAAAGTTTAATCTGAACATTTACTGCTGCTGTTGGTTTTCTCCTCATCTGAGCTGTAAAGGTTTTCACATCAGATTATAAATGACCAGATGAATTAAAAAGGTAAAAACCAGTAAAAGTAATTATTAAAGGGGTGCAACAGAAGTTTTGTATTACACTCTCATGAATCCTGGCATGCAAGTTTATCCTTGACTTCAGGTAACAGTATGTTTCACAGAATATGAATCAAATCATATCAATTGTATTCATATAGCCCAAAATCACAATCATATTGCCTCAGTGGGCTTTACAATCTGCACAGTGAATGACATCCTCTGTCCTTAGACCCTCGATTCGAGTGAGGAAAAACATGCCATGTTGAGGAAAAAAAGCTTTTAACGGGGAGAAAAAAAAGATGGAAGAAACCTCAGGAAGAGCCACAGAGGAGGATCCCTCTCCCAGGATGGACACACATGCAACAGATGCCGCATTTTCAGAACAGAACAACAAAATCACAGTTTACAAGTTGCATTGACAGAATATCTGATAATATGATGCTTTCAAACGCATCTCGCATTATTCCACAGCAAATGGGCTTTACTTATTGGTCATCATGTGACCTTTCATGAAGTGTGACCTCAAGTAATTTCAGTCAGTAATCATGTAGGATTTTTAAAAAGTAGTTTGGTTTTTTGCTCATTTCTTATTTTGCGATTTAATGTGGAGTGTGGCTGAATATCGTTAAGAAAGTCAGTGACGTCGGGTTTTAATTCTGTCAATTTTATTTGATGTAAATACACTTTACACAAAAATATATCGATACAAAATATGTATGCAGGAAATAATAAATAAAATATCTCAACAACAGCAACAACAGTAATACAAATAATCATAATAATAACAATAATAACAAAAAACATAATAATAGTAACAAAAATAATACAAATAACGATAATCATACCAATAATAATAATAGTTGTAACAATATAATAATAACAATAATAATAATTTTAATAATAATAATTAATATAATGATCCCAAAAATAATTAACACAAAAACGTCTATACAAATATCTTTACAATAAATAATACATTAATCATCTGTATGACAACAAAGAGAGTATATCTGTACGAAGAGTATACAAATCTATACTTACTATACTGTGCACGAGTTTAACCACTAGAGGGAGTAACAGCTTCTCCTTTTAGCTCTCCCTCTCTCTCTCTCTCGCTCATTCACACACACACACACACACACACACACACACACACACACACACAGTTAAGCACGCTGACTTCAGATTCTTTGATATGAAGAACCTGCAATCAAAAAGCTTTTTGGTACACAAACATGAAAGTGTCTCACCGGCCTGTGAGTCCTCTGCAGCTCAGATGCTGCAGTGGATGACAGACGTTGTTTCTGTTCGTCTGTTGGATGTCGGAGGAAATGTTCACACAGTGCAATTAGTGCTACAGAGGCAGGGGAGAGAGGGAAGTGTGAAAGTCCTGTCACACACATGCGGCTTCACCGCGGCCTCCAGGAGGAATGTGTTCTGTCTGCCTTCATTTCTGAAAAACCACTTCTTTCTTTCTCGTTTGACTCTCTGCTGTTCGTGCAAATGTGTTGTTCACCGTGTCTGTGTATTATTTATCCAGAGAGCCATTTCTTTGGGCTTATATATATAACAGCCTCTTGTCTTTGTGGATGACACTTTGAGAAAATTGTCAATTTGGCAAGCCACAGTCCTGACAGGCTGATAGTCCTGATCGCTGAGCTGGAAGAGACTGACATCCCAGATCCTCCTTTTTTTCTTTCTATACCGTGTCTGTATGCGATATATTTAAGTGTCTTGAGGTGTGACAGCAAAATGGTTTCTGATCCCTCAAGGCGTTTTCCCCCCAGTATTCCCAGCACCCCTCATGTCATTTTTTTCTCTGCAGAAATTGCTTCGCTTGGCTGACCTTTAAATTGAGCAGAACCAAACGGAACTGGTATCAGTTTATTCTGCATGTGTCAGGAGGCTTGAGAGTGTTTGACAGCCTCGGACATGTTCACTTGTTAGTGGCCTGCAGACTCTAGAGCAGCAAAATAAAAAATATATATATTTCTCTTTTTTTACTCTCAAAACAAACTGTGACTTCTCTTGAAAGTGACCAGTGCTGCTGTCATCATCCTCTCTATGACTCACCATAAAAGGCTTTGCAGGTCTAAGTCAGCAAACCAAAAGTTAATGTTTTGTTTGTTCCTTTCTGAACATAATTTACATCGCAGTACCCATGCTGCATTTCAAATGTCTGTCAACACTCTCTGTCTGTCTGTGCCCTTGTGCCGTGAACCTCCACTAATACCTGAGAAACACATCCAGCTGCCCCCAAACAGCCACATCTGCACTTCCACCAGCCTCCGGGCTTGTTGTCACACACAGGTGACACTGAGCTCCTCCTGCCACCGTCAGAGCTTCCACTGAGGACACATGCTTGGTATGTTTTCTGGGATTGTAGCAACCTTGACTGATTTAACATTCTGTTGTTCACTCTGTTGAGGCTGATTTAACATTTAAGTATATCTCAGTAAATTTAATTTGACATTTGTAAGGCAGGCATTATAATACAAAGATTAAAGGGGCATTTAGTAGAGAAGAAATACGAACTAATACTTCAAATTTTAATAAGGTGATTATACAAACTCAGAAATGTATTTTCCCATAACTGAATAAAGAAGCTGTTCTCAGAGGAAGATAAGGTCCCTGTTTGAAGCTAGATAGGTGGCAGGGTCCGCCACGTAAAACAGTTGAAGAGAGTTTGATTATTTAGTTTAATTAGGCATAAAAAAACAGACAATGAAGATCTTTATCGTCTGATTGAAATGTCTTTCCCAAAACTACATAGTGCACCTTTAAATATGATTCAGTAAGTCTTCACCAGAGTTTTATTCTCTCTATAAATTCAAGCACTTTGACTCATGACCTCAGTATTTTTTTAAAAAATCCTCATTATGGCTCTGCTTCCAACATTTCTTCACTAATCTGTAAAAAGTGCGTGGTAGCTTTTGTGTTTATATAAAGAAAGTTGAGCATTTCTATCATCATCCAGAAACCGATTATTTGCGATGTTAAAAAGATTATGGCACTATTTACAGCTAATTCTTCGACATAGTTTGACATTTTAGGAAATACACTTGTTGCTTTGAGACGAGAGATACTACTATCAGCTACAACCAGGATGTGGTTAGCTTAGCTTAGCATAAAGGCTGGAAACAGAGGGGGACAGCTGGCCTTGGACTAGAGGGGCTGGGGCTAGGTGGTTAGCATGCATACTTTCAGTTGCTATTTTTCCATGTTCTGTTGACAATCTTAGTTTATGTTTAAATGTTTTCAACTAAAAATGTTCCACATTGCACCTTTAAAACATTGACTTGGTGACCTTTGCATAGAGCCAGGCTAGTTGTGTCTCTGTTTCCAGTTTTTTTGCTAAGCTAGCCGGCTGACATGGAAGCAGCATCAAACTTCTCATCTAACACTCAGCAAGAAAAGTGAATTAGAGTATCCAAAAATGTCAAACGTTTGCTTTAAAAGTGAAGTTTCTTCATCAGAGGTTTTAATTAATGTTCCCTCTGACGGTGTTAACTGAAGCCAGGAGAGCCGGTTCCATTCGGGGTTGAGCTTCCTAACAACAGAGGCGAGAGGAGGAAGCATCCCGCATTTCCACGGCAGCAGACTTTATTTAGTTCTGCCTGACCCCCTGAAACAAAGCAGCAAACTGTCATATCCCATCATGCATTAGCCACGCCGCCAATGCGTGAATGCGAGCTGAAGAATAGTCCGCCGGCCGTTCCGTCCTCTCGCTGTTCCCCATTGTGTTCCCTGTGAATGTCATTAAAGAAAACGGCTGCTTCATTTCCTCGCAAACTGACTCGAGCCCTGATCCTCTTTTTGTACGACCTTCCGGCAGTGTTTTAAGGTGAGGCAGAGAAAGAAAATACATCCGTGTGTGTTGTCAAGCCAGGAACAGACAGCTGACATTTCAAGGCTTTACTGGCAGCCAGTGTATTTGAGAGAATCTTATCAAAAGGGATGAATTCTTGTTCCACCAGCTGGACCCACATTTTGCTGTATATATAGCTGAACACAATACATAAAGAAAAACAAACAAACACTGTAATAAGCACGACACAAGCACTTTTCTGCTCTTTGAAGGCCACATTTGGAGAGAAAAAACAAAAACCTTGCATTGTGTCCAGGACCTGCACCTCCTTTGTTCGCAATTTCCTTTAACAAGAGTCTCGGGGATAGATGTGCAGCAATAATTGGACATTTGCATTTGTAGGATTTTAATGAGGCTAATTAGGCCATCAGATCGGAGTTAAGTCCGATATTAAGTTTTTGCCCGGATACTGAACAAGGTGTGAAAACTCCTCTCAGCTGTGGATAATTGTCCCCTCGTCCCGGCCCAAACATTCACCGTCTGAAGTGCTTAACCAGGTAGGACTTGACTAATTGTGACTGTCTAATTACTTGTAGCACAACGTGAAGCTCTTGGATTCATTTTGTCGCTGTTCTTCGTCTTATTTTCATGTAAATCAGACCAGACGAAACGATGAGCACGCCGCTGATGTACAAGATCAGGTTGAATGCTCTGAACTGAGTGTCAGTTATGTCAATATTTTCACCTTGTAATTCATATTTCACTGATATGAAGAGTTGACAAAGGCTTATGTTTGAATTTAGTGTCTTCTTATACTCGCACTTGTACTATATCATGAATATTTCCAGTGATGCTGCTCAAAGTGGAGCCCGTGGGTCAAAGTTGGCCCACCATAAGGTTTGATTTGGCCCGTCAGATGATTCTGGAGAGAGGTAAATAAATATACTGTATATAATTTGGATGGCACTCAGTGAGAACATACCTCCGCCAAGGCCTAACATTCCCCTTTAATTCAAAAAAGCCTAATCCAACATCACACTCGACGGCACTGTATCACACCTTAATTTAGCACACCAGATCAAGGATCCGCATCAGATGTACTCACTCATGCCAGCCACTTAATGTGCCTAATGTTTGTCACAGACACACACATAGCGCAGAGGCAGGAGTCAGGCACACACAGTGATTTTAATGGAGTATGCAGGCAGAGCAGTACAGTCTGTTCCACAAGTCAAAACCAAAAATCATCAAGCCACACAGGTCGAAATCCAGAGAAGGCAGCACATGTGCAGACAGCTGGGATACACAGCAGGCTGGAGCTCAGACTCAAGCTCTGCAAAACAACACGGCAAACTGAAGTGCTGAAGAGTTAATGAGCAAACAAGCAAGGGGTGTGGCAGAATGAGCAGCTCCAGCAGAGTCCATGACAGTTTTTTTCCCATCAGGATCCAGGCATCATCCCCAAGAAATGAATGGAAATAATCTTGAATTGTTAAAGGAAGTGAGAAAAAGTTCTTGGATCTGTCCTTTCATCCAGACTGTCTGTTCCATGCTGAGACACAGTTTTGTGAAAGTCCATTCTAGTTTTTGTGTAACCCTGCTGACAAACCAACAACCAAACAAACACACAAAACATAATGGTTGGATGGGTCAGACTCAGAAAATATTTATTTATTTTATTTATGTATGTATTAAATATTTATTTTTCACCTGCCTCTCAGGGCTTCCATACAGTACCATACTGACTTTTAACAATACAGTCGTTTGCTTTCAGTTGTGGCCCTCAAAGGTAAAAAGTATGGGCACCCCATGCTCTATGCTGATAAATATAGCGATTTCTGCCTATTTTCATCTATTTAAAAATAATAATAATAATAATAATAATAATAATAATAATAATAATAATAATAATAATAATTAAATACATTTTATAAATTATATATATAAAGATATATTATCTACTAATATATGCAAAATGTATGTTATGTTAAATACATTGTTAAATACATATCAGTGTATTTGACCATTATATAATTCACAGAGTGAATGAAAAAAATGACAATGATATTGGTATGTACTGTCAAATACATGTGGACTCCTTCCATGTGTTATGTAATATTTATCAGTATACAGTGGGGTCACAAAGCCTGAGACCAGTAGTCGAATACTGACAGCATGCACTCCAACTGCAATGGAGGAAAGTCCATGACAGTCAGAACTCTTTGGTCTTCTGTGGTCTTCAAGTAGTTCTGTCAAAGCTTTGAGGTATATGTGTGTTCATTATCCTGCCGCAGTATGAAGTCAAGTGAAGTCATGGCTAGACTAAAGGTTTCTAAAGCCTGAAATTAATGCAGTATAAATTGTGACCTACCTGACCACGACTTCTTTTCTATAAAATCTGACAGACAACACGCGGAGAGCAGCCGGGACTGGAGTCATTTTATCTCAGTGAACACAAGGTGTGAGCTTCTTGACAGCTGAAATGATTAGCAATGAGACAGTATACTCTCCATCTTCTCCTCTTCTCACCCTCCATCTTGTCTAAGCTACCTTTTTTAACTTCAAAACCTCGGGCAGGTGGAGCTCACTTCAGCTCGGCTTGATTACTTGATTTTGCAGGAGGGTTACTTCTTTTCTTTTCAGGCTCGTCTCTGCTTCACTCCTCTGCATCACCCGACTCCTCCGCACATCCACATCTTGACAGCTTTGCTCTGTAGTTCCCCTATTTTAAATTTCAAGCGAGTCCCACACCCGTACCATCAACTGGCACAGCCGGCTTCTTTGAGAAGATGGTGTCTCAAATCTCAGCCACTTCTCTGTCACCTGGATGAAGCAGTGAAACACTGTCTGGTTCCTGTTTTATTCACCAAAATATGTGTTAATTTAGCACCAGACAGGACAGATTTGGCTTGAAACATACATTTTTTACCAATTTGGCATTTTTTAGCACTAAAATTCACATTATTCTCTTTGCCAGAGTTCTGCTTTATGAGTTAAAGTCAGCACTCTGAACGGATCAGACTATCTCTGCAGTCAACCATGCAGAAAGGAGGGAGCATTCAACATGAGGGACAGACAACATGTCGACAGCTCCAGCTGAGCTGCAATCGCTCTGATCGAATGCTTTTCAGTCGTGGATGGTGCTGTAGCTCTTCAGTGTCCACGGGACAGCAGAGCTGCCCGTCAGCACGCTGCACAGAGACATGACAGTGCAGTCTGTTGTGCTCATGGCAAAAGTGTACTGTATTTACAAGGCTGTGGGCTGTAGCTCTCATCTGGAATAAGAAGGGGAAAAAAGTAGAAAGGCCAGTTATTAGGAGGAGTCGATCAATAACAAATACATCTGCTCGTTCACCTGTCAGCAGACAGTTTCCCGATGGGAGAGACAAATCAGATTGGAAACATAAATTGACAGGTGCATTATGGGAAAGGAAGGTTAGTCATTGTGTGAACAAGCTAATATCCTTTGTGGAAAAAAATAGTATACTTTATTGTGTTAAAAATATATTTTAAGGTAGAGAAACCCTATTACGCATCGTTGCTATACTACATTCAAACGTGGTAAATAAAATACTTTTATAATACTACATTTAGCTGTTCAGCCAGTGCCATGAGAATAGTAAATAAAACAGGAGATACAGATGTATGAAGGCAGCACGGCGGCACAGTGGTTAGCGCTGTTTGGATGTTCTCCCCGTGCCTGCATGGGTTTTCTCCGGGTACTCTCACAGTAAGAAGACATGCAAGTGAGGATAATTGGAACCTCTTGGAGGTTTTCTCCATGGAAAAATGTACCTGCATCTTTTGAAAGTACGGAAAACTCAGAAAGCAAAATGCAGGTAATTAGCTACATCCGCACACTCGACGTCTTCTGAATACAGCTCGTTTCCCAGCAACGTCATGTTAATGAGAAGGGACGCCCCATCGCGCAAGTTGACATGATTGGTTCCTTAGGTCCGTGACATGTGAAACCCTGGCTGTCTGAGTGCGTGTGTTTTTTAGACTGTCCTTGGTACACTGCAGCTCTAAAGCAGAAATGCTCAGCCATCGTGTTGACTGGTTATTTTGCTCATGATCTGTCTTGTATAATATATAAAACGCAGTCCTGACAGGTTTGTGAGGTTGTAAACTTGATTTTCATTGGAGGGGGTCTTTAAGAGATGGATCATGAAACAACTACAGATTTGCACATTCTCAGCAGGTATCGTTTGTTATTCCTTCCAGATGGTGCTGGCCCTCAAATGGTTTCACTGCCGTTGGCCCCACAGCTGCCCTTTTCCTGCCCGTGCCTTATCAGCCTTGTGCAAGTGTTCACACAGGAATGATGCGGCTTCACTGTTTAAACATTCTAGAGTAAAGTGCATGAGACAAATCATCTGTGGAACTCTCCAGGTGGAATACCTTCAAAAAGACCATGAAGACGGGCCGAGGGAGGGGGGGCACTGGTGATTGCTGGAATATGTAAATTCGATTTTAAATAAAGAAAAGTCAGTCTCTTTTATACATATCCAGCCTCAGAATGTCTCCTAATCAAACACACCAAACAAGAGTTATCAGAATGACTTCAGATAATTCTGTAAACATGCTATGATAATAGCTCAAATTAAAGATGTTGGAAGCCCAGGGGTCCCTGAGGAGGTTTATTACCATAATTCATTTTACCTAAATCAATATAATCCACTGTATTAGATTATGAAACATCTTAAAAATGATGTGACTGTTGGCACAATGAGCTTAATGTGATAGACGCTAATGCTCATACCTCATACTCTCAGCAGGGAAAATTCACATGACAGCCCCTCAAGTCGGAACAACAACTCGGAAAGTGGGCTAAAACTTTGCCACATGACTTGAAACCTTGTACATCATATACAGATGTATCTGATTGGTGTCCTGGGTGGAACGTGTCCTGGGTGGAACATATTATTATTATAGTACTGTTAATATTTTTCTGTTTCTTTTCAGTTTTTTGTCACTGTTTGGTTAGATGTTAGATCAGCCTAGATGGTCAAATGGATTGATGGACATATTAAAGGACGAGCAAAGAATAGCTTATCAGTACACTTGTATTCATACGCATGCACAAGAGTTCCGCCGTCAGTCACGAGGCCTGATGGGAGAAGCTGTCTCCAGGCTGGAAATGCCACCGTCTCCTCTATTGACAGACAGCAAAAACATAGAGATCCGGCTCGACAGACAGAGGGACATGAGGGGGAGCAGGAGGAGGGTGTGTTTGTTTATGCTTGTTCATATTGTTAATGCTGGATGAAAATCCTGCAGCATTGTCATATTTTAGGTAATAAAACGAAGGTAGTCTGGCGTTATCTTGGTAAACTTTACATAGATTATATTGTGAAAAACAAAGAGCTTTAATCCATACATGTAATGCAATATATGGTAATTTTTAGATGCTATTTTTCTCTTCAGGGTCCTCTGGGAATAAATATATTGTATAAATTAATTTGTCTAGTAATTAGTTTACTCAGAAATGTATTTAGCCAATGTTAATTTTGTACAGCAGCCTTTAATTATCATACAGTGGGAGATGTGGGAGAACTTGACATACATTACTCTACAATGAAGAGAAACAAACACTGCAACCCAGAAATATCTATTTTTCTTTGCCACTGTTTCATTAAATCATCCTCCTCTAAGCGTGTAAATCACAACAATATAATTATCATCTCCACCTCTGACGCTAGGGAAATGTCTCAGCAAGCACCTTATACAGAATACAAAAGGTAATTACTGCTGCATCCCGTCATCCTGACCTGCATAGGCCACCAAAACTATTATTAATGAAAGGTATCTTGTCCCAGTTAATACATTATTTACCACAAGCCCCACTGAACAGTCTATCACTGAAAACTGCAGCTCCAATAAGCTTAAGACCCTCAAATTTGGCTTCATTAATATTAGATCACTGTCCACTAAAGCCTTTGATAAATGATTTGATAGCTGACCATAATCAGGACATGATTGTCTTATGTGAAACATGGCTGACACCATTACACCAAATATTTTCCTGCCATTAGGCCTAAATGAAGCCTATCCACCTGACTATAACTAAGCTCATGTTGCTCCTCTAGGGCCTTACTCCCAATCCTTAGAAGAATTTGGAGATTTTATTGCCGATCTTGTCACTCATTCAGATATGATCTCAGTTATTGGTGATTTCAGTATCCACCCTAAATAAGCCCTCCAACCCCACAAGTAAAACCTTTCTGGCTCTTACTGTATTGATACTTTTGGCTTCATTCTGCTTGTTCATGAACCTACTCACTCCAGTGGTCACACTCTTGACTTGATCCTCTATCGTGGGATAGATGTGTCAGCCCTGAATGTCGCTTCTGTCGCTTCTGCAGTGTTGGACCACTTTCTAATTACATCTGAAGCGACATTAGCTTGTCCTTATACTGGTGACATCAATGTTTTCACCACTCGTCACATCAGCCTGGCAATTTTCGCGACACTCTGTGCCCGTGGTCCTGGCTCCTCCACCGAAAATGGAATGTACATGGCGTGAATCAAAACTGGAAGTTTTCTATCTCGCGTGAGATTGTACTTGATTATAAGTGTGCTCTTAATGCTGCAAAAACATGCTGATTCCAAGTTAGTCTCTCAAGTATCTCTCTTTAGACATTGTCTAAACTGGTCTCCGCCTCAACTAGCTGCCTCCTGAACCCCCCTACCGGCAAGACTCTTTAAGGAACTTTGGGCTTCACTGAGACTTACAATGCTGAATGTTGTAAATGTATCATGACTGGTGTTGTCCCTACTAGCTTTAAGTCTGCTGTGGTTAAGCCTCTACATAAGAAACCTCACCTTGATCCAGGGTGTCTAAATAACTATAGAACAGTATCCAACCTTCCCTTCTTCTCTAAAGTTGTGGTTCAGCAACGTTCAGGCTACCTACAGTAATTGATAATAATCTTTTTGAGCCTTTTCAATCAGCTTTCTGCGTCTGTCATTCCACTGAAACTACTACTAAAGTGATAAATTACATTTTTGCTCGCTTGGGACTCTCTACCTCTCTACCTCAGTGCCACTGTACTTGATTTCAGCGCAGCATTTGATACCATAGATCATGGTATACTGTTAGACCGACTCAAAAACCAATTTGGCATCTCTGGCCTGGCTCTCGCTTGGCTAAAGTCATACCTTTCTGAGAGAACGCAATGTGTTTTTTATAATGATAATATATCAATGTTTAATGATGCGAAGTATGGAGTTACCCAGGGCTCTGTTCTTGGCCCTTTACGCTTCTCTTTATATATTTCACCTCTTGGCCAAATTATTCACAGTTATGGAATAATTTTCACTGCTACGCTGACGATACTCAGCTTTATGAGTGCATAAAGGCAGATGATCCACTGGTTGTCTGTTAGTTTTCGTATAGATTTTCATATAGAATTAAAAAATATATATTTTATTAGTTAAAAGGCACTACATGGCCTTGTACCAGACTAGATCTCAAAAATGCTTTTAGTTTATGACTAGGAAGGCCCCTCAGATCCTCCCGCTCTTCTCTTTTTGCTGTTCCACAAAGCAGAACTAAAATATCTGATGATGCTGCTTAAGCCATTACGCTCTGAGCCATTGGAACAGCCTGCCAGAGGTATCTGAGAGGAGCTGGAAATATTGAAACTAGGCTGGAAATGTAAACTAAAAACCTTACTTTTCAGACTGGCTTCCATGTAGTATCTTTATAATTAAAAAAAAAAGATTTTACCTAGAATTTTCTCCATATTTTACTGTTTTCTGCTAGTTGGTTTTTAAAAACAACCAGCCAGCAGCAGAGCTGATGCAGCAGATTAGGCTGAATGGGTTGCCATGCTACTGCTCCACCACCCGGCCTGTCTGCTCTACCTAACAAGCCTGGAGACACTGCAGTTGCAGTGAGGAGCAACTCCGGATGCTGAAATAATAATGTGCCTTTCATTTCTACTCAATTTGCTTTAATTCTATTAAAACACTCTAATCAAATTGTAATCAGCAAACTCAGTCATATTCTTGCACAGCAGTTCCCCAAGTTGCCTATAATTTTCAAGTTGTTTTAATGGAGAATTTTTTAGTAATTAATTACAGGAGACTTGAGATGTGAAAGGTGTGACGTTAATTCATTGTAAACTGAATGTTAGTTGTCGCCAATCACTCTGGACCACTTACCTTACATAAAAATCAAATGCAGACCTTTAAGTATTATGTTTAAGAACCCCTGCCCTTGTTCATTTCAGTACCCCAAAAAATCACATAAGAGTCAGGCTATTGAGTGATGCAGAAGTCATCACTCCATCAGACCTTTGCAATAAAAGCTTATTAAAAGCTTGAGTTGTTGTTGAAGGGATTGGCCGTTGCGGCGTGGCAAATATCAATGATTGATAAAAAACACAACTTTGGAGGTGTGAGAGTATTGTGAGTTGAGAATATTAACTATAAAGCAAAAAATATGCACTGTTGACATGGTACAATGACCTGAAACATGTCATTCAGTGAGAACCACAAGAGTTACTACAGAATTACAATATCAGTGTCATCATTATAAAGGCCAGGTCAGATTCATCCATCCATCCATCCATCCATTCCTCGAAAAGAGAGGTCAGTAGAGAGGTAGTTTCATACAAAGAAAACGCAAGTAAAAAACACTATGAAATCATTTACATGGACCTTTCCCCATAATGTGAACAGTACCAGTACTGTGTATTAGTGGACTGACACACTGTCAAGCTGATTCATTTCATAGACTTTACAAAAGCATAACTGAGAGGCGAGGAAAAATCAACCAGAGCAGGTTAACTAAGTTATTTCTTTTCCCTCCCCTACAATTTAGGTAATAGCTGTAACAACTGCCAGTGCACACCTGGACAATTACCTACAACACATGCTGAAATGACTGAGTGGCAGCAGTACCCATAGGTGAAATTGCTGGAGGGCCGCACTGTGATCAACCGACAAAATTGTCTGAGTCATCAGGCTGAAAAGCTTTCCATACAAAAATGGGTTATTGTGTGAATAAACTAACAGCTCAAAAGGAGGACAAAACAGCTTTTATTCCAAAAAAATCTGCGTTTTCTAGATGCGTGAGTCAAGAATTTATCCATTTTTCCTTTTGAGTTCCTTGACCTCCCCTGCATGTGACACACACTCACATGCACGCACACCAATCAACTGTTCCGCTCCATTGCCAGTTGCCAGGGTCACCAAACCTGCACACCTACGGCTGCCTAAAAGCAATGAAAAACATTTGATTTCTTTTCTTGCTCTTTGTGTTGCAGTCGGGCATTGATCTCTCTGTCTGCCTGCCTGACTCTCCTCTTCCTCTGCTCCAGTCCATTTTCCCCCATTCATACCCGCAAAGAGGTAGACAGAAATAAAGCGGCCTATTCTCAGAAAATCTCCAAAGGAAGTGCTCCCTCCCTCTCAAACTGTGGAGCTGTGACTTCAAAAGCCACTCTCTTAAAATGAGGGGATAAAAACAGCCCGATATGGCTCCTGCCCAGCACACTGGGGTTGTTTTGTGAATGAACCAGCACGATAAGTCACCTGTTAGACCCAAAAAGCTGGTTCTTCTGACCCAGCTCTGGTTTATTCTTCTTTTCCATTCACAGACTACAGTCCGGTGATACAAAACCAATGAAACATAAACTCTACCCAGATGATCCACCTGTAAATTATAACCCCAGCTCTTCACTAAGGTACCACAGTGAGATCATGAATTCCTTGCTGAACTTATTAAGGCATACTGTTCACTTAAGCTGTGATAGCGCTGTGAAAAGCACTCAGGATCTTACTGGACCGTAAGGTGGTAACTTATGTCTTTGCCTCCTTCTGTGCCAGGTGTTGAAATGAAGTCTAATAAAGCGACTATATGAATCAGACAGGTAAGTAATATGACCCACTTAAATGAAACAAGTACCCCATGAATTCAGCTTCAAACTTCTTTAACCTTTTTTTGAATGAAAGCCTCTACAAATATGTGAAAATGCTGATTGGACCGTTGCATTTTCATTCAAATTTTGTAGCAGGCTCCAAACGCATACTCTGAAAGACTTCTATTGAGCACAGATCAACTGAATGAAAGTGAAAATGACAACTACAAAGTTGTATTTACTGCACGTTTAACAAAACAAACACTATGTGAAGTAAAGAGTGATTCACTGCTGTGATGCCATGTGTGTTTATGTCAGCAAACTCGGTCTACGCTGATCTTGCCTGAGTTTCCGACTTGGAACTCCAACTTGGATGACCACTCCATTGCACTTTTCCATGTCGGAGGTCGTTTTTGAGTTTCAAGTGTTCATCAAAAATACATCTACAGGGCTGAACAGCTGTCATTTTTGGCATTTGTCTGGGAGTAGTTTTATTCAGTCTGTTAGATAAAGAGCTGCAGGCGACAGGCTGCACAGCCCCAACTTCTGAGTGAAGTAACAACTCCTTTTCCCTCATTAACGTTACCAGGTTCCATATCAGTTTAAATCCGACATATAGCCCAGCAGAAGCTCTGCCATCGTCTTGTCAGTCAGCTCTCCTAATTCTCCCACGCTAAAAGTTAAATGTGACTCCTGTTGCTCTGCTACTGGCCCCAAAGCTGCACGGACTAGACGCCTCTGGCAGTTTGTAATCGCAGTGTCCGTCGTTGGACTTTTTTAAAGGAAAATGAGGTGGGGGGAGGTGAGCGAGTAATGTAATCAGTGTAAGCCCGACCACCGTGTAACACTGGTACACCGACTACCAAGGTAAGTCTAGTCCAAGGTTTAAATAAGTTATTTATGAGGAAAAAAAGATTTGCACATCTGTTAAAAACTAATGTGCATACAGATGTATACTACAGATTCTATACTTCTGTAATAGATAAAGTAGAAAATGCATTTCATTTGTTATTTCAGTGCAAGGTTCCAATAAGTTAGGCTATTAAGGAGTAAGGAAAAAAGATTTGCACTAAATGTTTAAAACAAATCAATCTAAAATATAACATGTATTGTGTTAGGATGTTAATAGTGGTAATAAAAACTACATTTTCAGAAATATTGCACTTTCTTGGAGTACTTGAACGCTGAAGTGGCCTTCCTTTGAGATGACAACACCAGCAGTGGGCTGAAGCTAATTTGAGTTTGAGAACCCTGATTAAAAGCCTAACACTCGAAGAAGGCAATGCAAATTAAAACAGTGGACCATGCTGTGTGTGTGATTCACTGTAGACTTGACAAACCCACGACTGGAACTGTTCTAGCCTCTTATTAGTGATTTAAGAGCCGATGAGGCAGCTTAATAATAGAGGACTTGAATATCCCAAATTATAATGGGATCTTGGTGTGTGTTTGTCAGGTTAGAGCCAGCCAGTGAAATCATATTCATATGAACTGCAATATTTATGCACTACGATATTGAGGGCTTCTTCCTACCTTCAGTATTAAACCTGCTGAGGTGACCTTCAAAACCTCGAAATAATGCGCTACTCCTTTCCTCTGTTCTCCCCATCAATCTGTCTAATAACAGAAAGATGTCCAAACACATACTTTTAACACATGTGTAGTAAAATGTTAAGCTTGAGCTCAGACCTTAGACACTTAGACAATGCCAGCATAAAAGCAACAAACCTGGCTAAACTTTACCACAACACACTTTAATGTCATCCAGCAAGACGCTGCGTTGGCCAATCACATGCACTGACATATTTTGTAGATTACGTTAGCCGTCAAGTTAGCATTAATACATATGTAACGTCTGGTTAGACTTTCAACATAAAGATTGCTGACAAACAGTTCACATATTATGACTTTTGGACTGTGAACGTTGCCAAACGGACGTGGTTTGGTTAAGTTTAGGCACAAACCTACTTGGTTAGGTTTACGTTCACTTCCGTATGTTATATAATTTTAAAAAATCTTGACTCTTGGTTACACACAAACTCTAGTCTCTGGGAAAAAGTCCTCACAGTCTCACATTTATGGGAATTATTCCAAACTTTATCACCTTCAAGTAGAATTATGAACCTTCAAACCCACAATCTAATATTCGCTAACCTCTCTGTAAATGTGCATTTAAAGCAACACTATGTCACTCTTACAATCCTCCGCTTACGTATGAAAATTTGAATAAATAAGCAGTAAAACACACCATTAAGTTCAAGTCTGGGGTTTTGTTGCTACAGCCTCACTTGGCCTGGTATTACCGTCAGTTTAAAGTGGCTGATGTGGAAAAATATTAGTGATTAGTGTAGTAAACTAACCTCCATGACGTGGGAATCAATATTTATAGTCAGCACACATCACCACCCTGGCAAAAGAAAAAAAGAAAAGCAGAGAAAATGCTGTCCTTTGTATGGAAACTCATGAAGGCTTGATTCTCATCAGCTTTTACAGAGGAGCAGTAGAAAGAATCCTGACTGGAAACATCACAAGGACAGGGTGATTAAAACCACTCAGTACATCACTGGTGCTATCTACTCAGTGATATCGATAAAGTGAGGAGTCCAAAGAATACTAAAAAACAACGTCCACTCCAGCCACAGTCTGTTCACCCTGCTGCCATCTGGAAAAAGATACAGAAGTATCCACTGCCAAACTACCAGACTGTGGAGCAGCTTCTTTCCTCAGACTGGGGGACTCCTCAATTCATCCACTGCACGCCACTATATAAAATAGTTAGTTCATAGTTTTTCCTTATGTAGCTAAAATGGACTTAAACTGAATTTTGTTCTACAACCCTAGTGTTGTAAAATGACCATTAAATGAACCTTTGACCTTTAATTTGAGCTATTTTTTGATGGATTAATAGTTCTTTTTGGGATTTCTCTTTTTATTGCCTATTTAAATATCAAATTATTGACTTCGTTGCAGTTTAGTCTATTTTTTTAACAGATTAATAAGTTAATTTGTGAACATGATTTTAGGAATCCTTTGAATACCCAGGGTTCATGAGTAATCCATGTTGAAGGACTTGTTAAATGTCCAAGGTTAAACCTGGGATAACAAGTTTACAACTTTCAAAAACAGGAGTGGGAAACAGAGATTTGCTCAGGTCAAATGGGCAAAGCAGGATTTTGTTCCCTGTGCTCTTTCACAGGTAGAATCCTCTTGGGCTGACCATTCTCAATCACAGAATTAAAAAACAAAATCATAAATGCTTTGATAAACGCACAAGTGCTTTGAAACCTAAATCTCGGCTGTTGGATGAGTAAATACTCAGCAGTTCTGTGCTATAACATATTCTCAAAATGTGCAAAATATCAGAGACGTCTTCTTAATTTAAAGAAACATTTTTTAATCACATTCCCTGCAGTAGTTTACATTTTTAATATTGTTCCGTGATGTACTGGAAGTGTGACTACATGGCACGTAATTTAATTCAGAAAGTTTAGATTGAATTCAGATTGAATTTAAAGCACTCGTCTTGCTGTTGGCATGGAATAATAGGGCAGGATTTCACTTCTTGACTATCTCTGTCTGTTTTACCCGTCTTGCCCAGTAATTCTCAGTCCACTGCTCCTCATTTGCATGAAAGTTGAAAACTATTGCGAGAGCAGCGAGACAAAGGCTCTCTCTGGCTTTAATTGTGTTCTCCTCTCTCTCTTTCAGTGCTTCTCAGATAATGCAATGTTTCACTGTCATCACTGTGTGGGAAACACTGTTGCCAGAATAAAACCAGCAAAAGGCCTGATCACATAATAAAACTTTGCGAATAAAACATGATGTCACTGATGATGACGGCACATGTTTTTAGTACATGGCCAGGTATATAATCTGGACCAGCAGCCTTACTTATATTCACTCTCAGCAGGATTTTTCTTCAGCAGTGGTCTGGAGCCAGAGTAGACTTCACAGCTGAGTCTTTGTTGAGGAGGTCAAAGCGGGCATGAAATGTGTGAAGCTCATCTGGCAGCGTGGCCTCACACATGATGGGGGCGTTCCCGCTTTTGTAACCTGTGACATTTTGAATCACCTGCCACATATCTTTAGTGTTGTTGGTGTTGATGTCTCTCTCCAGTCTTTGCTGATGTCTCCTCTTTGCCTCCTTGATAACAGCTTTCAGTCTGGCTCTGGGGATGTTGTATGCTCCTATTGCTATTGCTATTCTGGTTGGGGAATTATCTTACTGTCTTTGTGATCACCACGTCATCAACACTCAATTTGCTGATATATGATTCCACTGAAGATGTATATTCCTCAAGACTGATGATGTTATCCTGAGTGGCAGCATGTCTGAACATTTGCCTCTCTGTGCACGCAAATCAGTCCTGTAGGGCTGCCGTAGCTTCACCTGCCTAAACTTTAACAGTTTTAGCTGTGGTTTTACCCTCTTTATCAACTGGGGGTAAGTAGGTAGAAGAAGTTTGATTAAAATCACCAGCTACAATGAAATTCCATCCGGATATCCGTCATATTGCTGCTGGTGACATCATGCAAATCCCGCTATTCATCTTAGTTTGCATCTGGGGGAATGTACACAGCAACAATAAGACACTGGTGAAAGCACTTGAAACGTCAAAGATGGCTGCCAAACCCAATCAAATAGGTCAATAATTTCCACAGCAAGTGTAGAAGTGATCAGCATGACAACAGATAGCAACAGATTTTGTTAGTTTGATCTTTTTTCCTCTCTCCAAGCTGGAGGAGATAGATTGTTCCTTTCAACTCAATTCAACATCAGTACACACACACACACACACACACACACACACACACACACACACACACACACACACACACACACGCACACACTTCCTCCCTCTCCTTCAGCTATGATGCTTTCTTGGTTGCCATGGCAGCCAACAAGTATCTCTGGTGCCAGGCAGAAATGGGCTCTGATTGGTTAATCAGTATTCAGACTGTGTGTTTGCCTGGCTGGATGCTGCTCTGCCCTACTCAGTGTGTGTGTGTGTGTGTGTGTGCGTGCGTGCGTGTGCGTGCGTGTGCGTGCGTGCGTGTGTCCATCAAATGTCACTTATCACCTGAGAGATAAATTATTCCATTCTCTCCTTCAGCCTTCATCTCTTCTCTTTCCTGTTGTGGTGAAGAAGAAGAAGAAGAAGAGAGAAGAGGGTACAATGAATGAAGGGAGTGTAATAATGAGAGGAAGAAGAACGGGCAGAGATGGGGAGAGGGAAAGAGGAATAAGTGGAAGGGTGGGGGTCAAAGGGGAAGAGCGAGCAAGGAAAGAGATGGAGAAAATGATTGACAGCACCAGTATGACCTGACCTCTGACCTTCATCTATACTGTTTAATCAGAGGTTGTCAATCAAAGCCTGATTTTGACTCGTAATAAATCTTTTGAATCTCATTTCATACAAATACACATCAGTATAATATGATATTCATTTTCATGTCATCGACTTTTACATAAAACAACGATAATAACACATAGAAGCAGTAATTATAAATGAATGGGGGTTCGATCTTTACCTTTCAGGGTGATTGACAGCAGTCTGGTTGCCATGGGGATCTAATGAAACTGCAGACTGCATTACATAATACTATTCTTGTGTGAAAACCTCATTTTATTGCTGTTTTTCATGTTCAGCTTCAATTTAAGGATCACAGGCTCCTCTAAGGGCTGAGGAAAGTCCCAGCACATGTCGGTTCAAGACATAATTCATAAACAACAATGAATATATGTTAAAAAAACAAAAAACAAAACAAAAAAGGAGGTCAAGCTTCATGCTGCGCAGCTTTCTTTTGATTCACAGATGTTGGCCATTTGGAGATACAAGGTTTTCATATGACAGCTGCAGTGAGGGACATCGTGGCTTGAAGTGGCCATGAATACTATGAAAACCACCCATGACGCATGTATGCATGTGAATGGCTTGTGTATGTGTGTGCAGATCTAAGTGTACGTGTGTGTATATATGTGTGTGTGTGTGTGCACTGGAGCATCTGTTGTCTTTGATGATAATGAGGCAGACAGAAACAGGCTCTCAAGTGAGCTCTCAATGCCACCTCAAACACATCGCTTCGACATGGGCATACTATCTGTGTGTGTGTGTGTGTGTGTCTGTCTGTGTGTGTGTGTGTGTGTCTGTGTGCATGCCTGCGTGTACTCATACATCTATCCTTCTGAGAACCTTGTGCGCGAGTGTGCGTTTGTGGCAGATAAGAGACCAAAAATCCCAACTCGATGCTGTTTTAATGAAATTAATCAAAAAGACGGGAAATCGAAACATTTTGTGCTGTGTGATAACCAGAATGTCATTTTGCTTTCCCGGATATAATTGGCTGCTTTTTAATAAGAGATTACTGTTCAGCCATTTTGCTTTGTGCATAATGAAGTTTTAGTTTAGCTGGTGGCCACAGTGATCCTGTTGATTGAGACAAGCTGCACTTTGTGGAGCCAAACAGGGATGAGGGCTACGGAGGACTGGACCTGCCAAAATCAGAAATAAATAAAGAACTATAGATATGGCTTAAGGAATAAATAAATAAATAAAATATGCCAAAGATATTTTTCTTTGATATTTATTTGCCTTTGTAATGATCCAACTATTTATTTACATTTACATTTAATTATCTATAGAATGTATTAATTTATTCAAATTTAAATGTAATTATTTTAAATATGCAACGCCCCCAAGCAAAATACCAAGTTTTTAGTGAGTCCTGTGGGTGTAGGGGACGCTAAAAAAATCAATTCGCATTAAGAATCTCGATTCTCCTATGATTCATAATATATTCATAAATGTCAAAATGTATTTTCTAAGTATTAATTTACAACATAAGGTTGACAGAAGGAAAAAAACTGGACTCAACCGCGAGGGCAGTGCAGCACCAGGACAATTTTTAAGCGTGCACATGCTAGAGTTACCTTGAACTTCATCATCAGAAAAGGCAGGAGTCCACATGTTTGTGAATACCGTCGCAAGACGTTACGACATAATGTTAACGGAGAGAAGCAGCAGTCAGCAGTAACAAACAAGACCAGCTGACAACCACTAACAAGCTAACAAACACACAACAATGAACCCCCCGGAGCTAACAGTGCAGCAGAGAGGCTGTTCTCACTGCTGGACTGGTAACGCTAATAACACAGCGAACATACCCTCTAATTTTATTATTCACATACAGGCACGAGTGTATTTTACAGTCATGCCTGTTAGTCAACTGTAAAATAATAAGCCTGCAGATCATTTATCTTAAATTATTTTATTGTTTCCTAATAACTGCGCTATATTACTTTGATAGTCTCATGAGAATAGTTTTTTTTACTTACTGATCTACGATCTCTAAGTCTCACTGGTAAGAGGAAACATACCAATGGCTAAATTGATTAAAAAACAACACCGGAGCGATCTCCATCAAATGAATTCCCGCACGTTCACTCCTGTTTTACCTCGATTTCTATCATCTTACCTCTTCACCTTCTGTGCCTCCTCCATCAGCGGGGTTCTTTTTCCTTTGTAGTGTAGAGTTTCCACAGTTATTCCAGTTCGTCCACCACTAGCTGGGGATAGCAACCAGGGAAAAAATGCCTCTTCCTGTTGTGGTTGCGCAAGGGCAAGCATGATTCCTTTGTGCTGTGATGCGACCATCATTTTTGCACAAAAAAATCAGGCCTGGTGGGCAGGCTGAATATCACAGCCCCACTCACCAGCTAGCCGGACACCTGTCATCAGAGCGAATGAGCACTAGTAAGTATCAGATAATCAATAAACCAAGAACGACATGGCCTCTGCGAAGAAGCGCGAGGTCCACCGAGAGAACTGTCAGTTCAAATCTGACTGGACTGATCAGTTTTGTTTTATTTACCTGACCACGACAATGCTAAACTGACATGCTTAATATGAATGCAGACTGTACGGTAGTATAAAACAAAGCTGAAAAGCAGAACTCAAATCAGATCAGCGTAAATACAAAATAACTAGCCGGGTTCTACTATGAATAAATCAACATCAGCAAAAGAGGGCGGAACAGCGGCAACGTTGCATGTGTCATGGACCCTTGCTAAAACCAACAAGACTTAAAAGTAGTGCAACTGATATGGCTGGCGAAGTTTAAGGTCATGATGAGAAAAACAAGAAAACGGACGTGAAGCTATTAAAACTGTTGGCAACAGCAACCACAAGAGTGGAAGTTTTATAGACGCTAACAAGAGCCAGGACAGATCCAGCAGTGCACGTCTTGGACGGTGTCTTAGGATTGACACAACAGAATACAGGCCTGGCATCAGAAAGCTTTCCTCATCCTGTCGCTCTCGCTGATTGGTTAGCGAACATCCATTTATTTTTGCCCATGTGTAACTCATTGTGTTGGAATAATAATTACAACAACAATAACAATTTCATTTGTACTTACCTGCTACAGCTCAATAAAAGGAACAATGACTTGTATTTGATGCAACAAATATATATATAAAATCTATTCTAATTAATTAAGCTTTTTTAAAAAGACAATATACTCAGCTGACAAGGCCAATACAGCATATAAATTGTATCAGATACACAAGCATGAAAGGACTACATATGAGCAGCTGCTGTGATGATTCTGAACATCACTTTGCTCATCTTGGTTAGTCTAATTGAACTTGTCTGCAGAGTAATGCATCACACAAGTGTAATATAATGACAACACATGAGAGTGAAAACTTGCATGTATGCAGGAGGCATGACTAATGCCTGAAATGACAAGAGAAAGACATTAAGGTAAAATAGCCGAGGCGTGATGCAGGAAATAAGATCATGACAGTCGACAATATTATTAGAAGTGATAGGTGGCATCAGTCTGAATGAGATATAAAGCATGCAGCACTGCAGTCATAATTAAAATTACAGTTCTTTATAACCCCATTTCTTGCTAATTAAACACCATGTTGCCCTTCAAAATACACCTAATTTACATTAAATTTACATATGCAGATTTTAATTACATCCACCTAATTACAGTATTTGCTGGTTCATCCGTCATTTAAAGGAGGCCAAGCGGTGCGGCGTGTGTGTGTACGGCGTGTGCGTCCTCCTGCCTGTCAACCTGTCTGAGTGTGTCTGCTGAGCTGTCTCTTAGCGTACATAGCTGCCTGATAATGGAGCCGTTTAATGGTGCTTCCATCGCAACGGTATTTCTCTGTGTCTGGATTAGCAAATCCAGCAAAGACGGTTTACTGTGGCCCGCAAGTGATTTATTAGTGTGTGACATTTCTTTGGAAATATTAAAGATATTTTAACATTAAGTTTTGTTCTTTCACATAAAGCATAATTTTGCGTGGAAAAACTGTCAAAGTTGCGTTGTATCCTCTGAAAGAAGCTGTCAGAAAGGAGCATTTTGTTCAGTGAGATGTGTTTTTGTAAATCGTCTGAGTCATCACCACAGCCTTAGGTCTACACGTCTGGATCTCTGCCTACATCTACAGTTTTTAAATACGTGAATCAAAGCTGGGGTTGGTTAGTTACTCTAAAAGCATATGTTGTTATATTTGTAGAGAATATTTTTAACATCCCGACAACAGTCGATAAATCAAATGCCACCCGTCTGTCTACCTACAGTACAGTCCGAAAGTCTGAGGCCACTAGTGAAAATACTATGTTTTCATTACAAATGATAATATAAGCCCACACTACAAGTGAAATATTGAATCTTTGAAATATTTTCTGAGTACTGAATGATAGCATGCCACTTGACCTGACACGGAGGAAAGTCTGTTACAGTCTCGAAGGAGCTTTTGCAGAACTCTGAGTTGTGTTCGGGCTCATTATCCTACTGACTCTTTCTTCACAAAGATGCAAACCAGTGGGTGTAGCTGTCTCTGAAGAATGGAGTGGTACAGCTCACAGGTCAGGGTCGAGTCGGTTCTGTGCAGGTGTCCAACTCCAGATCAGTCAAAACAACCCCAGACATGAATATTTCCACCAGAATGTCTCACTGTGGGTTTAACTTGGATTCAACAGTAAAAAGGACTTTTTTTCCGTCATTCATTTAAAACCGCCCGGAACATCAATGATACCCATCGATCGATCATCAGTGACATCGGTGAGGTAAGATGTCTGCACAGAGCCCAAAGGATACTACAAGACGACACCCACCATGAACACAGGACACCTGGAGCAGGCAGCATCCCAGCATGCTGTTTGTTTCAAGGCTAAATATAGTGTAGCTGTTACGTAAAGTCTGTCAGGAGCATTCTACTGTACCTGATTAATAGTTAATGGCGACAGGATAGAAACACAATGTGACTGACAGTGGTCCCGCAGCTCATTTTACCTTGGTGCCTGTAGCAGGTTACGCCATCACTGTCTGTTTCTCTCTTTGTGTTAATAAGAGGTTAATAAGATGATAAGTGCTGCTCGCTACTGATGAAATAGAGTTTATGAAAATAATATCGCTTTTAAAACAACCAATAGCTACTCAACAATTGCACTTACTTACTTGCAACTTACTTTACAAGCAGTTGAAGTCACTTACTGTTCATTTCCTGCTGCTGAAATGGCTGCAGACACAGCAACACAGCCTGCCCTTCAGTAGAACCGTGGATGGATTGGCTGTAACGAAGGGACCCCCAGGTGTGTATGTGTGTATGTGTGTGTGTGTGATACTGATATGTACAGTAGTCATTGTAAACTTTTTAGATATGGCATCAATTCATGATTAGTTCATATAAAAATGAATGCTTGGATGAGAAGTGAGGTGCAATGAATCAGAGAAATAATTACGCCAGTCACGCTTCCTTTCTATAAATCCTTTATTCAATATCATTGTTTTCTGTGTGTATACAATGGATTAGACACAAACTGTACAGTGCAGACACACTCTGTTTGCATAATATGTATGTAAAGGTAACTGTACATTTACTGACAGGCAGAGTAATCTCCTTTAAGGTTAGCTCCAGTGAATTTTGCTTTTGGCTCATAGTTAACGTGGTTTGCACTGGCAAGATACAGCAGGTTGTGATGTGTCCTCTCTGTTGTCTTTATGTAGACTGTAAACTAATTTTGTCTGCACACATTTTTGTGCAAGTCTTAGTTTAAAAGGGAACATGTACGTTTTCCCTTAGAACTTTTACAGGACCGTCGCGCTACAGTCACACAGCTGCTCCTAAAATTTGTTCCAGGAATAATGTTGGAAATACAAACTCACTGAATGGTACAGAGTTTTCATAATGAATGAAAAGGCAGGAAAACACAGCAGCAGCCCCATGATTTCTCCTGACCAAGAAAAGGTCTTCATCACCGAAGTCAATACAAACCATGTCAAATCAAAAATGGTCATAAAGTTGTTTCTGGAGTGCAGCACTGAGTTGCACCAGCTGATAAAGCTTCAACGCAGGTATGGGTTAGAGCTTTAATCTTACATCTAGCCTTTAGTTGAGTCCTGCATTAAACAGAGGTTGTATCGGTTCGACAGGTGGGATTACCTGGAGGACGCGGAGGGGCGAGTTATAATTATGTGTCTACAGTCAGATATGGTCAAATCCCTGTGACAGTACACATACCGATGTCAACACAGCATTACGGGGCGAGCAAAGCTGTTAGCTTCACTCTTTTGCTGGCAACTTGACATTAGACACATGCTTGCTTGCATGCGTTGTGGGATGTAGTAGTTTTCCAATGTACACTATAATGAGTTTGTTAAAACATTACAACTTCATCTGCCCAGTACAAAAATACCATTATGTTACCCCATGTTGTAGCTGATGGTTTCAATACTCGATGTCAAGTTGTTATTTTGCATTAATTGTAGATTAAGGTTGTATACTAGTAGTAACCACCTATGATAACACTTTGTCCTGGTTTCTGTACCTTTTAGTTGTGGTTCGGTAATAACGTTAGCTATTTTTTAGCCATATGCCCCTTCGCTATCAGAAAGTGTTCAAAGACAACTGGACATGGACAATATGGTAAAAAAAAAAACTGCATTAAGAATAGTGGTCTTCAATGATTGGTCACAGGAAGTGAAAACATCGTTTTCTGTGACAATATTTTTGTTTATTTAGATTTTACATCAGAATAGTTACGATGAAGCTCAAGTCTCTTTGGTCCAACCAAACATGGACAGTGTTAGTAACTACCTGGTGTTAACTTTGCACCCTAACTTAAGAGGGAACTTGCACCTGCATACACAACATGACACGGCTCGAGTAATGGTGTAATACAGCTCCGAACCACAGTGAGCAAGGAAGAAAACCTGCACCTTTTTCTTCTGACTTCAATGCATTTGCAGTTTTTCTTACTTTACACCTGCATAACATCTTTTTTTTCCTACCATCTGAAGTGTTTGTATGTTCAAGATTATTATAAATGTCCTTGATCCGGGCTGATAACATCAACGCTACATCTACAAGCATCTAAAATAACTTCCTGAGCTCAATCCATCATTGTTTGAAGGAAATCAAGCAAAAACTAGTTTCTGTTTTTTCGTTTAATATTTTTTATTTTCCTACTCTCAGCCACCAGAAATAAATATTGATGCTCTGCTGAAAGTTTGTGACATGAAGTCATTTCTATTTATTCTTCCTTTGCTTCATTATGATGACAAATTATGCTTGAAACACAATATGTCTCTCTAAGTTATTTCTGGGCACCAGATGTAAAGGACCTGAATGTATAAATAGAAACAAATATCACATGGCTGCAGCCTCTCCACCAGCGCAAACCTACGGCAGAAATGAGCCAGATGCAAACTTCTACTGGTGCTACACTGTAAATGTTTGTATTGTTTTTGATAACACATTTCCTACATTACCACATGCATTAGCCCCAGTCAGCTTTCCTCTTTTAAAACCATGCAACAAGTGGGAAACAGTCCAAACAGAGGAAGGGGGGAGGAGGAGGAGGTGGTGGTGAGAGAGAAAAGAGGAGGTGGGAGTGAGTTCTCTGGCTGCACGATTACAAAACGAGCAGAGAGCGAAAAGCTAGCATAGTTACAGTGAACAGAAGATTGGGGATCAAAGGATAATTGAAAAGTAAAATAGGATGAAAAGTGTGTGCTGTGTGTGTGTGTGTGTGTGGGATGAGAGTGGGAAAGAAACAGCTGGGAGGAGAGCGCATTTACTGTCTCGTTTCAGATTGGATGTAATAAGGCAGTCTTTTGTAAGAGGAATAAAGTGGAACGGGACAAAATAGAAATGGTAAAGAAATCCTGAGGGAGACGAGCTACATCATGAGTGCAGTGCTAACCATTACATGTTCCTGCGTCTCTAAAGTGCACCTGTACCAATGTGGTCCTGTCGCTAACACGTTTTATGTCTTCATTTGTGCCTTCTGACGTTTGAGTTCAGAGCTACAGTTCACACAGGACGGAGTGAGATGGCTACATGTGTACCTGTCATGAGACCATGAGTGGTCCTCGTATGTGGAAATTAGAAGTGACCCAGGTTGTTGTGATTGCTCACTCCTAATTAAATCAGCTGCTCTCTTCCTGTGCACGGCCCCACTGTTAGATATCTCGTAATTGTAGCCTTGGTACCTCGCGAACCACCAGCGGGGAGAAATCTCTCAGGAGACGCTGACAGTAATTGCGCCGTCGTTTGAAACAGGCACTGTGATTACCAGCCTGGAAACACTACTGTAGCAGTGTTTTTGGTCAGTAGCCAGGAAACCAGGCCATTTTTTTTTTCCTCTGGCCTCAGCCATTATTAATTCTTGCGGATGTGCCAGAGATCTTCAGTAGCAGCTATCACAGCATGTGAGCCCTGCTGCTAACCTTAACAAGCAGGGCCTCTGAGCAGAGGACGATCTGGTTCCTCTACTAAGTCGATCTCTTTCCTCTACCAGGAGTGTAGGACAAACTAGCTGCGTGATAATCACTTAGAGAATACCAGTTGCTGTCCAACAGTCTTGTTCACAAGTGTTTATACTAATGTTTGCTCAAGCAAGTACAAAAACATTGTCCTTTATACTAGAATTAAAGTGGCTTCTTACAAAGGTTCTCAACATGTTCTCACTCTCAACTTCAAATTCGGCAGCTTGGTCGGTGACATTAAACTTCGAACGATGGCGCTCTACTTACTCCTTTATCGTCAGTTTTGCACATGCAGTTAGCAAAAATAAATATGCATCGTCTGGTTAGGGCCCAGACAGTGAAGACGAAGGTTCATCGTTGCATTACCTCATGTCGCCTGCGTCTTGGCGAGAAAGCTGACGGCTGAATGTCGGCCTGGTGTGTCAGGGCCCATGTTATGACCTTTGGACTGATATTAAGATTGTGAAAACAATCAATGGATTCCATTCTTCTGGGGGGAAATGTGTATGAACAATCCAACCTACCACCTGCCGACTCTACTCGCTCTTTATACTAGAGGGCAGCCTAGAGGTTAACTACAGCAACACTTAGAAGCATAGGGCCACTGACCAGACATCCAGATTTGATTCTTTGAGGGTGAGAACCAGCTGGCTTAGACACAGTCAGACAGAACAACACAGGGAATACATTCAAAAATAAAATTACAGACCTGATTGTCAGGGTTTTGTTTTTTTTTCACTGTTTTGCGAGTAACCCCTAGTGCGACACAACAAGTCATCAACAAATGTTACATCCACACTTCTTTGACTTGAGACGAGCACAACATGGTCAAAAAGACTTCTTCCTCATGGACAGGACAGCTGAAGTCAAGCAACTTTGAGAAATTTGGAAATCGTGAGCGAACCCCGCTGGAAACCCAGGAAGGCTGAGCATTCACCTGGATCTCACATCTTGAGCCTGGCTGGGGGATGAGAGGCACTCACATAGCAAGAATCTACAGTACTGCCCAGCAAACATAACACTTTCTGATGATCCGGTACAGTTCACATGTACTTTTCAGCATCAAGATTAGTTTGGTGACACAGAAATTGCTGACTTTTTTCCACACACATTTCATTAACATTTTGGCTTCATCAAATAATTTTTCTTTCAAAACAGTAGTTAAGGACGGGCACATTGGACCAGTTAAGTTCACATTGAAGAATGTGAGCTTGTCGTCGACGTATATTTGAACACAAAGGCAGCTAATGAGATCAGAGAAGGAGGGAAGTATGTGCTGTATGTGAGGAACAAGTCTGAGAAATGCCAATTAGAAACACTGTGAGCTGTCTCTTCAGCTGTGGAGCGCGTCCTCTGTACTGCACAGTGGGCCAACATTAAACACGTTAGAGTGGCTTCACTGCAGTGTTTTCAGACACACACCTGTTGCCGAGGCCGGGGCTGCAGCTGATTCAGGCTTGTTTGATGTTGGATAGGAACGACTGAGCATTAATCACGCAGCCTTGTGTTTTTTCGAGGGCGACCGCTTTGTCTTGTTGTTTCTTTGTAGTTTTAGTAACGTCAGTGGAGGTCACTCATCGTCAGCAAATGCAATGCTGTTTTAATGATCTGATTAAAATGCTAAGCGGTTGCTCCTGGCCCAAATTGGGATTCAAAGGAAAAAAAGATGCACAGTTTCTGTTTCTTGTTGTGCCTGCATCATTGTCACTAACGCTAACGCGGTATGAAGCGTGGGATCACAGTATCAATATCTCCTCGGTGATACGACGACCGTCTAAGGAGTTAATAGGTGTCTAGTCCTGCCGTCGAAGAAAAGACGAGAAAACAGAAAGCCTGGGTGTCGAACAGGACTCGAATCCAGAACGGATCGGTGCCATGTCGACTGTCACAGTGAGAGGGCAAAGCATGGGGATCTATTTGGTTTCATTTGGTTTCAGGGCATTTTGTTTCTCTGCCTCCTCGTTTCCACACGAACACGTTTGATTTGATGACACGCTTTATGTGTCAATGTGCGCTGTTTGTTTTTGGTGGTTTTTGTGATTTTCTACACAAAAACCACATTCCTAATACTTTTTAGTAGCCATTCTTATTTGATTGGTCAGCTAATTTAAAGCCACTATGTGCAGTGTTTCCCCTCTATGCACCTAGCAGCGGCACACCTCCGCTGCAACATGAAACATGACTGCCACTGCTGACAACCAGTAGTGTAACTTGTCGCTTGAGGTGAGTGAGCAACAGTCAACTCGAGGCCTATCGTCCAATCGAAATGTAGACAGGGCCCTCTGTTGGAATAAATAGCAATGCAGACTCTGTAGTCGTTCACCTTGAGATTCATTGATGTGCTGCCTCTTATTGGTTTCTTGGAGACTGTTTCATTATTTGGAGGATGTCGCGGGCCGGACTAAGATGGTCCACGGGACGGAGCAGGCCCCCAGGCCGTATTTTGTGGATTATGTTAGGATCAGAGCATATCAACGGAGAGGAGAGGAGAGGAGAGGACACTTCCTTATAACTTTAGAAACTAACCTATTATTTTGTGCTTTCACACACTGGTTGGTAAAGCTTAGAAATAGA
The DNA here is from genome assembly GCF_040436345.1 of Pagrus major. NCBI lineage: Eukaryota > Metazoa > Chordata > Actinopteri > Spariformes > Sparidae > Pagrus > Pagrus major. Next base: position 6,579,863 of record NC_133238.1, read on the forward strand.
GAGGACTCCGTCTTATAACTTTAGGAACTAAAGTTGTATTTTTTCTCGCTACCGATGATTCATATCTACCGATTCACACACACATGAGTAAAGCATTATGCATATAAATGAGAAACTACGCCTACCTGCAATACGTCAGCTGAACAATTCTAACAATAAGCATTGGGTAGATGATTATCTTTCTCGCAGAACTGCCCTGCTGCCAGTTACGTTACAGCAAATGCAGTCATTTGATAGTAATACGCAGGGAAACACAGGTCTGTGAAATAAACAACATTTGGAAGATCCATGTTGATGTTAAGTTAGTGAGTGTTCCACATGCACCGACTGTTCTTGTCCCAGAGGCCTTACTGGGTGCGAGGGCCACCGTGACGCGTGACAGCTGTCAATCAACGACAATCGTCAGAATCCCTCATATATATTAACGATCATTAATAATCATTCATAAAAGATCGTCATAAAGTTATTTTATCAATTTAAATTCAAGTTAATTAACTCTGTTTAATAAAATAACACTGTGGTGATGCAAGTAAATTCTAAAAGGAGAGTTAAGAATGAATAATTCAAGGATAACTTTCCATTCAGTGGGGCAGCATACAATAACCACATCCTGATTTATACTCAGCTTCTGTACTTAAGCACAATTTTGAAGTACTTATAATCTACTCCACTACATTTCAGAGGAAGATATTGACATTAACACTGAATGCAATTTACCATTAGCTATTCATATTTAACTTTATGTATTACTTACTTTGTTAATTAAGATAAATAATAATAAATTATCATTATAAATTAAATAATAAAAACACATGATAAGCTTTTAGAAATGAACTGTTAAAGATTAAACCAGTGTTTCCCTTGGGGAGCGTGTCCTTGTTCCCAGGGTCCTAAGTTCTCCACTTCAATATTCTGTTAACACACAGTAAGCCTCCTCTTGTGTTCAGGTCAAATAAAGCTAACCCTGGAGCTGGGGAGCATCAGACTTTCTGTCATGTTCCCATTGTGCGCCACATAAATCTGGGGAACACAGGACCTTGGGAACGTAGAACCGTGAAACATAGGTCCCAGAAACATAAGACCCTGGGAACATAGAGCCCTGGGAACATAGGACCTAGGGAATTTAGGACCCTGGGAACATAGGATCCGGGAACATAGGACCCTGGGAACATAGAACCTAGGGAACATAAGACCCTTGGAACATAGGATCCTGGTAACTTAGGACCCTGGGAACATAGAACCTAGGGAACATAGGATCCTGGCAACATAGGACCCTGGGAACATAGGACCCTGGAAACCTAGGACCTAGGGAACATAGGACCCTGGGAACATAGGACCCTGGAAACCTAGGACCTAGGGAACATAGGACCCTGGCCACATGGGAACCTAGGACAGGGCCCTGTGAACGTAGGAATGACTACTTCCCTTGTAATCTATGAGTCGTTAGTACTTGAACTAAAGTGAGTGATTTCCATCTTTGAGCCTCTCAGATGTTTTCATTTAAAAACTGTTAAATAATGAGGTGAAATGTTCAAACATTTCAACAAAAAGCGAAAGGCGTACACATTGTGCAGCAGAACTTAATTTTTTCTTCTTTCCTCTCCCATTTATTCATTTATCTTGAGGTTTTTTGAAGGGGCCCTGATCCCCAGGTTGGGAACCACTGAATTTAACTGTATATTACCAGTACAAGGGAACTTGTACAGTGACGTATATCAACAATCTTATAATGTTACATACAGATGTATGTATTTTCTTCAGTACTTTCTGCTGATGATACTTCTGTACTTAGACTGAAGGACTGAAGGACTTTTACTTGTAATGGAGTACTTTTTCATTGTATTAGTATCTCTACTATAGTAAAAGATCCAACCAGTGAGACCTGCAGCAGCACAACAGGACATTATCTAATCGGATTAGACCGGGTCACAGTTACAAGGAACTAACTGGACCTGTAAAGATCTCCAGTCCCTGGATCCTGGTCGGATCTGTGGGAGAGAAGTGGAGTGTTTGCTGTCTACCACAGTGCCTTTTTTGAAAGTACCACTGGGCAGTGAAGTAAGAAATGTAAAAATTCTACACATAGTGGCTTTAACATTATTACCCTGTTCACTATTACCCTTATTCCTACCTTTAATTTCAAGTACTTGGTAACGCAACAGAGATGAAAACTGAGAACGCCATCGGACCGTTCTCGAGGTTTGACCTTCGCTCTGTTAAACCTCAGTCTACAATATCTGCTATTCCATGTAAACACTGACTGCTACCATGTTCACTGAACATCAGCATGCCTCCTGTATACTCCATGTTGCTACAAACAGGGAAAATCGTTCTGGTTTCAGCACTCAGCCACACTAATTTGAGCAACCTCATGCCAAAACTCTTCGTCTGACACTTGATCTCCTCTCCTGACTTACACTCGTGTCAGCGACGTGGAAATTGTAGTGTTGGTAAAAGGGACGAAAAAAAAAAACTTGTTAGACAAGGAGACTAGAATTGTCTGTACAACAATGCAGCTTGATAATCACTAGTGCTCTGTGTGCAGAATAATAAACCACCTAACGAATAGATAATAAAGAAACACTGAAGAGACAAACATGCTTTAAGCTATGTGGTGTCAAATAAGAACTCTTGTTTATAACAGCTATAGTATGTCATTGAAATTAAGGGGACAGGTTATAAGATGTGTGCACAGGGCCATTTTCATGTACACTGTGAGCTTAGTACAAAATGTTCCTCTGCCAAATCTTAATTGATCGATGACTAAGCACCCACTGAAGGATCAGTGTTTGGGGTTTTAAGTGTTCTCTTCGCCCAATGTTTGCTGATGTTTTTAATCTGTTTTTTTACCTACTCACAGATCGAATCCAGGTGGTCGATTTTTGCGTGGGAGTTGTGTGCACGTGTGTGTGTGTGTGTGTGTGTGTGTGTCTGTGGCCGACCAACAAGCATACCTGGCAACAGAAAACAGTACTATTAGAAGAGGAAAAAGGGGGGCCTCATCCTTACAGATTGTCACAGAAAAATACCGGTGAAGACGACATTTGTTTTCTGTTTTTTTCTTTGTTTTCTTTATCTTTTTAGGAAGTCATTTTGTCTCCCGTACGAGGGCACGCCACTGCCCCAGTTCCAAAACATCTGGCTGGCATTGGCCTGGCTGTATTGTCTTCATCCTCCTCTTCCCCTGCCACCTTCTGGCCCTGTCCCACAACACCGTCCAATAGGGAGAGAGGTTAGGCTGGGAAGTGTGGCCCCACTGCCGCCAGTCAGAACTCGAGCTGTTGTTGGTTTAGTTCACTTTTGTTGCAGTTTTTTTTTCAGAGCAAAGCAGTGGGGCGAAGTCTGTGGCTTTTTTCTGGCCTTTGGTGTGGCCAGAGGCGGGGTAAAAAGCAGGGGGTGGGGTTATGTCTCCTCCTTGTCAGGTTTGCTGACTGGTTTGCCGCCATTCATGACCACTGGTTCGCTGGTTGTGCTTTTTGAAGGCGGGCCCCCGGCGAGTTTAGGCACCGCCTCCCCTACGTCGTGCAACGAAGGCTCTCGGTACATTGCGACTAGAGGAGGGGAGGGAGAGAAGAGGATGATGGTACATGGTAAAGAAAGAAAATAACTAAACATCTGCAACATCTGTGTATTTTTGAAAAACAAACAAAAAAAAGGAATCAAAAACTAATGGAATTTACACTGCTTCATGAGTGTATAAATTACCTTCTATAGGTTTAGGCAGGAAGTGTGCAGCTGGTTTGGTCTTTTTGACCCTGTTGCCCTTCATGGCCTGTCCTTCTTTATTGAGGCCCAGAAACCAGGCCCGGCCCGACTCCTTCTGTCTGTAGAGCATAGAGCTGTAGATCACATAGTAGTTCTCGAACACCGACTCCTTAAACTTACACTCCGCTGTAAACAGTTCCTGAGGAGACAGAAAGACAAGTCACCCGTATTATTTAACTTGATTTGCGGTTGTTTGTCGTTAAGTTGTACTGTATGTTGTCAAACCTCAGCTTACATACATTTATTTTATTTTTTGGACTGTTGTATGTGAGAGAAAACATTCTACAAATTACATGTATTTGGTTGTTTTTCCACTAAAAACTTATGTTGAAAAGTATGCGAAAAATAACAGACTGATGAAGTTGCAGGTATACTGGCAGCTCCATAGTACCTCTTAAGAAAAAGAAACTTGCTCATGATTTTATTTGCAAAATGCCTTATTGAACAATTAAAATGGCCAAAAACATTTTAATATCAGGCTACCAGCATGTCCGTCAACGAAATGTTGGCAGATTCGTAAAAAGCAGCCTCGTCTCACCAAATGGCGTACAAATGACCGACCAGGTTTCATGCCAAAACTGTGTAATAGACCCGGGGATCAACTGTCGCGTTTAGCCTTGGATAGCTGTTAAGTGAGCAATATAAATAGATACATTGTCCTTTCATGCACATGTGAAACTAAATGTCATTTCCTGGAGAAAGATAGTCCCCAGATGTTTTGGGTCGACCAGTGCAGCCAACCCAAAGCGTCAATATTTGACAATCGGGGGGATGAGACTCAACAATCTACTATCTTTCATCAGAAAGTTACATTTTGTTGCTTCAAATGACCTCTGAATAGCTTAAATGCGTGACATGACACCCAAAATGTTCTTAAAAGCAGGGTGCTATTTATGCCATCCCATGAGATCAGGCTGGTAAAATGAGTCAGCAATAAAACCTGTTGAGAAAATCCTCTCACACAAAACTAGAATGACTCTCTGGTCAGATATCTGATATAAGACATAATGGAATCAAACAGGGAGGAGCAGCCCAGGACTATGTAAATGAAGCATTGCTCTAACCTGTGTCATTCTCCCCTGACACTGTCTGTAAGAACATGAACAACCCAACAAACTAAACAGATAAAACAGCTTATTGATTCTGGAGACACAAAGCCCGAAACACCTCACCCTCCCACCCACATCAGCTCTGCTGTTATGTGTCAAAACTCTTCTCTATGGCTGCCGGCACCTCCAGCAGAGCATATTTCAGCACAGAGTCAAGGTGTTATTCTTACTGGGAGAGAAATCATCTCTCCCTGGTGTCCGCTTGCACTACTGAGTCACAGCGAGCGAAAGTGGCAGCCTGACATAAAACAATCTCTATTGGGGGGGAGGTCGGAATCCAGGCGGTCTGAGAAGTTTCCTGAAATTGTGATACCAGCGAGATGCAGTTTCTCCTGCGATATCTGCATCTCACAGCTGAAGCTCAGCTCAATGATATGAATGATATCGACCATTGATTTTGAAATGCTGATAGAATAATGATGGTTTAGAGCAAAAAAAAGATACTTGCTAGTGTAAGATCAGATGTATTTTGATTTATTCTGTACCTTATTTTTTTCAGTGTTCTGTTTTCTTACATGATGTCAACACAGTTTTCTAGGTGACCAAACTTCCCTATTAGAACTGCAGCTAATGATTATCAACTAATCTCTGGAACTCTTTGGTTAATTAACTAATAATGTGGTTAATGAAGCAAAGTCAAATATTGAAACATCTCCCAGAGCCAAGCGTGACATCTTAAAATTGCTTCTTTTGTCCAAACAACAAAGACTTATTGCATTTTTGCTTCATAATTACATCGACTATCAATATTGTTGTTGAATTCTTTTGTGTTGAGGGACTATTCATTCATTTAAGTCACAATCGAGTGTCTTCACTGAGTCAATGTGGGAAAAGCAGTTAGCAAACAAGATTTCAATTTATTGTTAAGTCCTATTAACATTTGGTTAAAAGTACGTATTGTTTTAATAACTTGATTATTTTTCAGTCAATATACCATAACGTAAGTGATAATTACATCTTTGAGAGTAAGTGGTAATATGGGACAGTAAAACTGCAAAACAGATACTGTATACTACAGATGGGGGACCAATCCAAAAAAAAAAGTATGAAAATGATGTGAATATATCTAGGAACCTCTATTTAGTGCTGTCTATGACTGTCTTTGATGCTGCATGTCCTTTTGTTATGTCTGACTGTGTTAGTTTTTCTTTCTATCTGCCTTACTCATCTCTCTTGCAAAGGAGAGCTCGAACAGTTGGACATATAAATGATGGAACATCTTTTGGATCTTCCCTCCAATGGAGCTCCACAGATTTGGTAAGGAGACGATTGATTGATTTTATAGTTTTCTGTAAATGTGATTCGCAGAGTGAAAAGATTGTTGAAATGATGACACATGGACATGGACAAGTTGCAGTAAGTGCGATAAAGAGGCATTAAGCTGAGACTATATGCACTTTTATAGCTTGTTTCATCTCAGTTAGTGTCAAATTCTGTGAAATGGACACCACGATGCAGTGAATAAATATATAATTCCTGTGTTTTGTATTCTTCAGTCAGGCAGATATCATGATGTATCGTTGGATGATTGTCGCTGTAGCGTGATACTGTTGTTATCATGGGCAGCCTATCGTGTATTGTGTTCTCGTTACCTTAGAACAAGCCTTTATATCTACAGAGGGAGCGGGTCCTTTAACATGGAGTCCGCCATGTTTCTACAGTAGGCCAGAACGGACCAATCAAACACCGACTCTAGAGAGGGTCCGTCTTGTTTTTCATGATTTTAGTAGCCTCGTGAGACGAGGGGTATTTCGTTGGTTGCAGTCTGCAACCACACCACTAGATGCCCCTAAATCCTATTGGACCTTTAAAGCAGCTGCCTGTTGCGGCTGGAAATGAATGGAGCTTGTGGGCATGAAAACCAAAACAATCAGCTAAAAGAGGCTAAACTGCACAATTGCTGATAACTCTCCGTTGGTTTGTCACTAGATGAAGCACTTTTCAAATTTTCAATTCAATTGTTCCATTGTTTATATAATTATTAATAATATATATGAATATTATTATTATCTCCCTTTGTATAACAAGAATCTTTCTGTCCTGGGGCGATGTTTTTATCACTCTCATAATCATTTAACAGACAATGACTGGCACATTTTCTCATCGAGACAAACGCTGAGGAAATGAAAAAAAGTGCTAATAAACTCCTCCTCAAATGGCTGAGGAGGCTCCCGCCATCCCAAACAATCAACCCGAGGTCCCCAGACCCCAGATCGGGGAAGTGTTTGTCTAGACCGTCTCTTATTGGTTGTTTTGGGCCTCTTGCCAGAGCCACAGACACATTGTCATTCAGCTCAGGTCTGTCGGTCCGAGTCTCATAGCAACATGAGGAAGAGAGGCGACACTGTAGCCGTGGCAACCAACCAGCGCTGAGAGGGAGGGGTCAGTGGGTGGGATGGAGTGTGTGTGCTGGGGGGGGGGCTGCAAGAGCGAAAGAAAAACACACACACACACCTGCATTGGTAATTTAACATACATTGTGCTATATGTCGAGCTCTAGCATGCTAACATAGGAAGACATTTATTAAGGGGAGGGTTGGGAGGCACCAGCTGCAAGGGATCAGACATTGGCACACACACAAACACACACTTGTGGCTCTAGGGGATGAATGGAGGGAGGCGCAGAAGGGCTTGCTGGGATATAAAATGTGACTAAATGAACAAGACAGGTTATAATGAATGGATGCTCTATTTATTGGCAATGTCAGCGACACACACACACAAACGCTCCGCCACAAATCAAATGTTCTCCTTTGGCGACTTTGATCGGTGTTAACAGAGCGGTTGTTCTCTGACAAGCTTAATATCTTTCAATCCTGGATTGAATTAAGTTATTAATATATACTGTATTTAGTCCTGACCTGCACCCTGGATTCATGAATCATTCGTTCAGAAGGATGATCTTTGCAGGGAGCAGCGCCAGACGCTTATTAATGGCGGTCAGCGAGGTCATACATCATTTAATGCTGCTATTAAAATAAAAGATGTTTGATGACAAGGCGTCTTTCTGCCTCGTCTAACAGAGAAACAAGTAAAAACGACTTAGGATGAGAACCTCAGCCCTTACAGGTGGGTCATTTTCATGACGCTGCCTGCCTGAATGTGTTTCCGTCGTCATTTTGTTCACAAGCTGCCCACAGAACGAAGGCAGAGAGAAAGAATGAATGAAAGAAATGCAGGGTGGGGTGGGCTGGGTGGGTTTGAAAATTGGGACATGAAGGAGAAGAGAGAGAATAAATCACCCAGTGAGGAGGACGACGCCTCCTGATTGGAAAAACAGCAGGGGATTCTCTCTCTCTCTTACTCTCTCTCTGCCTTTTCTTATCTTAGCATTTCTCTCATTGCTCTTCTTCTTCTGTCTGTCATCTCTCCGAGCTCTGCAGAGATTCGGTGGAAGTGAACGCGCTTGCACACACGCATGCACATTATTATCTTTTGGATTACATGTACTCGTGCATCCGAGCCTGTGTTACAGAAAGCCGTAATCAGATAGAGAGGAGCCCATTAACATGTTTAACACCCTGCTCTGAAACATACTAAATTGATACAGGCAGCAGTTCGTCCCTTGTTCATTATAGACCTCAAATAAGAGGCTGAAAAAAAAGAGAGTGTGAAAAGCAATCTCAACTCCGAGCACAGCGCTAGGCTTCACTAATAACAACACTTGGCAACTGGAGCTGCCCATTGCTACCACAGCTTGATTACTGGCCACTGGGAGCTTCCCAGTAGATGCACATTCACAGTATAACAATTAAAATAAATTGTGTACTGTTCCAGCGTATTCTCTGTCTCTGTTGTAATTTACCAAAGACAATCAGTAACATGCCTTGTTGAACGGAGCTCGATGAATGACATGTGGCCAAGAGTTCAGGCCTGTGACCAAGCTGACCAGACTCATGGCTTAAAGAAAGACACATTTACACTGAGCAGCCACTGCATTGATCGACATGCTACAATGCAATGTTCTGCGGGGAAACCTTGAGTCCTTGGATTGGACTTGTTCTGGCGCATCTCACAGATGCCTGATCAGATTGGGATCTGGGATATTTCGAGACCTTGAGCTCTTTGTCTTACCTTGCGAGGCAGCTGGATATGCGAGATTACGTGATCGTAGGACCTAAGAAATCCATCTTGCTATGCCTCAAGCATTGGTGTTTTAACCAATCATTGTCCTATGAGGAACTACCAGTACCTGGCAGTGGTTTAGACCAGCGACAGAAGTGACTGTTCGTATGAAAACAACAAAAGCGACTCCTATTATAGATGCTGCAATAGAATCAGTGTGTCTCAGAGCCACCAGTGTTTTCTGGTCATTGGAGGAGAGATACACCAGGTGTCCGCGGCATCAGATGGCTTTGTGAAGTCTGTGTCATTGTAGCCAGCTCACATGAAAACATAAGCTTTGTCTCTGCAGTCTGTGCCTGGAGGAGGAATAATCTGTGATGTGCAGTGCTTGAAATGATAAAAACAAGTGCTACTACTAACTGGTGGCATGCAGGGTGAGGGGGGGGGGTTTGCTCACAGCGGCCCAAAGAGCCACCTGCTGGGACTGACCGTGCCCGATGGCCAGTCTGACTTTGTTGATGTGTCAGATGAACAAAGCAACAGACAGACTGAGGAGAACTGGCAGGCAGGAACGGGAATGTGAGTGTCACGTAGTGCCTCTTCATAATGCAGCTTATTTTAAGAGAACCTTATATGGAGAGGGCAGCAAAGAGTACAGACAGCTAATGAGAAATGCAAGAAAAGTCACAGTACGCCCAAGAGCAAAATGTGAAAGTGCCAGTCTGGTGCAGGGGTGAGTACCAGCCCACTTCATGCACTATATGTGTGTTTTTCCTTGTCTGGGTTTCCTACAGAGTTATCAAGGGCTGTATTTGTGGGGACCTGCGGTTTTTGTGGTTGTGAACTTGATTGGAACTGTTCGGGGGTTGTGGGGGAAAAAATACAGTTTTTATCAAGTGGATTGAACTCACTCACACTCACGCCAACACTGAATTGAGTTGTGGTCTATTTGTTTCTGCAGTGTTGGTTTTTGGAGACGTATATATTTCATTGCTATTCGCTTTATTGTTTTGGTTGGTTTGATGGAGTTATTTTCTATTTTACAGCAGGCTATATTATAAGTGTATCATTCCTATATTTTTTTTTCATATTGCAATATATATTGCGGAAAAGAAAAATATTGTGATGTCAGCTTTTTTTGCAGTATAGTGCTGCACTATTGCACGGCAATACTCTCCCGCTCGGTGGGTACACAAGCCAAACCTTTGTATCATTGCTCCATATTAAGTCAGTGAGAGAATGTAAACACAATTTGTCCGAAATCTCAAAAATCTGCTTTTAGTGTAGTGTCTCTCCTGAATTACTGGTAAAAAATGTGGGAGCATCTTTGAGATTTGTTCCTCCTCCGTTTAAATGTGGGGAACAGTTGCTCTCCTGGTAATGTCACTTAATACGACTAAGCTCAAGGAAGCTGTTTTTCATCCAGCCTATTCATGTGTGTGTGTGTGTGTTTGTGTATGTGTGTGTCAGTTTGTGTGCACTGCTCACTGAGTGGGTGTGTTTGTTTTCAACAACAGTTATTATCACAGCACTAATTACCCAGGGGAATTGTGGGTAAACAAATCATTCTAAAGAAAAGAAGCCCACAGAGAAGAACGAAGAGGAGTGTCGGCATATGTAAACAGAAAAGTGAAGAGGGTGGTTTGAGAGCGGACTTGAAAGGATGTCCTCGAGCCCCGGCAGACTGAACCGCAGCATATATCTGACGGTATCACAGTCAGGATGACAGGAACACCACAGTGTTCTTCAACCACTCCAGACCTGCACACCTGATCCTGTTACGCAGGTCTGAAAACGTGTGGCTCCTAATTGGATCAGGTGTTTAAGAGCTAGACCAACATCTCACGGTACAGGTACTTTTTGAGGACTGGTTAGAAAACGAGTGTAAGGAGAGAGTTTCTTGGCACCTGGTGAATGTAGCCTTAGTATTTAAATTCCATGCATGTGTAGTCGACACAGGGCTTCAGTTCTTTGCAGTGCTCAACAAAGAATGTTAATGGTGTAAGAGACATTTTTGTGCTGTTTGCAAATTATGCTCTCAGAATTTGCTAATTTAATAAGATAAGGTTTTGACAAATGTCAGATTTATATCCTGCGCAATTAGTTTGGATTTAAAGTGATTAATCAAATGATGATAAGGTGTGATAGAAGGCAGGGGTGGGACTAATCCAATATCCCAGTATCCCTAACTCATTTTGAGTAGTATAGAAAAAATGGTGACCCCAGTCCAATTCAGCTGGGTGCTGCAGTGTTTATTAGGTAGTTTCTGGGAGTCAATCAGGCAATATAGCTTCAAGAAGCCAACAGCACAGACTACGGTATGTGATGGAAGGATATATTTACAATATTAAATTTCATGAACACGGCAGAACAATGCAAATTAAAGCCAAGTCATTCCGCACTCAAAGAAAACTAGAGAGGCCTTGATCTTTTCTGGCAAATGATAATTCATCTTATACCGCTAGTTAGCTAGGATGTGTCGTTAAGATGCGACTATACAGCATTTAGTTAACACGCCTCAAATACACACAACATGTCCAAATACACAAACGAGCTGCAACGGCCTCAAACACTCCCATTAGAAAAACGTGCAAATACAGAAACGATGTAGGCCACCACAGTCAGGGGCCTCTCTGTCAACATGTCTCATACCACCCGGGTGGATCCAAATGGATCTGAGTGTACTCCCATCACGTGGCGTCTCATAATCCCAACTGGAGAAAATATGTAATGAAGTTAGCCTATGCTACTGAAGGACAACTACTTTATGGAATTTGAGGTGAGTAAAGGACTCGGTACATTTTGCACAGAGTTGTTTTTGGATCCTGTTCAATACTTTGGACTCATGAAGACCTCTACTGCCAACACAGTGGCCTCAGTGACGCATTTTTCATGCATTGCTAATGTTGGTTTGGCCTGAATCCAACCTGACTAGATGGTCATCAAACCATCTGACACCTTTTCTAGTATGTCAACAATTAAGCAATATGGCAGCATCAAAGAACTATGATTTCCACAGAATTACAACTAGTAAATGGTAAATCTGGCAAAACTTCAATCAAAAGCCAGTCGTTTAAATTTCTGATTCCATCCATCCATTATGTCGAGCATCGATATGAGTAAACCGCCTTGATGAGAGTCTGAAGGTTCTGTATGTGATTCATCGCAGGAAGGCTGCGAAAAAGCATATACATAAGATCAGTAATGGCTTTTCAAACATAATCAGTGGGCGACACTTTTGTCCAAATGTTCAAATCTGTTATTTGAGTGTGAAGTCTGCCATGTGGTACTTCAATACCGCAACGCACAGAGCTGCATGTTTGAAGAGGCTCAACAGTTCACCAGCAACTAATTCATTCTCTAGTCACCAGAAAATGTGTGTGTGTGTGCGTGTGTGTGCGTGCGCACGCTTCATGACTCACACGGCTAACATTTATTCTCTCTGCCACTCCTCTTCCTTCTCATCTCTGTGGATGTAGACATCACAGGACTCACTCTGTCTGAGTGCTGCTCAGACTGCGTTATGAATGGAAGTACACGCCTACGTACACAGACATGTGCTAGCCACACACACACACACACACACACACACTGGACACAAATGCCTATATTTGTTGAAAACATCTTGTTTCCGCTCAGAAAGAGAGAGAAGTAGATGTGCGGGAAACAATTTCGAGTAGAGAAGGTGAAAAGGAAAAATCCACAATATAGAAAAGGATGAGCAAGGCCTCTACATCTAGTGTTCTTAACGCATTCATGAATACATATAGCTCAGACATTAGTCTATTAATTGATGACTAGTGCGCTCAGGGTGGGTCCAACTCCCCTTTGCAAGTTAAACGGCAGAAAATCTGTGTGCAAAATAAGACGTAAAGGGGTAGTATTTAGACTCATGGTGTGTGTTTTGGGTGTGACGTAAATTAAAGCAATCCCAGCGTCATCTCCCATCCCCTTTAAGAGCCAGGTGCATCATGACCTGGAGCATTTATATTAAACAGTGGCACTGAGATACAGGGTCGTGGTCCTCGGCTGCTGGACCCTCCATCCCATCAACAACTGTCTGACTGCGTATGAGAAAATACACTGATATTTAACTGAGGAGGAAGAGGAAGGTTGCTGCACGTCCCTCTGTCATAGCAGGTTGCAAGTGGGTGAAATACGTCTTTAATGAGGAAAAATATTAATGACATCACCTGCAGCGATCCTCCAGCAGCAGAGCCGATATGTGTATCTCTCCCTCGACATGCGCACTTGTGCACGAGGAACAACAGATTAACTTTATTGACTGTTTAAAAACTCCTGACTCGCCGACAGGATCAGTTAGTATTTCATGTTGATTAATGTTCTGTGTTCTTCTACACGACAAAAGCTCGATTTGATTGTATTTTGTGCCCAGAACATTTCTTTTTTGGGCCTTTTTTAACAGTTGCTGGCTTTTGAAAGAGAAATAATGGAGTAATCAAACAACACAATCCAACATAATGAATAAAAATGAAGAGTCAGGGCGAGGTGCAGTTTTAGTAAAAGTGTTCTGAAAACATCTCTTATGCAGGTGTTATGGCTTTGAGAGGATTACCATACCATTACCATGCCATTTTGGTGATCATAAATTTATAAGCACTGCAATTAGGGCTGACCTGAATGCTTCCAAGCTTCAACAGTTGCCTTGGTAACCAACGCCCAAATCAGTACCTGACGGCATCAGAGTTTTTTTTCTTTTGTTTTTTCTTTTAAATAATAGTATCTATAGTAGTGGCAGCTCACTATTTGAGCTTGCTGTCCCTCAAACTCTGGCTGAAATGACGCCGGTTCGGTAATTCCAGTCTCCACTGTGCCAGGAGAGCCACACATGCGGTGTCTCAGTAAATTTTTTCTCTACGTGCCCTTATAAATTCATAATCTCCACGTTTTTATTCTTTATATTAAATAATTTATTTTGATCAAGTTGCTTTTGAATTTAAATGACGGGTTATAAGAACATACTGCAGAATGAAGGCAGTAACACACGGCGGACTCTGTGACTCATTCTAAGGTAAAGAGAACATAAAAAAAACATGATTATGAATAAAATTACATTATATGTGAAGATGTGGCTTGAAACTCTACTGGACCCTTTTTCAGCACCAGGAGCTGTCCACTGTATGACCTGGACCAGGGTACACTCTGTGGTCCAAGAGTCCAAAAATTGTGTCTTTTCCAGAGCACTTTTCTTTGACCTCAATTTAAAACGTCACAAGGTCGAGGAAACATTTTAAGGTGAATTCATAAGGGCTTCAGAAAAGACAACTGGAGTGCTCAGAGAGTCTGACTGCACTCACACTCGGGCACAGTACAATACTTCTCTTTTCCTCTTGTGAAGAATGGTCCGGTGTACCCTCTGATGAAGGAGACGAGACAAGGAAGGATTGAAACACTTAGCGTTTAGCCAGAGACTCGGTTTGCTCACCATACATGGTTGTTAGTTATTGTCGGATAAATTCCTGTTATTTGTATATGGATTTAAATGTGTTCTAGGTTGATACTGCTACATTTCTGTAACATACCTAAACTTCTGTTTTCCTTTAAAAGGACAAAGAGTTTCTGCCGAGGACCAGATGTGACTGCAGGCTATTTGCTGTCCCTTACTATAAGCTGTTTCTATGACCTGAAGAGACCTGGACTAAAACAGAAGGGGGGAAGAGAGAGGAGCAACAAGAGGAGGAAAAAGGATGGATAGGAGGACGGACTTGAATTAATGGTGCTCGGGCTCCCAGGACCTCTCCAGCAGACAGACTGGGGCTCTAACAGTCTGACTCACAGGGAGCTGGCACGGAGGAATACATTTCCATTTCTAATCTTGGCTGCTGGACAGTCAGCACAATTCAGATTTCAAAAACAAGCAGATTTAGTGGGGGCACTGCTGTACATGAGCCTCAGTCATGATCCAGTTACTGGTACATATACAGTTTAACTCATTATTTCCTTAAGAAAACGCTTCAAATGTTCGTATTCTTATTCTCTTCTGAGAATTATGTCACAACAGTTGGTCTATTACCTTTAAAATCACTCATAATAATGTTTATTTATGCCCTTACCTGTAACATAATAATTATCCATCTTCTTTATCACCCCATTCTTATAGTAATAGTAGCAGAAGGTAATAACAATAGAAGGAGTAGCAGTTAAACAGGAAATATGCAGTGATTTCACAGTAAAAGTTCACTTCCTCCTTCACCTTCGCCGCTGACAACACCCTGATACACCCACACACATATACATAACACATACACACACTTTCGCACAGGAACACACTCTCGTCACTCCCAGACTCATTCGCACATAAACACGCACAGTCCCAAACTCATCAGCACTTTTTTTTTTCCCACTTTCCCCAGCATGCTCCATAATTATCACATAGCAGCTCATTGCACACTGTGCCATCTGTTAGATGCGCGCACGCACGCCCAAAACACACATACGTGCATGAACACACACCGCCAGATGCTTGGGATCCGAGATTAATAAAATAGTCCTATGGTTTATGTATAACTAAGTTTGAGGCATAGCATTAACAATGTGCTATAAGAGCATAACGAGTCTCACTGAGGGCAGAGCAGCATACATTTAGGAACAACACACAGATGCACCATACAAGGAATGGTCCTCAATTTCAATGTTTGAGACACAGGTTGTCAACATAAATGAAATTGGTATCACAATTTTCACAGCATTATGCTGCTATATAATTATTAGTTGCATCCCAAATAGATCCTATACTATTTAACATCTCATACTGTGTCAGATTCAAACTTGTTAACATCCTTTCGGGATCTCAAACTAAATTTAAGAAATGTAATCACACGGTTTTCAGATTTATTTGGATGCATAACCTTGGCTGTGAAGGTGTGAATCGCTCTGGTGCTGAATATTATTTTGTTTTTATCTTTCAGTGACATAACACTTCGATTGCAATGCACTGCGTGCAATCATGGCCCTCAGGGACGCAGAAACATAAATAGTGAAATATTACATACAGTTAACATCCTAATTACATTCTTTCCCCAGAAGCACCTTTTCATGCACGCTGTGTTCAGTATTCAGTACATCTTGTTCTGATTACAATTATTGTAACACTAATTATAGTGCGCTTAAAAATGTTCCCACTCAATGATGTGTGCATTTACCAGGAATGTGACGGTGTTTTGTATTTCAGGGTAAGGTCCAGACAGGTTAGAACAGTGCCAGTGGTCATTCATCGACATAATCCACGCCTACTACAGGATGACCTGTTGACATCTGCTACGCACCACACTGTTACACAGAAATGATTCAAAGGGCAAAACGCAGACTGGACCGTTTTGATTTGATCTGTATCGACGCACCGACTCCTCCGCAATAACCAACCCGTCAGAATGAAAGGTGATCCAAACTAAACAAGCCTCTGAACCCCTACCACCAAATTAAACAACACATGAAAGTTAACCGATGAACTGTAGCCGTGAGAACGCCGTTGTTCTGTTTATGTGTCTCTTCAGGCACTGTGCTGCTGTCTTCACCACACACTACAACACACTACACCTGCCAGGACCGGTGCAGCAGCCAATTAAACATCAAGCGGTGCTAACATCACGATAAAAAAGACCTGCGGTATGTAATTTATATATTCGTTATCATGTAGCTGCCTGCGCACTAGTCAGAGTGCTGGAACATGATCAAACATCCTCACTTTCCCTCTACGCAGCTTTAGAGGGGATTTCTACTCTGTGTGTATGTGTGTGTGTGTGTGTGTGTGTGTAGGGGGGGACTCCCCCTCTTCAATTATTTACAGGAAGCCCTCATGCATCTGTGACTTTCAGCGACAGGCTGAGAAAGCCCAGCAGAGCAGCACAGATCTCCTTTATTTCTCCTCCCGATTACGCCTTCTCTTCCTCCCATCTCTTTGTCTGCAGCATTTCTCCTTCCTCTTCTTCTTCATCTATTCTCTCTTCTGTTCTCTTCTTACTCCCGCATATTTTTCTGCTCCTTCTTATTCATGTTCCTCCACGCCATCTTTTCTTCCAACCTTTTCCTCCCTCCTCTCCATCGTTTCTCTTCTATCTACTGTTTTCTCCTTCCTCTCCATCTTTTCCTCATCTGTCCATAACCTTTTCCTGCCTCCTCTCACTTTTGTCCTCTTCTGTCTATAACCCTTTCATCCTATCTATCCATCTTTTCCTCCTCTGTCTACAACCTTTTCCTCCCTCCCCTCGCTTTTGTCCTTTTCTGTCTACAACCTTTCCTCCCTCCTCTCCCTCCTTTCCTCTTCTTCTGTAACCTTTTCCTTCCTCCTGGTATCTGTTCCTTTTCTGTCTACAACCTTTCCCTCCTTCCTATCCATCTTTTTCTCTGCTGTCTACAGTCTTTTCCTCCTCCATCTCCATGTTTTCCTCTTTTTCCCCCCTCCTCTCTATCTTTTCCTCCTGTCTACAACCTTTTCCTCCTTCATCTCCATCTTTTCCTCCTGTCTACAACCTTTTCCTCATTCCTCTCCATCTTTTCCTCCTATCTACAACTTTTTCCTCAGTCCTCTCCATCTTTTCCTCATCTGTCCACAACCTTTTCCTCCTTCCTCTCCATGTTTTCCTCTTCTGTCTATGACCTCTTCCCTGATTACTCTCCACCATTACCTCCTGTCTACAACCCTTTCCTCCTCCCTTTCCATCTTTTTTCTTTTCTGTCTGCAACCTTTTCCTGCTTCCTATCCATCTTGTCCTCATCCATTGACAACCTTTATCTCCTTCCACTCCATCTTTTCCTCTTCTGTCTATAACCTTTTTTTCTACAGCCATTTTCTTTCTTCCTCTCCACCTTTTTTCCTCTCATTGTCCTTGTCCTATTTCTTCCTCGCCTCCTTTCTTTTGCCTCCCACCTATGTCATTTTTTCTCCCCGCTCCTTTTTTCATGATTCGTCCTGACCTTTATTCCCCCTCACCTCTACCTTTTATTTCCCTCCTTTCATCTCCTCTCTTCATCTCCTCTCCCCTCCCATCTGTTTCTATTCCCCCGTAACTTCTCTCAATCACCTCTCCTTCTTCCTCTCCTCATTTCCCCTCCTCTCTAGCTCCTGTCATCACTACCCTAAGCAAAAAAAAAACAAAAAAAAACGAAGGGGAGCAAGTGGGATGTTGTCAGGGAGAAAAGATGCCAGTGGAAGAGTGTGAACTCTCGCTGAAGAGTCAGCATGCAAATAATTCATATTCCACTCAAGCAGATCTCCAAGCAGCTCCTCTTCTACCTCACTTCCCCTTTACTTACTTTTACTTCCCACCTCTGTTTTCCCTCTCGCCTCACGTCTTCCAAATTGTTCATTGTCCATGCTAGCATACCGTATGTGTGTGTGTGTGTGTGTGTGTGTGTGTGTGTGGTGCATGCTCACCGATGAGTAGAGGTGACCCTCTCCGTTCATGGCAATGTAGAGGCCAGTCTTGACTGATTGGATGGCCACAACTCTCAGACCCACAGGAATTAAGTTAAACAGAGCTGAGGACAAACACAGACAAACTTAGAATTAGAACGTGTTTGTTTCTTGTGCATGTGTGCATGTTTCTCCTTTTGCAGTGCAGTGCTCTGAGAACTGAAATATCAGTTATTCAGCTGGTTTGGTCAGTCGGTGAGGTGGAGGAGCAGTTCGGCCTTCCAGGGCAGCTTGCAGGGCTTTAGATCTTAGAACGCTGATTGCAAATTCAGACCATTACTATTAATATAAATTAGAATCAGAATATGATTTTTTTATATACAGTTAGGGTATTCTATGTAATAACAAAAGAAAAAGTACATAGAGTATTATAGTTATACCCATTTTATCTTATCATACTGCCACCGATTTGTATCATCACAGTAATCAAGCTTTACAACATACATGTCTTTGTAAGTAATTCAATGAGAGCATGTCATATTTGAGTCAAGTCATGTAGAAATATACAGCCTTTCTTATGAATTATAATTCCTTAAATGCACAGTATGTTATTTCTGCCACTCAATCAAGACAAAACATAAAAACAATTGTAGCGTGGGATTGTGGGAGTTGTTGTCTTTATTGTTAAAGCTGAAAATAAAAAAAATTAATGAAAGGAAAATGTGTCTGATGTGACTGAGGCAGAAATGTTTACAGATGAGGTCACATTTCAAAGTTCTATTCATGTTACATTTAGTCACATTCGTGATCTTCCTTCCTCACTCTCTGACCCTCTCCCGGAAGTTGTAGCCACAGGCCACCAAATGAAGCGCACTGTTACTTTGAGTAAACTTATGGAAAACTGATTAAAAAGTAAAATGAATATTCAATGTGAGCTGCGTAATGGAAAACATCTTCCATTAGATTCTTTATTGTCATTGTACATTGTACAACGAAATTGAGATGCAACTCCTTATTAGTGCAAATTATAGATAACAACATAAAAAACATTGATACTAGGATAAAATAAATAAAAAACATAAATACCATTTATTCAGCGACACTATTGCTCTCGGGTAAAAACTGTTTTTGAACCTGTTTGTCCGGCATTTTATTGTCCTGTATCTGTATCGCCGTCCTCTTCACCTCCATCATCTCAGTAATGGGCCACTTTCCTTTAGCAAGACATATTTTTGGCACCTAACTTCAAGTCAAACGATATCTCCCTCTACTTCTGTCACTCCACTGATACAGTTTTGACAGCTGGTAATAGATGGCACTTACAACAAGTCTGTACAGTTCAGAGGGTTTGCTGAGTCTGACCTGGAATACTTGTACAAGGAAAAAGTAAGAGAGCTTTAGGATAAGAATATGTTCATTTTTCCATAAGGTTTTAATGTCAGCTTATTCTTGTCTATTTATCAAAGGCACAGCCGCGCTCTCAGCTTCATCAGGTCAAATATTTGGAGAACAGCAGTCACGGTAAAGGCACACACAGCTGATCACACCATGATTTCCTTGGCCAGGTATTTTTAAGACGATGCAGCTGTCACTGTTCACTTCCTACAATCCCCTAATGCCTGAGGCTTGTGTTATTATGATCTCATCTCTTTGAAAACGTTTGTTTTGTTCATACAGAAAAAGAAAAGTTTAACGCACAAGAGCAGCATTGACACAACCAAGCTGAACATGGCTGTCAGCTTCTCAGTGGCAGGTATGGATCACTTTTACTGAGAAACTACAGAAGATGTTTTGCATGACATTTGGAGTTAAAGGTGTTTGAAGAAGCTTCTTGAGGTTTATCAGGAGTGCTTCACTGAGAACTATCATGCTTACGATACAACAAAGCACATCTAGAGGTGTAGGGTATAGTGGTTTTTGTCACTGGTGTGAAATTCAGCCACAACATGGACACCGTCATCACTGCCTCTGAAAACAATGTGCTTTACTGTAGCTGTGATAACATGCAGCTAGAAAGCTAACTCATAGCACTGGAGTTACATCCAGTGACTACTGTTTCCCTCGCTGGTGCAAACCTCTGTCATGCAAACGTGTGGAAGGTAAACAAGGGACCCCAATTTCTGTCTTCATCTACTCTTATCATCTGAGGAACTGCAGACCCAGTGGTCTTAACTTAATTTGTGATGGAAATGTCCCCAGAACAACTGGAAAAGTCTTACTGGCTGTGTTTGTGCTAACGATTCTACTTCAGACAGCTTTCTCTATGAGGGCCGGCAACATAAAAAGCAGGATGTGCTTTAAAACTCAAGCTCAAGCATGGATCGCTACTGGGTTCAAACTTGGAAGCTGTAAGTAGGTTACTGTTTGTTTTGCTTAACTGTTTAACTATTGAACTTAGAATCACGAGGTCCCACGGCTGGGTTAGATTTGGGTTACTGTTTGGTCACATTGTCGTGGAATTTAATAACGCAACACAAGACACTCAGCTGGCTGTCTTTAAACAGAATATACCTCATTTTTATTCCAATTTGAAGCCAATAAACACGCATGTTTTGTTTTTTAATCTTTGTTTCTATCTTAAGACATGTTCCCTTACACTTCCAAGTCAAATTAGTTGCAGGCCCAAGCCATGTACGTCCCTTTTGGGCGATTTCAATCTGGTTGAAATTCGCCCGGACCACTCTGATAACTTCGTCCATGGTTGGGCTTTTTTGTTTTCTCACTTCAGGCACAGCAATGCAATCTCTCTGGGTTCCAGGAGGGCTTGCAGTAACTTGTTTTCATCCAAACGTAACCCGGTAAAGTTCAGATGCTCTTCAGATAAATTCATTCACTTGTAAAGTTGTTCTAGATTAATATTACTACTGCATTAGTGTGTATGTGTTATTTTACCGCTGTAGATTTTTAACGTTGAGCTCATTTTCAATACTTTACATACTGTTGGCTAGTTTAATGTTCAGCAATGCATCATATTCTATGAGATCATCATATGTTTGGAGCATGGTTATGCTGTGAGAACCACGTACCTGCAAAAAGTTGGAAAAACAGCCTGTTTTCCACTTTGTGTCGATGCATTTATGCATTTAGCCTATGAAAGAGAATATTCTCAACACACAAAGGAACACTTTGTTCCTGAGAAATGTTCAAAATCAACAAATCTGGAGAATCAGGGCTTTCCCTGGAAAGGAAGATGATGAAAAATTGTAACCTGATAAGTAACTAGTAACTAAAGCTAAAGCTAAACAAATGTAGTAGAGTAAAAAGTTAAACATTTACTTCCGAGATGTACTATAGTAGCATAAAAAGGAAATATTCAAGTAAAGTAAGTCAATTTAATTAGTTACACTCCCAACACTACATATATCTCTCCCAAACAGTTATTGTAAATTGTTTTATTAATTGCACATTATCAGGTCCAGTGCCACTGTTCTTTATGTAAGTCGTTGCCTTTACAGCCAAAGGTGTCTTGAGGGTGAACTCATGTGCATGTGGTACGATGTATTATGACAATATCAGCTGATTTAGGTTAATTTACCAAAGTCGCCTTAGTCATTGTCAAAATAGATTCCCCCCTGACAGACTTGGCAAGAGCTGCCACTGTTCCCACCATCGTATTTCACTGTCAGTGTGAATCATTCTCTCTCCTGATCGTCTCGTTACATACTCCATAAATCTCAAACTTGAATTCATCAGTAAAAAGGACTTTTTTTTTCTTCCAAAAGTGAGTTGTGAGTTGACTTATGAAATGCTGGTATTTCTTAGCCCACCTCGAGCATTTGGCCTTGTTTCCCCTCCTGAGAAGTGGTTTAGAAACTGCGACTCATCCTCTGAGACCACGACACCCTCAAGACAGCCTTCTTTTCACAGTACGGAGTCGTGTTCTTCATTTGGCGAATTTTGTATCACTGATGAAGTCGCTTGATGAAGTTGCTTTTCTAACTCTCAGGGAACTAAGCCTGATGAATGGATCCCCTGATGGCGTGGTCACGCTTGGTTTACAACTGAGCCAGTTTCTACAAAGTGTTTTGGAGTTCAATGCACCGGCCCGGCCATCGTGTGGCGCAGAGAAAGCCCCATCTTTGCTTAGAATGACAGTTTGACTGATGACACTTACTTTCTATTACTTTCTGAATCCTCAAACTATCATTATTTACAGGTTTACGTGAGAAAATGTGATTTTCTAAATGTGGCCTCAGACTTTTGGACCCCACTGTTTGATAAATACTAGGTGGATTATTAGCCATCATTAGCTGTGACCTTTCACGGCTGTCTTCCTCTGTGTTCAATTGAAACCACACCTCTTAACCCCTTTGTCTTTTATCATACAGTGTTATTGATGAACCTGCTGACAGCTCATATACTCCTGTTGTTATGACAGAAACAATGTTAAACCAAATTCAACTCCAATCTTACCTCTTTGTACATTAGGGATCATTTTAGAACATTCAGACATAATGCTTCAATTAAAGGGTGCTCTGATTGGACACCAAACATTATCAGCTATGAGTTGTTAAAAGCCTCTGCTGCTGTACTAAGACTTAACTGTACCCACTTAGTCATTATATCCACATCACTGATGACTATTTATCAAAAAATCTCATGTGTTAATATTTTGTACAAGTTCGGGTTGTCATTCCTACAACATTGTCGCAATATGGGAATCAAGGCATTTGCTCAAAAATATTGTGCCCATCCCTATTTAAGTCTTTCGAGCGCACAAAACTCAGCATTAAAATACAGAAAAGACAGAACACTGTCCCATTTTCAGGATGTTTTCATCAATTATTGACCGCGAAACTGTCTAAGGTGTTTGTGACTTGCCTCAGTTGTTGCAGCCACTGGCTCGAGTATAACGATGTTTCATGCTGTGAGTTTGATGCCTGACAAAGGCCGAAATGATACATTTTCAGGAAACTTAGTGCTGACAAAGTGTGGGAATCCATTTCTTTCATTTGCCCAAGTTCTGAAATTTCTGCCTCCACCTCAACACAATAGAAACAGACAGATTTTTCTTTGTGCTGCTCAAAACATCAGTGGATACTCCACACACCTTACTGTGAGTTGTCTTTATTTTGAATACTAGTGCAGTGCCTGTTCTAAATGTACTGTTTGGCACAGACTATCTGGTAATGTGAGGGCTTTACCGATCCAGTCTTAACCCTCCTGAATTGCTCACAGATTCCTCCAGGCTGCCCCAATAATATTAAACATGTGTGATATTGAGGATTTAAAATCTGTACTATTATGCTGGTACCTTCCAAGGTGGACCAGAACAATGAATGAGAGAAGCATCGTGGAGCAGCTGACGGCCCTGCCAAGCCATGGTTAACATTGTAGACCTTGAGGCTAATGTTAGCTTGCACACTACTGGTGAAACAAACTTTAAATCTCCCCTCCACCTTTAGTTTAACACTTTTTTCCAATCATGCCCACATTAATTACACAACTAATCCGACCATGTGTCAAAGATATGGTAGTCTACACACACTTGACTCTTAATTAACCCTTTAAAGCCGAGTTTAACTTCCTGTACGTTGTTGCAGAGATAAGCTGAAATGATGAGTGCATTAAAGCAAAGAAGGCTGTTGTTATGGGTGGAATCAAAATAGTGTGCTCATTGTACGAACAGCAGCAGGATTCTCCAAAGACAGTCAGTTTATTTTATTTTCATCATTTCTATTGCAAATTAGGGATAGACCGATTATCCTTGCTGATCATTGGGGCCGATATTCAGTATTTTTTTTTGTGTCCGATTGCCGATAAAATAAATGTATTTAAAAACGTGTGATCTGGCTCTTTCTCCGTCTGGAGTCGCACCAACAACACTATCTGATTGGTTACACGTCACAAGTAATAGCCTATTAACACTGAATAATGTAAATCTGCAAAGTAACTAGCAACTAAAGTTATCAAATGAATGTAGTGGAGTGGAAGTAAAACGTAGCAGAAGAAAGTACCTCAAAATTGTACTTAAGTACAGTACTTGAGTAAATAAACTCAGTTACATTCCATCACTGGTTACTCAAAATGTTGACACTAAGATTTTATTTTTACTGCAAATGTATATCAGTTCCAAATATTGGTGTCCTTGATTACTAATAATCAGTATTGTATCGGCTCTGACATAAAAATAGTAGATCCCTAATAGATGTTATTATGTCAGTCGTATATTATAAAGACACAAAATAACAATGACCAGTAATGAAGGCTGTGACAGTGGACATTATATCTGGAAACAGCAACCCTGCTGCTTTTTATTCTAATCAAAATCTGATTACACCTGGTGTATCATTGCCCTTATTAATCAAGGTCGCATAGAACTAGTTGTTCAATCTCGCTAACAACCAACATTTACAGCGTTCAGGGATGAGCAGAAGAATTAATCAAATATGCAAAAGTACACCTGCCAGTAATCATCCCTGGAAAATATAACACTTTCTAAACCACCATCGAGCTCATGCACAGCCTTCATTAACATAAAGACGTGCACCCAGCTGATTAGAGATGGTAACAACCCTCCTTTTAAATGCTGCAGGAAATGTCACTGATGCCTCCCGTCTGCTGAGCGCGGCTCAGTCAGAAAAAAAAAACTGACGAACAAATGGAAAATGAAGCTTGGCAACAAGTAAGGAGCTGCAGTAAATTCTGTTTGATCTACATGCCGAGCCGTGGCAGAAAATTAAAAAAATGGCGATTTGAGAACGTTTGCCAAAGATTGATGTGAAGACACTTCCAAAAAAAAAAATCATAGTAAACAAGTGGGACATTGCTGCAATGCGAGACGGCAGAGAGCAACCGGCTCAGCCAATGTGGACAGGACACTTGTGGTGATAACTGATTAGCATTTGATTATCTCTTAGCCAAGAGCATCAGAATATAGAAAAAGTCACATTAATCAGTAAGTCATCCATCTGCAGCTCCTTCCTGACGGCAGTGTTGGGTGCAGGGGTCCGATAAACTAAGCCCTAAAAAACAAAATCCTCTTTTAGCCGACGCGTTGGGGTGCTCTTTGAAATTGTCAAATAAAACATTATTAGCTTACATTATATCCTAGTGACTAGACTGGCTGTGTATGTGTGTGTATGTGTGTGCGTGCATGTGTGGACTTACAGGAGTTGGTGCTGTCGTCTTTGGTCCCGTCCATACTTCCATCCTGGCCCATCTGGAGATAGAAGCCCTGCCTACAGAACAACCTGGTCACTATGCCCTTCAGCTGTGGTTCTACACAACAAAGAAACAGACACAGGGAGGTAAGTTGAACAGATCTGATAGATGCTGTACGTAATACAGCCCTTACATATAAACGAGCAAATAAAATGAGTAATACATTCTGTCAGCGTCAGCATAATGATTTGTAAATGATTTATCTACAAATTAATCCCCAGAAATCAATTTCCTGTGAGGCACATTTGAGATAGAATACAGTTTGCCATTAAAGCACAACGTGGCCACACGCTGCATCCTGAGGGACTTCCTGCAGGGAGACTAGTCAGGCACATCCAATCCATTACAGAATTCTTGGACTAATCCGTTCTTCATGGTCATTGTTCCACTTGAATAACAGTGACAAATTATTTCTGATGGTCTAGAGCAGCTTCATAATGACTTTGCATCTACTATATTTTGTTTACTATTGACCAATATATTGATATACAGGCGCAATTCCCTTTATTAAAACATAAATAATTGTATGGATCTTTGAAGGAGGTTATATGTGATGTTTTAGGTTTTTAAGGATAAGTTCACCCAAAAATGAAAATCAAGTCACTGTCCCCCATTATACCCCTGAAAAAAATGTAATGGCCAATATAACGAAGCCCCGAGATTCCAAATTGATTCAAAGAGATGTTATTCACACACTTTTTTAAACCAAAATCTTCAATGTAGCTGCTAAGCTAAAAGCACCACCTCATCGAAAGTGGGTGCAAAAGCTCAAGAGTGAATTTAGGGTGTAAAATAACGGCTTTTCAAATCAGTTCAGGACCTGAGGGCTACGAGAGACTTTGATTACACCGGACAGCTGTATGGAGCAAGTCTTTTAAACATGTTCCCAGCTACTTCAGTTGTTTAGGAGAAGGCTTCGATGTTGTTTCGTCATCAAGCTCGAGAAATGTTTTGTGGACTATGAAACTTCACCCGACACATAATGAATTATGTTTTTAGGGTGAACTATTATACTTGATTTTGATTCATCCACAAACGTTGAAATACGGATAAATGAATCAATTAAATGCTGTATTTAAACTACACTTTTGCCTTTCACTGTTTGCTTCTTGCGTCTCGCTGTCAGGCTTTATAGCTGGTCACAATGAGAGAGTGACAAAGGCGATGGGAAGGAGCTGAGGGACAAAGAGCGACTGAGTCACTAGATAAAGATGGAGACACCTGCAGTAGGTGATATAATATTACTGCTTCTTCGGCAGGTACAGACAGGCTTTTCTTTCCATCCTGTTCTCAGCGCTCTCTGTGGACAGACAGCACGCTTTTTCCACACAAACACTCACGCTGGTCGGTGACACTGATTATCTAATATCACTCACGCACACATGTGACCACACCCATTTTCCCTCCGTGAAGACACTCATCACTGGCATCGCCTTCGCCGGCGCAGCTAGAGCAGGGTGGGAATCCCCTTTGAACGTGTGTGTGTGTGTGAGACCGAGAGCGAATGTGTAAAGGTATACCCTAATGCACAGGGACAGAAGAAAGACAGTTCTGACCCAGTTTGTGAAGAGTGTGTGTGTGTGTGTGTGTGTGTGTGTGTGTGTGTGTGTGTGTGTGTGTGTGTGTGTGTGTGTGTGTGTGTGTGAAGAGAGAGAGAGAGAGAGAGAGAGAGAGAGAGAGAGAGAGAGCGAGAGCAGGGGTGTTTTCCGTCTCTGTGAAGGATCCATCTTGTGCAGCAGGGGAGAAGGAGAGGAGAGGAGAGGAGCAGTGAAGCTTGCAACCAGCACTTGAACTGACAGAACTCCCAGCACACTGCTTAGCATGTTGCATTGTGCAGTCAATAATAAATCTAAGTTAGATTAGAAAGACAGCTATAACATTTGCAGGCAAGTGTCTCCCAACACTAGGAGGATTTTAGTTATGCGCACATCACATTTATTATAAATATTATTTTTGTTCTGCCTCAACTCTCTGTGATTTACAGTGTTTGCTAACTACTGCGTACCATAGCTACAAGTTAGCTCCGTTAGCTGCTTGGAGCGCCGCCAAGGAGTGTTGGCACCTTTGGACCACCAGGTCCAGGACAAGAAAGTTATATGTCTTGTCTCATTGGGGCAGAGTTCTCGCCGACTGTGTTAAACTACATTTTACATTTGAGAACTTTTGTTGAACAAAAAAGGTTTCATTTAATGACTTTTTTTTTGTTGTTGTTGATGGAAGTGAACCGCAGCCGTGTCAATCTGCACAGAGCACATCGAACCAGACAGAAAGTTAGACAGCGGAACGGCATAGTGCATCATGTCAAGCATGTCGGTTTTTAAAATAAAACACCCTGTGCCGGATTTACAGCATAACAAAGTTGGAAATATTAACAAATAGCGAAACAATTTAACTACATAGCCTGATCAACCACAGTAGAAGCGCAAAAATCAAGGACAAAATAATGAAATAAACCTGAGCAATCTGAGCAAGTCAACAATATCAGGCAGGCATGACGGTCTGCTTCTGAAACACTCAAACATGCCCATTGGAATTAAGGGGTAAGAAAATATCACATACATGTTAGGGCTATTTAACAGATATTCCCAGTGTTTTCATCGCATACACTTAACCAGAGAGACAGGTCTTACATCCCTCCTGTGAACGCACTGATTGTGATGCACCCTCTCCTATTTAATGTCGGCCTACTTATGTCGTTGTTTTGTACAAACTTGTAAGTGCACTGGGTTGTTACGATGTCATTCAGTGCATGTTAGTTTTGATTGGCTGCATAATTAACAAACGAGCATCCTCCATACAAGGTGTGTTTTTTGGTCGTCTCCATAAATCGCTGAGGAAGAAAGGACATAACGTTGCTGGTACACACACAACAGAAAGGAGAGAGAAACAGAAAGGCGAGGCAAGCCATAGTGCGTGAATTAAGGCAATGAATTAACACTATGTAGGTCTAATGTAGGCAAACTCTTATTGCTAGTCTTTATTTCTGTGCATTGAGTTAACGTTTTTCCGACTGACAGCTGTGATATTTCTCACTGCTTTAAGATTACTTGCCCAGCATCCGTCTGTCAGAGCAAAGCAGAAAACAGCACACTCTCACACTGCCCACTGCAAACTGAAATCACTGGAGCCACATTTCAGTTTCTCTGCCCTTGTTTGTGTGACGCATGACCAAAGAAAGCTGCTGGAAATGTAATTTATTGCCCCTTATCTTTTTCAAAAACATGTTATGCCTTTTGTACTTCTTCTGTCTCTTTAATTTATAAAAGATAATATTTGTGTGTCTTACCGAATCACACCTTGGGGCACAGAGTTTTCTTTCTAGCCTGGCCTCAAATTCATACATCTGTCTTTCTGTTGGCTTAACCTGTTCTTATTGTTGAATTCGTATTACTAAAAATGTATGTAAAATGATCATAAAACACCTATCCCAGTCTAGCCAAAAGTAAATTCAAAGCTGTTGTTGAACCATTTGGAGTACAGGCATGGTTTTGGGCTTATAAAATGGTTATAAGATGATTTTTCCCACGTTGTTAAAAGCTGTGTAAGTGATTCTGACAGTAATCCTGTAAGTAAACCTGTAACTGCCCCTATTAGCTGGAAAACACAATGGGTCCACATCATATAGTCTTAAATGGACCAGGTTCAAATTAGATAACAATATCACAGGAAATGGATGGCTGGGCAAAAAAATGCCAGCAGGGGAAAAAACTCATTAAAGTTCTTTATTTCCTTATTTACTTTAACTTTATAAATATTAAATAGTCAAGCACAATTGCTTAGGTGGAAAAACAGCTTATTCAATGAGTAAAACACATAAAAATATATAAACTTGCATTTTTTACAAGCTTAGGGCTTTAAAAACTTGTATAAACTATATATTACTGGATTTGAAATCTCATTGGCTACATGATGCATTAATCATCTGGAAGCTTGTATGTTAGTGGCTCAGGAGAGAGGAAAAAGAAGGCTATTGTAAGCTCTAGGACGGACATAGAAGCTTATATATACCCATAGAATGGTCAATCAAATGGCTGCCATCTCTGGACCTCCAGGATAGAGGGATAGTGGTATCTGCTGTGAAGTGAGAGCAGTCTTTTTACAGACAAAAGCATGAAAAATCATGGAATACTGTGTGTTGGACTAAAAATGTTTCTGGAATGGATCTAGTGGACATTTGGGAATAAGAGGAGACAGTTTTTGTTTAAGCTTGATGCACCCCTGAAACACCCAGACACCTGACACATGAGTTTGCAAAACTTCATACATGCTAGTTTGTTAGGTTGTTTGTTGTGTGTTTGTTAATTGTAACTTGTGGTAAAATGGTTTGCATGAATAGAATCACAAGAATCTAAGCCACCTTATAAACACTTACATTTCTCAATTATGTGTGACATGATGGCAGATGTGGGCACAGTGAATATAATGCCAGCTTTCAGCGCGGTATCATGCTTGAAGAAAAATTTGGTCAGTCTCTATTTGCACACTGTACTACTTTGATTATTGCTTGCACTTAAAAAAACAGGACTTAGAAAAACTTGGTGTTATTTATTTTTGTTATTTATACTGTGTATATTTTTTATTTTCAATTTGTGGAAAGGAGTTCAGTTAGAAGGTCACACAGCTTCAATCAGAAGTTAGAAGCTCACGCATAGTTCATGCACAGTTGTAAGGTCTGAGGAGACTCATGAGAAATCACGCAGGAGAGAAGCCAGTCAGTTGACTTTGTGGCAAAAGTGCTTACGTTCGCGTCTTCTACTGCAAGTTTTTGGAGTTCAGTTCTTTGAATACCCTTGGATGAAGTAATCTGGAAATGAGGGTGTAGATGGACCAGTAGAGGTGGCTACCAGCGTGGGATGAGTTTTTGATGATGTTGGTGGCCGGACAAAGACATCGAGTTCTTTACATGTCTTCAAGTGAAGGCAGCTCAGTGTTGGTGATTTTCTGTGCTGATTTTATGACTCTCTGTAGAGTTATTTTATCAGCCACAGTACAGCTGGCATGCCACATCAGGATGCCGTAGGTGAGTATGCTTTCTACAAAGCAGTGATAAAAGGACACCAGTAGCTGCTGGGACAGGATAGCCCTTCTCACTGTCTTCAGGTAGTAGAGTTGCTTCAGTGCCTTTTTACTAGGTTATGTTGACAGTCCGTGTGAGGTTTCCTCCGATGTATGGGAGCAGACTCCTCTTTCTGTTTCCTGAAGCTGATGATCAGCTCCTTTGTTTTGGAGGTGTCGATAGTCAGATTGTGAGAGCAACACTGTGACAGTTTGCTGACCTCACTCTTGTATGCAGATTGATTGTTGTTCTGAATCAGTCCTACCACAGTGGTATTATCCACAATCTTATTTATTGTGTTTGTGGTGTGGGTTGGTGTGCAGTCATAGGTGTAGAGAGAGTAAAGAACACCCAACCTTGCAGTGCACCAGTGTCAGGGTTGGAGAGTGATGGGTCCTCTCCTGACAGTCTGTGGTTGGTCCGTCAGACAGTCTTTGATCCATCTGCATGTGTGCTGACTGACACCTAGGTTGAGCCGTTTGGCCACCATTCTGCTAGGGATGATCCCATTGAATGTGGAGCTGAAGTCCACAAATAACATCCTCACATATGCCCCTGGATGTTCCAGGTGGGTCGGTGCAGTGTGGAGAGATGTGTTGATGGTGTCTTCTGTTTATCATATGCCTCTGTAGGCATATTGGTGCTGGTCCAGGGTGGGCAGGAGTGAGGATTTAAGGTATCTCAGGACCAGCCTCTCAAAGCACTTTGCTACAGTGGGGGTGAGAGCCACAGGTCTGAAGTCACTGAGGCTGCTGATTGTTGTTGTTTTTGGGACACGATAATGGCAGACTTTTGGGGACAGTGCATTTTGACAAGGAGAGGTTCAAAAGGTTGCAAAATACCTCAGCCAGTCAATCTGCACATTCTCTGAGTGGCCCCCCTGGAATCCTGTCTGAACCGGCCGCTTTCCTGTGGTTGACACCACGAAGCACCCTCCTGACATCACCTGTGGTGAACAGTAAGTGCCAGGCTGCAAGCAGCTGGTCGCTGTGCTGGCCCAGTCTCTGTCTCATTCACCTCGAAGCATGCAAAGAAGTGGTTGATCTCCTCCGCTAACGAGTCACTGCTGCTGGTAGTTTGGTCTTTGCTGCCTTTGTAGTTTGTGAGGTGCTGAGTACCCTGGCATGCATGCTGTGGGTCCTTCAATTGCCTAGCTGATGCCTCTATTCAGGTTAGGACTCATGTTTGGCTCTATTGTCTGAACCATGTGGTGAGGTCCCAACAATACGAAAATGTATCGCATCAACACAAGTATCATAAAATTTGAAACAATATAGAGCTATAGACTTTCACAGTATGATAACCATCTCAGAAATATCACAGTATACAGTATAACAGAGTTATTGTGTACTTATTTCCAATCAAACCTCTACTTCTGCAATTTGATGTATTTTATTCAGTAAGAAGCAACATTTATTAATTATTTTCTGAATCATCTATAAATCTGTTCACTCTGCTGCCATCTGGCAAAAGATATCGTGGCTCTCTTACCACACTACAGAACTGCTTCTTTACTCAGGCTGTGAGACTCCTGAACTCATCCTCAACACTCCATCATAAAAACATTTTTTCTTGTGTAGCATAAAGGGAGTACAACTTGCATTTCATAGTACAACCTTGTGTTGTAGAATGACCCCAGGAATGACCCCCAGGTTCTGACCCTGGTATTCGAGTAAGACTTCCCTGCCACCAGAGTGCTCTAAACAGTACGTATTAAAACAAATCCCCTATGAAATATTGTATACAAATATACACCTTACACACACATTGGTTAGTGACAACATCAGACACTATGTACCTTTGTACACCTGCTGAATCGTTTCCCCAATCCAGTGCGACAGCCTTGGACACTGGGTGAGCCAGGAACTGGAACTTAGCACAAATAACCTTGTCTGTTTTCCTGAATGCCTCTGTTCGCTGGATGTGACCCTCAGGGATCTGACCAGGCATAACAGTTATCCTTCTCGATCCTCCTCGCCCTCCTTCTGAGCAGGACTTTGGGATCACAACTCCACTTACTGATTCAGGTGAAGGTCTGAGATCACCTTCGGCAGCAACGACAGTTTCGAACGCAATATAACTCCTGGGTCTACTGGCAGGAAACAACAGCAGTTCTTGGCGTTGACAGAGCCTATAACTCCCCTATACTTTTAGCAGATGTCACTGCTATGAAGAATGCAACCTTTAGTGACAACCACTTAATGTCTCTCAACTCCAGGGGCTCAAGGGTTCCAGTCATAAGGCAGCCAACACAATGCCTAGATGTCAGGTTGGCCAATCTCATGCATGCTGTAAGTCTGGAGCTGTACAAAATATATATCAACTTGGTACGCCCTGCACCATGACACAAGAGTTCCCACTGGTAAGAATATGCTGCTCTTGTTAATGGTGCTCACGCACTCTGCCTGATCCAAACCACTGACGGCACAAGCCCCATGCCAAACATACTTGCCCCCTCAGGGGCCAGGCTCAGATTTTGAGCCCCTACGGAAAGGGAGAAGTTCTCTGCAAACTGGATGTCCCCAGGCTTCCCCTCCAAGAGGGGTGTTATCCTTGAGAACCACACCATGTGAGGCCAGTTCGGGGCCACCGGGATCAGCTTCATTTCTTCTTCCTGGGCAGAAGATGGCTGAATGGGGGAAAAGCATAAAGCAGCCCTGAGCCCTGCCAAAGCAATGCCAGATTCCCTCAGCTACCTCTAGGTGCATACTCTATTCCCCTGGGCATGGGCCTCCCCTGGAGAGCAGGTCTGCCCCTGATGTCCAAATACGGCCTGACAGTGCCTTCCCGCTTCGGGACAAGGAAATATCAGGAATAAAACCCCAGGGACAAACTCTCTAACACAATGGTGAGTGGATGTATTTGCTTATCTTCCTTCCTCTGTACTCAAAGTCTCGTCCTCTCTCAGTGAAATCATGCACACCTGGGCCTTTTAAGCCTGTGCATGGTCCCCATACATATGGAATATGTAACTGTTCGGAGAGATAGTCTCGATATACTTACTGCATATATACTTATACATACTGCATTACAGAAGACTGTGAAAGAGATATATTGCATTGATGTATTTAACAAACTGCTACTAATAGACTTATCTTATGATATTATCTATTCTGATATAGATTTTTAATCACATCATTCAGCTTTATTATAAGTACAATTACAGTCTGAAATGGAGTCAAAGTTATTGTTGGTGTTTGCATAGATCCCTGCTGTACAGATGAAAAATCAATAATTCTCCACAGGGGACCACATTTACTCAGCATCAACTCATCATCTATTTGTGTCTATTCATCTACCTAACATCCCATTATCCACTTACTCATATTCAACCGTTGCCACGGTGACATTCCCACAGTCGCCAAGGTGATATTCCCACTCTTCCCAGAATCTCCTCACCCTGTCTGTTACTAGGGAAATTCCCATTCTCGCGTTGCCACGGCAACAGTCTCGTGATTCCAGACTGTTCCAGTGAAAGGGTATTCCCCCATCCACACAGACACACACACACACAGCTATATTCCCACCATAATGTGATCTCATTCAATCAGTCAGCCCGTCAAGCAGCCACGCTGATTTGACATGTGGCATTGTCTGTTAATTCGCTCCAGTCTGAGTCTAAATACAGTGTTTAACACGGCATAAAACATCAACATGGGTGTCTCATACAAGTGATGCGCTGAATATTCTCTCTTTTTTACATACACACACACACACACACACACACACACACACATACACACACCATCTCACAAAGCAACTGCATCCAAGTGAAAAAGCAGCAAATGAGTGCAACCATTTTATCCTCATTTACATCAGAGTGATTGGTGATTAAAGAAACACTTGTGGTGCTGAAAAGGGGGCAGATTACTTGTTAAAAACCATTCGGATCTGGTTCGGCTTCAGTAAATGTCCTTCACCTCTAACATGGCAGCAATGACGCACTTTGTTTGATTATGTATCTATACTAACAAGTAGTAAAAGACCTGAGACTTCACCTGAATTTGTTCTAATGAGACATTCTATACGTACTGTTCATAAGCCTGAACTACATACCACCGCCTTTAGCTTTAATGCCGTTTCGTCTCGAGGCTTTTTCAGAGGCTTTTCCAGCCTTGACAAGAATACAATGCATTGGTTGAAAGGCAAGGGAACACCCTGTGCAGATAGCAAGTCCATCACAGGCATAAAATATCGACCAACACAGGTGAAACACAGAGCTACGTCGCACTGAGTAACATAAGTTACAGGTAGTGGCTTTAATGTGATAAACATTAGCATTGGTTACCTAATCTTTTGAAACTGATTTAACTAACAGTGATTATCTGTCCACTTTCAAGCTGGGGTCAGGACTGTGTGGCGACAGCAGCTGAGATTCTGGGTGCAACCAAATGTTTATTTTTACCATCCATTAATTTGCTGGTTATTTTTACCTTTAATCAATTGTTTAGTCTTTAAAATGCCCCAAAAAATAAAACATGCTCATCACAATCTCCCAGAACCAAAACAGTCTTTAAATCGCTTCTTTTGTCGAACCAACTCTTCAAATATCCAAAAAGAAAACAACACTGCAAAACTCCAAGGACTCTCAATTTATTGTCATAAATAACAAAGAAAAGCAGCAAATCCTTTCATTCAATAAGCTGGGAGTAGCGAAAGTTTGACATTTTTGCTTGAATAACGACTAAAAAGATAAATCAATAATCAAAATAGGCAATTCTTTCGATCGGCTAATCGATGGATTTTTGCAGCTCGAGATGAGATGTATTTTTATTCTAGGGCTGGACTTACACGTCAACTTAATCCATTTCAATTTGTTTATGTTGAATGTGCGTCTGTTAGAAGTCACTGATTTTCTAATGTTAAATGTTTCTTCATCGGCTCCATGTTAAAAGCAATTCCTGCACCGCTACCGCTGTTATACCGAGCATCATTTAAAGTTGTTGTTCGGCTGTTTAATATCTACTATTTATTCAAACGGTCACGTACAAGAAAAAAGTTGGCTTAAACTAACTTTACAGTCTATTGTTACAGTCTTTAAATCATTTAAATTATTACCCCCACACTAATGCAGAAATACATTTAGCAGAGACTATAAATAAGCTACATATTACTCCAGTGATGAAATAAATCCACGTCATGATCATTTTAAGTTGCAGGTCTAGTACTTAAGTAAAAATACTGATTCTCCAGTTCAGGGAAAGGGTTGCTATTATTATTATTATTATTATTATTATTGCATATAGTGACTAAATTCAGTATTAGTATTCAGTATTCAGTATTTTTCTGATCAGGCATCTGACAAACAGGGTTTATTTTTGTCAACACATGAACTCTTTGTTTCTGGTAGCATTTGTTCATTTTTCACAGAATATGCTTGGATAACACACTGAAATATTAACGAGACAAGTTTTTAAAGTGTATTTTGGGTAAATTCATTGTTATATTAATTGAGCAATGGAAAAAATTCCAATAGGCGCAGCCCTACTTTATTTAGTGTCTTCCTCTTGTTCCTTCTCAAGAACATTCTCAAGGTGATCAGCTGGGAAAAGTATTACATTTTCTTCCATTTGCTGACTTAAATAATAATTTTTTTGGTCTTTGATTCCCTCAAGGACTCCACAGGGGTTATCCTTACAAGGTGCCTGAAAATGTGCAACAGGTCCTCTTGCATCACTAAACTCATCTCAGCAGTGAATCCTTCTCTTGGCGTGTCCATGATCGCATCCTCTCGGTCAGTACGCAGGGTTCATGACAATGGACGAGGGCGGGATGCTCTACTGTGCACACTGAGTGTCATTCACAATAGATATGGGTCTTTGGTGTCTCAGAAGTCCATGTTGCTTTAGTACTTGAATGCATGAATTAAAAACTAGTGACATATGAGCCGGTAATGATCATATTTCCATTAATATTTCCATGCATTAAGTAAATATCATCCAGACTGACAGCTGTGGTATTTCTCGCTGCTTTCTGATCCAAACTACCTGCCCAGCATCCGTCTGTCAGAGCAGAAAAGAAATCAGCACACACACACTGCCCACCGCAGACTGAAATCACTCACATTTCAATCTCTCTGCCCTTGTTTGTGTGACGCACGACCAGAGGAAGCTGCTGGAAATGTAATTCATTGTCTCTTATCTTTTTCAAGAATGTGTCACGTCTTCATCTGTCTGTTTAATTTATAAAATATAATTCAAAATGTATTTTTGTATTCCTTCCAGCCTGGCTTTGCATTTATACATCCGTCTTCCTGTTGTCTTAAACCCCCATCTGATATGTATACATATTAACAGCAGGTGCATTTCAGCAGCGGCATGTAAAATCAGACCACCGTTCTTGGCTGGTGTTGTGACTCAGCCGATGGGAAGTCTTCGAGGCCACATCAATCTACCAGAAGCCAATATGTTGCAGAAGTGAATCTCATTTAATTTGGCGGGGAATTCCTGCATAATGTCACAAACATTAAATTCAATATGTGACTGATTAAATAGTTTTAGGTGGGTTGGAAGAGCTTTAATGAAGCTGATTTTACTGCAAGATTGAAATACTGTTGAGTAAAAAATCCTCCCACACCAGTGCCATGAATTCTGCACTCAGACTCAACAACAACCCAGTCACCAGAATAAAATATTGGCATTTTACATCTCTACAAACCATGCATATGTTCAGATTTGTATGTGAAATATGCACCATATTGACATTTCTACAGTAACTATCGTATCAGGGACACACTGCATGTATATGAGCTGACATTTTTAAGGTGGGAGGTGCAGGAGTTGGCATTCCAGCTTGACAAGAAGGGGGCCAAGCCAGAGACCAGTGCTTGAGACAGCATTTGAACATTTGTAAGCTTAAAACTACTGATGTTGGGACATTTTCCAGCCGTATTTGTGGCATGTTGGGACAAAACAAGGTATTTTAAGCCAAAACATGGTCTTTCCCTAACCCTAACCAAATGTATTTTGCACCTAAACCTAACTAAACCATGAGCACAGTGTTGTCAAAACATCTTACATCACATTTCCAATATAAACACAATTTTGCCTCCATGTCAGTCTAACTCTATATTGAAAATTAAAGCTGTATTAAACCACATCTTTGATCCAGTAATGAAGGCTGCAGATTGGTTTGAGTCTGCCTGTCTCTCCTTCACAAAACCTCTGGAAGACAGTCGGGGATGTTGGCAAATCTCTCTCACACATACACAAACACACACTCACGGGGAGAGCGCAGACAATGTGGACGTTGCCAAGCTTTCACCAGCAGCTCTCACAGCTGGGAACACAGAGGAGGGGGAGACGGAAGGGACGGATGGAGGAGGGAGGGAGGAAAGAAAATAAAATGAAGCTGGAAGGACTGGTGAAATGGTAGAAAGGTAGGAAAAGGGGGTAAAAGAGAAACGAGGAATTGAAGAATAACAATGAGAGGACGAGGAGACACAAAGACAGAGAAGGGAGAGGAGAGAAGAGGCTGTTGTCATCCATTTTTCTAAATATGAAAGAAGGGATGGAGGGATGAAAAGAGGATGATAATGATGGAGAGGAGGAAGGGTGATCGAGTGGAGCGATTAGGAGGAGGAGGATAAAGGTGAAAATGGGAAGAGAAAAGAAAAGAAGGACAAAAAGGCAGAGGACAGGAGGAGGCTACGAGGAAGAGGAAGATAAGTGAAGGAAGGATGGGGAGGAGAGGAAAAAAGAGATGCAACGTTGGGAGGGAAGACAGGGATGGAAGGAAGACGAGGAGAACATGAAGGCTAAAAATGAGATAAGAGAGAAAGGTGACAAAAGGGAAAAAGGGAAAAGAGGATGCAAGAGAAAAAGAAGAAGGTAAGAAGAGAAATGACGAAGGAAAGGAAAGAAAAGGGAAAGGAAAGGAAAGGAAAGAAGGATGAAAGGGACAGAATGTGAAATACAGGAGAAGAAAAAAGAAGGTAAAGGGAAAAGGAGACGAGAAAGACAGAATAAAACGACAAGAGCGAGTCCGGGGGTGATGAAAAGAGGGGAGGGAGGATGGGATGAAGGAGTGACTTTTGAAGGGCCAGAAGAGTTGAGGGAGGGGAAGAGCAGTTAAAGGAGGAGGAAAAACAAGGTAAGAGAGAGGGGTGATGCAAAGGCCAAGAGGGAAGAGAAGGGAGGATTAAAAATGCAGAGGAACTAAGGTTAACCTAGGGGAGGACGTGACAAAAAAGAGAGGAAGGTAGGGGAGGAGAGACGGAGAGAGGGGAGGAAGCTGTTCATCTTGATAAAGACAGGTGGAAGGGAACGAGGGAGGAAAAGTGAAATGATGCTGGAAGAAGGGAAGGTGACAAAAAAGAAGGAAAATGGAGGAAGAAATGAAAGGTTGTCAATGAAGGGTGGAAGGAGATAAAAGTAGGTGAAAGTAGAATGTAAGGAAACAGAAAGTGAACAAATCAGAGCAGCTGAAGCGAAGATATAAGGAAAGGAGGTGATAGAAAGAAAAAAGGAAGAGAAGGACAGAGAGGAAAGGAAGGTGAGGAGAAAACTCCCACCACAATCTGGAATCTGGCACTAAAATATTCCTCATACTCACCAGACCAAACTGGTGAAAACCAATTCCTATCAACATGACTCCTCACGTTCACTCCCCTCTCCTCCCTTCTCCTCCCCTCTCCTCTCCTCTCCTCTCCTCCTCTGTCCCTCGTTCCCTGCCTCCTTCTCTCCTCCCTTCCTCCGTCACCTGCTGGTTTCTCACACAATCAATTGATTACAGCAGCACTTATCGCCTCAGCTATTGAACGCTTTCCATAGCACACAATCACAACATTCTCATTAATCTGCATTCACTCCCGTTATCTGATCACTCCTCCTGTAACGCTGAGAGCCAGATCTGTCCCAGTTTGACAACGATGTTTGTGAGGATTCACTTGAAATCTGAACGCTTTTACTTTTTCGACCTCCACGTGAACAAAAAACCTGTTTCTCCTCGTCACGGCCAGGAGAAATGTCAGAATGACATGGAGCAGAGGTGTCGTTTCAAAATAAGAGAGAGGTGTTAGTTTTGGTCCTGTCATTGGGCTGAAGTCTGACATTCTGATCGTGGTGACAGAGGCTTTTATTATAAATTATGAGCTGAGAATGAGCGAGCGAGGTAGAGATGCACAGGGAGACAGGCGGAGAGAGAGACAGGCCAGACAGACTAATCTGTGGCTTCAATAATGGATGTACCTGGAAACTACTGAACCATGGGGCACTACAAGACATGACAGTGTGTGTGCGTGTGCGTGTGTGTGTGTGTATCACAAAAAAGACAGAGAGAGGGGGGCAAGTCTGCCAGCCTGTGTTTATGCATGATTGGGGTGTACTGTGCGCGCGTGTGTGAGCGCGCGCGACCCAGGGCGTGCATGTGTGAAGGTGGCTGTGTGTGCGTAAAAAGTGTGTGCGTGCGGTGGGCGCGCGCGCACACAAGCATATCAATATATCGGCGCGCGTGTGTGTGTGTGTCTGCGTGCGTGCGTGCATGTGCGCGTCTCGCACCTTGCCTCCGTAGCCTCCTCTTCTTCAGGCCAAATATTCGGACTTTGGAGAAGATGTCGACCAGGTTCCCGTTGCACAGCCCCTGCTTCTTACCGGGGCTCTTCCGCCGCCGGTGAGTGGTCGGTCGGTGGGCGTGTTGCTCTCTCGCCTGTCGCTTCTGCCGGATCAAACCGCTGGCTATCGCCGCTGCCATGTCTCCGCCGACACAAAAACAGCCCCGTCTCCGTCCGTGTCTCCAGTCTCCTCAGCTGTGTCCACCGGAGGGGACGGAGCGCAGACAAACCCCAGACGCAAACCTCCAGGCTCCGCTTTAACCGGCTATAACGGCCCCATACTTCAGCCACAACACGGTAAAGTCCCAAATAAACACACCACTTCACGTTACTGCATATTCTGTGTTGTCGCTACAGCCCGGGCCATTGGTTTGAAAGCGTACAGCGGTTCACCTGTCCGTCACGTCTCACCGGTCTGTCTGTCAGTCAGATAGCAGCAGCTGTCACTGAACGGCTCCTCTCAGCGGAGCCCGGGTGTCACTGTGTGTTCCCATGGTCAACAGGCGAGAGCGACGGAAGGAGAAGCCCCTGTGAAGAGGAGCACGGTGGCCCAGAAAGCAGTTGTGTCCCTCTCCTCCTCTGAAAAACGTCCGTTTGTATTCCGCTGACAGAGGCGCGAGGCGCGCGTGCAGCCGCGCGCCGCTCCAGCTGCGTGAAACTAGCGAGAGTTACAGAGCGGCACCGGAAGAGGGGCGCTCTGGCTTTCAAAATTAAAGCATAAAAGGGTTTGTGTTGTTTTAAATGCTTTCTATACATTGTAAACTCACTCTCCTGACAATAAATATTTACCTTTACGTCATGACGATACACTGTGTTCCTATTTATCGCCTTATATTCTGATTTCATCCTTCTCTCATTTTGCCACCTGTTGCTGCCATCAAGTGGTCAATGTTTGTTTAATCAGTTATTTAAGAAAAAAAAATCTTCTTTTCTTCAAATAAAAACACAAGTTGCACTTCAAATAATGGTGAAATTAAGTAGTAGAAGACGTTGCAACTGTTTGTTAAAGGCCTACTTCTTTTAAAACTCTTATCAGCCACATTATCTATGATATATAGCCTATTTGCTTTAAAATATAATTAACATTGACTGCTGCATATTATTTATTTTATGACTATTAAACACAATTCCTTTCAACACCTTGTATAATGTGTCTGTTTCTATTTATCACCGACCTTTTCCTGTTAAAGGTTGTGAACTAGACCTAATAGTGAAACGTCTTCTGAAAAGTGTTTTTGCATGAAATACATGGACGTATTTCGTCCACGTATTTATATTATAGCGTATTTATATTATTATTTTGAAAGTAATGACCGGAAGTGCAATGATTGTTAATCTGGGTGTTTTGACGTTGGTAAGCGCGAGCGCTCTCTGGAAGCGGACCTTTGTTGGAGCCACGCGCCGAGCGAGCAATCACACGCGCTCTCAAAAACAAATTGTCGTTCTCATTACGGCCAGTGTGCGTGTGTGTGTGTGTGTGTGTGTGTGTGTGTGTGTGTGTGTGTGTGTGTGTGTGTGTGTGTGTGTGAGGAGTGGGGGCGACGTCACCGGTCGGCGGTCAGCTGGAACGGGCAACAGGTGCCGGGTGGGGCTCTAGAATGGAATATGTGATGTAAGTTGTTCATGTATGGAATCTATAGAAGTAGAATAGAGCAGAATGTAATAGATTATTAACATACTCCATGATACCATCACCTGTAGCATGCCTCCAACAATGTCAGGGCTCAGCTACAATACTGAATTATTCATCTTTACTGTAAGATGTACAGTGAATGCATGTAACCCTAACCCTAGGGCAGCTGGGTAACTCTTTATAGTAACCATCATTAATTAATGGTTAATTAACCATTAGGTAATAGTTAATTTACTGGTAACAAACATTGACATGCTTTA
Source organism: Pagrus major (assembly GCF_040436345.1). NCBI lineage: Eukaryota > Metazoa > Chordata > Actinopteri > Spariformes > Sparidae > Pagrus > Pagrus major. The sequence continues at coordinate 6,621,838 of NC_133238.1, forward strand.
TAAACCATTTATCACAGTATTCATGAATTATAATATAATTAATATATTATTATAAACATCAGTAGCAACTTTACATTAAACAATTAAACAATAAATGGTTTATAAAGCATGTGGAGTATAAATTAACTATAAACTATACTATACTATACTATAACTATAAATTAAAGTTTCATTAACCATCAATAATAAAAAAAATGCCTGCCCACTTTATCCAATCAGAAAAGAGAGCTCCATAAAAAGGCGGTCCGGTCTGCTCGGTAACGTGCAGAAAGCAGGATCCTTCTGTTCTGGTACCTACACCAGCGATGGCAGAACAGGGACAGCTACCGATTCCATCGCTCCCGGCTTCTACTACCAAAAAGGCCGAGCAATGAAAAACGTTTGAAGGAAAGAAAGGGGCAAAGAGAGCTGCCTCAACAAGAAAGGAAAAGATGAGGGAGGGGATTGCTAACTGCAAAATGCACAGCAAGTTGGCTTACAGCACCTTTAATTAAAAACATCTGTAAATTACATCTACTCATTCTTCCTCATTGAAAAAAACATAATCTTTGAATATGCAAATATTTTCATTTCAAAGGTTGGATGCCTCCTGCTTCAATGACAAGCCCAATCTGAGTGTTTGTGCTGTAGATTTAAAGCTTTCACTTCAACAGATGAATGTGAAAACATCCTTCTAGCATCAAACTCTGCACAATGACTCACACATCCAAGTGACAATAAAGAAAACAAATGCTGGTAGTTGTTTGAGTAATTTTAGGCCGACACAAAGACAAATAAAGTATTTCTTCCTATGTGTGAAAATGTAACTGAAAAGCTAAAAATAATATGGAAAAATCTTAGGAATTACAGGGTAACTCCAGCAATTACCCTGCATGTAATCTGATAAACTCCAGAGCCCTGAAGCCCATGTTACAAATTCAAATGTGTAAAACAGGTGCAGTTGCCCTTTAAAGCAATTTACTGACTATAATTTTATGTCCAGTCAAATGTATTAATTTGATTTCAGACTGATACAAAGAATCTCAGTCGTGCAGACAATAAAACCTACCCGGCTCGTTACTTCATCCCACATATTCCGGCACTCTGTATTCAGCATGTGAAAGGCTGTCTGAATGATTGGTTTAAAAATGCACGAAGCGGTGGGCCTGATTGACAGGCTGATAACCTGGAGGGCTGCCCGCCTCACATGTCTTGTTTGTCTGCCGTGCACGTGCTCGTACCTTTCAAACAGGTTCCCAGCTGTAAACTTATACTACAGTACGCTCACATTTCTTCCATGATGGGGTGCAGTATCAGGTGTAGAGCTTCACTGAGTAAGTATGTTACATAAGTGCACCAGAAGGATATGATTAAGGCTATAACTGCATGTACAACCAGACAAAGTCAAATAAAATGTTATTATTCTGAAAAGTTCTGATTTGAGTTTTGCCCAAATTTCTTAATCCAGCATGAAAGTGTCTTTCCAGTGAAGCGTGTAGGTCAGCCATCTCTCTGGAACAAAGAGCTCGGGCTGGGACCCAGCTGGACACAAAGAACACTGAAATGAAATGTTCCTCTTTCTTCTGAGGAAACTCATATCAAAGAAAACCCTGACACCTTTTTCAATCTACGTGTCCTATCTCCTCCTATCTATGTTTCTATGATGGACGGTAGAGTTTGGCTGCGTGGAATTTTGATGGCAGGGTGATACTCACAAAATCTCTCCAGATACGGATATTTATCTTATTAATAAGTCTCAGGAGCAATGTGTAATTCAGTTCAACACCTGTTTTTTTTCCCCTTACAAACACTGTCTGACATTTTCCTTTAGCACCAAGAACAAGGCATAATTCCCACGTTTTGCTTAGACATTTCAAAATCTGATAAAATGAATTATCACATTTAAGCGCCCATTGTCAATCCCAAATGTCATCTTTGCATGTGAGATATCTTGATCTCTGATAGGTTGATTGTCATTTAATTTGCTGATTGCAGTCACTTCCCCAAGCCTTTCAATCCCAATGTAGACTGCTGCTATTATAATTGTTATATGTGAGTTAGTCTGGGTGAATAACAGGCTTATAATAAGACTAATTATATCAAAATAAAATATAAATATAGAAAAATATACTATTGGTACTGATCATATTCGTACCCTGCATTTACTGTATTTTATTAGTAGTCTTTTTGCGAAAACAAAACAATTTCCATTGTGTGGATCCAAAAAAAGGACCTGGCAGCGGATGAATCATATGCGATTAAAAAATAATCGGATGTCGCTTTGAGGCTTCCTGACGTCAAAGACAGGCCGGAAGGCTTGGACCAAAATATTCCAGCACCACGGACAGCGACCGGCCTCTCTCTGACACTTTTCCTCCGCCTCTGTGCGTGTATGTGTGCTATTCATAGAAGCACCTAGACACAGTTTCCTCCAGTGCATCACAGGAATATGATGTGTTTGTGTTCCTCACGCCCACTAGGTGGCACCAGAGCGTGTCTATTAGCCCTTACAATAGGAGCTCACCGATAGCAGCATTGATAGTGGTGGAACATCAATAACACAGTGGTAGATCACTGTGTGTGGCAGTAATGAGGGGCAGCAGTGTGGGACCCTGCAGGAACAAGACAAGTGTAAAAGACTACAAGAAAAACCTGCTCATTAAAATGCTATAAAGTCAAATGGAGTTCTGAAGGCAGACCAGAAGATTTTGGTCTTTAAGAACAGAAAATATGTCAGTGCCATTCTGTTTTTATCATTTCCGTGCTGATATACTTTGCTTTGTTTCTTCCTATCATATAGACCCATATAGACGTAGCAGCAGCAGCAGCAGTCTGTCAGCCTGGATCATCATCTTTTGTCCCATTTCAGTGAGTTAAACCAAGAGTCCTTCACAGGATGCCAGGTACTCCTCTTGCCCTCGATGTTGCTGACACACAACTATTTAGTCTGTCTTCCCAACAGCAGAAATAGAGGAACAAAAAAAAGAGAGATGCGTGTGTTGGTGTGTATGCTGTTTTTATCCAGGTCAGTCCGAGTGAAGGAGTCATGAATAAATCAAAGCTACATTTACATTAAAATTCATCTCCGCTGCTGCTTTTTATAACATCGGAGGGAGGCGGGACGCAGCTCCTAAACTTCAAAAGAAAAAATCTTTGCACCTCGTCCTTCTTTCATCCACTTATTCCATCATCCATCACCTCAAACAGAAAAGGAAAAAAAGCCCTCTGCCCATTCCAAACCTTTGAACAGTTTTCAAGAGAACACACACAAATCATGCAGATAAAGTGCTTCAACACAAACACTATGCATGAATGAAAAAGAAATGCTTTTCATGCACATGCAGCGCTCCAACATGAGAAAACACACACACACACTCCTATTGTTTTCTATTGTGCTTGAAGCTTTTCTGCATGTCTGTCTGTAGAGAGGCAGCAGCGCCCTCCACAGGCACTGAAATAACACAGGACTTCCACCTCCCTGTTCTCATAATAAATAAATCCCTCTTTCTGCTTATATCCAGCCCATCCTTGGATGCATTTTGATTTTATGATTTTTTTTACCTACTCATGTTGTAGACCATTAGATGTCATTGTTGTGTCCTCAAGATGCTTCCATGCCCAGTAGGGAAGAACAGATTTATATATTTTTAACATGTTTTCATACTCAAACATAAGAATCTAGGGCAATATTTTACTTTTAAGGAGGTTAAATGTTAATAAAAATATAAAAGTTCATTCAAAAGTTCTTTTATTTCTAGTCAGTTTTTAAGGTTTTTAAGGCTTTTTCTTTCTTTCTTTTGCCTCCAACTTTTCCAGAACGTAGCAGCTCGGCTTCTTAAAACTTCATTCCTTTAACAGACAACATCACATCATTCCAGGCCTGGCTTCTATTGGCTCCCTGTACAGTTAAGAATCGACCGGCCACTTTTAAAGCTGGTCTGGGTCTGCCCCCGAGCTGCAGTACACAGCAGAAATGCTGATCCCATGAGCCAGTGCTCAGCCTTAGAGCCTCCGGTGGGCCCTTTTGGCCGTTCCTAAGTTGAGGCTTAAATCTAAAGGTGACTCCTCAGATTTGGAACCACCTACCTGAGGAGAACTTCTTAAAACCCACTTTTATAGACCTGCCTGTATGTGAAGTCATCTTTTTCCTTCTATCCTTTTACTCTTTTGATTTTGTCTTTTTCTCCCTTTTTATTTGTCTTTATTCGTATTTGTTTTGCAAATTGTCGTTTCCCTGAGTTTCCTGCCTTTGCTTTGCCTGTCAAAGATCTTTGTTAGCTCTTTTTTAAACGGTGCTAGGTAAATACAGTTATTGTCATCATAACAATTACTATGTGGAAAACTTTTCTAGCATCATAATCTATGACACTATTGTTCTATGACTCAGATCTCAATCCTTACTCTGTGCTGTTGTTCTCAGCTCCATAGTCTTCATAGTAAGACACATGAGGGGTGAAGTTTGCCAAAATCATCTTTATTACTCTGGCATGGGGTCACCTCATTTCATTATATTCAAACTGTCAGCAGTATTTTAGCAGGGAGCAGCTGCACTGATGATGACAGCATATACTGTACCTTAGAAAAAAGTAGTTGCGATGATTGCCCTTGTGTTACTGATAAAGCGGCCGGAGAATCATAATAAGAAGGTTTAAGCCAAAATTGAGCTGTGCGATGGAGTTTATACTTCATTTTAGAGGGCCTGTTGATAACTGTAGATAACTTCAGTGAGCTTATCTTGTCAACTCCTAGACATATTTGGCACAAGACTTCATACGGATATTTCAGAGAAGGAGCCTTGATTATTTTGCTGACACCCTGAAATTTCCCTCGGGCTGCAACCAATGATTATTGTCGTGATTATACGATTAATCATTTAGTCTATAAAATATTTTTAAAAGTTGTGAGAGGTACTCGTCACCATTTTTTAGAGCCCAAAGTGACATCTTCCTCAAAAATGAAGCATGTATGTGACCCATTTGAGAGCAGGAATATACTGGTTAATAAAGGTTTCATACAACACAGAACACACTCTGCGCAACTGGTGTCTCTAAGGTTGTTTAATAATTGTTTATTAGTCCAAGGCATCAACAGTTGTCCTGAGATGCCAGAAGTAACATTCGTCTTTGACATTTTAAAGTGTTTGTTCACCGACAATGGAGAGCTGCCTACGCCAACAAGGGGAAAAAAACAAGTTATTGTACAGTGCCGGGACTAAATCTGCTCAGCTACCTTGAGAGAGTATTGAACATGTTGGGTGTGGGAGGATGATGATGACTGTTTGGTTCTGGTCTTTGTTTTCTGTGTGTTCACCAAAAAGCTAATAGATAGGCTCATACAGTACAAAGGAGGAACTGTGCTTGAAGCCAGACGGGGAACTGGATGGTGGCAGGCATTTTTTTTTTTAAAGTTCTCTCTACTGTCTACATACTTTTGTACACTTACCCTAGTGCCAATGAAGGGGAATGTCACTGCTACTTGACAAATCCCTGCAGTCGGATTCCAAAATCTGGTGAAAAGCTTGCCGGAGGAGCGGAGACTGTTGTAGCAGCAAGTTAATTTGAATGGTTTTGGATTGAGATGTTCAACTGTAGATATTACTGGAGTGGTAAAGGAACATTTCACCCAATTTCTGTTTGTTTTTTTTGTTTTAAAACGTAATAATAAAAAACATAAAATGGCTCCATACAGCTTGTCCGGCGTAATCCGAGTCCACCGAAACCTCAAGACCCCAATACTTTGACAATACTTTTGACTTGCTAAGGTAGTGAAGATATACATCACGGCCATAATGTTACTTACTCAACGTAGGTATACAGTATTTGTAACTGAAGTTACAGAAGTAACTAGGAGTGTCACGATCCACCATCTGATTTGACTTTCGATTTTAAGGTCACATCTCAATTCAATTGGATTTAAAAATATCGTCAGCACTGACGGCTATGCTATTGTCAGACTTAGATTTTCATACCCAGACAACTGTCATCTACATTTTCAAATTGCTTTTTGCAGGTTAGGGTCAGACAAGTTCAAGTAATATTCACCAAAAATAAAAAATGTGGGAGTTCAAAAAAACAATACCAGCCTTCAGTGGTTCAACAATAAACAACTAAAGATAAAAATTCATATCAATAAAGAACCTTTGGCAATGTTTTTCCTCCGCGAATGAACTTTCAAAGAAACCAATAAAGCAGGGGTTCTCAAACTTAACACTCAGCAGTCAGGAACAATTGGTGATAACAAAATATCATATAATCAGTTCATTAAGAACACATCTTTTCATCCCACGTCTTTAGTAAGTAACTATTAAATTGAATCATTAATTAAAACAACTTGAAAATGATAGGCTACTGGGGACAAGAATATGGTTATGTTTGTTGATAACAATCTGTTAGTTTTTTAAAATAGAATATTAAAAATCTGCTGATATTGTCTAATATTTGAGCATCTAATTATTAAAAGTTCCATATTAAAAGAACAAGATCACAGATGCAAGCCTATATATTTCAAATAAGAAATAAATAAATGTTTTGTTCCAAAAATGTTGCACTATTCCTTTGAATCAAAGATTTACCTGTTCAGATTAGTCATAGATATGCTCACAGCATCTCTGTAGGTGGCGCTCTTTTCTTTGTTTAGTCATGCTGACTGCTCGTCCTAATTAATGTGCTCCTCACCTGCTCTGCGCAAACAGCAGACAGAGAGAAAGCAACAGGTCAGCATTAGACACATTAAATCAAACAGACATTATTATCTGTACGTCAGTGTGGGCAGCAGAAGAGAAAAGAGTTGGAAAAGAGGGGATGATGGAGAGAGAGCAGGGACGGAGGACAGCAGAGGGAAGAGAGACAGACAGGGAGGCAACAGATGTGGGTGGGTGGGTGTTCCCCAGACAGGAGTGTGAGGATAGCCACTCTGAACTGAGCAGGATGAGTCATAATTTACACTCAGACACCCGCCCACACACACACACGCACACACTCACAGCAGCGCAGACACGGGGAAGTCCACTGTTACCTAGGTAACGAGTGATTAGTGACGCAGGTGGGTCTCCGAAAAGGAGGGAGAGGACACCTGCTGAATGCTGAGAGGATAACACACGCACAGGCGCACATCTGGCATCAATTACATCCACCGTGTGACTTCATCTTTCTGCACTGCCGATGGATCTCTCTCTCTCTTTCTCTTTCTCTCTCTCTCACACACACACACACACACACACACACACACACACACACACTGTTGCTTAAATGTATGCAACACATTCACATACAACAGCCTATTTTTCTCTTTCTCTTTCCTTGTTTTCTTGCCTTTCCTCTCCTCTCACCTCATGAAAACTCTGTTTCATGTCCCTCTCCTCGATTCCCCTTTCCAGTCATCTTTCCTTGTCTCCTCTCCTCTCTTTTTTCATTTTTGTCCCCCTGTCTCCTCCTTCCTCCTCCCCTCTCATCTTCTTTCCTTGTCTCATTCTCGCTCCTTTCCTTTTCATCTCCTTTCCTTGGCCACTTCTGTATGTTCAGTCAACCTCCCTCTCCACTCCATTTCATTCTCTCCTTCCTCGTCCTCTTGTCTCTCCTTTCCTTTCACCCCCCTTCCTTGTCTCTCTCCTTCCTTGTCTCCTCTCCCTTCTGTTTCGTCTCCTCTCTTCCCCTCTTCTTTCCACGTCTCCTCTACTCTCCTTTCCTCTCCTTTCCTTCTTCTCTCCTTTCCTTTCATCCCCTTTCCTTGGCCACTTCTGTATGTACCGTCAACCTTCCTCTCCACTCCATTTCATTCTCTCCTTCCTCGTCCCCTTTTCTCTCCTTTCCTTTCATCCCCCTTCCTTGTCTCTCTCCTTTCCTTGTCTCCTCTCCCTTCTGTTTCGTCTCCTCTCTTCCCCTCTTCTTTCCACGTCTCCTCTACTCTCCTTTCCTCTCCTTTCCTTCTTCTCTCCTTTCCTTTCATCCCCTTTCCTCGTTTCCTCTCCTTTTGCCTCCTTTCCTTGTCTACTCTCTTGTGTGCTTCATCCTCCTTTCCTTGTCTTTTGCTGTCTCCTGTCCTTTCATCCACTTTCCTCGTCCCTCCTTCATGTGTTTCATCTCTCGTCTCCTCTCCTCATCTCCTTGTCTCTCTCCTTTCTTTTTCCATGTGCCCCCTCCTCTCTTAGTTCATCTCCTTAACTTGCCTCCTCTTCTCTCCTTGTTCTTAGTTTCACCTCTCTCCTATTTTTGTTTTCCTCTCATCTAATCTCCTTTCTTTTCCTCTCCTCCGTTCTTCCCCTCATCTATCTTTGTAACATCACCAACTCAGCAGGGAGGAGGAGAGAGGGAATGGAGTGACTAAATTATTCATTCACACCCCCCTCTCTTTTCTTCCATCTCTGTCTGCCGTCTCTAGCGTCTTGAATCCCCCTCCTCTCGCACTCGTCTTTCTCTCTCTTATACCTATTCCTCTCTCATCCCAAATTTCTTTCACTGTTAAACGGCTTTACATCTGGTCGGTTGGTGAATTCACAAGGATACATGTACCACAAGGGTGGACACGGTTAAACATATGTAGTGTCTTTGAGCCTGTTAAACTAATGCGTGAGTCAGGGTGGTTCAAGTAAACAAATATTATTTTCTGATAAGGGATAATGGGGTTAATTGGGTATGACAGTGAGACGAGCCAGCCTTTGTAACCTAGCAACCGCAGACAAAGTTATGTGCATCATCACAGACGGAGAAATAAATGAGACTTTGTTTACTGCCTATTATCTGCTGTTTCTGAATAGAATTAGTAATAGATATGCTTGAGGCCTCACTATTAGTTTAAAGTGAGAGTCTAACTTTTGCTTAAAGTAGGACGAGAGTTATAAAGTCACCTGACACAGTAGCATCAGTTAAACAGCAATCTCTGTCCAAAGTTTTGTTTGTTTCGTTAGCCACCATAAGCTTTACTGGTCATACTAGATCACTGACTGTTTGTGAAAGGACAGGCACTTTCAAAAAATCCTTGACAGGTGATTGCCATCTGTCTATCACTGTCTAACTTCAACCAATCATATTAATAGCAGGACAGCGCGACCACCAGCAGAGCCTGTCGGTGAATCAAACTCTTGCAGAAGTCAGGGCCGTTCTCTGCTCTTCCTCCAATCAAATATACTCTTCACTTCTGATATAACTGATGCCACAGCAGCATCCACACCACCTCTTGAGAAGCCACCGTTGTCTGATTGGTTGGTTGGTCTGTTGGTTGGTTTGTCAGCAAAATTACACAACAACTACCAAACAGATTTCCACAAAACTTGGACGGAGGATGGGTCTCAGCCCAGAATAGACCCGATTAACTTTTGGTACAGATCTGGATAAAGGGACGGACCCAGAACTTTTTTGTTAATTTCAATTTTAAAGGCGACTGTTGGGCCTTGAAGGAGGTAGAAGCTCTACTAAGTGCCACTCCAAATGCTTATGAATTCCATTTTTCATTTGAAAAGAGAAAGGATGCGTTATTTCCTCTTGCAGATACTTTATAATCTTGTACGTAGGAAGGAGTTAAATGCGCTTCAACCGCATCACATTGAGCTGACAGCCTGTCCGATGATCTGAGTGTAGGGCATTCTAGGACTTACCCACTGTAATACACACTTAATCTTGCTAACATCTCGCTATTGTGTGCACTGTGAATGTATATTATCAGGATTTACTCCCAAGACAATTAACCCTGCAGCAGTCACAGGTTTTTGATGTGAACACAACACCCCGCCAGGTGAACAAGCTCATTTACTCTCCTTCTCAGGCTCCATGCTATGACATGTGTTGACGTTAAGGCCGCTGGCTTGTTAATATCTTTCCATCCGTCTCTGTCATGCAGAGCTTGTACACTGAAGCAAGAAGTAACAGATATTTAAAAAGTAACCGCTGTCAGGGGCTTCTGTGTGGTCTGAGCCTAGTCAGCTGCCTGATCGCTATTGCCCATGTGCAACTGCAGTTGCACTCGGCAGCTTCCAGGTGCAGAAAAGAAAGCATTTTGGGAAACCTCCCTCATTTTATAAAGGTTAAAGAAAGAAAACAGTTAAACTGAACTAACAAGGAAAATACACTGTACATTAATAAACATTATTGTCTTGATAAGGTGACTTAAAGCATTTTATTTTAGATGTAAACGTAATGTATTTTTCATGTTTATTGATCCTGTATTACACATAGAGTAAAATTTAAAATACAAAATTATTGACTTGATTGTCAAGATTGAAAGAAGACGGAGGACAAGACAGCTGATTATGATAGAAGAGACACACAGACTGTTGTTGACAGTCATGTTGAGCTACGTCTCACATTGCTATTTATCTGAATAAACTCAGGTGAAGCCACTGAATCAAAACACCTTTTTAATTTGTGAGCCTGCTTATAGGGCTTAAGTTTTGGGATCATTCTACTTAACTTTCCTCTACTTTGGTTGGCATGCAGTTCATAAAACATCATTGGAATCCTAAATCCTACTGCACAGCGTGATTTTCTTGAGAGTTGTTAAAGATATTAGATGATGTTTGGGCTCAAAATCAAACAGTTCAGGTGTTGTAAATGCAAGGGTGTGTCTAGCACCTACAGTTTACATCCACTTGTAAAGAACATGTACATCATGGCAGTCTTCAGTTCCAATGATTTCTACAACTCATTTTTCTGTGATGGAATGAGTGGAACACAAACTACTTTGTCACAAAAAACATTCATAATGAATTTATTATAGGTCTTCTGAAAATGTGACCAAATCTGCTGGATCAAAAATATACATACAACAAACTGAATGTCCAATTTTGGTGAGAAAGTTGTGTTAATCAGATGTTTTTTGTAGCATGGCCTCTTAACTTCTTCTGGGTGATTCTGACTGATAACAGCTGGTGACTTTTCTGGGCCCATTTTAATAGGGCTTGTTTGATACAGCCATTAGACTCAGCCACAGACACTACAATGGGAAAGTCTAAAGAGCTCAGCATTGATCTGAAAGAGCATATTATTGATTTGAACAAGTCAGGAAAGTCACTTGGAGCCATTTCACAGCAGTTACAGGTCCCAAGATCAACTGTAAACAGCTGTTTGTAAGTATAAAGTGCATGGCACAGTTGTGTCACTGCCACCATCAGGAAGGAAACACAAACTATCACCTGCTGCTGACAGAAAACTGGTCAGAAAGCTTCTATTAGACTGCATCAGCTCATAAACTGTTAACTACATTTATATTATTATTAATATGGAACACTCTATTTAATGTAATTTACTCGATCGACCAGTATATAAGAAGCATTAACAAATATGCTATCTTCTGCATTAAGCCTGTGTGATTAATCTGGAAACAACAAGACTGAATACAATCATATGGTTTTTAAGAAATCTTATTAGACATCATTTTACCCTGTCATTTTTCATAGGAGATAAGCCGCCAACTAGTGTAAAATAACATGATGCCGTAGGTTCTGTCCTCCAACTTTTTAGTCCAACTCAAGAGTCAGATGCCATAAAAATGCAGATTAAAAATGTTCTACGCTGTATTTCCAGCCCAGGGCACACAAATCTTTGCTCATTGACTCCCGTTTTAAGTTGTACATGCGTAGTTTGCTCCACTCGGCTTCTTTTTCAAACGTCAGTATCAGAACTTCGGTGGATTCAGACAGATATGACTGATTAGATCCTGTTCCAACATTCAATTTACACAGGTGTGATGTTGAATCTCGAAGCATAAAAAAAAATGTATCAAGCCACCACTAGTTTAGGGTGATGATACACTATTGAAAACTATGACTATGAATATTATGTTCCATTTCTGTCAATAGACCCGCTTAAATCCTACAAACACAATCTTTAAATGCGCCATTACACTAGTTTTGTGTGGTGCAGTTCAGTGTGGTGACATGCAGTCATGAATTACTGTGTATTTTAACTGTATTTCTGATTCCGAGCATACCAAACAATATCAGTGAATCATGAAAACCCCCGTCTACACACCCCCAAGGTTGAGTACTTCTCTTCACAACAGCATGGCCTCAGTTACAGAGGGTTTCATGGACCGTGGTCAACTAAACACCTCACATATAACTATTGATCTGTCCTTTAAAAGCTCCCTGTTTTTATCTTCAGGGACATTTTAAGGGGATATCCCCAGGAAGTGCCGTTCTAATATTTCCTGGTGTTGTTGGTACTTTGAAGTGTGAAGTCATAACAGTGAAAGTCAATTCGTGTTAGTCATGCCTTTTTCCCCAGAGTGACCATCTGTAAAAAAAAAAAAAGACTGTGGAGGACAGGGGATGTGTATGAAAACGAATAGTCTGCTCTAACTTTCCCTCACCTATCATGCCTGGCAGTTAATGGACTTTTACAAAAAAATAAAGTCATACATTAAATGAAATCACATTATTTAAGATTATGGAAAGGGCCCGTATACGTTCAGTGAATGCAATCTAAATATAGGAATGGTTCTTACAGCAGTGGTTTTATAGAATGCTGTTTTCAGTCATCTCCCTTCATTTTGGCATTTATCTACTCAGAGGTCACCAGCAGCTGCCAGAGCAGGTATAGGCCTGGTAGGAGGCTTAAGTCATCAGTGACAATTTTCCACACAAAATGATAACGGCTGCAAATGGAAGACTTCTGCGTCAGAGCGGTTACATAATCGCTCCAGATCTTTCCCCCCCAAAAAAAGTCAGAAGTGGAGAGGAAGATGGGAGGAGGGGGTGAAGAGAGAGATAACTACAGAGTGGAGAAATCCTCCGAGCAAGAGTTTGATTTGAGGGAGTGCTGAAAGTCAAAGCTCGGTGGAGGTGACAGAGTGTTTGGAAAAGGTTTATATAATGTGAAAATACAGTGCAACAGTCAGCTTTATTGTATAGTGAGACACAACCATTTGTTACACTGCAGTCAGGTTTGGTTCTGTGTTTTTTGGAATGTGTTTACAATGACTTTTTACGAAACTTTTGGCACTTTATATCTGAAGGTTTGAGTGTTTAATTAAAAGTCTTGAGGAGAAGATACGCACTAGGGAGTGAATCTAAAAGACAACATAAGGAAAGTATGTGAGCAATAAAAAGAAACGCAGATGGATCATTCAGTTTAAGCAGCGTATTAGAAGCACGTGTTATTTCATGCTTTCTCGGTCTCTTTAAATAGATCTTGCAGTGCAGCCAGTGAAACGGACTGCCATGAAACCACTTCATCCCCTCTCAGTTATCCAAACATGGCTCTGCTTAACCCGCACATCATGACTGGATTTGATGGCTTACTTCTGTGAGACTGCAGCTTTCACCTGGATTCAGTCACCGCATGGAGATTGTGTGCCGTCACTGTTTTTATTAGTTGCTAGTGTTTGTTTGGATGCCAGATATCTTGAAATCAAACCAGAAACGTGTGACGTGCCCGTGTTGATCGGGAACTCCATTCACCAAATTCTAATATGAGGAAATGCATTAAAAGTCATTTTCTACTAAAATGTCCAGGCGACAAGAGACAATGTGAAAAAAATTGTGAATGTGGCTGTTTTTTTGGTGTTGGACTTCAACTAATCAAAATAATAATAACTGACCCCTAAAACGACACTTCCATGAGCATTTTCTAACCTGTCAGTTCCTACAAGAACCTCGACAAATGATTGTTTGACATGTATTTTATTTTAACTTCTGATCTACCACAGCAATGGTTAATATATGGTCAACATTAGGAACATAACAATACTTAGGAAATAATCGTGGTCATGGTTGAAAGAAAACAATGTTGTCAAAGTCACAAGAGGCACTTGTCAGGTAAATGTGCAGTATCCACATCCTTTACTTAAAGTAATAATCTGGAAGATTTTCATGTAAATAGATATCTGTTAAGTCATTATCTATCACATGACATCACTGGAGGCAATTTGTCATATTTCATACATACTGCCTTTTAAGCAGAACTTGTGGAAAATTCATGGAGTTAGCCTTTAAGTGCAAACACTTCACTGCAGTGTAGTGCTAGAGAATGACAGTACTGCATACAGTGCGCACTTGACCATTGTCAGAGAAATCTAATACAGTGGTCAATACTAATTCACTCTCTTTCTGTGTGGTTGCACTCACAGCCACAGCAGAATGAAGTGGTTTCCCAGTAGCTGCACTCTTCAAATCCCAGCGAAACCACAATTCCCAGTCCACTGCTCCTCTGCCAGCAGCACTTCTCATGACCTGACCCATTAATGAGTAATGACAGTGGTTGTAGTCTCATGCCTTGGCATTTTTACATCACTGTAACCTGCTGGCCTCTCTGCAATGAGTGAATCGGGTCTTGGCTGGGTCATTGTTTGATTGTGGTGCATTAAAAGACTTTGTCAAACATAAAAGTCTGCATACCGGAGTTGGTTTAAATCCCCTTGATTTTTGCTTTAACAGATTTACACATTTTTAACATAAGCTTAAAATGTTTTGTTTTGCTAGCTGCAGCATGACAAACAGTGACAATATGTCATCTATCTGCTCCATGTTTTCCCAAAGAAGGAGATTAGCTTTGATGACAGACGCATTATTGTTCTTCGCCGAGTGCTTTCACACGCTCCTGTATGTGCGCCTGACTGAACAAGACACAAAATTAGTTTTGAATAACGGGAAGACAGAGCGTAGGTAGAAATGTGACAAGAGATAAAAACTTTGTCGAGCGTTTCAGACTCAACAAAGGAGAGTGTTTTCGGTGCCACCCACAGCCGTGCGCAGGAGGGAGATAACTGAGCAGGTGGTGGAGTTTTGGAGAAGGATCTTTGTATTGTTGTGGTCATATGGGATTTCTGGCTGAAATACTTAGGCAGACAAACACATTCAATAACCAACAAAATGATTAAAAAAAACTAGCTTTGTTGACTCTAAAACTGAGATGATGCAGCATAACTGTCCTTTTAGATAAATAATAGTGACATGACAACAGGCAGGGTACGAAGAGGGTGCAAACGCACTTCTGAGGCTGACAGTAACACTGAAGAGACCTCTGACTAATCTGTTTTTCCCACATTGTTGGATTAAAGGAACCCTCTATACAGTATTTAAACGTGTGTGTGCAGAAATCCCTCTCGGTGACATTGTGAACAGCAGCACTGTACATCTGAGGATCCCATTCAGCCAGTGAGTCTACTCAAAGACTGCATCTAATCCAAACTGTGCCATAATACAGATCTAAGAGAAACACTTCGAACAGGTAAAAGGGCGATTTAAGAGGGGATACAGACATAAATACGGCACACACACCTTGGGTATTAAAAATACTAATACCATTTTACAACTCGGTCCATTATCTAGGGCCTTAGAGAGAACAGGCTAATGGATTTGAGATGAGTGTTAACATGCATTACAATTCATTTAAAATTGGGGGGAAAAAAGAAAGAAACTGCTCCCATTCTCCTCATTTCACAAGAAGCAGTTAATCAGAGAGTCTGTTAACTATCAAAACACACAATGAAAGACATTTTAACAGAGGTGAAGACTTTCATATTCTCCTTTTCCACCTTCTAAATGCTCCAGGTCAGCTTGAACTAAACTAATTTGTATTGCCATTTCAGAAAAGGTGTGTTCGAGTTCATTGAACGCGCTCACATTTTTGGAAAACATAACTGTTTGCAACTAATGAAGGCATCAGTAGCAACAGTCAAGCATTCAGCTCCTGACTTTGACAGAAAGAATGTCATCATACATCTCTCCATCGTTGTGCAATGCCTCAAAGCAACATTATGTACATTTTTTATGGTAACATAACAGCTTCAAAATCATTTGGATGGTTCAGTGTCTTGTAATAGGGTGAATGGTGTCTCTGTCACAGCCACTCCGCCCCCCCAGCTCTTGTTTCTGCACTATGTAACTTCAGTGAGAGGGTAAGATCACAGCGTTACATACATGTATTTTTCAAGACAACATTCTTTCAACACAACATTGTTATGCTGTAATGAGTTTTGTTTGTAGTTAGCACCTAAAAATTGTGTGACTGTATTTACGACAGTGGTGTTGCACTGTTGGGCGCCAAATCACAAAAAATTCCAGTCTCTACATAATGTTGCTTTAAATGCCCTTTGCTAGCATTTATTTGTTTTTATTTGTTGATGAGAATACCGTGAATAAGGGGCATCAATCAGAATTCCCATGTTGATGGTCACCGTGCAAAATGAAGAGGTCATATGCTTCCTTGCAAGGACAGGGAGTTAATGTAGCCTACTGAAACATTATGAAATCACCCAAGCAAGTTCACCTCAACAATATCACGGTCCCTTTTCAAAACTTCAGCCTCCTCTAGCTGGCCACTATCAAGCAGTGCTAGCAGTAGTAGCGTGACATTGATTATCCCTCATTCCATCATCGTTTCAGACGTGGATGGGTTGAAAGGATGAGCCAGATGGGAGGAATTAAAAATTAATGAATGAGGAGCTGGCTAAAAGAACACATCAGTCAGGAAGCATTCAGCTGACCAATCACGCACTCAATAGAGGTGAAGCAACGGCCCATATTGCCCATCAAGCCTAGATGAGGGTAAGCAAAACAGTGGATTGCCCCCTCCGGAGTACAAGGATCTCTGGGTCTTGTTCACGATTATTGGGGAAACTGGAGCATTAGATAGACATGAGGTTTGGTGTGGCACCAGCAGTACTGCAGGCGTTGCACCGGACCGTAGTGGTGAAGAGGGAGCTGAGCCGGAAGGCAAAGATTTTGATTTACCAGTCCATCTACCTCCCAACCCTCACCTATAATTACGAGCTGTGGGTAGTGACAGAGAGAACGAGATCACTGATACAAGCGGCTAAAATGAGTTTCCTCCATAGGGTGGCTGGTCTGAGAGATAGGGTGAGGCGCTCAGACATCCGGACAGAGCTCAAAGTAGAGCCTTCACATCGAGAGGAGCCAGTTGAGGTGGTTCGGGCATCTGACTAGGATGCCTCCTGGGCACCTCCATTTGAAGGTTTTCCGGACACAACCAACTGGGTAGAGACTAGTGGTATGACAATGACATTGACTAGTGCAGTCATTGCTGGCAAGTAGGGAGTGGACCCTGGAGTGGCCGCCAAACCTGCCCAAGATGGTCCCCAGTATAATTTTAAGTTTAAATCTTCTCTTGAATTGGTATTATAAATAGGTCAACATGCTCTGTGGCTGCATATTCCTACGCATTCTGCTGATTAAAAGAGCTTGCGTTGCCCAGTGAATTATCACCTACACTGACCCATGTGGGACAGTATTTGCATTCACGGGGGTGTTTGCCACCTCATGTTTAATTCACCATCACAGCTTTGATTTTTTGTGTGTTATGACTACCTTACAACCGCAACACTCAACAAGTGCAATAATTCAAAGTAGAGGATTTGAAGGAGTACCTAAAGACACATAAACTACTGTATCTTTCGGCTGCAGATTAAATCTGAGACATTATAGTAAATATGAAAAGACAGTTTAGTTCAGAGAAGCAAATGCAACAAGAAAATGGCTTTGCTTTGTAACAGATGAGAAGCTTTAGTGGCGTGCATCATGACCTAATCGGTCCACCACATACATAGACACACACACAAACATATCATTGACAGCTATATAATGCGGATGAGTAGGACACCAGATTACAAGTGTCCAGTCAAAAGAATCTTGTCTAACATTACATGTCTTTAAATTCAGGTTGTTGTTTTTTGTGACCTGTGAAGTGGATGAGGTCAACCGAGTTCTGTCTCCACTCTTTTATGATGTGTTACTTAGCAAAGAGTGATAATGGGCAGCATTTCTGGACCCAGTTTAGCCTCATTTCAAGTTAACAAAGGAGAGAGAAGGAGCTGGTGTTTTGCCTCTGCATCACCCCGGCACAGCCTTGAAATTATTTTAACCAAGCATATAATTGAGACTCAAAAGAGTCATTTTCAGCAAAAAGAAAAAAGAAATCCAATTTCCCATTAGCAATAATCCAAAATGATTTTGAAGCAAACTTTTGCAAGTTTGAAAAGTTGCAAACAATATAAAATACATTTTATAGTTCAAATCATAACAACACCACAGAAAGACATTGTTGGAGGATGTTACATATAGTTTCAGTAATTTTGTCATTATGCTGTCTCTATTCTCCTACTCCTCTATCTAAGGACAGATGCACACTACAACTGCAACGGTCGGTCGATTAATCAATTGTTTGATAGATAATAATTCATAATTAATTGCCAGCTATTTTCATAATCAATTCATCGTTTTTTCAAGCAAAAACGATGAATTGTCTTTGGGTGTTGGACTGTTGGTTGGACAAATGAAGACATCACTTTGCACTCTGGGAAATTGTTATAAGCATTTTTCACAATTTTTGGACACTTTAAAAACTAAACGATTAATCGATTAAATGTGAAATAATCTGTAGATGAATCTATAAAGAAAATAATCATTAGTTGCAGCTCTAATTAACAAATCTGTTACCAGTGTAGAGAGAATCTTACCTGCTTCAGCTTTTCCCAAAGCAGCCTTTATTCTCCTTTCTGCTACCTTCAGGATAAACTCAAAATCCATGGCTAACACACTCACACAAACACACACCTGTAAACACCAGCCCATCGGCCCTGTGAGAACTCAGTCCTAAAATTGCCTGGACTCCTTCAACGCAGCCTTAGACTTGGACACACACACTGGGACAGATATGGCGATTATGTCATGCCAGGGCTGTCATCAAGCAAAAGGTTAACGCAGACAAGGAAAGAAGTCAGCTCAAGTGTGTGTGAGGGAGAGATGGAACAAAGGAGGAGTAAAGAAGTGGCGGAAAGAGATAAAGAGAAGAGGTGCTAAGAAAAAGCTTCAGAGTAAGAAGTAATCTGTGATGGAGCCTTCATATCGGTGTTTACATTATATTTAGCTTTTCTTTTGAATTTACTCTTATAGTTGGGCCAAAAGTCTTAGGTCAGTCAGATGTTTGTATTACGTAGACTTATTTAATATTTCTATACTCAGTTCTTTTCTTCTGCTATTCTTATTTTGTGTATTTGATTCAAATGAATGAACAAGAAGTGTTTGCAAATGAATGGTAAAGTTTAGGTATCTAAAACTACTTGATAATGGACATTTTCGCTGACTTTCCGCGTTGTATTTTTGACTTGAAGGGGCATTCACGTGAATTTTCCCAGTCTAGAACTCATTTTCCCTATTATAAAACAACAAACTTGGAAAGTTTGCAAAAATGTTGGTACAACTTACCATTAGTTGCTGTCCATGTAGCGTTAGAAAGCTAATTATTCGCTAAATACAACACAACTTCTTTGTAGCGTCCACGTTTCCACAAAAAACACACTTTAATGGACTTAAAAGCTTGGAACACAGTCAGCATAATACACTTATGATACCATGATTTGGGGTTGTTTGCTTCAATGTAAAGAATGAACTTTCCTGCTTAACTAAAGGCCAAACAAAGTGCTATAGATAACAGCTATTGAGTCAACATCTGTGTACAATGGTTGAAAGCTCGGGGTGAAGCAAGTAAATCCACCTTGAGTTGGGATTATACTGTCAAAGAAAAATAGAGCGTATAATCATTCTAATGCTTTAACACAGTGACAGTGTATATTCGGCATCTCCAGCCTCGCCAATTAAACACATTTTATGCAGCGAGTCAGCTTCTTATCATTCAGTCTGTGAAAACACTTCTTAGTGGAGCCTTTGATGCCCTGCTGCTTTTTAAGTGCACTTGGAAAAATAACACTCGGCACTCACCCTCTCTTGACAGAAACCTGGAGCGAGAGCTGTCCAAACACACACACGCACACACACACACACATACATGCTCACACACACATTCACCTTTCCTCTTTTCCCTAATTGCTTCATTTTGAAAATTATAGTGTTTCCATTGCTGAGTCACGCTGTAATCAACAGCACTGGCTGTTTTTTCTTGGTTAGACACCCTTCAATAACTGCACTCTTTCACCTTAATACTGTCCTTTAAGAGCAGGAATGCAACAGGGCGGTTGATGGCAGATAAGAGGTCCAGTGCCTAAACATTTAACGTTTTATGTACCGGCCTACACACAGTATATACCCACAGCATTGAAAACTACATGGGAAAATCCCAACAGCAATTTCCCTTTTTAAAAACAATGTAGGCTACCTGTTGCCCAGGATAGGCTACAGACCAAAATGTCGACCGTTTTCATGGGAAACTACTTTCTACCGAAGAAATAGTCCCTTACATGAAACCGTAAACGTGTCAAATCTACGTTCAGCAACAAGTTTATCCATTCCTACGATATTCAAGATTAAGTTTCTGTCTTCTTTGTTTGTCTGTTACATAAATCTAACCAATACAGGAGTAGCAACTCCTGCAGACTCCCAGTGGCTCCTCTAAACGCTCCAAATTTACTGTGTGTCAGCTGGTTGTATGTGAGAAGAAGTTTGCAGTCCTTCTAAAATAAAATATCTAGCATATCATTAGTGCGAGCAGAGTGCTGATGCCCTGCTTGCATCAGCAGCTTCATTCATGCTTTCCCATCAGTGGCTCATTCACTAGCTGTCTGGCTACCAGCTGTTTACTAATGCTCAGTCATATTCATTCAGGTGTGCAGCACAGCTATTATGACCTTACACTTCTCGCTATTACTCTGCTGATGTACTCATGTCAACACCACTGGCTGCCACAGTCTCCTCCGCCACCTGAACCACTTTCTTACGTGCTAAACTTTGAAGTTGCTGTTTTAAAGCTGCTCTAATCAATAATTTTAAACAACAAGTAAGCAAAAGGTTGCTTCTTTATACATATATACAGTCAGAGAGTTGGGTGCAGAGCCAGACCTTCTTGAGGAATAAACATCCAGAGTCACATTGGCTTCTGATTTAATCCGACAGGAGGAGAGGTCAGAAATGACTCCTCCCTCAACCTAACTGCAGCAGTGAGCCACAGATGTGACCTCCATTGTCGGTGTTAATGTACTGTACTGTTGACTGCTGAGTGGAGCTGAAGGGGAAATCTACTGTACTTTATGAATGAGATGTTACAGACAGGAGAGGGGGAGGAGAGAGGAGAGAACTGGAGTCTCTGGTGAGTGCTGAGTTCAGTGATTGACCTGAACTCAAACACACAGACACACACACCCTCAGAGCATGAAACTGCTCGCTAGTTTATGGCTAATGTACAGTAAAGTAATATGAATGTTTGGGGCAAATAAATACAAAAAACAAACTGTAGAGATTGATTGATTGAATTTTTTATTTCAAACATGTAAAAACAACTACATTAAATATACATTATTTAATCATTACTTATGAATATATGAAATAAATAAATACATAAATAGGTAATTTATATATACACATACAAATATATAAAAATATATCATTTATAACCAAATATGTCCTGCAAAATATAATTTACTTTATCAACCACTGACTTATGTTTTATAGCTTATATATTGATTTCTTTTGTCCTCTATAAACATGTACTATTCCCATAATGAATTATATATTTTATAATGATTTAAGTATGTATTCACCAGCATCCACTTACCCCTCACCATACAAAGCTACATTTTTACACATACATATATATACATACATACCCACTTTGCTTTCTGTAAACAAAAATAAATGAATAGGAAAAATAATATGAAATAAATGAATAAATAAATAAATAAATGAACAATGAATACAAAAAACATCATAATCCCCTAGTGAATTTTAAAGCCCTTCTGCATCCCTGTACCTTGTGAAAATCATGTTAGTAATCATTATGAACTAACCTTAGGTGCTTTAAGAGCACATTTTTTATACTAAACTCTACTCTAGTGTGTAAGACAACAGCAGAAGCCATACAGATTTACCATGATGCATATTGCATAAGAGATATTGGATCATTTTTGTCTTTTTCACCTGCAAAGCTCAGTTCAGTTTGGTTTATTCTGGTCTGATTATATAACTGACCTGTGTGACTGCGCTGTACGTGTTTGTGACGGGTGTGATTAGTTGACAGCTTGCGAGTGTGTGTGTGTGTGTGTGTGTGAGGTATGACGTACATGTTCAGATGAAAGCAGACAAAGTCATAAAGTTCTTTCTGCAGACTCAGTGTGTTCGGGACGACGAGGACGTGAGCTAATGAGTTCACTCACACACACATACGCATAAAGGGAGCATATTAGAGGACTGCACCAAAACCCTCTACGCGACCTTAGAGGACACACATCACTATGATGTCTGTCACTATTTTGTCAACTCATCACCTTTGGACAATGTAACTGCATGCAACTGAGAGACAGAGACAGAGAGAGACGCACACAAAATTGACTTTGTCGCAAGCTTGATGAAAACATGATGTGCATATTTTTTGATCCACAAGGTCTTTGCATAGTGTATTTAAATACAATGAAATTAACAACATAAATCTGAAGTGTGTGTGTGTGTGTGTGTGTGTGTGTGTGTGTGTGTGTGTTTGACGGCCTTTCACTTACAGACACAGATCCAAGTTGGCACAAACCCCACAGCTATACTCCAGCGTCTGAATAAAATATAAAGTACAATGCCTTAATGGCAACCCTTCAGAGGTGAGCCGGCATATGTGTGTATGTGACTGCGTGGGCGTAGACGCCCACATGTGCTATAAAGGGTGAAAGTCTCTATCTGGGTCACGCCACATGGGACACAAGACATTGAGTAACTTTGTGCCTCATTCCTTTTAACAATGAATGATACTGATGCTGAGGGAGTCCCATTTACAACAGTGGAAGTCCATTCACACAGTTTCAGCTGTCTCGGACAGAAATAGCAGCGGGACCTGACCTGATCACTGAACACATATATAAAGAAAGGTGAGTTCCAGGCTCCGTCTGCCTACACACAAGTCATTCACAGAAAACGATGCATGCATGTATTCAGCTGTTGCTGTTTGTATTTTCATGCAGCTGACAGAAGCCTTCCTGCTTACTGAACAGAGTTGCATCTGAATTCACATTCGACCGGTGAAGCATGGGGTGGCTTTTAATGCAGCTGCAATGCTCTGGCTGGAGGTACCAAGTTAGCTCTTTGGATCCCTTGTCCTCTACCACACTGACTGGCGGCATATTGGTCCCAATCATTCGGCACACCAACTGGGACCGGCCCGCGCCACACTTTCTCCCCTCCAACTAGCAGCAAAGTGATCTCTGGCTGCGAGCCATGTTTGGACATGGCAGATGAGTGCTCTTCTTAATGTGGGACAGCAGAGTGCTACAACTACTACTAAACTGAAGAGCAGAATTAGACTTTCCTTCTGGAGGAAATGTTCCCACACTGAGTTCCGTTAAACATCCTCCATTTTTTACCTCAAACTGCTTGCGAGGGAGGCTGTTTCACCTGAATTCACCTATAAAGAGGGAAAAAAAGGAGAGAGTGTTCTGTACCGGACTCCTCCACCCCTAGCAGCCGGATCAGCACCTTTGTCCTATCCTCAGTCCTAACAATTGTGCTAATATAACACATAAAGTTGTTTTGTGGGTCTGCCTGGCTAGGTGCGAGTCATAAAAAACAGTGTGGTCAGGGGGTTTTAAAATGGGGCACAAGACCAAACTGAAACTGAAGAAATATCCATTGTGTTCCCTCTGTTGCATTTAGCCGTGATAAATGGCGTGCCCCCCTACTGACCCGTTCCACTCTGCCTCTGATCTGCCAGAGTAGGTAAATCATGCCAGTCCTACAGTGATCCACAGATGGAAGAAGTGTTTAAGCTGGTGCACAAAGCCAAACTGAGGACACACACGTGAAACATTACATTACACTCTGGTGTGGTTTCAATCATACAGGCTTGCTAGCCTGACCGCCAGCTTGTGTGATTGGCCACTGCAACATGACACTGGGCTGTGTTTCCTCAAAGGTTTGGTCTGTTTCAACTTTTAG